>NC_135383.1:15449941-16653378 GCF_049243985.1 Paroedura picta
AAAGAAATGTTACAGAAATCTCACTGGCCTCGCTTCAATGTCAGGCAGCCCATACTACCTCTGGTGGGAAGTGGTCATGGTTTTATGGTAGAACATGTGCTCCATATGCAGAGGGTCCCAGATCTGTTTGGCATCTCCAGTTAAGAGAGTCTTGGGTAGAAAGTGTTAGGAAAGACCGACCTGTTGTGGGTTTTCTGGCCTGCGTGGCCGTGGCCTGGTCATTTTAGTCCCTGATGTTTGTGGCTGGCAGCTTCAGAGGACACGCCAACGTGGCATGGAGCGATTCCTGCCTTGCCACGCCCCACCTCTGCAGATCATTCGGAAACACAAAGGTTGAGCCACAAAATGAAATGCAAATATTTATAAAGGACACATTAAGATTAAAAACAGCGTTAAAACTAAAGAATCAGAGTATGTGCAATATTACACACGTGTCATCTCAATTGCTAGCACCTGGTGCGACCATAGGCCAAATATTTTAATCCTTTTAAATTTTATTTTAAATAAGCATTCTGCAATTTTCTGCAATCCTGCAATAAAAACTGCAGAATTAATTTTATTCTGGGATTCTTATGTCGCCAGCCAGGTCTTATTGTAATATTGTAATTGTATCGTTTTATGTGTGCATAGATTTTATTTGACCACCGGGGAAGGCCCTCTGGGTTCAAACAGGTTTGGTCTATGTTCATGCTATGTGCAACCATTGAGACTGTACATGGCAGTATTGGACAGACTCTACGTCTTCCATTTTAACCTTGTTTCTAATATTAATGTGCACTTTATAATAAATATTTGTATTTTAATTTTAATCCATTTTGTTGCTCAACCTTCAGGTTCTCGATTTGTTTTCCCAAGTTTGGTTTTTGGTCTCCCCTTTTTTATTTCATCCCACCTCCGAAGACGCCAGCCGCAGTTACTGGCCAGATATTGGAGACGAAAGCTTCCAGACCATGGCCATAAAGCCCAGAAAACCCACAACAGGCATGAAAGCCTTTGAGAATTCACTGGCGGGGAAAACCTATGTCTGCCTGAACCACCAGAGACCTGCTGCCCAGAGGTGGTAATGCAGTACCAGATGGACCAATACCTTGACAGCATAAGGCAGCTTTGTGCATCCTTTGGGCTTCTGTGAATGAGAGCAAAAATTGAACTTGGATGCCAGAATGCACCTTCCCGTAGCTGAATTTGCATGTTTCGTACTAGAGAACAGTGGCTTTCCCCTGATCCCTTCCATTATAGTTCTAGATGGGAGATCTATGCTAACGAGAATTTCAAAAATGAATTCCAGAATTGCAGCACCATAAAAGCAAAATTTGACATGACTGTACAGGTGATTGCATGACGACTTATCTGTGCCATTGTCACAGATCCAAGTGTCCCCTTTGTGTCCATCAGCAAAATCCCACCGCAGAAGAATCTTAATATTGCAGTACGTAGCACGTCAGTCGCATCAAGATTGCATGAGTGAACTGCTGGTGCTCAGCTGCCCTTTTATAAGGTCAGAGAGGTAGAAAGACACAAGAGTAACCACAGCAGCTGGAAGCTGTTTGCGAAGGGGACACATTGATTCCAGGAGGAGGAGAGACACACCGTCCTGGATCCATTTGGTTTGGGGGATGGAGGCTTTTCCTCCATCTGTAAAGGGCTGTCAGGTTGCAGCCCACTTATGATGACTCCAGGAGCGTTTCAAGGCAAGAGACAAACAGGGATGGTTTGCCATTGCTTGTCTCCATTTAATCACTCTGGATTTCTTTGGTGGTCTCCAATCCAAGCATTGACCAGGGCTGACCCCGCTTTAGTTTTTAAACTCTGATGAGCTCAGGCTAGCCTGGGCTGTCAGCCTGTTTTTCTGGAGACTTTCATTTTTGTCATACGTTGAACAGAAGGAAGGTTGGAACTTTGCAGGTGCTGAAGGACAGTAGGACCGTAGAGACACACACTCCCAAGCCACAAAACCCCACCACGTTTCATTTCAAACTCCATGCAGGTCACTGAATTCTCCCTTCCACTGCCCCTGGGAAAATATTATTTCAGCATTTCCCCTGCTTTTATGGAAGCCGTAGGCAAACGTGGCTTGAGTCATGTCAGTTCCTTGACTTCCTCAGGCTTTGTTTCTTTAGAGAGAAGTGGTAGGACTTGGGTGCGACTGGAAATTGCACCCTCTATCCATGAACGCTAAGCCCCAGATGTGTAGGTGTGTCCCTTACTAGGAAGGGTGACACAGTACGGTTATACTAAAATGTTCAGCTTGAACACAGAGGGCCAATGTAAGTCTAGTGCAAGAACTCTGCAGAGGTCACACGGCCTTTCCCAGGATTTTGAACGGCTGCCGACATCATTAGACATCACTGGAGCCCACTTCCCCTCGTCCTCCACAGGCCTAGCCTCTTTCTCCGCAAAGGAAATGGTAAATGATTGATCGGCTGCCCCCGCATCTTACTTCCACTCCCAGTTCTCTGAAGGAGCATGTCACCACTTCTGGGGTTCCTCGAAGCCTGAAAAATATTCCAGGGGAAAGGCTGGTCTAGTGCAGCAGGCAAGCTTTCCAGAAGTCTTCCTTGCTGGTCAGGCATGGACTCGGGTCCTTCAGGAGGGCACCCACCAAGTCTCAGAGCAAGATTTTAAGGCAGCACTTTCACTCCCCCTCTCCCCCCCCCTCAAAAAAGCCCCACAACCCACTGGCATTCAAGACAATTTTATGCCTTCCAATTCTAGGAGGAAGATGGTTTAGATCAGGGGTAGTCAAACTGCGGCCCTCCAGATGTCCATAGACTACAATTCCCAGGAGCCCTTGCCAGCATTCGCCAGCGAATGCTGGCAAGGGCTCCTGGGAATTGTAGTCCATGGACATCTGGAGGGCCGCAGTTTGACTACCCCTGGTTTAGATGGTATGAGCCTCAGTGCTGCCTCAGTGTTTGGAAGCTCTTAATGATGCTGGCATCTCATATCCAAGGTTGCTGCATTGTGTGCCTTCGGATTATCCCTTGGAACCTGAGTTCTTTTCCTTTAATGGAGCCGTTTCTTCAAATTTGGAGACTATTGCATGAAAACATGAAGCTGCCTTATACTGAACTAGGAGCCAAGCCCGTTGCGTTCAAGAATACAATGAGCGCTAAATTAGGGGGATGGAGTGGAAGAACTCTGCGGATGGCCTTCTCCTCCCCCCCCCCCCCCGGGACCTGGAAAGGCTATAGGCACCTGTTAGGGAACACACCGGCAGGGGAAGCTCTCATGCAGCAGGGATCTGCAGCCTCCGAGCCTCGGAGGGAAGTGGAAGGAGGAGGGGGTGGTCAGGGGTGGGGGATGGAAGGTGATTGGCTGGCCGCTGGACAGACAGGCAAGCCAGTTAGAGGAGGAGGCACTCAGGGGCAGGACAGCCGCCCTGAGTGGGTGTTAAGTGCTGAGTGGCACTTAAGCAATGAGACATACTCCTCCTCCAAGCCCTTACCAGAAATATTAAGAGGAGCAGATAAGATCCTTGGTCCATCAGTGTCAGTGGGATTGAAAGGGGGTTTTTGTTGTTGTTGTTGTTGTTGTTTATAAGATTAGGTTTGGAGTGAAGCTTGGTCACAGTTAAGAGAGAGAGAGAGGTGCTGGACTTCGTTTGTTCATATCCTCCTCCAGTGTTCTAAAGGAGCTAGGAAAATTTATTCTGTGTGGTCAAACCCCACATACCCCCAATGAAAGAAAGCATCTGCTGGAAAAACAGAAATGCAAGAATCTCCTTCCAACGTGAGTCAAAACAAGATTGTTTCTGTTTGCCCTTTCCAAGAAAGAGGAGGCTGAACAGACACCTATTAACCCTGAAGTATCCCTGTGGGAAAAAATATTCCCAACCCAAAACTGGACCCTTAAGGATCATCTCCCCATAAAGGAAGGACCCAAAAGGGAAAGGGTGGGTGGGGGGTGTCACTCAAATATCCAATCACATTTGCTTGTTTTTTCATACTTTGTTAGTTCATCTTTCATCATTGGAACTCAAGGCTTTGTACATGGGGTTCTCAGACATTCTCCTGTCCAAGAATTGACTAGACCCAGATCTGCAAAGCATTGGCAGAATAGCCATATTGAGCAGTTACAGCTATACCCTAAGGACCTTTCCTTTCTTTCACTGGCAATAAACGTAGTTTGGAAGGAATCTGTTTTAGGGATGCCCTGCGTGGCATCTACTAAAATCTAGAAGATCCTCTTTGACTCCCTGGGGCACAACAAATTATATGTTTGCATCCTTATTCCTTTAAGTCATTTGGACAGCCGATGGCAAACTTCACTGAAAGTGATAGAGGTTTAGCACATGCCAGATGAATATGGAGTTTCAAGACTTGACCTTTGGTCTTAAATTTGCTATAATCTCCCCACCCCCACCCCCAAAAAAGCTAACCATTGTGCTTTGTCATTTTTTAGGGAGAGTATTGAGAAGAGACACGCCAGCCATCCTTCGCCAGCACCTGTCCATTCCGCAAATTCTCTTGGACATAGCCGCAGCTCAGCTGAGCAGGTCAGGAACCATCTGAACCCCGAGGTTCGAGACAAAGAGAAGACCAAGGAAAGGGATCATTCTGAATCTCGGAAGGACGTTAGCGTTGATGAGCACAAGGTCAAGGACAGCTTTGTTTCAGAAAAAGAAAGCCTGATCCATGAGAACAGAGCACTGGAGGAGTCTAAGCAAACATCTCGGGTACCCTCGCCCTACGTCAGGCCACCGGTTGTAGAAAGTACCAGACCTAACAGCACCTCTAGCCGAGAAGCTGAGAAGAAGAACGAGACGGTGTACGAGAGCTTGAAGAAGGCCAGTGAAGTCAAGGTGAAGGAGGAAAGGAAAGAAGATCATGAAGTTCCACCTGAACCACCGCAGACACATCGGCCATCTGAGCAAGCACCTCCCATGCCCACTTCCAGCATCCATCCTGGCCCGTTGGTCTCGATGCCCATGACAGTGGGCGTCACCGGCATCCATCCCATGAACAGCATCAGTGGCTTAGACAGGACTCGCATGATGACACCATTCATGGGCATCAGCCCAATCCCAGGCAGTGAACGTTTCCCTTATCCTTCTTTTCACTGGGATCCGATGAGGGATCCGTTGAGGGATCCCTACAGAGACTTGGACATCCATCGGAGAGACCCTCTGGGCAGAGAGTTCCTTCTGCGGAGCGACCCACTTCACCGTCTCTCTGCACCCCGGTTATATGACGCAGAGAGATCTTTCAGGGACAGAGAGCCGCACGATTACAACCACCACCACCACCACCACCCGCTTTCAGTTGACCCTCGTCGTGAGCATGAAAGGGGGGCGCACCTGGATGAGCGGGAGCGGTTGCACATGCTCCGAGAGGACTACGAACATGTCCGGCTGCACTCGGTTCACCAGGCCGCCCTGGACGGACACCTGCCTCACCCCAGTTTAATCACCCCAGGGCTCCCCAGCATGCACTATCCCAGGGTCAGCCCTCCTTCTGGGCTTCAGAATGGGATTCTCAACAAAGCTCCTCCCACAGCGGCACTTAGCGCCCCGCCCCCTCTGATTTCCACTCTGGGACCCCGCCCGAGCTCTCCGCGAAGGACTACCCCTCTGTCCGCAGAAATACGGGACCGGCCACCTTCCCACACCCTCAAAGACATAGAAGCGCGATAAAACTGGAAGTTTGAGCCAGGAAGAAAATGGTATAAATGAACTTCAATATATTAGATCTTCTTACTCGAAAAACCCCCACTAAAAAAAACAAAAAAACAAACAAAAAAAAAGAACTCTAAACTTTGGGTATGACCAGACTGTACACAAATGTATAGGCCCAAGCGTGCAAAGATTTCTTTTTTTTTTTTAATTTTGTCGATTTGTATATTGTATGTTGGCAAATGTTTTCTAAAAATTTTTTTTGGAAAACAGCGCGTGCTTTCCCCCTGCCCCTTTTATTCTTTTTTCATTGTTTGAAAAGTCCCCATCAGAACATGAAGATTTAAATCAGTATTTTTGACTATCAGCAAATGCAAAATTATGTCTCTTTTTTTTTCTCAGTGGGAAGCGGGGGGGAGGGGAACCCTGTAAATCTTTTTCCTGCAATTTTTTTTTAACGTTACTTGATGGGTTAATGGGTCATATATGCAAAATGGGTAAGTCGAAAGCTTTACTTTGTACATTTGTAAATAGGAAGAAAAAAAAAACACTAAGTAACATAATACATTAATACTTCTTAAACTGTGCTGTTTGCAGACTTTAATCCTAAAGGATGCTGCCCAGAGCTGGCTGCAGCCATCATATATTGTTATACGATAGTTAAACCCCTTCAACTATGCAATTAATTTTAAGGCTTTTCACAAAAGCCAGTTTAACTCAAAGGAGCCTTGTCAACACACCCAAAAACACACTTAAAGTCATATTTTCCCTGAACCAAACTAACTCCTTGTCCCGCTTTCGAAATGCGTAAATAAGCCATCAAAACCAGCCTTCTTTTTCCACAATAGGTCCCTGTTGCTCATCATTTTGATGCACTGCTTTTTCATTTGCCCCACATTTTAGACATTACTGCAGGGGTAGTCAACCTGTGGTCCTCCAGATGTCCATGGGCTACAATCCCCATGAGCCCCTGCCAGCGTTTGCTGGCAGGGGCTCATGGGAATTGCAGCCCATGGACATCTGGAGGACCACAGGTTGACTACCCCTGCATTACTGGATTATGTGTATCCTTTCAGAAGACCTGAGGAGCCATGCCCTTTTGGGGTATTTTTAAAATCCGAGCCTGAAGCAATGGTTTCCCCAAAGCTACATCAAGAATCATTAGTGAGGTGAGCTTATAAACTCATATGTCTCAGATCCTACACTGTGGCCAGCGCCCTATGCTATATTTTCCATAGCTTGGCTGTTACCAGATGAAGACCGGCGGTCTGTACAAAAGTTCCCTAGTGTGAGTCGACTGGGTATGCAGTGGCCGGATAGCTATAGCTGGTGGACAAGAAATGGCCATTATTAATAGTTTCTCTGGTCCATCGACAGCTCTGCTATAATCTTCCTAGAGTAGGTGTGCCCATTCAGTATATGATACAGTTGTAGATGCCAGACTTACTGGGGAGAGGCCTGTTGAGTTGTTATCCCTTGAACGCTCTCCCTAGTGGCTGGATGTTCAGCATCATCCCTGATTGCTCCCCTACTGACCTTGCTTCCTTCTCCCAGGCATGTGAAGCTGATTGGCCAAGGAGGGGTGAGGAGCACATCTTGTGATTGCTAGGCAACATAAAGATGTTTTCCTTGACCACCACCTGGGTAAATGGATCTCAGTTTGCCAAGGAGTGGGTGAGGAGCACATCCCATGGAATTTGCCAAGGAGGGGTAAGGAGCACATCCCATGTTGGCCAAGCAACAGGAGGTGCCTTCCTTGAACATCTCTTTGGTAAACAGATCTGAATTTGCCAAGGAGGGGATGAGGAGTACATTTCATGGTTGCTAGGCAACCGAAGGGTATCTTCCTTGACCATCTCCTAGGTAAATAGATCTGAATTTGCCAAGGAGGGGTGAGGAATGCATCTTGTGGTTGCTAGGCAACAGAAGGTTGTCTTCCTTGACCACTTTCTAGGTAATTAAATCTGAAACAGCATTGAGTGTAGGGAAGAGGTTGCAGAAGTGTGCGATATCTGCCCACTTCCTAAAGCATAATTATGGGTAAATCGCAGCAAGAGTTAGGAATGAAGTCTTTGACAGAGATGGCAGCACAATGAGGAAGAAATGGGATTGGCACCTTGTAACAATTTTAACCCTGTTGCCCACCTGGATATTCTAAGGCTGCTTTGGAAGATTCTAAGCATGCATCGTATAAATAGTGAGATGAGAATGTCTACTCTAAACCTTGTGTTGAAGACCCTTTATTACGCCTAGAGCTGCATAATATACCCATCCGGAAATGGCTTTGCTTGGAAATGTCTAGGGAAGAAGGTTCCCATTTAGGAATGGGGCCATTGAATGCTTTTGTTTAGGGTTGTGTGATAATACACACATTCTCGTTTTCTCTTGCGAACAAACGTAAGATTCCAGGAGCAAAAGGGCGGGGGTTGGATCCTATCAGCATTCAACCCGCAGAAGGAAAAATCTCCCAGCAATCTCAAGAAGGTTCAGTCGAAGGACTTGACATGGGGCAGGCGCTGCAGAGAAGACAGGAATGGAGTGAGCATGCCTCTTCTCCATTTTGAAGCGGGAACTGACCTTGTCTTTTTGAACATGGGGTCTGTCTGTACAGGAAGCTGTTGCATTCCCCCCCCCCTTTACCAACAGTTCTGTCATTTGCTGCCTCTCATGTTGATTTATAATTTCAGTGTGTTCTAGCCGCAGGGAAAAACAGAACTTCAAGAAAACGCATGTGATCTTTTCTTTTTTGAAAACACAAAACCATCTTAGCCTTTTGAAACCCATTTCTCTTGTTCCTCCCATGCCGCCATTCTGTTTTGAGACAACTGGGTGAGAATATGACTTTTATCAGAAAGCTTTCAATAACTTGTCGACTCCTGGACTGTAAAATTTGTGTATTGAAATAATAATAATAAAAAAAAGATTAGTTCCATTGGTCTTCTAGTGTACGGAAAGTGTTAACCTGTTTTCCTGTTTTGACACACACACACACACACACAAAAGAAGTCTAATTACAGACCGCTGTTTCTAATGACCAGAAATCTATTTTAGTAGTCCACTAAAAGTTTTAGTTGTGATCTTCCGATTTTGTGAACGCCAGATGTTGTGCAGTGGTTTCTTTTTTTAAAGAACAAGACAAAATGAACAAAAAAATAATAATAATAATCCTGAAAAAAAAACAAAACAATATGTATACTGGGGTGGTAGCGGTAGCTTTCAGTATTGTAAAGAGATTGTTATATACAGACCTTTTTGCCGTTTATCCTGTTATGTAATAAAGTCCTTTCTAGATCCTATGTGAAAAGGGGGTGTGGGGGGGAGGGAGGCAAACCTGAAGCGATATTCAATCCACAGCATGTTTCCTCATCAGCGAAGACTTGTGTAATGTAAATCTGTGCCATGTTATTAAAAAATGTGAACTAAAACGGCAGGCGCCTCCTTGATTTCCGCCACCTCCCTCCTTTCACAGCAGAAAGGTACCTTATTTCTATGCAGGATGGAGCAGGTTTGAATCAATGCTTCATTTGCATATCGAACTGGGCGGGGTCAAAAAGCAAGAGGGCATTCTTTGCTTGCAGAAGGACCCAGATTCAATCCCTGACAGCTCTGCAGAAAGGTGCCCAAGGGCACCATGACACCTACCAATACCTTTCCTGGCAGCCATTGAGTATTTTTTGAAAGCAGATGGAGCCAGGGAGGGCTGTGGCCCCAGCAAGGCTTCTGAAGGACTGGACAGACTTAAATAGTCTTGGTTTTATTTGCCTTCTTCTTCTTCTTCTGGACAGACTTAAATAATGTCCTTTTGGCCCCAGGGGTAGCCATAGTCTTGGTTTTATTTGCCTTCTCTCTCATCTTTTGCAGTATATCTTTAAATTACCTCTCTTCTTCCCTGTACGTGGGCTTCCTCTGTCTCTCTGCGTGTGCATGTGTGCATGGCTCTGCCTTCCATAGCAGCCCTTTTGCAATGGCTCCTGCCACTCTTTCAGAATTCCAAAGGTATATACAGGCTCAAGAAGGCTGGGAGGCCCTGACTTGGAAGACTGCTCACAGCAGGTGTTGGGAGAGGGCTCTAAAACCTGGAAAGGTGTTGCCCAGGGTTTTGTGAAACCATGGGGTTTCTTGACAGCCCTGGAAGGATTTCCCAAAATGGGTGGGAATTAATTTCTATTTTTTTAAAAAAATTGCTTTAATTTTTTTTCTATTTTTTTAAAAAAATTGCTTTAATTTTTTTCTAATTTTTTTAAAAAATTGCTTTAATTTTTTTTCTAATTTTTTAAAAAAATTGCTTTAATTTTTTTAATTTTTTTAAAAAATTGCTAAACATATATTGGGTGATATGGCCATATGTGGTCATGTTATCCTGACCCCCCCCTAAAATGACCAATGGAGGGGGTGGGAAGGGGAAGGGCCCCATGGACATGTACCCAGTTAATGCTTCCCAACCATATTCTGCACGATCGTGCCACTTCAGGGGTTTCACAATAGCTGCAGAATGTTTTGCACCTCTCCCCCCCCTACTTCAGGGTTCAAGAACATGGGGGAACCCCCAATCCCCCTACATACTCACAAACCTGAAACTTGCTAAGCTGCCATGTGTGGCTCCACACAGATGCTGTATGCCAATGGCAGCTCCACAAGTTAGCCAGTTTGGTGTAGTGGTTGGGAGTGTGGACTCCTAATCTGGCATGCCAGGTTCGATTCTGCGCTCCCCCACATGCAGCCAGCTGGGTGACCTTGGGCTCACCATGATGCTGATAAAACTGTTCTGACCGAGCAGTAATATCGGGGCTCTCTCAGCCTCACCCACCTCACAGGGTGCCTGTGGTAGGGAGAGGAAAGGGAAGGCGACTGAAAGCCACTTTGAGACTCCTTCAGGTAGAGATAAGCATCGTCTAAAAACCAAGAGCCAACTCTTCTTCTTCAGTAATATCAGGGCTCTCTCAGCCTCACCTCCCTCACAGGGGGTCTATTGTGGGGAGAAGAAAGGGAAGGCGACTGTAAGCCACTTTGAGCCTCCTTCGGGTAGAGAAAAGTGGCATATAAGAACCAATTCTTCTTCTTTTGGGTGGGGGCAGTGAGCAGAATGGCTGAGGAGGGCAGAGCTGAAAAGAACAGCTCCACAAGTTTTGGGGAGGGGAACAGGTGTGAGGGGCAATGCCTGCTCTTCAGTCAGTCAGTAGCCTTTATTAGCAGAAAAGTTCGATACTATTACATTTATGCTCCCCCCCCAAAAAATCAATTCCTTCAGTTATTACATTTGTTAAAGTGTAACGACATTCCTCTTGACACAATTGTTTCATGTCGTCTCATTGCTAAAAATGCATTAGGCATTAAAAGGACTGCCTTCTGATGCTCTGAGTGGCGTTTACTGAGCAGTGGGCTCAAGTATTTAAAACAGCTTCCAAAGTTAAAACGGGCAAGATAAAAACACATGCAACTAAAGCTTCCATTTTTTGTAGACCGCACGGAAAAACTCTCTGTGCATAAGGGGTTTTACTGAATCATACAGGGGCAGAAGGCAATATAGTGAATCTTGCCAACGTATAAACACTTCGTAAATCCAGGTCAGAGAGATGCAAGAATCAGCTGGTAAACATTGTCCATTTTGTACAGTCCTCATGCTCCAAGGAGAGCATCTATTCCTTGCCGTACTTCTAAAATCTGGCAATTCCAGGTCAAGGCGTCTGCGTCTGGTTACAGCAAACACAAACCTTTCTGGTAAGGACTGTAATAATTCTATGGAGTTTTGGCCAAAAGCCAGAGCATCACCCCCAAAATCTCTGATGTGCTGATGTCTTTTCCATGTGACATCAGCACATCAGGGCGCTCCTGGACCATGCCCTCAACTTCCCCCCCCCCTCCCCAGACAGCCTGATTCCACTGGTGAACACCAGTCCTTACCCCCACATGTAGCGCAGTGAAGGAAGCCAGGCAGTCGCTGGAGGAGAAAATGGGTGGCAAAACTCGGGGAGCGGGGACTGATTGCTAACGCTGCCAGAGTATCCCTCACTCAGTGCAAGATGGAAACAGGCATGCCTCTCCTTCCCTCAAGCTGTGGCAGAGCAGAGAGGAAGTTGACAGCGATGGTGGGGAGGAAACAGCAAACAGGATCATCAGCAACGGCTGGTAGGGAAGAGAGGCTGGAGGCTGGGCCAGCGGCCCCAGCCCACACCGAGGGTAAGGCCAGAGCATGGGGACAGGGAGAAGGTTCCCCCCTCCTTTCCCCCCTCTAGCTGACCACGGAAACTGACACTCAATTAAAAATCAAATTGCCCAGTGACAACCAAAAATGATTATTATTGGCCCTTCCCATACCTGTTTCAGTCCACTGATCAAACCAATGATATTACAGAAGGATTCCTGACATTACAATGTGATAATCATTTCTTATAAATTGACCCAAGATGAGTTTTTTAAAAATTATTATTGATTATTGTCTTGGGCCCACGGCAAATATATTAATCTCTTCTTTTATTTTGGTTAGACCTTGTAAAATAACAGGGACAGAGGTTCCAGATTAAGGCTTTGAGCCTCCTTTGGGTAGAGAAAAGCGGCATATAAGAACCAATTTTCTCCTCCTTCTCCTTCTCCTTCTCCTTCTCTTCTCCTCCTCCTCACTTTTTACTACCTTCTACAATCTTCCTTCTACTACAATCGCCTACCCTTCCTCTCCCCACAACAGGCACTGTGTGAGGGAGATGGGGCTGAGAGAACTCTGAGAGAACTGTGACTGGCCCAAGGTCACCCAGCAAGCCTCATCATGAGCCTCAAAGGGGCTTAAAATTGCCTTCCCATTCTCTCCCCACAACAGGCACCTTGTGGGAGAGGTGGGACTGAGAGAGCTCTGAGAGAACCATGACCGCCGCCCTGAAGGTCACCCAGCTGACTACATGAAGAGGAGGAGTGGGGAATCAAAACCAGTTCTCCAGTTTAAAGGCAGCTACTCTTAACCACTGCACCCAGCTGGCTCTTAATACCAACCATGGGTTGAAGTGGTTCTTTGAACCAACTGGTCCTGTCTGCCTTCTTCTTTTCTCTCCTGATTTCTTCTGATTATAAGACATCTTGTTTGCAGGCTGGGCTCTCCACCCACCCCCCGCTCCGTGTCTTCATTGATATTATAATTTTTGTAACCTTTCATAGTTCTTGATTGCTTTGAATGGTTTCAGCACAATTAAAGTCTGGCTCATTTGTAGCTATTACAACTGCGCACAATTATCTTCAGAAGAGCGGTTGCTAGCGGAGACTTTTTTTGTATATGGATTTCTCACAACTGTATTTTGATTTCCTGCATCTTGTGGATTGTGGAAGTCATGGAAGCATTCCATCTAGGAAGTTGAAGAAGAGCTGGGTTTTTTTTTGTTTTTTCTTTGTGCCCAAAGGAATCTCAAAGCAGCTTACCATCACCCACCCTTCTTCTCCCCACAACAGACACCCTGTGATGTATGGGAGGTTGAGAGAGCTCTGAGAGAACTGTGACTGGCTCAAGGCCACCTAGCTGGCTGCATGTAGAGGAGGAGTGGGGAATCAGAACCGGTTCTCCAGATTAGAGGCCACCTCTCTTAACTACTACAGCACGCTCACCCTTAAGACTCTACTATCTGTTTTTCTGTGTCCTGGTTTTGCCATTCAATACATTGCACTGTAGGTATTGAATATAAGGTATTAGAAAGTCTATCATCTATCTATCTCTCTGTGCTCCTCTGTCCAGGTTTGGCTATTCCCAATTCAACCAGTGTCCTTTTTTGTTCCTTTTCACCATCGTTTATACATTTTTGACAGTGGTAAAAGTTTTAGTTTAGTTTTCTGCTGAGGGTTTGCTTACCTCCGCTTGTATTCGTCCATGCGGTTGATGCAGCTCTTCTCCACGCAGCTGTAAGAATTTAAACATACAGCAGTTTATTGATTTATTCACAACTCCTCTTTTTCGCTGAGGATCCAGTGGATTACCATGTTTTTAAAAATGCAGTCATATAACATACGACATCCAGCAAACTATACAGCTGGACAAAGATTACAGAATTAGTAGACAGCTAGAGCGGGACTTGCAAGGGCCTGGGGGAGGGCATCTCATTTTCCCATTTTGCCCATTATTTCCTATTTCCTTTCCCTGAAAGCCCCCACTACTTCTGCTCTTCCTGCTTCCTTTTCTCCTTCATATTCACCAGCCAGCCAGCCTTCCTCTGCCTCTCCCAATCTTCATCCTCAATCTCTTTCCCTCCCCCTGACAGCATCGCCCTGGAAAAACTTTGCATTTCCAGCCATTCATGTGGGCACAGCTGTACTGAGGGGGACCCACAATGAATTGCAGGAGGTGGCTAACTTTCTCCACTATCCCCCTCCCACATTATTTCCTGTTCTCCTTCTCCTAACACCCCTTGTATCATGATGTAGTGGTTAAGGGTGGTGAGCTGGGGTTGATTCCCCATTAATCCACATGCAGCCAGCTGGGTGAGCTTGGGCCAGTCCCAGCCCTGATAGTGCTGTTCTCACAGAGCAGTCCTGTCCAGCCTCAACTACCTCACAAGGTGCCTGTTGTGGGGAGAGGAAGGGAAGGCGCTTTGGGACTCTTTCAGCCAGTGAAAAGTAAGGTATAAAAACCAACTCTTCTCCTTCTCCTCCTCCTCCTCCACCTTCTTCTTCACCTTTCCCCAGTTCCTTCTCTCCCACCAACCTGCCATTTATCTGTCCCTTCCATCTTTAGCTGTGTTTGTTATTTCATTTGTAGTCTTCCATTCTCTCCAGCAGAGACCTAGAGGAGCTTCTGTCATTCCTCTCAGTTTTATTCTCACAATAAGCTCCTGACATGTTAGGCTGAGAAGGTGTGACTGACCCAAGGTCACCCAGTGAACTTCCACAGCCCAGCAAGAAACAACAGAAGGAGAGGACATTTTAGAATTCCCACTCCTCCCAAGTCTGCCCCTCCAGGATTCTATGCACTCTCTCGGACTCAAACAACCTTTTCGTCTCCCCCTCTAGATGACCCTCAAGCACCTTCAACATTCTGTGTCTCCCAGGGCAGAGGTAGTCAACCTGTGGTCCTCCAGATGTCCATGGACTACAATTCCCATGAGCCCCTGCCAGCATTTGCTGGCAGGGGCTCATGGGAATTGTAGTCCATGGACATCTGGAGGACCACAGGTTGACTACTCCTGTCCTAGGGCACGTTCAGTCCCTCACGCTCATTCTCCCCCCCCCATCAAGTCACAGTTGTCTTAGGGAGACAAAAGGCTGCCAGTTCTGGGTTGGGAATTACAGAATTAGTAGACAGCAAGAAAGGGACTTACAAGGACTTGGAGTAGGGAGGTCACATTTTCCCTTTGCCCATGATTTCCTGTTTCTTTCACTAAAAGCCCCCTATCACCTCCCCCTATTCCCGGCTTCCTTCTCTCTGTCACTTCCACCTGCCAGCCAACCTTTCCCTTCCCCCCCCCATCTTCAACCTCCCTCCTTCCCTTTTGTGGGTGGGATTTGGGGCTGGTAGGGACCTCAGTGGAGAATGATGCTGGGGAGCCCACCCTCCCAAGCAGCCATTTTCTCCATTGATGACTGTCATCTGGAGATGAGCTGTAAAACTGGGGGATCCCCAGGTCCCCTCTGGGGTCCGGCATCCCTAGAGTAGGAGATCAAGGACTTTCCTAGGCAAAAGACCATTACAGGTCTACCTGCACATAGGGTTGGGCACTTTGGCGTCCAAAGCACCCAACCCAGTCTCCCATCTAAATACAAATGGGGGTCAACCTGCTTAGCTTCTGAGATACAACATCAGGCTATCCCAAGGTATTTTGGTCTGTTTTTAGGAGACTTTTTTCCCTTTTAAAATAAGTGTTTGCCTATGTCTCAATATTGCTTTCAAAGTTCTTTCTGGATGCGTGCTCAAGAGGCTTAATGCTTTCAGTTTATTTCCACTCTCATCCCAGGGGATTTCAATGCAGAATTGGCTGTCTTTTCCCACAAATTTACCTGTCTTTGTTGAAGAGATAGGCCACATGTGAAGGATATACAGAACGAAATTCCACTTCAGCCAAGTCTCGCTGTCTGGTATGATAGCCTGCCGTCTGCACAAACATTTCCCTCTTTATTAATCTGTGCATCCTTCACCAAGGCTTCTTGGCCCAAAGAATTCTCTCCCTGACATTAATCCATCTTGTCAGAATCTATGGAAATGTGGAAACCTCAGAAATGTTCCATATACCAAAAATGCTATGAGCCTATGAGACCAGCAGATGGCAGTACAGTAAAGGTATTAAAGCCTGGATAATTGCAGTTTTACACTGACCAACGCCATGCCAGATTTCAGATGATAAGCAGGGTTGGCCTTGGTCAGTATTCAGATAGGAGACCACCAAGGAATACAAAGGTCACTACACAGAGGCAAAACACTTCTGCTCCTATCATGCTTTGAAAAACCCAACAGGGTCGCTAGAAGTCATCTGTGACTTGATAACGTAAGAACATAAGAGAAGCCATGTTGGATCAGGCCAATGGCCCACCCAGTACAACACTCTGTGTCACACAGTGTCCAGAACCCAGGTGCCATAAGGAGGACCACCAACAGGGCCAGAACTCCAGACGCCCTCCCAGTATCGCCCCCCAAGCACCAAGAATACAGAGCATCACTACCACAAAATTTAGAAAATAAGAGAAGCCATGCTGGATCAAGCCAATGGCCCATCCAGTCCAACACTCTCTGTGACACAGTGGCCAAAACCTAGGTGCCATCAGGACATCCGCCAGCAGAGCCAAGACTCCAGCAATAAACAGAGTGTTCCACCTATATCTTGTGGCTAAGAGCCACAGGTGGACCTCTGCTCCAGGTGTTTATCCAATCCTTCTTGAAGCTGTCTGTGCTCGTAGCCACCACTGCCTGTGGCAATGAATTCCACAGGTTAATTTCAGGTGAAGAAGTCCTTCCTTTTGTCTGTTTTAAGCCTACTGCTCATTAATTTCACCAAGTGCCCAGGACTTCATGTTTTGTGAGAAAGGGAGAAAAGTATTTCTTTCTCTTTCTTGTGCTTAATTTTGTAAACTTCTGTAGTGTCACCCCTCAGCCATCCTTTCCCCAAGCTAAAGAGCCCTAACTTCTTTCACCTTCCTTCACAGGGAAGGTGTTTCATTCCCTTTAATAATTTTAGTTGCTCTTTTCTGCACCTTTTCCAGTGCTATAATCTCTTTTTGGAGGTGCCATTCTGTGCAAACTGTTCCAAATGAGGCCACACCATTGACTGACAAGGGGCATTATGATGCAGGTTAATTTGTTCTCAACGCCCTTCCTAATAACCCCTAGCATAGCATTTGCCTTTTTTTAAATTGCTGTTGCACACTTGAGTAGACCTTTCCAGTGAGTTATCTACCCTCACTCCAAGATCTCTCTCCTAGTTGGTCTCCTTCAGTTCAGGCCCTATCCACGTGCATTTAGAGTTAGGATTTTTGGCTCCAATGTGCATTATTTTGCACTTGCCCATAATGATACCTCATTTGCCACATTGACACTCGCTCAACATATCTCTCTGGAGTTCCTCATAATCCTCCCTGGTTCTCACCACCCTGAACAATTTCGTGTTGTCCACAGACTTAGCTACTTCACTGCTTACTCCCAACTCCAAATCACTAAGAAACAAGTTAAAAAGCACTGGGCCTCATACTGAGTCCTGCTTACCACCCTTCTCTATGAAAACTGTGAAGGCCCATTTATATTCCCTCTCTGTTTCCTGTTACTAATTAACCAGTTTTTAATCCACAAGAGGAAGGGTAGTCAACCTGTGGTCCTCCAGATGTCCATGGACTACAATTCCCAGGAGCCCCTGCCAGCGTTTGCCAGCAAACGCTGGCAGGGACTCCTGGGAATTGTAGTCCATGGACATCTGGAGGACCACAGGTTGACTACCCCTGCACAAGAGGACCGATCCTCCTATCCCATGACTTCTGAGTTTAATACTCAGGAGCATTTGATGAGGAATTTTATCAAAAGCTTTCTGGAAGTCTAGGTAAACCCTTTCTGTTTGGTCACCCTTATCCACAGGCTTGTTCACCCCCTCAAAGAACTTGACAAAGACTGTCCCGTACAGAATCCAAAAACCTATATGGGCACACTGTGGAAAAGGCTTAAAGGTAAAGGTAAAGGTATCCCCTGTGCAAGCACCGAGTCATGTCTGACCCTTGGGGTGACGCCCTCTAGCGTTTTCATGGCAGACTCAATACGGGGTGGTTTGCCAGTGCCTTCCCCAGTCATTACTGTTTACCCCCCAGCCAGCTGGGTACTCATTTTACTGACCTCGGAAGGATGGAAGGCTGAGTCAACCTTGAGCCGGCTGCTGGGATTGAACTCCCAGCCTTATGGGCAAAGCTTTCAGACAGCTGCCTTACCACTCTGCGCCACAAGAGGCTTACGCAGACACAATACAGGCCTTGTTAAAATAGCAGCAGTCTTTAAACAGCAGCTGGACAGATTCTTATCATGGGTACTTTAGGCAGAACCTGCATTGAGCAGGGGGTTGGACTGGATGACCTGTATGGCCCCTTCCAACTCCATGATTCTAGTGTCTGACTTCATAGAATCCACACCCATATATCAATAATCTTGTACTACTTATTTTTGTACAACATACAGATGTACAACAACTCTTGAGTGAATCAACTGATTGTAAGTCCTCATTTTTGCTTCACTGTCTGGGGAGTCACACCTTATGCTGTGAATAGTTGAGACAGGTTGTTATAAATCACAGTTAAAGAGGTAGCCAGATTTCAGTTCCCCATTTCTTCCTTCACATTGTCAGAATTTCAACTGGAGCGACTCCTTATTACAGTACAAAATTAACGTGCCCATATATACAACTCCACAAGTACCAAGTCTCATAAACCTTTGCTATATAAAAAGCATACCTTTTAGCTGATACATTGAACTACTTCTCCAACAACATGTAGTCTTCTGTCTTGCAGGAAAATTTTTGATCTCAGGTGCAAGTGGCATAAGGGAAATTTTAACTGTTAGTCCCTAAAATGGTTACAGCTGTATCCGCACAGGAGGCAGCTTTCTTAAAGGTACATATTTACATACATTTTGTAATCACACCAAATGCAAAGGAATATAGGTGCAGGATTGATCTATAACTAGAAAAATCCAGATGGTTACTGACCCTATTTGGTGCACATGTCTTCAGTTGATAAATCCATGCTGTCTCTTTTCTTAGTAGAACTTGCTGTATATTAATAGGATCTTCTTCAGCTACAGTGAAACAGAATATCCTCAACCATTACCTATAGGTTTAATTGCCATGGAAGTTTGACTAGAGTTATTTTTACATAAGAGATTTGGAAGGGTGGCATTAAAATCTAAATAAGTAAATAAATAATACCTGAGATTGGATGAAGGCAATCAAGAGCTGTGAATTGTGAGCACACAAATACAAGAGTTAACAAACAGACAGGAGAAAAAATCCTGCACCAAAGTCAGTCTTCTTCTTTTGTCCGTTTGGCAGCCAAAGTGAGTTTAGCAAGAAAAAAATGGTTAAGGAGGGGAACTATTCATTTAAACTGATTTATATTTTTATCCGTAGTGAAGCTAGATGGCCACTAGGTGGAGCCAGAAGAATGAAAACATCTATGAAGCCCTTGACTCCGAAGATACTGGTTCCCTCCCTGGGTTGGGTTTTATAAATGACCTCACTGTTTAATTGTTAGAATCCTGGACTGCCAACCCAGAATTGAGGGAAATTCCTACAGGTTTGAGGGTGGAATTTGGGGAGAGAGGAGTGGGACCTCACCAGGGTAGAGCCTGCCCTCCAAAAAGGCCATTTTCTCCTGGGGAACTGTCTCAGGGGTGTCTATGGTGTGGCCAGGAAGGGAAAAGTGCTTTGGGACAACTTTGGCTAGTGAAAAATGGGGTATTAAAAAACAGGTCTTCTTCTCACATCGCTTTTTCAAACCACTCCTAAACAATTGCACTATGTGGTTTGAAATTAGCCTCTTTTAAACATTCAGCTGCTGTTTGACTGAGGATACAAATGCCTTGCGTCTCCTTCCCCGATTGCTGCAGACTTCTTAGGAATAGGAATGTGTGGACGACTGAAAGGATATGAAATCTTTATTCTGCTTCTTTTTGATCCGCCTCCAAGATGCCTCAAGCTTCTCTGTGCTTGCTAGGGTGTGTTGATGTTGATGCGGTCGATACTGTGCTTTTGACCTCTCCTTTGTTTAGATATTTACCCCTACTAAGTTCTGGCCAGTTCCTTGTAGGAACAGATCCCTTGTCCAGATAATGACTGAATCCGTGGGTTCAGCAAAGACACAAACGCTTCCGCTCCAAATAACCAAGTCTTGACGAAGCACCAGAACACTGAATAAGTACAAGCAAAACCGGGGATCTTATATTCCGCCAAGACACATGATTGGTCCTTAGCAGAGGCCCTGGATCATTCCTTGTCCAATGAACGATTAGGAACATAGACTCGGCAAATCCCATTCAAGAGCCCAGGGTCCCCGTCTCATGCACCATGCTCCCTGCATCAGATCGTCCACATACACAACAGTAATACCCAGTTGATATAGTCTTTCTAAGAGCCTCTTGTGGCGCAGAGTGGTAAGGCAGTGACATGCTGTTTGAAGCTCTGCCCATGAGGCTGGAAGTTCAATCCTAGCAGCCGGCTCAAGGTTGCTCAGCTTTCCATCCTTCCGAGGTCGGTAAAATAAGTACCAGCTTGCTGGAGGGTAAACAGTAATGACTGGGGAAGGCACTGGCAAACCACCCCGTATTGAGTCTGCCAAGAAAACGCTGGAGGACGTCACCCCAAGGGTCAGACATGACCTGGTGCTTGCACAGGGGATAAAGCAGTGTCAGACTATAATCTGGCAGGCCAAGATTCAGATAGCCACTCGGGAAGGGGATACCTTTACCTTTACCTATAGTCTTTCTGATTCTGACAAATTGAGCTCTCTCTTATCAGAGACTGCCTCCTATGTCTCACATCAGATGGCACTTTTTGCTCTGGCTGCCAGGAAGAGCTGAACCAAAGTGCTCTTAATGAGGCCCACCAATCTGATATATTGATCTTACATTCTGTTTTATTCCACTGCTTTTATATATTATGCAGGGAAATATTCTGTTTCACTTTTATGCTTTCATTGATTAATTCTCGTTTCTTAACGGCTGTTGACTATACGCAATAAATATGACACGACTACTACACGGCTACTATTTAGATATTTATACCTTATTCCCCCCTCTGGAAATGGACCCAAAGCAGCTCATGATATTGTTCTCCCCTCTGCCCTTTTATCCTTGCAACACAACCTGTGAAACAGCTCAGGCAGTATCAGAAGGGTTAATAAGTATAGTAACAGATTTACTCCATCTTGCAGATGCTGCTAATTGGGCCTCTCTGCCTACATGGCTGGGGGAAAGCCATGGGGAACAGAAACCAGGGGGTTCAACCAATACAAACCGGTTCAGTTTGCATACCAGCCTATCGGTTTGTCATTTGGTTTGTGGTAGAGTCACAAATCACACTGTAGCAGCTACACTAGTATGTTAAAAGAAGCCAGCACTAAAATCATTATTGGAGATTTTGTCCATGGCAAGTATTTAGAGACCATGGGTATTCTTCTGGTAGCCAAGGCATATTTTTTCCAGGCTAGGCACAAAGGGGGAAAGTTGTTGTTCTACAAATGTTGACTTGCCAGAAGACTAAAAGCCGTCTGATCTCTCCAGTCTCTTTGCTGCAAGGGAGAGCTGGAGAGGAACTGCCTGTGTAGATCTAGAGGCGAGAAACACATCTGAATCTTCTTGACACTTCCCAGAGGTGTCAAACATATTTTCTGGCATCTTAGACTGTGAGTTTGCTAATGGTGTCAGGTTACCGACCCGCAACCCAGTATTTCTCTTTCAAGATGAATGCCAGCTCTGTTAAGATGAGAAAGTTGAATTCCCCACCACCATCACTACCTCTTCATCTCCGGGTGGAGAATTTTGAAACACAGTTTGCAACATCTTTTCCCTTTGTTAATAAGCGAGTTATCCAGGTTGTGGTGTAAGTTAAGGAAGCTAGACTACATGAAGGATGCTTTGAAAATCCTTCCCACTCTTGAATTTCTCCTGAGAGCATCACGTTTTGAAAGTGGAACCACTGCATTAGGATATAATTCACGGGAAACTAGAATTCCCCTCCCTGTTTATGATGAATTTGTGTACGGAGGAGGTGACCCTCCCACATTCAGCCAGAAATTATGCAGCCCGAACAAAAGTTTTGGGTAATTTATTGCACGTTTAATACCGTTCTCTAACTCCCCAGTCTGAATTATCTCTAGGGGATAATATATTCATTTTTTTTCAGGGGGGGGGGGTGTTGGGTCAATTCAGCCTGAATCAAATTGGCATATACCAATGTATATACCAACAGCCAGTGCTTAACTGTCAGTTCCCAACTGGCATTCCTTAACTGACTCTCTCAATTCGATTTAACAACTGTCACTTAAATGTTCTCATATTTTGTCAGGCATTAACCCATGACAATCCGTCACAGAGACTCACAACATCCCTCTGAAGTCTGCCTCTTGTGCTATCATGAAGCTCAGGGATAGTCAAACTGCGGCCCTCCAGATGTCCATGGACTACAATTCCCAGGAGCCCCTGCCAGCAAATGCTGGCAGGGGCTCCTGGGAATTGTAGTCCATGGACATCTGGAGGGCCGCAGTTTGACTACCCCTGATGAAGCTTATTGAGTGAGCTTGGACCAATCTATGCCTACCCTCAGGGCTCTGGTGAAGTTTTCAAATGAAGGAAGGGAACCATGTATAGTTGAAGGAAGCCTAAGATCTACAGTGTTCTTGGGTCAGGTTGGACAACTGGCCCAAGCTCACACAGTGAGCCTTATGGCTATGTTGATATCTGAACTCATGTTTCCACATCTCTGGTGCTGTGCTGTCCCATGTTTTTAGCAGTTCAGGATTGGGTAAATCTTGCAATGGTGCACCTGTTTTCTTTTGCAAAGCACATGAGAATTGTCCTTCAGTCAGCAGGGAAGCAGTTGGTTGGCTTTTCATTCTCTCCCACAGTGTTGTTTGATAAGCTATACTTCACGATCTGGATATCTGCCAAGACGGCACCTGCCTATGCCGCTGTGCAGCAGCCATTTTGCTAGTTTCTCCATGGGAGCCCTTGATTCTGTACAAAGATTGCATCAGGCAGACCAATTTACAAAGCATTTGGCACCAAGTCCAGGTTTTCAGTGTCCACTGAAATGAATAAAGGAGGGACGGAGGGAGGGAGAGAGAGAGAAAGAGAATTCCATTTTAGGATTTAATAACTGGACAGAGACGAAATACCTTTTTCACAGTGGGGGTGTGGGAGTTCCAGTCCAGACCAATAGGCATTTGAAAACATGAAGAGAGCTGAATACATGTAGCCTCAAGTTAATGAAAACATCTAAGGTGCCATTCTAGATCAGGCTAGTGGTCCATTTAGTCCAGCATCCTGTCTCACTCAGTAGACAACCCGTTCCTGTGAAAGGCCAATGACAGGGCAGAATGGCTGAGGCCTTCCCCTCATAAGAACACAAAAAGAGCCCTGCTGGATCAGACCAGTGGTCCGTCTAGTCCAATATCCTGTCTCAGTGGCCAGCCAGTTCTTCTTGAGGCCAACAACAGGGCACAGAGGCTTTCTTTAGTCACTTTTGCTACTGAAAAACCATGAGTTTGTCTAATTCAAAGTCACATCTGCCTGTGATCATCATTACATCCTCTGGCAGCAAATTCCATATTTTATTTTCTCGTGTAAAGAATTATTTCCTTTTGTCTGTCCTGGATGTACCTGGAGCTGCTGGGGGCTGGAGCCTGAGGAGGGTGGTGTTTGGGGAGGGGAAGTGAGGGGAGGGATGTAATCCCAGGGGGATGTAATCCCATAGATTCTACCTCCCAAAGTAGCCATTTGATCCAGATGACACCTGGAAATCAGCTGTAATAGTAGGTGATCTCCAGCTACCACCAGGAAATTTGTAGCCCTAGGTAACTGGCAGGCATTAAAGATTAAAGGTGTTTTCCAAAGTCATCCCAGTGATGTCAGGAGTGTTGAGAAATGGGATTCCCATGGCACCTAGCAAAATCAGCATCATAGCCCAAGAGCAGAGCGTGAGCTGAACTGCTGTGTGCTCCTGAATCCTCTAACCAGACCAAAAAAAATGTACTGTCCCCAAAGAATATTTGTACAGTTCACAATTGGGAGTCTTGCCAAAGTTGTGTTGTGCAAGCTGTTGGGAAAAGAAACAGATAATGTTTGCAAAGTCAAGCGTGAAGTCTAAACTCATTGGGAACCTTGATCGAGGGTACAGTCGAGCCAAAAATGCTGCCCGCAGTCACCACCATTTTTCCTCCATGGTTTGTCTGCAGGATGAGGGGAAATGTTCTAGAGAACATGGGGAGCCCCTTCCTGGTGAGCCATGTAAAGCTGTCAGTGTTGAGGGGGGTCATATACTCACACATGAAGGAAATGTAGAAGTGGTAGTAGTAGTAGTAGTAAGTGTATTATGATATTACACCAGAGCAAAAATGCAGGGGTGTGTCTCTTGCCGTGCGTGAATTACAGTCAGAGACCCCTACACAATTGCACCTATCTCTCATTTAAAAAAAAAAAAAACCCTGCTGGAAAAAAACATTCTGCTTTTCTCTGCATCTCACTGTGTCAATTAAAGAAATGAGCAGTATGCCCCCACTGAGACCTGTTCTTTATCTTGTCTGTGAGGGGAAAATGTATCAAAGGCAGTACATGCCTGAAAGGACAGAAACTTGGGCTGCATTTGTAAGATTTCTTTGTAAACCATGAGCCGCAGGTAATTGTTACTTCTTTTCTCCCCTTTTTTATTGTTTTGTGTTGATTTGGGGAAAGCTTGCAGCCTCTGAGCATTGAGAAACAGCTGCATGAGTCCTTCCTTTGTCCTCCTGTTTTCCCCAGCAGGTGTTAATGGGTAGTTTACCTTGAGACTACAAGGTCGTCTTGCTTCTGGCCAGTATTAAATAAAAAAGCGGTGATTTACCCTTTCAAGCGTTCCCTTTTGGATTCCCTTTGGGGGGAGAAAATTTAGGAACAAAGAGCAATAGTCTCAGAGGGGATCTGGAATTGGTGTATGGTGAAAAGTTTGTGCTGGCCACACGAACTTCTTTCTGTAATGCAGGTGTTGGTCAAATCTGTCTGCTCAGTCCACAAAACCTCTTTTTCATTCAAGAATCTCACATAGGCTGCCTGACATCTCGACATTTGCTCAGAGGAAATCTGTGCTGTTGGGCGTGTTGATATTTGACGAACGAGATGTGAATTCAGGAAGCACTTTGAAGTTGAAAGCAAAGCACTACAATATGGCAAGCCACTGTTCCTATTTATTCAGAATGCTTTGATGTGAACCATTACCTTCATTTACGATGTCTGATATTTCTTATAATTAGACAACAATTAAATTCATGACGAGGACAACAAAACAGAGGGAGAGCAGCAGAATAAGATTAATACCCATATTAAAATATTAGCAGCAGCAAGGAAGGGTATGTAAGCATGTCTGTGTAGCAGCCTGATAGCCCAGCCTAGCCAGATCTTGACAGAGCTTGGAAGCTGCATTAGTCACGGTCAATATTTAGATGAGAGGCCACCAAGGAAAACTATGCATAGGAAAGTGATGGCAAACCACCCCTTGCCTTGAAAAAACCCATTTTCCTGGGGTTTCTATATGTTGGTTGTGATTTTATAGCTCATGGAGATGGTGGTGGTGGTGGTGGTGGTGGTGGTGACAGCAGAGGCAGTTGTGTGTATGTGTGTGCACATGTGTGATTACAGCAAAGTGACCAAAATGACAACATAATCATCATGAAGACAAGAAACTATAAATAAACTCTTAATCTACTGAACAATAAATGGCAAGATAACAAGGTCTGAACCTGGACCTGAAATGACATCAAGTTCACTGGCCAGGCCAAAAGCTACAGAGAAGACATTCCAGAGGTGAGGGGCAGCTGTAGGGACGGCCCTGTCTTAGTTGTCACCCATCTTAGTTTAACGGGTAGGACCAGATACCTTCTATATTCCTATCCTCCAAGCTGAGATGCCACAGTCTTCTCTCAGTCTGCCCTAAGGATTGCTAGTCTGATGCTGTTGGGCAAATTTCCTGCTGGATGCCTAGTTCCACAGTACCTTTGGATTTGAATCACACCATGGGGGGAGAGCCCCATGTTCCTTTTTATCCAAACTGAGATGAAACAGGAAGTGTTGTTTACCCTGTTAATTATTGTCGATTGACTTCAGTTTCGGAAGAGGGAGGGAATGTTCTTTCTCCACCCATGCATAATGTGGTAAGCCTCTATCATACCCCTTCTCAGTCCTCTGTTTTCTAAACTTCAAAGCCCCATACTTTTTAGTCTTCCCTCTGTATTTTTCCGGTCTGCAGTATCCTTTTTACGGTGCGGTGACCAGAACCGTTTGTGGCTGTAATGACTTGTGGGACTTTTGTTTGTCTTAGACAGTAGCAGTTGCAGAAAAGAAGACCTTCACCTTGTCTTGACAGCAATTCTGAGCAGATGATTAATGTTCGCTACCCTTAAACCTCTCGTGCTTTACCACCAAAACATTCTCCAGTCTTCTCCTGACCCAACGATCGCTGCTGCTCTTTCCTGTCTCCACTGAGGCCCAGAAGAAAATACCAACCCCCTCCCCAGCTTGACATATAGGAGGGGAAGAAGAACTCTCTGGTCTTTCCCCTTTCTGAAGCAGCCAGGAGGAATGACAAAGATGAAGGGGGGGGGATAGCAGGAAGGAGAGGGGGAGGAATGGAGGAGGAAGAACAGAGGAGGAGGAGATCTGTGACAGGTCAAGGTCACCCAGCAGGCTTCACATGAAGGAGGACTGGGGAATCAAACCCGACTCTCCAGATTAGTGTCTGTCGCTGTTAACCACTACACCACGCTGTTCTTAGGAAGGGGACTATAACCAAAGAAAACAATAGAAGACCATGAAGCAGTTGAGAAGCTCAGTCCGACTACTGAGAAGTTGTGCGTAGGCATTATGTCTCCTGGCATGCTCCTTCCCATACATCTGCAAGAATCACACACGAACTAGTCACGTGGTGTTCCTGGCATGGCGTGCCTCTGCTGTAAACATTCTCCCATTTGCAGCGTACCTCCCACCCCATAAGTCAGGCTACCATGGCGATAAATGCATTCTAAACACCTACGTTAGCTAGGTAAATAGAACAAACGTACACATGCGGGCAGAGACTATCTCTGTGTGCGTCTGTCAGAAGTTGTTTGCCTTCTCAGGGGAGTGGGCGAGTTGGAAGTTTATTACCAGTCGGAGGGAGATGAAGGCAAGTAGGCAGCAGCTATTACGGTGCTTGCAACAACTGCTGGGTATTCCTTTCTCAGGTTGATTCCCCCATTTCCAGTTCGGATGGAGAGATACCACATAAGCAATGAGCTTGAGATGCGACACAGAGGGCCACCGGCAGCCACTTCGTAGGCACGATGGAGTTGGAATGAGAGGTGATCTTAGAATAGACCTCTTGCTTCTGGAGAGTTTTAAACAGCAACCATGGTCTAACATGGGGTTGCCAGGGCCTCTTGAACACCCACAGGGGATGGGGGGTGGGGAGGATTAGGGTTGCCAGAACCAGGTTGGGAAACTCCTGGAGATCTGGGGGATGGAGACTGGGGAGGACAGGGGCCTTGGTGGGGTGCAATGCCATAGAGTCCAATCAGCTGTTTTCTCCAGGGGAATTTATCTCTGTAGTCTGGAGATCATAGAATCATAGAATCATAGGATCATAGGATCATAGATGAGGTCTAATTCCAGGGGATCCCCAAGTTCTACCTGGAGGCTGGCATTCTTAACCTAGTAGGTGGTTCCTCAGATCAGGACTGTGGGGCAGGTGGGTGGGGGTTAAACCTTACCTTGGGCAATTTTATGTTATTTTGATTAACCACACACACACACACACACACACACACACCCATGCCTTGCTGCAGTAAATATACAGAAACTCAGGAGATGTTGTCTCTTTCCCCAGGAGAGCAATTACCACATCAGGAGCTGTTTGCATCACTTTGCAGAAGTGTGTATGTGCACAAGGAAGCTTGTACACAGAAATAGACTTTTTTTGGTTTTACACTTTGTTCTGCTGCTTCAAACCAGCGCCTGAATCTTGTTGAAGAAGTGTGTGTGCGTATTAGAGGCTACACCTAGAATTGAACTTTGTTGGTCTGAATCTGCCTTCAGGAAGATTAGATCATAGAATCATAGAATCATAGAGTTGGAAGGGGCCACACAGGCCATCTAGTCCAACCCCCTGCTCTACGCAGGATCAGCCCTAAGCATCCTAAAGCATCCAAGAAAAGTGTGTATCCAACCTTTGCTTGAAGACTGCCAGTGAGGGGGTGCTCACCACCTCCTTAGGCAGCCTATTCCACTGCTGAACTACTCTGACTGTGAAAAACTTTTTCCTGATATCTAGCCTATATCGTTGTACTTGAAGTTTAAACCCATTACTGCGTGTCCTCTCCTCTGCAGCCAGCAGAAACAGCATCCTGCCCTCCTCCAAGTGACAACCTTTCAAATACTTAAAGAGGGCTATCATGTCCCCTCTCAACCTCCTTTTCTCCAGGCTGAACATTCCCAAGTCCCTCAACCTATCTTCATAGGGCTTGGTCTCAAGACAAAGATAGTATCACACGGGGTGAAATTCAGGGATGCTGGGGGTGGGGGTGGCTGTCTTATCTAGGCCCAGTGACATACAGCATATGTGACTCTACCCAGACCATCCAGGTTTTTTGGTTCTGATGGTAGGAGGTGAGAACTTCTCCGAGCTTAAAAGAAATTTCCCATAGAAATATATGTATCAAAACTGTGAACGATTAGATCAACTTGTTCAGAGATTTTTCTGGGCATCCATCCATCCATCTATTCAAAGTTATCTTCTTTCCAAGGATGGTGCTGAGAGCATAACATGTGTACATGATTCACAGATCTGAAAACGAACACGAATGGCCAGACCTGCTTTTTTTTGCAGTCAACACTTCTATCAAACAAGAATTGGCAGGCAGGGGGTGTGGTTAGGCCAGGAGGGAGAGTGACTGGCCCAAGGTCTCCCCTTGAGCTTCCCGAGTGGCTATCTGAATCTTGGCCTGCCAGATTATAGTCTGACGCTGCTTTAAGGATTACTACCCCCAGTTCCAAACCACCAGGTTATAGCTATTAAAGGTAAAGGTAAAGGTATCCCCTGTGCAAGCACCGAGTCATGTCTGACCCTTGGGGTGACGCCCTCCAGCGTTTTCGTGGCAGACTCAATACGGGGTGGTTTGCCAGTGCCTTCCCCAGTCATTACCGTTTACCCCCCAGCAAGCTGGGTACTCATTTTACCGACCTCGGAAGGATGGAAGGCTGAGTCGACCTTGAGCCGGCTGCTGGGATCAAACTCACAACCTCATGGGCAGAGCTTCCAGACTGCACGTCTGCTGCCTTACCACTCTGCACCACAAGAGGCTATTAGGCACTTCCAATGAAAAAGTCCTCAGCTGTCCCTAGTGTGGGGGAGGGGAGTGATAGTGGCTCCAAGTGTCATGAAGAAGCAGCAGACACATAGTGATCTCATAGGAGAGGTCTGCCTCCAAATACTAACCAAGGCCAGCCTAGCTTAGCTTCCAAGATCTGATGAAATTGGGGCCTCCAGGTCAGGGATGGGGGGGGGGAATCCTGGATTAGAACTGTCTAAAATGACCTACCTGCACTTTTTGGTGCAGGGTGGATTCTCTCAGGCTGCCTTGGTGGTCCCAATCTTGGGAGAAAAGCAGAATAGAAATCATGTAAATAAATAATGCTACGTTACTTATAAATATGTAGGACACACATTATTATTTTTTTACCTTGGACTATTCCAGCTGAAAATGTTACTGAGCTGCTAATTACATTGTGCTTGCAAATAAATTAGCATGTCATTTGTCTTTTAAGAAAACCCAGGCAACGGTAATTTCTGCCACTTGAACTGGGCTCATTGGTGATCTATTTTGGCAACAATCAAGGCCCTCGGAAGAGAAATCTCCATAGAGCTAATTTTTTATTTGCTGCTCATTTTTCGCCAGCTGTGGGTTTGTACAGCAGGCAACATCAGGTTCAGGAGAGGAGCTCTGTGGGATCTACCCAGTTGGGCAATAAAAGTAAAAGCCGTAAGGAAAGGGGTTGTCACAAGTTAGGCGAACAGCTTTTCTTTGGAGTTCTGATTTTTTTTGGGGGGGTGGGGTTGTCAGTTTTATCACATGCAAATTAGGGATGCCAGTCTCCAGGTGTGACCTGGGGATCCCCCTGAATTACGGCACATCTCCCGACTACAGAGATCAGTTCCCCTGGAGGAAATGACTGATTGGGAGGAAATGCTCTATAGCAGGGGTAGTCAACCTGTGGTCCTCCAGATGTTCATGGACTACAATTCCCATGAGCCCCTGCTGGCGTTTGCTGGCAGGGGCTCATGGGAAATGTAGTGCATGAACATCTAGAGGGCCACAGGTTGACTAGCCCTGCTCTATAGCACTGTACCCCTCTGAGGTCCCTTTGAATCCCCCTTGGGGAGAAAAGCAAGGGATATGTGAAGTAAATTAAAAAAATATATGGAGCATAGAAACCTAGGAAATGGTTCCAGTGCCCAGGCATCCCCAAACCTCCAGGATTTTCCCAACCTGGGTTTGACAACCCTAGTAGGCTGTCTGGAGAAGAGATCCAAAAAGAAGACCAAACTCTATTTCGTATCTTCCGTTGGTGGTGATGGAAAGTCACAGCTGGCTGACAGCGACCCCTGGTGGGGCTTTGAGGGCAAGAGATGTCCAGAGGTGGTTTCCCATTGGCTGACTCCATGTCACACCCCTGGTATTCCTTAGAGATCTCCCATCGAATTACGAGCCAGGGCTGACCCTGCTTAGCTTTCAGGATCTGATGAGATCTGGGTAGCCTTGGCGATTCGGGTCAAGGCACCAATGAAATTGACCCACAAAAATGTGCAAGCTTTCAAGCTCACCAGAATTCTTTGTCAGACTGGGTGATGTGTAGTTTGAAAAGGTAGAAGTAGATTGTTTTAGGCCATACATCTTCTGAGGGGTGTGTGTGTGTGTGGTAGTGGTGGAAATTATTATCAAGTTGCAGCAACCCCATAGGTTTTTTAAGGCCATAGAAATTCAGAGGTGGTATGCCATTGTCTCCCTCTGCGGGGGTACCCTGGGTTTTCTTGGTGGTCTCCCATTCAAACACTAAACCAAGCCTATTCAGCTTAGCTTCTGAGATCTAACAAGATCTGGCTAGCCTGGGACATCCAGATAAGGGCCTTCTGAAGGATGCAAGCAGGCAATTGGCTTAACCTTATTCCTGGCACGGTTTCCCCTTGCAGCACTTTCTCTGCAGTAGATCTGCCAAATTTCTTGTCCTTAGCTTTACCCTGCAAACCTCCCTTTTTGTGTGCTTTTCCCTTGTGTAAATCCAACTTGGCCTTCCTCTTTTCTTTTCTTTTTTTAAAACCCCATGTTCCGTTTGCTCATATGAAACTTTTCCCAGGAAGTGTACACGTTGTTCAAGGATGCCGGCCCATCCACGAGCCAGCGTTCCGCAGAGGTGATGTACTGATCAATATCAGCAACATATAAAACAGTACGAAAGGTGTACAAGTTGCGAACGAATCTACGCAAACCAGCTGCTCAAGACAAAGAAGTGAAAGCGTTGATTAAAAATATAAACAAAGAGAAGTTTTGCAAGGCTCCCTGCCCTCCTCCACCCCCCAGGATCTCCCAGTATTTCCGAACCCTGAGCTGTCAACTCTGGAAGGCATCACACTGAGGAAAGGGGTAGGATCCAGCCCCTGTTTTTAAGCCCAGAAATGCTCCTGATGCTGCTAGGGAATGACTGGTGTCTTGAAGGGAGGGGGAGTGGCCCTGATACTTTCCTGCTTCCTTCTTTGTTTTGCTGCAGTACTGTAGGTCCTTTTCTCTCCTGGAAAAATACGAACCTGCAGGGCTTCCTGATTTGCTTTAGTTACTCTCCGCATTTTATCCCCCTGTCCATCTTTTGGGAAGGGGGCTTAACGAAACTTGAAGACCATTTGGCATGCCTCCCAGGCTGTGAGACATCGTCGGAGCACAAGGTTGCAACCCGTCCCCCTTCAAGGTTTCTCGAGATGTGGAACATTTTCCTTTACGCCCGCAAAGATCCCTCCAGTTTGATAATTGCTCATTAGCCACCTTTTTGAAATGGAGCAATAATACAATCAGCCGCTACCCTTGCACGTATTAATTAACACTTGCATTTGAAGTGCAATTACGCTGCATAAGGTGGTGCTTGGGTGAAGGCAGGCGAGAAGATGAGTTTGATGGAGTTTACCATTCCCGAAGCTGCTATCCAGAGTGGAATGTACTTAAGAAGTAAAAGCCTATTTGGAACTGAGATCGAATGCCTTTACCCCCCGATTCGGTTTGTGGTTCGGAGATGAACCAGGAACTGAAATGAACTGCAGTTTTCTGGGCCACAAACGGACCTAAACTGATCTCCAAGGGACAGAGATCAGTGCATTTGGAGGGAATGGCCACTTTGGAAGGTGGACTCTGAGTCCCTCCCTTCCCTGGGCCCCATCCTCCTGAGGGCCCACCACCAAAATCTCCAGGCATTACCGAACCCCAGACGGTAGAGATCAGCTTCTCTAGAAAAAACTGGAGCGGGATAAAAGTGCATTGGCTCTACGTGATTGACATTTCATGACCTGTTGACAGAGTTTGAATATGCAGAGGGGGTGAAGCACCAAGCTGCTTAGAATAAAATGAAGAGAAACAACTATGTATAAAAAGAGAGGCGGGGCCTAGCTAACTGTTCTAGCTGTTGTCTGTGGTCATTCTTCATGTCAGCAACTGTGCTGGAGGCATTCAAATGGGTGGCCGTGTTGGTCTGAAGGAGCACAATAAAATCAGAGTCCGGTAGCAACTTTAAGACCAACCAAGATTTATTCAGGGCATGAGCTTTCGAGGGCAAGCACTCTTAAACTTCCGGAGGCAAGCAGGGAGGAAGTGTGCTTAAAAAGTAGGAAGTATCCTGGAGAGCCAATCAGGGCACTGGAGGAGGAGATTCTTTGAAAATCCTCATGAAGTCCCTATTCCTACTATGCTTAATACACATCGCCTCTGATGCCCCCTGCAGGACACTCTTTATAATCTGCTCTGTTATGCACACTGCAGACCTTGCCTATTCCAACATGACCATGGGATCAGTGGCCATACAAAGTGTCTACATGTAGAGTACATCCCTGCGATTTCGAATGCTACTTTCCCCACAGAACCCAGTCATGATAGAGTGGGGTAAGCACACTTCTGCCTGCTTCCCCTTCTATGAACATTGATGTCCCTGCATTAAAGCCATGCACAGGGGGACCCTGATACCGCAGAGCAAACGAGAGGGGAATTATCCAGCCCTCTTCCCAAGCATGTTGTGGGAATAAGCAAACGAGATGAGAACAGTATCTGAAGTATCTACAGTTGGTCTGAAATTGTATGTATTTATTTGTCATGAGTGTGCTCCTTTCAGCTCTGAAGAGTGTTCAGGGCCACTCAGGCTATGTGGAGACGCTATAAAAAGCTACAAAACCCACACCAGCCAGCCTGCAATCATTTGCCAAGAGAGTGAGCAAGAGCTTTCTCCCCAGCTTGCCTTGGCTCTCTCTAGCGCACAATCCAAGGCGCCAGCAGCCTTTTATAACAGCAGAGGGAAATAACATCAAAATGTAGTGCAAGAGATCTCTATACTAAATCAGTATAAGAGAGCCCATCTGCATAACTAAAATATAGAGTTTCACTTTAGGGATAACTGACATGTAGCTTAGTAATTCATAAAATTTCTGCAGCTGAAAACACTGGTTATTGCTAGCCCTTTATTTAAAAAGTAGCACATATGAAGTCTTATAAGAAGGGATATACAGAGGAGTATTCTGCACGATCGTCTTAGTACACTGCTATAAACCTGTGCATTGTTTGCACTTAGATTCCTGGCAGTCGTTCCCTTACCTGGCTGTAAAACATCGCTAAGAAACACTTAAGCCCCATAAAGGTCTTTGCTTGCCGTTCCCTTTACATGCTGGTTATGCTCACATCTCACTCACTCCTCCCATAGACCTTCACTTAAAGATTTGATTATCTTTTTCAAAAGAACCCAATTTGTTTTCATGCTGTCTTATGAGTCACCCAGGCAAGCCCAATTTGGTCAGCTCTTGGAAGTTATGTAGGGTCAGCCTTGCTTGAATGGGAGACCCCCAAAGGACTCCAGGGTTGCAATGTAGAGGCAGGGCATGGCAAGCCGCCCCTGCTCATCTCTTGCCTTGGAAATCCCCTGGGGGTCACCACATGTTGTCTGTGCCATGGTGGCATTTTATGCAGCCACCATTAAGTTCTGTGAGGAGCCACTTTTTGCTTCTGAAGGGCCCATTATGCACGGAGTGGAAGGTCCGCATTCGGGGTGGAATGGCGGCGGCTAAAATCACCAATTATGCACGTTGCAGGCGGCAACCGGGTGCAGAGTCAATGTATGCCACCGAAAAAGCCATGTTAGCGAAATGCGGAAGAAAGTGGAGCTTCCCAGGACCAGGGCGTAACCAAAAGCGGCTCCGGAGTAGCCGCGTGCATAATCGGATACTCTGGGTTTTGCCGCCGTTGCGTTCCGTCCTGTGCATAAGCGGTTTGCTTTGCTTCTTCCTCCTCCGTGTTCTCCATGCCGCTGTTTCAGCAGCCGTGCATAATAGGCCAAGGCCAGGACCTTTCCAAGAGACAGCCATTGTTTTGAAGTCTTTGGAGCCCTGCAGCTCCACTCTTCTTACGGCAGACACATTTGTTTGCCCGCCTTTGTGCATAGTTAAGAGACACTAGCAGGAAGACCAACCAGCTCTCCATATATCAGGCACTAGCAGGAAGATCAACCAACTCTCCAAGAGAAGGGAAATAGCAGCATCTGTGTAAGGAATAATACCAAATGACATGTGCCAACAATATCCTTCGGCTATGTATGCGGTATTCCCTAATATTTAGAACCGGGTTTGATTCCTTGCTCCACATGCTGCCTGACGAGTGACCTTGGACCAGTCCCTGTTAGCCCAGAGCCCTCTCAGGCTCATCTACATCACAGGGTGTCCATCACAGAGAGAGGAAGGTGACTCTAAGATGCTTTAAGATGCCTTTGGGCAGTGGAAAGTGGGATATAAAAGCCAACTCTTCTTTTTCTTCAGTTCAAGAGACAAAGGGAGATGGTTTTCCACTGCCTGCCAGCTCCATCTGCAGCGCACCCCTGGACTTCCTTGGTGTTCTCCGATCCAAGCAGGCTGACTCTGCTTAGCTTTCAAGATCTGACAAGATCAGACTAGCCCATCATCAAAAACAAACAGAAAAATGCCCTACTGTGCTTAGGACTGTCTGGTTAAAGGGTTTTTCAAGATGCTCGGTTAACACAACAACAAAAAAACTGTAGCATATCTTGGAGGGCCATTTCTTCCAACCTCCCTCCTCCCAGGGAGGGGGGCAAAGACAAAGACATTTGTTCCCACCCCCAGCCCTTCACAAGCCCACCTACACAGCCCAGATGACTATTCATTACACACAGACAGTGGGAGTTCTGTGAGAGCTGGGTACAGACGGTTCTGTCCAGATGGCTGCCTGTTATGCAACCCGCCGGGGGTTGCTCCACAAGGCAAACTGGTTTGTGTGATGGGGCTCTCCAGGTAATTACAGCTCTTCTCCAACATGCCATCACAACCCCACTCCTGCCCAGTGATGATTTCATGCTGCAAACTGGGAGTTAAGGGAATGTCCATAAAAGTCACTCACAGCAGCATTTGGTCACCTGCACAGTCGCTCGTATGTGTGAATCAGGCCAGGAGTCATTTTGCATGACTTTGAAAGAATGTTGGCTTAAAAAGATCTTTTCCAAGATGATTTGAACCCAGAACCTACCTTGCATGGTACCCTTGGTCTAGCAAAGCCAGGGTTGTCTACTTTCACTGACTGCAACTCTCCAGGATCTGGGGCTGAGGACATTAACCTGACTGCCCAACTCATCTTGTTTATTAGAAATGCTGAGGGTTGGACCTGGGGCCTTCTGGATTTGAGGTAGATGCTCTCCTGTTGAGCCATGGCCACTCCCCTTTCTATAGAGCTGCCTTCTATTGAATCATGCTGTTGTTCTATCATGGTCAAGATTGTTCCCTCTGACTAGCACCATCTCTCCAGGTTTCAGGTGGAGCTCTTTCACAATCACCTGATTCTTTTAACTGAAGATGCTGGGGATGAAACCTTGGACCTTCTGAACGTCAAGCAGATGTTCCTCTGCTGACTCACGGTTCCTCCCCTGAAGAGGTGGCTGGTGATAACTAAGTAGACTTTTCATAGTATTAAATCATCCCGAGAATAAAGTGTGGAGAAATGCCCTCCATCCAAAAATTCACCCCGATAGTTCTCTCTCTGCTCTCTGCCCATGTTCAGGAGCCCAGCTGCAGACCAGCAGCCGACAGAACAGGAGGGTGTTGAAGAAAGGTGCACAAAGCCCTCAAGTTCTTTGTTACGCTACTGGGCTAAGCTAAAGCAGGACAATGGCTTGCTAACTTATAGCTTGATAGAACCATAAAACTGGGTGAACAAAAGTTGTAGATGGAAAACTCTTCTTCTGGGATGGGAAAGGACAGTAAGGGAGGGAGCAGGGAAAAAAGGTATTTTAAAGTCAGGGCACAAGAAAGAAGGTTTCATAGTCAAAGCTTTTAGCTACTTGGATGAATACTAGCCATGTTGGATCAACAGTTTTCCTAGGGACTCTATTGAGGCCCCATGGCAAGGGAAGATGGCCAATTGGTTCCTGAAAGGTTGCCAATTGGTTCCTGAAAGCGGAAACGCTATTTTTAAAAGTGCAAATCTGCACTATGCATACCTGCCTTTGTAGTGGAATCCAGTAGTGTTTGCAAGAGTGTAGCGCTTTTCAGAAGGTGAATCCACTTTCCTGGATTCCCCTTTAAGCCCTACAACGAATCGCTTTTTGCAGATCGGTTTCAGGAGTGTGGCAGATTGTGTGAGACATCGTGCATAACTGCAAATTAGTAGCGTTTACAATTTGGAAGCCTTTTGCAACATTGAAGTCGTGCGGAATGGCCCTCAAACATTAGAATTAAGGTAATGATGAAATTACTTTAACTTCAAGTAAAGCTACCTGTTCTAAACTAAACATGCTTTAGGAAGTACTTAGGGTTGGGATAGAAGACTATGTGTTTTCACCTTTTCTTTGTAGCATTGATCTGTCTGCTGGAGACAACTGTATTCTTTTTATCAATTCATTAAACTTGTATACGTTTTGAATGCTTTAAGTCTGACCATTGTAAAGGCTCCACACCTATTCATTGCTGCTGTCTGAAGCATAGCAATTGGAAAGGGCAGTGGAGAAATTCACCCACTCTGGAGCATGATAGTGTGAATGTGCAGAATTGTGGTAGATCATCCTGGTGCTAGCTTTTAGAGTGAATCAGGCAGGTGTGGTAAGTGGTTGAGGGCCTCTAAATGGCAATATGTTCTATATAAGTAATGAATGAAGGCAGGTACAGAGTGTAGGACAGTTCATTCCACCTTACAAGGGATACGTTGGGGGCAGTAGGTTGTTGCTCAGCTTGGTTTTGGTCCCCTGGGGAGTGAGGGAAAGGGGCAACAGTGCCAGGAAGACATGAAAAGACTGTAGGATTTGTATGTCTTCTCAAGAACCAACTAGAAGGTACAGATAAGACTTTTTGGTTTGTTCCTTCACAGTACAGTGGTAGTCAACCTGTGGTCCTCCAGATGTTCATGGACTACAATTCCCTTGAGCCCCTGCCAGCGTTTGCTCATGGGAATTGTAGTCCATGGACATCTGGAGGACCACAGGTTGACTACCCCTGATCTAGTAAGCTTTGTAGAAGAATGGGGATTTGAACCAGGACCCCCAAGGTCTTAGATCAAAATCATACCACTCTCCTGCTCTGATTTCATGACTGCAAGTGCTCCTGCTAGACCTCCATGGATAGAATAATAATTAAAATGACACACACACACACCCAAATCTTATATCCCAGAAATTACACAGAGGTGACAATGAACCTGAAATTAATTGGGTCGTGGAGCATTGCAATGAGTCATGCTTCATTCAACCATGTTTTTACAGTCAATAAGCGAACCTTCCCTGCCTCTCTTCGCCCTCCACTTAACATTCATGGGTTTCCACACAAACACTTAAACCCTTTCTTAGGCAAAGCTCCTAATAACTTTTACACAATTAAATTTCTTTTTTAAAATACTTGGGAAATTTTTGCCAGACGCTTGGAAGCTACAAGGATAGAACACTCTTAATTTGATTCGGTTGACAAAAACGTGGGTTTGCACTGAGCGTGTTAATTCATATGGAATTCCTCCATGCCCGCTGCAGAAATGCAGGTTTTGCTATGAGGTCGTGTCTTCTGGGATTCAGGGCTGACCTGTTATGCTTTTCAGATAATAGCAAATAAAACTGCAGAGCTCGAACACCACACAGTCTACGAATTGGGGCAGGAGCTTGAAGCCGTGATGGATTTGACTATGTTAACCCTGTGCTTTCAACCCTCAAAACCCCAGTTTGGTTTTATGTCTTCCACAGGCAAATGGAAGCTGTCGTTCTTTGCTTTCCCAGAACCTTCTGCTTTCCCAGGCTGATTATTTTCCCTTTATTCCCGATTCTTGATAGCTTTTGTGCATCCCAAATCAGCACCAATGCACACATACACTTTGTATGTATTACAATGGGAGCTGCTTTGTGGCCCCACTTTATAAGTACCCTGTGAAGTGTATATATAACTTGGGGTGGGTGAAGACACAAGGTAAATAAATCTATAACAGTGGTTCTCAACCTGGGGGTCGGGACCCCTTTTGGGGTGGAATGACCCTTTCACAGGGGTTGCGGCAGGGCAAGCAGCTTGGCATGCCAGATTAGAAGTCCGCACTCCTAGCCACTACACCAAACTGGCCGCAACCTTTCAAGCCACCTTACCACAGTGATCCAGTATGTTTGCAAATTCCATCAAGCTGCAACTGGCTTCTGGTACCCCTGGCAAACTGGACTGTCAAGGCAGGCGAAAAGCAAAGGTGGTTGGCCATGGCCTCCTTCTGCAGAGTCTTCCTTGGTGGTCTCCCATCCAAGTACTTAACTTCCGAGATTGGACCGGATTGAGCTATATCCTGCTGCTTTCCCTCCCCAGGGATTCATTAGGAGGGAAATAAATATGATTTCTACCTGATTGCCAGGGAGGAAAGGCTGCCTGTTAACCGAATAAACACATCTCCGAGACCTGTGACTGATCAAATTTCCTTGACCTGTAGCTTACATCATATTACTGGATGTTACACTAAAGAATGGATTGCCTAAGGAGGTCAGGAAGGTTCCTACTTTCTCGTCATTCTGCCGGAAGTGTAAAATGGAATTGTAATGGCAGATGTTTTTATAAAGGGAGGAGCGCTGTAGTGAATGGAACAGTTCAGAAAGAATAGGTTTGTGATCTTGTGTTTGTAGGTGTTGTGTTTGTTTTTACAGCACTGCCTCCTACCTTTGACAATTCCCCTTTCCTGCGTTCTGTCCCAGGCAATTTGTGGTTTGTATTATTTTTGAATTCTGTGATCCTGACCTATTGCTTGTGAAGAGCCAGTGACTGTTTACGCACTGGGAAGTTCACTTTCCCAGTTCCCATGCAGGAGCACGAATCAGGGGTGGATGAGGCGCACCGGGCCAAATGCTCTCCTGTGTGGGTGCAGGAAGAGGTGGGCCGACCTGCCACGACTAAAACTCCAGCCTGCAGCCCAGCATGAAACCTCCAGTGCGTAAACGGTCAGTGTGGTGCAGTGACCAGAGTGTTCAAATAGGATCTTAAAGGCTCATCTTCAGTTTCCCTCTCTGCCTTGGAAGTTTGCTGGGTAAGTTTGTATGTATGTCAAGAGCTGTGAAGTCCTTTCTGTTCTTTGCTGCCCCTATAAATTAGTGACCTCCAAAATGTCCTATTATTATTAAACAGGCTTGCTCAGGTCTTGCAAATTGAGGGTCACATCTTCCTTGCTCAAGTCCCTTCATCTCATGGGCCCATTCTGCACACAATAGATAACGCACTTTAAATGCACTTTAGAAGTAGATTTTTCTGTTCTGCACAGGAAAATCCAGCTGCCAAAGCACATTGAAAGTGCATTATCCTATGTGTGCAGAATGGGCCATGTCAGTCTTCCTCTTTTCCTGCCACCTTCCACTTTTCCTAGCATGATTGTGAATAGGTGGGCGCCCACTGACATAACAAGGTGCCCACTGACACACTTCCCTGGGGCTTGCCAGTCAGTAACCTTTTATTGGCATAAAATATGTATAAGACATATAAAAATAGGGTTTAAAATTTCAACAAAATAATAAAATACGCCATGGGGTTACATAACCAAACAGATCTTAAAATGATTAAATAAACTATGAAAGATAAAATACAAGGTAGGCAGCATATTATAAAAGCATCTTAGTTAAAACTCTGGCAACTAAAATGGTTACCTCTGGGTCTTTGTCAGAGAGCAGAAATTGCAAGGTCATAGATTTACTGGGGGCTTGCCAAGAAGAAGGAATTGGATTTTGTACCCCACTTTTCTCTACTGTCTCAAAGCAGCTTACAATCACCTTCCCTTCCTCTCCCTACAACCTTGTGAAGTCGTTGAGGCTGAGAGAGCTCTGAGAGAACGGGGACTGGCTCAAGGTCTCCCAGCAAGCTTGCTGTGGAAGACTCAAACCCAGGTCTCTGGATTAGAGGCCGCTGTTCCTAACATCACCACCACCATGCTGGCTGGCTGGCTTATCCCCTCTTGTTTTCAACCCTATTTGGAAGATTTCACTTCCATGTCATTCTTCACCACCACTAGGACCCCCCCCCCCAGCAGTCCCATTTGCACCTTTTCTCCTGCGGTCTCCAGGCAACCATCCCGCAATTGTTCCTTTCAGATGTCTTAACGAGCTTAACTACTTGAGGTAATTGGGTTGCCTGGGCTTCCCACTGTTCTCCCCTGAAGTAAACATTGAAATCAATAATCTCAGGGCTGACATGTTTAATGGTTTAATCTTCCTTCTCCAGTAAAATAGATGGGTTGGAAAAGGTTCCCCTCCCTCCGCTCCCCCAGTATGTATTCTGTGGCATAATAAATTCAACTGGTGTTCATTGAAAGCCCTAGGAAAGTAATTTGCTTTTATGACATGCAAATGTGTCCCATCTTGTGTTAAAAAAACAAAAAAGAGGGAAGAAAGACACAATTACCCTTATCAAGGAAGAACCCTTTCTTCTTTCCTTGTATCTCTTCTCTTCCATCAGCTCCCGTTGCCTTTTGTTTTGCTATTGCCGTGAAAGGCGAAGGCATCCCTCCTTTCTTGGCCTGCTGCATTCTCATAAAAGAAAACACATCTTCCCACAATGCATGGCTGACTCGTGGAACTCACTGTTGGGGTGTACGGTGATAGCTACTTGTTGGCTTCAGAAGAAGGCTAGAAGGATTTGTGGCCCGTTCCAGAAGCCCAGCCTGGCCCAGACTCCCCAGACCTCAGACGTTAAGCAGAGTCAAACCTGGGCCTATTCTGCACACAACAGATAATGCACTTTCAATGCACTTTAGAAGTAGATTTTCCTTGTCTGCACAGGAAAACCCAGCTGCAAAAGCACGTTGAAAGTGCATTATCCTATGTGTGCAGAATGGGCCCTGGAATACCAAGGGCACAATTGAGAGCCCCATTTGGATGACAGCCAAGGAACACTAGGTAGACGGAGTGGGAGGAGGCGGCCGGAGGTGGCCGGAGACAATCAAGGAATACCAGGGGTGCAATTTGTTGGGTATTAAGGATTGGTAAAGTCTTAATATCCTTAAAGTTAGCAGAGTGCCTTAGGGAGGGTGTGTAATGCAGCGGCTGGCAGAGTGCATGTGGAGTGAAAACAACAAAGTAAGATACGTTCACAAACGTGGTACTTAACGAATATAACAACTATTTAATAATAAGAACTTAATACTACATACTTAGAGGTAAAGATTAGGTTCCTATTCTATTCTAAAGAGCTAGATGGAGAGAGATGCTTGAGGCATCTCTCTGCCATCATGTTGTTTGCTAGAGAGATGGAGGAGAAAGAGGATGGGGACTGTGGAAACAGGAAATTAACCTCTACGGACTGGTCAGTGAGATCAAAGGTGAGAGTCGTCAGTGTCCTATCTATCTCACTAACTCTATGGCAAGAGAGTTCCTGTTTGCACCCCCACAAGTCAGGAGACATCGCACGGAGAGCTGTTTTCCAACACAATTGACAGACAGACAACAGTAAACCATCTAGGAATGTCTTTTTCCTTGAAAACCATAAGGGATTGCAATAAGTCGGCTAGAGAACAAGAAGAGGAATTCATGGAGCAGAAGTTCATCAGTGGCTACCAGTCATGGTGGCCAAATGATCGGACCAGCTGAAACGTACTTCTGACTTTTAGGGTTTCTCTTTTGATCCAGTAATGCATGGCAAAACCCTGCCTACCAGACTGGATAAAAAAAACACAACCATCTTTTTTCGTTCTTCTCCAAAGATGATGCAGAAGAAGAAGATGACGACATTATAGGACACAGTTTATCCGATCCTTTCTCTTTTTCTCCAGTACTTGCCCATGCAGAAACAATTCAGCCCATAATTGTCTTCCCTCCCTTCCCCACCCTTGTGGAAAATCACAAATGCACAGCTTGAGAGATGCGCTTCCCACCCAGCTTTGCCTGTAGCGGAGATTGTTTGGCATGGAGATCTGATGCTCAGCTCCCCGCCCTGTACGACATGTCATGTACATGAAAGCCCGCAGCAGCCTGAGATTTCTGGGGGCATGTGCCTGATTGCCAGGCTTATGCGCCAAGCATACAAAAGCAAAAGACTGAGTCATAAGATGATAGGACTGCATACTGAAAATCTGCAAAATATAAACAATGTCATGATGATACTGGGGCGAAAAGACAGAGAAAGTGATGCTGTTCCGTTGCTGGCCTTTTTCAAGGGACCAATTCAGGCGGAAAGTAGATGGCCAGAGAATGGCCTGGATTCCTATTAGCTGAAGAGCCATTGCCACAGCGACCTGGTTGTCTCTCCAGGTGTATGTAGACCCTATAGTGTGTTTTGAATTTGCAATAGAGCTAACACCAGGAAAGAGATGCGTACTCATACGTGTGTCTGCAGGGGTGGGGTTTGGAAGTCAAGGGGGCCTGGAAGTCAAGGGGGCAGCAGTCCGAAAAAGCTTGGTCAAGGTAAAGGTAAAGGTAAAGGTATCCCCTGTGCAAGCACCGGGTCATGTCTGACCCTTGGGGTGACGCCCTCTAGCGTTTTCATGGCAGACTCAATACGGGGTGGTTTGCCAGTGCCTTCCCCAGTCATTACCGTTTACCCCCCAGCAAGCTGGGTACTCATTTTACCGACCTCGGAAGGATGGAAGGCTGAGTCAACCTTGAGCCGGCTGCCGGGATTGAACTCCCAGCCTCATGGGCAAAGCTTTCAGATGGCTGCCTTACCACTCTGCGCCACAAGAGGCTCTTTTGGTCAAGGTACACAAGCACAATTTGTATAAGATGGAAGCTGTCCTGGTTGCAAGGCTTAATGTACTGTCCTTCTGCCACCACTGGAAAGGCATGCATGGATTCAGTTTGGAGTCAGAACATATGCCTGGACCTGGCCTTGTGGATCAAGAAGGAGGCCAGTGTTTCTGTGAGGACTGCTTCATTTCAGAGGCAACATTGTTAAGTAAAATTCTCTTATTTCCTCTTTAGCCATTTGCTCGCTGGAATCGAGTGATCCATTTATTTTTCCTCCAGTTAGGAACCTGAAGGCTGTTTTTAATCAACCCCATTTTGATCCAAGATAAATTTGAAGAGAGGAAGGGGCAGGAAAGAATGTTCTGCGGAATATCAGAATGTCACTCTGCAGATGCTCAGAGACAAGCAGCGTCTTCCCAAAACTTCCTATATTCCTATTAGAGAGCCATTTTAAAAGATGCACGCACACAAAGAAATATGTATTCAGTGTTGCAGTCTGGCCTAGCTTTAAAGCTTCCAAACAGTCTTCTAGGGCAGACCCAAAGAGCACTCATTGCAGTACTCCAGCTCAGATATGATTAGAGCACAGATAAACTTGTGGGCTCGCACCTATGTGCACTGACCATCTCACTTGGGAAGCTGTGTGCGCTTTTTACTAAAGGCTGCGTGTTTTGTGAGCCATGTTTTGTACTTGTGTTGCACTCACTACATTCTGTTATTTTCTGTGAACCTGTTTAGTTATCAGCCAGAAGAGTGTTGGGATATATATTAATTTGGCATTGATTAGGGTGGCTATATCTGATCTTTTTCTCCTGAATAGCTGGATTGTCCTTGATGCACATGACACCAAAGAGAAATAGAAGCCTTGAATATTCCCCCTGCCCCCCCCCCCAATCTCTCTTAGAACAAAAATTTTGGCCAGAGGACTTGCAAAGTTCCCCCTCACCAGCCGGCATTCCATCAGCTAATAATTATCCTCTGGGGCAAGCTCTGAAGGCCTTGTTTTTTGCGCAGCATGGCTGTACAGCGGGGGCGGGCAATTCCCGCTGAGGAACAAACACAAACAATAAGCCTCTATTCGGTCTCTCGAAATTGGCCGTTCTTCCGGCATTTCGTTTACCAGACACGTGTGGGTCAGCCACAAATCTCCCAGAAGCGGCCTTATTCCAGTGGCTGCTTTGCTTGGGAAAAAAATGTACCGTAGCAGCAGTGGGCTGCGACCGAATGAATCAGCACTGCCTTCCTCGTGTGCAGCTGAACAGAAGGAATGCCAAAGGCGTAAGGCAGTGGCTGGCTGCCCCCACACCCCACTCGCATGATTGCAAGCTATTTTTGACTAGGCTGGCCTGTTAATGTCTTCTTCTGCATCTGTTCCTGCATCTAGCTATCTCGTTAGGTTCGGTCAGGGGAAAGGAAGGATGGCGGGGGACGACCAACCTCACTTCCAGGCCTTAGGAGACAGAGGAGGGGGGACGAAATCTGAATGGTTGGCTTCCATGTGCTGGAACAAGCAACCTTAAGAAAACATGCTGTCCAGAGTGGCTGGGACTGTAGTCCTGTGGGCCTTCGTGGGGATGGGCTTGTGCTTGGTGAGATTTATTGGTGTGGATAGCAGAGGGCAGAAGTGCCAGCAAGGAAAGAAGAAGGAGATGGAGAAGGAGGGAGAAGGAGAAGGAAGAGACGGAAAAGGAAAAGGAAGAGGAGGAGGAGGAGGAGGAGGAGGAGGGAGAAGGAGAAGGAGAAGGAGAAGGAGAAGGAGGAGACGGAAAAGGAAAAGGAAGAGGAGGAGGAGGAGGGAGAAGGAGAAGGAGGAGGAGGAGGAGGAGGAGGAGGAGGAGGAGGAGGAGGAGGAGGAGGAGAAGGAGAAGGAGGAGACGGAAAAGGAAAAGGAAGAGGAGGAGGAGGAGGGAGAAGGAGAAGGAGGAGGAGGAGGAGGAGGAGGAGGAGGAGGAGGAGGAGGAGAAGGAGAAGAAGAAGAAGAAGAAGAAGAAGAAGAAGAAGAAGAAGAAGAAGAAGAAGAAGAAGAAGAAGAAGAAGAAGAGCCTTGGGACTAGTTTAGGAAGGAGATAAGGAGGGAGCTGCAAGACAGAAGGTACAGTGCCAGACTGGCAGCACAGCACTGGCTCCATATCAGCAACGAGGATGAGCGTTTGCAGGACCACACAGAGTCCATCCTTTAAAGCAGGCATTTTTTTCAGGGAGACTGATCTGTTTAGCCTGGAGATCAGTTGTCATTCCAGGCTATCTCCAGGTCCCATCTGGGGACCGACAACAGTAAGTAACTGGTTTCCAAGACTGGCAGGGGCTCATGGGAATTGTAGTCCATGAACATCTGAAGGACCACAGGTTGAGGATCCCTGCTCTAGAGGGTTTGTTTGTTTGTTTTTTTTGCGATTAGTGTAATTTCCAAGAAATGGGAAAGCTGCCTAAGATGAAGACTATAGCCAGGATGTTAAATATAGAATTTAAGATAAAAATTCATCAAAGTGACTCCTGGAAAGTTTCTGAAGCATCTGTGAGTGAAAAGGAGCCTGTGTGGCTACCCAGGAGAGGTTTGGGTTGGTCTTGCCCCTCTTATTTTGAAAAAAACACCTCTTCCTCTGCCTGCCCATCCTCCTAAACAATAGCCTAAAGAATTGTTGGCTACAAATTTGGGCCTGGTCCCTAGGAACAGTCCAAATCCACTTGCCTAATGTACTGAGCTACAATGGGCTTGCCCCCATTCACAGGATGAATGGAACATTTGTTTTTGGCAAACGAGTAGAGGAATAAGTAGCCAGCTGAATGCATCTGACTGCTGTGAACTTTCCAGGATTTTTGCTTTGGGTTGTTATTTTCACTGCCCATGGCTGACTGACTGTCAAACCACTGCCAGTCCATGTTGGCAGGAGGGCACTGCTAGCAGCTGATTGATTGATGTTGCCTCCTTGCATGTTCTCAGTGTGTTGTTGGGGGGAGGCCAGTGCTGTCAATATTCTCAATTCCTGCTGCTGCTTTTGGAAATCTGGCAGTCAACAGATAATTGAGAGTTCGCTGCCAGGGGATGTAGAGATGATCTCGAGCTTTAAAGAGGGATTCAGGTGGGTCACCGTGTTGGTCTGAAGCAGCAGGACGAGACTCAAGTCCAGTAGCAGCCTGAAAACCAACAAATACATGAAACTTTAACCTTCAGAGCCAGTTTGGTGTTGTGGTTAAGAGCGGCGGGTTCTGATCTATAGAACCGGGTTTGATTCCCCACTCTTCCTCCACATGCAGCCAGCTGGGGGACCTTGGGCCAGTCCCAGTTCTGTTAGAGCTGTTCTCACAGAGCGGTTCTGTCAGAGCTCTCTCAGCCCCACCTACCTCACATTGTGGGAAGAGGAAGGGAAGGTGATTGTAAGCTGCTTTGGTACTCCTTTAGGGAGTGAAATGCGGGGTATAAAAACCAACTCTTCTTCTTCTTTAATAAAACTTTCTTGGTCTTAAAGGTGCCCCTGGACTCAAGTTTTAAAGAGAGATAGACAGGTGCATGGGGGGGGGCATCAATGGCTTCTAGCCCTGGTGATGAGAGGGAACGTTGATATTTGGAGGCATCCATCTCCTGATTCCACTGCTAGGAGGTAACAATGGGTGAGAGGCCTTGGCCCTTAGGATCCTAAAATCAAATCTAGAATCAAGCCCCCTGGACTAGCCAAGCTGGACCACCTTGCAAGTGACTGAGACAGATGATTAGGTCACAAATTATCATGTTTGGGCCTTCTCCATGATGTAACAGAAATAATGAATTAACAAGAATTGATTTAGTTCATTAGAAGCCATCTGAGGGACTTTGATTATGAGAGTACATTCCTCACCGATCATAATCATCTTTCTCACTGGGCATTTTCCCTCCAACAAATATGCCATGTTGTCTATCAGAGCTGATTTGCAGTGACCTGTCCTCACGAGAACACCTTGGAGCGCCCACATCCGGCCAGCCTTGTTGAATTCCGGCCTCCCAGCTGAATTCCAGATCTGTTTCAAGTCATTGGCTGCACATGGAAGAGTGCAGAATCAAACCCGGTTCTCCAGATTAGTAGGTGCCACTCTCAACCACTGCACTATGCTGGCTCTCAAGGTCAGCATGCCCAGTTTGTCGACCCTCTAGGGGTATCTGATTGGCCACTGTCTGAAACAGGATGCTGAGCTAGATGGACCATTGGTCTGATCCAGCAGGGCTCTTCTTATGACCACGGTGTGTGTAACCAGCCAACTGGACTGGTTCCTCTTAATGTTTTCACTTTACTTTTTAGAACGTTTAAACTTTTGTATGCAGTTGTAAAGGTAAAGGTAAAGGTATCCCCTGTGCAAGCACTGAGTCATGTCTGACCCTTGGGGTGACGCCCTCTAGCGTTTTCATGGCAGACTCAATACGGGGTGGTTTGCCAGTGCCTTCCCCAGTCATTACTGTTTACCCCCCAGCAGCAAGCTGGGTACTCATTTTACCGACCTCGGAAGGATGGAAGGCTGAGTCAACCTTGAGCCGGCTGCTGGGATTGAACTCCCAGCCTCATGGGCAAAGCTTTCAGACGGCTGCCTTACCACTCTGCGCCACAAGAGGCTCTTAGTTATGCAGTTGTACAAGAGTACAAATCCAGTCCTGTCGAGCAATTTGATGTTAGCAAGGGTTATTCCAGTCCCAGGAAATCTGCAATGCACTTTATTAAAGGAAAGGCATATAGCTGCTAGAGCACCAAACTAGGATCTTGGTGATCCGGGTTCAAATTCTAGCTCTTGCATGGAAGCACACTGGGAGGCCCCTACTATTTCTGACTTTCTTACCGCCATGCTCCAGCTGTAGCCTGAAATGCCTCCAGAATGCCACACCAGGGGGAGAGGAAGCCTCTGGGAATACCATTTCAAAGGGTATTTCAGATTATGATGGAATGTGGAAGGTGAGAAAGTTGAGCTCTGCGGGCTGACCTCTGGCACAGATATGCTGCACTGAATCAAAGCCAGAGAGGAACTGGGAACTGGGAGAACCAGGTTCAAATCCCCATTTATGCTATGGATGCTTGGTGACTGACCTCGAGCCACTGTGTCCTATATTCTCAGCCTAGTCTACCTTACAGGGCTGTTGTAAAGATAAAGCACAGGAGAAGAGAATGACATAAGTTGGTTTGGGAGAGGAGTGGGTTATGAGTCAATAAATCAATGCTTGGAAAGCACATGCGGTGACTGGGGCAGGACGGGACTTGAGCCAAAATGTGCCCCAGCTGAAGGTCACGTTTAGCCACCCCCATTTTTCCATTTGCTCAACTGAATTGCTATTTTTAAACGGGGGATTCATTCCACTCCATGACCGATGCACAGTTTATATGCATGATTTAGCCCATTCTTATAAGACAATGCATTTTCACAGCAGGATCTGGAAAAGAAAAAAAATCTGTATTTCTTCATGCCTTACGTAAGGAAATTAAGAAGAGAAAAGAAAACAAATGTGCTTCCTCTATGCATATAGAAAGTTCTGAAAGAATAACTGTAAAATATGTTAACAGGGAGAAATGGAGCAGCGTAAAACACGTGAGGCAGAGCAGGGTTTTTCTGCCGTTATCAGCCTCATGCAGTCTAAACCGATTGAGATAAAGTAGTTTTATTAACTCTTCCTTTCCTAAACTCTCTTGGCCTCTCGTTCGCTGAGACTTCAGGAGGTCAGGAAACCCTAGACAGAAACATTTCTTTTCGGAAGGGCCTTCTGGCAGTGCACAAGTGCTGACTACATGGATCCCACCTTTCTGAGATTCTGGGACCACGACCACCGCACCATCCCACCCCACTCCACCAAGCAGGGGTGTGTGGAAGGAGGGGGGGGGGAAGAGAACAACCAAGGAAGCTTGGGTCAGTTTCATTTCATGTCCCTAGGCCAGCTTTTTTCAACCTTTTGACCATGGAGGTACTGCTGAAATATTTTTCAGGTTTCAAGGTACCAGGAAGTGATGTCAGCTGGCCACGCCTCCCTGCCACGCCCCCGGAAGTGAGAGGAGCCTTGGCCAGCAACGGTTTAAATGGCCGCTCCCCTTCCCACTCCCTTCAGGCCCATCGTTGGCCACTTTGGGAGGCAGCAGGTCAACCTGCCCAAATAAAAGTAGAAAAAATGAATTGAAAACTTTATGTTTCTGGCCCAGTGCCATAAATGGCAGGCACAGGGTGGGAGGGCTGCCATTTTGAAAAACCTCATGGCGCAGTACCATTGAGGGGCTGGGAACCCCTGCCCTGGCCTCAGAGCTGCATTCCACTAATACAGGAACAGTGCAGTCTGAAGCAGAGTTACACCTTTCAGCACCTACTGAAGTCCATGCAATTAAAAGGGTGGGGCTGTACAGGGGTGTATGGCGATTGTAGTCCATGGACATCTGGAGAGCCACAGTTCGGCCACCCCTGTTCTTATGCTCTTCTAACATTCTTAAAGGCTTGCCTCAACAACAACAAAATACAAGCTGAATATGGTACGGTATGCCCAAATTACAGGGTTCCCAGGCTGCCACAATTGGATAGCATTTAGCATGGGAAAGTTTTCCTTGTTATTCAAATCTTGTGAGTTCTTCAACATCTTTTGAGTACATGTGTGTGTGTTGGACTGGAGACTGTGCTGCATGGGCTAGAATAACACTCCCCAAAAGCGACAGACTCTTTCCAACAACTTTCCGCCCACTTAATGTGCACAGTTTGCAAATACATTTCAAAAATGTGAGACCTTTCCCCACCCCCTCTAATCACATTCGGTGCTGTGTTTGATTTAAGCAGTAATAGCTTCCCTTTCCTCTACCCCTCCCCCTGGAAGAATATATTAGCTGTCGGAGGTGATGGAACCAATTTTAGTTGTTTATCCACCGCTGCAGCAGGTTTTCCGCAGTCCCGGGGTGCAATCAAATTTATGAGGACTTTTACAAGCGTTCTTAAGTGTGTTGTCCTTTAGACTGCCAGAGAAACACTTATGGGGAGGGGGGGGATCTTTCCATCTCATGGTGTTAAATGACTCCAAGTGTGGTGCTTGCAGGAAGAAGCTGTGGCAGATAACTGCATCCTCAATAAACACTCCCTCTTCTTTGCATTTTATTATGTTATATATATATACATCATACATCTTCTCCCTTTGAGCTAAGGATGGCACCTGCCTATCTAAGGTTCCAAGCTATGCTGACTAACAGGGGCCAGTATCTGAATGTCTATCAGGATACAGCTATGTGTACAGCGACCACAGGTTCCATCTGCCCCCTCTTCCCTCATCCCTCTATACCAGTGGTTCTCAACCTGGGGGTCAGGATCCCTTTGGGGGCCGAACGACCCTTTCACAGGGGTCGTGGAAGGGCAAGCAGCTTGGGCAGTGGGAGGGGGGGTGCCATCCACACAACAACCTTGTGGGGTAGATCGAGATAGAGCGTTTGTCTGTCTGGAGCAGTGGAAAAGAGCAAGATCGGCATGGTGGGACAAGAGGCAGAACTGAACTGAGAAACTCCGGGAAAAAACCAATTTATATACAATCATGAAAAATGGATCTTCACGCCATTTGTCAGTTTTGGTTTAATTTCTGTGAAAGAACACTGGCATAATCTTATGGTTGGGGGTCACCACCACATGAGGAACTATATTAAAGGGTTGCGGCATTAGGAAGATTGAGAACCACTGCTGTATACAATTGTATTGGGAGAAATGGGATTGTATTGTTATATATATATATATATATAATTCCACCGTATCTTATCTTATATTTTTTTATTTCTGTTTTATGCCTGAGGTTTTAAGGGGAGTTTTATTGGGGGTTTTATGCAGACTGTTGTAACCCTCCACAAGCCATTTGGGAGTGGTGGGTAAGAAATTGAAATAATAAATAATCAAAGTAATATGGGACTGAGGTAACCGAGGACCTTAAGCATGACATCTTGGGCCACCCCCTCTATGACAATCCGAGAAATAAGCTTATTAGGGAATTATTGCCCCTTGCCCAGGGTGCTGCAAAATAGAAGACTCTGATTTCTTTTTTTCTGTTGTCAGTTAATGACCCTCCTGTTTCCAATAGAGATACGCTCTTCGCTATTGCTGCCAGAAAAATTAGGTCCAATTTATGTAAGTCTCATTGTTAACATTTTATTTTCCTTTCTCAAAAACGAGGGTGTCGGTTCTCATCTTAACTTTGTAATCTGTCGCCAATTTTAGCTATCTCCGGTTACTAGCTTATACATTTAATATTTAATTATCTTTGGATTATGGAGAGTCCACCCTATAAAGCAGCCATTTTCTCCAAAAGAACTGATCTCTGCCACCTGGAGATGAGCTATAAATCCAGAGGGATCCCACCTGGGGACTGACATCTCTAACTGAGGAAAGTCAGTTCCGTGGCTGGAAACCCCTTCTGTCAGTAGACGCTTTCCACAGATCCAAATTACATACCGTTCAATGAAAAGCTAGAAGTACTGAAGCTAGTTCAGAAAGAGATTGTCAATTCAAGCAGCAAACAGAGTCTTCTGCAATCCTTTGTTACCCATTTGTGATGGGAGAGGCATTCAGTTGAGGCCCCCCACACCCCCAAAGTCAGGTGAAGAAGTACAAATAAAAGAAATGGAATACTCATTTGCTAGCCATAAGCCTGAGACCCAAGTGGGCCATCAGCCACTTGGATTTCCCCCAGAAACGTCACCTTATCTCTCAAGCTGCCAAGAAAGGTTTCATTAGCTGTCTTTAAAGGAGGACCCTTCTTAATATCGTCTCTGGCTATTACAGCATTCCTTCCGGTGCGATCACCATGTTTTGGGCAGAACCTGGGCTGCCATTTTGCTCATCTTGATCCCCCAGCCTCTGGTTTCTGCTGGGCCATTTCAGTGAGAAGGCCCAGGATTTCTGCTTCATGAACTGGCTCATGGTCCATCGTAATGGCTAGAACCATTACTGCTTGTGGTCAGGCATGGGTGCTCACTAAATCCATGGCCTTCTGAAAATGGTTTTCATCCTCAAAGGACCTGTGTTCACAAAACGGGCCTGAGAAACTTCATGGGCTTCTCTCATTTGACTAGATGGTGCTATCAAAAAGCCAAAAGTCATCTCCAATCCAAAATGCCAAGGTTTCATCACATAGGGCCTGGGATTCCTGACTGGTTGGATCGTGTCACTGATAGGAAGAAAAACCCACACATGGAGAGTCCTTTAGAAAGCCCTTTATTCCCTTAAAGCTCATTTTCTTGCATCAACCATGTCTGTTCATGCCATTTTGGTTCAGCCTCATTTTCTCCTGAACACATCTTATGGGAAGAAGCCATCAAAGATCTCTTCGCTCTTGCTGTTCTATGTCTCCCAGGTGCACCTGAATCAGACGGCACATCAGAATTATTAGTTCCGGAAATGACTAAGCAAGACTCTGCTCTCTATATGCCATGGAAAGGGAAAATCTCCAGACAGTCCTTTCAGCAAAACTGCACTGAAATTGCACCATAGGATCTGGAAACTTGGGGTTTCTTTATGCTGCCTTGCAGGAAGAGCCGAAACCATCTTAGACTCATTGGCATCTGGGCAAAAATTTATTTCCAAAAACGATAGAAGATACAGGACAGAATTTAAAACACTTGACATTTGATTACAGCTTGTCACCACGTTGCTCCTCTTGTGTCCTTCAAACAGCTGTTAACTAGTGCCTGAAAGTAGTGGATATCTTGCAGGCTTATGGGGATACAGACCTGCCATAAAGCAAACTGCTGAAAAACGCAGTAAAACAGGACACCTGTTGCCCAACGTTCTTGTTAAGTCTGTGGGTTCAGCAGGCATAGACACAGTTTCTTCGAAAACTGTTGGCTCTTTATGAAACACCAACTCCAACAAGAAATGTTGATGATGTTAGCCATTCAGTCGAGTCCAGTTCTTGGCAATCCTATGGCTCAATGGTCAACATGATTTTCGATCTTCCACCACTTCTTTTAGTTGTATAATTTGGATCGTCTCTAACCACCACATTCTTTGTCGGCCTGGTTTCCTTTTACCACCGACCAATCCTAGCATAATTGCTTTCTCCATTGAGCTGGATCGCATGATATGGCCAAAGTAAGTGAGCCGGAGTTTCATGATTTTGCCTGTCAGCGATATATCAGGCTTTATGCTCTGTCGTATTTCCTTGTCCGTAGACTCTGCAGAAGCCTTCTCCAACATCAGAGTTCAGAGGAATCGATTCTCCACTTGAAATACTGAACAGCAAACAACAGAACTCATCGAACTTATATACAATTCAGGCAGCCTACCAAGTTACCTGATTGGCCCTAAACTGCCAGTAATTGGCTGCTTTGCAATCCTTCATTTGCATGTAACTTGAGCTAGTGTTGGTGCCCATGTACCTAACAGTTCTGCTTCTCCCAGAGGGGGCTTAAGCCATTTTGTTTTTCCAAATACCTTACTGTTGTGTGGCCCTGCTGGTCAGGCATACCCCAAAGGCAGCATTGATGGAGGCCATCTTGGAGCCCAACTGAGTGGCTGTAGATTGGGCACAGGAGGGTACAACCTATGCCAACACTCCCTGGAGCAAGGCATCACAGCCTGCCTTGACACCAAAGCAAGAGGTACTTTACAGGTATTTAAAGCTTGGGTGTACCCATGGTGCAAAAGGCATAGAATCAAATGACACCATATTCAATGTCTTGCTACAGGACGATTTCCGCAGCAACTGTGCATGCAAGTGCATCAGGACTCCATGATATGGTGCTTGTGGGTGTGTGGTGTTCACCCAGGTGGGACCTGCCTTCATTTTGTCTCGGCTTTTATGCTGTGAAGGCATTTTCACAAGCCCCTTGAAGTAATCCTCCCTTAGCTCAGTCTCGATAAGCGCTTCAGACTCTTTGAAACCCCTTCATGTAGTGAAAAGTAAAAACCAACTCTGTTTATCTTCCTATTATTCAAACTTCCTAGCTGTAAAAAGATTTTTTTTTTGCTTGTGGAGGTATGGATTTGTGATTGACCTCTGAAGATGATCCATATGGATCAAAATGCATTAGGTCGTTTTGTTACCTGTGTCCTATTTTGTATTGTGGCATTCTTGAATATTTTCTGCTGAGATTTGAATGTGTTGCTTTTAATGGACCTTTAGCCCTGTGCAATGAAGAGTGTATTTAACAGATTTTTATGATAGCAATTTTTAGACTTCACAAACTTTTTGGCCCCACCCTCAGATCTCCAGGTATTCCCAAATCTGGAGTTGGCAAACATACATGATTGAGCCCAAATTACATTTCAATGAGATGAAGCTCAGTTTATTTAGATGGAGTCCTTAATATTTAAATGTTTAACACCTTGCTTTTTTTTTCTTATTTTCAATCACAGCAATTCCTGCTCCAGCTAATCCCGCAGATAATGCTGGTTGGGCCTTTAAAATGTAAATGATCCACAGCTATAAAGCCCTAGCAAGGATATCCCAATCCCCTGCAGAATTCCTCTTAATTCTGTTTGTTTTGAAACAAGTATGTTGTTTTCTCTGTCTACCAAAGGAGTGAATCGCCTTTTGGCCAAAGGTATTCATCATTTCTTTCCACCCCCAACCCCAAAAAAATCAGTTTGTTGGTTTACGGTCAAAAGTCATCACAAAACCAGATTCCATGGAGAACCCAAGAGAGGAATTTTGCGTATCAAGACACCAATCAAAATTAATCTAACAATTAATTCCGCTACAATTACAAAACCAAAGGGACATTATATAGTCAAATGGAATTCTAGGTTCATTGATTTCAAATGGCATCTCTCAAGACACGTGGCTGCAATTAAAATAACTCTGATAACAGAGTGGTGATAATGAGAAATTTTTTTTTAAAGGAAGTGGAAAGCAGCAGCACAGATTTTAAACCCATTGTTTAAAAGGGACGGAAAATCAGAATGTTTTTGCTGTGTCCTGAAATCCTACAGCTGTCCTAGCATGTGCCTCTCCTTGAACTCCCCCTTTTCATACAGCGACTCAATAGTCTCCTCTGCATCTGATGATGACACCTCAAAGTAGCTTTAAATCACCTTCCCTTCCTCTCCCCGCAACAGACACCCTGTGAGGTAAGCAGGGCTGAGAGAGCTCTGAGAGAACTAACGCATTTGCACCATTTTCATTTGTCTGTGAGAACCTTGTAGACTTTGCCATGTTTAACAAAGGAAATGTAAAGTTGGGAGAGGGCCAGAACATCTGCAAGTAGGCATAGAATTTTTTATTTATTTATTTTTTACTAAAAGCTTGGATCCTCTCTCCCATGGCTGTTATCACTAGAACAAAAAGGGTATCGACCAGATTCGGTTTCTGCGTGCTTCGGAATTAAAGCAACTCTCTGCAGATCTGCAGGAGCTATATTTCAGAGGCCCTTTGGAAATTGCTTTAATTTGGACGCCCATGTCAAAGGAAAGCCAAAGCCTCAATCGGCCTTCTTATCTACTGAAAGCTTTCTTATGTTGCAGCCCAAAATAGGAAAAGACTCCGTTTCAGATTTGCATCTGTTCAGCAATATGTGTGCGATAGGGAAGAAGGTGACATTGCTGCCTTGGCAGATGGCAGCTTTTTATACGTCTTTCAAGATTTGTAATACGATAATTTAAAGTAGAGTGTTGCATTTGTAGTTATATGGGGTTTTTTTGTGGGCACGAGTAGATTTCCCAGTTCCTTTATTGTTCCAGGACTTCCCAGGGTTCCGCACTTCCTTAGGTTCAGTTTAATTAAGAGTCTCTAAAATCCGTTCCAGATAACTTGAACTACCAAATCCAGGAATAAATTCAGAGGGAAGAATTCCTATACCCAACTTTTCATTACCCAAAAGGGTCTCAGAGCAGCTTACAATCGCCCACCCTTCCTCTCCCCACAACAGACATCCTGTGACGTAGGTGAGGTTGAGAGAGCTCTGAGAGAACTGTGACTGACCCAAGCTAGCTGCATGTGGAGGAGGAGTAGGGAATCAATCATGGTTCTCCAGATTCGAGTATCCCCTTTTAAATCACTACACCATTCTGGCTCTCTTTAGCTTTATTGCTTCCACTGGTTACCACAGCTTTTGTTCTGAAGGAATATAAATGTTAACTGAAGGGGGGGAACTTTTAGCCTCCCCACCCCCATGAATGAATCACATTTTGACAACCAGTTGTCCAAAACCAGCATATTCACTCCCCACCCGTTAACTTTCGATCTCGAGGAACGCTGCAACTAAATTTCAGTTGCGGGGGTTTAATGGATGAGACGTATTAAAAATTAATGAAACCTGTACCATACGTTCAAAGGGGGAAAAAACAGCAAGCCTTCAAAGCGTTGTAACTAGGTCAAGAAAGAGGGGGAAAGATGTTGGCACTGTTCAAAAGAGATATGGCGCACACCTGTTGTTCTTTCCTTTGATAGGATAATCTGTGTGGGTAGTTGCAGGGTTGTTATTGCTCACAGCTGAGGTCTTAATGGAAGGATGTGTGTGTATGTTTACCTTTTGATACATGTCATAAGACTTGCCTTTATAGAACTGGCCAGCGTGTTTGCAATTCCTAAGTGTGCCATGTTGCAAGAAGTTAATTCTCACTAAGGAGGTAAATCTGTAACTGCACCCCTTTTTAAAATTTTTGCTTCCTGCATGTGGTTGAGAAAGTCTATAGGGCAGGCTTTCTCAACCACCGTTTCATGAAACCCTGGGGTTTCCTGACAGCCCTAGAAGGGTTTCCTGAATGGGTGGGAATAATTTATATATATAAATTCTCTCCACATACTAGGAGGGCAGCATCCTGCTCTAGTGGGAGATCTACAAACCTGGGCCTTGTGTTCCCTACCACAGCTTGACAGGCTGTGCAAGCCGGCGATCGCCCTGCCTGTGCCTTGGTGAGGCTTTCTCCTCCCCCTGCTCGATGGAAAAAGCCGCCCCAGGGCTTCGCAGCTCCTGATTGGTAGCTCCGAGTTTTTATCCCGGACAGGGCCCGCCCTAACTCCTCCCCAGTAGCCCTTACCCTTTTATATAATCCGCTCCAAAGGAGTGGTTAAAGATGGAACTGCAGGGCCACCACCGAAGGGCTCCCCGTTCAGCCAATTCCAACCGGCTGGCGATCCCTGACCCCAGAGAGTTGCACTTGGTCTCAACCAGAGCCAGGGCCTTTTTGCCCCTGGTTTTTGTGATATGGTTTGTTTGCAGGTGTGATCTTTTTCTGTTTATTTGGGGACCTTTATTATTGTTGTGATATTTGTATTTTAGCTCCAAGCAATTGAGTGATTTTTTCCCTTCCCGCATCTTATTTATTTTTGCCTGCTGTTCCATTTTTGATGCTTGGTGGCTCTTACTGCAGGCCACCTTGGATACATACAGAGACTGTAGAGAAACATTTCAAATAGAGAAAGGAACAAGCTCCAGCCAGCATAAGGACCATTCTAGTTCGCAGCATACCACAGGGCTTTGAACAAGTTCTGGATGCTTGTTGTCAACTGGAATTGCTGCTGTGCACTCGGGTGTTATGTTCCTGCCGCCCAGCAAGGGAGGTCAAACAAAAGAACAGAAGGATGGAACACATTGGTGAAAAGAAATATGAAATATATCACCTTGAGCCCACCTCTATCTACCTACCTATTTATGGCCTCACCCACCCATTTGCCCATCTATCTATGCATCGATCCACCCCAAATCATTTTTTGAGAATTCAACACCCACAATAGACATGTTACAAATGTATTGATGCTGTTTGAATCTGTGACTATATATTTCAATTAATTTTAAGTGTAATTTTTTATCTATTGTGATTTGTATTTTATATTTTGTTGTACAATGCCTTGAGCCAGCATACTGGTAGGGTGGTCTAAAAAATCTAATAAGCTAAACTACTACTACTACTACTACTACTACTACTACTACTACTACTACTACTACTAGTAGTAGTAGTAGTAGTAGTAGTAGTAGTAGTAGTAGTAGTAGTAGTAGTAGTAGTAGTAGTAGTAGAAATTGCATTTATATGCTGCCTTTCCCTGATGGCTCAGAGCAGCTCACCAGATTAAAATGCACACAATGCAATACAAATAATGGGAAAATACAGTTGCATTGATTTAAAATAAGTAGCACCAGTTCACTCAGAATCATCTCCTGTTTCCAGGGGATGCGAAGCGGACTCACTGTGACTGATTCAGATCATGCAGGCCTCCATGCACAACCTGGCATGCATCTGGGCTTCAAAGTTCTCATCCTTCAATTCAGTTTTATCTTCTCTCCCCCCTCGTGGTCCCAGTGTGCATTGATAAAGCATTGCAAACCTCCCCCCTCCCCCTATACATGATGAGAGATTCAAGATTTTTTTTTGGTGTAATGTGCATAGAGATGATCCTGTGGACCGGTGAAATACACCACACACAAAAGCATCATGATAAACCATCCCTCTAATTGCCCGTTTTCAGTGTTTGACCTGCACAGTGGTAAGGAGCATCCTAGGAGGGGAAAATACAAAGACGCTGTGTCAAATTGTGCCGGTGTGTCAAAATGTGCAATTGTAGGAATAGAGGGGAGAGTGAACAATAGTGGATTTTTAATGGAGTGGCTTTATTTATTTGGCATTCTGCAATCCATGGCAGGTTTTGGATGAAGAATTTCAGAAGCCATCCTGACAGATTCAAATGGGTAGCCGTATTGGTCTGAAGTAGCCCAATAAAATCAGAGTTCAGTAGCACCTTTAAGACCAACAAAGATTCCTTCAGGGAGTGAGCTTTCAAGGAAGAGTGCTTGCCACCCTGTTTGCAAAAGAAGTCCCTGCATTTAACAAGAAGCAACAGATACGGGATGCAGAGCAAGCGAGGTCTTGAACAGTTGCAGTGTGAGGATCTCCTCTACCTCATTATCTCTGACCCTAGAGGGACATGTACTTACATTCCTGTTCGAAAGGCAGACAGACTCTTAGAAGCATCCACGGACTAGCTTTTGAAGCACAACCTAGGGGCTTTTTGCACGCCTTCAAAATAGCACAATGGTTGCCAATTGAAAACGCTACTGATTTGCTGTTTTGCACAACGTCGTCGACAATCTGCCACACACCTGAAACCAATCTGCAAAAAGTGCTTCCTTGTAGCGCTTTCAGGGAAATCCCCAAAAGTGGATTCACCCTCCGGAAAGCGATACACTCCTGCAACCAATCTGCAACACTAGCAAAAAAGACCTGTGCGTTAACATTGTTGCGGTTTCTACAAAGTCCCTCCCCCCTGGCTCTCTTCTCTGATCTTCCGGCGAAGCGATCGCCATTTTTTTTTCTCCAAGCGAGCGGGGATAAACGCACCAGCGAGCCTCTTTCTGTTTAGAGGCTTCCCTGGCTTCAGTCCCTCCCCTTTAGTCACTAAGCACAAACCACAGAAAAGCCCGTTTGCTGATGTATTTTCCCTTTAATTTTTACACATTCATTCAGCCGAAAATCGGGCCCGTGAGAGGGGGGGGGATTTTTTTTTTTTCACTCGGAGGAAGCGTGGCAACGATCAAACGATCAAACGACAGCTCAAACACATTAGGCAGCTGGATGCAACGAATCTACACAGATTCGTTGCAATGGGTCTTTTTTTTTTTTTTTTAAACCTTTCTTAAAGGGAAAGGGGCTGTTTGGGAGCATGCTAATGGCTGCCCATTGGCTGTTTGACGGCCAGGGGCGGGATGAGCTTGGCAATAGCGCTTCCTTTCTAGCGATTTCTGCCGAGACCGGAAGCCTGTGGGAAACGCTACAAAACGCAACTGGATTCCACTACAAAGGCAGGTATGCATAACGACGAATTCCACTATTTTAAATGGCGATTTTTCATTCAGTGACCAATTTGCTACAAAGATCCCGGTGCGTAAAGCCCCCTAGTGTTTTCTCTGCAGAAATCTGGCTGAAGACACTTGCCTAGTCACTGGTTGTGTAGCAGCACAGAGAGAGGGAGAAAGCTGTGATGTGGATTATCTTTCTGTTAATAACAATCCTTCGAATCACGGAAGCTTCAGATCGGTCTAGTTCTCACAAAAGCAGTCAACCTGTGTTTAGCACTCTGTTAACTTTTCTGGATACTGCGGATCTTCACCACAAGTCCTGCCTCTCAAGGGAAGCATTAAGTACCTCTCAGACCCAGTCTGGCAGTGCATACCACCCCCTCAAGCAGATCTAAGCAACCAAAAAGTGCAAAGCTGATACAAGTAGGTGGTCAGCCTGAAACATCCAAGGATTCTGTCCACATCCTCAGATAAAGGATGAACCTGCAGAATCTTTTGCTGGCAGGGGCTCGTGGGAATTGTAGTCCATGAACATCTAGAGGACCACAGGTTGACTAACCCTGCTCTACGGCATTATACACCACTAAAATCCCTCCCTTCTACAAACTCCACAGGTTCCGTCCCCTAAGATACATCTCCAGATAGTTCCCAATCTGGAGGTAGTGACCCGACCTGTCAAAGATACTGAGGAGTATGTTTTCTCACCGAAAATAATGATGTGCCTAGCTCAAGGTTTCAGGACTGCGGTTGTAATCCAACACCTTAGCCTCTATATGACATGGCCTTTTTTAAAGTCTTGGTCACCATTTTAAAAAATCTTGCACTTTTGTTTAAGAAGAGTTGGTTCTTATATGCCACTTTTCTCTACCCGAAGGAGTCTCCAAGCGGCTTACAGTCGCCTTCCCTTTCCTCTCCCCACAACAGACACCCCGTGAGGTGGGTGAGGCTGAGAGAGCCCTGATATCACTGCTTGGTCAGAACAGCTTTATTAGTGCTGTGGGAAGCCCAAGGTCACCCAGCTGGCTGCATGTGGAAGAGGAGTGGGGAATCAACCCCGGCTCACCAGATTAGAAGTCCACGCTTCTAGCCATGACACCATTCTGGCTCACACATAAGGCAATGCTGGCTCCATGCTGGCTCTCACATAAGGCGACTCACAGTCATTAAAAAAAAATCACTACCAGATGTTTGAGACCAACTTTGAACAACCTTAGAGTCAACAGTGGTGACAGGTCTGTATTGCACACAGAAACGCTGGATCGGTCGGTGGTAAAATTTCATGTTGCATATGGAAATTTGAGTGGATTGAACCCCCCACACACACACACACGCACACACACACATACACACACCGGAAATTCTAGACAGTTGAAACTATGCAGAACGTTTTCCCCACTGTTTTGTGAGCCACGTGGCCATTCTTTTCAGGCAAATAAATCTGGAGGTAATTATAATCCTCTCAGTGCATTTTACTGCGTGGGAAAGAAGAGCCGGGTCTGACAGTTCCGGAAACGGAAGTCTTTTGTCGATTTGCAGTTTCAACCGTTCGGATCTAAAACAGACTTCCGTCTTCTCAGCCCAGCAGCTTGTCTTTTGCTGTCATCTTTGAAGCATCAGTCCTAGACTCAGGGTAGGTTTGTCCACGGAGCACATGGTGCACATGCTACGGGCCCCATGCTTTCGGGGGACACAGGCAGTGCATTCCCTGCCAATGGATATGGGCTATAGCCTCTCAGAAAAAGAAATTCCATCACCACACCCCCCCTTACCTCAAAACCATCTATCATTGGTGGTAGTCCAGTCAGTTGGCATGGAGACCAGCCCCTCCTCTGAAGGAACGACTCATCCCTTCGTTGAGTATTCCAGATGCATTAATCTGTAGCATCAAAATGAGTCCAGTCAAACCTTTAAAAGTAATAAAATGTATCAACACATGAAACTGCCTTATACTGAACTAGGTCATTGGTCCATTAAGGCAAGGGTAGTCAACCTGTGGTCCTCCAGATGTTCATGGACTACAATTCCCACGAGCCCCTGCCAGCAAATTCTGGCAGGGGCTCATGGGAATGGAAGTCCATGGACATCTGGAGGACCACAGGTTGACTACCCCTGCATTAAGGTGTAGTGTCTGCACAAACTGGCTAGAGCTCTCCAGGGTTTCAGGCTAAAATCCTTCACATCACTCACTACCTGATCCTTTTAGCTAGAGAAGATGCCACGGATTGAACTTGGGACCTTCTCCATGCAAAGAAGAACCACTGCTGAACTACAGACCCTTCCCATAAGTTTTTGTATCTGATGACACAAGCTGTAGCTAATGAATATTTACACTGGAATCAAGATTGTTGTTTTTTTTAAGATGACACACAGGCCTTTCAGATACATTTCCGTTGTCCATATATAAACGCTAAAAAGTCCAGGGTTTTTCAGCACCTTCAGCATACCTTTCATAGAATCATAGAGTTGGAAGGGACCTCCTGGGTCTTCTAGTCCAACCCCCTGCACTATGCAGGACACCCACAACCCTATCGCTCATCCACTGTAACCTGCCACCCCCTTGAGCCTTCACAGAATCAGCCTCTCCGTCAGATGGCTCTCCAGCCTCTGTTTAAAAATGTCCAAAGATGGAGAACCCACCACCTCCCAAGGAAGCCTGTTCCACTGAGAAATCGCTCTGTCAGGAACTTCTTCCAGATGTTTAGACAGAATTTCTTTTGCATTAATTTCATCCCATTGGTTCTGGTCCATCCCTCTTCTCCATAATCTCATTCATTCACATCTGTTTTGTAGATAGATAATTTTAAATTCTCAGCATATGTATGACAAGTACACCAGTTCTGAAGTTGTTTCATTCCATTTCATCCAATACATACATTGCTGTAGACCTCTTATACAGCATTCTCAATGTCAGTACTCTGAAACGAAAAGCTTCTTTAATAGGGTACTTTGTATGGGTTTTTAAAAATTTTAATTCATTACACTTTGTTTTACCGCCTATTCCATACACAGTTTTTCTATTTTGTATTTAGTGCTGGCCACTGTGTGAGACAGGATGCTGGACTAAATGGACCACCAGTCTGATCCAGCAGGGCTCTTCTGATATTCATATGACCCTCCCTCTGCCATGCTCTCCACTTTGGGTAGAGATTTCAGTCTTCTAACACAGCTTCATTAACCAAAGCGGCTTACAATCACCTTCCTATCCCCACATCAGGTGCCCTGTGAGGTAGGGTGGGCTGAGAGAGCTCTGACAGAACTGCTCTGTAAGAACACCTCTGACAAGACTGTGACTGGCCACAGTGACCCAACTGGCTGCGTGTGGAGGAGCAGGAAATCAAACCCAGTTCTCCGGATTGGAATCCACTGTTCTTAACCACTCCGCCAAGCTGGCTCCTCTGCTCTGAGTGCTCTCATTGGCCAGCCACAGCTGAGAGGGAATCGATACAGGAGCTGTGTGCTGATGAGAATTCATTCTAATTCAGATTCCGGTCCAGAGAGCAGTCTGACAGGACCTGCCGGTGCCTTAGGTGGCCTTCCGCTCCGAGGAGAAACTTTAATCAGAGAAATTTGTATAACAAAAGCCTGAATTCCTCATTCTGACTACCCTATTTCTCTCTGTACAATAAAATCCTCCATTTGTTTGTTGTTAACAGTGCCTCAGGGCCACCCTGGCAAAGGTGAAAGAAAAGAGGGCCTTTCCAAAAAGTTCCAAGTTTGAATTAAAGCCAAAAGTTCTGTCAGTGACAGGGCGGGACGATGCGCTTCAATTTTTAAATATATGTATATAACAGTGAAACCATGCTACAAGGGCAGTGCAATCTGTGAGAGAACGCCATTTTATTTTGGAGAAAAAATTTTACCTCAGCATGGGGAAGCAGAGGAGGGCAGAATGCTGTTTCCGTTGGCTGCAGAGGAAAGGACGCGCAGTGATGGGTTTAAACTACAAGTACAACGATATAAGCTTGATTTCAGGAAAATAATTTTCAGAGTCAGAGTAGTTCAGCAGTGGAATAGGCTGCCTAAGGAGGTGGTGAGCTCCCCCTCACTGGCAGTCTTCAAGCAAAGGTTGGATACACACTTTTCTTGGATGCTTTAGGATGCTTTGGGCTAATCCTGCGTTGAGCAGGGGGTTGGACTAGATGGCCTGTATGGCCCCTTCCAACTCTATGATTCTATGATTCTAAGTATGTTTGATTCCCCGCTCCCCCACATGCAACCAGCTGGGTGACCTTGGGCTTGCCACAGTGCTGATAAGGCTGTTCTGACCGAGCAGTAATATCAGGGCTCTCTCAGCCTCTCCCACCTCACAGGGTGTCTGTTGTGGGGAGAGGAAAGGGAAGGTGATTGTAAGCCGCTTTGAGACTCCTTCAGGTAGAGAAAAGTGGCATATAAGAACCAACTCTTCTTCTTCTGCAGTAATATCAGGACTCTCTCTGCCTCACCCACCCCACAGGGTGTCTGTTGTGGGGAGAGGAAAGGGAAGGCGACTGTAAGCTGCTTTGAGACGCCTTTGGATAGAGAAAAGCGGCATATAAGAACCAACTCTTCTTCTTCAGTAATATCAGGGCTCTCTCAGCCTCACCTCCCTCACAGGGTGTCTGTTGTGGGGAGAGAAAAGGGAAGGTGATTGTAAGCCGCTTTGAGACTCCTTCAGGTAGAGAAAAGTGGCAGATAAGAACCAATTTTTCTTCTTCATCTTCTTCCCTGCACCTCTGCAGGGAACCCATTTTTTAAAAAAAGCTTCCGCCTCTTTACAAGTGGCTCTCTCCTGAAAGAACCGCAGGTGCATCTTTCTGCAGCCTATAGTCCTTCGTGATGAGAAAAATGAAATTGTGGAGTATCGCCTTGTTGGCCAGCCCTGATTCTTCCATCTGAGATCCCATTCTATTTATTAAAAGCCTTTCAGAGGGTGTGTGCACCTGCATCCTGAAAGCAAGCGATATTCTAAGGCCAGTTCTCACATGACATTTTATACACAAACTCCCCAACAAAACCCATGCATGACATTTTAGTCCTACATGGCCGCAGGAGAGGGAGTTGGAAAGTATCTGCCCAGAAGGCCCAGAGTTCAACCCCTGGGGCATCAAGTTAAAAGTGATGGGCAAGATAACCATGTCTGTTCAAAACCCAGTGGTTGCCAAGAATCAGCTGCAACCGGACTGCACTTTCCAGTACCAGCAAAAGAGACCCCCGCAGAGCAGCTGCCAGTCAGAGCAGACCATATCGACCTGGGTCTGACTCAGCATAAGGCATAGCGCAGAGTTGCCAGCTGGTCTGGGAGGGTGGAAAAAAGTCTTGTTTCATTTTAAAGATATTCTTTGCCAGTTGGGATATTCTTTGCCAGTTGGTGTTATGGACTGCTTGTTTTCACACACTGGACCTCTGTTTAAGGGACGAGACAGGGACCTTAATGAATGATTGTGTAACTTGTGGCTTAACATACCTTCACAACCTCCTTGAAGGAAGACAGTGGGTCCCTCCTCCATGCACACGTGCCCCCTAAGTGCCACGAGACCCACCTGGAATCATCTCAAAGAAAAAGCAGGGGGTGTTGCCAGATTGTGGCCATTCCTGCTGCTTTAGCTGATTTGCCAACACCCAGCAGGGTGAATACCTGCTAGATTTCTGCCTGCCATGCAGGCTTGGTTTGTTTGTTGTTGTTGTTTATTTAAGTGTGCATCAGAGCTGTCAAAACACTTGGAGGAAACTTGCTTCCTGGAGCCAATAGAAAGCCAATCTTGTATGTTCTTCATTTGTATTTATTTTCTTTTTATTTATTGTATTTATATATACAACCTCCCCTGAGGCTCAGGGTGGTTTGCATAAAACGTAGAAAACAGTATATGGAACTCAGTTTTTCACAATAACAATAATAATGGAGAACATTAAACTGTAACAGAGGTAACAGGGTAAAACAATGCAACGAGGTCCAGAGCAGAACGCATGGATGGATTTCTGGTAGGGACCAAGGGGCCCTGTAGATGTTGCTGGTTATCTGGTCTCAACCAAATGCCTGGTGGAAGAGCTCCCTTTTGTAGGCCCTGCAGAACTGTTTTAGCTCCGTCAGGGCCCTAATCTCCTCCAGGAGCTAAAACTCCGGGAGTCTGGTGGCCTGGGCCCAGATTCTGTATCTGGGCTTGGGACAAATGAATGAGTTCTCCACTGTCAGCTCCTATCTCAGACAACCTCATGTGGCATGAAGAAAACCTCAGGAGCATTTCTGTGGCCCCCACAGGTCCTGGGCCCATCCTACCCCAAACTTAACAATTCCATTTGTTATGAAAGAAAATGGTCTGTTTTATTCTGGAGTGATCAAATGACATGATAAAAGAATCGAGTCCTGACCTGGATGGGACAGGCTAGTCCAACCTATGCCCCCCACAGGGCATTGCACTCTGCAGGTACCAACTTGCTGGACATTCCAGAGAAGCTCACCTGGCCTCGACCAGGGCCAGGGCCTTTTCAGTCCTGGCCCCTACCTGGTGGAATGAGCTCCCGGAAGAGCTGTGGGTGCTGCGGGAGACCGGTGCAGGGAGAAGATTGGATGGGCCCCCTAAGGAAGATACCCCACCTTACTTTGGAACATCATTTTTGTGTCCAGCTGATGTAGTCACTTTGAGGCCCCTACTGGCAGCCGTGCTGTTGTGGGAGGGTTTTTTATTTTTTAGCACCATGCTGTGTTATGCTGGGGGAATGTTAATTTTCATGGGTTTTAATAGGGTTTTATTGTATGTGGGGTTTTACCGTGTTACCTGCCACAAGACGGTTGCCAGGAGTGGCGGGAAATAATCTAAATAATCTATCACACAAGCTAAGCAGAGTCGGCCCTGTGTGGTATTTGGATGGGAGGCCAGCAAGGAAGCCCAGGGTCACTAAGCAGAGGCAGAAAATGGCAACCACCACTCTTCTTTTCTTAGAGCCTCTTGTGGCGCAGAGTGGTAAGGCAGTGGTCTAAAAGCTCTGCCCATGAGGCTGGGAGTTCAATCCCAGCAGCCGGCTCAAGGTTGACTCAGCCTTCCATCCTTGTGAGGTTGGTAAAACGAGTACCCAGCTTGCTGGGGGGTAAACGGTAATGACTGGGGAAGGCACTGGCAAACCACCCCGTATTGAGTCTGCCATGAAAACGCTAGAGGGCGTTGGACATGCCTTGGTGCTTGCACAGGGGATACCTTTTAGAACCAGGAGATGTAATCGCATCTAGTGGCAGGGAGTTCCAGAAGTCAGCAGTGCTTTGGGCAAAGAAGAAAGGTGACAGAATTTTAGGAACCCCTCACATGTTTCATAAGAGTGGAACAGGAACCCCCCCCCCCATCTTTCCTGTTTGATTCCATTCATTTGTAGGGAGCAGAGCTTCCTATAGGGGAGGCTCAGAAAAAGGAAACCCCACCAACCCTTTGACAAATAGGTTTCCACTCTGCAGACAGGAGGAGTCTATACCTTTGATTTGTTCTTGGCACTTTGCATTATGTGCCAGGCAATTTGGGGAAGGGGCTTTTGCTATCTGCCCCTCTCTGGCTTCCCCTCTCTTCTTGAAGAGGGAGATCTTGAGGGCCTGGTGTTCTCTCTCCCCCTTCGGGACCACTTGCCAGGAGAAATCGTGAGAGTCCTTGAAAGAAACGCCGTGTGATCGGGGGGGGAGGCTGTAGCACCTTTCTGTCAGACGCCCCCCTCCCTTTGCTGTGAAATGATGTCAACCTTTCCTTTAAAGTGAGCATCGCTAAGGCGCGCATCTTTTCCTGCCTGCCTAATAAATATTAGCTGGGAATCGGCCAGACCGCCCGCGTGGGGGCTGCGATCGCCGGTTCTTTCGGGCTCCTGAGCCGCCCTGAGTCCTCGAGATAGGGCCGGCGTCAAGAAATCCGTCGCCTTCCGGCCCCCTCCCGCCCCCTGGCCCGGCTAGTTACCCTTTCCGAGCATCCATCTTTGCGTCCGGAGCCCTTCTTTCACGCCCCTCACCCCGGCGGCGCCGCCTGCCCCCCAATCCCCCTCTGGTCCTCTCCAGCCCAGGTTTTCCTTGCAACGCCTCCTTGAAGCCATGCAAAGGGGGGATTTTCCAGGCTCGCTCCAGCGGATGGCTCCAATCGCGGCCGCGGGAGCAGCGGCAGAAGCAGCGGCAGCCGCGGCGGCTATGGGAAGTCAGGGCCGGGGAACGGCGCGCAGGAGCTCCCGCGCGGGGAGCGGCATCCGAGGCCTCTCCGCCCAGCTCGGGCCCCGAAAGGTCCCTCGGAAGAGCCAGGCGGAGGCCACGATGACCTGATTTCCCGGGTCTCTCCCCCCCACCTCACCCAACCCCGCTTCTGCTTCTGCTTCTCCAGCCTCGCCACCATCTAGACGCCTCTTGCGCACCGGGGAGAGACGCCGCTGCACCGAAGCCCCGGCCGGGGGGAGAGACGTGTTGGGAGAACGGAGCGCCCATCCAGGCTGGCTGCCGGCTCGCCGAGGCTGGGAAGAGGGTGGGGAAAGAAGGCGGGGGTCGCACCTGCTTTCGCCTTCTTCTTCTTCCTTTTTTTACCGCAATGTCAGTTTCATCGAGCGAAGCTGGTCAATTTCCACTCTAGTCCGCTCTGCAGCTGCCAGCCCGACCCGGCGCATCTTTTGTAAGGAGGGGGCTTTGGCCCTTCGCCTCTCTCTCTCTCTCTCTCTCTCTCTCTCTCTCTCTCTCTCTCTCTCTCTCTCTCTCCATTTCCTTCTTCGAAGGGGGATCTTGGACTTTGTGCCTCCGATTCTTCGTTCCCTTTCCTGCCTCCCCCCCCCCCCCGCCCTTCTTGACTACTTGCCCGGAGGAATCGAAGAGCCGTCTCAAGAAACAAGGAGGGGGTGGGTGTTTTAGCTCTTTCCCGTCACGACCCTCTCCCCTCCTCGCAGCCGGGCGATCTCAGGCTTTCCTGAAAAGGGAGGGGGGAGGGAGGAAAAAACCGCCCCCCCCCCCCCTCTTCTCCTCTTCTCGCCTGTCCCTCTCCAAATATTCACGCGGAAGATTCCCTTTCCAGACTCGCCGGGCACCCGCGCATCCCAACGCTCAGGACTGATCTGACCGTCGCCCACCCCTGAAGTCCGGAGTTTGCAGGCAAGTCCGAGCGGCTCGCTTCTCCCAGACACTGGAGGGACAGGGGGGTGGGTGGGGGGAGCAGCACTCGGGAGCGCGACGGTTCCGCTACCAGTTGAGACTTGACTGAGTTGCCGGCTCCCCTTCCTCCCCCCTCGATGGTCTTTGCAAGGAGCAATGACTCATTTTCTTGCCGGGATCCGAGGCACCTGTTCTCGTAGCTGGAGCCCTGCAGGTCCTGCTCGCCTTTCCAAAGAGTCACCTGCCCGGAGCAGCCGCTTCCCCCCGTCACCCACAGCGGTCGAGAAGCCCAGCTGAGGCCCAGGAGAGAGAGGGGGAGGGAGACCGGCCAAGGACAGACCGGTTGGGGGATGTGTCCTCCCCTCCAGCCGTCTCCTTTCCCTCGAGCCCAGGAGCTGGCCAGCGGGTCCTCACGCCGCTCAGACCTCGCCGTCACCCAAGCGCTGCGTCTCTTCCCACTTGGGATGGTCTTTGATGGCTTCTTTGAGGAGAGTGAAAGTCCTGCTGATCTTAAACTTGATCGCCGTGGCCGGCTTCGTCCTCTTCCTGGCCAAGTGCAGGCCCATCACCGTGAAGAGCGGAGACGGCTTCCATGAAATCCATCCCCGGGCTGATGTGGCCAATTTGACCGTCCATGCCGTTAACCCTATCCAGGAGGCTGTCTTGAAGCGGCTCTCGCTTCTAGAAGACATCGTCTACCGGCAGCTCAATGGTAGGTCGGCTTTCTCGGGTGGGTTCTAGTTGAACTCCCCCCCCACCTCCGCCTTTATGATGGTCCTTCATTGTGAGGGGGAGCTATACAACCAAAAATCTGGACAGACCCTCTTTGCTGTCTTAATCTGCCTTCACCCCCCTCCCCACCAAGTTTGCTCCTTGATCATAACTCTTAATATCTCCTGTAGAGGGCTTTGAAGTTGGGACATGATGTGGGAGAAAATCTTATTGGGTGTTGCATATAATCACTTCACCAACTTTCGTGTGGGCTTTGGGCTCTGTGTAGACAGAGCGGTAAGGTATCTTGTTGAGTGAAGACATACGGACGTCCTGTAGGAATCTAAAATAGCATTCCAAATATTTTTGCCCATGTCAGTCTTTCACCACAAGAAACAAACGGGCATTTCATGGCACCCTTGAAGGTTAGAAAGATGTTATTTCTGGTCTAAGTTTCCCTAGACTGAAATTGTGGACCAGTCCGTGGCATTTTAGGCTGAAACAAAATCTTTAAGGTGCCATTCGATTCCTATCGGAAGTGAGATGGCACTCTTCAAGCAAATGCAAGTTTGGAGGGCTGAGAAATTATTGTTATTCAGGGGTGACCAAACTCTCCAGATGTCCATGGACTGCAGTTCCCATGAGCCCCTGCCAACTGGTCACACTGGCAGGTAATTGTAGTCGGTGAACATCTGGAGAGACACAGCTTGGCCACTCCACTTCCACCATAGCCAAGATCCTCTTCACCCAATGGTTTTCTTTGGCGGGGAAAACTCTACTTATGGAATTGTCCCTTCTTGCCTTTTGTGGCCTATCAAAGATCAGAGATATCAGAGATACCATTTCTCCCACCCACCCTTTATTTTTTGGGTACAGCATTGACGATGAAATGGTTTTTCACTGAAAGCAACCAAGGGTATATGAGGTTATGGTGGTATTCTGCCATTTGTTGAATTTGGCGCAAGCATGGAAATGACACTAGGGTAAAACTGACTTTCTCAGGAGTAATTGCATTCAATGGGTTTCTTTCTTTCCCAGCCTTGATACAATGATAATTCTTTCCCGGCCGTTTATGGAGCACCATTTAACATGCTAAATGCTGTAACCTATATCTCCCTGTGGTACAAATTCTGGGTGGCTGGTCACTGCGGCTAAGATGGGCAGGCATCTCTCTTGCCCAAGGCCATATTGTCTCCTGCGCTGCAAGGCACAAGTGAACAAAGCCTGAAGGCTATTTGTTCACGTCATTTAATATTGCAAGTTAACTGGCCATGCAGAACTTGTCTTGCTATTGCTACGGCGAGAAGAAGGTAAAGGTAAAGGTATCCCCTGTGCAAGCACCAGGTCATGTCTGACCCACTAGCAAGGCATGGAGAAGCATGGTGGAGCCAACAACCATGGGGGACAATGGGAGGAGGTACTTCTGCTCTTCTTGAGCCATTTTTCTGGCCTGAAGATGTATGTTTCAGATGGAGTTGCTATCTCCTTTTCCCCCTTAAAAGATGCCTGCCAAGCACAGTCTTTCAGGCTAACATGGTTAAGGTATCCCCTGTGCAAGCATTGAGTCATGTCTGACCCTTGGGGTGATGCCCTCTAGCGTTTTCATGGCAGACTCAATACGGGGTGGTTTGCCAGTGCCTTCCCCAGTCATTACCGTTTACCCCCCAGCAAGCTGGATACTCATTTTACCGACCTCGGAAGAATGGAAGGCTGAGTCAACCTTGAACCGCCTGCTGGGATTGAACTCCCAGCCTCATGGGCAGAGCTTTCAGACTGCATGTCTGCTGCCTTACCACTCTGCACCACAAGAGGCCCTTAACGGCGAGAAGAAGGTTTTGCTATATTTCCATTGGTAGGCAGAGTACTCTTCCTGATGAGAAAGGACCTCGCGCACTACCCAATAGCCTTGCCCCATGTCCCAGCAGTGTTTCTCACACCATGATCCCTTGAGGCAGGAAGAGACCTGGCAGTTGGTGATGTAAAAAATCTCTGCCTGAGACTGTTGCCTTTTCCGCACACATAGGATAATGCACTTTCAATCCACTTTAGAAGTAGATTTTCCTGTTCCACACAGGAAAATCTAGCTGCCAGCACACATTGAAAGTGCATTATCCTATGTGTGCAGAATGGGCCCTGGAGAGCTCCCGTCAATATGAGTAGTCGGTAGACTTTGATGGACCAATGGTCTGATTCAGTATACATGTGTTCATGTATCCATCCTTACTTTCCAAAACTGGGCAAAGGAGAGCCAATGAAGGATGGAGAAGATGTGGAGGCAGGGATAAAGCAAGGAAAGACTATGGGTTTATACTGGCTACATAGGCTTTTCAAGAGGAGATTGAGATTTAGGGATGATGCCAAGGGTTTCTTGGGAAAGGTGGCTTTTGAGGAGGGATTTGAAGGAAGCGAGAAGGTGACTTCATGCAGGTGCTCCTGGTGAGAGCTCTAGGCATAATAATTTGGTGGGGTCAGGAGACCCTTGAACAGCTGGGGAGGGGAGTAGGGAAGACATTTCTGCTAGTTTCAGTTTGGTGCAGCAGCCTAAGGTAATTTGTCAGAGTTTAGAAGCTAAGCAGGGTCAGCAATGGTTAGTATTTGAATAGGAATTCACTGGGGTTGCTATGCAGGAAGAAGCAATGGCAAACAACCACTCCTTGTCTCTTGCATGGGACTCCCTGTGGGATAGGGTCACCATGAGCTGGATGCAAATCCACAGTACATTCGTCTTCACTTTGATGGAAGCATATGGGTTCTGTCTTCTGCCATTTCAGCCTTGGGAACCAAGCTAGCAATATCATCACTGGAATGTGTGTCTGTTCAAGACCAACTCTGAGTGAAGCACGCATGCCACTTTCTCCACCTGAGGCCTAGTAACGCAAGATGCGTGGGTGCATAGAAAGCCTGGAGGACATGCCTATTCAGCCTCAGGAGTTGCTGCATGCTTCACCAGCTGCTTGCTGCATGAATCATACTCCATGGAGAAGCCTTGTTAAATGCCTATCAGAACGTCACTACTTCAGGGGCCTAAGGCCCTCATTTGAATCTGCTGGGTTTCTAAAACAGACCTGGTTGCTGGTGCTTGAGCCAGAGTGTGGGAGATGGTTGGCATAAGCTTTCTTTGCATTTCTCATGTCTTGCTTTAGAGTATTTTGGTGTCTTACCTGGTTGACCACTTGAGATTCTGATATCCCATGTGTTTGATGGAGGTGGTAACGGGACCAGCGTTTTCTGCAAGCTGTCCAGAATCCATGAGGTACAGATACTGCAAATGCAAAATAATCAAATTCCCCGTCATTTGTGTAAATAAAGCTGGAGTTTCATGGTGTTAGATAGTTGTGCTACTTGACCTCAGACAAGTCTTTCATACCGCCGTTCCCTTAGGCTCATGGCGGTTTACAAGATAAAAATTGCAATAAAAACCCATAATTAAAACCATTAAAACCCATCAATTTTGAGATGTTGAGTGGGAGTTCTAAAGATGCTGCGTGGGATGAAGGAATGTGGCTGGAGCTGCTGTAAGGAATCTAGGTGAGAGACCTAATTAAATACTTACTCAAAGAAAGCTACCCCCCTCCCCCCCCCCAAGGGCTCCCTGTAGATTTGCAAGTTGAGACCCGCTCAGGATGACTGGCTGCAATTTTTGTCTAATGGCTTTGTTTCTTGAGGGACTTCCAGGCAGTTGGGCTCATGGCTTGTAAAACCACCACCGTTGACTTCCCCCATCACGCCCGTCTTGAGTTTCCTCTATTCTTCCCTCGAGCGTTAAATGACTGCATGATCACACGGAGGGGTAGGGGGAGAGATGACATTCGGGGAGCTGAGAATCGGCATTGCGGAGGAGGAGGTTCAAAAGAATGGTGCAGGACGAGCTTGTGTGTGTATTTTTGACACCTCTTGTTACAGCCATGATCGCAGTAAGGAAGGCCTGTCATTTGAGTCTGGCTTTCCTTCACTTGAAGAAGATGGGACATCTTTCTTTTGAAAGGCGCTTTACGCGTACAGTAGAATGCAACAGAAATTGGATTTTCTTTATTGTTTGAACTGACATAATGTCTCTCTTTTTTTTTGATGGTGGTGGTGGAAAGAGCCATTGAATTGCAGCCAATGTATGCCCACAAACGAAGGGGTTTCACAGCATAAAAGGGACAGAGGTGGTTTGCCACTTCCTGCCTGGGCATAGCAGGAGATCCCGCTTTCTTGGTGGTCTCCAGTCTGAGTACTAATCAGGGCTGACCCTGCTTAGCTTCTGAGATGTGAGAGGGGGCTAGCCTGGGCCATCCATGTCAAAGCCTTTTTTCGTAAAGAAAACCGCAAATGTGGAAAGTGGAGACTGCCACATCTACAGCCATCCTAAGCGGAATTACACTCTTAAGTTCATCGGAGTCAAGGAACCAAAAAAGTATGGATTTTGCTGATAGATGTGAAGTCAGGAGTAATTGCCCATGTCTGGTACCCCAGGACAGATTGACTACTGGGACTTATGCATGAGCAACCGGCTACATTTCTGCAAATGCATCTTACTTGATTTGCTTGCATCATCTGTTAATATTTAAGGGAGGGTTTCACATGCAGAAACTCCCAAATTCAGGTTTCGCTATCCCCAGTGAAAGACACCCAGTTTGGGAATTAAGAAAGCATTGCTGCCAAATCAAAGGGAATATCACGCTGCCACAAGACTGGTAGATTGTACAGGGTCATATTGCCCCCATTGCGGGAGGTTTCAATGAGAACAGGTAAAAGTAGGAACCATGGCTTGGTGGTGAGAACACATGTTGTACCTACAAACATTCAATAATTTTGGTAGTAAATGTTGGGGGAAGGCATCCATTGCTAGTCAGAGTGTTCAGTACAGAGCTATATGGGCCACTTGGTATTCATTATCTTGTATTGGGGAGGGACTGTGGCTCAGTGGTAGAACTACTGCTTGGCAAAAGGTGCCAGGTTCAATCACCAGCATCTCCCATTAAAAGGATCACATCATAGATGACTAGAAAGACCTCTGCCTGTTTCATCTTTACTATTCCCTGCATCTCTGAGTGCAAAGCTGTTATGATCCATCTTTGTGTTGGAGTTCTGGCTTCCTTGAGGAAAGAGAGCTCGGGGGGGGCAAGATGGGGGGGGTTGTGTTGGTCTGAAGCAGCAGAACAAAGTTTGAGTCCAGGGCACCTTGAAGACCAACCAAGTTTTATTCAAGGTATAAGCTTTTGTATGCAAGCTTCCTAACTTTTGTCTAACTAAATATAGCTTTGATTAACAACAATATTGAGCTCAGATGTGAATGTCAACAAGCAAAAAAATGGCGGATTGGATGGAATAAAATTTGGCAGCAAGCATAGGTGAGAAGAAACCCAGCCCCTAGAATAATCCCACTGCAGTATTCAGGGAAAAGCTAGACTTCCAGAGGCTTCCAATGATCCCATGGTTGAAAAGGCCCTTTTCAAGAGGAAGATAAAGGTCAGACCTCTGCAAATGAACTTCCTTGATGGTAAGATTATCAAGAATTGTAGACTACTCCCAGACTTTATTGTTGGGGTTCCCAGCTTTATTGAGCCTTTGGCTTTTCCTGCACATTTGAGAACAGAGAGTAGGTGTCACCACAAAGCAGCTGTCATGGGAGCATGACCAACCATGAAATGGTTACTTGGACCAGTCATAAAAACACTAGGAGAATCCAAGCTAAACTTTAGGTTACAACAAAGGCAACTGTTTCTAAATTGGTATTCTCTGGAAACATAAGGTGAGGCCTTCTGAGATCTTCTGCTCCAATGAGGAAGATAGAATTGGCTCTTTGCTTTGGGGAAGATGGCAGGGGAGGCCACAGAAAACACATCGTTCAGTGCAATGGCATCCGTTGGCACCCCATTAGGGAACACTTATGACTAGAGAGAGTTCCCAGTGCTTTTGTGCTTGTAACCATAAGTGACTTAGGCAGTCTGCACAGCTTTTACAGCAGTGTTGTAAAGTATTCCCATTAGCTTCCCATCATTTTGCTGCTGTTTTTGCACTGATGGAAGCTTCTGAACAGTCTACTACCATGTAGTAGTCTAACCAGGGCCCATTCTGCACACATAGGATAATGCACTTTCAATGTGCTTTGGCAGCTGGATTTTCCTGTGCGGAATAGGAAAATCTACTTCTAAAGTGCATTGAAAGTGCATTATCTATGGTGTGCAGACTAGGCCCTGGATACAATCAGGGCATGGCCCTCCGTAGACAGATCATGCTTGCCAAGAGAAGGTTGCTACTGGCATGCCAATCAGCATTGGACAAAAACATTCCACACATCACACCTGAGCAGGCATAGATCTAGCAGTACCTATTTGGGGGAGGGGGCATGCAGCACCATCTGGAAAGGCTGCTTCCCTTAACCCCCAGTGATCAATATTATCAACTAACAGTAAGTTAGCTGATTGTAGTTTAGCATTCTGCTAGGATGCAAGGGGCCCATTCACCCAGTTTGTTTTGACATGTTGACACAAAGGGCCATGATGAATGGTGCTTTCTCCCTCTGCAAGAATGGAAATTATGACAAATCTGCAAGTCTAAATAGACCCAGGCTTAGTTTTGCTCTCAAGTTTCTAGCCAATGGCTTACCTAATCTTCTAAGATGTGATGAATATTAATCAGCTCTTCGCTCAGCATCTGTCAATAAGGTTACCGTGCAATTTCTCCATAAGGATTCTCTCTCGGTGGGGTTTTCAAGCAGACCAAGTGTTGGACTCGCCAGAACTGGCCTATTTGCACAGACACATCCCCAAGGTAGAGCGAGCAGGATTGCATCTGCATGGCAGACATTCTCCACTGTGCATTCATCATTGCTGCAAGCACAAAGGCATTTGCACCAGAGATGGAGCTTTGACGCAGGGGTTGCGGAAAGGTTACTTTCTTCCATCTGCTGCTGTCTCCCCTGCATACTTTCTTCATCCTGATATGGGGGGTGGTGGTGCACGTGTGTGCATTTAATTCTTTACGAAAAATTGTTAATTACCAATTTTCAAACTATAAAATCTTCTGACAGCATTGCAAGCAAAACGGTAGCTCTGATGGACTCACAGAAGGACTGCCTCTCCGTATACAGCCCCAAAGAGAATAGAATCATAGAATCATAGAATCGTAGAATCGTAGAATCGTAGAATCGTAGAATCGTAGAATCGTAGAATCGTAGAATCGTAGAATCATAGAATTGGAAGGGGCCATACAGGCCATCTAGTCCAACCCCCTGCTCAACGCAGGCTCAGCCCAAAGCATCCTAAAGCATCCAAGAAAAGTGTGTATCCAACCTTTGCTTGAAGACTGCCAGTGAGGGGGAGCTCACCACCTCCTTAGGCAGCCTATTCCTAAAGAGCACTCCACTCAGCCAGTCCCAATCTGCTGGTAGTCTTGGTCCCAACGAGAGCCAGGGCCTTTTCATCCCTGACTCCAGTCTGCTAGAATGAGCTGCCTGCAGAGATCCAGGCCCTAACAGAACTCCCAAAGTTCCAAGAGCCTGCAAAATGGTGCTCGTCCACCAGGCATCTTGTTGAGGCTGAGGGCTGTACCCTTGCAATCTGGATCGGTCCCCTGCCAAGCCCCCAGCCTGGAATTCTGCCTGGGCTGCTTACTCCCATCTAAACTGGGCCAGAAACTGATATTTCACCTACTGTAGAAAGCCAGCTTGGTGTAGTGGTGAGGAGTGTGGACTTCTAATCTGTCGAGTCGGGTTTGATTCCCCGCTCCTCTGCCACATGCAACAAGCTGGCTTTGTGAGCTCACCTTGGGCTCACCACAGCACTGATAAAGCTGTTCTGACTGAGCAGTAATATCAGACAGACTGAGCTCTGTCATCCTCCCCTCCCTCACAGGGTGTCTGTTGTGGGGAGAGGAAAGGGAAGGTGATTGGAAGCTGCTTTGGGACTCCTTCAGGTAGGGAAAAGTGGCATGTAAGACCCAACTCTTCTTCTTCAGTAAAATCAGGGTTTCTCAGCCTCACTCACCTCACAGGGTGTCTGTTGTGGGTAGAGGAAGGGAGAGGAGATTGTAAGCATCTTTGAGAGTGCTTTGGATAGAGAAAGGCAGCATATAAGAACCATCTCTTCTTCTGTATGTCTCATTGGTGGTATGAATTCCATCTGCTGGCTCATTGGGAATATGTACTGACAGAGCGAGTGTCTACAGTTTAGGGTTTAATGAAAGAAATTTTTAACAGGTACATTTTTAGGGTTTTATATATTTTATTATTGTATTCAAGATTTTTAGCTACATATATATTATCAGCTGCCCTGAGACCATTTTGGAGAGGGGTAGCTTAGAAAACTAGCAAATAAACAAATAAACCTAGCTTGATTAAAGAAATATTAATCAGGCATTCGTTCTTGTAAGAACTAGAGATGCATAAACCCCATGAAGAGTTCAGTCCTGAACCTTTTTTCCCTTCTGAACATATTTACGATTTGGGCTTGTTTTTATGCTCCGCCTTCTATATTACCTGTTTCTCTCTTCCTTTACAATCTCATCTCATTCCTGTTACATTCTCCCAGTTATGGAGTATTTCACTGTCTCTTGCAATGTGTCATGGGTCTTGTAGTCCTACAATCTTGTAAGCCTTTAAAGGATTTGTTGTGATAAAGTGGGGCATATTATGGATGAGCACACACCGAGTGATTACTTATACGCCAAGCAGAAGAGAGAAATTTGTATTTATTTTTATTTTTATCGATTAGATTTCTATACCGCTCTTCCATATGACTCAGGGCGGTTTGGGGTGCCCAAAGGAACAGTGCCCATCGTTTTAACCCAAGAGAGTCTGCTTTCTTCAGTATCAAGCAGGGGCAGGCTTCAGTTGGCAACTGTACAATTTATGCCTTCCCTGGGAATTTTCTTCGATGGGGCGGCTTCAAGCTGACCAAAGGAGCTGCTTTGCTTCAGCGCTTGAGAGCAGGGAGCTGTCCACCGAGATCCTGCAATCAACAGTGCTGAAACCAGGCCAGAGCTGAGATGTTTAATAATGTAATGCTGTATACTGGAGTCTTGCCCAGTCCCCTTAAAACAAATAACTAACCTGAAGAACTGTCAAAGTGCCCTACCAGAAGCAATCAGGTATTTGTTTCACAACAAAGCCTTGGTTTTATTGTTCATAGAATCATAGAATCATAGAGTTGGAAGGGGCCATACAGGCCATCTAGTCCAACCCCCTGCTCAACGCAGGATCAGCCCAGAGCATCCTAAAGCATCATTGGGTCTTCTTCGTTTGGCTCCCTGTTGCCAAGCCAAGTTGTTGATCTATTTTCTGCTGACAATGTCCACATTCTGATCATCTCCCACCTTGAAGATGGCAACTTGTAACATTCCAGTGATGGAGCGCTAAATAGAGATGAGTGACCCAAAGTCATGCACCTCTGCTATGGTTCTTGCTGCATGATGCCCCTTCTTTAAATCCCTACAATGATTTTCCACTGGATTCTTGATCCAATGCAGACCACAGAGAGCAGTCAAGTCCGTGGAGTGGTTGGAGGCCTTTTCATCTAAAGAAAAGCTAAAGAGCCTGGGATTCTGTACTTTATAAGAAAAGATTACTGAGGGGACCAGATAAAGAGTTGTTTCTTAAAATATTTATTTCCTTGTTAAAATATTTATCCCCCACCTTTTCTGATGATTTTTTAAATAGAATGCTGCATGATGATAAGGAAGTAGACACAGAGAATTGTTTCCCCCTCGGTCCCTTAATTCTAAAAAGGAATTGATAAAAGGATAATTTTGCAAGAAGAAGAAATGGCGATCTGGAACTTTAAACTGGGTAAACTGCCTGGTCTGAGGTTCTTACCCCAGAGTTTTGTAAGAACTTTTTTTTGCAAATAATACAGATAGCTCTGCTGCAAACCTTCAATGATATTTTTTCAATCCAGGCTTGTCCCAGAAACATGGCCAAAGGGTGGAATTGTCATGAGCTCTAAACCCTCAAGAGATCTGATCTCAGTGAGCTATCGTCCCACAAGCCTAGATTACAAAATCTTGTCATTTGGACTAGCAAACCATCTGAAGGGTATAATTAGTAAATATATCTAATCTGGCCAGACTGGCTTCATATCTAGTTGTTCTATTACTACAGATATAAGAACAATTGCTAACTTCATTAAAGTCATTGGTAAGGAAGAAATTAAGTCAGCTTTTCTGTACTTTAGATGCTGGAAAAGCAGCTGATAGACCCATTATGCATGGGCCAGAATGCCCACGCTGGCAGCGGCAGGGCATTGGGGAAAATCCCCGATTGTGCATGCCCCTGCCACCAGTGCGGGAATGGCCTGGCTCGGCCTGGCCCAGGGCCACAGAAGCCCTGCATTATTGGAACGTGGGAACTTCCGTGGTCCCCGGGATATTGTGAGCGCCAGCAGGGGCTGGGGTGGGCCAGCGCTGTGCATAGTTGACAGCACTGGGCCTTTTGTTCCACCTGGCCCCAACCTACGGTGTCCCTAGGTGTCCCTCGCGAGCTCTGTGGAACTGCGAAGCCAGCAGGGGCGTCCCTCTGCCCCTGCCGTAGCATGCCAGGCAGCATCCCTGGCTTGCAGGCCCTAGCGCGCATCACGTGTGTGCGTGCTACACCATGGCGTCAATATACGCCGGGAACCCCACCCCCGTGCATACATGGGGAATGGCGGGGCATCTTTCCCCGCCGCAATGGTGCAGCTGCTGCTCGGCATAGCAGCCGCCGTGCAAAATTGGTCATAGAGTGGATCGCAGATTTTTGCTAGATTCTTACGTGGCCTTCAGTTTTGGCGTCCATTTTATTAAAATGAACAGATCTTCATGCAACCACAAGGGGAAAGGGTTGCAGAGTTATTGCAAGGTGTCCACCAGTCCATACTGACTCTCAACATTTTATATCTTGGAACTCTAGTTGTCCTTTAAGGCGCTATTGTACTTGAATCTTGCTTTTCTGTTGCAAACCCACACGGCTACCGCCTTGAAGCCAATCCATATGCTATAAAGCAGGGGTAGTCAAACTGCTATAAAGCAGGGGTAGTCAAACTGCGGCCCTCCAGATGTCCATGGACCACAATTCCCAGAAGCCCCTGCCAGCAAATGCTGGCAGGGGCTTCTGGGAATTGTGGTCCATGGACATCTGGAGGGCCGCAGTTTGACTACCCCTGCTATAAAGTGTTATGATGTATCCACTTCCCCATCCTTAATCTTTTCTCTTGCAACATTTTCATGGGCAGCTTCCCCGAAGTAAATGAGTTTTATTTTCTACTGACAACAGCCGCATGCTGGAAGGTTAATATTTTATTAGCAATAATGTTTTGTAACCAACACTCCGGCTCGTTTCGTTTGTGGAAAACAACCCAGCAGCCATTCATGGCTTTCTAAATGCTCTTTCAGGTCATCCTTGCTTCACTCAGGTTAGAACATGATCCGTTTGCTTAAATGGCTGTCTAGACAAACAGGAATCGGATAGGACTACTCAGATTTCCAATAACACAATTTGTACTTTAAAATAGCTGCAATAGCTGCCAGTAAGATCTGGTTTTAGTTTTGATTTTCCTTCTTGGCTCCCAACTGGATGTAAAATACCTGCCCAGGCTTTTCTGTATTAAGGAACTTATTAAATGCTCTAGCAACTCTGTTAGCCTTTTTCCTTTCAATGCCTGATACTCCTCTGTGTGGAAAGTGGAAAGTATGATTAAATCAAGATTCTTTATGTATAAATGTCTGATAGTGTGCAGGAACTTGTGTAAAGGTAAAGGTAAAGGTATCCCCCGTGCAAGCACTGAGTCATGTCTGACTCTTGGGGTGACGCCCTCTAGCGTTTTCATGGCAGACTCAATACGGGGTGGTTTGCCAGTGCCTTCCCCAGTCATTACCGTTTACCCCCCAGCAAGCTGGGTACTCATTTTACTGACCTCGGAAGGATGGAAGGCTGAGTCAACCTTGAGCCGGCTGCTGGGATTGAACTCCCAGCCTCATGGGCAAAGCTGGCTGCCTTACCACTCTGCGCCACAAGAGGCTCTTAGGAACTTGTGTACATATTGGTAAAACACACCATTTCCTCTTCCACTAAAATCCTAATGTACAATAATTCCAAGATCGATTTTATTTACTTATATCCCACATATATCTGCACTGGGGACCAAAAGTGGCTTACATTGGTTTCTTCTTCCATTTTTAAAAATGGTCACAGCAACCCTGGGAGGTAGGCCAGGTGGAGATTGTATGATTGGCTCATGGTCACACAGCCAGCTTCCATGGTAGAGTGAACCTGCATCTCCCAGATCCTCATCTGACACCCTAAGTCATCTTTTCTCAACTTTTTTACCGTTGAGTAACCCCTGAAACATTCTTCAGGCTTTAAGAAACCCCAGAAGTAGCACAATTAGCAGCATATGGTTGGGAAGCAGAGCTGCGGACACACCCACCCAGGGCCCTTCCCCTTCCCACCCCCTCTACGCCTCTGGTATATGTTCATATCACCCAATAAATGTGTAACAAATTTAAAATATAGATATTAATTAACTCCCACCTATTCATGGAACCCTTCCAGGGCCATCAAGAAACCACAGGGTTCCACAAAACCCTGGCTGAGAAAGCATGTTCTAGGTATTGCTGAACACATGGACATTGGTGATACACAGTGGATGAGCCAAAAGCTGTTGGGAAGTTTCCGCAATGCTAAACCAAAATTAAAGATGAATGGATTTTAGCATGGAAGGAGCTTCTGGCTATTTGTATGTTCTCACAAGGAGATAGAATCATGAAGGATTGGTCTAACAGTGTCTATTAGCCATGGTGACTGAGGGGGGCCTCTACATTCTGAGGCACTAAGCCTCTGAATCCCAGAACCAGGAAGAAACAACAGGGGAAGAGGCCTCAGCCTTTCTGCCCTGTTGTAGGCCCTCCAAAGAAACTGGTTGGCCACTATGTGGGACAGGCTGCTGGACTAGATGGACCACTAGTCTGATCCAGCAGAGCTCTTCTTAGGTTTTTATGAAGGTCTTGGCTTCTATGACCTGTTGTAGACCCTTCAGGGGAACTGGTTGGCCATTGTGTAGACAGGCTTCTGGACTAGATGGACCACTAGTCTAATCCAGCAGAGCTCTTCTTAGGTTTTTATGAAGGTCTTGGCTTCTATGACCTGTTGTAGGCCCTTCAGGGGAACTGATTGGCCATTGTGTGGACAGGCTTCTGGACTAGATGGACCACTAGTCTGATCCAGCAGAGCTCTTCTTAGGTTTTTATGAAGGTCTTGGCTTCTATGACCTGTTGTAGGCCCTTCAGGGGAACTGATTGGCCATTGTGTGGACAGGCTTCTGGACTAGATGGACCACTAGTCTAATCCAGCAGAGCTCTTCTTAGGTTTTTATGAAGGTCTTGGCTTCTATGACCTGTTGTAGGCCCTTCAGGGGAACTGGTTGGCCATTGTGTAGACAGGATGCTGGACTAGATGGACCTTTGGTCTGATTCAACAGGTCTCTTCTTATGTTCTTATGTTCTGGGACAAAAATAGATTGAATCTAGTCATCCTCAGTGGGAAGTTCAGGACAGCCTTCCCAGAGTCAGTTTCTTTTGCAGGAAAGAGCACTGCAGACTCATTTGTTTCGGGAAGTGACGGATGACGGCTCCTCTGACCCATCCTACTTTGATGGCGGCTTGCAAGCTATATCCATGGGGGGAAAATTAGTTTTTACAAAATGCTCTGAATTGCATCACATGTACAATAGACTTGCAGTGTACGAAATTATCCACAAAATTACTCCAAAGAAATGTTAGGGCCTGTGATCTATACTACTGTGCATAGTTCGTTGAAACTAGGATCCCATTATGGAATCTTTGCATAATTCACCGTGTCACGTTGATATTTATCTGCCTTGAGCCGAAGTGAGAAAGGAAGGCTATAAATAATATAAATAAACACACTTTGATGTTGCACTTATTTGCATGGTAGCTTGGGATCTTCAGTTTTTTATGTGAGAGGAGGCACCAATTCAGAATGATGCCATTTGCCTTCCCTAAACCTCTTGTGATACTTAATGGCTCGGGGCCCACTCGTGGCTCTCTGTCATGCCACTTCCCACTCTTCTGAGCCTCATTCCCCATGGGGCCCTGCCTCGTATATCAGGAAAGTGGGCAAGGCCATTGCCCAGTGGGGCTTGTGCTTCCCACTTTGAAACAGCTGCTGGTGGATGGACTGGAAGCCAGGTAAGTTACAGAGCCTGATAGAAATGACGAACCTGGGAGATCTCATGGATGCAACCAAGGGGATATGCAGATAAAATAGTGATATCTTATTATTGTACGGGTGCATGCCAGCGCATGGGTCATACCATAGTCCTGTGGCTATTTGGGTAATTGTGAATGTGGCTCTCTGCGAGCCTTTTTGGCATATTTGTGGGTGCCAAGTTCTGTTCCGCTTGCCGATTTGTACTCCACAGCTGCTGATCTGTCTTAACCTGTCATGTGACAATATGTGTTTCTGAGTGTGTGTGTTTCCCCCTATGGTTCAATCCAGAGAACAAGCATCCTCTTGGCTTTCTAAAATGGATGCGAACTGAAGGGTGAATGAATCCCCGGAGAAGAGCCTTCCGAGTTAAATACAGTTCTCCTTGGAACAAGGACATTAGTAGTACTTGATCGGTGAGAGGGCTACAGAGGATACTAAACAATTCTGGAAGTTCTATAATGTTGTGTGTACAAGGCTCAGTGGTAGAGCATCTGCTTGGCATGCAGAAAATCCCAGGTTCAATTCCTGTGAAGGACCTCTGCCTGAGACCCTCGAGAGCCACTCTCAGTCTGACAGACTCAAGGTCTGATGCAGTAGAAGACTTGTAATGGTTCCATTCCAGAGGGGAGCCTGACTCAGTGGTAGAACATCTGTTTGGTATGTGGAAAGTCCCAGATTTAATCCTTGGCATCTCAGGTAGAAGGATCAGGAAACTGGCGGTGCAAAATTCTTTTGCCTGAGACTTCGGAGAGCCACTAGGATTCTGAGTATACAGTACTGACCTTGATGTACCAATGGTCTGATTCAGCATAAGGCACCTTCATGGGGCTTCCACATGACTTGGACCTGGCTATGAATAATACAGTGAATTTGTTTTGTGATTGGACAGTTGTGGATAACTATTTAGTATAGCTGGAGAAACATTGTCCATGGGGTCACGATGGGTCGGACACGACTTCACACCTAACAACAACAAAATTTAGTATAGCGGCCAGCTTGGTGTAGTGGTTAAGGATGACAGATTGTAATCTGGAGAGCTGGGTCTGATTCCCTCCTCCTCCCCATGTAGCCAGCTGGGGGACCTCAGGCAAGTCACAGTCCTGTTAGAGCTGTTCTCACAGAACACTTCTGTCAGCCTGACCCACCCCACCGGGTGTCTGCTGTGGGGAGAGGAAGAGAAGGCAATTGTAAATTGCTTTGAGACTCCTTCAGATTGTGAAAAGTGATGTATAAAAACCAACTCTTCTATCTATGGCGTTTGTCCTCCACGAACCCCAGAACAAAATGTATGATTCTTGCTTCCTCATTGTATCCTCACAGTGATCCTATGAGTTACAGCTGAACAAGAGTGACTGGGCCAAGGTTGCTCCTTGTGTTTTTATGTTGGGGTTTTGGACCTAGGTCTACCCATTACACCGCAATGGCTTTCTATCCCCCCCCTTTTCCACCTCAAATAGTTCTGCCAACAGAAGCAAAGCCCCACTGTCTGCTTTTCTTTAAGAAGCCATCCCATATTTTACCCTCTCCGTGCCTCAGATGTGACAATAAATCTGATGTTTATCAGGCCATGTTCTGGCCATTATTTAATGTGCTAATGAAGTTGAACAAACAACTCCTTCTCCCTACACAGGAGGTTATGTTAAAAATGGGGGCAATTATTTCCTGCATTAATACCAACTGACAGCTACGGCTTTTCCTCTCTCTTGTTCCGCTGGAATGTTACAAAATAATATACAACGCAATAAGAACACTGACTGGTGCTAACAACAAAAGGAAAGATGCCAGGGTGCAGTTGGGAATCAGAATAAGATGCCCTTCCAATACATGATGCTTTTTTTTTTTTTAGGTTTTCTGCTGTAGCTCTAGGTCTGTGAAGTCCAAAGGGAGATCTGACAGGGATCTTCACTGCTGTCTTTTAAGCCCTAGGAGATATCTGTCCTGATTACCTGGAAGACGGCATTTTAAAAAGTTGAAGTCTTAGATTAACTACAGAAGAAAGAAAAATACGGTCCCTTTTTATCTGTCACATTTTGATCTCACCCTTCATCCAAGGAGCTTGGGGTGATAGATGTGATTCTTCCCACGTTCGTTTTAATGTCACAAGGACCCTGTGAGGCGGATGGTGCTGACAGAGTGCCATTGGCCCAAGGTCATCTTTGTGACTTCAGCGCTCATTGAAGAAGGATCTTAGCTTGGGTCTCCATGGTTGTAGCCTAAAGGACAAACTGCTATAGCACACAGGAATCCTATTCCTGTAATGGGAAGGCAGTAGCCTGATTTGGGGAAGACTGTTATTACTGTATTATTATAAACTGAGTTATTTATATCGTTCCTGTTTGATGTAAACCGCCCTTCAAGGCGGGCAGTATATAAATATGAATGAATGAATGAATGAATGAATGAATGAATGAATGAATGAATGAATGAATGAATGAATGAATGAATGAATGAATGAATGAATGAGGCCAGGAACGGATAACCAACAAATGGGGGGGATCTGTCTTTTGCTTGATGTATCTGATGTGTATGTAGCCCAAATAGATCTGAACATACTGGGAAAGTGGGCAAATGAGAACAAGATGCAATTCAATAAGGATAAGTACAGAGTTCTACATCTGGGTCACAAAAATTAGAAGCACGCAGACCAGATGGGAGATACATTACTGGGTAGCAGTGTGTGTGAATGAGATCTTGGAGCACTTGTGGACTCCAAGGTTGGTGAGATTATTGCTGTCTACTTAGAGTTTCCAACTTTCAGATGCCGACTGGAGATATCCTGGGATTTACAACTGATCTGCCAGCAACAGAAATCTGTTCCCCTAGAGAAAATGGCTTTTAGAAGGTGAACTCTATGGCATTATATCCATTGAAGTTACTCTCCTCTCCAAATCCCAATCTCTTCAGTCTCCTTCCCCCCAAATCTCCAGGTATTACCCAATCCAGAGCTGGCAATTCTATGTCTTCTGCTAACTTTTATCCTACTGTGCATTCAGTAACGGTTTGTATTTTCAGATGATTTTGAATGTAGTTTGTATGGTACCTTGGGGGACCGCCTTGTTGAGAGAGACTGTAAACATGTTTTTAAATGAAAGTCAATCCTAAGAGGCGCGTTTTTGAAAGGAGAATTTGGCTGCCTTGTCCAACGTTAAACATACCCCAGTACACCCTCTGTTAGGAAACAAAACAACATCTTTAACAACTTGAAGGGGATTTTTCTTTGCCTTTTCTCTTTCAAAGACCAGCATTAACTTATTTTCAACACAGGAGCATCTGGTGGCAGATTGAAGCCTAATATAAGAAAGCCATTTTGCAAAATAAAAGGCCTTCGCCAACTGTTACTTCCCCAAGCACAGGCCAGAAAGAAATACCTTAGTGATCAGTTAGTATATCCTAAAGCAAGAATAAATTAGCACCCGAATAATGGCTCAGCTACAAAGATCCTGCTGGGCAAGTGGAACAGCATTTCTGCTTGTTACCGATTTCCATTTACGCTCCTAAAAAGCCCAGAGGAAAGTCTCTTGACCTTCTTCCTGGAGGAGACAAGGACATTCAGGTGGGAGGGAAGATCAGCCATTTACCCTTTCACTCATACCAAGAGACCTTTGCATTCAAGACGCTGACACTAGCAAACCATTTGCCATTAAACAAAGTTTGTGTCTCGTGGCACTTTTATTACGAATGAAGTTTAATCTGGATGTAAGTGTCCATGTGCATCTGAAGAAGTGTGCATGCACATGAAAGCTTATGTCAGAATTAAACTTGGTTCATCTTAAAGATGCCTCTGGACACAAATTTTGTTCTGCTGTTTCAGACCGACACAGCAACACACCTGGGCCTGTCATTTCATAAAGGTAGGGTTGCTGCATTTGAGTAGGGAAATACCTGGAGATTTTGGGGGTGGAGCCTGTGGTGTGTGGGGTTTGGGGAGAGGAAGGACTTCAGTGGGGTCTAATGCTGTACGTAGTATACCTTCCAAAGTGGCCGTTTTTTTCCTGAATCCTGAAGATTCAGGGCTGGAAAATAAGGAGGGTGGGGTTTAGAGAGGAGCAATAACTATGAGGATGTGTGATGCCATAGAAGAAAAAGAGGGTTTTTCAATACCCCACTTTTCTCTATGCTAAGAGGTCTCAAATTGGCTTACAATCTCTGAGAGTTCTGAGAGAACTGTTATCGGCCGAGGTCACCCAGCAGGTTTCGTATGGAGGAGTGGGGAATGGAACCCAGTTCTCCAGATTAGAACCCGCTACCAGAGCTTTCGCAGCAGCCATTTTCTCAAAGAGAGAGATCTGAACTTTGTAAGATGGCTACAATGGGTTGTAGCAGTAATGGGTTTAAACTTCAAGTACAACGATATAGGCTTGATATCAGGAAAAAATGTTCACAGTCAGAGTAGTTCAGCAGTGGAATACGCTGCCTAAGGAGGTGGTGAGCTCCCCCTCACTGGCAGTCTTCAAGCAAAGGTTGGATACACACTTTTCTTGGATGCTTTAGGATGCTTTGGGCTGATCCTGCATTGAGCAAGGGGTTGGACTAGATGGTCGGTATGGCCCCTTCCAACTCTAGGATTCTATGATTGGCAGTCTTCAAGCAAAGGTTGGAGACACACTTTTCTTGGATGCTTCAGGATGCTTAGGGCTGATCCTGCGTTGAGCAGGGGGTTGGACTAGATGGCCTGTATGGCCCTTCCAACTCTATGATTCGATGATTCTATGAATATCACCATTTGGTTGTTCACTGTGGGGGAACGAGATCTTGGGACTACAATCGGCCTATCGGTCCAGTCCTGCGGAGGTGCTGATCTTTCCATAATTTCACCTCTCCACCGCATTTACTGACTTGTTCTTTTTCAGAGTGTGTTTATCTGGGTTTGGGGGAGTACTGCCTTGGCAATGGCCTGGGACCCAGGTTCTTATCTTGGCAAGGCAGTTGGTGTCGCATCTTTGGAACAAGATGTGTCCTGAATGGCTGTGGTTTTGCTGAATATCTATGGAAAGCTGGACCGTTTGGGAGTAAAAATCACAAAGACGTTTTTGGTCCTTTTTTGTAATGCTTCAACTGTCACAGCCACAGATCTCCCCATGCCTTCACAGAAGGGAGAGATAAAGAGGTTAGTTTTCCACAAAGGAAACAACTTTTTGGAATCTCTCCTGGTTTTCTCTTGGTCTTTTTCTGCATTTGGTTTTTAAATCGTTGGGAGTTCTTTCACTTTTGCCAAATTGCTCCCTAATTTCTTCAAAAATGACTTCTTTGAAGTGCTCTCAAGATAGAAGTGTTAAGGGAAGAGTTTTTTTTTTAAGGAGTGCATTTAAGTGGTACTTCAAGACCTGCTAATTTACTCTCTTTGATTTAACTTTAGTCACTCATTTTGGGTGACTCGGCTTCCTAAGAGATGCCCTGCATGTGAGAAGATTCATGCTGTTCTGTAACCTTTTCTGTCTGCCGGGTTGAGGCTGAAGGCACAAAGAATGAGTCCGCTTCAGCTCCCACCCAGACATGCCAAGGCAGGGTTACCAACCTCCAAGAGGGGCCTGTTCATTTCCTGGAATTGCAGCTGATCTCCATGCAACAGAGACCGGTCCAGCTAGAGAAAAACGCTGCTTTGGAGTGGGGAGTCTACAGCATTATACTCCACTTAGAGCAATATCCAGGAATTCCCCATCTCAGAGTTGGTAACCCTAGCCAAGGAGCCATAAAGGAATGTATAATTGTTGAGCATGATTGTGTCAATTTTCTACTGTTCTGGGGATTTTTATTTAATTCTTGGGCTTTAAGGATCATAGTGAGGGGGAGGGGGAGAAGAGGTTTTTCATGTATTTATTGGCATCATTTATGTATCATAGTCATGAGAGCCAGCATGGTAAAGTGGTTAGAGAACAACAGACTTGAATCTGGATAACCAGGTTTGATTCCCCACTCTTCCACATGCAGCCAACTGGATGACTTTGGGCTAGTCACAGTTCTCTTAGAGCTGTTCCCACATATCAGTTCTCTTGCAGCTGTTCTCACAGACCAGTTCTCTTAGAGCTCTCTCGGCCCCACCTACTTCTCTTGTGGGGAGGAAGGGAAAGGTGTTTATAAGCTGCTTTGGGATTCCTTCAGGTAGTAAAAAGTGGAGTATAAAAACCCAGCTCTTTGTATTGTCTGCCCTATTCTGGGGCTCAAGGTGGATTACACAAAGTAAATCATTTTAATCAACAGGCAGGGGCATCCAATACATAATGCATTAGGATTTGTATTGTAGGTATTATAATAATACTTATTATTATTATTATTATTATTATTATTATTATTATTATTATTATTATTATTATTATTATTATTATTATTATTATTATGGCTCGTGGTGGGTTACAACAGTCTGAATTAAATCCCCAATAAAATTTCCCTTAAAGCCCCAGACATAAAACACAGAAATCCAATCACAAATCAAGAAAAGATACGGTGGGGAAAAAAACCCAATTGCAACAATCAATCTATTCCTCCCACTAGCAATCTCATAAAGGGAGGGGCGAAGAGGGCACAGATGGAACCCGAAGCCGAAGTAACTGGAAACGCTGGCAGGGGCTCATGGGAATTGTAGTCCATGGACATCTGGAGGACCACAGGTTGACTACCCCTGCTTTAAAGGATTGTGGTCTCTCCTCCCTGTAAACTGCTCTTTCTCATCTCCCCCAGCATGACTTCCTGCCAAGGCCATGACAGTAACCTCTTGATTTGTCCGTACTTCATTTTGATCAAAGAACCACAGTGCTTTTGGAGAATTCTCTAGACAGGGATCAGGGTTTTGGCTGAATGAAGGACCAGTCTTTCTTCCCAAAGGAGCTGTTCTGTCAGCCAAGAGGTGCTGAGCATCCCTTCCCAACTCTCAGTCACAAATGATGCATTTGCAATGCACAAGTCCTTTAAAAAAAATCACTTGATAGTCTATGGAGGATACAGGAACGATAACAGTGGTGAGAGAATATCCCATTCTGGAGGGGAGCAATGTGGAAAATGACTTCCTGGCAGATGTTTCTATTTTTTGAAGTGTGGAGGGGCTCCAAGCCGGTTTTATTCCTAAACTGCCTTTCCGCAAAGAATGAGAACATTAAAACAAGCGGAAAGATGCACGTAGAAAAAGAAACGATGCCATTGCCAGGTGAACAGTCAGCAGGGTCAGTCGGGGAATGCCAAGCTAGACACAAAAATCTTCAGGGGGTGGACAAATCTCTATGGAGGCAGAATGTTGTGATTTTGGTGCCACGATTTAGAACATGGTGATGTGGCTGGAGAAGCTGAAAAGGCACCAAGGGGGCAGAGAGAGAGAAGACCTCCTTTTAAGTCACTGTACACCCACAGCCAGATACAGCCAGAGAGCCAGTTTGGTGTAGTGGTTAGGAGTGCGGACTTCTAATCTGGCATGCTTGGTTAGATTCTGCACTCCCCCACATGCAGCCAGCTGGGTGACCTTGGGCTCGCCATGGCACTGATAAAACTGTTCTGAACGGGCAGTGATATCAGGGCTCTCTCAGCCTCACCCACCCCACAGGGTGTCTGTTGTGGGGAGAGGAAAGGGAAGGCGACTGGAAGCCGCTTTGAGCCTCCTTCGGGTAGGGAAAAGCGGCATATGAGAACCAACTCTTCTTCTTCTTCTCCTACATGTCCGAAGAATAGGTTGGGAAACTTTGGGGCCAAAAGGGGAGGTTTGGAAGGTTTCCAAAGCTCAGAATTGGGCTCCAGGAGGGGGGTGGGGGATAGCAAAATGCTAAAATAGCACAGTTTGCCTTAACCAGTTCCAAAAATGATAAATTAAGAGGGGTAGGTCCCAGTGAGGGATCAAATACAAATCAAGTATAGAGGCACTGCGTTAACCAGTTCCAAGACAAGTCCCAGGAGCCATGCCCCCTTGCATTAAAAGAAAAAAAGCCACAGATACACCTTCCATAGGGAGCCTCTTGTGGTGCAGAGTGGTAAGGCAGCTGTCTGCCCATGAGGCTGGGAGTTCAATCCCAGCAGCTGGCTCAAGGTCGACTCAGCCTTCCATCCTTCCGAGGTCGGTAAAACGAGTAACCAGCTTGCTGGGGGGTAAACGGTAATGACTGGGGAAGGCACTGGCAAACCACCCAGTATTGATATATATGGATGTGCAGTAGTTTATTCAATGTTGTACTTGGAATATGTTAAGGGGACCACATTTTAGAACTTCACATCCATTAGGGCTGACAGTTGGGGTTGACAAAGGGCAGAGCAAAGCCAAAGGGGACCAGACTCTTAATTTAAGCAACCTTCAAGTTGATGCTTCTTCCCTGGACTAAATTTAGATCGCTTTTTGTGTTGCTGATTTAACAGCCTGGGAGCACTCTGGGATGTCAGTCTCTCATTTGGAACACCTTGTAGGAATGTTAAACACACATGCTGTGAATGTGACTTTATATCCATCTATATCTCAAGTATATATCTCGTGCTAAAAATCACTGGGCAGGCTCTCCGCTTTCCCAATGACACCTTGCAAAACGTTCTAGTTTGCCTGCTGTGTATTTTATTAATTATTCAATCATGCTGTGCCCTACTTTGGAAAACAAAACCAGGTTGTTTGTTGTTGCAGCTAGATAGACATTAGTGCAAAGACCGCTTGTCAGCAATTCAAAATATACTGCAACAGCTGTGGCATGTGAAATCAGAGATTTGGGACCTAATGCGCATGTGCCTCCATTTAAAAGCATGCACACTTGAGACAAGAGAAGCCCACACCTCCATACAGGAGTGTCCATTTGAAAGTCTAGAGAATGAGAATGAAACTTAGGTAGATCATAGAATCATAGAGTTGGAAGGGACCTCATGGGCCATCTAGTCCAACCCCCTACACCAGGGGTAGTCAAACTGCGGCCCTCCAGATGTCCATGGACTACAATTCCCATTCGCTTGCAGGGGGCTCCTGGGAATTGTAGTCCATGGACATCTGGAGGGCCGCAGTTTGACTACCCCTGCCCTACACTATGCAGGACACTCACAAACCTATTGCTCATCCACTGTAACCTGCCACCCCCTTAAGCCTTCACCGAATCAGCCTCTCCATCAGATGGCTATCTAGCCTCTGTTTAAAAATTTCCAAAGATGGAGAACCACCACCTCCCGAGGAAACCTATTCCACTGAGAAACCGCTCTAACTGTCAGGAACCTCTTCTAGATGTTTAGACGGAATTTCTTTTGAATTAATTTCATCCCATTGGTTCCGGTCCAGCCCTCAGTGGTACAACATATGACTGGAATGTAAAAAAGAACCTACTGCTAAGTCCAAGGAGTATGACAGCCAAATTGAGGGGATAGTATTATGTGGCCCAGTGGTCAGACTGATATCAGACTAACTATATTTTTATTGCCATCCTCTTCCCTGGTCCAAGATGGAAAATCCTTGAAAATAAGGTGGACCCAAAGCTCAGTTGAGGAAAGCTTATGTTGCATGCTGGATCTCCCATGGCCATGACAGATAAGGAAGGGGGCTGAAATTGTCCATAGATAAAATGCTAAAGATTCCTGCAAACGATACGATAAAGACTTAAGCCTCCCCTGTTCATTGAAGCCAGTTCTCTTCCTCTCTTCTTTTGCCAAGCTGCATTTTGGCACAAGCATTTTCAGAACTGAAGCTCTCAACACAAACTACCATGGTCAGCTGTTTTCAGACTAATGATGTTCACTGAAGCAAATACAGAACAGAGAGAGAGAGAGAGAGAGAGAGAGAGAGAGAGAGAGAGAGAGAGAGAGAGAGAGAGAGTGCAATCCTGAGTCAGGATTTTCCTTTTTCTTTAACCAAGGTAATGGGAAATAACACAGCTGCATGACTTGCACAGATTAGGGGTGTCAGGATGGTCACCATGGTGGGCAACCCCCTTGCTCCATACAGAGGCAAGAACAGAAGAACAGAAGAACAGTGCTGACAGAAGCATCGTGTAATGCCTTGATGTCACTTCTAGCAGGATATAGGATTGTCAGGCATCCCATTGTGGCAAGAGACCTTCCAACAAATTTTGGCTGCTAGTACCTGAAATGCCAGTGAGAAAGAAGTGGGGGTGAGGAATGGGGGTACGCCATCCCATACCACTGGCACACTGATGTCTCTTCAGCAAAAATGAGAAGTGGTATTGTAGGGTTTGTTCATGTTTGTGCTGACGTGGCTACAGTGAAAAGCCCACTCTCCTGGCCCTGTGCACAGCACAGAGTGCGATGTGGTTATAGTGAGAGCACACTGTGTGATTATCTCATGATTTCTGACCTTTAAACATTCGACAATACGGCTTGTAGCTAACAATGTATCGTTAACAATGTATCAGCATACACCTGCACAAAAATCAGCCTTGTATAACTATGCACATACACAATGGTAATTTTTATGTTTCAATAAAAACCGGGCTCTCGAGGGGATTGAGAGAGTCGGCTGGACCAACTCCATGTACAAGTGTTTCATTTCAACAGGCATAACATTGGGGTGCAATGTAGGATTTGCCGATAAATGTGGTATTTTTGCAGATCGTAGAATGCCACTGACATCATGGCATCAATTCTGTTTTTTTTTTCATGGAATTGACACCGATGCTATCAGTGTGTCAGTCCCTGCCTCCCCAATAGCCCCAGGGGGTGGAGGCTTTGGCCTAGCAAAAGAAGAATTTGCCTTCTTGATCCTCCTTGACACTGGTGCTAAGGCCATTCAGCTGCTGGTTGAGGAGTGGCACTCCTCAGACCATTTATGCACTGGGAACTTCACTGTCCCAGCTCCTGTGCAGGAGAACAAATCAGGGGCAGATGAGGCACATTGGGCCAAATGCCCCCCCCCCCCGTGTGGGTGCAGGAAGAGGTGGGGCAACCTGCCACGACTAAAACTCCAGCCTGCAGCCCGGCATGAAACCTCCAGTGCATAAACGGTCTCAGAGAAGCTTCAGGGGAAGGTTACAAACTGAGATTACTGCAGCAAAGTCAATTCACGGGTTCAGAACAATGGACCCACCAGGGCTGAATGAAATTTTATCTCACTACAGATGCTAATGTTCTTCACTCACGCATTTCCACCCCCTGTTCTAATCAAGCTCATTACAATGCGCTTTGCTCCTTTGCATCCTGATGCCTTTCTCGGCAACACCCATCCCACCTTATGACTGGAAAATAATGGCTCAGACATTTCCCTTTCAGCTAGGATCTGACCAAGTGAGCTTTGACTCTTGAAAGCTCACAAGATTGTGGGTCTTGAAGCTGTTGTGACTTATAGAATCACATTTAAAAGAGCAAATAGAGTCTCCTGCTTACAATAAAGATGTGCATGGATAAGAGCTATCATTTCCAACTTATGAATCAATGCCCTCCAAATCATCTTGCCCTTAACAGCCTTGCTCAGGTAGAAGGAGAAGAACAGTTGGTTCTTATATGCCGCTTTTCTCTATCTGAAGGAGGCTTGCAATCGCCTTCCCATTCCTCTCCCCACAACAGACATCCTGTGAAGGAGGTGAGGCTGAGTGAGCCCCTGGTATTGCTGAAGGAGGAGGAGGAGGAGGAGGAGAAGAGTTGGTTCTCATATGCCACTTTTCTCTACCCAAAGGAGTCTCAAAGCAGCTTACAGTTGCCTTCCCTTTCCTCTCCCCACAACAGACACCGTGTGGGGAGGTGAGGCTGAGAGAGCCCTGATATTCCTGCTTGGTCAGAGCAGTTTTATCAGTGCCATGGTGAGCCCAAGGTCACCCAGCTGGCTGCATGTGGGGGAGCAGAGAATCCAACCTGGCTCGCCAGATTAGAAGTCTGCCCTCCTAACCACTACACCAAGCTGGCTCTCACTAACCACTACACCAAGCTGGTCTTGCAACTTAAGGGCCATGATTTCTTTTACTGAGTCAGCCCACCATAAGTGATGCTCTGTTCTGTTTCCTGTGTGTTTTACCATAGAATTGGGGGAATTCACTTCCAAGTTCAGCGCTGACAGTGAAATTGTGGCTTGGCATCGTGAGGCATCATTTTGCCAATTGGTACCCCTCTCCCAGTGTTCCTGATGCTGTGCAGAGATGGGCTGGCAATTCAAACTCACAGGGATATTCAGGTGATAGCTTGGTGCAAGGTATGCACACTGGAGTGGCTGAATACTAAAGCCCTCTCCAGCTGGATGTAGCCTAGGGGCTTACAAACGCCTCAAGCACCCATTCTGCATCAGTTGGATAATGCACTTTCAATGTGCTTTTGCAGCTCGATTTTCCTGTACAGAACAGGATAATCTACTTCTAAAGTGCATTGAAAGTGCATTATCCAACGTGTGCCGAATGGGCCCTGGTCAGGAAGCCAGAGGTTCAAGCACCTTCTCTGCCACTACTTCCACATTTGCCTTTGGTATCCCAAAGCCACAACATCTCCCATAGCATCTGTCATTGTACTAACAGGTTTACAGCAAGTAACACCCATCATGAGGCCCCACATGGCATTCTGTGCTGCTTGTTCTATCACCAGGAGCAAGGCTGGCCCATTAGGAGGCAGGTCAAACAAAGACGGATGGAGTTCACAGAAGCGAATGAAAAACCAAGGGGCCAGGTGGGGTTGCGTTAGTGTTGTCTACCTGGGCCCTCATTCCCATGCTCTGCTTTCAAGTCTTTAAACTGAAAGGTGTTTCTCATGGGTGGAAGCCCTGTCAGTCATGGACATCCCCACCTCTTCTGTGGAATGACGCATCTCATTTTTGTTGCTTTGTTTTTGCACCGCAGCTAAGCAGCAAATTTCCGGAAACAGTGGCAACCAAAATTGTCACCCACGTACTGTCTAATTGTCCCCGTTTACCAGGGACCATCTTTAGGTTTTGGCACCTGTTCCTAATAATTATCCCTGTCCCTGTATTTTCACCTTTAGGTATGCTAAATATATATCTGTGTGTGTGATTATGATATGCTGGAGTTGTCATTTTTCAGCTCCCTCTCAAAGTCTTGAGAAGTCAAATGTCTAATTAGGGTGCAGATGCCTCTTGTCTCCAAGGCACCCACCTGGAAAAGCAAGGTATGCATTTCTCATCTTTGCAGTTTCGCTTTAAAAAAAAAACCTCCCCATTTTGATTGTGTTTCTCTCTGGTGCAAGTCACAATTCTTTATTTTGGCCTCACTTTCCTTCCTCGAATTAACATTTCCTACGGAACGTATGTGTTTTTCAACGTTACTTGTGCCTTTCTACTTTAAAAAAATGCTCTGGATAGATCACCATTTTAAGTTAGAGCTAAGCTTATCGTACTGAATCACAGTTTTTAAAAAATCTATCAGAAGTGGTGCAACGTATTCTATCGCATGAGACGTCAACCATCTCATTGTGCTGCGCCCCAACCTGGATGGCCTGGGCTAGCCCGATATAGTCGGATCTCAGAAGCAGGCTCGGCTCTGGTTAGGCCTTAGATGGGTCTCGAAGCAGAGACAGGCAGTGGGAAACCAGCTCTGAGCATCTCTTGCCTTGAATACCCGGCAGGGTTGTTATAAGTTGGCTGAGACTTGACAGCACTTTGCATCAGCAGTTGTGCAGTATGGTTTTGATTAGGTCCCAGTCTGCACACAAGAGATAATGCACTTTCAGTGCACTTTAGAAGTACATTTTCCTGTTCCGCACAGGAAAATCCAGCTGCCAAAGCACACTGAAAGTGCATTATCCTATGTGTGCAGAATGGGCCCTGGTCTGCACACAATAGATAATGCACTTTCAAAGTAGATTTTCCTGTTCCGCACAGGAAAATCCAGCTGCCAAAGCACATTGAAAGTGCATTATCCTACGTGTGTGGAATGGGCCTAGGTCTTTGTTTCAGTCGGGAAGGAGGATCCAGCCAAAGGCTTTGATATGGAGAGATCTGAAGGAAGCAGGTGAGGTGACATCTCTGGATGAGAGTGCTTGGCATCGAGTACAACAAGGGAGAAAGGGCCTAGCTATAACAAGGACTAGATGGCCTTTGAGTGGTGAGGCTGGAGAAACGAAGGTAAAGTATATATATATATTTTAGGTAAAATATTTTTTATTAAATTATCTCCATTCTGCAAAGCGCCATATATACAGCTTATTTTTCAAAAATATGTACAAATCTTTCAAGTAACTAACTCCAGTTTACACAATTCATCGTTAGCAACTTTGAAAATTATAAATTACAAGATTCAGAGTTACAGCAACCACAAAACAACATCCCAAAGCTTAATTTTTTCTTCTTCCCAGCAGTAAATTATAGCTATATAGTCCTCCACCTCCTTATGTGATCAGCATTTTGCAACCCTCCAGCCACAACCATCTGCGCCAAACTTGTACCGTTTTCGTTCTTTGTCATATGCAGACATGCTTTTTAACCAGTGTATTATGTTCTCCACTGTCCTGTCTACAGTCCCTTTTTTCATGTCTTTTACTTGTTGAAACCTAAGAAGCGTAAGGTGTAACACTACCACCAGGTTTATGATCCATGCGGTGGTCCAGGGCAGACTCCTAGCTGTTTTCCTAGTCTGTAGAAATGAAGGCAGCCATGAGATGGGGCTAGCAAGGGCATAGAGGGGCTTTAAAAGGAAGGGAAAGGAAGTCCAGCTGGTTTGGGGAGGGGGATAGGAAGGATGCTCTGAAGGTAATCTTTCACAACTGAAAACGATCCTTCCATGTTTCTGATTTTATTAATCGATCCTTTACCAACACAGCATCCGCGTCTCCGTTTCTTGTGGAAAGAAACATCATATGGTTTCAAACTAGCACCTCCTCCTTTTAGCTACCCTTTGAAATTGCAAATTGTGATCCAAAAACATTGAGGGGGGGGACGTTTTGCATTTCTGCTTACCATAATTCCTCATCTTTAGAACTTCTTAGGAGAAATTAATGCACATCTTTCAAAATGTAGCCTTTTCTCTTAAGGGTGCATTGCACTTCTTTTTTTTTTTAAGAAGAAGCAATAAGTAAACCCAAGCCTCCTTTGAAGGGAAGCTGATTTCCATAGCAAACAGAATGGCCTAGTTAGAGGCAGGAAGAATAATTTTGAAAGGAACTCTTATTTATTTAACTTTAAAGATCAGCTCTGACAACTCGCACAGCCTGGCCCTTTCCTTGAAGTTCCCTTGATGGAAATCAAAGGTCCATGAAACCAAAGGAATACAGCTTGTCCCTAATGACCTTGTGCAACATTCGTGGAAGAGAATAGAAGCTTATGCCTACAGAGGGAATAATAGTGCTGTTAAATATCTCCCACAAGCTAACACTGCCATGTCTTATTTCTTGCTTGTAAACTAGCAGGTGGGAAAGTTCGGATCTTCATAAATAATATGTTTAAAAGTCATACTTGCCTTACTGGCAATTCCTGTTTTCTCTTGAATTAAGAACCCCATATTGTTGTGCAGGTGATGTATTTACAACTGAAAACAAACAGGTTATCGTTTGTTTGTTTGTTTGTTTGTTTGTTTGTTTGTTTGTTTGTTTGTTTGATTGATTGATTGATTGATTGATTGATTGATTGATTTGATTTCTATACTGCTCTTCCATAGGGCTCAGGGTGGTTTACACACAACAACATGGGGGGATACATGGAACAAATTAACATATAACATAAACAAATACAACAACAACAATAATCTAAATAACACAATTTCAGTGATCTTAAACAACAATATAACAGGAACAGGAACAGGAACTTAGCTAAGGCCCTTAGAGAGGTCAGACTGGTTCAGGCCATGGAGGGGATGTCTGAGAGGGACCTATGGTCGGTCTCAGGCAAATGCTTGGTGGAGGAGCTCCCTTTTGCAGGCCCTGCAGAATTGTGGGAGTTCAGACAGAGTTAATCAATTAGCTTTATCTATGCACATTAGTGCCCTTGAGCATCCTGCTTAGCTGTATATCTGTTCTTGGTTAGGGATGCCCAGGCATTTGTTGGCTTTATTCTCCACACCCCCTGCACATCACCTGCGCAGTCTCCATGATGCCCAGCTGCCCAGGTGGCGTGGAGGCTGCATGGGTGGTGTGCAGGTGGTGCAGAGGCTGTGCAGGCAGCATGGAGGCAGTACCCCACTTAAGAGGTGGGAGGGAGAGGGAGAGGGAGAGGGAGAGGGAGAGGGAGAGGGGGAGAGGGAGAGGGAGAGGGAGAGGGAGAGGGAGAGGGAGAGGGAGAGGGAGAGGGAGAGGGAGGAGTCCTGGGCGATTGTGGCATGGAATGGAATGGCTGAATAGCATGTTAGTGATCAAGTGAGGTGGGGGGGGGAGAGAGGAGAAGAAGGGATGGGAGTCTGAGCACCAAGGAGGAAGGGAAGGAGGCACTAAGTTAAAAACCACTAGAGTTAATGCTGTTTGAACTGACAGGGGGGAATCTGCCTCCCTGGCTAGGCAGGAAATGGAGGGGGGAGTATGGCAGCGAGGGTGGGACAAAGCTGAGCAGACTGTTGCGTGTTTCACCCTCCATACCTTCCTTCAGCTGGTTGCCTGCTGATTCTTCGCTGGTGACTCACGTGTTTTAGGGTGGTGAATCCACTTTTCTGGATTCCCCAAATCACGCGTTAGAAAAGGTGAAATCACGAGCCTGCTGCTGGCCAATCTCTAGATGTAGGCGATGTCATGTGGGGGTCAGAATACGCCGCCTACATTCAGAGGCTGTATGGCTACATTTCTCCCGTGCAGAAAGGCCCTCAGTTGTTCTTTATTTCTAATCTGTAAAAGCCATTCATTTTAGGGGAGATGCTAAAACCCCTTGATCATTTTGGTTGCCTTATACATTTATTATTCCTTGCACCTTTTCTAGTTCCGGGATATCCTGTATAGAGATGGTGCTGCTTTTCCCTCAAGGAGCCTCTTTCAGAACTGCTTTTTGATTTTTGTCTCCTCTTTCCTTTTTTCAGGGATTTTGTTGTTGTCGTTTTATTTTGCCTCCCATTTCCTTTGTCGGTTAGCCTATGTTCATTTTATCGCTTTAGATTAATTGCTGGGTGTTAAACCTGGTAGTGCAGGGACGACAAACGATTTTCATAGCACATTTGTTTGCAGTTTCTCAAAAGGTTAATGCCGTGTTTCTGCTGAATTTAACAGAGCATACGCAATGCTTGTTTTGGTGGTTTGCCATATTTATTTCCAATCCTGGCGCTGCAGCATATCTGTTACTTTATTTCATGGCCTGCTTTTTCCTTTCAGACCTAAAAGTGAAAGTTCTTATAAGGCAGGGTATTTCTTATTACTGTATGTTTCGGCATGCAGCAGATTTTAATTTTAACCCATACTGGAGTTCTAATTTGTCGTGGCTTTCAGGCCAGTGGAGAACAATGCAGTTCATTTCTGTTGAAGCACCAGCAGCAGTGTGCTTGTGTGCGTTTCCTCTATTGTTGCCGATGAGAGGACTGAAGAGATGGGGAGGATTCGTGGCTTTGGGGGAGTGTTAATAACTGCTCAGCATTATGGGATGAGGCATTACAGACTGGAAAATATTTTTTGCTGCTTACAAATGTATAGATGTGAGAGGCAGCGTGAGTAGGGCTGCCAGCCTCCAGGTGGCACCTGGATAATTCTGCTATTACAACAGATCTCTAGGCGATCACAATCAGTTCCCCTAGAGAAAATTACTGTTTTACCCCACGCCCCTTCCCTCCCCAAACCCTTCAGGTACAGAAAAGTACCAAAATCTTGTTGTTGTTAGGTGCGAAGTCGTGTCAGACCCATCGCGAGCCCATGGACAATGATCCTCCAGGCCTTCCTGTCCTCTACCATTCCCCAGAGTCCATTTAAGTTTGCACCGACTGCTTCAGTGACTCCATCCAGCCACCTCATTCTCTGTCGTCCCCTTCTTCTTTTGCCCTCGATCGCTCCCAGCATTAGGCTCTTCTCCAGGGAGTCCTTCCTTCTCATGAGGTGGCCAAAGTATCTAGGTACTTCCTAACCCAGAGTTGTCAACCCTAAGCTGGAGCCAAGCCAATACATATGAGATTTAAAGGATATGTTCTACTCTGTCCTGATCCAAATATACTGTATTTAAGATGATTATTATATCATCATTATTATTATAATCTGATTTATTAGTTGCCGGCTCGCAATGACTTACATAGTAATAAAAAGATCATTACAATAAAATAGTAAAACCCCTTATACCCCATAAGACCCCACATTACAAAGCGCAAACAAAGCAAGAAACAAGACAATGATTTTATTCTTATAATAACCCGCCCTTACCTATGCAGTCCACGGCAGGTAACAAGTCTTAAAAGAATCCAAATTAAAGTATACAGGTTAAAACAATTATATTTAGCTAATTTAGACTTTAAAAAGTTTAAAATCTACTCATCTACAACTTAAAGTTCATATCCCAAGAGTGTCTCTGTGCTGGAGATATTCCATTTTTGATGGATGGGTTCCCAGATAGAATGTTCAAATAAAAGTTTTCAGGGAGGGAGGCCAGAATCTGTTGGTCTTGTTTCCTAGCCTCAGCCATAGGCCTGGCGGAACAGTTCTGTCTTTCAGCCCCTCTGGACATGTTTAAGGTCCCACAGGGCCCTGATCAAATCAGGAAGAGCATTCCACAAGGCTGGGGCCAGAGCCAGAAAAGTCCTGGCCATGGCTGAGACGAATTTTACTTCTTTAGGGCCAAGGACACTGAATAGGTTCTGATCGCTCAATCTGGTGGAATCAGCTCCCGGAGGAGCTTCGGGCCCTGCAGGAGCTTCCAGTGTTCCGCAGGGCCTGCAAAACAGAGCTCTTCCACCAGGTCTATGGTTGAGGCCGGTGTGGCAAGGATGATCTGTATGGCCCTCTTCCAGGATACAGCGATATGAATGACAACTGCGGGTTCCATCTGCGCCCATCTTCCCACCCCCATCCATGACATTTTGATTGGGGGAATGATAGTGCTTTGAACTTTATCCATTCATAATTGGTTTTATATCTGTAATTTTATGTTTTCTACTGGTTGGTCTATGATCATAAATAAAAATCGATTGATTGATTGATTGATAGTGCTTTGAATTTTCCCACCATATCGCCTTTTTGTACTGTGATTAGTTGAATCTATGTTATGTTTTATGTCTGGGGTTTTATTGGGATTTTATTTAGAGTATTGTAACCCACCATGAGCTACTTAGGAGTGGTGGATAATAAATTGAAATGATGATGATGATGCTCTTTACTTGAAAGGAAGATGACCTTGATTGTAAGATAACCTCCCCCCCCCCATGTTATACAAACCCCAATATTTGTTTTTGTATTGGACAATTGTAGCTTGTATTTGAGTTTAAAGCAACCCCTCCCTCCCAGTTGATGGCAAATCTTGTGTTTTGCTTCAGCCTCGTGTCTACTTGCAGAATACAAACATTACTGCATTCTGACTGATTCCCCGTGCTCATTCTAATTCTCTTTGCTCCTTCTGAGAATCAGGTATGCCATTCAGGGAGTCTCTATTATTCCCCTCATTTCTTTTCAAGTTGGCGGAGGCATATTGTGGAAACTGTTGTTTTTAATATATTCACTTAATATTTTACTACTCCGTTATGATTCCTTTAGGCCACGAAATCCCGAGGCTTGTAAAATGAATCATTCAAGTATGTCTGATAATGGTAATCACTGAACAAGAATTAAAACTTCCTACCCGCGTGTTCTCTGGGGCTCTGCGATTGCAGGAAAGAACAAAATCCATGATACTTTTAACAGGTGTTTGGATATAAGCCAGGTCTCTGAGATGCGGTGATGTAAGTGAAAGGATGGAGTCTGGGGGTGGAGCCTCATTGGAAAGGGGTGGAGCTCCAAGTTCTTTGTGAGCAGGGAATAGCTTGGCTGTGCCTAGTAATCTATGGGTGAAACGTGATGAATATGGCAGCACTGTCAGGAATCAGGTAGAGTTAGCGAGTAAAGTCTGTGATAAAGGAGTTTCCGAGGCCCAAGCCGAGCAGAGATCCAAAAGGAAGACTTTATTGAGCAGAACTATTACAACAGCAAACACAGGCCAAGACTCATTGAGCAACCGTCTTGGCAAAGACACATTGAACATTGGGGTGTACTTATAGGGGGGACCTAGCATGGGAGGGGGGATGAGTACCTGAAGTGGCGGAAGGTAGAAAGTAACAAAAGTTCCCAGGTGAGCCAGATGGCCCAGCATTTGATCTAAACTAACAGTCTGTTGAGAGTCTAGCGAGACAAGGAAGGTCACTCAGGCGGAATAGATAAGGACACCCCAGCAAGGGCAGCTTTGGTATGCAAAAGCAGACAGGAATCAGCCCAAGGTTTATGGCTTTATAACACCAAGCCTGGAGGAGTCTCGGGAGAATGCAGTCGGGGAAGGGGCATGAATCGGGGTTCATAACAAGCACTGGCAACCAGAGAGGGATGGGGGAAATGACCAAAAGCAGCAGGGAGGCTCAACCAATATGCAGCAATGTGTCTACATCATTAACCACATGACCTGGAAGTGACATTATCGCTTCCAGTGTTTCAGGGCAATGGTATTTGGGAAAACTCTATAGGAACTTTGGCTTCTACCATAGAGGTCTTGCCCCAATACCAAGAGTCACCTCAGTGACCTATATGTGATGACACCATTTCCAGGTCATGTGGGCTACCTCTTTCTTATCAAAATAGCAACCCTATATGGTGGGGTAAGCTGAGGGTGTGTGACTGGCCCAAGGTCACCCAGCCAGCTTCCAAAAGGTACAGAAAAGGGCAACTGAAATGGTTAAGGGAATGGAACACTTTACCTATGAAGTATGGTTAAGGAGCTAAGGGCTCTTTAGCTTGGGGAAACAATTATACATGGGATAGAGAAGGTAGAGAAAGAATATTCTTCTCCCTGTCTCACAGTACAAGAATTTGTGGACACTCAATGAAATTAATAAGCAACAGACAAAAGTAAGTCCTTCTTCACCCAAAGAGTAATTAAGACATAGAAATTCACTGTAACAGAAAGTGGTGGAGGCTATAAGGGGAGATTGAATAAACACATGGAGCTGAAGTCCAGCAGTGGCTACAAGCCTGAAGGTATATGTGGAACACACTGTCTGGGGTGGTGATCTCTGTCATCTTGGTGCTTGTGGGAGGCCACAGTGGGAGGGCTTCTGGAGTTCTGGTGGACCTCTTGATAACACCTGGATTTTGTCTACTGTGTGACACAGAGTGTTGGACTGGCTGGGCCATTGGCTTGATTCAACCTGGCTTTTCTTATGTCTGTGGAAGATTGGATCTCCATCCCAGATCCTCGATCAGCAGTCTAACCACTACTCCAAGCTGCACCATGAGGGAGTAAAAGTGTTGCCCATTATTTTGACCTGTAGCAAGGTTGGTGGTGTAGTACTTCAGGGACGGTGGTGGAAAGTGCCACCCAATTGCAGCCGACTCAGGGAGACCCCACAGGGTCTTTGTGGAAAGAGAGGTGGCTTGCCACTGCCTGCCTCTGCGTGGCAGCCTTTGGTGATTCTGTCCCTCTCGTCACGGCTGCAGCGTCCTCATCCTTTCACAACAGCATAAATGCCGGGTCAGTCAGTCGTGTACCATCAAGTTGAAACTAAGACATAGTGACCTTGGGACCGTGGGATTTTCAAGGTACAAGATGAGCAGCGTGTTTTGCTTCCCTCAGGCCTATTATGCACGGCTGCTGAAACGGCGGCATGGAGAACGAGGCGGAGGAAGAAGCGAAGCAAAACAATTACGCACGGGACGGAACGCCACTGTGGCAAAACCCAGAGTATCCGATTATGCACGAGAATACTCTGGATCCGCTTCTGGTTGCACCCTGGTCCCGGGAAGGTCCACTTTCTTCCGCATCTTGCTAACGTGGCTTTTTCGGCAGCATACATTGACTCTGCACCCGGTTGCCGCCTGCAGTGTGCATAATTGGTGATTTTAGCCGCCGCCATTCCACCGCGAATGCGGACTTTCCACTCCGTGCATAATGGGCCTCAGGGTTGCAACCATGGTCTTCCTTGGTGATCTTCCAACCGTGGTCAACCGTGCATAGATTCTAAGCTCTCATAAGGCTGAGCTATAAATGCCAAAGCTCTGTGTGTGTGTGTGTGTGTGTGTGTGTGTGTGTCTGTGTGTACATGCATGCTTTAGAAATGCAGGGGATGCTTATTCTGACGGCAAGATGAAGCCAAATCGTGTTTCTATTTTTCCAGGAAGAAAAAAATATATTTTTGCTGCTTTTAATCCAGTGTCTGCCCCCCCCCTTCCCAGCTCTGCTAATTACTGCTAATCAAACTGTTGCGGATGAAAAAAGAAGCAGAGCATTGTTAAGTGGTACTGTGATAGGTTTTTAGTGAATTATCCATTTCCCTCTATCATTTTGTTTTAAATGGAACATACTCCTCCTTCCTTTTCTGTGCCCAAATTAGAACCGCAAAAACTCCCATTCCGCCTGCCTCCAATTCTCCTTTTCCGTCTCTGAAAACAATCAGAATGAACCGTGCAGCTTTGGGAAATGGTAGAAGGAAGCTAATTTACGTATTAGAGGGGGGAAATAGAACCCCGGCCTCGGGAAACAAGAGCTGCACCCACACATGACACAATGACATCGCTTCCAATGTACAGCAGAATTGATGTCACTGTGTGCCCAATGACAGCAGCCTAGGCCTGCCCCCTTTCCAGTAAGTCCCTGGCAGGCCCACTCCATACTGAAAGGCAACCCCTGAATAATGGCTTTCGGAGGCAACGTTGGAATGTTTTGGCTTCTATGCTTTTTGCTGACCCAACTGATTGGCAGCCGTGTGAGATAGAATACTAGACGGGCCTTTGATCAGATGAAAGCAGGGCTAAGCTAAGGGAGGAGGCGTTCGTTGATGGGAAAGCCATGTTATATGCCCAAGTTTGTTTCTGCAGTATAACCGAGTGCATAGTTACTCAGCACCAGTAGAAACACATCTCCGCTCATGCTGACTTTCTGTTTGGCAGTTTAGAATGCGTAGAACCCACCTTTCTGTGCGATTGTTTTCACAACTGGCAAGCACCCAAACGAAATCAGAAAAACATCTGATCAATAAAATTGTTGGCAGAGAATCGCAAACCAGAGAGCGGGTGGGGAGACCTGCAGCAAATGTACTGTGATAGACTCATAAAGCTTGTCTTGAAAGACCTTTTCAGATCTGGTAAGCCACAACTAGCATCCCCCCCACTCTATAATTACAGGGACTGTCGTCAAAAAAACCTCCTGTAATGGGAAGTTTGGGGTAGGGACTTGCCAACGTCAACATTTCCAGGTACAATCCAGAATGACAATGGGTAGCTCTAGGAATTGCCAGATACTCTATGATTGTACCAGCACAAAGGACACCAAGATGTGGGTGGGTGGGTGTTCTCCCACTCTTGTTTGGAGTGGTGGTGGGCAAGGGCAGCAATTGGTGGGAGACCTCTTGCCCTAGTGGGAGGCCTGGCAGCTCTACAGGCCACAGTGTTGCATCCAGAATACCAGGGACTCAAAAATGATAATAGAGAAATAGCACAGGTTTGAGCAGATACAGAATCAAACAGTAAGATTCTTTCTTTGTTAAACCTTTGACCCATTACGGGTTTTTCCTTACTCCAATGGGGTTGCCTTAAGTTGGTTATGAACTGACAGCTCATTATACATCCGCAGTGACCCCACAGAGTTGCAACTGAGATGTTTATTCCCATAAGGCAAATGGCTGGTCTGGTCAGCTCTCTCTGTGATTTTTTTAAAAAAACGTGTTTAACATATTCTGGTCACATTTTTCTTCTCCCGATCAATGGGACTTTTAAAAGGCAAACACTGTTTCTGCAGGGCTCTCAATTGAGGAGAAAGCCTCTAGGACTTGTGGAAGGGGTTAGCCCTCTGTCCCCATCACATGGTACCTCTTCCTCCTCCCCCCCCCCCCACATTTACGGCCACCATACAACAAATGTGAGAAAGTGTTAACCTTAGATCTTCCAGCATCTCATCTCTTTTGGCCCTTAGCTCTGCTCTGATATGCAAAATTGTTATGCAGGCTACATGGTAGTTAATTAGGAGGGTATCTTCACAATAAATAGTAATGACTACAAATGACCCTTTAACGTTGCGTCTTATCATTTTCTGCAGACATCCATGGAAGCGTAGGATAGGTAATCTGTGCATAATAGGACCATCGACCACTTAGCATGGCTTGTTGGTTTGTTTTTAATTGGAAACGCTTGTGCTTGGAACTGATCACAGCCGTTTCCACCCGCCGATGAACGCCTCCCTTTGTGGTGTCCAAAAGAAGAGGATCATCTCCTCTTCGGCAGCTTAGCAATTTAATAAAGAGAACCTGCTGCTCTGAGACAGAAATAGGCGGCTCCTGTCTCAGAGAATATAGGCGGCTCCTACAAATGCTATTCAAAGAAACACTGCATTGGGACATGGAGGCTCCATTTAGGACTATTACTTCAGGCCAACATGGCTACCCAGCCAGAGCCAGTTTGGTGTAGTGGTTAGGAGTGCGGACTTCTAATCTGGCATGCCAGGTTCGATTCTGTGCTCCCCCACATGCACCCAGCTGGGTGACCTTGGGCTCGCCACAGCACTGATAAAGCTGTTCTGACTGAGCAGTGATATCAGGGCTCTCTCAGCCTCACCCACCTCACAGGGTGTCTGTTGTGGGGAGAGGAAAGGGAAGGCGATTGTAAGCCGCTTTGAGCCTCCTTCAGGTAGGGAAAAGCGGCATATAAGAACCAACTCTTCTTCTTCTTCTACCCACTTGAAGCTACCTGATGTCATTTCTGCAATCGATCAACATGTAAATAATTATCTCCTTGGAAAAGCTGGCTGTATCTGCTTCCATTTTACAGGGGTGAGAAACTTCAGTGCTGGAAGCAAACTGTAAACTTTTTGTGTATTTTTATGTCCATAAATATCCCAGCCAAGATCCTCAGGGGGGTTCTCTGAAAATGAATGTCCCGAATTGTCCTGCAAGCCTTTTTGTTCAATTGACAGTTGGATCTGTCTGTCTGCAGAGGTGGAGAGAGAGATTCATTCAGATGACATATTCATTCATGATCACAGATAGTGCTATAAATTTTATTTAACTGTAAACTGCCAACAGGAAAGAATCTGACATTGGTTTTCTTTCAGAGACCAGAGAAGCACAATAACAAACTAACAAATGAACAAACGAAAGAAACAAATGAAAAATCCTTTTTAAAGCCATGGGTAGCCTGCAAGGAATGCCACAATTTAACCACTCATTGGGTGAAGTTAGTTTCAGGTGGGTCACCATGTTTTTCCTGCAGTAGAGGAGGAAGATGGTGTCTAGTGGCACCATCAAGACCAACAAGATTTCCAGGACAGAAGCTTTGGAGAGTCAAAGCTCCCCTTCTCAGATACCTTTGTCAGGTAACCATCTTCATTGAGTGAAGAACTTTCGTTGGCCCTTCCTGAACCTATTGTCCATCAGTTTCATTGGATGCTGTCCACCTTCCAGCATTATGGAAAAGGGAGATATAATTATCCACGATATGCATAATATTATAAATAGTGAGTGACATTATAATTAATCAATCTCTATAGTGAGGGTCATTAGCAAAACCTCACTAGAACAGCTCCAGATTCTGGTACTATGAAAATATAACATCATGGAATGGATTTCTGAATGTTACAGTGGCATGGATGCCAAAGGAGGGTAATATGGTGAAGCCCAGTCCTTGCAGGGAGCCAAAGATGGTGGTATAAGTGCAATCAATAGGAATTGTAGGGCGTGGGAGACATGCGAAACCAGCATCACAGTGGGACTTAGGAAGCCTCTGGAATTGTAGCTCATCTATAGCACTAGAGATCAGTTCCCCTGGAGAAAATGGTTGCTTTGGAGGGGGGACTCCATAGCATTATACTCCACTGAAGTCCCTTTCCACCCCACATCCCACCCACTCCAGGCTCCACCCCCAAAGTCTCCAGGTATTTCCCAACCCAGAGCTGGCAAACCGAATGAGATCATAAAATCACTTTGGTACAACCTCAGAAATGACATCATCTCATTCACTTGAGGAATGAAGTCCTAGTCTTTAGAGCTTTGCGTGAATGAGCTGACATCACTTCTAAGGTCACCCCAGAAATAGCATCATCGTGTCACCTTGACAGGCACCTGGGAGACCTAGCCACCCTTCAAAGGGGGGCAGGCTGTATTCCCCCTCTGCTGAGTGGGCTCAGGCCCTTCCAAAACCGAGCAACCTTGGCAGGTACCGAAGGATGTCCACCTTGAGTCTAGCCAAGAATTCTTCCCTTTTATTATAAGGAGCCCAAACTGAAGTATCCCAGCCACATAAAAACATTCATATAACGAACATACAAATCATTTCTAATAGGCCATTACAAAATCTATCAATGCTAGCCTACACAACAAGATCAATCCGCGTTCAATCCTTGTTCAGTTTATAGCAACATTAATAACCATGTGGAACAAACGAGACTGCATATGTTGCTTGTGATGAATACGTCTAGCTAAGCACAGCCAATCCCATTTTGGGTGAGGAGCTATTTTGCTTCTAGCTGAGCACAGGGATTTATAACTGGTCAGTAGCTGATCCCGGTTTGAGAATTATACTTCCATGGAGACCTGGATGAGATAGCTTCTTGGGCTACAGGCATGCAATTGATTGGTGAGATCAATTGAAATGGCTGGTTTTAACCTTTAAAGCCCATCATGGCTTGGGACCCACATATCTGAGGGTCAGCCTCTCCTTATATAAGCCCACATGACAGTTCAGCTCTTTCCAGCACTGCTACTTTGTGTATAATAACAGAAGTTCAATCAGCCACATCCCAAGAAAAGGGTTTACTGTAGCAGTACCACTTCTATGGAAAAAGCTTCTTAGTGCAAGGAGGGCTGTACCAGCCCTGCCCTCCTTGTAGGAGGATTTGACGAATCGTGGCCATTCCAGACAGCTTCCTGTTTATTTTTGTAAACTGGAAGCTCCCTGGTACTTGTGTTAGATTTTATGGTGTATTGCAGTATTGTTAGGAACCACTTTGAGCTCTAGAGGGACTATAGAAAATACCTCAAATAAATAAAGAGGAAGGGACATGGATCAAGGGTATAGCATATGCTTAGCATGCAGAGGGTCTCAGGTTCACTTAGGCATTCCAGCCTCCAGGTGGGACCTGGGGATCCCCCAGCATGACAGCTCATCTCCAGGCAACAGAGATCAGTTCCCTTGGAGAAAATGGCCATACACGAAGGTAGATCGTGTATGGCATCATACTCCATTGAAGGCTCCTACTCAAGGACTTCAGATTTTTCCCAACCCTAGGTTCACTCTTCGGCATCCTGAGTTACACCAGAGAGGGGAGCTCTCCCAGAAGTACAACTGATCATGAGACAGTGGAGATCAGTTCCCCTAGAGCAATGGTCCCCAACCTTTTTATCACCGGGGACCACTCAACACCGGGGACCACTCAACGCCTTTTACTGAGGCCCGGTGGGGGGGGGGGTAGTTTACTCCTCTACTCTCAACCACTGCCCTAACACTCTCTGATTGCTATGGTAATGTTTAAACATCCCTTCAAAATAAGATACAGACACGCCACAACAATGAACATAAGGAACATTTTATTTTCATGGAAATTTTAACTCATGACAATGACAAATCAATCTGAACCCTGAGCTTGTTTCTCTGCAACGGGATAGTCCCATCTGGGAGTGATGGGAGACAATGACACCCGAAGTGTGTTGTAAAGGGCCGGGGGGGGGGTGAAGTAAAGGGCCGGGGGGGATGAAGTAAAGGGCCGGGGGGGGGGGGGAGAAGGCGTCCTTTGGGGCCCACCTCCAATTAGTTGAAGGACCACATGTGGCCTGCAGCCCACAGGTTGGGGTTCGCTACCCTAGAGGATATGGCTGCTTTGGAGGGAGGACTCTATAATCTTGTACCCTGCTGAGATTTTTCTCCTCCCTATGTTCTATCCCCAAAATCTCCAGGAATGAACTAATTCATGGTTTTGGAACCCTACCAGCAATCCTCATTTCAAGGGATCAGGTAGTCAGTGATGTGAAATATACACCTGCCCAAGAGTCTGCAGAGCTACTGCTAATCAGACCTTGATAGAACAGTGGTCTGACTGTAAGGCAGCTCCATGTTCATGTGGATGTGAACTTCAAATAGGGTTATCAGCCCTCCTGGTGGGGCCTGAAGCTCTCCCAGACAATAGAGAGCAGTTCCCCCGGAGAAAATGGCTGTTTCAGAGGGTGGAATCTATGGCGTTCTGCCCTTCTGAGGGCCCTCCTCAGGCTCCATCCCCAAAATACAAAAGATCTGTCAGACAAAGAATTCGAACCGAAGAAAGAACAAGCTGATGAAAAGAATGTAATAAATCGTCCTGGTTTTTTTATTATTTCAAATTCAGAAAGCCAACAGGGGGGGAGAAGGAGTCCTTCAAGGCCCACCTCCAATTAGTTGAAGGACCACATGTGGTCTGCGGCCCACAGGTTGGGGATTGCTACCCAAGAGGATATGGCTGCTTTGGAGGGAGGACTCTATAATCTTGTACCCTGCTGAGTTCCGGTTCTAAATAGCTCCTTTTCCAGGGTGAAGTCTTCTTCAGTGGCTGAATTACAAAATATATAAACAATAAGCACTCCACCATGTATTGGCTCATAAACAAATAGTTCATACAGTAGTTTGTACATTACTGTTGGAATTCTTACTAAGGAATATTTAATCAGGAGAGAAATAGCTTTGCATCCGTTTCCCTGGAAAAAATGGTTGCTTTTGCAGATGGACTCTGTGGTATTATACCATGCTGAGACCCCCCCAAAAAAATTCCCACCCTCCCCATGCTCCCCCCTGCAAAATCTCCAGGTATTCCCCAACCCAGAGCTGGCAACCATAATTTCCTAAATGGCTTTTGAAATCAGTTGATGTCTGGACTGATGTCTTTTACAGGTTTCTTTGGGGCATTTCAAACGTCGGTTCCGGCATTCTTTTAGATGAGTTGTGCCACTTTCCTTTATTCCATGCTGCTTTTACATTATTTTTGTCTTAGCGGAGCATTTTAGCCAGCTGTGTTTTAACTGTGTTTTCTTGTTTACCCATGGCTTTTAGTATTTATTTGTGTTAATATCAGATTTTATCCAATTGTATTCTGATAGCCTGTCATGTAGCTCTCAACATGTACGGCCACTTTTCACCAAACCAGGCGTAGCAAATAAATCTGGATTTGACACAGTGCAGGCATGGAAAATGTTTAGTATGTTTTTTGGGTGTTTTTTCCCCTTGAGCTAAAAAGGTCAACAACAATGGCTAGTCTACAAATGGATCATTTAAAAAAAATGCTAAAAAGCAGCCATGTTGCAAGAGATTATTCAGACACTGGGCAAGAGGACGCCGCCCCCCCCCCCCCGCTCCTGCAATAGTTTCTCTGTGCCAGATTTCAGATGGGTGGAACAAACTGTCTAGATGTTTTTCTGAAAAGCAAAGAATAGAATTTTGAGGCTTTGTCATCTTGGAATGCTGTTTTGCTGACGGAGCACCAGAAATCCAGCGTTGAAAGTGGCTGGCTTAGAAGATAATCATTAATCACCCTGGGTCTGCTAAAGAGTTTGACATCAAGAGAAAACCATTGGACTACAAAATGGAAACAACCAAAACTCTTTATCAGGTTGGATGTTTATGCAATAAAAAATAAGTTGAGGGGGGGGGGGGACCACACACAATGGCTCGGCCCATAGGATTCCCAACCGAGTTAGAACACAATTATAATATCATGCTGTCTGTGAAATGGACCAGGAGGCAAATCGATGGATCGATGAGCAGAAATAAAGACGACAAAGAAGAAGAGTTTGTTCTTATATGCTGCTTTTCTCTACCCAAAGGAGTCTCAAAGTGGTCTACATTTGCGTTACCTTTCCTCTCCCCACAACAGACACCCTGTGAGGTGCGTGAGGCTGAGAGTGCCCTGATATTCCTGTTCGGTCAGAATAGCTTTATCAGTGCTGAGGTGAGCCCAAGGTCACCCAGATGGCTGCATGTGGGGGAGAAGCGGAGAATCAAACCTGGCTCGCCAGATTAGAAATCCGTGTTCCTAACCGCTCCACCAAGCCGGGTCTCTACAGTAGGTGGAATATAGGTTTCTGGCCCATTTTCGAAAGTGAACTCTATGGCATTGTGGGCCACTTAATTCCCTCCCTGTCCCAAAGCCCCACTCCTCCCTGTCTATTTTTGATTTACAATTCCAAGTTGGTAAATTCCTGGAGATTTGGAGGCAGAGCCTAAAGAGGGTAGGATTTGGGGAAAGGGTGATGCTCAGCAGGGATGTCATTTTACAGGGTTCGCCCTCCAAATCTGCCGTTTCCATCACAGGAACTCAACTCTGTAGTTTGAAGATCAGTTGTAATTTGAGATCTCCCAGTAGGGATGCCAGCCTACAAATAGGATCTGGGGATCCCCCATAATTACAGCTCATCTCCAGATTAAAGAGATCAGTAAATGAATGCTTTGAAGGGTGGGCTATCTGGCACTGAGGTCCCTGTCCTCCCCACAGCTCCATCGGCAGATCTCCAGGAGTTTCCCAACTTGGATCTAGCAACTCTAACCCACCATCCTGACAACCCCATCTCCTGGTCCCACCTGGTTTTAATGAGGCTCAGAGGTTTAAAGGGGCTAAAATGAGGAAATGACCTGTAGCAAAACTGTGTACTTTTCTCTCAATTTAAAAAATTCTTCAACTCTTTTTTGCTTTTTTAAAGCTTCTAGATGTGGTGGTTCTTGTCATCACCATTTTTATTCTTCTTGATTATTTTATTGATGGGGTTATTTTTTTCCCCCTGCCACAAAATGCTCTGAGTTTTCTAGCAGACTTGCTCCCAGGCAGGGAAGATTTCCATCAGATTTCTGCCCAGAGCAAATTTATCTGTTCAACTTTTCCTTAAAAAAAAAAAAAGCAGCTTTTAATGGCAAAACGCTGACAGCTTCCTAACCTCTCCAGCTTAGAAAATATGCCTCTATAATAACACATGATGGTTTAGATCTTTTATGACGTTAATCTCCTTCAGTGGAGAAAGAAATTTGATCTTTTGTACTCCACAAGTCCTGAATTGTTATAGTTCCCTTCACTCAGGAAAAGATAAATATTATGAAGCACTTAAACTGCCTTGTAGCCCTCGGTCTGGCGCTCTGATATAGTTAGACAGCTTTCTATGCTGCCTCATTTCCTCAGAGTAGACTCATGGGGGCATAGCACCTTGAGGGGATTGTCAATAAAGAAAATAAAAAGTTCTGCTTTTCAGACAGTGGCAATACTTAATTTCTACAATGAAAGGGACCAGAGATCAAGCTGTATTGGAAATTTCACTTTCTGGTGCGAAAAACTCTCTTAGATGTGCGTGTGTGAAAGAGAAAGTGCTGTTCTTCTCCAGAAAAAACAAAACAAAACAAAACAATAATGCACATGCTCAACATCAGTGTCCGTGTGCAAACACAAGCTAAAAGAAGAGAACTGTCATGGGGGGGGGGGGAGTAGATTGTGCCTGATTTAAAGACACTGCCTTACACAATCTCAGCTGTATAAACATGGGCCAGCTCTCTATGCTATCTTTTACTGGTGTGCTACTGACACTTTTGCACCCAAACTGTAGCTGCCATCATATCAAGAATATTCGCTGTCTTCAGCAGAATCTGGGTGTAAAAATACATAGAGGGTGAAAATATTAAGCAGGTAGATGGAAAGTATCAAATCACCTGAATAGTGCAAACAACCCCAAGCTTGTCCGAAGCAACGTTGGTTATGGTTAGTAACTGGACTTGAGACCACCAAGGAAGACTAATCATGCTGTCAAGCTGAGAGCCAGCTTGGTGTAGTGGTTAGGAGTGCAGACTTCTAATCTGGCAAAACGGGTTCGATTCCCCATTCCCCCACATGCAGCCAGCTGGGTGACCTTGGGCTCGCCACAGCACTGATAAAGCTGTTCTTTATCATCCCAAAATGGCCAATAATGGGCCTGGAGGGGGTGAAAAGGAGAGGGTGAGTGAGTCCACAGCTGTGCTTCCCAACCATATTCCGCACAATTGCTCCATTTCTGGGTTTTCTTGAAGCGTGCAGGATGTTTCAGGGGTTTCTCAACAGTAAAAAAAAAAAAAAGCTGAGCAAAACCGATTTAAGGAATACTTCAGACAACAGTTCATTGAAGTAATAATCCGTAAATATCACTTGTTAGACCAGTACTCTGTACGCATACCAATATTTATTAATGTTATTTACTGTCTACCTATATAACATATGAGATCAATCATTCAAATAAATTAAAAGCTTTAAACATTGGCTTTAAGATCCTGTTGCTAATTTCACTTTTAAAGGAAATGCTGCCTACTTCTATTCAGTTGCTGTGAGGATTTTTTTATTAAGGATTTGGGATGGGTACCATTGGATCCACGTCTGTTTTGTTGCATTAGCCTTGTTGCTAGGCACCTCGAGGATGGTGGGGTGTGGGATGTAAATATCTTAAGTAATTACAAGCAGAAATAGCTACTAGCCTGGGCCCCTGGCAATATTCCAAAAGCTCTGGGAACAGACATTTCTTTCAAAGCTGTCCTCTAGCAACATAAAAGAGGGGAAGCAGTAGTGTGGGGTTTATTGGTAATTCTCCTGCTTCCCCCTCTTCCTCTTTGGCTTTCTTCTGCTCATAAGCAATTCTCTTTGAACCTGGGGATCAGAAAAGCTCCAGGGCAAAGTCAAGGTAAACAAAAGTGAACGGATTACTTTCGATTGTGTGTTTAGCCTCCCGGCTTGCCTTGGCAGTAATAGAGAGCTCTTTCTGATCAATTATGGCCAAATCACAAAACAATAACTTACCATGCTGTTTCAAACATCAAATAAATTTGGGGGGAGGGGATCAGCTTGAATCGCAAGCCGCCTGCTTTAGGCTAAAGTCCTGGATGTGTATTCCTGGGAGTAAGCCCTGTTAAGATCCGTGGGATTTGTTTTCAAGTGAAGCATCTGAGAGGTTGTAGAGGTTGATGCCATTGTAGAGGTTGATGCCATGCCGTGAGCTCCTGGAGGCGTCTACAGGTTATGCATATTGCATACCGTTCAGGTAACCCCATCTCAAAAAGGGCATCAAAGAACGAGGAAAGATTCTGAAAAGACCAAGGTTGGAGCATCTTCCTTACTTGGAAAGGTTAAAGCACGCAAAAGTTTTCTGTTTAAAACAAGGTCCCCCAACTTTTTGAGCCTGTGAGTGCCTTTGATATTCTGACACTGCATGGCAGGCACAACCACAAAATGGCTGCCACAAAATGGCTGCTGCAGGAGACAGAACCAGTCACAAAATACCTGCCACAGTTAAAGATCCTTATGCCAAAACAATGGTTCTTTAAAAAAAAATGAATAGTCATTCAGGTCTCCAGGAAAGGTATTAATCGGCACCATGATCACAGTTCTCTCAGAACTCTCTCAGCCCCACCTATCTCATAAGGTGCCTTTGTGGGGAGACAAAATCATAGCAATTGAAAGCCACTTTGAGACTCCTCATGAGGTCTACGTTGAGGCTCCTTAAGATAGAGAAAAAACCTACTGTTCTTCATTTTGCTACAAAAAAAGTATGTTCTATTTTCAGTTTTTATTTCACGTTCTCTTCTCACCAGCCAAAAAGTAAGATATGCGTGCCAAGGTCACACAGGGTACAGCAATACACTTTCTAATATTGGTTGTATTTGCAATTTTTCTTTTCATAAATATGCCAAATAATAGAAAGTTCTATAGCTAAGTGATGGATGATTTTTGCTGATGCAGTACAATATGTTTAAATTCAATAAGGAAATATGGCATATAGTTTTAATTTACCTCAAAAAATGTTTTCTATTTATTTATTTCCCCCAAATAAATGGAGAATTTTTAAAGTCATGGTTTCGTGGTTTTTCAGTCAAACTATGGAAAGCAGCATTTAGCATCACCTACAAAACAGTATTTTCCCCCAGAAATAGGAAAACAAACAAGGCAGATATATGCAAATTTGATTAATCAACTGAAATTCATACAGTTAATCAACTATGACTCCTATGATCAGCTGGTATCCCTAGTATTAGCAGAGATGTTCCGTTAACATAGATCTCACTGCACTATAGATCTCACTGCACAGATTTCATTTCGCACTAATGTTTTTCCAATATAAAAGTAGTCGCAAGTCATCCCTCGTCCTGTAATTTGCAAACCAAACCCGATTGGAAATGAACAGAATGTCGATACTATCCTGGTTGGTTTTGATGCATGCTGGAGAGCACCAGACACTGGCTGGCAATTTAACAACATGGATTTTTGCACCCTTGCACACAGGCACTCTACGTATTGGAGGGAGGAGCAGTGCATGCTGGGAGCATTCTAACCGTCATGTTTTGGCAGTTATTGTCAGTTAGAGCCAGTTAACTGAAACTCTGTCAGCATCTCAGCCTCTATGTACTTGTGTGTTTGAGACAGTTTCTCAGTAAGTTACTGTAACAAAAAGAAGCGCGTTATGAACACAGTGTACCTCAGTAAGAACGTATGAGATTGAATTTTACCAATTGAGAAGAAAAGAGAAGAGCCTTCCCGTTGTACACGGAATGTCCTTTGTGTTTGTTTGCTGGGAATATAAGAAAGGAAACGTGTTTAACAGTTACTCGAAAAACAAGCTGATCTTAACCAATGTAGCAACATTGTCTCAATACAAACCTTCCCACTTACTCTGCCTGGGATTCAGTGGAGTTTAAAGGCTATCACACAGATTTATTCTCATATTCAACGGGGATATTGGTTTAACTCATGAACCCAGCCCAAATTCAATTTTTACAGCAAACAATGCTCTCTATTGCTTCAGTCTCCAGGGGAAAAGGGGAGAGAGATGTCAGCAAGTTTGGTCAGAGGATGGCCTACGAAAACAGAACGAAAGATGAAATGGCATTGAGCAAAACCCTGTAAAATAGGCTTTCTTGACCTTTAGACATTAGAAGCAACAGCTCAAGAAGAAATAATTAGTTAGAAATGGCAAGGAGTCACTCTCAGAAAGCACACACCGCAAAGTTTCTCTCTTTGGAGCCAAATAGAATGACAGGATGGTAATCTCAGCACCGACATCTGCCATTATGGCTACTGAATTGTTTTAGTGTACTTCTTATCCTGCTTTTCTCCCAAAGTGACTTACAAAAAAAATGGCTAGCGGCCATCTTTCCACAGTTCTTCGCAGATAAGCACTGGCTGGTCAGTGTCACCAGTTATCTCCATGCATTTGTCCTTTAATTGATATGTTGGCTTACAGTTCACCTTAAAGCAGGGGTCCCCATCATCAGGGGTAGTCAACCTGTGGTCCTCCAGATGTCCATGGACTAAAATTCCCATGAGCCCCTGCTAGCAACTGCTGGCAGGGGCTCATGGCAATTGTAGTCCATGAACATCTGGAGGACCACAGGTTGACTACCCCCTGCCCATCATGACACCCTTCAGTTCCTTTCCAGGCAGCCGCCAAGGGCTGGGACTGATTGGTTCCTGGAGATTTGATGGGATGTGTAGATTTGTAAAAATGTTGCTTTGGCAATCTCCGCCACACAGTGTCTCAAAGACCCATTATGCCCAGCAGCAGCCACACCGGGATGCTGCCAGGCATTGCTTCCTCACGGGGGAAGGAATCCCCGAGAGTATGGGCTGTCCTGGTGTAGCACACGGGCGTGTGCGCAAAACACCGGGGCTGGAAAGCCCAACATGCTGCAGCATTGAGGGGGGGAGCGGGGTAGTGGGGGGAGTGGGAGGAATGCCATTATCTCACCAAGGTGGAGGTGGGGGGACCCCCTGGTCAGCTTCATGGCTCCGCGGAGCTGATAGGGGCCTGCAGTGTCCCTCCAGGGACATCGTAGGTTGAGGAAAGGGCCGGGCCAAAAGGTCCGGCTCTTCCGCTTACGCACAGGGCTGGCCCGACCCAGCCCCCACTGGCACCCACGGCATCCCAAGGAACGCGGAAGATTTCAGCGTGCATCTGAAAAGGGGGAAAGATGCAAAGGAACTAAAGAAGCCAAACTGAAAGAGGTAAATGGCACATGCTCCAGTTCCGGAATTACTGAATGATTTTGGAGCAATTTACTATTCCAGAATCATCATTAAAAAAAATAATGGGAGAAATAAGCTCATCCAAACTGGAAATGAAAGTTTTCTTGTGGTGAGACCTTTCTTTCAGGTTACGGTAGACCCGTGGCTTTTGCGTGAGTGGTTAAAAACTGTCAGTGATAGAGAACAAGTCTTTCTCTTCGCATTCATTTATATAGAAAGTATGACTCCAGCTAGACCAATTTATAATTCAAGCCACTTTCACAGAGAGAATAAAGCATGAAAGTTACAATCAAGGTTCCAAATCGTTTTCCAAGTAATTTTTCAAAAAAAAAAAAAAACTGGTTATGGCAGTGTAAAAGATTCAGCTGGCCATATTATCAAAGTACTACAAAGGAAACTGAGATGTAAGTGGCTTTTTAAAAGGAAATTACATTAGCCCTCCAATCAAGATGGAAATTAGAGGTCAATGGAGGACCTTGCTTAAAACAAAGAGAGGACAAAGAATTACACTGTGATTGGACGACTGGATGAGTTTGGAGCAAAATTGACGACTAGTCATAAAAAAAAATGACCTGCCATTTAGGGGGGGGGGAATCTAAGTACTAGATAAGTCAAGGCAAAAGGCATTTATGAATAATACATATACTTCAGGGGACACAGCTCGTGTCTGGAGTCTTCACTCTGTCCTTCGGTAACATTAACATGAGCAGCGCAGGGTCCCTTGAGTTCCCCTATGCAGACTGCCCAATATGACATGTGTGGAGAAAGGCCTTCTTTTCCGGATCTGAAATGGCCTTCAGGGGGCACTGTTATCCCTGCTGGGGAAACCCACGGGTATAGGTGTGGCGTTTTCTCAATAGGCCAAATAGCAATCCCTCAGGATTGGAGCAGGCTTGGAAAATGGAGAAGGGGAGCTTAAGCCATTCTCCATGTGTGCCACAGGCATGATCCAAACTGAGCACCAGGTCCCCCTTACTCCTGCCATTGATGGAAGATGGAGGGTAGATTTGCCAGATTCAGGTTAGGAAACTCCTGGAAATTTAAGGATGGAGCCTGAGAAAGACAGACATCTGTTCGTTTCTTTCTTTCTTTCTTTCTTTCTTTCTTTCTTTCTTTCTTTCTTTCTTTCTTTATTTATTTATTTATTTATTTATTTATTTATTTATTTATTTATTTATTTATTTTTGGACTTGTTGACCGCCGCTCTTGGGCCAGCCAACGTGCTACGATTTACAATGAAGAATAAAACCACGATCACCTGTGGCGAGCTATCAGCATCCATAGACTCCCTCCATGATACACTGTGAGAGGGTTGTTGTGGGGGTGGAAAGGGTTTGCCAGGGTTTATATTTTAATAGGGTCAAAATGACTCTTTTATGCGGGGTTTTATTCTGTAACCTGCCGCGAGACTGTTCGCTGATAGCAGTGGGTAAACAAATCTAATACTAAATAAATAAACAAACAAAACCACAGTAATTAGAGATAAAATCCCCACCAACTCCCCTACCGACAGCCCCATGTGGCTCAAACAGACTAATCTGATTCCATGCCACAACGTGAGTGGCAGAAATGGCTGGCAGAAGAGCCTATGTGTGTCTCCAAAGCTATGAGGGTATGTGTGTTAGTATTGCCAGGTCACTCCTGGCAACCAGTGAGGGATTGGGGGGGGGGGGGCTAGGCCACATTGCTGGTGTCACACAGTAAGTGACATCATCAAATTAGCAATTTCTGGGTGATGTTCTAGTATTTTGGGCAAAAACTCTATGATCAAACTGGCTTCTATCACAGAGTTTCTGCCCAGAGTGTCACCCAGAAATCACTGGCATGATGTCATCACTTCTGGTATGATGTTGGCCCCTCTTTCTACTGATTACTCCCCCCATAGCCCAATTGATCAGCAGTGGGAGGGGCAGAGCCTGGTGTTAAAGGACCCTCACCTCCACCAGAATGGTCTGGCAGTGTGTGTGTGTGTGTGTGTGTGTGTTGGGGGGAAACCTATGTTTTCCAAGCAAAAATGACCCAAGTTCGTCTAGCTATAATTTTGACTCTTCAATACAATTCACAGTATTTTTCACTAACAGCAGTGCCATAAATCAACAACTTTAATAGCAAATTGAGATGGCAATCACTAATGACTGAAAGCATAAGGTGGCAGCCCATTTCAAAGAAAAACGAACATGATTATTCTCTCTCCGGCGTTTTCCTCCAAGCCAATCTATTATAAATGGCAAGCGGTGTTAGATAATAACCTTCAAAAGATTATCAACCATAATTAATTTCTTGACTGCAAATTTAGCATTTTAGAAACTAACAAATAACATTGAATCAACAACCTTGGTGAAGGTTCCTCAGGGGAAAAAATGTTCTTCTAATGTTCTGCTTCAACACCTTTATGCTTATTTCAGTTGGTTTTTGGATGTGGTAATGTGTGGGTACAAGGGCAGGGGAGATGCTATTTTTTCACTGTCTGCAAACACTATTATATCACATGTCTCCCTGTTTTTTTCCTGATTAGTCAGATGATCCAAGCAATGCTACAAGGATCAGCGATCTGAAGTATAATTTTTTAAAAGAATAGCTGGGGTCTTTGTACCCTGCTTTTTACTACCCAAAGCAGCTTACAATTGGCTTCCTTTCCTCTCCCCACAACAGACATCCTGTGAGATAGGTGAGGCTGAGACAGCCCTGAGAGAACTGTGACCGACCCAAGGTCACCCAGACAGCTGCTTGTGGAAGAGGAGTGGGGAATCAAAACCGGTTCTCCAGATAAGAGGTCGTCGCTCTTGACCACTACACCAAGCTGGCTGTCAAAGTCTTCTAGTGAGAGGCACCGATGAGATGCTGCAAATTCCACTGGGGATGTATTTGACAGCGAAGCTTCCCATGTTCAGTTGTGTCCATCAGAGCGCATTGCCTGTCATCAGCCAGCTTGAATGCCTGCCAATCAGGTTTGCATTGCTGGTTTTTGTTGGTTGGTTTTGTTTTTTGACAACTGCAATCCAAGAAGCTCAGCAGACATGAGCGTTGCAAAGGGCCGCTTCAAGGAATGCCAATAGAATTTAAAACAAAACTGAGCATTTGATTTGTGGGAGATTTGTATGATTTGTGACTGATTTAAATGCCTATTTAAACAATTGCAGCATGGGAAGGAGGTGAAGAAGTAGAGCACAGCTGGGCTGTGTGAGAAAGTGCGTCCCGGAAAAGCCAAGGAAGGAATATTTAACACTATCTGCAGGACAGCCACAAACAGCAAGATGTACAACCCGTCGAAAAAATTAGCTCTCTGTTCACAGCAGGCAAACAGAATGTGAGCTGAACCAGAACCCCTTTCCCCACTGCTGTTTTTGTTGGCAGAGCTGAAATATGCAAAGGAGGATTTAAGCACCGACTCCTTAAAGAATAAATTAGCTTTATTAAGAAAACAACTTTGTAAAGGGAAGACGAGAAATGGTCCCAACAGTCTACCTGACTAATTATTATGAAGGGAATGCAGGAGGAAGTGTGCTCCAAGGAGCGGAAGTCTCAAATCGAGCCAATCAGGAGACAGGAAGAGATTATTTGAAGATACTAGGAAGTTGCTATCTAAATAAGCTTACATATCTCCCCTGATGCTCTCCCCCACCCTGAGGATATTTCCCATATCCCTTTGAATCATGCACACTGTTGGCAGAGTTTAAATATGTGAAAGAACGGAGCCCCAGGCTGCTTAAAGAATGAAATCATTTTTATTCAGAAGAAAAACGATTTTGTGTAGAAAGGAGAGAGAGAATTGTCTAGATAACAACTGTTATCTAAAGTCCAACAAGCTATTGTCTGGAGGCAAGTAGGGAAGGAGTCTACTCAAAAGAGTAGGAAGTCTCCCACTGAACCAATCAGGACACTGGAGGAGATAATATGAAAATCATCAGGAAGTTCCTGTCCTAACTATGCTAAAAACACATCTCCTTCAATGCCCCCAGCAGGACACACTTTGTATTCTGCTCAATCTTGTTCACTGCAAATTTTGCATATTCCAAAAGTTTTGACTGTCATTAAACTTCTTATCATTGGTAATATCCAATGAAGAAGAAGAAGAGTTGGTTCTTATATGCTGCATTTCTCTCCCTGAAGGAGTCCCAAAGTGGCTTCCAATCTCCTTCCCTTTCCTCTCCTCACAACAGACACCCTGTGAGGGAGGTGAGGCTGGGTCAGAGCAACTTTATTAGTGCTGCGGCAAGCCCAAGGTCACTCAGATGGTTTACATGTGGGGGAGCAGGGAATCAAACCTGGGTCGCCAGATTACACTCCTAACCACTACACCAAGCTGGCTCTCTAGAAGGCCATGACTTCTTTGGATAGTAAAAAGTTCCTCTCAATATTCAACCAAAATCTACTCTAATTGTCCTTGGAGCCTCAGCATCAGATGTGCATCATGCCCACAGAAGCTCAAACTGTTTCAACCAGACAAGAATTCTTTCTTTCCATGTCACCTGACCTACTGTACCAATTTTGTGCAGGCTGTTGTGAGGGATGTTGGACTTTGGACCCATGCAATGCGAGTTCCATGCCCATACCTATTCAGGCCCCGACTCCAAACAAATCTTAAGCATGATAGAAGACACCAGACTCCTCTCAAGAATCTTCTTAGTGCAGCAGCTAAGGATACAACTGGTTAGAACTGTGGGTCCTTGCTGTACAACTAGGGATGGATACCTTCTCCAGATGGTATTCCGTTCAGGGACCTCTCTGTGTACTGCATCCATTTTTCCTTTAGCTGACAGCAGTAGTGCCATCAAGTTGCAACTAATTCATGGGTACCCTTCATGGAGTTTTCCAGGCAAGAAATGAGCAGAGGTGGTTTGCCATTAGCTCTGCCTAGTAACCCACGTCTTTCTTGGAGATCTCCCACCCAAGTGCTAACCATGGTTGACCTTGCTAAGCTTACAAATTCTGATGAGTTCGTGCTAGTCTGGGCAGCTGAAAAGCCTGCTGTTCTTTCTTAAACTTTATGCCTAGATATAATGTGCTACTGACCTCTCAGTGAGTCCTGGGATTCTTGATGGATGAAGAAAGGAAATGGACATCAACCAGAGAATTCCAGTTTCACAAACTGAAATCCCTAACCGAACCGAGCCGAAATCCCCCAAATGAACCAATTCAGGCTGGTCCAATTTGCCTCTGCCCCTCTCAAAGGAGGAAAAGTCAAAGGAACTGCTTAAATGGCTGCCAGCAGTTTCAGGCTAAAAGCAGACCGGAGCGTCCACCCTGCTATCGGGATAAAATGGCTGCAAGCCATTTCAGCAACCGATTTTATTCCCCCTGCTTCTAAGCAAAACAATTTTGCTCCCGTGACTTCTAAGCAAAATGAGCTGCCTAAAATGGCTGCCAGCCATTTCAGGCTGACAGCAGATGGGCACACCTGACCAGATGTTCAGTTTAAAGGACAGTCCTTTATATCCTCCATTTCACTACCCCCCCCCCCACACACACTTTAAAGCTAACAGCTGTCTGGCTGAAATAGCTGCCAGCAGAACCCCCGAACCAAACAGAGTTCTGGGAAATGTTCAGGGGAGGTGCCTCCTCTGAACCTCAGTTCAGTGGCACAAACTGGGTGTGGTGGTAGAGCAGCGGCCTCTAATCTGGAGATTAAGAGTTTGATTCCCCACTCCTCCACATGCAGCCATTTGGGTGACCTTGAGCTAGTCACCCTACTCTTAGGGCTGTTCTTGTAGAGTTCTCTCTATTAGAGTTCTCTCAGCCCCACTTACCTCATAGGGTATCTATTATAGGGAGAGGAAGACTAGGCAATTGAAAGCCGCTTTGAGACTCCTTTGGGCAGTGAAAAAGTGAGGTATAAAAACCAACTCTTCTTCTTTTCTTGGGAAAACAGTTTTCTGCCTCAGTTCATGCATGTCTCTAATGAAGACAGCAGAAGCTAGATTAAGGCAGCTATAATTTAAAACTGAAGATATCTTCTTGCTAGGTAAGGTAAAAGCCTTTTCTTTTGTCCAGCATTGCTTCACAGAGCCGGATTACAACCGTACAGAGATTCGCTGTCTCAGAGTCTGCTCAGATCAATGTTTTGGTATTTTACTTCCTCAGACTCTTGTGACCCTCTGCCTCGTTAGGGCTTTTGCTCCAGCTCACCTTAATTCCATCCCCTCCAAAATATTATAGGATAGGTTTAGTTGTATCCCATATTCAGATTGCCTCTGCCTTTGTGGTCAGAGCAAAATTCACAATCTGTCTCACAAAAAATTGGAATGTTCTTGTTGTTTTTTTTACCGCTTCTAGGAACTGTTGGCTCTCACTGCCTGCTACACATTCTTCATTTAAGAAATTTCAAGGGGGACAATAATCCCTTTCCACTAGACAATAACCCGAACATGACCTACTTGATTGCCAAATTTCTTTTTCTTTTAGTCATTGCTCAAGATCATTTGATTTATAGGCGCTCTGAAAAGGAAAGCAAGCTAGCACGGGCAATTCAGACGGCTGTTTCCTTTGTTGCAGAGGATTCCTAAAAACGTGTCTCAAAATCAAAGCCTACATGGTTTGCTGCAGTGTCTAAGTCCTTCACCTCATTTGTCTCTTTCCCTCGGCCTTGCTGACATACAATGATAATAGAAGTCACTGGAACTACGGCAAGCTGCTTGCATTGAGCACACCGTACAAAACTGGGAAATTAAAACAAGGTGGAGCTGTTGAGGATTTGCTGTGCGTCGCTTTCTCTTTGGAAACCAGAATGTGTTATTCGGAGCTGAAAACCCTGGGGAGAATTTTGGAAGCATCCTTCCTACATTAGATCTTATCCGAAAACCATGTTTGCTGGTCTAGTACATCACAGATGATCTGGCAGGATAAGACAATTCCTTTACCTCCCTGAACCAACACAGCGCTGTTCTTCCCAGCAGTGTTTTATGAGCAGGTTGCATGGCATTAGCCCGTCGCTCTCTCTTGCCCTTCCAGCGAGTGCTCTCCGCTCACCTTAGCTGATTCAAAAACAAATTTATCTGGGTGTTGACATTCATCCCACCGAACATGTCACTTCATTTACTTGGCAATGGATTTGGGCTGTCAGAGTGCTGGCTATAAAATGTAAACACGTCCTTACAAAGCACGCATCGTGCACCTTTTAATAATGTGACTGGAGAACAGAGAGTTTATTTTCCCAGCGGCTTTTTTTGCAAACCATCGATGGCCCTTTTCTTTTCTTTTCTTTTTTGCTCATGGCTGTGAAAAGTGAATGGCACACCTTTTGACACCCCCAGATTAATTGAAATCCCTCCGCTTGTACGAGAAAGAACTGGAATGTCTGGAAAAACGTCATTATTTGTACATGGAGGGTTCATGCCATGTTGGAATTTTGGAAACAGGGGCTATTAAGTCTGCGGGTTCAGTGATCACAGACTCCAAATCTTCAGAACAGCTTTTTATTTAGCAGCTCCAGCGACAGACTACAACTACTGAACAGAGAAAAACAGGCAAACTCCTGCACTTTTATACCTTTCAGGCAGCCAGCTCCTGCCTCTGATTGGCCCTAAGGAGAGCAATCTGATTGGTCCTAGAGGAGCGATCTGAGCGATCTGATTGGTCCGAAGAAGAAGAAGAAGAAGAAGAAGAAGAAGAAGAAGAAGAAGAAGAAGAGTTGGTTCTTATATGCCACTTTTCCCTACCTGAAGGAGGCTCAAAGCGGCTTACAGTGTCCTTCCCTTTCCTCTCCCCACAATTTATCTGGGTGTTGACAGACACCCTGTGAGGTTGGTGAGGCTGAGAGAGCCCTGATATTACTGCCCGGTCAGAACAGTTTTCTCAGTGCCGTGGCGAGCCCAAGGTCACCCAGCTGGTTGCATGTGGGGAGCGCAGAATTGAACCGGCATGCCAGATTAGAAGTCCACACTCCTAACCATTGGCCCTAGAGGAGCAATCTGATTGGCCCTAAGCAGAGCAATCCAATTGGCTCCAGCAGAGAAATCAGGTTCCTTTGATTGGTTAGTTCCTTGGCTGGCTGGAGCCCTCATTTGCATCAGTGGCCGAATGCCCACAGACATGCCAGAGGCAGGGTGTCCCTTATTGGGGTTGTGGAGGCGGTGCCCGCCCCATGTGAAAACAGCCATTCTCTGCCTTCCAAGCCAACCAACTCGTGTTAATTTCTCAGTAGGCAGGCAGACCTATGAGCACAGAGCCTGCTGCTCTGGGTATAAAGATGATTGACGGGCAAACTCACCTCTGCTTGAATTGCATTTTGATTCTAAATTCCGAGCGGCCTAATCTTCAAGCACTCGAACAAATGCTTGCTTTGTTTCAAGTGTTCTAAAACATCTGCCAAGTGTGGTGGTGAGTGCTCCAGACGCAGAGCGGCACCACAACTTGAGATGCTGTTCAGTATAAATTGCAAACTTATCAGTAATGTGAGTGTGTGGGGGAAATTGACTCGGGGAAACAAATCTGGCATTACAAGCAGCAGGGCAAATTGATTTTTCAAGTGTTGCCTTTGCGAGCCTTGCAGTACCATCAAACAGGATCTCTGAACTGGGGCAAAGTTGCAGCCCATGGCCAGGCAAAAGAGAGGTGTTCACCAAGTGAAAATGGCCACCTTGGAAGGTGGACTCTGTGGCTTTATGCCCCATTGAAGTTCTGCTCCTCTCTAAACTCTGCCTTCCTCATAGGGTTGCCAGATCCCCTATGGAGGCAGGAGACTCCTGTTACCAGGCCCCACTTCCCTGCCACCAGTCAGCTGGCCTCCTCGGTGGGAGCAGAGCCTGAGAAAGTAGAGTTGTCAGGTCCATCCGGCTACTGGCAAGGGATGGAGGGAACCTACCTCAGAAAAGAGGGAGAACCTTCCAGCATGTCTACATCACTGCCAACATGACTCAGAAGTAACACCATCATATTTGGGACGTTAAGGCCAATATTCTGGTATTTGGGTAGAAACTCTATGGTAGAAGCCAAATCTACCATAGAGCCTCTGCCCAAATACCAGAGTGTCACCTACCAATGTCCTCAATGTGATGTAGACATGTTGCTGTACATTATATGGGCAACCCCGCTGTTCCTAGTAAATGTTCTCATCCCTTACTTGGTGCCAGGAGGAACCTGGCAACTCTGCATCCTCAGGCTTTGCCCCCTCCAGATTTCCAGGTCTAGCACTACTCCAACAGAAGTTGCCTCTACCCTCTGCCCCCACCCAAGCTAGCTGGCCAGGGTTAGGTTGAGGGACGAGCTGCTATTTGCCCAATGCAAAAAAAAAAAAACGTAACTTAAACTCTGTATGGTGTATCCCTCTGCTTTATGATGAACAGCCATCATACAGTTAGCCTTTTTTGTGGTAGCACCTCGATAGCAGAATGCCCTTCCTGTGGCAATTTCCTTGGAAATGCCCTTTTACATACCAAGTAGGTTTTTTAAAATGTCCTGGCATTTACTAGACTGAAACTATTCATTTCTGCCCAACTTTTTTTCTTTGCGGGGGACTCAAAGTGGCCTACAAAGAACATAAGAATATACTTCAGAGAAACCACGAAATATACAGTACAGTTCCAACTGCTGGGCTGGTCCTATAGCTACTGAACAGGCTCCCTCAGGGTTGCAAGCTGTGAACCCAGGAACAAGAGCCCCCACATCAGGGGTGGTCAAACGGCGGCCCTCCAGATGTCCATGGACTACAATTCCCATGAGCCCCTGCCAGCGAACGCTGGCAGGGGCTCATGGGAATTGTAGTCCATGGACATCTGGAGGGCCGCCGTTTGACCACCCCTGCCCTAGATAATGCCACAAGGTTCTGCCTGCCGCAAGGCTTCAATACCACACAGCTCTGTCCTCCTGCTGCCTCAGTCTGTACTGGTGAAGCCAGCATCTGCCATTCGCATTAAAAGAGAAAGAGAAAGAAAGGATCTAATCGCCTCAAAACACAAGAGATTAGATCTGGTCTAGCTGCATCCTTATCAAGCTTTTCGTTGTTAGCAGTATCTCTAGGCCACAGACTTGTGGAGGGTCATTTTTTAAACCGTTAGATATACATCTAAGCCTAAAAGGTTTCTTTGTCTTACTGGACATGTTTTCTTTTTCAAGCCCTGTTTGACTGAGGCAACTTTTCTAAACAACTTGAAGCCCTTTTGTTTTGTTTTGTTTTGTTCTCTCTGTATCTGTCTGCTTTGCGGATCCTTGGTTGTGCATTCTTTAAAACAAAGTGACATTTTGATGTCCTTGGTGAATCTCTTCTGACAAGCAGAGTTGGCAGGCGGCAGGGAGGAGGGCCAGGAGGCTGTGAGAGGCCTGTGCGGAAGGGACGTTTGCAAATCCCCCTTGTCGCCTCACACCTGAGAGAGCGTTCCTTCTTGTGACAACAGCTCTGGGTGCCTTTTGCAGGGAGGAAGGAGCAACGTGCCAATGACGGAGGAAGACACGCTGCACATCTTTCTCCTTAATAGGAGCGAAACAGCTCTCATCTGTGTACAATTTATTGCACTGATTCAGCTTTGGGGGGTGGGGGAAATAGAACGGGAGGAAATACACGGATCGGAGAGGGCCAAGTAAGAATACAGTAGCCATAGAGCAAAACAACCAAAATGGTGACTGGGCAGGGAAAATAGAACACGAAGAATCAAACTCTCAGAGGCATAAGTGGGAAAAGAGAACATAACATTATGCTTGGAACATTGTCTCAAATAGCTCTCTTGCCCGATACTTCTCTCCTCCAGAATGTCCTTCACACATTTCTCTCCAATTACCTTGATCTCCTGCTCCTCCCTTTGTATCTCGGAAGTCAAAGGGACATGCCTACTTTCACTGATTAATGCAGCAAGGGCTTTAATGGTACTACATTTCACTGTACACAAAGGACAAGGGCCGCTCCTCTGTGCTGTCTGCGGGGCCAGCCACAGCTTCCATTTACCGCAAGAGTCTCCAGCACTGATGGCAGGGGCTGCCAACACCATTTCAGGTGCCTGCCAAATGTTTTCAGGAAGTAGGTGGGGCCATGTTAGCGTTTACTCAGCAAGACCTCTGATCGGCTGTGCAGATCATTTAAAATGTGGCTTGAGCAGCAGCCGCCCCCACAGCGCAAGGATCTGCACTTTGTAACTGAAGTTATGCTGCGGCAATCATTTTGCTGGCTCCGCCTCCTGCGGCAGCCATTTTGTGGCTGTGCTTGCCATGTCAGGTCAGAATTCCAAATGTGGCCGGATGCTCAGAATAGTTGCTCAGTCTAAGTATTACAATAGATTCTAGGTAAAAGCCTTCCCCAAACTCCCCCTGCACAGATACTACCCCCAGCACAACAGGAATTTCCCAGGTGATGAGGGAGAATCTTACCAGGTCCGTGTTTATGGCACAACAGGGCAAATAATATCTCTGCGGACATTTAGATTGTCGCAAACCATGGAAGAATCTAGGTTCCCATGATCAGGATTGCTTTCTGAATATTCTCAGTCACTGGGATCTTATGGCCCGAACATTGTGCATAGATACTGTCTTTGCAAGCCAGCCATTGTGTTTAGGGGGTGGGGAGGGGGTGCCCTCTAGTCTGCCTACACTCCTTCTATGCATGTTGACTGCATGCATGCACATGTGAGTCATCTGAAATAGAGAATTCCACATGAGCAACAACTCAAAAAACACTTTTCTGGAAGTAAATGTAGAATTTTAGATATTGAATTCCAAGAATTTATCTGGGCAGCAGGTAAATCGTGCTCTCCGTTTAGTATAGGCATCCTGCCTGGTTCAGTCCCCCTAGCCCCGTATTTTTATCATCTAACTAATCCACAACCCAGAACAGCTTTTACATAGTGAGGTTAAACAATGTGCCTTCAGCACTGCTAACTGGGAGATATCGTAACATTCCTCATTTAAGCAGAATCTGCCCCATGGGCAAAACTGTATAGAATCTGTTTTACATGTTTCATTTCATTGCCCATTTAATGAGGATATTCAGGTAAAATTTTCATCTCCAATCTTAACCGGGAAAGCTAGATTTTCTGACCAGATTAAGATATTGTCTGTAATAAATAGTCAGAATCCTGCCTTGATTTAGAAGGTAGCCATATTTTTACAGTTTGCCATAAGGTTGTGAGTTTAAACTGTAAATCTAACATTTTTCCACCTGTGTTTGTTTATGTGATTTATTTACCGCCCCTCCTGGCATAGCCAGCTTGTGGTAGTTTACACATTAATAAAACAGCAATTAGTTCATAATAAAAAAACAACGTTTCTTGATTAATATAACTGTTAAATCCGTGGGTTTGAAGGAAGACAGGACCACAGCAAGTTCAATCAGTTCTTTATTAGATTCTCAGCATGGTGGTACAAGAGCCCCAACATATATACACAGAGACCAATGGATCTTCCCATCAATGCACACTATTGGTCAGTTTTGGTTTAAACTAACTAGATCCCAAGACAGGAATCTAACAGCACATTGGTCAGTTACAGTGCCCATACCCATCCTACCTCAGATCTCAAGCTCGGTCCTCAATAGAATCGCTAACAGAACCACATAAATAACAATAACATTAAAACCTATTAAACAATAAAATCTGTTGAAAGAATATATAGTTCTTGGGTGTTGTTGAAATGTTTCTAATTAATCCCGGATCTAATTTCCGGATGTTGATCTCCATAAACTGCATATAACGGTTGTACTAATTGTATTTGCTCTATTTTGATATGTCAATAAAAGTGTTGGTATTGGAATGAAAGGCAACTTTTAAATAGACCTATTAGGATTGCAAAATTGCTGAGAGAGCAATCGTAAGCAGAGCTACTTGGAAGTCCCCTTTTAGTCCACTGGGCTTACTCCCAGGAAAGGGTTCGTAGGATTGCAGTTCTTATATTCTTCGCAATCTAAATTGAACTTTTTCAACTTTGTACCATTCCATCCGCTCTGCATTTAGCCTTAGTCATATGGCTCTTTAGGACGCGTCAGAGCCCTGCCAAAAGTGTCATAAAGTGTTTGTAGCTTTTTAGTTTAGGAAGAACATGGTGAAAGGGACATCTGCAGGAGGTTTGGAAAGGATACAGGCGGTGGCTTCTCTGCCTCCCGCAACACTAGCACATATCCGATGAAATGGATTCAAAACAGACCAAAGAAAATGATACCTTTCTGCACATATTTTGGACTTATGTTTCACAATCTGCCGCTACAAAATGTTGCTTGTTTAGACCTTGGGAAAAGGGGACTTGGCAAATGTATGGAGGGCGTAGTCACAATGGCTAAATGGAACCTCCATGTTCCGAGGCAGTCTGTTTCTGGTGCTGAAGACAGCAGCAGAGGGAAGATGTTGTCTTCCTTTCTCGCTTGCAGATGTTCCAGAATCCTCTACCAGGCTACTGTATAAAACAAGATGCCAGAAGAGCTGGGCCTTTGGACCAATCCATCAGGGCTCTTTTTACGGTATGATGGTTGAATTGTTGAACTAGGACCTGGGTTCAAATCCCTCCTCTACCATAAAGCTTGCTGGGTGGCCTTGAGCCAGTCACACTCCTTGCCTAGCCTTCCTCACAGCAGTACGGTCAACCCCTCTCCTGGTGATCCCTGGAGATCTCCCACTTTTGCAATTGATCTCCAGACAGCAGAGGTCCCTTGCCTCTCTATGACCCATTATGCATGGCAGCAGTCATGCCAGACTGCTGCCGGGTCCTTACCCCAGGGTGGAATGCCCCGCCGCTTCTTGTGTACGCACAAGGGAGGGAATCCCCCGGCGTACACGGACTGCCTTTACCGCGGGCCCTCCGAGGGCTTGAGTTGGGTCAGGGCTGGGTGGTGCCCAGGACGGCGGTAACATCAGGCATAATTGGAGATTATCCCCACAGCCCTGTCACCACCAGCCCAGGCATTCTTCCCCGTGCATAATCGGTCTACCCTTCCCTTCTTCAGGCTTCACTCCCGAAATCTCCAGGTATTTTCCCAGTCCTAAACTGGCAACTTTACCACAGAGGGAGATTGTCATGAAAAGAGAGAGTGGAGAAATAAACTCCCCGTTGGGCAAAAAAGGAGGGTGACAGCTGAATCAATAAAGATATCGGTTTCCATGACTGATGGATTGTACCTTTATATTCTGCTTCCCCATGCATGGCCATGAGCATGGCCATTTGTTTTTTTTGATTGGTGTGCTTTTAAAAATGTATTTATAATTTATTTCCACCCTACCTCCTGAGACTCAGGGAGAATTACATCACAATAAAAGATAAAATAGACAGACAAAATACAGAAATCACTAGATTAAATACAATTAAAATCTAAACGCAGAAATTCAGTCGTCAGCTGCCTAGAAATTCCCCCTGTGTGTTTAATTCCTTCTTTGTTTCAGCGTAAGTTCCTTGTTTTAGTGCTTATTCAATGTCACTGTCACTTTGAGATTCTTTTTTAAAGATCAGCTATAAATGTACAGAGTTTAGCCAGAGGCTATAGCAGATGAGGACGGCATAACGCACACAAAAGGAATCATAATTGCATTCCAAAACGGCACGCACAAACTCATATCATATCCAAAGTATTCATCCACTGGGAGGTTGACTGTCTGCTTCCTAATACTGGATGTAGCACTCACAACCCCAAATGCAGGGCGCTCAAGATCATTTTCGTCTCCTTGTTACCAAGCAAAGCTGTAGTGTTCAGTGGAGGAGATAGGTTATTTGGGCTGTCTGTCATACAAGCCAGTATTTCAGAACTCATTTTTTCCCTCCTTCCTCAACACAGACTTTTCATCCCAGGCAATGAGGACTGTGTCATTCACAAAATAAGTTGGCCATATTGTGATTAAGGCTTTTCTTCTCTTGGTTCTAACAAGCACTCTGAAATGGCTTCTCAAGAGTCCCAGGTTGATTCCATGGCTGCACAGAGAGCTGGCAGCTTACTGTGTCACAGGGTCCTGTCTAGAACCTGCACTCACCAAGAAGAGTCCTGTGAGTCCACAGAAGGGACCAGCAAGACCCACGCCTCTCTACAGCCTCTGCAGCAGACTGATGTTTTAAATGGAATTTGGCAGGGATTTGAGCTTCTGCCTGAAAAATTAAGGGCTCACTGGCCCTTGCCTTGTGACTATCGGTCCATGCACCTGATATGGCGTTCTGTTGTTTGGTGGCAGATTGTAATGGGCTTTCTCAGCCAAGCTACCTCAAACGTTGAGGATTGAAACTGGGATTTTCTGCATGCAAAGCATATGCTCTTCCACTGAGGTTTGGCCACTGCTTTGAACATGGGGGTCCTTCTTTCCCTACGTACTTCAAGGGATGTCTTTCCATTGCCTGATTCTCTTTTAAAACACCAGGGGACATAGCACCAGATTGTTTTTTCCCCATTGTGTGCACTGCTGCTAATCAACTTTGAATCTCAGCTTACATGTTACATTTTATTTTTCCCTTTCTTCTGTCCTCCTGGAGTGAATTAAGCATTCATGTTGACCCTTCAGCAGAATGTTTGGTTTCTCCTCTCGATTCTTCTCCGCTCACTCTTTGATCTCGCTGCTGCTGCTAATCCTTGATCTCATTATCTTCGCTCATTGTCCTGTGTCTGGTGTGTGTACAGCTTCGCTCTCCCTTTCTGATCATTTCCCTTGTCCACTTTAATCTTCCGAGCAGGAATGTCTTTTCTCAATTTCAAGCATCTCGGTTCTGATTGCTTTTCTTCATTGCTTCTTTACAGATTTCCTCTTTGCTTTTCCATTTACAGTCTACTGACTCCCATTACTCTTGCTTTGTTCTCATCGAGCTACACGTTGCCCCAGGCTGCGGCTCAAAGGCAGAGCACCTGGCTTGCCAGCAGAAGGTCCCAGATTAATCTGCCAGCAACCTCACTTAGAAGGATTTAGGGTAGCAGCGGCAGGACCACTGTATATACAGAAGGTCCCCAGTTGCATCCCCAGCATTTCCATTACACGAAACAGCATCCTCCAAAAATTGTGTTACAACTTAGAATACTGTGTCCCCTTGAGAACTTTTTGCTATAAGTCTCTACTAAGTTTTTGAAGGCTGATTATAAGAGTCTTCATTCTATGGCTCCGTATTATGCCCTTGTACTTATATACTTTTGCTAATCCTTATCCATGGTTCCTCTATGTATTTGTGAAACAGCCTGGGGGGTGGGATGTGTCCAGCTGTCCAAGTTGGAATAGGGCCAATCAGGGTGCAGCCGCCACACCCTGATTGGCCCTGTCCCTGCAGCTCCCGCCCTCTGTGCCTGGACTCTAGCCTCTTTGTTCTCAGACACACCTCAGTGCCTGGAGCCAGCAGCAGGTAAGGGGAGAGGGCCCTGGGCAAAGGATCCTGGTGGAGAGCCTGCTAACGAGGGTCTCTTGGTCTGCTAGGCTGGGCCTGCTAATGGGGGTCTCCCAGCCTGCTGACTGCCTGCTAAAGAGCTCTGTCCTGGCCCTGCTAACAAGCTGGCCAGCCCCGCCCACCCCACTTGATCCGGCTGCGAGCTGCTCTGGAGTCCGAGCGGCCCAAAGCCACCTTAAGCTGCCTGGTCGGGGGCCAGAGGAGGGGAGCCTTTCAAGGCCCATTCTTAGGAATGGGCTTTGAAGCTAGTGTTTTGTATAATTTGGTATAGAGTTGGTATAGTGTAGAAGAATCTAGAGGTTCTAATCCAGGAGTAGTCAAACTGCAGCCCTCCAGATGTCCATGGACTAGAATTCCCAGGAGCCCCTACCAGCAAATGGGAATTGTAGTCCATGGACATCTGGAGGGCCGCAGTTTGACTACCCCTGTTCTAAGCAGACAAATTTATAAGAATGATAAAAATATGTCTATGGATTAGTTTACTTTTATAAACTCAGTTGATATATGAATCTATACCCACGAATAGTTTCAATTTATATTACTAGTTACACACCTGAGGAAAAGGACATTTTGAAGATGTGATTACAGTCTGTGTGCTGGCATCTTACTTAAACTTGATTTGTGTGATCCTACAGACAACCTGAATTAAAGGATATTTGATTTTGTGGCTCTACATGCAGCTTTTCCGTCAGCATCCTCATCTTCTCCGTTTCCAAGCTATCCTGACAGGTCGTTCCTGTTTGCTAAAATTCGGGAAGCACCTGCTACAACACTTGGATACTGAGCTTTGGGGCTGGGCTACGTTGCAGAATATACAGTGTTTCAGTGTGGCTCAATAGCTCCCATGTCCACAAACTCGATGTCCAACTCAATGCAACAAGAGAACCATCCACGGATGGAGTCAACCCACTCCAACCTAGCGGCTGTCTACATTGTACCACATTGCTCCCCCGCATCGCCGAAGGCAAGATGCTCTTCTTCACAGACAATTGAAAACAGAGATCTGCCCATCCACAAAGTCATGGCTGAGGTGGCCTGTATGGCCTGTATGGCCCCTTCCAACTCTATGATTCTATGATTCTATGATTCTAGGTAAACCTGTCCAGACTAAAGTCCCAACACCTGGCAATAAGATCTGCCCAGATTTTGCAATTACACATTTTTGCAGGTCGGCCAAACTGTGGCTCTCCAGATGTCCACGGACTACAGTTACCATGAGCCCCTGCTGGCAGGGGCTCATGGTAATTGTAGTCCGTGGACATCTGGAGAGCCACAGTTTGGCCACCCCTGCCTAGGGAGTGAACGGATGAAACATGGACGGAATCAATTCCACCCAATATCTGTAATCTGATAAACAACAATGAGAGTCCTGCAGGATTTGACTTGCTGTGTCATGTATAGAAGGCAGCTAATAGAATCCAAACAGGGCCTTGGCAGTGGTGCAGGCCTGTTGTTTAAATGGGGTAAAACCCCAGGTCCTGAATGTAATTGTGGTAAAAGGTAAAGGTAAAGGTATCCCCTGTGCAAGCACCGAGTCATGTCTGACCCTTGGGGTGACGCCCTCTAGCGTTTTCATGGCAGACTCATGCCATGATTTGCCAGTGCCTTCCCCAGTCATTACCGTTTACCCCCCAGCAAGCTGGGCACTCATTTTACCGACCTCGGAAGGATGGAAGGCTGAGTCAGCCTTGAGCCGGCTGCTGGGATCGAACTCCCAGCCTCATGGGCAGAGCTTTCAGACTGCATGTCTGCTGCCTTACCGCTTTGCGCCACAAGAGGCTCTCAAATTGTGGTACAGCCCGCCAAACTATTTTCCACTGCCACAGGAATGTGAGCATTGTGCTTTTCAAGGAGATGTGACAGAGCTCTTTGTACTCTTCCCAACTACAGTTGGATGATATTAGCCCACTAGCGCACCCTTCTGATATTTTTGCAGCCAAGTGCATACGAAAGCTTATCCCTTGGATAAAACCTTTAATATGCTCCTGGACTCAAACTGCTTCAGAGGAACACGGCTGCCTGCCTGAAACCAAGGCCTAGAAAGAGAAATTAAACATTTTGAGACCCAGGCCTTGTCCCGGGGAGCCTTGGTGCTTCTTGCATACCTTCCATTGAAATAAGGAATGGAAAGCATGCCGCCGGGGCCAGGATCTCTTGGCTGAAAAGATGGGGAAATAAATATCATGGCTAAAAATAAAACACCATCTATCAAAGTGTTCAGTGGTGCCTGACAATGAGGGAGGTGTGAATCTTCCCTTTATATAAATGTAAAAAAAAAAAAAAAATCAAGAGGTACATCTCTCTATAATACATAGTCAAGCATGTCATAAAATATTGCTTTGCTTCTTCATCCCACCTTCACCGATGTGGCTTTTTCTTTTTATCTTTTCTTTTTTTTGTGTGTGCCTCTGCAAACTCCAGCAAAGTCAAAACGACCTGAAATCTTTGTTTCGTAATGGAAGCTTAAATGGGCATTTAGATTGGTTCATTGTAGGTAATTCTCTGCTTTGTACTAAGATGCCATTCACTGATTCACATACACACATCCCTCCTCCACCTTGGGGTCCTCTAATATGGAGAGCCAGGTTTGATTCCCCCCTCCTCCATATGCAGCCCACTGAGTGATTTTGGACTAGTCACAGTCCTGTTACACAAGTCTTCGCAGTGCAGTATTATCAGAGTTGTTTCTGGCCCACCTTTTTCACAAGCTGTCTGTTGTGGGTAGAGGAAGGGAAGGTGTGACCCCCAAAAGAGAGAGCCAGTTTGGTGTAGTGGTTAGGAGTGCGGACTTCTAATCTGGCATGCCAGGTTCAATTCTGCGCTGCCCCACATGCAACCAGCTGGGTGACCTTGGGCTCGCCACGGCACTGATAACGCTGTTCTGACCGAGCAGTGATATCAAGGCTCTCTCAGCCTCACCCACCCCACAGGGTGTCTGTTGTGGGTAGAGGAATGGGAAGGTGACTGTAAGCCACTTTGAGCCTCCTTCGGGTAGGGAAAAGCGGCATATAAGAACCAACTCTTCTTCTTCTTCTCTTCTTCAAAATGCATTTGTTGGGATAGATACAAAGGAGGTAAAAACAGAACATGAACACAAAAAATCTCTTTTTGTAACAGCTGGAATCTTGTTAACAGATAAGGGAACACGTTTTTCTCACCACCAAAAATGGAAGTAAGGCCTGGTTTATTTATGTTTACAGATAATGATGCATAAACATCGATGAGGAAAGAAAATATATTTTCAAGAAATAGTTATCTCCAGTCAGTAACCTTTTGTTTTGGAATAAGATCATGCCAGATGATTATGTAAGACATGACATTTTACTTATGTACGTAACATTTGCGTTTTCCAAAAATAGGCAAAATTATATCTAGATATATCATTTTTTTTTTGTTGTGCAGATTTGGGATCCAGCTGGAAGCAGGGGTGGCTATAATGACTCATTTGGGGGAAATGAAAAAGAGGTACATCCAAAAGCGTATGCATACAAACTAGGAAGATGCACAACTGTGCTGTAGAAATGTGCAACAGACAAAGGAAAATGCTCCTTTACATAAATAGCCGTTGTCTTTTGGAACTCAAGATATGATGATGCTGGTCACTGAAATAAACAGATTGGATTGTTTTGCTGCACTTGTTGTCAATGTTCTATCATTAAAACATTTTTTGTTGCTCCAGAAGGTCAGACCAGAACCAATGGCTTGAAATTAATTTAAAAGAATTTCTGGCTAAATGACTAGATGTTCCTGACATAGCAGTTCCTCAGTGAGTCCCTATTGCTTTGAGAATTTCCCCCTTTTCCACATGTGTTTTGCTCCTTCTAGTGGTCAATCTGATATTGCATCACTGTATGTCCAGCTTAGCTCCCTGCAAATTTAAACTCGGGGTTTTATACAGGACACACAGTGATGTTGTTATGTATCCACCAGTAGAGGGAGCAAAACATGTGCAGACACACATGACAAAAATAAGAATGTGGAAGAGCACTTTGTCTTTCAGGTCATTTTCAGAACTCATCTATGTTAAAGACTAAGCAGTTTTAAGAAGGGGGCCTACACAGTTCCCTTTACCAGTGGTGGTATCTGCACTGTGTTAATTGTCCAAAACAGATCTGCTTGAAATAGTGATAGGTGTCTAACACCTCTTCGAAGGAGAGATGTGGTGCCATGCTTCCAAACAGCAGTCCTTTACCATTCTCTCTCTCTTTCTCCTTTTCCCCTCAAGGTCTGTCAAAATCTTTGGGCCTCATTGAAGGCTACGGTGGCCGTGGCAAAGGTGGACTACCTGCGACCCTCTCCCCGGAGGAGGAAGAAAAAGCCAAGGGGCCCCATGAGAAATACGGCTACAATTCCTACCTCAGTGAGAAGATATCACTAGACCGTTCCATACCAGACTACCGGCCAACCAAGTAAGTGCCTTGATATCATACAGCATGTACTAGATCAGTGGTTCTCAACCTGGGGGTTGCCAGCGCTGCCTTGGAAAATGTGAGAAGATTTTGAGGGTGGGGATGGGAAGGGAAGGGTAGAGCCTGGCTGGTTTGCAATGTCACTTCTGGGTGATGTTCTAGGAATTCCCCTAATATGACAAAGACCATGGAGACATGGGCAGATTCCTGAAGTGTCACCATTCGCCAGAGTTCCCCATAGCCACTACCTGTGTGCTGCAATGCATGGATTTGTCTGTAGCCACTGAGTGAATGGTGGTGCCACTTTGGTCACTGCGCAACTCTTTCATATGCACTTCACGATTTTCTGCGCAACGACAAATGATGCAAGCTTTGAATCAAAATTTCATTTGTCACAGTCCCAGAGAAGGAAAAACCCTGCTATGAAACCATGACCTTAGCTATTAACTCCTTGTAAGTGTTGCAAGGTAACACTCATTATAACCTTTCTTCGCTTGCTAGCAAGGCCTTGGGTAGCTGTCACGAGAACTCCCTGTCAAATCTATAGTTCATCGCGGAGAGAGGAAGAGAGAGGGAGGGACAGGAATAAAGTTGCAACTGACAAATAAATTTCAGGTCTAGAATTACTGGCCCCGATATTAGCGCACAGTCACTTGACAGTCAATGGAAATCCTGCTTCTCTGTAGGTGCTTAGGAAATGGCCCGGTTCTAAAGATGTATCTGAAAAGGGGGCAGGAAGGATCCCTCAAATGAGAGATCCCCGATGATTTCGTCCCAATCAGATGGGGGCCAGGAGATCATCAGAAACATATTTCCCCAGGCCCAGTTTAAGGATTTGTGGAGCCTTAGCAGAGCATAATTGGGGGGGGGGGGGGGGCTTCTAGGGATAGTTGGAATTTTGGCAACAAATGACAGCTTCACTTTGCTGAAAACATTTTCCAAACCTAAGTGGTACATGCAAGTGCAATGTCCAGTTTCTAAGGGGACCTTCACACTTATGCAGCTTGTGGTCTGCCCACATGCTCAGTGAGTAATGCACATGCTCAGTTACTGAGTATGGGTATTGCCCTTTTTTCATTCTTGCGGTTCACAAGCCACAGTAGTGGCCCCCTTAACAATCACAGTATGAAGGCCCCCTAACCATTCACTACTGTGGGGCCCATGGAACTGTGGGGCCAATAGCCCTTGCTACATTTGCTAGATCAGTGGTTCTCAACCAGTTTTATGGTTGGGGGTCACCACAACATGAGGAACTGTATTAAAGGGTCGCGGCCTTAGAAAGGTTGAGATCATAACTGTATTGCAGACAATTTATATATAAAATTACTGAGATGGACCAGGAGGAAAATGTTTTGTATGCTGTTCTTTAGATTGCAAGATGCCTTGCTAATTTCCTGGATGTTTTTTTTTCCTTTTTAATAAATAAAACCCAGCCTAAAATGGTTAACTCAAATATCTTCTTGGTCTCTGATTAAAATAGATGCAAGTCTAAGGAGTTTAGCTTTAATGGGTTTCAAATTGCTGCATTAGCAAGGAAAACGGTTTAAAAAACCCTCTGGCTGCAAAGCATTCCAGAGTGTGTATTAATTTGAACATGGCTCTGCAAACACACACAGACTAATGCAAATTGCTAGGCAATTTAGAAAGCTCACAGATTCCAGGGAGTGCGCCCGTTTTTTTTGCTGTGTGCTGATTTCTGAGCTGCCGTTTGCTTAAAAGAAAAGGCATTTTTAAAAATAAAATAAAATGAATACTCTTTTTTTTCCTGTATAAAATAGTGTGACCTCTTTCTTGGGCAAAGAGGAGCAGCAAAGATGATCAGGCTCTCGAGAGGAACCCTGTGCTTCAATTTCAGCTGAACCTCCTCTGATGTTGTTGTCAGAACGATATACAGAAGCGATTGTATCTACACAACATCCATGAATCACTTGTAGATCTCATTGCTACAGAATATCGTGATGATTGCTCAGGATGGAAAAGAGGACCAGCAGGAGCTGGGGAGAACTGTATCCCAAACCTCTTTGCCATAGGGTTACCAGCTCTGGGTTGGGAAATACCTGGAGGCCTTGGGGGTGGAGCCAGGGGTAGGCAGGATTTGGGGTGGGTGTCCCCCCTCAATGCTATGGTGTCCACCCTCCAAAGCAGCCGTTTTCTCCAGGGGTAGTGACCTCTTTAGTCTGATGATGACCTTTAATTCCGGGGGATCCCGAGGTCCCACTTGGGGACTGGCATCTCTATCCTGCCATGAAGCTGGGCCAGACCCTACTTCTCAGCCTAAACTATATTCACAGAAGACAGGTTCAAAAGTAACCATTATCTCTGATAATGAATGAAACCTCCATATTCAGTGATAGCTTATCTCTGAATATCAGGTGCTAGGAGCAGGAATGGGCTTTGGCCTCAAGGATCTGCTCCTGGTCCTTCTAAGGCAGGGGTAGTCAACCTCTGGTCCTCCAGATGTTCATGGGAATTGTAGTCCATGGACATCTGGAGGACCACAGGTTGACTACCCCTGTTCTAAGGTATAAGGTTAGCCACTATGGGAATCAAGATGCTAGACTAGAGGAACAATTGGTCTGATCTAGCAGGGACTCAAATATGCAGCATGCACGGAACTAAATTGGGTGTGTAGGGCTGACACAGCTATTGGCTGTGTAAGCAGGTACATGTAACTTTAAAATAGCATACACAAGGGAAAGGTGTGCTCATATCCTGCAGGGGTAAAAACCTAGAAAGCTGTATAGGACATTTATCCATGCAATAAATAAGAGTATTCCTACTGACAACCAGGATCCAGCAGACGTTTTCTTGTCTAATAGCTATTCTGGTGCCTTGCTATCTGGTTTTGATTGATGTAGAAGAGTGGAGACAGGAAAGACGCAGTAGGTTACTAACAACAGATATGCCCACGACTAACAACAGACATGCCCAGCATGGAATCCATCATCTCAGTTGGCATGTTTGTGCTCAGCTTGTCCACTTTCCAGCATTTGCTGGCTTTGGGATAGTTATCTTGCTAATCCTGTTCTGTTTGCTTGAGTGATTATTCCCAATATCATTGTGCAATTATTTAGATTTTTTTAACAGTGGTTTTGATTTTCCACTCATTGCTGCTGGCCTCGTAGATCCATTTATAACATGTAAACATGTCGTAGGGGTTCTGTATACAGTATATGTTGCATACAATGTACAGTGTATGTTGTTGACATATGCAGTATACTACAGTTGCGTCCCATAGCCTGCTTTATGGTCTCTCAGCATTTCAGTCATCCTGGGGTTACTCAGGAAATCTATAAATATCTTTGCCTTCCATCAGGAGAATAACACCACTCCTGCAAGTTCAGCAGAGGTCTTTGTATAAATTAAATGTCAATATTTGAGATGCCTCCATGCATACCGGCAGCCGGGAGACTGTGTGTATCAGGAATTTGCACTACCCACAGTACTCCTGATATATGTGGTTGTCACGTGACCCGAACAGGAGCAAGATGTGTATTTTGCATGTGTGTGCAGTTTTAGTACATACAAACCGGAACCCTAGAAAATTCAGCGGCCAATGTGCAAGCCATGAAGCCATATACATATACAAAACATGTGTGTTTTCCTTGTTTAGACAACATGGCAACTGTGTAAATTAGGAGCTTATAGGTATGGTGGGCTGTGCTCTCTTTTAACAAATGGATCTGCTGTCTTTTAATCCTTGAACGTAAAAAATGGTATAGCATAGGAATCATAGCGGAACAAAGATTTTGAACTTTAGTATTCCAAGAAGCTTATGAAGGTTGAGGAGCATAAGTCTTATTCCAGAATCTTAATGCAGACTGCAAAGAATCAGGCGTGCGGGCTTCACGTGCTCTCCCTGTTGTGTTTCATGTTGCACCCGCCTCATCCTGGAGGTCACAATTTCTTTAGATTTCATAACTAAGCAAGCATCATCAGGAGTGTCTAAGCCATGGTCCACAGCCTTTTTGAGCATGCAGGCACCTTTGTAGTTCTGACACACTGTGAAGGGTGCAGCCACAAAATGGCTGCACAAAATGGCTGCCTCAGAACATTTGCCACAAAATGGCTGCCATTTGCTTCCTTTCAGTCACACGGTGAATGTGCTGTGGTGACAGCGCCTGACAAAGCTTTAAAAAGTTTTAAAAAATCTCCACAACCAATCAAAGTTTCAGCAGCCAGTCCAAAGCAATGCTGGGCAAAAGCTCCACCTGGCCTTGCCCACTTTCTAAAACACTTGGCAGGTACTGGGAGTGATGCCAATGGGCACTGTTGCAGCCACAGGCACCAACCTGGGGACACCAGGTCTAAGCCCCCCAAAATGGTTTCTCTCTTCTTTTCAAAGCACAGTTAACATCCCAAATAGAGGCCAAGACTCTTCTGGGCGGTCAAGACACAATCTCAGTCAAGTGCAGACGTGCCACGCTATTTTTAAAGAGAGAGCAAAGTGGTAATGAGGTTCATCTCCTTCAGCGACAGTAGCAGTGAAGCATGGGCAGTGATAATCTGTTGTGGTGCATTTTACTGCTTTCTGGGCACAATGGTCTGACATCGTTCGAAGGTAATCCTGATGCCATCCTATATACGATCTTATCAAGATTGTGTTGGGGGTTTTTACAGTGTTTCACTGGCCAAAGGTAACATAAAGTGGGGTGATGTCCGTGCAACAAAGAGGCAAACGGCTCAAGGTCCAAATTCTAGCATTAATTTTCGAAAAAGGCTTAAACTGTATACAAATGCTTGGATTTATTTTGTTCTCTTTCACTACTTCTGTCTTAAAAGGTATTTTCCTTTTCTGGTTTCCCCTTGAAACTTTTGTTACATAGCTGCTATTTTACCATTACAATAAGCCTCTAAGGTAGGATTTGCTGAAAGAGTATGTGACTAACCCAAGATCATCCAGCAAACTTCCATGGTGAAATAAGGATTTGAACGTGGAACTTCTAGGCACTAATCTGACGGTCTAACCCAGGGATTCCCAGCCAGGGTTATCTGGAGCCCTGGGACTCCCTGGTCTTTCCCCTACACCCCGCCTTAACGGAATCAGCCACATTTCTGGTTCCAGGGCTCCTCAAAGCCTGACAAAATATTTTTAACTAATTTTATTTTTATTATTATTATTATTATTATTATTATTATTATTATTATTATTATTATTGAATTTATTACCCGCCACTCCCTTGCGGCTCGTGGCGGGTTACAACAGTATAAAACCCCATAAAATACATTAAAACCAATTTACTTTATTTATCATCATCCTCAATCAGATCATATAATGTAGTACCTGTTGACCCACCTAATCTTCCTTAATTTGTCTAATAATTCCCCCTTGAAGCTGCCAAAGCGACTGACCATCCTTATGGTTTGCTGAAGGGAATTCTGCATGCTATGTGAACTTTTTTTTTTTTGGGGGGGGGGGGGGAGAATTCTGCTTGCCAGTCAATTTTGCTGAGATAAATTGAGAACATAGCACAGTGTCCAGGCAGAACAATAAGTGTGAAAAGAGAATTGCTACTTTGGGAGAGCTTTCAAAGCCCTGTTGGTAAAATGGAATTGCCTTTCTTGCCATTCTCGGTGGGTGCATTTTGAGCCAGGGAGCTAGCTGAAGTAGACACAGGAGAATCTTAGTTCCACAGGGAGTTTCATGAGCAGGGTCTCAGAGAGAGAGAGAGAGAGAGAGAGAGAGAGAGAGAGAGTGCTGAAGAGGAGCTGAAGGAGGCAGACCAGCTGGTTGATGTAACAGGGCAAAACAATGGGGAACAGTCAGGAACTAGCAAAGAGAACTTGGGAAGATCAGAGACACAGGAGATCAGTGAGCCTCTTGAACAAAAGAGACAGTATCAGAGGTAAAACAGCAGAAGGAGGAGTGCCTGACTCACCACCCCGGCATGGTAACTGTCATCCATGGACATCTGGAGAGCCACAGTTTGACCAACCTTTTACTAGGGTATGGTGGTCCACCTCCAGGGGGTGGGTGGAGATTTCTTGCAAGTACAGGCAAGAGAGATGAGTTCACCTGGGGGAAAAATGGCCACTTTGGAAGTTGGGTTCAATGATATCATACCGTATTGAATGTCCTCCCTTCCCTGAACTGGCCTTCTTCAGGCTCCACCCCCAAAACTCCAGGTTTTCCCCAACCTGGAGCTAGCAGCCCATTTATTCTGCCTAGCTGCTGATTCTTCTACTGCCAACCCTCTCAAAAGTTCTACCATTAAATCTGTAAACATATTTGTTCAGAGTGAAGGCGATTGACTTAGTACCTCATAAATTAGATATAACTGATTTCCCTATTGATAATTCTCTTTGAAACATGGCAGATGTAAAGGAATAAATAAACCACAAAACAAAATATGCATCTAAATCAAAGAATCACACTCGGTTTAGAGAAGGAAGGGGGAGTGGGAAGAAGCGCGGATATAATTTTGAAGTTTCTCTTTTCTCTCCCCGCCCCCGTCTTGTCAGATGTTTTCCGTAATCGTGCACGGCTCAATTAATTCTCTGGTTGATCTTCTTGTTTGTGTGGAGGAAATTAATCAAGCGTTCTTCAACTCAGTCGCTTTAATCGAGGCAATAACTCACGCTCTCAGAATGAATGGAATCTTTTTTTTTTTAAGAAGGCTGTTTTCTACGGAGAATCAAAGGCAGACAAGCGAGTGATCTTTGCAAATTCGGGAGAAGAGACAGCGGATAAAAGCTTGATGTTATTGCTGGGCTTTTGATTCTGTTTGGCACAGTGCTGCCTCACCCTGCTTAGAGTTGCATTTAACCCAGAAACAGCAGCAAAAAGCAGAATTTTGCTGCAGAAGGGCAAAGGGACATAACATCCAGGCAGTCTTAAACTCAACCCTTTAAGCTCAGGGGGGAAAAAGAGCTTTGAAAGAATCTAAAAACGTGTTAAGAATAATCAGTTCTCTGAATGGCAAGGCTACAAACACCCTGCTTGGGTTGCCAACCTCCAGATAGAACCTGAAGATCTCCTGTCTTTACAATTGGACTCCAGACGACCAAGAAAAGTCTCCTTGGAGACATTTGTGGCAGGTTCTGAGTTTTCGTGAGTCACTGCTCATTTCTTCAGATGCCTTCTTCATCTGGCATCTGAAGAACTGATTAGTGACCCACAAAAGTTCATGCCCTGCAACAAATTTTGTTATTCTTTAAGGTGCTACTGGATTTTCACTCTTTTCTACTGCTGCAGACAGACTAACATGACTACCCATCAGGAAAAAAATAGCTCCTTTGGAGGATGGACACTGTGACATCATACCCCGATTGAGGTCCTTCCCCTCCCCAAATCCCACCCCCCAGTCTCCACCCCAAAAATTGCCAGGTATTTCCCAACACAAAGCTGGAAACCTTACTCTGCACATGTGCAGAGTGTTTTTTCCCCTTACAGCACAATAGCTTCACATGTCTGTCTATGTTCTAAAGGGAACTCTTCAGCACTCAATTAGTAATTAAATTACAGAATTCACAGCCAAGGGACATAGCGACGTCCATGAGCAGAGATGACTTTAAAGGAGATGGAATTATTTTGGGGAGGATAGGCTCATCAAAGATTAGTACTAGCTTTTCTTATGCTCTCTCCTGGTATTAGAGGGTAAGTTCTATGTAGGCAAAAGGGACTTCCTGGCAGATGAGATACAGGAATTTCCCATTTAGGAATTAAGGCACTGATTACTTGCATGGTTTTTTCCAACTCGTGTCTTAATCTTGCCCTTACTGCCTTAGATCCTGCAATGTCTTTTGTAAGCACGCTAATTAAATCAGCAAAGGACTCGTAATGTGATTATAAGCAAATAGGCTGTTTTTCCCTCGGATAGCTGAAGGTGTGATATACTGGAGATATGGGGCTTTCTCTAACTCTGCAATCCTAGATAGAGTTTGAAGGGATAAAAACATAAGTAGTGCTCTGCGGGATCAGACCAGTGGTCCACATAGTCCAGCATTCTGTCTCACAGAGTGGCCAACCAGCTCCTGTGAAAAGCAACAAGAAGGTGCAGAGGCTGAGGCTTTCAGTTGATTTTTGCCTCTTAGCAAAGATTTGTTTGCTCTGAATATGGAGGCTCCCATTGGTCCCTACTGCTACTTGTCATTACTTGGCGGTACCTCTCCCAGCCTAGGAAGGGCATTCTATCTGGGCTTCTGCTAGTGTGGTTTTACATAGCGTCTTCTAGGGCAGGGGTAGTCAACCTGTGGTCCTCCAGATGTTCATGGACTACAGTTCCCATGAGCCCCTGTCAGCAAACGCTCCTCCGTGAACATCTGGAGGAGCCAGTTTGGTTTAGTGGTTAGGAGTGCGGACTTCTAATCTGGCAAGCTGGGTTCGATTCTGCGCTCCCCCATATGCAACCAGCTGGGTGACCTTGGGCTCCTCACAGCATTGATAAAGCTGTTCTGACCGAGCAGTGATATCAGGGCTCTCTCAGCCTCACCCACCTCACAGGGTGTCTGTTGTGGGGAGAGGAAAGGGAAGGCGACTGTAAGCTGCTTTGAGCCTCCTTCGGGTAGGGAAAAGCGGCATATAAGAACCAACTCTTCTTCTTCTTCTTCTTCTACCCCTTTTCTAAGGAGTTGACTCTCTCAGGCTTCCATTTGAGCATCCTTCGAACCGTGTCCTTCATTTTTGTCAAGTTCTCCTTTTTTGAAATAAAACGTTACTGTTTTGGATTTGATGGGTAACTTTCCATTAACAACAGTGCTCAGCTGCATGTCACTGCTCCCAAAGGGTGAGACAACATCTACGTCTCTCACCTAGTCTTGAGCTCCATTCCAAACCAAGTCCAGGATCACAACCCCTCTGGCTGGCTGTTTGACCAGCTGTTCCAGCGCGCCGTCATTTGTGATATCCAGGAATCTCATTCTATAGGATATCTTGAGCACATTAAGCTTACCCATTCAACGCAAGGGTAGTTGATGTCACCCAGTATCATAATATTATCAGTTTCACTCACTCCCCTTATTTCCCTTTTTAAAAGGGTCTAGCTCTGTTTAGGTTTGCATTATAATCCTAATTACATGATCTCCTTGTTGTAACTCCTGCACATGCAAAGCGGAAGTAAGAAGCAATAATAGCTAGCCTGATGTTTATGCTTAGCACATTGTTTGTGTACTTGTTTGGCTCCATTTATACCCCACCTTTCTCCCCACTCAAGACTCAAAGCTGTTTACAGTGTTCTCTTCTTCTCCATTTTATCAGCACTGCCAGGTAGATTAGGCTGATAGTGTGTGAGTGGCCCAGAATCACAAAGCAAGCTTTCGTGGCAGAGTGGGGATTAATTACCATGTGGTATGTAGAAGTTTAGGTGGGGGAAAGTGTCATCAAGTCCCCATGGTGTTTTCTAGGCAAGAGGCTTCAGAGCTGGCTTGCGATTGCCTGCTTCCACGTCATGCCCTTGGCATTCCTTGGAGGTCTCCCATCCAACTACTAGGCATGGATGATCCTCCTTAGCTTCCAAGATCGGACAAGATGAGGCCATCCAGATCAAGACACATAGAAGCTCTACTGTGTTAAGTCAACGTACCCTCTAATTTCTTCCTCATAGCTTTGCTAGACTGGGACCATTTCCCCTAACCATACAAGTTCCAACTATGAGCCTAATTCTGATGATTTGGATCCAATGAAAATCTGGAGTAAAAACCAGAACAATCTGGGGAATCCCTAAAATGTCATGCCATCATGTCTGAGTACAACTGGAAGTAATGTTGCAAATGTTGTACAATGTCACTTCCCGCCTCAACCCCATTAGAATGAAGACAGTTGCAATGGAGACCATGGTATGAGCTTTTGGACGTGCTGACATCACCTGGAATTGATACCGGCATTATCAGGGTGATGTTCTGGCTTTAGGGCAAAACTCTATGGCAGAATTTTACTTTAGACTGTAGAGTTTTACCCCAAAACTAGAGGGTGACCCCCCCCATGACCGTGATGTGCTGATGTAACTTCCTTGGGCCAGTCACAGTCCTTTTAGCGCTGTTCTTACAAAGCTGTTAGAGCTCTGTCGTCCCCACCTACCTCACAGGTTGTCTGTTGTAGGGAGAAGAAGGGAAGGAAATTGTAAGCCACAAGACTCCTACAGGTAGTGAAAAGCAGGATATAAAAAAAACATATCTTCTTCTGGGTGATGTCAGCATGTCATGTTAAAAAGTGACATTCTTCCAGGTTGGGGTGAGTTTGGGGAGAAGTTCAGGGGGGCAAGGTGCAGCCGGAAAGTGGGGGACCCCTCTGGACCAGTAAACCTGGCAACCCTACCTGCCCTGCTCTCCTGAAGATATATCTCTGAGCAGCTGCTCTGAATATTTTCATTGCTCTAACTGCTGGGCTAAGGGACTTTGCACTGCTTTCATCTGCTTGGGCGCAAGGGCAGTAAAACATCTTTATGTTAAGCGGGCAAGCAGTTAAGAATTCTAGCTCCGTTGCGTGCAAAGTACTCTCACCCTGTGCCATTCCTATATTTTAATCCTGGAGATCACTGCAAGATGCAAGAGGGAAGCATTAAGGAAATTTATGAACTTACTAAAGTGGAGCTGCCCATGCTCCGGCTTGCAGCAAAGTCTGACACGCAGGTGCCTTTTTATCAATTTAACAGTATTTAAAAGAGGGCGAGTTATCCAAGCCATTTGTCTCAGCAACCACAGGAACATTTTTGCCTGCTCAGATATTAACAGCCACAAGTTATGTGACTGAGCAGAGTGTCGGGGAAGAAGAACTGGAGGGTCGGTTCGTACTGAGAGCCCAGCAAGAGATGACACCCAACAAAATCCCGTTTCTTTAAAAATAATTTATGATGTACACTGAAAAAAAGAGCAAGGACAGATTACAAGAGGACATTTCTTTCTGTCGTCATGCAGTTTTGGCAGACACTGGCAGTCTTCAAGCAAAGGTTGGATGCACACTTTTCTTGGGTGCTTTAGGATGCTTTGGGCTGATCCTGCGTTGAGCAGGGGGTTGGACTAGATGGCCTGTGTGGCCCCTTCCAACTCTATGATTCTATGACAAATTCCAATAATCCACAAACGGGAGCCTTGTGAGTGCAAATTAAACTGAATGTCCTAAGATGGGCCTCCAGGATTTCCACTGTGGTGGGATCCCTCTTCTACTATGAACGTGAGAAGCCATGTTGGATCAGCCAGTGGCCCATCCAGGCCAACACCCTGGCCTCTTTCACACATGCTAAATAATGCAGTTTCAATTCACTTTGCTGACCTTTTACAAGTGGATATTGCCAATTTCTGCTTTATGTGAACCACCCTGAGCCTTCAGGGAGGGCGATGGATGGATGGATGGATGGATGGATGGATGGATGGATGGATGGATGGATGGATGGATGGATGGATGGATGGATGGATAGATAGATAGATAGATAGATAGATAGATAGATAGATAGATAGATAGATAGATAGATAGATAGATTGATTGATTGATTGATTGATTGATTGATTGATTGATTGATTGATTGATTGATTGATTCACACAGCAAAATCCAAGTGCAAAGTGCATTTAAAGTAGATTGAAGTTGCATTATTTAGTGAGTGTGAAAGTACCCTCTGTGTCACACAGTGGCAAAAACCCGAGTGCCATCAGGAGGTCCACCAGCAGGACCAGAACTCCAGAAGCCTCCCCACTGCTAGTGTGATGTGTGGACCAATGGGCCAGATAAAATAAATGGAGGCCTCTAAATTCTCAAAAACAGGCCGTGGTCAAGGCAAGCATTAATCATGTCCCAGCTTTCACTTTCAGCAGCTACATCAGTGTTCTCCAACCAAGTAGGGAGCCAAATATCTATGTACAGGAGCTATTATTTTACAAAAATCCATTGTACATTTCTTGCATGCTGTACTTATATGTATAAAGGTAAAGGTAAAGGTATCCCCTGTGCAAGCACCGAGTCATGTCTGACCCTTGGGGTGACGCCCTCTAGCGTTTTCATAGCAGACTCAATACGGGGTGGTTTGCCAGTGCCTTCCCCAGTCATTGCCGTTTATATGTATACTAGATCCTAAAGGCAGCAACGCCCAAATGCACTTGAGCAGCGGCGTCGAGACGTTAGTATGTTCATAAGATCGGATTCTATCTGAGGCTACGCATAAAGCCTTTGGGCATTTTTAATCTAAATTGTATTATTAATAAATTCTGGTACTACGTTATGTTTTAGAAGCGTTACGGCGCATCCCCCTTAAGCCTAGAGATATTTCCGTATTGGCTAAACGTCTGGGTTAAAATTTCTCTCCTTTCCGTTGTGGTTTTTAAAGGTTAACCTTGGTTTCTCTGTGTGTGTGTTTTCCCCCAACAGGTGTAAAGAGCTGAAATACCCCAAGGATCTTCCGCAGATTTCCATCATTTTTATCTTTGTGAACGAGGCCCTGTCGGTGATCCTGCGTTCGGTGCACAGTGCGGTGAATCATACGCCCGCTCACCTCCTGAAGGAGATCGTCCTTGTTGATGACAACAGTGATGAAGGTCAGTGAGGTCAACATTTGGCACAGGAAAGAATGGATGCCGGACAGTGCGGCAGTATTTACTCAGTCACTTGGGGGAATGCTGTGCGGCTGATGTTCCTTCTTACCCTTCTCTGTCTCAGTCAGCCACTAGAAATGAGAGGCTTTTGTATTCCAATTTAGAAACTCATTGCTAATGAATTTTTTTCTGCCATTTCAGACACACCCATTTTAGTAACTGGCTGCTAGCGGAATTTATTTGCCTGTTGATACAAAACCCGCTTGCATTGGGTTACCAAAGCATGGCTGAGCCGCTTTTAAGGGAAACAGCTCTCTTCCATTTTGAACCCCTTCATTGTGTTTCTGAATCACTGCGGTGTGCTGTTTAAATTATCCATTGTTGTTGCTAGTTGTGAAATCATGTCTGACCCATCGTGACCCCATGGACAATGATCCTCCAGGCCTTCCTGTCCTTTACCATTCCCCAGAGTTTAAGTTTGCACCGACTGCTTCAGTGACTCCATCCAGCCACCTCATTCTCTGTTGTCCCCTTCTTCTTTTTGCCCTCAATCGCTCCCAGCATTAGGCTCTTCTCCAGGGAATCCTTCCTTCTCATGAGGTGGCCAAAGTATTTGAGTTGCACATAGTTTCCTACAATGTTGCTTCTCTCCCCTGCCCTTTTTCGCTGTGCAATCTTCCATGGACTTTTTGGGAGATTTCCAATTTGAGTAAAAAGGTAACGGTATCCCCTGTGCAAACACCGGGTCATGTTTGACCCTTGGGGTGACGCTCTCCAGCGTTTTCATGGCAGACTCAATACGGGGTGGTTTGCCAGTGCCTTCCCCAGTCATTACCGTTTACCCCCCAGCAAGCTGGGTACTCATTGTACCAACCTCGGAAGGATGGAAGGCTGAGTCAACCTTGAGCCGGCTGCTGGGATCGAACTCCCAGCCTCATGGGCAGAGCTTTCAGACTGCATGCCTGCTGCCTTACCACTCTGCACCACGAGAGGCTCTTTTTTTCTAGTTTGAGTGCTATAGCAATAAGCCATGGCACCACTGAGATGCCTTGACTCCATGGAACGGCCCTGCTGTGTTCTACATCCCTAACCTCTCCAGCCCACTGAATCAATGGCATTGGAGGCTGGGAGCTGTTTTAGCTATGCCACCATCATGTTCTTGCGCTGCTGTTTTTATTGTTCATATGTATTTCATTTTATTGGGGTACTATTTGGGGATTTTATTGTTATAAGATTTTTATGTGATTATGTTTTTATCTATGTTGTAAACCGCAGCGAGCCAGTTCGCTGGGAGCAGCAGTCTAGAAATCAGATAAATAAATAATTAATGGAGAAGGCATCTCAAGCGCTTCTGTAGCCCAGAAGTGCTATCCTGGTTTAGCGCTATAGCACTCAACTGAGGACGTTTTACAAAATCTCCGAGAAAAAAATTGTGTGGCGAAAAAGGGGCAAGGGAGGAGGAAGCGACACAGTTTGAAACAACCGCTAGTGCTTCAGAGACGGCTCATTAATGGAAGGAAGTTTGCTGCATGAAACCGGCATCCCTGTATCGCTTTACTCTAAACTGGGCCAGCAATGAATCACATCCAGTTTAGAAAGGTAATGTGAAAATCTTCAGATGGTGTCGTGATTTCCCAACCTGGCACCGTTGATGGAATTTCTGGCGCCTGTTTGCTGCTTCGACAAAGCGTCTCTTTCCCAAAGTAAGGAACTGATTTTGATTCTTCTCTGCTTCACTAAAGGAGGAGGTGATTCAGAAGAAGAACCAAGGAGGCATTGCTTTATGGTCTGCAGGGGGTACCCACTAAGAAACAGCTGCCACCGTTGTATGTGGTTTTGCAGCTCTTCCTCTTTCTTCCATCATAAACCTCACCATGAAGAGAGCTGGTGGGATGTAGTGGTCAGAGAGTCTGGAAGCCTTTCTCAACTTTTTTACCATTGAGAAACCCCTGAAACATTCTTCAGGCTTTGATAAACCCCCCAGAAGTAGCACAATCGTGGTTGGGGAAGCAGAGCTGGACATGCCCAGCCAGGGCCTCTGTCCTTCCCACCCGCTCCAGGCCCATCATTGGCCATTGGAGGAGAGGAGTCCACATCTATGGTCATATATGGTCAATCACATAATAAATGTGTAACAAATGTAGAAACTATATAATAAATTAATTAACTCCCACCAATTCAGGAAACCCTTCCAAGGCCGTCATGAAATTCCAGGGTTTCACAAAACCCTGGTTGAGAAATCCTGGGCTATGATCTGGGACAGTGGTCCCCAACCTTTTTGAGGCTGGGGACCGGCAGGGCAACTGCCCGCCCGCGCATGCTGCGCATGCGCGCCTGCGGCCGTGCATTGCGCATGAGCGGCCCTGATTCCCTCTCCCCTCCTCCCGCAGTAAGAAGCTTCCTGGGCCGCAAGCTTGCGGCCTGGGAAGTTTTTTACTGGGGGGGGGGGCGGGGAGAGGGAGCCGCAGCCCGGCACCGGGCCGCGGGCCGCAGGTTGGGAACCACTGATCTGGGAGACGCAGGCTAGACTCCCCACCCTGCCATGGAAGCTTGCTGAATGACCTGGAGCAGTCCTATTCATTCCACCTAACCCACACTATCATCTTGGGCTCCAATTGTCAAGGAAGGTTGAGACAGGTGAGCTGAATAAACAAGGAAGCATGAGTGGGGCTCCCTGGCAGCCTTCCTTCCAAGCACAGACCAACCCAAGACCTGCTTAGCTCCCGAGATCATGCCCTTTCCAACTGGGTCTCAAGAGCAGCGTTTTCTTTTCAGATTCTCAGCAGGTGGTTCCCAAGAAAGGTTCTGTCGTATGGCGCTTCCAGCACGATAAGTTTGCTTACCTTTACCTGTAAATGGACCGCTGTTCTATAAACTAGGTTGCCGTGGAAAGAACTTCAAAGCCATTTCTGCCTCTCACTAAGACTGAGCAAAAGGTTACGCTAATTCAGTTCCGAGTACGTGCCCACAGTGGCTGCCTCCCCTGCACTGCATGATCTGAGGAACTGAATGCCAACTGCATAGGCGTAAAAGCAGACCATTCACTTGGAAGGTGTCTTCTTATCAACTGCAGACAGAATGTGGGTTTTCAGAGCAATGGAGCCAGACTTGTAATTAGAATGACTATTGTCCCCAGGGGATATTTGCAGAGGAAGCCCGTTATTTGCAAGTGTAGCCTTCATTGCCATCTGGGACTACCTCCAAGTTGTTTACAAGGCATTCCCAGGATGTCAGTGGCCCTAAAAAACAATGTTGCTGACAACTTGGGACCATTCTTCAGTTCTGGAGGCAAGCAAGGAGGAAGCATGCTTAAAAGAGCAGGAGGTCTCCAAAGAGATACAGGAGGAGATTATTTGAAAAATTAATCTAACTATGCTGAATATACGCTTCCTCCAGTGCCCCCTGCAGGACATTTGTCAGATGTTTCTGAATCATGCACACTATAGATCTTGCATATTCCTACAGAAGTAGTGCTCAATTTTAAATTGCAAGCCATAGCGATTTAATTGTCTGGGGCTCTTGGTTCTAGAGGAAATGGCCAGGGTAACAGCAGTAAGGTGGGATTTTGAATGCTTTATTTGTGGAAATTCTGTCATCACTCATTTGGGTTAACTAGACTGTTAACCAGTGTACGTACAAGTAGAGATGCCAATCCCCAGGTGGGACCTGGGGATCTCTCAGAATTACGGGTCAGACTAAAGAAAACAGTTCCCCAGGAGTAAATGGCTGATTCGGAAGGTGGACTCCATAGCATTATATTCCACTGAGATCCTTCCCAGACCCAAAGCCTGCCATGCTCCTGGATCCACCCCCAAAATTTATTTTATTTATTTTATTTATTCATATTTTTATACCGCCCTCCCCGAAGGCTCAGAGCGGTTTACATATAACTGAAACTATACATGAAACCAAATCTCCAGATATCTCCCAACCCAGAGCATACAAGACTTGAAACAACTGTGCTTTGGGGGGAACGTGGAGCAAGCATAATTTCTTGCCAGCTCTGATCCAAAAATCTTGCAAAGAAAACAGAAGGCCGTCAGAGAGAGTCCCCAAAAAAGGACCCACGGAACCAAGCAGGCAAGGCCAGCAGGTGAGACTGAGGGCCAGTCTAGCTGGGTTTATTTACTACGAAAGCTCTACGAGGAAAAGAGAAGCGGAACAATTGTTCTATGTAGGTCAGCTGTTGGTAAAAGTGCAATTGGAACAAGTGCGGAAGGAGATGGGAGATTAATCCTTCCCATTAACTCAGGGTGCCTAGCGCCTTTCTTCTCCAGATAACCTAGAACGCAAAGTTACCTTGGAGTCAGATCCCCTGATTTGAATAGCTTTCCCAAACTGGGACGGGATTGCAGTATGACCTCCCCATTCAAAATCCATTAGCATCCCGGGTTTTGTTAGATTGCCTACAGCAAACAATCTCCAAGTGTCACTTGCAATCCTTGGCGTAGACTTGAATCTCTTGCCTAAGTCACTCCCATCTTGCTGGAGAAAGTAATGCTTTCACCATGAATATTACAAGAATCTTTCTTCCCCCCCCCCCTTTGGCAAAGCGCCTTCTGTGGCAGACAGGGAAGCCCTCGAGGATTCGTTAGAAAAGGTACTTCAGACACCAGCTCATTAAGGCTCCAGGCACTATGTACTTTCCCCTCCATGTAACCGTATTAGCTGTGATTGAAGATGCTCATTATTGTCTTTTCATTGTTCATGTCAACAGCCACAGTGCTTGTTGATCGTTGTCAGACAAAGGCAGGAGGGAGTAGCAGTTTTTCAAAGACGCCTGTAGGTCACGGGCTTCCGGCTCCATTTGAGCTTTATTTGAGCTGGCTTTGAGAGCCAGTGTGATGCAGTGGTTAAAGAGTGATGGGCTCTAATCTGGGGAACTGGGTTGGCTTCCCCACTCTACCACATGCAGCCAGCTGGGTGACCTTGGGCCAGTCACAGTTCTCTTAGAGCTGTACTTATACAGCTGTTCTCTTAGAGTTCTTTCAGACCCAGCTACCTCGCAGGATGTTTGTTGTAGGGAGAGGAAGGGAGAAGGTGTTTGTAAGGCTCTTTGGGACTCCTCTGGGTAGTCAAATGCAGGGTATTGGACAAATTCAGTGAGATAGATTAACTTTCCTTGTTGTGCGTGTGCCATGCTCATTCATGGCTAATGGAGAAGGAAGAAATATGGGGGTGGTTTACTTCAGTAGAAGTGCTCAGGTTTGGGGAGTCCTTCCCTCTTTACCCCACGCCCAACAAGATCAGTCTGTCTTGGTCCCAGTAACAGGGCTCAGTTGGGTGAAATTTGCTTCCTGCAATAGTGTGCAGGGTGTTTATTTTTTAGCGCCCCAAAGCATCCATTTCCTCCAGGGAAACTGATCTCTGTAGTCTGGAGAGGAGTGGTCATTCTGGGAGAACCCCAGATCCCACCTGTAGGCTAGGATCCCTAAAATTTTATCTCTAGAAGGAGAACTGTTCAGTAATAAACCCTTATTTAATTATATTCAGGACAAAAATCGTTCTACTGGACACAGCTGAAGTCTTTGTCATGCTATCTACACACCCCATTCTCTGTGTGTTCTGATCCTCCACTCAAAAGCTACCGGGAGTTATTTTCTCCAGAATTCTTATCATGCATTCTTGACATCCATGGCAACCAGGAAACCTCAACCAATCTCGGTCTTGGATCTTTGAAGGAAAGTTCTAATATCCTCTGAACAGTGAAGATGAAAAGTAACCTAAGGTCCCCTCTCCTTCTCATGTCTCTCAAGGCAAAAGGCTATCAAAGCTGTAAGATCATCAGATGCTTACCACAGCTGGGCTTGGGTTTCTCTCAGCTGTGAACTTCTTTTGTAGTATAAAAAAATAATACTTCCTTTCCATCCATCCTTCACTTTGTGTTGTCATGACCACGCTTTCACCACCACGAAGGAGAGTGGATATCTAAAAGAGTAGACTCCCTGTTATTTCACCGTTCATTTCATAAGGATATTTATTCCTTGTATATTACCCCATTCAAGTTTCCAGGAAGATCTAATAAATTAAAAAAAAATTAAGCCCATTGTTTAAACATAGGTTGTAGAACATTACTGAATAGCCTTCAGTGGGGAGCAAGATGGCATGTGAAACCACATCCGTATGAGAGTATGGCCACTCTGATCTAGGGATGTGCTCCTTGGCTCGGCCACCTTGGCAATCACCAAAACCCGAGGCAGCGCATAGGAGGCCTGCACCATGGCGTGAAGAGGTTGATACTCTCCCGGAGGGGGGCTCCTATCATTTCAGATGTTTTAAGGAGCCATGATGGGCAAGGGTCTAATGGGCATGTTGTCAGCCATGCTGAAGGTAGCATCCTGTCTGCTACAGTCAGAGTGAGTCGTCTGAGGTCACCTCAGTGTTCCTCCCAGAGGTGGCCAAGGGGCCTCTAGTTTGCTTTCTGTATCCAAGGTAGAAGGGACTGTCATGGCAGAGTGCCAAGATATTCTCCATGAAGTAGATTGCAAGTGCTTCACAACTGATTTCTGATTGACTATTGTTTGGGTGCCCTCCTTCCAGTATAGTAAATGACCAAACTATCCTAAACAATTGTGCTCGGCATGAGCATGCAGATACGATGGAAGTTGAGTAAAAATTGTGTTTTACTGACTTCTCCACCCTCATAGGCTCTCGTGTGCATTCTATAAGATGTTCTTGATCCTTCGCCATGAGTCTTCCTCCAAACTTGTTCTAGCCATCTCAAGTCCCATTTTTTCACATAGACCTGCTCTGTATAACAGGGAGCCCACTTGAGATGGGGGTAGAGAGGACATCAGGGAACAATCTCATCAATGGGGGACAGCATTCTGTCATTGCAGTCTCTGACCGGTCCATTTAGAGGAGTAGCAGGAGGCATTGGGTCCCACAGAGCATTAAGGAATCCATTTGGTTCCATAAGTCTCTGCAGGCAAGCTAGAATCTTCTCAGTGTCCAATTGAGGGTGAGATGGCAGCCGTATCCGAGCATTCAGAGCTTAGTAGTCTGATCATGACAGGGCATTTGCTGCAACCAGATCCACATCCACCTCATGCCAAAAATGAGGTCCAGGGTGTGGTAGGGCTGGTGACAAACTGTGAGAACTCTAGTGCCGCCATGGCTGGTACCATATGCAGCCCATTTCCAGAGGGCAGCATGGATGTTAAAGTCCCCAGGATTTCTGGGGAAATGTAACAACCAGGATGCTGCTGCTGCGTCCAACAGGGCTGGCAAGGCATCTGGTGGTGTGTTGGGCACATGGTATACCAACCAGATGGCCATGCTCTTGGCTGTGCCCCACCTGAGGCCAACACATTCAGTTCCTGGAATTGATGATGTGGGGAGTGCTTTGAAGAATAAATGCTCACAGATTAGGATTGCTACCCCCCCCCCGCAGTCCATGACTGATGGAGGATGGAGAACCTGGCTGGGCCAGTTCTTTACGGATGACTGTTCCATGCTCCCTGACCCAGGTTTCCATCACACATGCCAGGTCTGCTCCATGCTCTGCAAAATTAGTTTGCAGAGTAGAGGCTTTGTTGGTGATCAACCTGGTGTGGCACAATATCAGTGTCAGAGGCAGATTTTTAACCTTAGCCTCCTCTGTAGTGAACCAAGGGAAGGGACGGAGATTAGAAGGGGTTTGAGCATAGCCATTTCTGAGATCCCTTCTCTTGTCTCACCTCCCAAATGGGTGGGAATTAATTATTTTTTCATATATAAATTTATTAAACATTTATTGAGCCTCTTGTGGCGCAGAGTGATAAGGCAGCTGTCTGAAAGCTGTGCCCATGAGGCTGGGAGTTCAATCCCAGCAGCCGGCTCAAGGTCGACTCAGCCTTCCATCCTTCCGAGGTCGGTAAAATGAGTACCCAGCTTGCTGGGGGGTAAACGGTAATGACTGGGGAAGGCACTGGCAAACCACCCTGTATTGAGTCTGCCATGAAAACGCTAGAGGGCGTCACCCCAAGGGTCAGACATAACTCGGACAGGGGATACCTTTACCTTTACCTTTAAACATTTATTGGGTGAGAGGACCATATATGGTTACATTGACCTGACTCACCCTCCCAAAATGATCAGTGATGGGCCTGGAGGGGTAGAATGGGGAGGGACTCTGAGTGGGTGTGTGCATAACTATGCTTCCCAACCATGATCACGCCACTTCTGGAGTTTCTTGTAACCTGAAGGATGTTTTAGGGGTTTCTCAATGTTAAAAAAGTTGAGAAAGGGTGCTCTAACCAACACAACTGGAGCAGAATGAATTATCTTATATAGTTGCATGCTCCTCTTTTTCACTGAGCAGCAAGACGTTCCGGGGCCAGGGTTCCCTGGCTTGCGTCTCTTTAGGTAAGAGAGTATGTTGAAGACTCATGGCTTTTTTGTAACATTTGCTTGACTTAGAAATACATAATGGACCAATGGAGCAGGCAACCTCAGTTTCCCAAAAAAAGAGAGTGAGTGAGAGATCCCTTGCCCCCAGATCCTCCACTCCACAAATAGTCCATCGCTATTGCATCTCTCTGTTTTCTCTGAGACACACAGACACTGCCTCTCCTCCCCCCCCCCCCAGCTAAAGAGGACATCTTCTCCAAGCTCCAATGGGTACTATCAGGGGACCTCCTAACAATTCACTCCCCTTGAGGAACTACTCTAGACCATCAACTTAAGAAAGGAACTGATAGCCAGCAGCCACATCAAGGGGAACATTAACTGCTCTCCTGGGTGATGAAACCTTCCCTTCTTTGTCGCAAGCAGCCCACAGTGACGAGATTAGATCGCTGCCATAGGGGAGTTGTGTTTCAAAAATTCGCCTGATAGAGCTAGTGGATGTAAAGCAAATGGCTGCTTGCCAGGAGGTCTCTCTCTACTTTGGCAATCGTGGAGAGGATTCTCCCTCGTTTTCTTCTAGAAATTTAAGGACGTTGGTCTTTCTTTCTTCCCCCCCCCCTTTTTTTAAGCATAATAACGGACTTGGAATCCAATCCCCCAGATGCTGAATGTCAACCGAAAGAACATATTCCCCCCCCCCATCGTCTTTGTTTCTAATGGAAACAACGGCTGTTGAGGAAGGGGGGGAAAAACACGAGAAACGGTGATTAAAGTATAAAGGAACGCCTAGGGAATGAAAAGAATGTTAAGTACCTTGAACAAAACCCTCTTTTGATTTAGTGTGTCTTTCAAATTAGCATCATCCTTTCTAATTATTGAATGAAAATGCGTGTTTCCGGCAGCTTGGAATTTCTAGCTGCAATGAAGTGCATTAGAGCAGGGGTAGTCAATGTGTGGTCCTCCAGATGACCATGGACTACAATTCCCATGAGCCCCTGCCAGCATTCGCTGGCAGGGGCTCATGGGAATTGTAGTCCATGGTCATCTGGAGGACCACACGTTGACTACCCCTGCATTATACCATGGTAGTGATATGCATAGCTAGTCAGTTGCCATAAGGAGGACCGCTCCCTGTTTTTTCCTCATGAGGTGTTGGGATCCTTGCAGATTGCACACTTGCCCAATACAACTAGTTCTGGTTGCCGCATCCGGTTTATCTCCAGCCAAATGATCCATGCTGGGGTTGCTGAATTCATTCGCTATCTAGACCCAGCAGTGTTCTGAGTGCCTTTGCATGCACATCGTTGGCAGCTTTGGGGTTGAAGGTAATGGCAGTTTTGTTAACCTTTTGATTTGGTTCAGAAGCAGCAAAAAAAAATGACAGTTTCGCACTCAGGTTAGAAGAAGATGGGGGGGAGCTGGCAGGGACTCATGGTAATTGTAGTCCATGGACATCTGGAGAGCTGGCAGGGACTCATGGTAATTGTAGTCCATGGACATCTGGAGAGCCACAGTTTGGCCATCCCTGGTTTAGAGAGTCATCGTGGTTTTCTCTACCGCTGTTCAGAAACAGAAGGTTTGTGGCTTGAGATTCTGCACACGTTGGATAATGCATTTTCAGTGTGTTTTAGAAGTAGATTTTCCTGTTCTGCAAAGGAAAATCCAGCTGCAAAAGGACATTGCAAGTGCATTATCCAACGTGTGCAGTATGAGTAAGAGGAAGAAAATAGCTGGTAATATGGACACATTTGTGTGTTCCCTTCATGTGCTGTGGGAGCCACCAATTAGACACATTAGGAGCACAAAGGTCCTTTCAATGCACCTAATAGCAAGATCGCATAATGTGAATTGGGCAACACATGGATTTTTCCATGCAAGTAAAGCTTCTATTCCTGTAAAAAGAAGCTGTACCAACATGGAAAACCCATGCATGGCCCAGTTCACCCATTAGAGAATTGAGGCATGATGTTTGCCATAACTACCAGTTAAGTTGCATTTTTTCCCCCTGCTCAGTTACTTATATGTATTGCATGAGCATTAGTTTTAAAGTCTGGTTAAAATAGTGACCTTGTACGTCATACTGAATTTGATTCTGTGCAGTGTTTTACTGATACAAACATGTCCTTCTATCATCAGTGTATAACCATACAAATTATATCTTGATATGGTCAAATTTACATGGTCATATGCACATCAATGCACATGTCTAGAAGAGGAGAAATGACACAAATTGGGCAAAGCATGCATATGCAGCAATCTGAGAAAATATAACAGTAAATATAATAGCTGCATCTTCATTGGAGGGAGGGTTATACAAAGGGGAGAGTTCCTCATTTGAAATGGAAGTCACAAAGTTAACCCTTTGTAGACTTCTAATGATAAGTGAGAGCCTCTTGTGGCGCAGAGTGGTAAGGCAGCCGTCTGAAAGCTCTGCCCATGAGGCTGGGAGTTCAATCCCAGCAGCCGGCTCAAGGTTGACTCAGCCTTCCATTCTTCCGAGGTTGGTAAAATGAGTACCCAGCTTGCTGGGGGGTAAACGGTAATGACTGGGGAAGGCACTGGCAAACCACCCCGTATTGAGTCTGCCATGAAAACGTTGGAGGGCGTCACCCCAAGGGTCAGACATGACTCGGTGCTCGCACAGGGGATACCTTTACCTTTACCTTTAATGATAAGTGATTTGCTCATAGTACTCGATGGCCTAAATCAGAGGTCTCCAATGTGGCACCATGGCATCCGTCAATGCCTTTTCTGGCACCCAGCAAGTTTTAGAAAGCAAGTAGGGCTTTTACCTGGCAAGGCTTCTGTTTGGCTATTGATTGGCTTTGCAGATGTTTTATAAAGGTATTCAGCAGCAACTGTGTGACTGAAAGTTAGCTGAGGCAGCCATTTTGTCACTGATTCTACCTCCCACTGAAGTTATTTGGAGGCAGCCATTTTGTCTTTGTGCTCGTCACATTGCGTCATAAGTCCAAAAGGCCCCACAGGCTCAAAAAAGTTGGGGACTCCTGGGCTAAGGGAGCGGTAAAAGTCAAGTAACCCATAAAGTAACATCTGCTGAGCAGTTTGGGTTTCTTCTTGCAGAGGAACTGAAGGCACCCCTTGAGGAGTACGTCAACAAGCGATACCCTGGCCTCGTGAAGGTAGTGAGGAACCAAAAAAGGGAAGGCTTGATCCGCGCCCGCATCGAAGGCTGGAAAGTTGCCTCTGGTCAGATCACCGGCTTCTTTGACGCCCACGTGGAGTTCACAGCAGGCTGGTAGGTAGAGTATTGAGATTCCATTTTAAATTCATTAGTTAGTTATTCATTAGTTACGAGAAATTCAGGGGGTTGGTATCGTCTTACAATGCAATAATTTGAAATGGTGGTAGCCACTTGGTGACTCGGGGAGAATAGCTCTGTTTTACAAACCCCGTGGAATTGGCTGAGATTCCGTAGCACTCTGATCTCAATTGGCAGAGTATTTCACCTTTTCGGAAAAGGAAGTGATGTCACAGCATGATTTTTCTCTCAACATTCCGAAACTGAAAGTGTCATTGGTAGCTCTATGAGCTTCCAGTTCTCCTGTGCCCAAAGTATGCAGAAGCTGGGCTCCAAGTACTCATGGATGTGACATCTGGAAGGACTGTTTCACCCCTGGCCATTGTCACTGTGTTTCTGCCATGGTTGTTAGCATTTATTAGAAGTGTAGCTGTAGAGCCCAAGGCCAGTTTTACTGCTTGAACTGTTTCCTTTCATTTTCTCACCTCCTCCGCCCCATCCATCCCCCCTTTCCTCTAGAATGTGGCATCTCGATCTTGGGTGCCAAGCTATCTGATCTTCTGAAGATTTCCTGCGTTTCATGGGTTCTCACAGGAGGGGGAGTTGGTTTGGGAGTTTTATGCTGTGTCTATTCTGCCATGCCTTAGTTCTGGCAAGGTATTGTCAGAGTAACTAGCTTGCTTTCAATAAACTCAGTCTTTTGCACCAAGTCAAGGATTTGCGCTTTCGAGCAATCTGAAGAAACTTCACAACCACCACATCTTTCTAAAGGATAGATTCAAATGAGTAGCCGTGTTGGGTCTGAAGTAGCACAATAAAATCAGAGTCCAGTAGCACCTTTAAGACCAACAGAGATTTATTCAAGGCGTGAGCTTTCGAGTGCAAGCACTCTTCGTCAGACTAAGAACTGACCATCATAACAGTAGGAATATATAAGCAAAGGTTAATCCTGTTACATCATTAAACTGTGTCACAGCATCCAAACACAGCCACATGGGAGTTATCATGTGGACGAAGAGTGCTTGCACTTGAAAGCTCACGCCTTGAATAAATCTTTGTTGGTCTTAAAGGTGCTACCGGACTCTGATTTTATTATCTACCTAAAGGGATATCGTAGTCCCATAAAAGATGGCACAAAATGGTAACCAACACAATCAAAGTGTCAGAACTCTCCTATAAGGCAATGCTCAGGAGTCTGGGGATTTTTTTGGTTGCCCTTAACAACTTCCTGCCGCCTGCTCCATTAGCTTTCAATCAACCAGTGTTATCGCTATAGCCAAAGACCATCGAAAAACAGATTTAATTTGCTGGTGAAAGCAAGAACTTCAAAGACAAACAACTCCCTAATAAAAATGCAGAAATCATGGACAAAAACGTAAGTTGCATTAGTCAAAGGTATCGCTTCAAAATAAAACAGCATTGGGGGGGGGGGGTATATTATCTCTCCACAAACCTGGCTCGAACGTTCTTTGCTGCAGCGGCAAATAATATGACCTGATAAGAAATACTTTTATTGTTGCCAGGCAGCAAATAAACAGTCCTATCCTATGATGACCAACCAATATGCTCCCCTATTAGCATTTAGGTGCCAAGCAAAACCATTTCCATTCACCCAGGCTTTTTACTGACATTTTATTCCATCTTTAAGCTGTAACCCCTGACGGGTTGAATAACGCTCTTTATAGGGTGTTTTTATGTTCCCGAGACTGTTTTATGCTGCTGCTTTTATTGACTGCTGGTTTTTATGAGTGTAGATCGGAATGGCTTTATTGTTGGGACTTACTTTTAGTTGTAGTGCATTGTTGTTTTTGTGGCGTGTTACTGTAAGCATGCATTATTTATTAGGGTTCTCCCCCCACCACCACCACCCTTTTTTTCTCGTTAGCCACTGCAAGCAGGCCTCTGGAGAGGATGAGATAAGTTTTATTCCAACTAAAACAGTAGCAGCTGCTGAGGGCTGCTCTAAAGGTGGTGCCGTCAGGGCCAGAGTGAGCGCAGGGCCCCGTGCAAATGAGCTCAAAAGATGACCAGGCAGTCATTCAAATCCACATTGATGCAGCAAGACTTCTGCCCTTTCTGTGGCTCTCTCCCCTGATGCCTATCAGCTGGTGGCTGGGGGACTTACAGGCAGCAAAGGGAGGACTGGGCCTGTGCCACAGGTGATGTAGTGGCGCCACTTGTGGCACACAATGGGAGTGACACCTTCATGTCGTCAACAACATAGGGATACTCTAGTCTCTGCCCAAAACTCTGTGATAAAAATGACTTAGAATCATAGAGTTTTTGCCCCAAAACCAGAGTGTCACCTCTGATGTGTAAACATCACCTCTGGGTGATATAGGCTCGTCCTCTTTATTCCTGGCTCTTTCCCTCCATGCTCCTGGTAAATTTATCCCCAACCCCTGCAGCCTGGTCCAACAAGCCTGGTCTCCCTAGCCAGAAGAGGCATTGCCATCAATACTAGCAGAGGCCTCTCTTTGGTTCTGGTAAGTCCTCCAGCCCCCACCAGATGCCAGGGAGTACCTGACACTGTTGTCTAAGGTGTGGGAGGGAGACAGAGCCAAACAGTATGTCCTTGATATCAAAAGTAAGGTTTATTATGATCAGAATAAGGAAATCCAAAAGTGTATGTTCGTGTTTGCCATCATGTCAGAGCTGACATGGCAATGCCACAAGGTTTTCAAGGAAACAGATGTGGTTTGTCTCCTAATCATGACCCTGGTCTCCCACCCAACTACTTGGAGGTTTCCCATTCAAATATTAAGTAAGATTGATCCCACTTAAGCTTCCGAGACTGGATGCATTCAGGCTAGCCTGAGCTGTCTACATCAGAGTAATCCAGAAAGCACTTCCTTGTATTTCACTCATACACAAGTTCACCTCCAAACATATCTCATTTGGCTTGAGATGCAGCCGATACAGTCTGAACTGAAGGATTCCGCCCATTTCTTGCCCTTTGCTAGTTTTATACGCCTTCGTCTTTTGAGCCCGGTGTGGTTTGCACCCTAAACGTCTACCCCCCAAAAAATCCTTCTTTCAAAAACACTGAGAAAATACCTGAACTGTTATCGTCTCCCCCAAGAGAATTTTTTAAAATCCCATTGAATTCTTCAGTTACTCACACCTGGCAAGGACTTATTTCTGGTGTTGATTGCAAGAGAGAGAGAGAAAAAAAAAAACAATCTTACCCCGCTCAGAGGGTGGAACTAGATTTTTGTCTCTCTCGGCTTTTAGACGGCCACAGGAATTGTCTCCAGTAATGCCTCCACCTCAGACATATATATTAGATATATTTTGGGGACCCAAAGTGGATTATGGTATCATTCTCCCCTCTTCCAGTTTGGTGTAGTGGTTAGGAGTGCGGACTTCTAATCTGGCGAGCCGGGTTCGATTCTGCACTCCCCCACATGCAGCCAGCTGGGTGACCTTGGGCTCGCCACAGCACTGATAAAACTGTTCTGACCGAGAGGAATCTCAGGGCTCTCTCAGCCTCTCCCACCTCACAGGGTGTCCTGTTGTGGGGAGAGGAAAGGGAAGGCGACTGTAAGCCACTTTGAGCCTCCTTCGGGTAGAGAAAAGCGGCATATAAGAACCAACTCTTCTTCTTCTTCTTCTCTATCATTATCAAAGCCACGTGAAGCGATTTAGGCTCCGAAAGAATTATTGGCCCTACACTGTCCTATGCACTTTTTGTGATGGAGATTTTATGCACAAAGTCTTATTGGGAATGAACATTTATGTATTTGTTGTTTTATTTTGATGGATGGATGGGAGGGAGGGAGGGAGGGAGGTTTGGACAGATTTGGTTATGGAACACAATATCGTTGAGGTGATATGATCCCTTATTTGTCCTATGAGTACTTTTTTATCCTGCCTTTCCTCTAAAGCCTGTAAATTAGGCTAACCTGAGATAGGCTCAGTCTGTCAGTCTGTCCAATCGGTATTCTTCCCTTCTTCTAAGGGAGTTCAGGACAGGTAAGGCTCAGAGGAATGAGTGATCTTAGGCCTCCCAGGTGAGCCTCGTGGCAAAACGATGATAACTAGAGATAAGAATGGATTTCTCTAAGGAGAACTGAAAGCAGCACTGGAAATCTGCCGATAGTTCTAGCTCAATTCCCTCTCCGTTAAGAAGGAATGAAAAACTCTTTTACGAGGACGACTTGCCGGTGTCCTGTCAGGCTTGGGAAGAATGCTATTCTTTTTTTAACTCTGTGATGAAAGAGAAGCACTGCTGTTGCAAGAGAACTCTTTTTTTTCCCCCTTGAAAAGGCCGTCTCGCTGCTTAGGAAACATGATGTGAGAGGCTAATGCACTTTTCATTGTGTCTCTTGATGAGAAGGAAGGCGCAAAAGCACCCCAGAGTAAAATAGATGCGTGCCTATAAAAATGGGTTTGGGGAGGGTGTGTGTGTGTGTGTGCATGCAGTTGCAGAGATTTCTTTTGAATGCTCCAGCCAGGGGATGCGTTCCCAAAGCAGGCTTTCAAAGGCCCGCACCTGTATGCCTACCTAAATGCTGTTATCAGCCAATTCCTTTGCTTTTCAGGATGAGGATTTATTCACACAATGGAAAGACTATAATTTACTGAGAACTGCTTGAAATAAAGCTTTTTCTGATGCTATGGAGAAGGTGTTCACTGTTTACTGCTGCATTTTAATTTTTTTATTTTATTTTTGTGCCTTGAAGTGTTTTCAATGTAGGTGTGCATCCCAAAATTCCCAAGCCAAAACATATATGTGAAAATCACCGTTTCAGACTGATGCCATAATCTCTGGAGCCGTAAACCCAAATCTTAGCATTACAATCCCCTCCGCCCCCCCCCCAAAAAAACATTTCTGTGTTTTGTTTTGATTTTTTTGTTATTGTGTGTGTGTTTTTTCAGCTGTTGTCCATCTTCCCCAGCAGCAGGCATCTTGGTCCATTCCGCACAAGTTCAATGTTGCAGGAGTGTAGCAAATTGTAATCGCTACTAATATGCAGTTGTGCACGACGTCATACACAATCTGCCACACTCCTGAAATTCCGCTTTTTCTTTCCGAAACCGATTTGCCACATTGAACCTTGTGCGGAATGGGCCCTTGTTTTTCTTTGATTCTCCTACCTTCTCAGTCAACAGTATTTTCCCCTTCCAGTTGAATCTTTGTAATACATCAGAAGAGCTTCCAGCCAAACGTCATTGGAGAAAAGCCCCAAATATAGAATTTTTAAGGACCACCCCAGTTGCTGCTCTGAGCTGGATGACATCCACCATTAACTCCTTAAACAGTCATTGTAATCAAAGTACCCCTACAGTGAATACCCAGTGCAAAGCCATCTCATTCCAACTAGATGATTGATTTGCCACATGCAAACACACACACACATTGTCTGTTTTTTTTAAAAAATTAAATGATTAGCAAAGACTGCAATAATGCAGGGGGGGGCGGTCAAAAAGGAAGGCTTTGTTACTTTCTGAAAGGAGACAATGGACCACAGCAAGGAAGGGAGGCGAATGCAGAACAGAAGAAGAAGAGTTGGTTTTTATACCTTGCTTTTCACTACCCGAAGGAGTCTCAAAGTGGCTTACAATCCCCTTCCCTTTCCTCTCCCCAAAACAGGCACCCTGTGAGGTAGGTGGGGCTGAGAGAGTCCTGACAACACTGCTCGGTAAGAACAGTTCTATCAGGACTGTGACTAGCCCAAGGTCACCCAGCTGGCTGCATGTGGAGCAGTGGAGAATCAAACCCGGCTCGTCACATTAGAAGCCGCCACTCTGAACCACTGCACCAATTCAGTTTAAAAGCCTGGAATGTTTCCGCACAATTTTAATCTCAGCTACTTGGCCTACAGCAATAGCTGCTTTAATTTAACCAACTGCCTTTCTTCGTGTATCATGCCATCCAAGCACATGGTCTGAAAGCGTGTGATATAGCAGGGCTGGGTCAGATCCATGCCTGGACGAGCAAGATAGAAATGTAATAAATCTCTAAGGCGCTTGCCGATTCAACTTCAGCCAATTTAGAAGATCCTGCTGCTGAAGAGATGCAGTACAAAACACAAACCTCAGCAGATGGCTTCAAGTTAAGCTGCATGCTCTGCTCCTCGATCAAAATGGTGCATGTATTTTTAGGCACTTCAATGCTTGCTGGAGGCCCTTGCTCCGCACATCAGCATCATGCTAATTAGCACTGTTCAATAGCAAAATGCTGTGAATTTTGCCACAAATATATCTGACAGATGAACACAGCATGTTCAAAGATATTGATCAGGTGTGCATTGATCGCCTGGTCTGTCCGGTTCATGCCAAACAACCAGGAAGCTTGTTGAACAGGCTTGCGTTGGGATTCTGGCAGAATTGTGCCATCTGCAAAGGCATTGCTGAATAAAATTGATTGGCAGTCATTAGCATCAATGGGGGGATGACATAGATCAGTCTCTTTCAACCTTTTGACCCTGCAGGAGTCCCTGAAATAGTTTTCAGGCATGAGGAGCCCCAGAACCAGGCCATGCCTCCCTGTTACACCTGAGGAGGACTGAGGAGGGGGGAGAGAAAGGAGGCAGTTTGAGGCAGGAGCAGGCAGCCAGGCTCCTCCCACTTTCCCAGATGTGGTACCCACGGAGGAATGCCACCCCCAGGTCAATGGAAGTGGCAGTTCCCTGCTTTCATGGCAATGCTGGGAAAGGCTTGTGGCCAAGTCCATTAAGGAAGAATGTAGGGGAAAGACTGGGAGCCCCTGGAGAGCTCTCACAGTCCCAGGGTTGGGAATCCCTGTCATAGATTAGCACCAAAGGACAGGATATTAATCAAACATTGCATGTATTTATGATCAATATATTTCATTTGTTACACAGCAAGGATGGGGGCCATAGAAGAACTTGATTGGGCTGTGTGAGAACAACGATGAGTGAAAAGCCAGTTCTACAGTAGTGCAAGGTTAGCAAGGAATGTAGCAAAGCAACCTGCAGAATGCCATAAAATGGCTAATAAACTGTCAAACTTATCGTTGAACAACTGGCTCCCTGTTCACAACTGGTGAGCAGGACATGAGCTGAACCAGTGGGTATTCAAGAATCCCTATTAAGATGGTCAAAATTGTCCATAGGGATGAGCAGATTTCCCCATCACATTCCTTTACTGTTCTGTAATTTCTCTCCATGCTTCATTCTACCCCTCCTTAATTCAGTTTCTAACCAGGAGACCTTGTAAAATTAAATCTAGTATGGGAATATGTGCAGTTAGGTACAGATCTCAGTTTCTTCATTCTGATTGCATCCCCCTGCCTAACATACACACTTTATAATATTAAAACAAAACAAAAACCCCAATTTGATTGCACAATTGCCTCAATTCCTTTTTTTGTGTAGTGTTTTTTTTATTTGCACATGTGATCCTATGCATTGGTTAAACACCAAACATGTATGATATAACTGTATGCTCCTACATTAAGTTTTGCTTTTGTGCAGTGATACCGTAGAGGGGAGAAACAAACTGGAAGGATTGTGTAAAAATGTGCATGAAACCAAACCACAACCATTAGAAACACAAAGAAGAACAACTGAGGTTTCTTAATGTAGCAGTTTCACTTGAGGAAAAGGAGGTCACTTGGAATTCCAAAATCTGGGGAGAGTTTGAATTATCAGCATTTCAGAAGCATCTTTGCTTATGTTCCCTAAGTCGTGTACAGGAGCAGAATGAATGTTTGAATTGATCTTTCTGACTGCAAATATTTGGTTTATCTTTAAATGGCTTCACACACTTTGTTTCCAAAAACTGGGAATAAATCTTGGATAACTGCAGCAGAACAATCCCCTGTGCCCATGCAGAGACGAATAAAGTTATATATGGGTAATCTCAGAATAACTCTAGACATTTTAGGATGAAAAGCCAGGGTTGTGTTGTTTTTTTTCTCATAATTGCATCCAGCTTCACACATTGCATAAATTGGCTCTTTTGGGGAATATGGAGTCCAGTCATCCAGCAGAGCACTTGAATGTACTTTGCACTGTGTGAAATGGCAAAATCCAAACAGTTGCTAAAGTGGATTGAAACTGCATTATTTAGCCTGCGTGAAAATGCACTTTGTCTTGAACTCGCTTTGTGGCCTTAGACAACCCCCTTTATCTCAGGCTCAGCACTGGCCCACATCTGTAACATGGGAATAATCATGCGAACCTATATCACTTACAAAACCAGGGCTGTGAAGTGCTTTGGATGCTCCAAATCATGTTTTTCTTTCTTCTTCATATGATTTCTCTGATGATAACACATAACTGGGGCTTACTTATGCCAAATAAATCAGAAATTAATAATCTTCCAGAAATGAATAATCCTACAATCACAATGGTAATTGTACTCCATGGACATCTGGTGAGCCGCAGTTTGGCCACCCCAGCTCTAGAGTTTGTTCCCATCTGCTCACTTGCTTAATGGAGAAAGGCTGCTGGATTTCAGTTCAGGAGCTCCTTAGAGACCAGCAAGGTTTTCACGGTATGAGTTTTTGAGACTAGAAACTCCACTCAACTTCAGAGATTACAAGGGGATCTTTGACATTCAAATGTTCATACCACAAAAAAATTGGTGATCTTTAGACTCAGATCTAGCTCTTGTACTGCAGTTCAACACAGCTAACCTCTGAAACTATCTTCTGGGAAAGAGCTGTGACTTCTCATGAAGACGGTCCCTGTTTGGTCCCTGGCATCTCTAATGAAAAGGGTCAGATGGGAGTAGCGTTGCCAGCTCTGGAAATACCTGGAGACTTTGGGGGTGAACCCAGGAGTGAGTGGGATTTGGGATGAGGAGGGATCTCAGTGAATTATAATATTTTTATCATATGGGAATTTTTTATGTTTTTACTGTTGTAACCTGCCGCAAGATGTGTTTTCCGATAGCGGTGGGGAATCAATCCAAATGATAAATAAATAAATAATGCTACGGAGTCTACCCTCAGCAGCAGCCATTTTCTCCAGGGGAACTGATCACTGTCTCCTGGAGATGAGCTAGTAGTTCAGGGAATCCCCAGATCCTACCTGGGGACTGGCATCCCTAATTAGAGACAGTGTTAGATTAGACTCGTCCAATGGATAATCTAGGTCAGGAATTCTCAACTAGGGCTCAACCAGGATGCCTTTTTGCTGCCTAGGAGACCATGTGTTCAATTTGACTTTATGTGGTCACGTATAAAGTAAGAATAAGCTGAGGAAGACTTGCGAAACGGGCCCATAGCCGGAGTGCTAATTCACCTACCTACTCTATTCTGTGATGTTAAAGTGGAAATACATTTCATTTTACTCTGCTTTGTGATGTGAAGATAGACCATTTCTTCCAGATCAAATGAAAGACTGAAATACATTTAGTGCAGTTGAAGTCAACTATATATATATGATTGATGAGCCACATGGTTTCCTTTGATTACCCCACCTGGGGACCTGTATCCTTAGACAGGAGATGATATGAAAGACCTCTTCCTAAAGCCCTGGAAAGCCATCATCAGTGAGTAGGTAAGGAAACACATCTGGCCTCAACCAGGACCAGAAAATTCTCTGTCCTCGCTCCCACTTGGTGGAATGAGCTCCCAGAGGAGATCTGGACCTGGACGGAGCTAGCACAGTTCTACAGGGCCTGTAAAATGGAGCTCTCCCACCAGGTTTTGGTTGGGGCCAGTGAGCTGATAACATCTACTGGGGCCCCCAGAACCCGCTCCCCCCAGAACCTGCTCAGATATGCCCACTGGATACATCAAAAGGAAATCTTGAGTCTAGCCAATCTGTTATATAATGGTTATACGTTAAATGGTTAATGGTTTTAATGTTCAATAATGTTGATGCAATTTACTGAGTTTAATTTTGGGAGTGTATTGGATCTCATTTTATACCGGGGCATGCGCACTGAACTATGCTGGGAACCGCCCTGAGTGGCGAGGGTATAAAAATTTAATAAATAAATAAAATTAAAACAACGCTTACCTTGTTGGACCAGATTAGTATCTTCACGTGGTCCTCAAGTCCAGGGGTAGTCAACCTGTGGTCCTCCAGATGTTCATGGACTACAATCCCCATGAGCCCCCGCCAGCAAACGCTGGCAGGGGCTCATGGGAATTGTAGTCCATGAACATCTGGAGGACCACAGGTTGACTACCCCCGCTCAAGTCTACCCCATTTCATTGCTGGAGTCAAGTGGAGACATCTGCCATTTCTTCATTGGGATTTACCATATTAGTCTCTTTCCAAATTCACTTTTACCATCTCCCCTCTAGGGCCGAGCCAGTTCTCTCACGAATCCAGGGGAATCGAAAAAGGGTTATCCTTCCTTCAATCGACAACATCAAGCAGGACACCTTTGAGGTTCAGCGATATGAAAACTCGGCTCATGGATACAGTTGGGAGCTGTGGTGCATGTACATCAGCCCTCCAAAGGATTGGTGGGATGCTGGAGATCCCTCTTTACCAATCAGGTAGGATGTGGCGCTCTTAGGTGTACAAGGGCATTCTTGTACACAAAGCAAGTTCTCTGGGATGTGTGTGTTTGTTTATTTTATTTAGGATTAGATTTAGTGATCCTGCCCTCCCTACAAGCAGCCTCAGGATGGTTTACACCATTGGTGTAGTGGTTAGGAGCACTGACTTTTAATCTGGTGAGCCAGGTTTGATTCCCCGCTCCTTTACATGCAGCCAGCTGGGTAACCTTTGGAATTTCTTCCAGGCCAGACTGGCCAGGGATTCTAGTGGAGGGGGCATTACTTGGGCATGGAATTGGGTCACTGTGGGTGGGCAGGTGAATTTCCTGCGTTCTGCGGGGAGTTGGACTAGATGACCCTGGAGGTACCTTCCAACTATAATACTAAGAACATGTGAAAGAATTCATGACACAGCTAAGCAGCAAAAGTATCCCCCATAATTGGTTGTGCTTATGCAAAGTCTAAGTGAGAGATTTTGGATTACATTCATGGTTTTATTAACTTGGAGAAATGATTGTGTTGAAAAGGAATACCACAGGAGGCTTTGTGCATATTATCATGACCTAAGATATTAAATATATTATCATCTCTTTTTTGCCATCTGTATTACTGATAGGGTTGTCAGTTCCCTGGCAACCAGCAGAAGCTGAAGGGAGATTTACCCGGAGAAAGAGAAAGCCCCAGATATTATCATATATTTAAGAAGTGATGTCATCATACTGTGATGTCACAGCAATGTCCTGGTATATGGACAAAAGCTCTATGGTAAAAGTGACTTCAACCATAGAGTTTGTGCCCAAATACCAGAGCACCACCCAGAAGTCTCCAGCAGGATAATATCACATCCTGTGCAAATACACAGCTCCTCCAATGCCCCCTGTAGGATTTTCTTCATATGCTGTCAAATCATGCATACTATAGATCCTGCATATTCCAACACTATGAGGCTAGGAGAAACAGAAGTACAAGTCACAGCAGGGCTAATAGTTCTTGGCTTATTACCCCAGATCTGCAATAATCTGTGATTTTCAACTGGGAAAACAGGAAAGCATGTGCTTCTCCAGGCCTCCATGCATTCAAGAAGGACGTAGATAAAATTAAAAGGGTACAGAGGAGAGCGACGAAGATGATCTGGGGCCAAGGGACCAAGCCCTATGAAGATAGGTTGAGGGACTTGGGAATGTTCAGCCTGGAGAAAAGGAGGTTGAGAGGGGACATGATAGCCCTCTTTAAGTATTTTAAAGGTTGTTACTTGGAGGAGGGCAGGATGCTGTTTCTGTTGGCTGCAGAGGAGAGGACACGCAGTAATGGGTTTAAACTTCAAGTACAACGATATAGGCTAGATATCAGGAAAAAAATGTCACAGTCAGAGTAGTTCAGCAGTGGAATAGGCTGCCTAAGGAGGTGGTGAGCTCCCCCTCACTGGCAGTCTTCAAGCAAAGGTTGGATACACCCTTTTCTTGGATGCTTTAGGATGCTTTGGGCTGATCCTGCGTAGAGCAGGGGGTTGGACTAGATGGCCTGTATGGCCCCTTCCAACTCTATGATTCTATGATTCTATGGTCAGTGGTCCCTGGCAGTGAAGGGGCAGTTAGACCCTTCTGCATCAACACCAGTTGCCTAACCCTGCCAATTCCCTGCCTCTACTTGAACCTAAGATTATGCTCTCTCTGCCCCATCAGCATCCCTTCTAGCTCCTTCCCATTGCACTGCCCTTTTGTCCTACTTTCTTCCCCTATCTTTTATATTCAAGACTGGCTAGTCACAGTTCTCCCAGAATTCTCACTGCCCCACCTGCCTCACAAGGTGCCTATGAGGCAATTGTAAGCTGCTTTGAGACTCCTCTGGGTAGAGAAAAGCGAGGTATAAAAGCCAACTCTTCTTCTGAAACCTTATCCATTTCTACCTACTTTTCCTTCTTTTTTGCATCCCTCCCTTTCCTTTCTAATGTTTTTTTATTATTATGTCACTATTGTAAATCTGCAAGCCAGGGGTTCTTTATTTTTTATTTGTATGGGGCCTAGCAATTTAGAGAATAAAGCTTATTGATTTGAAAATAGCCTTGGGAAAAATGATTCCAAGCCCGAACCCGGCGCTTTGGAGAGCTATTAGCTGGGTAAACCTAATGACGCTGGCTGTATGTGGTAGAAGGAGTTGATGAGTGAGAGAAATTCATAGACACATGCTCCATTTTATATATAATGTGTCTCCTGACATAAAATGCCTTTTTGATTATTTTGTCTCATAGATGTGTGCTCCAAACTGTATGATTTATGGCAGGGCGTTTTTTCTTCCCCCAAAAAGGGGGCCATGGTTGAACGCATCTTTCCTTTCCCTTTAACTACAAAATGATGCACATTAAACATTTATGGTATGCAAAGCAATCATCCTTCCCCTATTTTTTAAAAGCCATTCATCTTTTTAGGGGGGATGTCGTGAAGAAGGTGAATCTCAGTGGAAGTGATGGGGGAATTGTTTACCCACCTTTATTTGACAGAAGGAAATAGCTTTACATGTTTGTTTACAGAGCTTGTTTATGCATAAACCAAGTTAGGGTTACCAGATGCCCACAGAAACGGGGGGGGGGGATTACTGCTAGAGAGGAGAGGCCTAAGCCGCTGTTGCTGGCAATGTGGTGATGTTACTTCTGATGTAATGTAATTAAAGCAATGGTGCTGTGGGACACACTGCTCTATGTGCAAAAGCTCTATGATAGAAGCCGTTTTTACCATAGAGTTTTTGCCCCAACACTAGAGCATCCTGCATTGCCATTACATCCAATGCACTCGCCATATCTTAACCTAGCTCTGGTTATTGTTGCCCTAGAATGAGATTCACCATGGTGTAGTGACTGGAATGCAGGACAACAATCTGAGAGTGTGTGTTTGTGTGCGTGAAGTCACTTCTGACTTATGGTGACCCTATGAATTAATGACCTCCAAAATGTCCTATCGTTAACAGCCTTGCAAACTGAGGCTTGGGGCTCACAGAGTTGTTTCTGGCTCCTTCTTGCAGCTTTTTTAAAAAAATTAATTTTCCAAAATGAAGGTGCACTCACAACTGCTGGCTATGCTGTCTGGTCTTGCCTGTGTTCTGTGGGGAATGGGAGATAAGTGTTGCGTGCTCAGATCATGCATCTTCAGCCACCCATAAAGTTTGCACTGGAAAATGGAGACCAAAACTTGGCACAAATTGAGCTTTGTCTTAAATGCAAGAGGGTTTTGCTTCCTGGGAGTGCCTCTTGTGGAGGGCTTTGCTCCCGAGGAGTCATAACAGGGCTTGGGCAGCTTACACTCGAAGAGACCCCCCCTTCCCCCAGCCAAGTCTCCTTTGCTCCACAGTGACGATGTTCTTCTAAAATGCCCCTCCGTTCTGCTGCCAAGACACTTGCTAATGGAAGACCCCACCTCACCTCCTGCTCTGTTAATCACACCTCTTGCAATAAGCATTGTCCACTGAGGGCACACCTCTCTTTAAGCAGCACACACATGCACACTCATATGCACACACTCTGACAATTCTTTTTTACCCGGGATCTGAGTTTTGCAAGGCATCCATGCATCGCTGGACTTATCCCATCTGTTTAAAAACATGAAATGGGGAAAGTAAGCAATACTGAAGCTTCTAATCTTCACCAATGAAGGGGGGTAGAACCATCTGCTAAGAAGTCTACTGGACAGTAAATGCAATTTGAAGAATCTCTTCATACAGTTTCAAAAAACATGCTCAGTGCAAAACTGACCAATCGGGAGAGACCAGCCATGCCACACAATGTGGGCAGCGAAGAAATGTCCTCTGAGGAGTGGGGTGGGGGAATCCAGGGGAATCATTATGCTTTTGAATTATCTTTGCCTTGGGAACAAAGCAAGGGGAATATCTGTCAGAAACGCACTCTCGCTAAATGCAGGGAAACAGCAAACAGAAAGCAAACAGAACGCAGAAGGGAAGAAAATCTATGCAGAACAAAGAAAGAAGGCTTGAGGCACGTGAGGAGTGGAAACAGGATGAAATGCAGGACAAAACAGAAAACCCCATGAGAATGCATGGTGAAAACAAAGGAAAACACCAGTGCGTAAAAGGCCCTACAAATGCTTTAGAGCATGAGTAGGCAACCTGTGGTTCTCCAGATGTTCATGGACTACAATTCCCATGAGCCCCTGCCAGCAAATGCTGGCAGGGACTCATGGGAATTGTAGTCCATGAACATCTGGAGGACCACAGGTTGACTACCCGTGCTTTAGAGCAGTGGTTCTAGCTGACCAATAAGGAGAGACCAAACCCACTGTCAAAAAAAAAACAAACCCCAAATCTAAATTCTGCAGGACTAACTGCCTTTCCTCATTAGCACGATGCACTCCACAATTTCAAAGATAAAAAATCAGATTTTAAAAAGGTGCAGAGTGCATAAGTTCCCTGAAAGGAGGTGTCGAAGGAGATCAAGCAACACCTTGACTGAGGTTTCACATCGTTCAAACAAAGTGCCAAGACTAAAAAATGAACTGTGGAATCAGCCTAATTAAGCTCCAACACTGTCCCATGTGACAAGCCGAAGAAGCCAAGGCACTACAGCGCAGGCACAGGATTCGAATTAAAAGCATACTGACTCCAGTTCAAGGGTAATCTAAAATAAGCTGTGCATGCAGAAAGGGCCTAGCTCGACTGGGGCAGAGGAACTCCAGGTCTGGTTCTTTGCTTCGGAGAAGAGATGCTTTGTCAAGAAGAACGTAGGGACCGGGTGACCCCTTGGTGGACACCAAGGTCAGAAATCACTGGCTCAGAGAGAAAGGCAAACTTGCCCTGTTCGGCTGGGTAAATTAAAGGCTTTGTTGCTGAGATTTCAGAAAGTACATTTCATCTGTTATTTCCAGGAGTTCCCTCCCACCTCATGATGTTGGCTTTGGGGGGTAAAAGCAGCTCAGTTCATAACACAATCAAAAATTATGAACGGGTGGGGGGGGAATATTTGTAAACAGTTAGTTATGAACACTGGCAACACTGATAGCTAGTCCTAGCCGAGTATTTCAGACGAGTACCTTTTCCGTGGCCACATTTGCTCGCCCCCAATCATTTTTGGGTGGAGATAGGTGTTCTTTGTTTTACAGATAATGAGTTTTGAACTCATCACAGTAGACTCTTAAAACTGTCTTCATCTGTCATATCCTGAGGCTGAAATGTGTCTCAAGAATTTCAGAGACCTTTACTTTGACAAAGAACTTGACAACCTCCTAAGGAACGCGGACTTCAAAAAAACCCCGAAATACCACAAGCTGTACTCTGCAGGAATTGTTCAGCTGTGTAGCTTCCAGCATCCACAGCCTAAATATTTAGTACATAATGCCAATGTTGGGAATCATATCCCCTTCCCCTACCCCTCAAAAAAGAAGAGAGAACGTTCTATCAGCCAGATACCCTAGACAAAAGTTCAGTACCAAACCGACAATATGTATAAACTAGTAATCAAGCCCGCTGTAATAAAAATACAGTGGGCGCTACGTAAGGGAGCCCCTGACAGTCGTGCGCAGCGCGGCTGGCGGGGGCTCCCTTGGCCGGCGGCCTGACGCGGCGAGAGGCACAAAGGCACAAAGTGCCTCTCGCCGCGTCAGGCCGCCAGCAAGTTGCTCCCTTGTCGGCAGGGCGGGGATTGGCCCGGCCGATGGTCTGTCCGGAGGAAGGGGCCAATTAGCACCCTTCCTCATCCCGGACACAGCCCGCCCTAACTCCTCCCACTAAGCCCTTACGGCTTTATTTAGTTTATTTAGGCTGTGTTAAGATAGTCAGAAAGTGATTGTGCAATGGATGTGCCATGAACTTTGCAGCATAAATCTCTGTCAGGTGAGCTAATTTTAAGTTGTTGTGATCATTTGTGATTTGAGCTTTGGAACATCTTGCTCTTGTCCGGTTTGAGAAGATACTAAGTGACTGCAGCTCATCTGAGCTTTGATGGTGAAGTTGCAGTCTTGGTGGCTGCGTTTGCATCTCCAATCAGTTTTCCACCAGGGTCATAGCCAGTTGGATCAGTTAACTAAATCATGCAAGGATAAGGACTCTATGAAAACATGCAGGTGCAGTAATGCTGAAAGCGTGGTCTTAGCCTAGACTCTCCCCTCCCCAGGCTCCATCCCAAATCTCCAGGAATTCCCCAATCCAGAGCTGGCAACCCTATGTAATCCCCATCATCTCTAGCTAAAAGGACCAAGTGGTAGGGATGTGGAAGACCCCTGCCTCATGCAAAACCACTGCCAAGTTGAATAGACAGTACAGACCTTGAGGGACCAAGGGCCTGATTCAGTATGAGGCAGTTTGAGGTGTGTTCAGCCTGTATTAATAGTAATTCACTCATGCTGATTCTGATTTAATTAGTATCAAGACATTGAGTGCTGCTGTCTTTACATTTTGATAATTTATGGTATGCGTAGCCTGACCCAATTACACTCACGCTATCTCTGGCCCTCTGAATGAGTGAGTTTGGCCCCTCAGAAACTAGAATCTGACCCTCTTGCTTTGAAAGGGACATGATGACATTATAGAGTAGGGTTGTCTTTTAGGCCAAACCTATCACGGTGGCTGTCTTAAGAACAACTCCAGTGACAGGGTTGGTATATGGGAAACATGTTCCTTCTCCAAGCTGCCTGTAAAGAGAGTTGCTTTCGATGAGGTCATGGAGACCCTCTGTCTCAGCCAAGTTGCCAGGAATCAAATCAAAGTAGTGTTTTTTCTGATAGCGAATTTTCCGCAGCATTTGGGAAATTGCGCGAACAATCGGGGGGGAGCGATTCCTTCCAACTTTTTATTGGTTTCTTCTTACACAATAGACACCCGGGAGAACTGTTTTGCTCAACAGTTGTATGTGAAAGTATCCCAAACAGTGAGAAGAAATTGAAGGTGGTGGACTTCCCCAATCTTCTGGGCTTGCATTATCCCTAAAGCTCTGAAGTGAGGAGAAACTGATCCAGTCCTCTTGCTGTTTAGCCAGTTGTGATCTCTGAAAGCAGGTCAAGAAAAGGTAGTTTGTTGAAAGAAAGGGATGGTGACAGATTTGCTCTATGTGAACTAGAGATAAAGTTGCCAGCTCTAGATTGGGAAATATCTGAAGACTATGGGGGTGGGGCTGGGACTGGGATTTGGAGTATATGGGAATGTTCTTCACAATGTTCTTCTGGGTCTGGGTGAACTGGAGGGGAGAGACATCCAAAAAGCAGGGGACCAGTAGACTTTGCACATCTGGAGATGAGCTGTAGGGTATCTCCAAGTCTCACCAGAAAGTTCTGATTAAATGGAAAACAGAGTATTGCAGAATTGTTTTTTCTTTGAGGCCTTCTGTCCCCTAAAAAGCTCTGAAATGTTTCTACACTATTTATCTTTGCAGATTCAATACACCGAGATAAACAGATACATACCTAATAGAACGGAGGCCAGGATCTTATACATAGCAATATTAATTAATTAGGCCTAAGCGTCCAGACTGGAATAAAGAAACAGCAAAGAAATGCACCACAGCAGGGAACAAGCAGAGAGGATAATTTCAAATCACTCCAGTCAATTATTGCTTAGTAATTCAGGAGGCCTTACACGTGGTTATGCGAAAACCATGTTGTAGCAGACAAGCATTCTCCCGTACCGCATGGATGCTGTCCAACAGAATCTGAGTAATGAGAAATAGCTCTGCTTTTTCATTCTGGAATCGCACATCAATCTTTTAAAAGCTTCGGTTAGAACAGGCATGGGTTGCCTTCAGTCTCATGTACGCTAATTGCTTTCTGTCAGATCCTTTGCAGCGCAGGAGCGTGGGTGTACAATTAAGAGCATACACGATGAAGATCTTCCATGAGTTAGGGCATAACTTTATGTTACAATCATGAGAACAGACTTCCTTGCTTCAGATCGGGAGGGACAAACTAGGCAAGAGGGATGCCAGTCCAGGTGAGAGAAATCAGTTCCCCTGGAGAAAATGGCTCCTTTGGAAGGCGGACTCCATAGGATTATATTTTCTTGATCTTTCTTCTGCTCCAAATCACCTAACCCCAAAGTCTCCAGGTATTCCCCAATCCAGAGCTGGCAACCCTGGACAAGACAAGTGTCCCTAAATTTCCTTTGAAAACCCATCACCGTTCTACAGTTCCCACTAATGAGGTTCTTTTCACTGTACTGCAGAGCCTGATTCTGGTCAAGATCACTGTAGCTCATGGGGAGGACCTGAAGTAAGGCCGAGGGGTGTTATTTGCCTATATGCCCCCGCCCAGCACCATTTCAGATTGGCAGAACAGCACTCTTCCCCCACACTATGGTGGTCCTGACCTGATTTCGTTCCCCATGGCACAATTTAAAGGAGTCCCTTTGTGGGAAATTGCTCTATAAAATAGTGGTGCATCCCCAAGGTAAACTCAGATTACTGTCCTTTCTGGTTTGGCCCTAAGTAGTACATTTCAGGACCAGACTGAGGAGTGATGGATAGATAAGTGGACTCCAAGCTGCAAGTAGGTACAGAAATAATGCCCTGGCAGTGGAAGGGAAATTTGTGCGGCACATGAAAAATGAGCTGGAATGCTGCTGTGCTATATTCAGTGAGGGAGAGCAATTTAAATGGGATACTATCTACCTGTAGCCTGCAATGATGCATCCCGCTCAGCCCCCCTCCCCACCCCACACATTACTGAGCAGGCCTGAAGTTGATTTAGACCTGCACTTTTTTAAAAAAAAGAGCATTCCACCAAATCATAGATAGCCACCAACACTAGGGCAATGGTTCGTCAATGTGCATGTCAGCCTCCAGGTGGGATCTGGGGATCCCCTGGAATTACAGCTCATCTCTGGGCTACAGAGATCAGTTCCCCTGGATAAAAAGGCTGCTTAGGAAGGTATGATTTATGGCATTATACCCCACTCATGTCCTCCCCAGAAGAAGAAAAGCGCTTTTTTGTACCCTACTTTACTATCTGAAGAGGGTCTCAAAGCAGCTTACAATCACTTTCCCTTCCTCTCCCCACAGCAGAAACCATGTAAGGCAGGAATAGTCAACTTGTCATCCTCCAGATGTTCATGGACTACAATTCCCATGATCCCCTGCCAGAAAACGCTGGCAGGGGCTCATAGGAATTGTAGTCCATGGACATCTGGAGGACCACAGGTTGCCTACCCCTGCTGTAAGGGAGGTAAAGTTCAGAGCACCCTGACAGAATTGTAATCATCCAACTGGCTGCATGTGGAGGAGTGGGGGATCCAACCCAGTACTCCAGATTAGAGGCTCTAGTCTTAAACACTGTAGCAAGATGGCTCCAATCCCCAAACCTCCTGGAGTTTCTCAACTTGGATCTAGCAACTGTGTCCCCCATCCCCTCTCGGTGGCCATGGCAACCCTATGCATCAATGTGCTGCAGTTTACCTTCCTCAAAGGTCACTAACCTCCAGGTGCTGTAGGACCTGCAGTTCTCCCGGAATTACAGTTGCTCTCCAGAATTCAGAGATCTGTTCCCCAGAAAGAAAGAGCAGCTTTGGAAGGTGGGTATGGTGTATGGTAGAGATCGTTGTTCAGCTTCCTTGCCAGAATCCACTGTTCCCAGGCACCACCCCAAATCTCCAAGAATTTCCCAGTTCCTCTCACTCATAGAATCATAGAATCATAGAGTTGGAAGGGGCCACACAAGCCATCTAGTCCAACCCCCTGCTCAACGCAGGATCAGCCCAAAGCATCCTAAAGCATCCAAGAGAAGTGTGTATCCAACCTTTGCTTGAAGACTGCCAGTGAGGGGGAGCTCACCACCTCCTTAGGCAGCCTATTATGTTCTCTTTCCATCACCCTATTGCTTGTGGCTGCTTTTTGCCCCTGGAAAATGTTTTGCAGATCCAATTGTCTAGGCAAATGCCAGGAGATTTGAGAGGGTGGTGCCTGGGAAGGTGGAGTCTAGAGAGGATGTGATGTCACTTATGGGTGGCTCTGTAGGAATTTCCCATATTCTGTACAATAAGGGCCCTAGAGACCAGGAGAAATTCCTAGAGCATCCCTATGGAGGCCCTTTTCCCTCCCACCCCTCAATTTCTCAAGGGTGGGAGATTGGGGTAAAGGAACAGAGCATTCCCTGCCAGACCCCAGCAACTGGGAAGGTTAGCCTTAGCCATTGCCCCAAATACCATCTGTACATTTCAACCCAATATCTTTGGAATGAGAACTCTTTAAAAGTGCAGCTCGGGAAACTGGGCCAGCTAATGCCCCCAAAAGACGCAAGATGGTAGAGCGGGAAGGGGGGGGAGCATTGCATGCCAGCTTTATCTCTGGTGCTTTTCAGTGCTGATGCTTGCCTGGCAATGTGTTTTTCTTGGAAAAGCGCTGAATTTTTCAGCAGAGGAGTGAGTCATCAGAATAATTCCGTATTAATGTGCCTCCCTCGATCCGGCAGCATGAATAATAAATGCCAAATCGAATGAAGAGGCACAAGAGCGATCAGCGTGGGGCGCTTCGGAGGATACCTCTTGTGTCCTTCGTGACAGACATCTCTGGCATCCAAATCCGTCTCTTTCCCATTCTTCATGGCGGAGCTCTCTCAGGGCAGCCCGACGCTTTCACAAAGATTGATGCATCCCCCTGCCAGTGCTGGGAGCTGCCGTGAGTTGCCATCTGAAATTCATGACCCCGGGGTGTAGCGGATGAGGGCTGCTAGTTTAGCCAGCTTTAAAAGTGGGACAGATGAATTTATGGGAGAGAGCTCCATCACTGGCCATTCGCCACTGTGGCAAATAGGAAACTCTGAATATCAATGTCAGCCCAGGGTAGAGATCTATGTGATCTTAGGTATCCCTTCGGGGGATACCTAAGCAGGCCATTCTGTAAAGCAGGATGCTGGACTGGACGGACCTCTTGATCTGATCTAGTGAGGGCCTTATATTCCCTCTAGTGCTGTTTTGTTTCAAGCCGTATATACATGCCTCCATCCCTTGGATGGCTCCGCCGTAACCTGTTTTTCCTGCTGGAATGCGACAAAGAGAGAGTATATAAAAAGAGGTGCCACAGCCAATCATGTCTACCAGCTGGCCTCAGTTCCGGTGGTGCAGAGATTATATTCTGTCTAGATTATATTCCATGTACGATGGCAAGCATCCCTTGGCCACGAAGCCCAGGATGAAGACACAAGAAGAAGAACTGGTTTTTATACCCCGCTTTTCACTACCTGAAGGAGTCTCAAAGCAGCGTACGAGCACTTTTCCCTTCCTCTCCCCACAACAGACACCCTGTGAAATAGGTGTGGTGAGAGAGAACTGCTCGTTTTTTTATGAAAGGATCGTTTTTTAAAATTCCACACAGACTAGGGCAGTGGTCCCCAACCCCCGGTCTGGAGACCGGGACCGGTCCGTCGATCAGTCAGTACCGGGCCGCAGCTCTTCCTCGTCCTCATCCCCGGCTGCTGCCTTGGGGGCTACCCTACCACTCTGCTACTGGCTCACCTTTGGTGCTCTCCAGCGGCCGCCATGGCTGGGGATGCCCCTCGGTGTGGCACTGTGCAGCTGCTGCTGGAAGCGCCCCCCAGTGGGCAGTGGGAAGTCAGGGGCACCAGTGGGAAAACAAGTGGAGCAGGGGCTCAGTCCCTTGGCAAAAGACTACCCCTCCCCAAGCATTGACCGGTCCCCGGTGATAAAAACGTTGGGGACCACTGGTTTAGGGTGCATCCATCCACTTGAGGAAATCTACTAAGCAATTCCAACTCCTTGTTGATACGAAACCTTTCTTTCCCACAGAACATTTCTTTCCCGTGTGCTTCATCCTTCTGCACTTAAGGCAGCGCCTGACAATATTACCTTAAGCAGTACGACAACAACCCATTCAAACAAAACAGAAAATACCGTAATTTACATTTACGGCCAGTGGTAAAATCGATGATCACACAATCAATAAAACCAATTATTTTCCCTCTGCAAACTTTTATTAATAACAACATCAATTACAAAATCACTGCCAGAAGAGAATATTAACAGCGATTCAGGCAAATGCTGAAGGGGGGAGGGGGTAGTAAAGGAGGAGTAACAAAACATCAGGGTAGAGTGGGAGGGATACACACAGAGAGAGTCAATCACGTAATCTCCATTATGGAATTTCCTCCCCACTTGAAACTGTCTTATACGGAATCATACCCTTGTTGTTGTTATTATTTCGATTTTTATTTCCCGCCACTCCAGAGAGTGGCAGGTTACAATAGTCCACAATTAAAACCCCCAATAAATCCCCATTAAAATTAAAAAGGGACATAAAAATTACAATATATAGATCAATATGCTTTAGGATGCTTTGGGCTGATCCTGCGTTGAGCAGGGGGTTGGACTAGATGGCCTGTGTGGCCCCTTCCAACTCTATGATTCTATGATTCTAATAAACATGGTGGTAAAAATCCACTACACCCCCCTCATAAACATCATCCAATAGGGAAGTGGCAAGAGGGGAGCCATACCCCTCACCATAGGTAACCCTAGCATACTGCTGCTCAGAACCGGGGGCCACCAATCAGATCTTCCACTCAGACCCCGGCCTCAACCATAGACCTGGCGGAAGAGCTCCATTTTGCAGGCCCTTGGTCCATCACGGTCAATACTGTCTACTCAGACTGACGGTGTCTTTCTAGGGCAAAGTGTGGAGGTCTTTCACCTCACCTACTGCCTGATCTTTTTAATTGGAGATCCAACCCCAAATCTCCATGAATTTCCTAACCGAGGTCTGGCACCCCTATCCTTCATGTCCCACCAGTGGCCAGCAGAGACCTGAAAACCTTAACTGGAGGCTGGCATCCCGACAGCATGAATGCGATTGGTGCAGAGAGAGATTTTTAGTTGTTGAGATCAAAGGAAAAACCACAACTTTTCTTTCATCTTGCTGGGCACCCATTCAGGCTGCCCCTTTGCCTTTTGAAAGCATTTGAATACAACATTTCCTCCTTCATCTGCTTCCTGGATTTTTCCCCCCTTCACCTAAAGATCATCTTCTCTCGCTGGGAATTCCTTCACCTTTTAAACGTGCCTTGATTTGTTTCATTAGCTGCACGCTGGCTGTCCTCTGAGACAGACGGGCTGATTTCAAGCATTTCCTGTCAGGGCTTCTCCTCCCAGATGCGGACCCTCGGAGTGGGTGGCAACGATTTAAAAATGAAGGGAAAAAAAAGATGACGCCACACACACTGCAAGCATCAAAACAAGCTCTCTGGCAGTCCAGCAGCCCAATTCCCTTGCGTCAGCATCATGATAGCCAGCATCACTTAAAGCGGAACGTAAGACCAGGAATGTCTAATCAGCTACACAACCGGGACATGTCTGCTTGCAGGCCTTTGGTTTCCAGAACGGTGTTCTGTAACATAGGGCAAAATGGAACCCGTGACTTGTAAACAACCTCGGACTATGCTATCGCAGTTCCCACTACTGGTGGTTTTAAATCACCTCCTCCAGGTATTCTCGAGACATCTGGCCCTCTTAACTCTCCATTTCAACCTCCTCAAATCATACCCTCTGTAATCTGAACGTTTCTGACCTCCCTATGGGCTTTGTTCAAGTTGTTCTATTGAAAGTGTTCAATGAGTTTAATTCCGGTAACCTGTTAAACTTATATTTACTGTTATTAATGTATAACATTCTATGTATCCCACAAGGTTCCCATGTAAACTGCCCTGGGCCATATGGGAGGGCGGGACTTAATTCATGTTTTATATATATTTTTTAAATTGTTAAGACATTTATCAGGTGATAGGACCATATATGGTCATGTCAACCTGTCCCACTTCCCAAATGACCAATGATGGGCCTCGACAGGGTGGGAGGTGGAGCAGGTCAGCAACTACATAGCTGTATTTTCCAACCTTATTCTGTATGATTGCACCACTTCTGGGGTTTCTCGAAGCCTGAAGAATGTTTCAAGGGTTTCTCAGCAGTAAAAAAAAACTTGAGAAAGGCTGCCATAGATTCTACTCTCCAAAGCACTCGTTTTCTTTATGGAAATTGATCTTGTGCAATCTGGAGATGAGGTGTGATTCTGGAGGATCCTCAAGTCCCACCTGGGACTTGAGAATCCCCCAGAAGTACAGCTCTTCTCCAGACAACAGATATCAGTTCTTATGGAGAAAATGAATGGGCGGTGGATGCTGTGGCACTGTGCCCACCATGGTCCCTGTCCTCCCTAGACTCCACCCCTCAAGTCTCCATGAATATCCCAAACTGGATCTGACAACCCTCCCCCCTCCAGCTCCACCGGTGGCCTAGGGGGAGTTCACAACTCTGTCATGCTGGGAGTCTGCATGTTCCCATTTCACATTCCTGACAGCTACTGCACGAGGCCCCGAAGCTCTCAACCCAGCAGCCAGCCACATGGTCAATCGTCCCAGATCTTATCGGCTAGAGGCTCTGATCTGGCACTTCTGCTGCAGTCTTAGCATGTGCTCCAGCTTGAAACTGGAGGGGTGGGGGAAGCTCAGGAATTAGCCCGAGAAAAGAGGATTCCAGATTTATGTGCAAAGGGGGAGCGTTGGAGGGAGCAAAATTCCAATCAGTATGATGCAAGCCTTGGAAAAATGAGAGACCGGGCTAGGAAGGCAGATGGTTGGCTCTGTGTGAGCTGCTAAATTCTTGTTCCAGCTAATCTTGGGAAGATCTGACTGTTTCCCAGCCAAACACACACACGGCTCGTGATGAGTACAAGGGGCACGTGAGTAACATTCTTTTTGCATCTTATTCAATCTATCTTTATTTTACGGTCATTCAGACCAAAATTTAAGATGCACTACTATACAAGAGCAGTTTATAAAAAGGGAAGGAATACATAAAGAAAGGTTAAAAATGCATCAGCAGTAAAACTTAATAACTTGTCAACCATAAAAGTCAAATTTCATCTTATTTAACTCTCCCCCATTCTTCTTCTATTAGTCATAGGATTAAAAGGTTGAAATCCAGTCCCACCTGCTACACCATGCAGGATGACCTAAAGCAGGGGTAGTCAACTGGTGGTCCTTCAGATGTCCATGGACTACAATTCCCATGAGCCCCTGCCAGCATTTGCTGGCAGGGGCTCATGGGAATTGTAGTCCATGGACATCTGGAGGACCACAGGTTGACTACCCCTGACCTAGAGCATCCCTGACAAATACCAGGGTCATGATTTGGGACCAGTCAGTAGCAATCCACCTCTGGCATCTGTTGTGGGGAGAGGAAGGGGAGGGGATTGTAAGCCACTTTGAGACTCCATCGGGTAGTGAAAAGCAGGATATACAACCCATCTCTTCTTCTGCAGTATTCTATCAATATGTCCATGTGTATTAGTAACAAAAAGGAAATGAGGAGAGATGCAAATCATCTGAACAAATCGCACATGCACAGCACTCCATACAAGACTGGGAAATCAAAACGGACCCATAGATTTCTTAGGCATCAGGTGTCCCTCAAACACTGCCAAATTTCAGAGCACTAGCATTTAGGCAGAAATTTGAATGAGAACAATTTTGGAAGCATTTCTGTTCTCCCTTGGCTTGTTGTGGGAGAGGATCTAGATGCAACCAGTGTGTATCTCCAAGGGATACTCAATGAAACTAGGGGCCATTCCACACATTGGCCAATGTTGCTGGATGTCTACGGCATCCCGAACTGCTAGAATTTATAGCGGAAATTTATAATTTCACACATTGCCAATTGTCGCGCAAAATTCATGTCCCCATAGCGCTTTTTCAGTTTCCCCCATGTTTCCAGTCTTGCCGGAATCACAAACAAGGCGCTCTCATTGTCCTCGTTCCTCCGAAATGCCCCTTTCCCTTTAATTCCACTACTTTATAGAGGTGAGAAATGGCCCTAAGAACTGACCATCATAACAGTAGGAATATATATATTAAAGGTGCTACTGGACTCCGATTTTATTGTAAGAAAGAAAGAAAGTTCACTGTAAAAGTCCTTCCTTCCAAGGCACAGGGTTTGCAGCCAGAAACTTGAATTATGCCTACCAAATTATGCCTACCAAACAGAAACTTGAATTATGCCTACCAAACAGTGTTGGGGGGGGGCTGTGTTTGTGGGGGGGGAGGAATATTTAAATAGCATGGTTTTATACCATTGCAGAGTGTTCCTCTCTAACCCCTATTAGCATCACTGCAAGTTATAAATACCTGGTTCGCTACCAAAGACGTCGTTGTCTTCTATTTCTACTCCAAAACGCGGTGCTGCTGTATGATGAAAAGCCTTTTTGCAGACTCGTGCAGCGTTAGCTTCTCAGCCGTTTCCGTCTCCATTTACCCATGATTTATTTGCTCACGTGCCCTCGGCAGGCACGAGTTTCGGGCAAGCCAACGCATCACTGCCAGGCGTACGTGTCCCGCAGGCCAAATGGTGCCCTTTAGAGAGACCTTGGCAAACCTTCTTCACCTTAAGGCCGTAAAGCACAGGTGGATGGAGGAACCCATGGCAACGCAGTACAGGGGCAGCTCTGACTGCAGAACCAGCCGGCAGCCAGGCACAAGAATGAAACTGAGGAGGGGAAGAGAGAAGTAAGGAGCAGCTGAGATTTTTCCTGCCAGGTTGGGGTAGTGGTTAAGAGCGGTGGCTTCTAATCTGAGGAACTGGGTTTGATTCCCCGCTCTTCCACAGGCAGCCAGCTGGGTGACCTTTGGCCAGTCACAGTTCTCTCAGAGCTCTCTCAGCCTCACCTACCTCACAGGGAGGAAAGAGGAAGGGCAGGGGATTGTAAGCCGCTTTGAGTCTTCTTCGGGTAGTAGAAAGCAGCATACAAAAAAAGCAGCTCTCTCTTCTCTGAAGCCCTGGTAGTCAGAGTAGGCTGTGCTATCTTTGATAGACTAAAGTTCTGAACCAGTATATGGCAGCTTATGCTATCCTTGGCTTCAAGAGGCAGCTCAGGAAAGGAAAGGAAAGGAAAGGAGAAAGGAAAGGAAAGGAAAGGAAAGGAAAGGAAAGGAAAGGAAAGGAAAGGAAAGGAAAGGAAAGGAAAGGAAAGGAAAGGAAAGGAAAGGAAAGGAAAGGAAGCCGCTGAAGTTTTCCGTCATAGCCAAGCAGTGATTTGAACTCGAGTCTTATCAGTCAAAGACTGGCCTTCTTGCCCTGCTTCCCGCAGCAAACGAATGTGGTGCCCAAAACGAATTTGACTTGCTGTCCAGTTCCACCAAGTGAGCACAGTAAATATGTCTTGGAATAAGCCTCCCTGTTCTTGCGATCCCATTAATCCACTTTTGCTCGCTGTGTTTGCGTCTGCGCAGGCGTGATTCTCCCGGTCTCTCTCAGGAAGATTTACTGCTTTGCTGAGCCTTTGCTTCCCCCGGCACTGCATACATAATTCTGTTCTTGGATAAATAACTTGTGGCAGTTTTATCTGAAAATAAGCCAACATTATCAGTTTGGCTGTGTTGAAGTGACGGTGGAATAATCTTAAATTTCTGCCTGAAATCTCTGTAGATCCCAAGCATTATAAGGAGATGGAAAGGGTGGGGACTGATTGTGGTTGTTGTTGTGGCTTGCATAACAAATTGGGAAAGCTGGGTACAACAACCAATTGTTCATCTGACCTGCTTAAGGGCCCTTGATTTAGTCCAGCCAAAGCAAAACCTTTACTGCTGGGTAGCGTTGTTGTTGGTCATGAGATAAAACCTTACTGTAAGAGGAGACCCACTTGCTGTGACTTGGGGACTTAGGGTTGCCAGCACTGGGTTGGGATTTGGGGCAGGAGGGACTTCAGTGTTGCATAATGCTATGGAGTCTACCCTCAGCCATTTTCTCCAGGTCCTATTCTGCACACGTTGGATAATGCACTTTCAAAGTGCTTTTGCAGTTGGGTTTTCCTGTTCAAAACAGGATAATCTACTTCTGAAGTGCATTGAAAGTGCATTATCCAACGTGTGCGGAACTGATCCCTAGTCTAAAGATAAGGCATCATTCCAGTGGCTTATTATTGTGTTATTGTATTAATGGGGTATTTTAGGGGATTTCATTGTATTTTATTTTGTAAACTGCCGCAAGACATTCGAGACATTCGAGAGCAGCGGTATATAAATATAAATAAATACATACATAATGCGCACAATAAATTTAAAAGTAAAAAAATATCGTTTTAGCCAAGGGGTGTAAACTAGCTTGCCAATGGTTTTTGTTCTAAGAAAACACGTTAGCCTTCTATACAAATGGAGAAAAAGAACCTTAATAAAAAGGTTGTAGGGTTATGTTGATTCAATTCACATGCAACCTAAAAATTAGAAACAGTTAATTTTGCTTCATTTGACCATTTTCTGAATCACACAGACACACGGTCTGATCATTACCCCGTATCCTGAGCAATCCAGCCAGCCTGAGTTTTTAAAACCCATCTATTCCTCCCAGACTTCACAGCCACTGACCTTGGGAATATTTCCGTGTGTTCCATAATAATGCATTTCTGCCATTGTACCCTCCACGCAATGTTCCCTCTAATTTTTTTTCCTTCGCTGAGCGGAGCAGTTCACATCCTCAGCAGAAAAATAACTGCTGTAATCTTCAAAGGGGCAATGGGCAGGGCGAGACCCTGTGTAGCTCCAGACTGCTGCTGAGAGGAGCTTCCTGGGTTAATGAACAGCTGCTCACGCGCATACAGCTTAGAGAGGGCACTGCTCAATGGGCTGACTTACGACGACCCTGTAGGGTTTTTCAAGATAGGAGACACTCAGAGATGATTTTCCATTGCCTGCCTCAGCAAAGCAACCTTGGACTTCCTTGGCAGGCCTCCATCCAAGTAATAACCCTGCTTACCTTCAGCGATCTTCCGAGCTCAGCTAGCCTGGGCGGTACACGTCGATGAGCTTAGAAGGGTGTAAATCTTGGCTGGACAGGACCCTTCCCCTCCCACTGCTGCTCAGTGCCAACACCGCAACCGGCACAAATCCAGAAGTGACATAACTGCATCAGAGTGACACGGCAAGATTCATTTCAGGAGAATTGTAAAGCTGGACTGATAATGCTTGTTCAAGATGGCCTTGCTAGTGTTCTTGGCAAATTTGGTTTCTCTAAAGTTTAGGCATGCGTCTGTCTTGGGAAAACGTCACGGGACAATTGTCTCTTTTATAATAGGAGAATACATAGAATGTGTTTAATGTGTATCTCTCCCTTGTGCTGGCAGAGTTTGCAAATGCAGAGAGGGCAGAGCACCAGGCTGCTGAAAGGATAAAACAGTTTTTATTCAGAAAAGAAATAACTATGTATGGAAAGGGAGACAGAGAGACCTGACTGTCTAGCTAGCTGCAGTCATTCTTCTGTTCGACTGCTGTGCTGGAGGCAAGCAGGGAGGAAGTGTGCTCAGGTCACAGGAAGTCTCCTGTTAAGCCAATCAGGACACTGGGGGAGGTCGTTTGAAAACCATCAGGGAGTTTCTACCCTATCTATGCTAAATCTATTCATTCCTCCAATGCTCGCTGCAGAACACCTTTTATATCCTGTTCAATTGTGCACACTGCAGATCTTGCGTATCCCAACATGCCACTCTTGATAGCCCAGGCTAGTCCAATCTTATCAGAACTCCCAAGCGAAGCAGGGTCGGCACAGGCTAGCATTTGGATGGGAGACCTGCAGTGAATACCAGGCGCATGACGTGGAGTCAGGCAATGGCAAGATCCACCCCGAACATCTCTTGCCTTAAAAGCCTTGCATTTCCCACCTCGCCTTGGAGGGTTAATGTTCAAAATGTATTTCATCCTAGTGAGAAAGAGCATTAAAAGTGCCAAAGCACTAGGAACCCTGCTCAACCAGTACTGGAGAGACAGCTGATTTTGCCTCATTTTACCCTTTCAAGCTGGAGTAGGGGGCAAGCTGCATAAGGGCAGCTGAAAGTCAGGGGGGCAATGGATCCTGTGTCCGAAATGCATCGTTGAATGCGCCTGATGTAGTCGTGGCGCAATGCACATTAGGACAGAAGGCCTTACTGGCTCTCCTGCGCGTCCCTCTCTTTCTTGGAAGAGAACGCCGCCACCTCCACCGCCACCCCCTTTGCCTGGTGCCAGAGCTGCCTAATTAAAACTCTGCTTTCTGGCACCCACTCCCGGATTGCTTTAGAAAATAAATGTTGCATTTCCTGGGCTGACGTGTGATCCTCTCTTTGTGGAACAGTGATGATTGCGATGGCGTAATGAATGCGGAGAAGCACAGCCTGTTCTCCATGTATAATGAATGAGGAATAGTTTTCGGTGCTCCCTCTCTCTCTCTCTCTCTCTCTCTCTCTCTCTCTCTCTCTCTCTCTCTCTCAGAAAGTATCTTTTTGTCGCTTCCGAATGAGATCCCTTGGGGCTTGGTACAAAGAGCTACAGAGCCAGGCGTGCCCTACATCCAGCTAGATAGATCAGGTCTTTGCACCATCCAGTAAACAGGTGCTAAGAAGTCAGCATGCCTGACTGCTCCCTGGAACTGGGTCAAATTAGCCACTTTGAGTCTTCATCAGGGAGAATAGTGGAATCGAAACGGTTTTTAAAAATCCCAGTCCGTCCAAGGAGCATTGCACATGCCTAATTGATGCTGCTTCTGTTCTGAGAGCAGAGTTTCATGTCTCTGGCCTCTCCGCTTAGATGAGACCCCCAGGGCCTAATTATGGCTTATGTTTCCCCAGGCACATTTCAGAGTCGGGTCACAGATGTGTTTGGGGAGTTTGATTCTTCCCAGGTGCGTGGAGCCCTGATTAGGACTGCAGCTCAGAGGGAGAAGGGGTTAGACCAGCTTTTCTCAATTTTTTTTTTTACCATTTGAGATACTCCTCCAAACATTCTTCGGGTTTCAAGAAACCCTAGAAGTGGCAGATTCATGCAGAGCATGGTTGGGAAGCATAACTGGGTGCATGCCCACTCGGGGCCCCACCCATTCCTAATCCCTCCAGGCCCATCATTGACTATTTGGGGAGAGATGGGTGGGTTGACATGACCATATATGGTCATATCACCCAATAAATGTTTTGATTTTTTTTAAATATAGTAAAAAAATAATTCACTCCCATCCTTTCCGGAAACCCTTCCAGGGCTGTCAAGAAACCCCAGGGTTTCACAAAACCCTCATTGAGAAAGCTTGGGTTAGACCTTCCCCAAACACATGCCATCTTCTGCACCTGAAATGGATATGGGCCACCATTATTACAACTAATAGGCAACAGAAATCAGTTCACCTGGAGGAAACAGCTGCTCCAGGAAGGGGACTCTATGGCACCCTCCCCTGCCCAAATCATAGAAACATAGAATCATGGAATCATAGAATCATAGAGTTGGAAGGGGCCATACAGGCCATCTAGTCCAACCCCCTGCTCAACGCAGGATCAGCCCTAAGCATCCTAAAGCAATCCTGCCCTTCTGAGGCTCCACCCCCCCAAGAATAGCATCCTACAATTTCATGGTGGCATTTCTAGCAACATACCTTGAAATAATGTCACAATAATGTCACGATTGTATATAAATTGTATATAAATTGGTGGGCGCCTTCAGGGGGGAGCAGCACAATGGCAGTGCCCCCCCCCCGGCCAATCTGCTCACTTTACTGCGACCCCTTTGAAAGGGTTGTTCGACCCCCAAAGAGGTCCCAACCTCTAGTTTGAGAACCACTACTCTAATTTCTCTTTTGAGGTATGGTGGCCAGAACTGTATACAACATACCAAATGAGTCCGCACCAGAGATTGATACAGGGGCCTTATGATACTGGCTGATTTGTTTTCAGTCTCTTTCCTAATAATCCCCAAATAAGTGCGGAGGTCTCGCAGCAGAGGGTGGTGTCAGCACATCTGGGAACTCCCAGAGAGCACCCTTTCTCCTGCCAGCATCATGGAAGTGGCTGGCAACCCTTGTTTGCCAGGCTCATGCCAGTAAGGGCTTCCACGGCCAGTATGCTTCCCAACTGGTTCCCAGTCCCTGCCAGCCCACCACTGGTCTAACCACTCAATTTACCCTCTAAAAATGGAATGAGAAGATATTGTTATTATAATGGCCATAATCCCAAAACAGATGTCATGTATTTCTAGCTCATTTCATGTGTGGATATCCTTAGAGCTTTAGAACAGATTTTGGATTGTTCGGAATGTTTTATTGCCAGTGGAACTGGAGATATGTAATTGTGGGCTACCACAGAGAATGCAAGCACATTAAGGTCTGCCACATATTTAGATTTGTGGAGAGCTGGAGGACTTTGAACCACAGGGACTATAATAGCGTGGCTTGGCGAAACGGAATTGCACCCCCCTCAGCAAAACGTACGGAGTAATTATCGCTTTGGAAGAGCAGAAATTAACATTTGCCAGCTTGGCCCTTGTAACATATCTGAAAGATCTACCTGATCCCCCCCTCCACCATATGTTTCGCAGGCCCCACTTGTCCCCGTGTAATTTGATTATAATTTCCAATAAACTACAACACACCTTGAAAAACTATCTTCAAAGCATGGTTGCAGTGCTCATTCTGATTTTATAGACTCTGTCTTGCCATAGTTATTGCCGCTGCTGGCATTCAGATAACCATATGAACCATAGTTAATTTAATGAAAGCATTGTCTCGTATTACCTCATGTGTGCAGAAACAATTGGGGGATTATGTTTTAGATCAGCCATTCTCGACCTTTTTACCGTTGAGAAGCCCCTGAAACATTCTTTAAGCATCGAGAAACCCCAGAAGTGGCAGAATCGTGCAGAATAAGGTTGAGATGCATAGCTGTGTACACTGTGTACAGAAGGGCCCCTGCCCTTCCCACGTCCTCCAAATTGAGAAACCCATCCAGGCTCATCAAAAAATTGGGAAACCCTTCCAGGGTCATCAAGAAATCCCAGGGTTTCACAAATCCTTGACTGAGAAAGCCTGCTTTATATAGTGGCCCGTTAGGCTTCCATGCCTTAGCTTGTTTGAATGCTCCACCATCTTGCTTTAACCAAAGCTGGCAGCCCTAGGAGAACTGGCACCCTCTTTTTCCTTTTCTCTTCTGCTGCTTTTCAGAGGATAACCATGGCATTGGGAGGGAGATTCCTTGGTTTACAGCAATATTTAGTTTTTTTGTTTTTTAAGCTGAAAGCATTACTTGTTGGGACAGGACAGGAAACAGGAAGTAGGACAGAGTTGTCAAGTCTGGATTGGGAGATACATGGAGATTTCTTTTTTTCTTTTCTTTTTTTTTTTGGGGGGGGGGTGCCTGAGTAGGGGAAGGGAGGGACTTCAATGGGATATATCACCATAGAGTCTACCTTCTAGAGTGGCCATTTAATCGCTTCTCGGCCTTTTGGCTAAGATCAAGTGTAGTAGAGTGGCCATTTTCTCCAGGTGTATGAATCTGTACTACCTGGAGATCCATTGTAATCCCAGGAGATGTTCAGCTACCACCTGGAGGTTGGCAACCCTAATGAAGGAGGGGGGTCGTAATTGGCATTGCTCTGCTCTTGTTATGTATTTGAATGACTCTCTGTAAGCCTATAGCTGTGTTCCGGTTAGTAGTGCATTATGTTGAATCTGCTCTTCTGATGCATCTATTTGTTTTACTTCCCGTTAACTTTGCTTAATGAACAGGTTATGCTTTGTTATCCATCCATCCTTGTCTGCGAGCCTCATTGAGTTAATTATAAGATAAACATCAATCCGTTGCATCCTCGATCTTAATGAGTATTGCAGAAGTTGTTATGCCTGTTTCAGTAATACGGTAAACCTGAGCCTATTCTGCACACCATAGATAATGCACTTTCAATGCACTTTAGAAGTAGATTTTCCTGTTCTGCACAGGAAAATCCAGCTGCCAAAGCACAATGAAAGTGCATTATTCTATGGGTGCAGAATGGGCCCTGGTTTGGAACTGAACTTATAACTCAGTCGCTGTGCTCAGTATGAGGGCTGGTCCTGAATGAATCAAAGACAAGGGTGATCATATTAAACCACATCCATTCACTGGTCCCAGCTAGCGTTCTGCAGTACTGTTTGCTTGAATCTTAAGAACAGGCTGGGGAAATTGTGGTTGTCACTTTTATTTTATTATGTCTAATTTTTATATCCTGGTCTGTGACCATATAAATAAATGAATGAATGTTTGTCAGTTTAAGAGCATTTTCCTGGACGCAAACCAGGAAACGGAATCCATTTAGGGATGGTCCTTCAGCCACAGTGTCTTGACCAATTTGGGCCTTCAAGTAATTTGAAACGAGACCTTGAAAATCTGGGTATATTTGATAAAGGCTTATGCACCGCTGTGGAATAAAACCACTTGGAAAAATGTCTCCCTGCATTAAAATGAGAGACGTGTGAGAGCTGAAATGCTAGGCTTTTGATGAAGCATAAAAATGGAAGACCTTTGGCAAAACAAAGCCATTTTGTCTCAGCGGTGATGTAAGAACAAGATTCGAGTGCCGACATTGGCCCTTTACTGATTGGCAGAGTTTATTAGCAGCCCTAAAAATGTGTGGCAGACGGAGCCTTAGTGCCGAAGCGAATATCTCGAAAAATCTGCAGCATCTCAGACTAAGACGTTGAATCTGATACTGGTGTCTTTTGCTAGCTTTCAATTTTGGATGAGCTGTGTCTACTTACAGAGCTAGTAATAGAGATACCAGCCTTCCAATGGGACCTGGGAACCCCCTGAAATTACAGCTCATCTCTAGACCACAGAATGTCATTCTGAATAAAATGGATGCCTTGAAGGGTAGACTCTATGGCATTGCACCCCCTGTCCTCCTCAGGCTCCATCCCCAAATCTCCAGGAGTTGCCCAAACTGGATCTGGCAATGATCATCCTCATCCCCTGGGGAGATCTATCAACCCTAGTTGACAGTAAATCTAGGTGGATTCACCCTGAGCTCAGTATAACCCGTGTGGCAGAATGGTTAGCTTGTTGGTCTGCAATTGAAACAACAGATCTGTCAGTATACCGCTATGAACTTGATCTGGAATTTTTTTAAAAACACAATAACAGGACAGTAGGGAATTTCAACCTCAGTGGTTTCACTTTGGAAACAAAATCAAGCAAAGGGAGATAAATGCATGGGAGAATTTTAAAAGCATTCCTAATTTGCACAGTTTTGCAGCATATTCTTGCTTATTTGAGTTATCTGTAATACACATTTGGCTTCCCAAACACTGTGGAAAATATCTGAGACTCAGACTGGGCGTAATATTACCTGATTGAACGGCAATTCTCTAGGATTTGTTTTCCACATGCGAGTACCTTTTTTGTTGGCAGAGATGAGAAAGCTGTAAGGACAAAGCTGGGCTTTCTTAGCTTGTGGTCGAGCACAATCTGGAGATCATTTCCCCATGTACTCCTTCCAGTTTGGGTATCCCAAATCCTACCCATTTGATTATTTTTGCATCAGTGCAGATCTTTGCACTCGGTTCATTGGATTCGCCCAACTTTCCAAGGTCAGTTTCAATTTCATGTTGGCCTTCCAAGGTATTGGCTTTCCCTTCCACATTTTGCATCTGCTGCGTATTTAAGGAGACCTGACTCCAAATGCTATCTCAATTAAGAACAAAAATTCATCTGTTTTAAGCCCAAAGTCCAGCCCTTTTGATACCCTCATTGGGACTCTTGAGTGTTTTCCTCATACTCTCAGGGTGAAGGCAGAGGTATACCTGCACACGAAAGCTTATTCCCAGAATTAAACTTTGTTGGTCTTAAAGGTGCCACTGGACCAAAGTGACCAGAAATCTGGGGCCACAAGGTCTCTCCCCACCCCAAATCCTACCCACTCTGGCTCCACCCCCAAAGTTTCCAGGTATTTCCTAACCCAGATATGGCAACACTACCCACCAGTGGCCAAAAGGAACCGGGCAACTCTAGTTGTGTTCTGTTTTGGTACCTCCTGGGATGTGTTGCTGCTGTCCCAGCAGAGTATATTTGGGGATATATTGGTGTAGGAGAGTGGAGATGCATTGCCCAATTGCCTGTTTGGCTGGCACAGTAGTACAACGTGTATTGGCTATAGCCCTTCTCATTTGATTTAGGAGCATTTCTTTAGAACTATCTGGCTTGGGGTAGAGTGATAGCTTCTTTGTGCCATCTGTGAAAGGTAACTCAGGTGTACAATTGGCACAGGTTCTGTGAATCTAGGGTTCCCCTGGAACTAGAATTGATTTCCAGACAGCGACAAGAGTTCAGTTCCTCTGGTAGAACGGGTAGTGCAATGTATCAGAGTTCCCTCCCCTCCACAAATTCAGTCCTTTCCAAGATCTTATGAATTCTGAACAGAAGAACGGGGGTTTCCCCAATCAGTTCTTCAAACTTTTCATCTCCTTAGTGACCCGTGTTTCCCCTCATAGCTGAAGAAAAAAGGATTTAAAAAAAATTCATTTCCATGGACATAGAATTACAAGGGGTGCCTTTGCATAGACAATCCTCTGGAAGGAAAGAGGTTAATTAGCCCCCTCCTCTTTTCCACCATGATAACAACCTCTAGAGCCCCTTTGATTTTCCATAACAAAAACAAGAGAAATAATTGCATATGTGTACTTTGATCACGGATCAGTACCCAACTTGAAAAACTATGCGCCCACACAGACCTTGTATCTACTGTAGTGTGTGGTAGAGATGAATCAGTGTTCCGTATTTCATTTATCTTTGTGTTCATATCTGTTCTCCTTGACAGTTTTGGTTCTCTGCTTTTACTTTTTTAGATTTCTCTTTATTTATACATGCCATGCATCTTAAATTGCAGTCATGTAGACGCACAGCGTAGAGCCTCTTGTGGCGCAGAGTGGTAAGGCAGCCGTCTGAAAGCTTTGCCCATGAGGTTGGGAGTTCAATCCCAGCAGCCGGCTCAAGGTTGACTCAGCCTTCCATCCTTCCGAGGTCGGTAAAATGAGTACCCAGCTTGCTGGGGGGTAAAACGGTGATGACTGGGGAAGGCACTGGCAAACCACCCCGTATTGAGTCTGCCATGAAAACGCTGGAGGGCGTCACCCCAAGGGTCAGACATGACCCGGTGCTTGCACAGGGGATACCTTTACCTTTACCTTTAGACGCACAGCGTGCTTAGTTTATAGGCATGGCTCATTTAGACAGGACACGAAACCAAGGGTTGATTAAACTAACTGGCTAGTGGGGCTTATCTGAATACTGACCATCTCTCTAACTATGGTTTTTTAAGATATGGCAAACCAAAATCTGAAACCGTGGTTGGAAATTGGTTAACCACAGTTAGTCTTACCTATAATGATACAGAAATGTGGGCATCTGGCCTGCCCCCTTGGTACCACCCTGACCCCAATGTGGACCAGGTTACCAGCTCTGGGTGACTGTAGAGGGGGCAAGATCAATGCAAACCAGTAATTGTTGAGGCAGATCAGGATTTCAATGACACCAAATTAAATTCTGGTTTAATAAACTAACCATCGTTTAGTTAACTAACCGTAGGATTTTCCACATTCTCAGTTCCTTGCTTGTGCTTGGGGATGGGGGTCTGTTCTGCACGTGTTGGGATTTGGTTTCAATTGGTTTCAGATTAGTCTCAAAACAAAGTCCTGTGTTTTTAATTAACACAAAGGAGAAGTGACACCACTAGGGGCACTAGAGATTTCTGGTTTTCAGTTACCGCTGTATGCACACTTGCTTTTCAAATGCATAATCATAAACCCTGTTTGGGGCTGATGATATGTAAAATAAAAAGGAAACAACTGTACGGGAAGGAGGCCCCACAGCTATTCTGTTTGCACATCATCTCATTCATTTGGAATAATGCGTTTCCACTGCTTATTTGCATCATCCGTGATTCGCTTCTGGAAAGAGAGTTTGGACCACTGTGCAAAACAGCCTGTGGTTACAAAGACGCCAACACACTTTGACAAAAAGCAACAAAAACCTCAGCAGAGTATAATGCTGTGGAACCCCTCCTCCAAAGTAGTCATTTCCTCCCGGGAAATCGATCTTGGTTGTCTGGGGCTGAGTTGTAATGGAAGGTGATCCCCAGGTCTCACCTGGAGGTTGGCCGTCCTGCCCCAGTGACGATTTGCAGGATGCCTATTCCCATATGGTGGGTCTAATCCTGCCCTGTCCATAGAGAGGGAAGCCGGGCCAACTTGCAGCAAAAACGAATGCTAGGAGCGGTGCCAGGCTTAACCTTCTTTCCAAGATTTCAGGCAACTGTTGATCGCTCCATTCAGTAGCCAACCTCATTCCTGTGTCTGATTTAAAACTGCTGGATCTCTCACAGAGCAGCCTCCTCCAGCTTCACTATCTGGAACTTTCACAGCAGAAATTCCCATGGAATCCTATTTCCAATTCTCATTCTCTCTCTCTGTATTCTGGGATGCAGCCTAGACAGGAAGGGGGACCTTGGAAAGGGACCGGAGGGAAGAAAATGAACGGAATGGCATCCTCACATTTTCATTACTGGCAGCCCCAAATCCTTCATTTGGTTCTCGGAAGGTGCTGTAATTCATCTCAGATCGGTTACCTTCTGAAGATGACAGGCTCTCTTCTGCGCGTTGCCCAGCTCCCTTTTAAACGTGAGTTCAAAGATGTGCGGTGTGTGCGCATGAGTGTGCACACACAGAAGTTATTCCCATTTTCAGCTTTTTCTTCCTGACTTGTTCGCCTCTAGCCTGCTGGCACCTCGCCAAGGCTGCCTGCGTAAATCCTGCACATCAATGAAATCTGGTGCTGCTAAACTTCTATGTGTCACGAAGTTTTGGTCCTTCTGCCACAGCTGTATTGGGGCAGGAAACAAAGAGGCCATTCAGCAGACATGCAAATAGCAGAGCACAACAGATGGGGAGGGTTGCACATTGTTGCTATTTGTCCCTTTCTTTTTCAGAGAGGAAATAAAAGATGCAATCCACCTCCCTCCCCTCCCATATCCCTAGTGCTCTTCACAACCATTGTATTTTATAATAATAACAGAGCAAGCTGTATTTTGTCATCTGGAAAATACATTGTTAGGCCTTCCCCACATTTAAGAAGTGAGGAATCCTAGGATGGGATCGCAAATGTTTTGTCTTCCATCCACTTTCAAAATATTTCTGTTTTTCATGCATGGGTTCAATTCTCTACTTCTTAATGCTTGCTTTGGGGCATCATTGGTTTTGTATGAGGTACAATATTGCATGCTTATCAATATACAAATATGCATTATCGATATACAAATAATGGTGGGGAAAGATGCATAGATTTTACAAAGTAAAAGCAAAAGAAAACTAATTTAAAGTGAATCATAGTTTTGCTTTACACAAAAGACAAGTCAAAGCACAGATTTTCAGTGGAACAGAGTGGAGATGAGAAATTAAAATCCACCCCTGTACTTCATTTTTCTAGTACATTTGTACCTTACTCTTCCTTCAAGGAGCTCAGAGCACTGTAAACAGGTTTTCTCTTCCTGGTTTTATTAGGTCTAAATTATATGTAATCTTAGGAGATCTTATAAGAGCTAGCTTCGTGTCCAGAAGCACCTTAGAGACCAAAACAAATTTTAGGGTATAAGCTTTCTAAAGACAAGGTTCCCTTTTTGTTAGATAGTAGTAGGGATGGAAAATATATTGTTAGACCTTCCCCACATTTAAGTAGTGAGGAATCCTAGGATGAGATTGCAAATGTTTTGTATTCCATCACTTTCAAAATAGTTCTGTTTTTCATGCATGGGTTCAGTTCTCTACTTCTTAATGCCTCTTGTGGCGCAGAGTGGTAAGGCAGCAGACATGCAGTCTGAAGCTCTGCCCATGAGGCTGGGAGTTCGATCCCAGCAGCCGGCTCAAGGTTGACTCAGCCTTCCATCCTTCTGAGGTTGGTAAAATGAGTACCCAGCTTGCTGTGGGGTAAAACGGTAATGACTGGGGAAGGGAATGGTAAACCATACTGGATTGAGTCTGCCAAGAAAACGCTGGAGGGTGTCACCCCAAGGGTCAGACATGACCCAGTGCTTGCACAGGGGATACCTTTACCTTTAATACATTCCTGCATTTTAAAAATGACACTTGACACATAGTTTAAACATGCTGGCAAGTTGCCTTTTTTCTGTAACTTGACAGAATCTCCCCCTCCCCCCCAAAAAAATTCCTCCAAACATATTACACGGAAAGAGGAAAGTGCAGTAAATCTTATTGCTATGCTGTTCCTTTCATAAAATCCCAGCTTTTACTAAGATTCAAGCCATGATTTATTTCTGATTGTCCTAAAGGGAATGAAAGTACAGTCGGGTTATGTATCTCTTCTGGAATTGCAGACAGGGTAGTTTAATAGCTATGAGAAAGTAGTTTAATGGACATGAGAAATAATAACGCAGGCACTGGCAAATGTATAGAAGATGAAAGGAGGGATATGTTCCCGGCCTTCTCAAGCAATTGAGTGTGGAGACTCAGGGAACAGGTAATTTAGAAGTGAGAATAGTCCCAGGTTCCTTGTTACACATAAATATGGAGTGGCAGAGATATTATAAGTGCAGGCAGGGCAGGTGGCTTTAAGTGTTTATTTGGTTTTAAAATCTCAGATGCTCTAAAATGTAGCCACAGTCTGCCTACAGGCTAATGCTTCTGAACAGGTAAATGGTGAACAGTTTATACCTGCACATTCTCTAAACCAGGGGTGGGCAAACTGTGGCCCTCCAGATGTTCATGGACAACAATTCCCATGAGCCCCTGCCAGCGAATGCATGGACCTCTGGAGGGCCACAGTTTGCCCATCCCTGCTCTAAACTGCTCAAATTCTGTTTGGTAGTGAAACTCTTGTCAAGTCACAGCTGACTCACGGCAAACCAGTAGAGTCGGAAGGCTGAGTCAACCTTGAGCCGGCTGCTGGGATCGAACTCCCAGCCTCATGGGCAGAGCTTCAGACAGCATGTCTGCTGCCTTACCCCTCTGCACCGCAAGAGGCTCTGTTTATACCCCTAGAATCCCCAATAGTGTGTTGGAACATGCTTTTCCACAGGTACTTTTACCATGATCCTTAAAACTATGCATTCATGACATTTTGACACACACACACCCATGTCTACAGTTTTCATGACACTGAGGGAACTTTAAAAAAAAAAAGGTTTTTTTTAACTACTTCCAGTAAAAGATCATGCGATAGACTCCCAAAGAGATATATGAGAGAGAGAGGGAGGGAGGGAGAGAGAGAGATCAGTTCAAAGTTAGGGACCACCAATAGAAAGACTGAACTTCCCAAACCTGCATTTCTTTAAAATATATATATCGCCATATGTGTGTGTGCATGCATATATATTGCCAAAGTTTGCTATGCAGAATTGGTAAGAATTATGTTTGTTCTAGCAGCATTTATGTGACATCTCCTGTCTTTTTTTTAAAAAAATGTTTCTTGGATACCTGTCTCTAGTGAGAGTTTGTGTGTGGTGGAGCACATTTGAAGCAGGCAATCAGGCAAGGTTATTGGAGCATGGAAATGAAGATTTCCGCACGTGAGGCATATTTGCAAATGCGGACAGTGTTAAACCACCAAAGAATATTGAAATCTAAACGGCTTTTCCTGCTCTGCAAATGTCATCGGTGTTAAATTAAACATAAAGAGGCTGTTCCTTTAAACTTGGAGGTGGGCCACGGCTCAAGAGGTACAGCTTGGGCTTTGCATGCCAAAGGTCCCTGTAAGGTAAAGGTAAAGGTATCCCCTGTGCAAGCACCGGGTCATGTCTGACCCTTGGAGTGACGCCCTCCAGCGTTTTCATGGCAGACTCAATACAGGGTGGTTTGCCAGTGCCTTCCCCAGTCATCACCGTTTACCCCCCAGCAAGCTGGGTACTCATTTTACTGACCTCGGAAGGATGGAAGGCTAAGTCAACCTTGAGCCGGCTGCTGGGATCGAACTCCCAACCTCATGGGCAAAGCTTTCAGACGGCTGCCTTACCACTCTGCGCCACAAGAGGCTCTTAAAGGTCCCTGTATGAGAAGGCAAAAAATGCAAAAAAGATTTGTTTAATAGTGGGCCTCCTTGCTGGAAGGCAGTATGCCCCTGAACACCAGTCATTGTGGGCAATTGCTGTGTATAGCTACTGCATTCCATGCATTTCATCAGGGCTTCCTCAAAACAACCAGTTATCCTAGAATTGCTAACTCTGGGTTGGGATAATTAAGACGTGGAACCTGGAAAGGTCAGCATTTGGAGAGGGGCCTCGGTAGGATACAATCTGCAGGTGCTACATGCACTACATTGATAAATCTATTGATTTATATTGCCAGTTTTCCCCCCTGGAAGTTGGAGCAGCATTCATTCTGATGCAACTACATTTGAAATGACCTGGAGATGCCAAGAATTGAACCTGGGGCTTTGTGCATCTAGTTTGCCAACTGTAATTCCCCTGGAATGACAGCTCATCTTCAGACTACAGAGATCAATTCTCCTTGAGAAAAAGCCTGTTTAGGAGGGCGGAATTTATGGCATTATATGCCTCTGAGTTCCCTGCCCGCCCCAAATGCCACCCTCCCCAGACTCCACCCCCAAAACCTCAAGGGGTTTTCTGATCTGGAGCAGGCACTGAGCTATGAGTCACAGCCCCTCACACTATCTTTCTTTTGAATCTAGCACCGGCCATCCCAAACCAGGAAGTTCAGTCCCTCGCTGTTTCCTGTTTTCCCTCCACACGCACGTGCGTACCTGAACACGGCCAACATGCACACAAAGGCTTTTATATTCTGAAAAGTGGTGGTTGTTCCTTTTGACCCGCTTGCTAACTGAAAAAACAGGGTGCCCCTTTGAAGAAAACGTCACGCCAGGCCTGGTGAACGATACAACAGGAACAAGCTTTATTTCAGCAACGTGGAGTCCGCTGGTATGGAGTAAGAGCTTCCACCGAACTCCAGGTGGAAGCTCCCTTTTATACAAAACCCACCTCCTTAGGCTGTATTGCCCCACCCAGTACTTGCGGAGGGAACATGCTGATACAATCATGACTCATGCACATATGCGAGGTTTTCCGGGGTTCCTGATGGCCCATTTTCCTGGAACAAAGGGCCATCTCCGGGCCCTTGTCAAAAGGTGGAGGGGGACATTGAGGTTCTTTAGCGGCCATTGCCACCTCAACGATCGGGTGGGGCGCCCAGCTGCCGGCTTGCCTATGATCACCATGCCCTACCTCCGTGATCGCGGGCGCCTCTGATGGCGGGGTTCGGTCCCGTTCCCAAGCCACCAAGGACCGAACCACGACATTCTGCCCCCCCAAAGGTCCATTCTCCAACCCCCCGGGACGGCCAGGATACCGCTTGTGGAAACGTTCAGTGAGTCGGGGCGCAAGGACGTCCGCTGCCCAGACCCATTCCCGGTCCCCCAAAGCGAAGTCCTTCCATTCCACGAGGTACTGCAACTTCCCCCTGTGGAGTCTAGAGTCCAGGATATCCGCCACCTCGTGGTGCTCCCCCCCCGGCAGGACCTCGGGCGCTGGCGGGGAAAACACGGGGTGCCAAACGTCACCGTCCGGAGTTTTTTTTAGAAGGCTCACGTGAAAGACGGGATGGATGTGCCGGAGGTTCTTGGGGAGCTTGAGCTTGACCGAAACTTCGTTGATCGGGGCCAAGACCTCGAAAGGCCCCAAAAACCGAGGGCCTAGCTTCTTGCTGGGCAAATTCAACCGTAGGTTCCGGGTGGAAAGGTAAACTCGATCCCCCAGTCGGATCTCCTCAGCTGGTCGTCTCTTCCGGTCGGCGTCCTCTTTCTGCGCTGCCTTGACTTTGTGGAGCTGCTCCTGCAGCGACTTCCAGCAGCTCCCGGCACGCTTCCCCCACTCGCGAAGGTCGGCCGATTCCCGGGCGGGGACCTCTCCAAGCTCCGGGAAGTGTCTCAGGTCTGTCCCGTAGACGACGGCAAAAGGCGACATCTCCGTGCTGCTGTGGTCTGCGTTGTTGTACGCGAACTCGGCCAGGGGGAGCAGGGGCACCCAGGTGTCTTGATGATAGGAACCGAAACACCGCAAGTACTGCTCCAGTACTTGATTAACCCGCTCGGTCTGCCCGTCCGTCTGGGGGTGGTAAGCGGAGCTCAGCCCTTGCTCGATGTCTAACAGGCGCAGGAAAGCTTGCCAAAACCGGGACACGAATTGTGAGCCCCGATCGGAAATCACCTTGTCCGGCAGCCCGTGCAGTCGGAACACGTGATCCAGGAACATCCGAGCCAACTGTGAAGCACTGGGGACACTGGCGCAAGGAATGAAATGGGCCTGTTTGGAAAATAGATCTACCACCACCCAGATCACCGTTTTCCCCTTGCTGGGAGGCAAGTCTGTTATAAAGTCCATGGAGATCACTGACCACGGCCGGGTCGGGACCTCGAGCGGGTGCAGCAGACCTTTCGGCTTGCCAACCCCCGGCTTGCAGGTCAGGCAGACAGGACAACCACTGACGTAAGCTTTTGTGTCCCGCCGCAGACTGGGCCACCAAAACCGCCGCCGGGCCAACTTCCAGGATTTTACGAAACCGAAGTGCCCGGCGGTCTTAGCATCGTGGCAGAGGCTGAGGGCTTCCCGTCGTAGCCCTTCCGGGACGTAGACAGCCTCCCCCCTCCGCCAGAGACCGGAGTCCAAAATCAAAGAGTCCCGGAGCTCAGCCAGCTCCTCGTCTGTCCCGTAGGCTGCCACTAGGCGGTCTCGGAGCGGGGCGGTCGCCGGGTCGGGCTCCCATTCCTCCCTGGCCCGACGCCTAGTGACGACCCCCCGTCCCAGCTGCTCCTCACCAAACACGGACCTGGTGCAGGGAGCGTACCCCTCCCCATAATGCGGCAGACGGGAGAGGGCGTCCGCGAGGAAATTCTCTTTGCCGGGGATGTGACCAAGCTTGAAATTGTACCGCGAAAAGAACTCCGCCCACCTCATCTGCTTGGCGTTCAGGGATCGCGGTTGCCGGAGCGCCTCCAGATTCTTGTGATCTGTCCAGACCTCGAACGGCTCCTCTGTTTCCTCCAGCCAATGCCGCCATTCGGTGAGGGCGAACTTAATCGCAAACGCCTCCTTCTCCCAGGTAGACCAGTTCCGCTCCGTTTCGGCGAATTTTCGTGAGAGGTAGGCCGCCGGCCTCAGCTGTCCCGCCTTGTCTCGCTGCAGGAGAACCGCCCCGGCTGCTGCGTCGCTGGCGTCGACTTGTACCACCATCGGCTGGGTTGGGTCGACGTGCAGTAGCGTGGGCTCAGACGCGAAAGCTTGCTTGAGGGCCAGGAACGCTGCCTCCGATTTCTCATTCCAGCCGAGCGCTGCGCTGGGCCGCGTGGCGCGAGGACCTCTCCCCTTGGTACCTAGCAAGTCCGTGAGGGGAGCCACTACGGAGGAGTATCTGGGGATGAAGCCTCTAAAAAAGTTAGCAAACCCCAGGAAGCTTTGTAGCTGTTTCCGGGTGCGGGGCCTTTCCCAGGCCAGCACCGCCTGCACCTTCTCGGGGTCCATAGCTATGCCCTGGGCTGAGATGCGGTAGCCCAAATAGTCCAGGGAGGGACGGTGGAATTCGCACTTAGCCAGCTTCACGTATAGGTGGTTTGCCAGCAGGCGCTTTAACACCTCCCTCACCAGGGTCACGTGCTCTTGGGGATCTTGGCTGTAGATCAGGACGTCATCCAAATAAACCACCACCCCCTGAAACAGAAGGTCCTGCAACACCTCATTAATTAGACTCATGAAAACCCCAGGTGCCCCGCTTAAACCGAACGGCATCACTTTAAATTCGAATTGTCCCAATTGACAGTTAAACGCTGTTTTCCACTCATCCCCCTCCCGGATGCGTACCCGGTAGTACGCCTCCCTTAGGTCCAGCTTAGTGAACAGAGTCCCTTTGCCCAGCCGGGCCAGCAAATCCGGGATCAGCGGGAGGGGGTAAGCGTTCCCCGCTGCGATGGCGTTGAGGCCCCGGTAGTCCTGGCACAGCCGTCGGGACCCATCCTTTTTCCGGACGAACAAGACTGGAGCTCCCATGGGACTGGAAGCGGGCCGGATGAAACCTCGGGCCAGATTTTTACCCAAAAACTCCCGGAGGTCCTTGAGCTCACCCTCACTCATCTTGTAGATGCGCCCTTTGGGTAGTACCGCCCCCTCTGGGATGTTGATAGCGCAGTCCGTGCGGCGGTGTGGGGGTAGCTCGTCCGCTTCCTGCTCGCTGAAAACGGCTGCGAGGTCTCGGTACTCTGGCGGGACCTCGGGCTCTGGTTTCTCCTGCTGCGCCGCCGCCGCTCCCCTGGGACGCGCCGCCGTCCTCTTGTGGCTGGAATTCTCGTGGGGGACCCGATGCCGTGCACCCACCGTCAAGTCGAACTTCAGGGTCCCCGCCCGCCAGTCCACCACGGGGTTGTGTTCCTTCAGCCAATCCAGGCCCAACACCGCCCGATATCCCGCTACGGGGACCTGGATCAGCCACCGCAGCTCTTGGTGGTCCCCTATGTGGATGGCGATAGGACCCACCTCCTCCCCGAAAGGTCCCCCCTGAATCGGGCTGCCGTCCATCTGGACGAAAACCAGGGGAACCTTCCGAATGCGCTTCGGTAGCCCCAAAGCCCGGGCTATCTGGGGGTGGACCATGCTGTGGTCGCATCCAGAGTCCAAAAGAGCCTCCCCCACCCAACTTAGTCCGTTCTCCGGGTTCCGGAGCTCTAAAATTACCACGTTCGGAGGTCGCGCCTCATGCTGTAGGGGTTTTCCCTCGCACCGCGGGACCTGCTGCCCGGCGCCGTCTACAGCAGGTCCTGGCCGTTTCCCGTCGCCTGGGCGCTTCCCGGTTCGTTGCGGAGGTCCTCCGCCCGGCGTGCCTGCTGGGGGCGTGTCGCACCTCCCCCCTGGGAGAGCCCGCGGTCCTCCCCCCCTTGCCGTTGGCACGCTGCTGCGAAATGTCCTGACCCCCCGCATTTCAGGCACAGACCTTCCCGGCGTCTCCTTTCCCGCTCGGGGTTCGGGGGTCGTTTGGGGCGAGAGTTGTCGGGGCCCGGTCTCGGCGCCTCGGCTGACCCGCCTTTGGCCTCCCGGGGGGGTGCGGCGGCCCAACCCAGGCTGGCTTCCAGCTTGGCGACCACAAAACACCACCCCTCCAGTGTAGACAGATCTTCTTCCGTCCCCTTGATCACGGCCCATTCCCTGAGCTTCGGGTTAAGGCCCTCCCGGAAGTACTCGATTTGGGTCTCCTCGTTCCAGGAGAACACCTTGCCTGCTTCCCTCCGGAAAATGTCTATATAGTCCATAACCCCCCTAGTACCCTGTCGAAGTCCCTTGATCCGACTCTTTGCCTTGTCCTCAGCCTGGGGGTCCTGGAATCGTCGGCGGAGCGCGACCACGAAGTCCTGCAGGTCCCGAGTTGCCGGGTCGCCGCGCTCGGCCAACCCTAGGTACCACTGACCCGCCTTGCCCTGGAGACACGAGGCCACCCCCCAGACCAAGTCCTCGGAGTCCTCATACCGGTCTCCATACCTCCGGGCATGCGTCAGCGCGTGGAGGAGGAACTGCGGGAGGTCGTCCGGCGTCCCGTCGAAACGCGCCTTAAGCTCTGGGGGGGAACGTTTTGGAGAGTAGTCCGACCCCCTCCGGATCCGGGATTCTCGGCGTCCGCCGTCTCGTCCTGCTCCGCTCCACCGGCTACCAACTTGCCCAACGACGCCGTGCCGCTCCCTGCCTTGCACGTCGCTCCTGCGTTGGTCCGGCTCTCGCCGCCCCGTCGGCTCACCCGCTCCCCCGAGATCCTCTGCTGTCTCGCCTCTCCGCTGGCCGTCTCGCCTACTCGGGACTGAAAACTGCTCCGGGTCGGGGTCCGGGGCCCGCTCACCAGTGCCGGGCTCGTCCTCGTCGCTGGAGACGTCCTCCCTCGACGCGATCCCCTCCGCCGTTGTATTACCAGTCCCTCCGGGCCCGGCCCGAGCTTGCTCACGGGCTTCAGCTGCCTGCAAGCGCCTGGCCAAGTCCGCCATGGCCCGCCGCAGGTCCTCTAGGGATTCCTCAGGTCTTACCGGGCGAAGCGCCTGCCTCAGCTGGGTGTCCCAGGTTGGGGCCAACCCCCCAGACCTCGGCGCGCTCCCCGCCGTGCTTGGGAACCCCATGGCCCGGCGCCTTCCCTTGGCCGCCGCTGCCGAGGGTCTCGGGGTCCCGGACAGCTGCTCCTGGCCCCCCGATTTTCGGAGGAAATCTCCCGGGGACATTAAACTCATGTTCCCGGGGTTCGTGGGGGTCGAGACCGCCCCGTTGCTTGAAAACGCCATCTCTGGATCCGTCCCGATAAGCGCTCGGATGCGATGCCGACCCTGGAGTTCGGTGGGAAGCTCTTACGATGTCGGGAACCCGCTTGCTAACTGAAAAAACAGGGTGCCCCTTTGAAGAAAACGTCACGCCAGGCCTGGTGAACGATACAACAGGAACAAGCTTTATTTCAGCAACGTGGAGTCCGCTGGTATGGAGTAAGAGCTTCCACCGAACTCCAGGTGGAAGCTCCCTTTTATACAAAACCCACCTCCTTAGGCTGTATTGCCCCACCCAGTACTTGCGGAGGGAACATGCTGATACAATCATGACTCATGCACATATGCGAGGTTTTCCGGGGTTCCTGATGGCCCATTTTCCTGGAACAAAGGGCCATCTCCGGGCCCTTGTCAAAAGGTGGAGGGGGACATTGAGGTTCTTTAGCGGCCATTGCCACCTCAACGATCGGGTGGGGCGCCCAGCTGCCGGCTTGCCTATGATCACCATGCCCTACCTCCGTGATCGCGGGCGCCTCTGATGGCGGGGTTCGGTCCCGTTCCCAAGCCACCAAGGACCGAACCACGACAACTGAGTGCCTGCAAGTCATCAGGAATAATGGAGCCGTTAAGAATCTGGGAACTCCAAGGTTATCTTCCAAAATTAATTGTTTCCGCTGCTGGTAGTTATCGTGCTACAACAAGAAGGAATTATTTAAATAGCAAACCGGGAAACATTGCATGGTGCTCAGGAACTGGACTTTGAAATGCCCATCCATCTCCGTAAGGCAAAACACTAGTTGTTCCCTTGGTAGTATTAATCAAATGTTTTGGTAGCATATATTTAATCTTCTGTGTTAAATAAGCATTACAGATAGGTGTGGAGAGGGAAGGTCTCTTCTAGTCACACTAAACAAGGGCCTGTCCAGGCAAAGTTGTCTACGGACGTCTACCTGGTCTTCAGAAGGCATCACAATGCATTGTCAGCCCCTCACAACTATGCCACTTTTTGTTTCTCTCCTGAAAAATGTCCTACAGGAGGTATAGTTAGATCAGTAACTTCCTGGTATTTTTCAAACAATCTCCTCTGTGTCCTGATTAGCTCAATTGGAGACTTCCTGCTCCTTTGAGCACACTTCCTCCCTGATTGGCTCCAGAAAAAAAAAAACTCAACAGCCTGAAGACAACAGAATGGTTAAGACAGTTAGGACTCTCTTCTGTCCTCTTTCTCGACAAAGTTTGTTTGTCTTCACAAATTATTTTATTCTTTTAAGCAGCCTGATGCTCCGCCCCTTTACATATTTGAACTGTTAGATAATGTGCTTTACTAGTGTTCTTTACAACGTCCCCCCTACCTTTGGACTGGGATAAAAATCTCCATTCCTACTCCTGCCTGGGAAAAAAAGCTTTGACTCTTCAAAGGGGTTTATATCTTGAAAATCTTCTTCTTCTCTAAGGTAGGGGTAGTCAACCTGGCTACATGTGGCTACATGTGGGGGAGTGCAGAATCTAACCCGGCATGCCAGATTAGACGTCTGCACTCCTAACCACTACACCAAACTGGCATGAGGAATCAATTGAGGTGACACCTCAGATGCTGTAGTGGGCTTTAGTGATGGGGAGGGTTCAGGAACCAAGACCAAGTTCAGGAACCCAGCTGAGAGGGTTAACTCACACACACACACACACACACACACACACATGAGGGCTTCTATTGCACATCAAAAGGGGATCCTGGAGGCATCTCAATGGCCTCCTTCTGTGGTGGCATCAGATACTCGTCCATTCCTTTTCTGAGTCTTGAGTCCCTTTGCGTGATGCAAAGAATTCTGCACTCTTGGCTATGTCAGTTTCAGAGACTGTAGGAGGGGCTTAATTTCCTTAACAAAAGGAAGATACTATTGTTTCTTGAAATTTTTTTTTGGGGGGAGGGGTGGAATGTGGTTAATTGTCTCAGTCCACAAACCAATCTCCAATATATCTCTTCCACAGGCAGAAATAAAAATTCCTCAAACTGTCTCTCGCTCATAGCAGTCTACCAAACACAGAGTCTATATGTTATTTAATTACTCAGCTAATTTACTTAATTGTTTCTGGTGATGCTTAATTGCCCTTGATTTCTTAATTATGTGATGCAGAATCGCTTGCAACTAAATTGTTCTGTCTTCAGCATTCACTCCTTCGACACCATCTCTAACCATAATCTCCATTTGTATTTTGCTGTCGGGAAAAGTTTTCTTTCAAACCGCACAAGAGAACTCTCTTATATCTCTCTGTATATGTTACACTGCGGTCGCCTGTAATTGCATAACCGGAGCCACAATTCATATAATTGTTTCATTGTGTGAACTGACCAAGTTCGACTAGTATTCACTAGAACGAGAACCGTGCCACCATGAGACGCTGACCCATTTACACAATGCAGTGATTGTAAGAATCACATTACCAACCCTTGTGTCAATGGAACAGCATGTATCGTCTTCAGAGGGTCATGTGTGGAAGTTTGACCAAAGTTCCCCGAACTGTGTTTTCATATTGGAAGGAGTGAATTTTCCCCAATTTATTTTTGACAGCCATTCTGGGTCTCCACTTTGCTGTGTGTTGTAGATCAATTTATATTATGTACACATTTCCTGTATAGTTTAAATGCTGTATGTGTAAATACATAAATACATATTCGCACGTTAGAGATGCCAGCCTTTTGACTAAGCTTCCCCATGCCTTTGAGCCAAAGGCCAATATATATATATTGTTTAAATTCGAGTGAAGAATAATAGATCACATACTTGGTGAAGGACTAGATCCTCAGCACATACTAAGTTGGAAAAACAACCACTGATTGAAAATGCCACTTTGAAAAGGGTTCAGATCTGGAGGCTGTTTTGGTTGTTTTATGACGATTAGAAGAAGAGAGAAGACATTTCTATTTTTATTTATTGTTAAATTGTTAAATTGTTAATTATAGCCTAGGGTAGGTTCTTTCTACTGCTATCATATACATTTCCAACCGTTCCTCTTCTTGTGGTGTCTCCTGAGCATCTCCTGAAATGAGCTCTTCGAAATTTCCCCAGCTGCAACTGAGTGGATTGAAAATTTAGATATGTAGGGGGATTATTCAATCTGTCTGTATAGTTTAGGCCAGGGATAGTCAAACTGCGGCCCTCCAGATGTCCATGAACTACAATTCCCAGGAGCATTCGCTGGCAGGGGCTCCTGGGAATTGTAGTCCATGGACATCTGGAGGGCTGCAGTTTGACTACCCTGGTTTAGGCTTTCCCGACCAAGGTTTAACGTTTTATTTGAAGTATTCCTGTTGCATTTTTTTTTCTTTTTAGAACTCCAGCAATGATTGGCTGTTCGTTTGTTGTGAACCGGAAGTTCTTTGGAGAAATAGGCCTTCTGGATCCAGGGATGGATGTCTACGGTGGGGAAAACATAGAGCTTGGAATTAAGGTATATTTGACGCCCGTGAATTTAAAAGTTGTCTGTCGCTGTGTGCCCTTCTTCGCTTTAGACTTGAAGCCCACTTAAGGTAAGTTTGGTTTTAAAAAGAAAAAAAAAGAGGAGAGATGGGCTGTGGAACTTCTAGGTTGGGTCTCAGATTGGGTCTCAGATGGTTCCTCCTATGTTGGTACAGAAATAATAGAGATGTCTTAGTTAGAATTTCAGGTAGGGTTTTTTTTGTCATGGTAGTGGGATCTGGTAAGAAGAAAAGTGTCTGAGAGGGAAGACAAACTGAGAAGGAGAGAGAGATTCAAGTGGGTAGCCGTGTTGGTCTGAAGTAGCTCAACAAAATTTGAGTCCAGTAGCACCTTTAAGACCAACAAAGATTTATTATTTATTTTTATTCATTATAGTTATATACTGCCCTCCCCTGAGGCTCAAGGCATGAGCTTTCAAGTGCATGCTCTCTTCCTCAGACTTAATGGAACAAGGATCCTAAGGGTACAGATATAAAGCAAAAGTAAATTGTGACAAATTAGTAAATTGTGTCATAATGTTCAAATTAAGCCATATTATGCCATATGAGAGTTTATTTATTCCTTCCTTCCTTCCTTCTTCCTTCCATCCATCCATCCATCCATCCATCCATCCATCCATTCATTTGATATTTTAGCTTGCCACTCCCACAAGCGGACCGTGGTGGTTAACAACAAATGAATAAAACTGTAGATACAAGGAAGTTGTAGATACAGGGAAACTGGTATGGCAGACATCATGGAGTCTGCCTTTGTTGGAGGACCCAACAAAGGAGTTTGTAGGACGATAGAGATGTAGGAAGAGCTGTATGAAAGCCAGCATGGCATACCAGTTAGAGTGTGACTGAGCCAGGAAAACTCACTGGGTGACCTCGAAGCAGTCATTCACTCCCAGACTCTTTCTGCACTAGGGATATTGTTGGGATTTGCATTTTTAATGAATTTTGTCCATTTCTACAATGAAAATTGCCTCTTCAGCCAACTTTCCTGGCCTTTTTCTCACTAATGCAGTTTTCAAGCTTTCTTAAAACATCTTCCTAATAAGCCCCCATGCTTATCCTGTGTCTTTTGAGAAAATCTTTTTGTTTGAAATAAACGTTGTGCTTGGGATAAACCCATGCACGTATGAACTGAAACCCTAGTAGCAATACTTTTTGACTTTTAAATATGCGAGAGTGCGGAGTACCAGGCTGCTTAAAAGAATAAAATGGTTTTATTTCGAAGAGAAACCACTTTGTATAGAAAGAGGAGAGAGAGTCTTAGTAATCTAAATGTTCTGTTGTTCATTCTGTCTGTTGTGGAAGCAAGCAGGGAGGAAGTGTGAGATTAGCGGGAAATCTTCAAATCAGGACAGTGGAGGAGATTAACCGAAAAACATCAGGAAGTTCCTATTCTAATTATGCTAAATGCACAACTCCTCCGATGCCCCCTGCAGGACACCCTTCACATTCTGCTCCATTATGCACACCGCAGATCTCGCCTATTCCAACAGTAAAGGCAGTAAATAAACAAACCGACAAATAAATAAAAATCATTTCAAGTAGGTCCATTTGGAAGCAAGCTCCATTTTATTTAATAGGGATCACTCCCAGGAAGGAGTTCTTGGAATTGCAGCTGTAGTCTCCTAAGTTCTACACAATTCTCAACAAAGTCAGCAAGCTCGGAAAGGCACAGCTCTATCTGGGTTCCTACCGCTAGTAAGTGCCAGGAGGGTAAAGAGGAGACTAATGAGCATTGCTGGAGCAAAACATTCTCGCAGCAAAACAAAGTCAATGCTGGCTATTGATTTAAAGAAGATTAAAAATTGTGGATATTGCCCCTACCGTTAAACAAACACATTTTCATTACATTTAGAACTGGCGATATCGCTGTCGTAGGAGGCTCGAAACAATAGGTGTAAGCGTAATAAGCAAGTTGACACGGAATTATAATTTTTTTCCCCAAGGGAGAATTAATCCATGACTAATTACTGCCTGAAGAACAATGCTTGCTTCTCTTATGCGAAGAACACGACAAATATAAATAGCTCAAGTATCTGCATAGGCCGTTCCTATTATACTTGTAATAGCAGCTCTGCTAGTATAATGATTCCATGGAACAATATGTTTAATTTGCTGTATTCCCATTAAAATTTTGTTCTGGAATATGGTTGAGGTATTAAAATGTATTCCTGTTTAGGTCCTCTCCATATCAGCGTGACACTGATATCCCTCCCCTCTTCTCCAATGGGTTGCCAACTTTGAGTTGGGAAATTCATTGATATTTGAGGGCTTATGCTGGGGAGGGCAGTGTTTGGGGAGGGATTTATTTATTTATCATATGGCATATGGGTAGCATAGCCAGGGGACCTGAAGGATTGTCTGGCAAGGGGCATTCGGAGGTGGTTTGCTATTTCCTGCCTCCATGATATGACCTCTCATGTTCCTTGGTGGAACTCTATCTAAATCCACGGAGGTATCTTATCCAAATGCTAGCCAGGGTCGGCCCTGTTTAGCTTCCGAGATCTGCCTGGCAGTCAAGCAAGGGACGTTCAGAGGTGGTTTGCCATTTTCTGCCTCCATGTCATGACCTCTCATGTTCCTTGGAGGACCTCTATCCAAATCCATGGAGGTATCTCATCAAAATTCTAGCAAGGGTTGGCCCTGTTTAGCTTCCGAGATCTGTCTGGCAGTCAAGCCAGGGAGGTGGTTTTGCCATTTCCTGCCTCCATGTCATGACCCCTCATGTTTCTTAGAGGAACTACCACCAAAATCCTTGGAGATCTCCCATCTAATACTAGCCAGGGTCAGCCCTACTTAGCTTCTGAGATCTGAAGAGTTGTCTGGCAGCCATGATAGAGAGGCAACGCTGAAGTGCGGAAAAGGTATCAGAGGAAGATTCCTTTGGCTAAAGGAAGGCTTCAATGTTTTCTCAATGGTGGCAGGACAGGGGTCACATCCACCCCAGTATCCAGCTCCAAAACAGGGCGCTGCAGAACTTCCTTTTATTTATTCGCTATTTCTGAATTTTAAGCAAGCATCAAAGCTGGAGAATATAACCCACATTTACACAAAGAGGCCTAAGCCCATAATGTAAATCCACAATTAACAAGCCGGCTGTTTCTGCAGATAAATTAATCCCCCAGGCTTCAGAATGGAAAGGATCTTAAACTGCTTTGCTTTCGGCATATATTTCAGAAGAGGATCCGAGTGAAGGTAAATAGGTAGAGCTGGCTACTCAATTTCACCTCAAGTGAAAATACAATACTCTTTGGGAGATGCTGCTCAGCTAAAACAAGCCGGAGAACCTTCAAGGGAAATGAAAAGGACTTCAATCAGGGGACAGTTTGGATATCCTGGTATTCTAGGCTTTGTTCTCCTTACGAGGTGAGTGAAAAGCCCCAGAACTCGAACTTTCAAAGTCACAGTGTTCTTAGTATTTGTCAGGCTGTGCATAATGCTCAGTGTTCATTACACTGTAGCTCATTACAGTGTTCATTACACTGTAGCTCATGCGCCACCGAAATGAGATCTATCTTCTTCCCACGTAAGCCTCCCACTTACCCACTCACAGCGGAGGATTACCCGCCCCTAGTTCCAGTTTCCCACTCCTGAGGAATAGAGATACAGAGGAAAAAAGGTCCACCACATAGTAATGCTCTAAGAATTTACCCGGAACTCTGTGGTAAAGACCAGAGAGATTAACAAAAGCAGTAAGAATTTATCCTGGTCTCTGTGGCAGACCAGAGAGCTTAGAGGAGGTAGTAAAAATTTATCTTGGTCTCTGTGGTAAAGACCAGAGAGATTAAGGGAGGTAGCCTAGAGTGCAACCAGGAAGAGACATCACCCCCTAGGTACTCCCCTCCCCAAATCTTGTAGCATTTTCTGAGGCAGTGTTGGGAACCTTCTCCCTGCGCTGTACTTTGAAGAAAGAGAGCATATCACATGCTTGGAACAATATAACAAGTCAGCTCCCAAAAGAAAGATAAGGAAAGCAGGGTCCGTCCCTAGCAAATAGGTAGAATTACAATTCTTATCACTGCTGACTCAGTAAAGAGTGAGGAGGCTTTGATCCTTAGGCATGGTAAGCCATTTATCAATATGATATGTCTTGCGTTTTCATAAGAGTTTATGCCGGTGTCTGCTGAAGAGGGGAAATTGCAAGCCCAATAGCATATATATATCTTCTGCTCTCCTTGCCACAGATACAAAATGACTTTCTGTCATTGCTCCATTTTCTGCACTAAAAGCGGAAGGTGGGATAGATGGCTCTCTCACGCATTTGCTTCCAGTGATTTTCACCAAGGAGTTATGGAAGACATTTCTTCCGGTGCAGCGGGCAATACATTTTGAATGAAAACCTTGTTTGGGAGCTGTTTACAAAGTCTAGTGCGCCACTCAGGCATTTAGCTGACTTTCCGCCAAGAGTTGGATTTTAATCTGCAGCGATGTTGTTTGGCGAACAGGGTTTGATTTGAGCCAAGGTGCACCGGGCTTCTTACGATGGGTTTGGACTAGTGATGGATCAACCCTGCACCACACCCCATACGTGACCTGGAACTGCTGCGGAACACTCAAAAATTCTTTGCGTCACCATTTTCTTGGCAGTTCCACCCCCTCCCCCCAACCTTTTCCTTCCAAAGATAATGGAACAATCAAGCTAAGGAGGTGGTGAGCTCCCCCTCACTGGCAGTCTTCAAGCAAAGGTTGGATACACACTTTTCTTGGATGCTTTATCTTGGATGCATCATCTGGGCTGATCCTGCATTGAGCAGGGGGTTGGACTAGATGGCCTGCCTGGCCCCTTCCAACTCTATGATTCTATGATTTTATGATTCTGTGATTCGATGATTCTAGGCTCCAAGTTGGAAAATATCTGGAAGTTTTGGCAGGGGAACCTGAAGTGGTGAGGGAGGGTGGGGAAGGAAGGGACTTCTGTCGGATATAATGTCATAGAGTCCACCTTCCAAAGCGGCCATTTTCCCCAGGTGAACATATCTCTGTTGACTAGAGATGACTTGTCATCTCTGAAGGCTGGCAAACCTCCTTGCCATGAAGATGACTCTTTAAAACAGAGAATTCTTGTTTTCCTCTGCAGACTACTGTTGCCAGCCCTCAGAATGATTTCTTGTGAAAATTGGTGCAAGATTGAAAACCAGTTGACCCATAGGAGCTCCTAGAGCAGGGGTAGTCAACCTGTGGTCCTCCAGATGTCCATGGACTACAATTCCCATGAGCCCCTGCCAACAGGGGCTTATGGGAATTGTAGTCCATGGACATCTGGAGGACCACAGGTTGACTACTCCTGCAATAAAGGATGCCAAGCTCTTTGCCCAGGAGCCAAATGGAGGTTCCATTCCTGGAAAATTGGTCTTCACTTGGAATTGAAACAAGAAAGATGGTGGTTAAAACCAACATCAGACAAGCAAGAGATGCCAAGCTTCCTTAGGCTTGGATCTCGGCACACCCCCTCAAGGATTGGGGGGTCCTGGCTGGGATGGGGCAGGACATAGTGGAATTGGGGACACCAGGATGCAGTCTGATTAATATCAGGGTGAGGGTAGGAGTGGAAATAGCATGGTCTCTCGTTTCTGGCCTCTTGTCCTGAGGTTTTACATGCAGGAAACTGGGAGAAAACAGGCAGAGGCTAAGGTGATGCCTGGAAGACAGAACATGTTTTGACAGTTCATTGACCTTTTTGTGGCTTATACAGTACTGACAAAACAGTTCATGTACCTTTGAGCTCACAAATGTTAGACCATGACATTTGTCTCCTCTTGGCAGAAAACGAGCCACTGATGCTCATCTCTAGGCCCAGAACCCTTTTGGCTTGAGCTGGCCAAAAATGATGAGAATAGACTAGTAATAATAATAAATAACTTTTTAGCCTGCCCTTCCTGGTTGGTTCAGGGTGGGTAACAACAGGATCCATGCGGTTAACTTTGCATTGATTAACAGTTTTAACATTTTAAATTAACGAGCGTTGATTAAATTATATTCACATTTATAATTGAAACCGCCGCCTTAACCTTATGGAGGGAGCTCAATTTTGTTGGGCGGTTGGTAGTTTTTGAATGGTGGGTTTTCTGTATTGTAGGTAGGGAAGCCAGATTTCTTGGTGTTGATTTCCTGGCCTCAGCCATAGGCCTGGAGGAACAGCTTGGTCTTTCATCCCTCCGGAACTGTTTAAGGTCCTGGGGGGCCCTGATCTCCTCCAGGAAAGCATTTTATCAGGTTGAAGCCTGGATTGAGAAAACCCTGGCTCGGGTTAAGGCCAGTTTAATTTCATTTTGGCTGGGGATCCTTAGCAGTTGTTGTCCGTTAGATTTTAGTGCTGTTTGGGTGTATTGTGGAAGTGGTGGTCCCGTAAGTACAGGGGTCCTAGACCATTTAGGGCTTTAAAGGTTAGTGCCAGAAGATACTCTAGTTCATTGTGTTAGATTCAAGTGGGTAACCATGTTGGTCTGAAACAGCAGAACCAAGTCTGAGTCCAGTGGCACTTTTAAGACCGACTAAGTTTTATTCAAGGTGTAAGCTTTCAAGCGCACATTGTCCAACAAAGTGTGCTGAGCACACGAAAGCATACACCTTGACTAAGTTGATCTTTCAGGCACCATTGGACTCAAATTTTGTTCTGCTAGTTCATTCTGCATTGGTGTGGCCCAGGGATTTGGGAAGCATGCACACACACACAAAAATGGGAGGAAATGCAAAGAAAGGCGAATCAGATGTAAAACTGAGTGATGGTGTTTGGGTATGTTTAATAAGACAAGAGACAGTTATCCCCATATGGTTTTCCCCAGTGTTGCTTGCAATCTATCACTTTTCTGTAAGGATAATATTTGCTTAGTGCTGAGAAGAGCATATTGTGATACTCTAGGCATGCTCTTAGAAATATTCTTCCAATGTGCCGCTGTGCATCTTACACAGTAATTGTCATTTCCTCCTATAATATCATCCATTGTTCTTGTGCCTTGTCTTCTGAGTGAAGGATGGATCAGCCAATGCTGTATTTTACTCTGGTGCTTTTCTAAATTTGCTGGAAGTACAACTGGAGGGAGGAAAGGGAAAAACAAGGGCAAATGGTGACTCTCAATCCCTTCAATTGATGGACCACAGGCTTTAACACTTGGGCCCATTCCGCACAAGAATCAATGTGGCCAATTGTTTACACTAAGCAATTCCGGAATTTAAAATAGTGGAATTTGGCATTATGCATACCTGCCTTTGTAGTTGAATTCAGTAGCGTTGCAATCATTTCCCACAGGGTTCCGGTCTCGCCAAAAATCACTAGAAAGGAAGTGATTTTTTATGTGCTTTGTCCCACCCCTGGCTGTCACTCAAACGAACAGCCAATGGGCGGCCGTTATCATGCTCCCAAAAAGCCCCTTTCCCTTTAAGACAGGTTTAAAAAACACACACACGTTGCAACGAATCTGCGTTGTGTAGGATAATGCACTTTCAGTGTACTTTTGCAGCTGGATTTTCCTGTGCAGAACAGGAAAATCTACTTCTAAAATGCATTGAAAGTGCATTAACTAATGTGTGTGGAATGGGCCCTGGTTGAGAAAGTCTGTCTCATGGTGCTGATTTCATAGCCAGACAAAAAGGGATACAGACTGCCTTTCACTCAGTTTCCACTTAGAAGCAAGTGGACTTAAATCTAGTGCTTCCTTTCTTGCGAGTCCTTCTGCAACAGTGTGGAAGAGCAAAACAGCTGCCGTTCATGAACACACACAAGCCGTCTCCATTTTCTTGTTCTTTCTTAATCCAGGCAAATTACCTGCATCACTCCCGAGTTACTTTTTTTTTTACAAAATATATATCTGTGGATTGATTGCCTGCTCAACTAGGCGCAAATCTCAGAGGAAGGATTTCTTGTTAAGCAATTGCATCTTCTGGCTATCGCTCTTTAAATGGATTACGATCCCGTTTGGCTGCCTGGCGCTTATTTCTGATGGGAAGCCTGGGTTTAAAGACAATAGGAGCTCTGTTGTGTTCAGTATCAAGCAATGAGGAACGGAGTGAAACCAGAAGGCATTTTTGGTGTAAACCAAATGTCAGAAAGAGCATCTCGAAACGTAAGAGTAGTTCTGTTTCAGAATTGCCTTGGAAGGTTGTCAAATCAGTTTTCATGGTGCGGTTTAAGAAAAGGAGGGACCATATTTTTATAAGAGTCGAAGTTCCAAATCAGAGCTGGCATGCCTTGTTCCCTAGCATTTCCACTGAAAAGTGTGGTAAGGAATCATAATAAACAATACAGTTGAGAAAGAGGAGGGGTCATCTCTCCTGATGGTGTCTGGAAAGAAGAGGTGTGTGTGTGTGTGTGTGTGTGTGTTTTGATGTTGCTTCTTCCTTGTGGAAATGGAACTATGACATTTAATTTTTGTGTCGTTTTCTATTTCATGCAAACTTTGTCTTTTTCAGCATTGCCTTGTGGGTCAGCAAATCAGGTTTCAACATTCTACGTGAACTGCGTAAAAGACATAAATATTGCGTAAACTGTGAATTGAAAGAATCTAGTGTAACATGCATAAATAATACAAACAAAGCTACAAAACCAACAGTGAAAAAACAAAGCCATAAACCTCAGAGCCACAAGTCAGTACAACAACTTTGGCCAAACTCCAGCTTCTGGTAAGGGAGGAAATCAATGTCAGAAGAAAGGGATCCCAAGTTAGTTCCAGTTCAGGGACAAATTCAACAATTCCATCATGCCTAGATATTATTAGCCACTGAGCAATGAGTAAAGGAGACCATAATACTTCAATGTTAATTAAAATTCATCACCCACCTTGGTGGGTGTGATAGATGTGATAGATTCTGACCACAGAAAACAGTGCCTTCCCCTAAACAGATTTTCCAGCCCGTAAAAGAGGCTCATCCTGTGAAGTCTGTGGATGTCTGTTGGGCTGAGAGTCAGTTTGGTGTAGTGGTTAGGAGTGCGGACTTCTAATCTGGCATGCCAGGTTCGATTCTGCGCTCCACCACATGCATCCAGCTGGGTGACCTTGGGCTCGCCACGGCACTGATAAAACTGTTCTGACCGAGCAGTGATATCAGGGCTCTCTCAGCCTCGCCAACCTCACAGGGTGTCTGTTGTGGGGAGAGGAAAGGGAAGACGACTGTAAGCCGCTTTGAGCCTCCTTCGGGTAGGGGAAAGCGGCATATAAGAACCAACTCTTCTTCTTCTTCTAAATGATTGCAGCCATCAAGACAGTCCCTTTGGGCTTGGGCACATTCTCGTGTACTTTGGTGAACGCTGTCACACTAACAGAGGCGTGTAGCTCTCAGCTAACCCATCAGAGTCAACATGAGTCACCATCTTAGAGGAGAAACCTCCCTTTTTGGTCAACCAAGGAACACTCGCTTTTGGGCAAATCTTTTCAAGCAAGTACAGACATCCTGCCCATGATGGATGCCCATCTGACAGCTGGGGAGCCTGTGGTGCACTGGGGCATATGGAGGGGAGCTGGTCCCATCAAGAAGCTGCTATCATCATCCGTCTTTTTTGGAATGTTGTGTGATTTGTTTGGCACTTCTTCCTTCCCAAGACCATCTGTCTCGATTGAGCAAATGTGGATGGACAGACGATGCCCCTGCCCAGGCGCAAGTGACTTGCCAGCGAGGCACCAAAGCCAGGAAGCAACAGCAGCAGGGAACCAACCAGCCTCACGTCCTGGGATCTAGCTTCACCCAGGGTGGATCATAGCAGTGACACAGGAAACGTTCAAGCAGGTTGGCTCAGCTGTACCAGAGGGGATGGTCCTTTGGCCAGGAAACATTCCAGGCTTGATTTATTCCAGGCCTTTGTGTGGATCTCTTTCCCTCACCTGTCGATGCCAAGACATTCAGATTTCTTCTTCAAGTTCCAATCACTAAGAAGTGCCTCCACGCCAGCAGCGTTAGACACAAATGTGTCTATTGCAAGATATCTGCAAGGATGAGTGCTTATCAGGCACTACAAGATGGCTGAGGCAACAGCGCCAACAGGGGCTCATGGGAAATGTAGTCCATTGACATCTGTAGAGCCACAGTCTGGCCACCCATGCTACAGATTCTGCCTTCCAAAGCTGCCATTTCTTCAAAGGGAGTGGATTTCTGTAGGATGGAGATCTGTGGTGATCGCAGAAGAATTCCAGGTCCCATCCGGAGGGAACACAGGCAGCATAGGAGCCTGTCTGACAGTCACCCTGTGAGCTTCATGGTGCAGTGAGAATGTTTGAAAAAAAAAATCCTGATTGAAATGTAAATATATCGATGTCTCTGTATCGATACTCATTTATTTATTTATTTATTGGCTTTTATTCCAACCTTCTCAAAAAGATTACAATAACAGTGAAACACACAAAATTCTAAAAATGTACAAAAGCAGCAAATAAAATCAATTAAACACAGTTAGAACATCTTAGCGGTATTTTCTGCCTATATCGACTTCTCCCTTCCTACGGGATTAATAGAGCCGCACAGGTCCCGTATGACCGAGTTTGTTTGTTTGTTTATCGACCACCACTCCCGGGCCAAGCTGGCTCGTGGCGGCTTACAGTTTTGAGGAAGAAAATGCGGGAAATCGCTTTTCCTCCTAGCAACAAGTGTTCTGTTTATTAAATTAAGTCATCTGCCAGATTTCCAGACCGTGCTAAATTATTCCGTTTCTTTTGGGGCCTCTTTCATCGACGTTTTGGCCATATGTAAATGTATTTTAACCTTGATTTGAGTCGTCCTTGGGTGAAAAGCCAGACACAGCTGAACAGATCTTGAATCAGTCAACCCTGTTTCTCGTATCGAACCATTGGCCAGATGGATTACGTTTTGACAGGTAGGATGGCTCTTTGAAGCCGCAACCTGTGCCTACCCATGGCCACTTCATGGCAGGAATTAACATGCCGGAATGATTAGAGGTCTGAGCCAAAAGCTTTCCTATGGCAAACCTTTATGGAACAAGGATGCTTCCGGACAGAGGTTGCTTTTCTACTGATCCGTCCTCCATCTCCTTCTGCGGGCTCGTTAAGATCCACGAAGGAAGTGACCTTTCTAGCTGACAGCTGAAGCCAGTCTAGTAATACTAATAAAATTCTGAAAGCTGATGTCATGTAAGGATTTCAAAGGAAAAAAGCGGCCCTGCTTGCTTCAGATCTGCTCTGCTGCCGCTCTGGCCGGGCAGGTGTCATCGGTCTCCCAAGTATAACATTTGTCTGGTTGCTTGTAAGTCCAGCACTCCGTGACGTCCTCACATTCAAAGGCACAGCCTGGGTTTGCTCCCATCTGGATTACAATCAAGCAGGCTCCAATAGCTTGCACGGGGTTAAATCCAACCAGGGTTTTTTTTTCCCCCTTGCTGGTAAAAGCAGAAAGGGAAGGGTCCTCTTGGATCATCATAAAAGGCCATTCTGGGAATCACGGCACCTGCACAGGCAAAAGCCACATGGGCTGTAGTGAGGAGGAATTGGGATGAGACTAAACGAATAGACTGGCTGGATCCAGCCCCAAAATTTCTAGTTGGTCTTTGCTCTAAAGCAGGGGTAGTCAAACTGCGGCCCTCCAGATGTCCATGGACTACAATTCCCAGGAGCCCCCTGCCAGCATTCGCTGGCAGGGGGCTCCTGGGAATTGTAGTCCATGGACATCTGGAGGGCCGCAGTTTGACTACCCCTGCTCTAAAGGAATATTAGGTGGCTAGAGTGATTAAGGTACATAGTGCAGCAAAACTGATCTGCTTGGGTGTTCCGCTAATATTTATTATATATCTGTGGATTATTATGGATTGTATAGCGAGTGTAACACAGCCAGGAGATCTGAGGATTTCCCGGGAGCAGGGCAAGGGACGTTCAGAGGTGGGTTTGCCATTGCCTTTTCCCCTGTCATGACCCCTAGTATTCACTGGAGGAGCTACCACCCAAATCCTTAAAGGTCTCCCATGCAAATACTAGCCAGGACCAGCACTGCATAGTGTCTGAGATCCGAAGGATTGTCTGGCAGCTAGGCGAGGGACCTTTGGAGATGGTTTGCCCTTGCCTTCCTCTTGATCATGACCCCTAGTGTTCATTGAAGGAACTACCACCCAAAGACTTTGAGGTCTCCCATCCAAACACTAGCAGGGGTCAGTTTAGCTTCCCTGCTTAGCTTCCAAGGTCCGATGGGATTGAGCTTGTGCAGGCTATCCAGATCAGGGCATTTCTGCTAAGAAACAAAGTTACTTGCAGAGCCTCGTTCTCTTTGCAAATGAATGTGAGTCCCTTATTATAAGGAACTCCATTCTAGATAGGGAATTCTGTCTGTTTTTGTGCAGAGAACTGAGCAAAAGTCATTCACATCCCCCTCCCCACATCCCCTTCAACACATTACAAGCACACACCTGCACCTTGGTAAACAAGGCAAGAAAACTATCTTAACCTGATCACATGTGCAGTTACCAGTGCATAGGATCACATATTGGCATCCGTAAAACTCTGCAGAAAAAAGAATCTCGGTGCCATCATGCATGTGCATTGGTAACAGGAGGGAGGAGCCTCTTGTGGTGCAGAGTGGTAAGGCAGCAGTCATGCAGTCTGAAAGCTCTGCCCATGAGGCTGGGAGTTTGATCCCAGCAGCCGGCTCAAGGTTGACTCAGCCTTCCATCCTTCTGAGGTCAGTAAAATGAGCACCCAGCTTGCTGGGGGGTAAACAATAATGACTGGGGAAGGCACTGGCAAACCACCCCGTATTGAGTCTGCCATGAAAACGCTAGACAGACATGACCCGGTGCTTGCACATGGGATACCTTTACCTTTACCTTTAACAGGAGGGTGAAGAGACAAATAGTCTGAAGGAAATGAACATGTGCTACACTTTAACAGTTAATTATTTAATAAATGCTGGAACTAAAATAGTTCTGTTATGGTATCTTGGAACTATCATCAGGTGATCCCCTAGAGCCATGGAGATCAGGACCCTCACTCCTAAAGAAAGATCTCCAGACTGCTAGCTGGACAGGAGGGGAGGAGATGGGGAGTTAACTCGAACTAATAGCCATCTTTTAATGTGTTGGAGATTTTAAGGGTTCTGTGTTTTATTATGTTATTGTAAACTGCTGTGAGTCTTTGAGAGAGGTGGTATATAAATCAAATAAGAAGGAAGGAAGGAAGGAAGGAAGGAAGGAAGGAAGGAAGGAAGGAAGGAAGGAAGGAAGGAAGGAAGGAAGGAAGGAAGGAAGGAAGGAAGGAAGGAAGGAAGGAAGGAATTTCAGGTGCTAGACCAGCAATCTTAGCCTTGTTGTGTACTTCTTTTTGGAAGATCATAAGTCCTTCTCATATATTGCATAAGTTATAATAATTTGCAATGCACCATAAATGTCTTGACCTTTTTTAGGACAGGAATAAATTCATGATCAAATGCGTTCATTAATATATCTGCACTTTTTTTTTTTGACAACTTAGAATGGTAAATTCCAAATCATGTCGGTTTTATAGCTGGCTTGGAGTCATATTTTAATAAATCTTATCTAAGCTGATGGTAAATTCCAAGGACTCTAGCAACCCCGTGTCTCTTTCTCAGTGTTATAGACCGGCTTGTGTTGATAATCCCGAGCGATCTCTTGATAAATGATTCGTATCAGCATTCTTATTTAAATAGATTTTCCTGATGAAATCAGAACACAGAAAGAATGGAATGCAGGGCAGAGAAAAAGATGACAGAATAATAAAAGGAACAGAATGGGGGGAGCCCTCGTCTTTAGCATCTGCGCTCCTCCCTAGACCCCTTGTAGATAATTGGGGGGGGGGGAGGCAGAAAGGTTTCTGGTTTCTTCCACCTCCACATGTTCCCTGAATAACTTATGAAAATATTTCCCTAGCTGCATTTCTGCTCCCCGCATATATGTCAAGCCCAATTTGAGTCAGGGAATGTTGTTTGTGCGAGAGCTATGCCGGCATTCCACGTTGTACCGATACAGGCTACAAACTGGGCTGAAAGTAATTAAAGCCTCAACCACAAATTCAGAGGAGGAGGGGGGAGCCACATTTCCCATGCGTTTCTAGCCTGCTTTTTTCTGTCACTAAAGTGTTGCTTGCAGGTTCACATCAGCTGAGAATAAGGCCCAAGTAAGATAAGCAAATCTATGTTTTCCTGTTGCCCAGATAGCCTAGTTCAACCACTGCTGTGGTCCAAGCTGTGCATAATATCAGTCACTGGCAAGTTTCCTTCACAACGTACATCAGCGGCACTTTGGGGGTGTTGTCATCAGCTTCCTGCTCTGTCAGGGAAAACCATCGACACGCACCACCGTTCTAGGCGCCTTGCCCAGGAAGAACAAAACGGTGTCATTAAAAAGCTCGAAGGCAATTTTCGAGAATTTGTGCCCTTGCAAAAACTTACAGCAAATCTGGTGGTGGTTGCTTTGGTCTCTTTGTCTCTCTGTCTCTCTCTGTCTCTGTCTCTATCTCTCTGTCTCTGTCTCTATCTCTCTGTCTCTGTCTCTGCCTCTCTCTGCCTCTAAATATTCTTTATGTGATGGATGGAGCATGGGGATGGAGGGAAGTATTCCACGTGAAGAGATGTCTATAAACCAAAAGTATTTCTTTTTCTACTGGAATGATCCAAGCCAGATCGTCTTCCCTGTCCTTGCCTTGAATCTTGGCCGGTCGTTTTTCTTTTTTCTTAAGATTGTGCGAGGCCAAGAACAACACCTGGATTCACTCTCAAACCTTTTGTGGCTTGGGTGTTTAGCAGTTTTGCATGTACACCTTTATACAGGGTTGTCAACCTCCAGGTGGTATCTGGAAATCTCCTGCTATTACAATTGATCTCCAGGCAACAGAGATCGGGCCACCTGGAAAAAATGGCCACTTGGATGGTGAACTCTATAGCATTGTAAGGTAAAGGTAAAGGTATCCCCTGTGCAAGCACCGAGTCATGTCTGACCCTTGGGGTGACGCCCTCCAGCGTTTTCATGGCAGACTCAATACGGGGTGGTTTGCCAGTGCCTTCCCCAGTCATTACCGTTTACCCCCCAGCAAGCTGGGTACTCATTTTACCGACCTCGGAAGGATGGAAGGCTGAGTCAACCTTGAGCCGGCTGCTGGGATTGAACCCCCAGCCTCATGGGCAAAGCTTTCAGACGGCTGCCTTATCACTCTGCGCCACAAGAGGCTCTATAGCATTGTACCTCCTTGAAATCTCACCTGTCCCCATATCCTGTCCTCTTCAGGCTCCATCCCAAACCTTCCAGGTATCTTCAACCCAAAGCTGAGAAGCCCACCTTTATAGGATGATCCCAGTTGATTCAACAAGAGATTGGTGTCCTTCCTGAGGACACCAAACATCTACATTCACTGAGGGTGTTAACTGTGCCCCTCTTCCCAAATAGAAATCACTTCCATAGAATCATAGAATCATAGAGTTGGAAGGGACCTCCTGGGTCATCTAGTCCAACTCCCTGCACTATCCAGGACACTCTCAACCCCTACACTCATCCACTGTAACCTGCCACCCCCTTAAGCCTTCACAGAATCAGCCTCTCTGTCAGATGGCTATCCAGCCTCTGTTTAAACATTTCCAAAGAGGGAGAACCCGCCACCTCCCGAGGAAGCCTGTTCCACTGAGAAACCACTCTAACTGTCAGGAACTTCTTCCGGATGTTTAGATGGAATTTCTTTTGAATTAATTTCATCCCATTCATTCTGGTCTGTCCATTGATTCTGTGGATGCTGCTCCTCCAAGACTGGATGGGCTGAACTCCTGACAAGACAATCCTTTCAAGAGAAGAGAGAGGCTGGTCTCAGAGAGAGCCGAAACCGCACATCTTTTTATTATTATTATTTTTGCTTTACATCTCAAGGCCAGACTAGATGTGAGGACTTCCACAGGTCCACTGCTGCCATTTTTAAGGGATTTAAAAATGCTGTGAGGAACCACAATGCAGTGGGCTGGGGAGCTCTTGTTCTGCCTCTGAGCGTTTGCTGGCAGGGGCTCATGGGAATTGTAGTCCATGAACATCTGGAGGACCACAGGTTGACTACCCCTGCCGGAAGGGGCCTGAGTGCCTCAGTCCACCCTGTGCCTCAGACCCAATCATGTTTGGACCTTCTAACATTTAATTAATCCCTTTGAATGGATGGTGGCCTCCATCTAGTGAGTCTGGGCCTTGGTAGGGGTTTACCTCTGGATCTCCGAGATCCTAACATCATCCTAACCAGTATATCTCACATGCCTAAAGAAGATTTAAGAGTCAGGACTATACAGAGGAAACCGCTTGACTTCCAGTTGCCTAGGAAATCGTGTTCTTCCATAATCTCCTTTTACTGTGATCACGCCTCCCGCGTCCCCTGACTCTCCGATGATTTCCCTCTACTTTAAATACCACATTCGCTTTCTGTTCCACGAAGCAGATGGGCTGACTAATAGATTGATGCTGCCCTTTGTCTGGAAGCAGCGTGCGGACGTGGGGGTCTATAGAAAATTAGATTGGCTTTCGGGGTCCCGGGTTTTGGTTTCCTTCCCTTTGTGCCGAGTTAATTGTGAGCAGAAGTAGAAGGACCATGTGCATGCAGATGTGCAGAAAGGGAAAAGGGGGAAACACTAATTGAATTGAATTTTTGCCAGGTAGGTGCTCTTTCACTCCACTCTGTGTGTTGGGACCAGGCAGCAACTTACGGCTTTAAGTGGACTTATGATCATTAGGTTTCATAATGCAGAAACTCAGTGGAGTCATAGGATCACCCCTGTGAGTTGGGACATGCATGCAGATGGCGCTAAGCAGGGGTGGTCAAGCAGATCTCTATGGACTACAATTCCCAGGAGCCTCTGCCAGTATCAGGGGTTCATGGGAATTGTGGTCCATGGACATCTGGAGAGCCACAGTTTGACCACCCCTGCGTGTAGTGGTGGTGTTTTAATGACTCATTCCAAGACGACAGAGGCATATCTTCATTAACTCTGGCTGTTATTACAAGCGACTGTGGAACAAAATGGCAACAAGCTAACTCCTCCATAGTTCGCTGACCTCTGGCCTGCAACTACATTTCCAGTTCCTCACTGGTTAGATATAGTGTTTGTTGTAACTCCTTGGTCAGAATGACTATCATTCAAGCTCACATACTCCTTCTAGGTGAAGGAGAAATTTCATTTGCAAATGGTTTGCGAATTATTTGGAATTATGGCGAGGATTTGGTATCGTCGGTGTGGGCATCTGCTGTATAGCTCTCATGTATGACATGTATGACCCATGTATGACACTGCTGTCAATTTGTTAGCCTCATCCACCCTTCACTGAGCTTCAGATTGACTTTTCTGGTCCTTTTAAGCTAAAGTTCCCAGGTGCTTTGAGGCTGCCAGGAGGGGACGGGGAGAAGTACTATCATGTTCTGATGTTACAACGGGTTTGTTGGGGGGATACTCTAGCTTCTGAGCAAAACTCTATGGTGAAATTTGCTTTAAACCATCTACTTTTGTCCCAAAACCAGTGTTCCTCTCCCGCACAGGACGCTGATGTGCTGATGTCACTTCCAGGTGATGACAGCATGTCGTGTTCAGATGCAGTGTTCTTCCAGATCAAGGAAAATTTGAGGGGAGTTAGGGGGAGCAAAGAGAGTCTGGAAAAGGGGGTACCCCTATTAGCAGAGCAGGTAAGTCCTTGATATGCACACGCTGTCTTTAGGTTAAAGGAGGGAAAAGTTTATTTATGGAAGGACATTTCTGATAGTGCAGAGGAGAGATAGGAGAGGTGCTACCTACATGCTCTAGCCCAAGGAGAGAAAGATGGAGAAGCTTCCGTGAAGAAAGAGGAAATTGCCCTGAGAGTATCAGACTAGGGGCAGACAAAAGGCACACTTAAAAGCTAGAAAGGTCCTGAACTCTCTGACCTATCTAACCATCTTCTTGCTGCTCCCTTCAGGGTCTTCTGAGAGCCAGTTTGGTGTAGTAGTTAGGAGTGCGGACTTCTAATCTGGCATGCCGGGTTCGATTCTGCACTCCCCCACATGCAGCCAGCTGGGTGACCTTGGGCTCACCACGGCACTGATAAAGCTGTAATATCAGGGCTCTCTCAGCCTCACCCACCCCACAGGGTGTCTGTTGTGGGGAGAGGAATGGGAAGGCGACTGTAAGCCACTTTGAGCCTCCTTCGGGTAGGGAAAAGCGGCATATAAGAACCAACTCTTCTTCTTCTTCTCTTAACTTTGTACACCAGACATTGCCTACTCCAACACGCCCACCTGTAAACCTGGCAATCTGATTTTCAGGAAATCACTGTGGTGATGACCGTGATCCGCAATAGCATCCTCTGTAGCATCACCACAACCCTAACGCTAAAACGTCTTCTGCAGTTGCATGTATTCCTTTGAGGGTGCCAACACATCCTCTTGGCAGGACCAATATCCTTCAGACGCCACCTGGAGCAGTCTTCTGGAGTCCAAAAGATAGTACGTAATTTGTAAAACTAGTAAAACTAGTAAAACCTGTCAATATCCATCTTTTGCATTTAGCACTGAGACTATTTTTGCCTTGGCAGGGTCAGGTAAGATTTCTTCCGCGGTGGGCATTTGGTAGTGAGCTCACAGCACTGTCTATTTTAAGTCGCTTGGATGTATGCAGTTAGGAAGTTTCACAGGTTTCTGCGTTACTGCCGTGTTGCTTATCCACTCAGTTGATTCTGTCACTTTGGCTACGATTCCGTTTTCCCCCCTTTGCCTGATTGCTTTCACGATTTTGTCTTTTAATGCTACATGGCCAATGTTGCGTTGGTTGAACGATTTCCTGCACTTGGGGAGGCAACATACCTGGAGGCATCCGAGTCCTTCAAAGATGTCCCTATAGGTGGGGGGAGGCAGATTGTTCCTTCGACATGCAAAGTCCTCCCTGTTCTTGGACAAGATTTTCAGCAGTATTGGTATGAAGTACGTGGATGGGTTGTGGTGTATTGCTTGTTGCAAGTTTGGTGTAGTGGTTAGGAGTGCGGACTTCTAATTCGATTCTGTGCTCCCCCACATGCAGCCAGCTGGGTGACCTTGGGCTCGCCACGGCACTGATAAAACTGTTCTGACCAAGCAGTGATATCAGGGCTCTCTCAGCCTCACCTACCCCACAGGGTGTCTGTTGTGGGGAGAGGAATGGGAAGGCGACTGTAAGCCGCTTTGAGCCTCCTTCAGGTAGGGAAAAGCGGCATATAAGAACCAACTCTTCTTCTCCTTCTGTTATATTTGCCGGTACGTGCCAGTAGGAAGGGCTTCTGTTAACACTTCAAGCCCAGAAGTCCAGTTGGTAGGCCTCTCTCTTGGTGTTCTGCTTCTAGTAAACACTGACCTACTGGTGTGAGGATAACACCATCAAACAGTTTCAGTTTTTAGTTGGTGATAATTTTGCTGCCCAGTCCTACATAATGTTAAGAAAAGATTAGAATCTAGTAGCACCTTTAAGACCAACAAATATTTATTCAAGGCGTGAGTTTTTGAGTGCAAGCTCTCAAAAGCTCACACCTTGAATAAATCTTTGTTGGTCTTAAAGGTGCTACTGGACTTTGATTTTATAATCTTAAGAAAGACTCTGTCGCCCATTGCATTTATGGATGCACACTCTTTGGCATTCTGTCTCTAGCTTGAGCCAGGACCTCAGTTTCTCTCTCTCTCTCTCTCTCTCTCTCTCTCTCTCTCTCTTTCTCTTTCTCTTTCTCTTTCTCTGTGTGTGTGTGCGTGAAGTGCCATCAAACCACTCCCAACGTATGGCGACTCTATGAATTAATGTCCTCCCAAACATCCCATTGTTAACAGCCTTGCCCAGGTCTTCCAAACTAAGGGCCGTGAATTCCTACATTGAGTCCATCCATCTCATGTTGGCTCTTCCGCTTTTCATTCTGCCTTCAACATTTCTTTGCATTATTGTCTTCTCCATGGATTCTTGTCTTTTCACAATGTGGCCAAAGTACAATAGCCTTGTTCATTTAAGCTTCTATGGAGCGATCAGGCTTGATTTGGTCTACAACCCACTTATGTTCTTTTTGGCAGCCCATAATATCTGCAAAGCTTTCCCCCAATAACACATTTCACATTTCAACGGTTTCTTCACAAGGTGCCAACAGAAGCATTACAAAACCATCTCTGTGTCAGAGAGCATGGACTTTTTTAATGTCCTGCGTGTAGAAGATACCATTGTCTGAATTATTGGGTTGGTCATCATTGCTCATTTGTTTTATGAGTTATGTAGATGTAGATTGGATCTATTTGGAATTATTTCAACCCCTGACATACTTATTATTCCTTCCACAATTTCTATATCTAGAGGAGGGATGGGCCAAAATGTGGCTATCCAGATGCTCATGGATTACAACTGCCTTAGGCCGCTGCCAGTGCTGTCAGGAGCTCATGGTAATTGTAGTCCATTGACATCAGGAGAGCCGTATTTTGGCTACCCCTGATCTAATCTAAAAAGCTGGGCATTTACCCGTCATGCAATACTCTATAATACCCACAACTTTCATGCTGGGATCTGCTGGGCTCTTTACTATTCCTAAATGATTGATTATGTTGTGTATTGTATTTGCTTCTGTGTATATATTGTGTGTTTTCAACATCAGAACTTTGTGTGGAAATTTGTTCATCAGCTTTCCATAGATCTACTGCTTCTTACAAGCTTTCTGGGCATTTTCGATTGCATTTCTTTGTCTTTTGTGCCCGTGACAAAACTGTTTATGATCAGTTCTTCTTTCAAAGTGCGATATACACCTGAATCTGCCTTTTTGCAGATTCACAGCTGGGCAATATACTGGTCTTTTGCTTCAGCAGGTGCTTGTTCACATTTATTAAAGAAAGCATAACATTTCTGGTAGGGCTGGAAATGCTTCTGCAGCGCATCGAATAATTTGGAGGGATATTGCCTGCTTGCTCCCAATATATCTAGATGCTGCTGGAGGAAATAACAAATTCCTTCCCATCGCGGTCGATAAAGTTGCAAGCCCTTGCCATCTAATCCTGTGGCAAATTCATTATTCCCCCACTGCGTCTTGAAAAACATCCAGTTATTGAAAACATCCCCTTTCATGTCCGTGCCCCCAGGAACTGGAATGAGGTTCGCAGGCTTGGCTGGAGGATCTGTTCTCTGAGTGGTTGATGCCTCTTGAAATCTGTGCTTTCTGAACTTCTTCTGAAGTACTTGCCCTTCTGACCCTGGAGATTTTTGCAATATTATTGTTCTGAACTGGATGTTTTTCTTTATTGACCTGATTTCGAGTCAAGCAAAACAGGGATGGGAGTTTCATACGGCGAATTTTCTTCTGTTAATGATTCACCTCCAAAACACTGTGGTCATTTCATAGAGCACTGGTTTTCCCCTCTGCACTTTTTCACTGTGCGATCTTCCTTAGTGGGTTTTGTTTTTTAAGTGTTCTATGTTGAGCGCTGTAGAGCTCAACCAATATAGTGCTTCAGCGCTATAGCAGCACCATGGAGATGCCTTGACTCCGTTTTCAGTGGAAGCTCATGCGTACAGTGAAAAATGGTGGGGGTGTGGCATTGTAGGAAGCATCACGGGCATGTTAGACAGCACACCACAACTATTCAGAAACACAACAAAGGGGTAGTCAGTGGAAGACAACAGTTTTCCTCAAAAGTGGCTCAACCATGCTTTACTGATCCGACACAAGCAGGTTTGTATGAACAGGTGAATAAATTCCACTAGCAGCCACTTACTAAAATGGGTCTGTCTGAAATGACCGGGGCAGGGGGGAACATTCGCAACCAGTTACTCAAACAGAATACAAAAGCAGTTTGAAAATGGCCGCCATGTGTTCATGGATCCTTCTTTTAAGCACCTCTTGAACTAAATGGCAATGAACATGGCTAGGGAAGCCAGCTCTCCGTTGGGAAATACTACAGACTTAAGGGGGTGGGGCTTGGGATGGGGGGGGGACATCAGCAGCATATAACGCCATTGAGTCCCCCTTCCAAAGCAGCCAGTTGCAACTCCAGAAGATATCCACCTGCCACCTGGAGGTTGGCAACCCAAAGATGACTCCTCCCTTAGGGCGCTGACCTCTGACCAGAAGTTGGATTTTGAGCATCTTCCTGTCTAGATATATTCTTCGTTACAGCTCCCTCTGTTGGTGAGAATGACTTTCTAACAAGACCTTTATCTGCCCAAATGCCTTGGAGATCAGCTGTTAACCAGAGTAGACAGTATGGCCAAGATAGACCAAAGACTCCAGGCTGATTCATACATTCCCACGTACTCATGTAGACCACAAGGACTTAGGAGCCTATCTTTACTAGGAATTTTGAGCTTACAATTTTATGCTTGATCTCTCCGTAGAAGCTAAAATGACTGAGGCTCTCTCTTCTATACCAGTACATGTGGAACTGGCAGCATGGATGGTCCCACCCACTTCTCCCTCCTCACTGCAACCACCCAAATCACATGTGGGGAATTTGCCAGTGTAGGTCCCCCAATGCTCATGGTTGCTTTTCTTTTGAGAGTCATGGTTAAGAGCAGTGCCCTCTAAACTGGAGAACCAGATTTGATTCCCGCCTCCTCCTTCACATGCAGCCAGCTGAGTGACCTTGGTCCAATCACAGCTCTCTCCAAGCTTTCTCAGCCCCACCTCCCTCACGGGGTGTCTGATGTAGGTAGAGGAAAGGTACGTGGCTGCCTCTTCTTCTTCTTTTCTGTGGCATAATCATTTGAATGCTAGACTAGAATCTGAAAGCCGCAGGCTTGAATTCCCACTCTACCACGAAGGCTCGTTGGGTGACCATGGATCAGTCATTTCCTTTCAGTCTACCCCATAGGGCTGTTATTGCAAGAGTGGAATCATGGTGGACAGCTGTTAAGTCACTTTTGAGCTCTGTTGGGGAGAGAAGCAGGGGAGCAATATCCAAATAAAAAAAACACAAATAAAACTTATCAGAAGGTGCTCACAGGTGGGCAGGGGGGAAATATTTGTTCACTCTGACACGTCCTGATCGTAGCTCCAGCCCACAGGACACGGGATTTAACTCAATGTGCTGGGCACGGAAAGACGGGAAATAGTGTGAAAATCAAAAATCATGAGTCTGATGAGCCCAGGGGATAAGCCAAATTGAAATGGGGATGTTCTAATCAAACCAGCCAGCTAGGAGAATTGTAGAGTGTTCCTCTTTTATATGTATGATGATTGAGGCAAACGCATGGATTCCCCCGTCACATCTTGTTGGCTTGTAGTCCATACCAGCAACTGTACAGAAGGGAGAGGGGAAAGAGGGTCCCCTTGGGTCTATTAGCTACGGACGCGTGTGCTTTAACAGTGGCTGTCTTACCCCAGGTATTTGGTGGCCTTTCAGGTATTCTGCGAGCATCCGCTTGAAAACCCTCCTCCTCGTTTTCTCCTCTTTTAATGGACGATTAGGAGAAAGCTGTTTTTGCATAATGCATAAAGGCGTCAGTGAACACGGACCGTGAGATCTCTTGCTCGCTGGAGGAGACATCTGGCATAATTGGCATGGCAAAGTGAAAACTCGAACTGCACACTTGAAATATTTTGAGAACTCAAAAGTTTAGAAGCGGGCTTTTAAAAAATGCAACTTTGATTGCATTTAGAAAGCACGGATGGCACAATAAGCTGATGTGAAGCAGGGTGTTCAGTAATAATTATGTAGGCTGGGCACATTCTTAGAGCTATGCTCTTGTTTTTGCCCTTATTTTCTAGTTCATGGGGACCAGTAAGCGTCGTATGTGTCAGGGAGGAAGGGAGTCCTCTTGGTGTGGATTTCCAACAAATTGGACCACATTCCTAAGCAAAACACAGCTTATAAGACAACAACAACAACAAGGGTGTGATAGGTGGAGGTTACTGTAGCCTCCAGTCTACATCCTTTCTTCAAACTCAGCACCTACCCTCCCTCCCTCCCTAACTGATAGAATGAGCAGCTTTGGAGGACCAAGTAGGGGGGTGTCTTGTTCTTGTAACTTTGTGAATCTTGCTGTGTTTTAATTCAGCTTCCCTCTTCAGATCTGAGAAGGAAGTGTCTAGGGCTCCATTTGAGTCACTGACATTCCATAGATATCCTGGGTCACAACAGGTGATCATAGTGTGGGGACAGCGGGTGTTTTGAAACCACGGAGCCTTGTGGCTGTTCTGGGGCATCCATTCAAAGGAGAAGTGGACATTACTTCTCCTTAGGGAAGCCAGGCTCCGGTTGAGTGTGAAAATCAAAACTTATTCAAATCAGCATATTAAAAATTCTACTATTTAAAAGCCAAGGAGCGTTCCGTCCTTTTTCAAATGTGGGGGCAATAAAGCACTAAGTTGATGTATCTCCGTGGTGACTAGATATTTCTACTATGTCTATCTGTGTGTGTCCATGTGGCATGCGGGTGGTGTACAATGGTGGTGCTCTGGGTGGCAGTGGTGGGGGGGTGCAGATAGCTGAGCTTGTCATCCTGGCAGATAGCTGAGCATGGATGGCAGGTGGTGCATGCCCATGTAGGATTGGAAAGGAAGTTAGGAGTGAGTCCCTGGGCACTTGCTGCCCAGGCCCCCTAAAAAACATAGAACCAGCCCTGGCCCAAATTAAGCAAGGCATCCTGAGATGTCCACCAGGTCAATCTAACTGGCCTAAACTCCAAGCTGTGCTCCATGGGCCTTGACGGTTCCCGAGCTATAAATACCTGCGGAGGAAAGAAAGAGACAAAAACTATTCAGCCCAGTTTCTTCAAGCTCTGCTTCCCCTTCTTCTATCCTCCCTCCTCTCGCTACCGCACTGAGCCGAAACGACAATTGTGCTGTTTCTCAAAATGTCCTTCCTGATTCATCGGATTATCTTTTGAGCTGATCGAATTGCTTTTAATGAATCAAACTAACCCGTTCCTCCACTGAAGTTTCTCTCGCTCCGATTTGGATCGCTCTTCCCTCTGTAAGGTCCGCTGTCGTTACACGGCGCTCTGATCATTCAGACCCAAATCGGTAGTTTCCGTTCTCAGTTTTCCCACTCTCGGCTGTCTTTCTCCAGGTGTGGCTCTGTGGTGGCAGCATGGAAGTCCTCCCCTGCTCTCGAGTCGCGCACATTGAACGCAAGAAGAAGCCTTACAACAACAACATCGGCTTCTACACAAAGAGAAACGCACTGCGGGTGGCTGAGGTGTGGATGGACGATTACAAATCGCACGTGTACATTGCGTGGAACTTGCCTCTGGAGGTATGCCTTAAGAGCTTTCTTTCCTTGTGCTTTGCAGTTCTAGTCCGGCCCTGTAGTTCTAGTCCTCTCATTCTGGAATTGAAAGGATGAAACTCTGAGACAGTTTCTGCACTGGGAACTTTGCTGCCCCGGCTCCCATGCGGGGACACAGATACAGGGTGGACAAGGTGTGCTGGGTCAAATACTCCCCTTGCAGGAGTAGGAAAAGGTGGGGCAACCTGCCCCAACTCAAACTCCAGCCTGCAGCCCAGTGCAAAGCCTCCAGTGAGAAGAGGGCAAAGGCAAAGTTTGGGCACCATTTGACTTTCCTTTTCAACATGTTTTAGTGCGTTGGGCTTCTGCTGATGAGTCATGATCCTCAAGCTGGTTGCACCTTGAACTAAACTGGCATTCCCCAAGGGGACCACCATTAAATAAAAAGGCTACCCATGAAGGAGGTATGCCTAGAGGCGGTGAGAGAGAATGAAACGGGTGGACAAGAACAGTGGTCCCCAACCTTTTTATCACCGGGGACCACTCAACGCTTGACAATTTTACTGAGGCCCGGTGGGGGGGGGAGGTAGTTTTCTCCTCTACTCTCAACCACTGCCCTAACGCTCTCTGATCGCTATGGTAATGTTTAAACATCCCTTCAAAATAAGATACAGACATGCCACAACAATGAACATAAGGAACATTTTATTTTCATGGAAATTTTAGCTCATGACAATGACAAATCAATGGGAACCCTGAGCTTGTTTCTCTGCAACGAGATAGTCCCATCTGGAAGTGATGGGAGACAATGACACCCAAAGTGTGTTGTAAAGGGCCGGGGGGGGGGGATGAAGTAAAGGGCCGGGCGGGGGAGAAGGTGTCCTTCGCGGCCCACCTCCAATTAGTCTACGGACCACATGTGGTCCGCCGCCCACAGGTTGGGGATCACTAGACAAGAAGATGAACGTGTAAGAACCTACTCGTTGTGTAAGAACCCCATTGCTGGTTCAGATCAGTGGTCCACCCAATCCAGCATCCTATTTACCACAATGGCCAGCCAGATATCCACTCCCAGAAGGCCTAGAAGCAAAGGCAAGAGTCCAAGGTTGTTGCTTCCCTCCCAGGAACGGATATTTAGAAGTATGCTTCTTCTCAACACGGAGACTCCACACAGTCATTGTTAGGGTTCCCATCTGCCAGCTTATGGCGAGAGACTTCCCAATTGTGCCTGTTGCCCACTGACGCTCACATAATTGGTGGGCAGAACCTGGGGAGAAAGAATTAAAATAAGCCTCGTCTGCTTACAAGGAATTTGACCATAGAGTTCTTGATGGTTCCTAGAGCCACCCGTTTCAGGGATGTCACTACCAAACTGGCAAAATGTCATGGGAAATGACTCTCTTTCAGAACCCAGGGATTGATATCGGGGATGTTTCCGAGAGAAAAGCACTGAGGAAAAGTTTGAAATGCAAGAACTTCCAGTGGTACCTGGATCACGTCTATCCGGAAATGAGGCGATACAACAACACCGTTGCTTACGGGGAGGTAATTAAGAGCAAACAAGCCCTGTGTTGAGTTTAACGAACATTGTCGACAAAGGTGGGCTTAAATTACGTATTCCGTTTTGCCCAAAGGATTTTTTTTTTATCTGCTTCTAATGAGCTCTGTGGGGAAATGCTGGATAGAAACACAATCCTGGCTGGCCACAAGGCACCATCTTGAGCATAATGAGCATGGAGGCACATGGCGGATGCGGGTTACGGTTCCATCTCTTGTCTTTATGGGAATTTTAGCAGATCATCTATATCTATATCTATATCTATATCTATATCTATATCTATATCTATATCTATATCTATATCTATATCTATATCTATATCTATATCTATATCTATCTGTGTGTGTGTGTGTGTGTGTGTGTGTGTGTGTGTTTGTGTCTCTGTATATATAGTTACAGATTCAAGCGGGTAGCCTTGTTGGTCTGAAGTAGCACAATGAAATCAGAGTCCAGTAGCACCTTTAAGACCAACAAAGATTTATTCAAGGCGTGAGCTTTCGAGTGCATGTACTCTTCCTCAGACTAATGTATGCATACATACATATCTTTATAGACCAGTAAAGACTAATGAACTACCATCATAACAGTGGAAATATAAAGCAAAAGCTTATTCTGTTAAATTAATAAACTGTGTCACAACATCAAAATTCAGCCATATGGTGTCATATGATAATTCATTGCTAAAACAGCCAATCAGTTCCCATATATTGTTATGATCATTTTGGAGGGGAAAGGAGAATAAACTATGCGGGGCATGTGTGCTGTGAAGATTAATTGAAATGGTAAAGAAACTTAAACCATAAAGCAATTGCCTTTGAGAGGATGGTAGAGGGGTCGGACAAGAGTTTTACGGATATCGTGGACTGTCAAAAAAAACCCAATAAGTCTGTTCCCAATCAAAACCGTCAATTCTCCCTGGAAGCTAAAATGACCAAGGCCTTGGTCACAAAAATCACCGGAAAAGACAGTAACATGAGGGAAAGATGAAGGCCACAGGGAAAGCACAAGACCTAATGTGAAATAGACTGACTCAATCAAGGAAGTCACGACCCTCAGTTTGCAAGACATGGGGCTGTTAATGACAGGATGTTTTGGAAGACCTGAATTCATAGGGTCACAATAAATTGGAAGTGACGTGACAGCACTAAACCCACACAGGTGTGAACTGGGATTAGCCGCCTGCAAAGATCCTCCCATCCTCGTCCTTTATGTGCTTGATGCACAGGTTTGTTGATGAGGATACGGTCCCAGGTCCTGTCATGCCAGGATGGTAGCTGCGGGATTGTTAATTAGCACTGAGATGCCATTCATGGCCTGGTTTATGCCCAGATGATTTTAGAGGAGTGTTTTGATGGGATAAAGTGTCCTTGGTCTTTCTTTGTATCTTACTCTCTTTCAGTCATTTTCTGATACGGTCAGTAGGGAATAATTTGGAGGCTGCTCAAGAACAAATCTAGTGCAATCCTGGCAGGGCCACAAAGCAGCCATCTGGCATCTCAGGAGCTTTCAGGTGGAAAGAACTTCAGAGCTTGCCCGACTGCCTTCTGAGAGCCAGTTTGGGATAGTGGTTTAGAGTGGCAGCCTCTAATCTGGAGAACCAGGTTTGATTCCCCCACTCCTCCTCCACATGCAGCCACCTGGGCAACTTTGGGCCAATCTCAGAGCTCCCTCAGCCCCACCTGCCGCACAGGGTATCTGTTGTGGGGAGGGAAAGGGCAGGGGATTGTAAGCCGCTTTGAGACTCCTTCAGGTAATAAAGAGTGGGTCCAAAAATAACAGCTCTTCTGCAAGGCATGAAGCATGGTGGAGCCAACAACCATGGGGGACAATGGGAGGAGGTACTTCTGCTCTTCTTGAGCCATTTTTCTGGCCTGAAAATGTATGTTTCAGATGGAGTTACCATCTCCTTTTCCCCCTTAAAAGATGCCTGCCAGTCAGCACAGTCTTACAGGCTAACATGGTTAAGGTAAAGGTATCCCCTGTGCAAGCACCGGGTCATGTCTGACCCTTGGGGTGACGCCCTCCAGCGTTTTCATGGCAGACTCAATACCGGGTGGTTTGCCAGTGCCTTCCCCAGTCATTACCGTTTACCCCCCAGTAAGCTGGGTACTCATTTTACCGACCTCGGAAGGATGGAAGGCTGAGTCAACCTTGAGCCGGCTGCTGGGATTGAACTCCCAGGCTCATGGGCAGAGCTTTCAGACAACATTTCTGCTGCCTTACCACTCTGCGCCACAAGAGGCTCTGACGTGGTTACCCATCAGGAATTATCACACCGTTTGGCTGTATGTTCCCTATATGCCTCCCTTAATGGGGCAAATAACAGCTCCTGAGAAATTAATAAACTATTATTATTATCCAGAAAATAATGTATTTCAGGTGCAAGCCCTCTATTGTGGAATGTGATACCTGTAATGGTATATTTATCACCCGCTGGTTCAATAACCCAGGAAATGACCTGAGGCATGAAATTCTACAAAGCCCGATTAAATAATTTCCATCAGTGTCCCCCTTTTGACAGCTTCATTCTGAAATCATTTATGAATGTGTGTTTCGCTGTTTTGTCAAAACGGTCCTGTGTTCCTCGTACGAGGGAGCCCCCCCAAGATTACCATTTCAAAGGACTCAGCAGTCTTCCAACTCCCATAACTTCTCTTCCCCCCCAGAGGTGTTTGATTGAAAACAGAGCCATTAAATAAAATTGTTCAGGGACATATATGAAATACAGTAGATGGATGGACACGTACATGGCAGGGAATGCCGAAGTTGAGATACCAATTGCATTCCTACTAAGCTTTAGCGGCAAGCGTTGGAAGCTATTTGGTTGCATGGATTTCCCTTAAAAGACACGGTGGTGGAGGAACATGCTGTCGAGGCTCAGCCAACTCATGGTGACCCTGCGGGATTTTCAAGGTCAGAGGCGTTCAGAGGCAGCTGGACATTTCCTGCATCTGTGCAGCGATTCTGGACCTCCTCAGCGATGGTCCATCCCAGCACTCACCAGGGCCAATCGGGCTTAGGTTCCAAGACCTGAAGAGCCCGATCTGAGCAATCCAAGTAGGGGCGGAAGAACCAGACAGGGATTCATTTTGCTTTTTGGGGGTGTCTTACAGCTGCGCAACAACAAAGTGAAGGACGTTTGCCTGGACCAAGGACCGCAGGAGAACCACACAGCGATCTTGTATCCATGCCACGGTTGGGGCCCTCAGGTGAGAATTTGTATGTTGTTGTCGTTGTTGTTATTGTTGTCATTGTCATTATCGTTGTTGTCATTGTTGTCGTTGTTGTCGCTGTTGTCATTGTTGTCATTCAATTTATGATCCACCATTTCCAAAGCTGGCTCTACTCCCCAAAGTGGCCATTTTCTCCCGGAGAACTGACCTTGGTCACCTGGAGATAAATTGTAATAGCAGGAGATCTCCAGCTGCCACCTAGAGTTGGCAACCCGATCCTGAGGAGACCTTACTGGACCAACCCACCGAATGTAGGACGAAGGGGGATTATATTTTCAGAGAGCCAGCTTGGTGGAGTGGTTAAGAATGGCATTCTCTAACCCAGAGAACCAGGTCTTATTCCCCACTCCTCCTCAACATGAGACCTGCAAAGTGACCTTGGGCCAGTCACGGTTCTCTCAGAGTTCTCTCAGCCTCACCTGCCTCACAGGGTGTCTGTTGTGGGGAGGGAGAAGGTGATTGTCGGCCACTTTGAGACACATGCAGCCTACTGGGTGATCTTGGGCAGTCTCAGTTCTCTCAGAGCTTCCTCAGCCCCACCTGCCTCACAGGTGTCTGTTGGGAGAGGAAGGGTATGCGATTGTAAGCCACTTTGAGGCTCCTTCAGGTAATAAACAGCGGGGCTCCTCCATCTTGTCATCACAGAACGCCAGAAAGGTAATTTAAGCTGAGAGAGACTGATAGGCAAAGCCAAAACTTTTGCTTCAAGGCCAGCGCGATGCAGGGGCTAGAATGTTTGGGGGGGAGCAAGGGACCTGATCCCAAATCCGTGCTCCCCTGTGAAACTCACAGGGCACCTTTGGGCCAGTCAGTCTCTATATCCTGGCCTTTCCTACCTCACAGGATTGTTGTGAGGACAAACTGGGAGGCTGACCGCTTAACTCAGAAAGGCAGGATAAGAAAGTACTACTGATAGTTTTTTTTTAATCTGTGGGCAAGAAGATGGTTGATTTTGGGTTTGGTTTTTTTGTTTGTTCTTTAACAAAATGGCGTTTTCTTCTCCTGTCTGCCGTCCTGAATTTAAAATTTCACACCGAAGCTCATTTCCTTCAGCTGCCTGTCAAACCAGCTCAGTGTCATTCTGTTCTTCCTGCTCCTTCCAATTTTCATTTCTTCCCTTCGTCAGACATCAGGGGATTGGCTTCTTTCCCCTCTAATCATTTGCATCGTGACTCTTTTCTTAAAACGCCTCATCGTTATCTATCGGCACAGAAACACAGCAGAATCAAGCTCCCGTCACCAGTGGCGCACCTGGCATATTTGACACCTGGAGCGGGGAAAGAGGAACAGCGGGAGGGGAGCTGGGCAGGGAGGCAAAGGAGTGCAGCTTACGTGGGCGTTGACATCCCAGGCCCAGGCCCACCCGGCCTGAGCCCCCAGTGCCAGCTCCTCTTCAGTACGGAGCCACATCACCAGCATCCGGCACAGCCACCGTCAGATGGTGCCCTTGGGTCTGGCCAAAACAAAAAGGAGAAAACATCAGGACCAAAACAAAAGTCAAGAACCTAAAAAAGTCAACACCAGGGAAGCGCACTGAAGCATATACAGGGTGGAACACCATTTTTAAAATATAGTATCTATGTCCATGAGGCTGGGAGTTCGATCCCAGCAGCTGGCTCAAGGTCGACTCAGCCTTCCATCCTTCCGAGGTCGGTAAAATGAGTACCCAGCTTGCTGGGGGGTAAACGGTCATGACTGGGGAAGGCACTGGCAAACCATCCCGTATTGAGTCTGCCATGAAAACGCTGGAGGGCGTCACTCTGAGGGTCAAACATGACCTGGTGCTTGCACAGGGGATATCTTTACCCTTTTTTACCTGTATTTATTAAATATGTATTAAAAACCCGAGGCTTTTAGCGTAGCCCCAATAAAATCAATCCATGCATATATACCAATACCTCCACTGACCAGACACATTTCAGCGTTAGTTCATCAATAACCAGGCATCAAACAAAACCAGCATACGTGAAATATACGATAACTACAATAATTTTTATTCATTCATTCATTCATTTGATTTTTTACCTGCCAGTCTCAGAAATGACTCGCGGCAAGTTACAATAGAATGAAACCGCAATACATAAAAAACACATATTATAGCTAGTTGCCTTGTTTACATAAAAAGATATATTCAGGACATGATGGGCCTATAGTCAGTTCTGTGGACCAAAAGGCCAGATAAAACTATTTGAGGCCACTAATATTTCAAAAACAGGCCCTGGTCAAGGCAAGCACTTTCAGTGTCCAGTAAGTATCCCCACTTTTTACTACCCAAAGGAGTCTCAGAGCCACTTAGAATTGCCTTCCCTTCCTCTCCCCACACTAGAAACCCTGTTAGGTGCTTGGGGCTGAGAGAGCTCTGAGAGAACTGTGAGTGGCCCAAGGTCATCCAGCTGGATGCATGTGGACGAGGTGTGGGGAAGCAAAGCTGGCTCTCCAGATTAGAGGCCGCTGCTGGACAGGTGCCCCACAATTGCAAGGGGACAATGACAGGGAAGTTCTAGTGGAGGAGCCTCCAATGCCAGCTCCCTGGGGATAGCCTCTGGCCTGTGACAGGTGTTCAGTTATACAGGCATTGAATGTAACACGAGGATGATGCAACACATGTATTTTTTAAAGTCAAGTGTATACTGTGCACAGAGATTGTCCCTGTGTTCGCAATAACTGGTGAGCCAGCTTGGTGTAGTGGTTAGGAGTGCGGACTTCTAATCTGGCAAGCCGGGTTTGATTCCACACTCCCCCACATGCAGCCAGCTGGGTGACCTTGGGCTAGTCACAGTACTGATAAAGCTGTTCTGACCGAGCAGTGATATCAGGGCTCTCTCAGCCTCACCCACCTCACAGGGTGTCTGTTGTGGGGAGAAGAAAGGGAAGGTGATTGGAAGCCACTTTGAGATTCCTTCAGGTAGAGAAAAGCAGCATATAAGAATCAACTCTTCTTCTTCTTCTATGGCATCATGCCCAGCTGAGGTCCCTGTCTACCCCAGACTCTGCCATCAAATCTCCAGGTGTTTCCGTATCTGGAGCTGGCAATCCTACCTCTCATCCTCTGCTGCTGGCCAGAAGAGACCTGGCTATCCTATCATCCAGTCTTGATGCACTCCTACATGTCACTGAACCTAGAGTTCTTCTTTGCATGGTGTTTCATCCATGTGCAGGAACACATGTTCATCCCACTATGATGGCCCTTGAACCACACCCACTCATCACAGCTCGGAATAACCAGTAAATGAATCCTGTACAGGCTAACCATCCATAACCTGTCTCTTTCTGCCGTCTTCCTCCAGCTTGCCCGCTACACCAAAGAAGGATTTCTTCACTTGGGTGCTCTTGGGACCACGATTCTCCTGCCCGATACCCGATGCCTGGTGGACAACGTGAAAAGCCATTCCCCTCAGCTCCTCGACTGCGAGAAAGTCAAGAGCAGTCTCCATAAGCGCTGGAATTACATACAGGTTTGGATGCAGTCACGACATTTTCCATTTACAAACCGGAAGGGGGGTGATGAATCAAACAAGTAGGTGACGGCACGTCGGAGGGAGGAGCCAACGAGACTCATTCCGCACGCGGATAATGCGCTTTCAATGCACTTCAGAAGCGGATGTTCTCGTTTCGCACAGGACAATCCAGCTGCGAAAACACATGGAATGTGCATTATCTGGCATATGCGGAGTGAGGGGACATAGAACAGGGGTAGTCAACCGGTGGTCCTCCAGATGTTCATGGACTACAATTCCCATGAGCCCCTGCCAGCAAACGCTGGCAGGGGCTCATGGGAATTGTAGTCCATGAACATCTGGAGGACCACAGGTTGACTACCCCTGGCATAGAATATTGAGAGGAGCTGAGTGCCAGTCAAAAGGAAGGGAGGGGGTAATCAGTGGTTACACCTCTAGGGGCTTAGAGAACCCTGGAAAGATGAGAGAGAGAGAGAGAGAGAGAGAGAGAGTGTGTTTTGTATGTGGGGGGTAGAATTTCCAAAGTGCCTGTTTACCTAGCAATGGGTCTACAATGAATCATGGGTAAGTAGACAAGTACTTAGCTTATCCAGCATATCAAAGTCACATAAGGAATTCTGGCATTAATTTTAAACTTGTGGAATGCAGCATAAAGAGGTATTCTGAGACATGTAATCTATCATAGGGATTCCCAGCCAGGGCTCCCCGGGGACTCCTCAGCCTTTTCTCCCTATCCAGCCTTAATAGACTTGGCCACAAACTATTCTCAGCATTGCCGTGAAAGCAGGGAACTGGCTGCTTCCATTGACCTGGGGGTGTTGTTCTCACATGGTTACTGCACCTGGGAAAGGGGGAGGAGACTGGATGCCTACTCCCCAACTGCCTCCTTTCTCTCCCCCCCCCAAGTCCTCCTTGGGCATGGCAGGGAGGTGTGGCCAGCTGACATTGCTTCCAGCCTGGTTCCTGGACTCCCTATAGCAGGGGTAGTCAAACTGGCAGTGGGCGTTTGCTGGCAGTGGCTCATGGGATTTGTAGTCCATGGACATCTGGAGGGCCGCAGTTTGACTACCCCTGCCCTAAAGCCTGAAGAATATTTCAGGGGCTCCTCCACAGTCAAAAGGTTGGAAAAGGCTGGCTTGGAGTGATTCAGATATGCAGCATCTTGCTTGAAACCAGATGACCTCTCAGAATTCTGGGCAGGTGGACCAGGGGAAGGATTTTTTGCATTCCCGTTAATGACCGACGATACCAGAGGCTGTACATTAAAATAAATGTGCAACTTTATTTCCCACTGGGCGTCTGTTGATCGCTCTGCTCAACGCCTCCAGGCAGGTCCTCGTGGCAGATGGAATCCCCCACGGTGGCTTTTGACAGTCTCTCTGTTTGTTTTAATTTTAGAACGGTGCAATTATCAATAAAGGGACAGGACGCTGCTTGGAAGTTGAGAACAAAGGCTTGTCGGGTATGGATCTGATCCTCCGCAGCTGCACAGGACAAAGATGGACAATTAAAAACTTCATCAAGTAGGAAGCTCCTTCTTTGCCGACAAACTGACGGGACCGAACTCTCACGAGGGGCTTTTCTAAGCAAGCCCTCTGCCCTCTTCACATTATCAGGGAAGGATTTTAAGGGAAGAGAAGACAAATTAATTTTTTTTAAAACCCTTTATTTATTGAACCTTTCTTATCTCTCTCGCTGGTCTCAGCCGGCTTCCAGTTCCTTGGCTTTTTCTTTCAGGTGTTTTGTATTTCTTTTGATGTGTGATGCTAAGGGAAGCTTGCAAGCCTTCAGCGGAAGGGCCGGCAGAGGGTGTGAGAGGCTCAGAGAATAAACCTTGGCTTTCTCAAAGCCTGCCTTATCGGGCAAGTTAGACAACCGTGTGATATAAACACGATCTCCAAGGTGGTTGAAGGAGCCTTTCAAAACTCCCCGTTTCAGTCTTCTTCCAAACTCATTGTGCAGCTTCGAAAATCCTACAGGAAACCCGAAACTTCTTTAAAGTACATTTCAGGAAGATCCGGGACGGAGGGGGAATGCTTTTCTCCTTGCACAGTTGTTGGATTTTCACATTCAAAGTACAAACCCCCACCCCCCACGCCATGCCAACAAGTGTGCAGGATGACAACACGGCTTCTGTGTGCATTTCCATTCATCCTTCAGACGGTCTTCATGAGAGAGTGCACTATTTTCGACAAGGAATATTTTCATGGAGACTCACTTGCCCTCGGCAATGAAGCAACAGGATTACTTGGGATTCGTGGGGTTCCTAAAGTGTAATGACTAGAATGACCTTTTTAAAAGAAAATTTTAATTTGTTTGATGTGCTTTAGGGGGGAAAAAAACAAACGCCCGTCTTACATGTCAGAAATGTATTGCCTCTTGCTGTGGCCCATTTCACCCCACCTTTCACCCTGTCTTCTTCTGTAAAACCCGTAGGATGAGGGAAAATACCCGTTTCCTTCTCACCACAGAAGACGTAATGCAAAAGGGGGCAGAAATGAGGGTACTTTCCCCTCACACACTTGATTTTGTTTGTTTGCAAGGGGAACCTTTCCCCAGGGGCTCATGGGAGTTACCTGCTTTCGTTTTCGACCCAGGATTCATTCAGAATGCTCCACTGTTCTCGTTTTCTTTCCAGATGGAGTACATGGCATTGTCTAGGTGCAAGCTGAGATCATTTTGATCGGGTTGTCTCTCCTGTCTTCTTTATTATTGATGTGGGGATTGGGAAAAGAATGCACAATGTGAGTGACACCATGCTCTTGACAAGTTTGCTCTCCGGCATCTCCCAGCAAAGGATTTCAAGTCACAGGTGTTAGGGAAGACCCCAGATCTTCAGGAATTGCCAGTATGGACTGTTATCTCCAGATTCTTTTTGTACGGTGGATTTTGTCCCGTACACAGCAAATGCACATGAGCGAAACACCATACAAAAGGCATCTTTTCTTTTCCTGCCCTGTTTCATCACTAAGTTTTGCACGGTAGGAAAGCTGATGGGATGTCAAGGAGCTGACATACTGTGCGTGCTCCAACTTGGGAGTTAATATTACAAAGAGGCCTGGGATGCAAAACACAACAGAGGAAATTTCCAGAGCAGGAAAGGAAGGGAACAGGGGTAGCCCATTTGTTCGTGGTATCCCTGTGATTGGCTTGACCCTCTACTGGGAGCTGCCCAAATAGCCTTGCATAGTGTGCGTTCATCAGAGATTGCAAGCTAAGCTGGGCTGACCACAGTGCAGATTTGTTTGGGAGACCAACAAGGAAGGTGGCTGCGCAGAGGAAGACAATGAAAGAGAGCCAGCAGCAGGGGGGTTGGACTAGATGACCCATGAGGTCCCTTCCAACTGTATGATTCTATGATTCTCTGGCTTCGACAGCCCCATAGTCCTGGGACTGCTACAAGTCGGTTGCAGCTTGACAAGACCCAGTGATTATTATTACTGATCCTTTAGCCCAGGGCAGTTGGGAAATCAAAAAGATCCATACTGTAGAAGGGTAATGAGATGATTATACAGGGCTGACCAGAAAGAGCTAGCCTAGCATGGTGTCTAGACTGCCAGAGTAGGATCCGGGAGACTCAGGCTCAACTGAGCTGTGAAGGCTCACTGGGTGACCTTGGGCCAATCATGCACTCTCAGCCTAACCTACCTCACAGGGTTGTTGTGAGGATAAAGCAGTGGCGAGAATGATGTAAGCTGCTTTGGGTCCTTGTTGGGGAAGAAGGTGAGACATACATGAACCTCACACACACACACCCAAAAGAATTTGATGCAGTGATACTAGGGTTGCCAAAATCCAGGTGGCAGCTGGAATTGCCCACTATTACAATTGATCTCCCCTGGAGAAAATGGCTACTTTGGAGGGTGGATTATCTGACATTTTATCCTGCTGAAATTCCTACATTTTGGAGTTGGTTTTCTCATCTGTCATCCCCCTCCCCAGTCTCTACCCCCTAAATCTCCAGGTAGTTCTCAACCCAGAGCTGGCAACCCTAAATGATACTCTGTTACATTAAACTGACAACTTTTCAAAGTTTTATTCATGCACATGAATTCATGCACAAGTTAGGGTGGAAGATAACATGTGAGAACAAAACACCATGGACAATTGTGCATCCCACTAGGAATTCTCCAGTTAAGGAGATGTGGGGAAATTTACTCATGTCTAGACTCACAGTACATTAAGAACCTAAAAAGGATAAAATATTTTGGAGTATTCTATGTGATCATCAGAATTTAGGGCCTTTTTTGTCTTTTTGAACGCTGACAGGCAAAACCATACTCCGTGTTCACAAATCAACAGCTGTGATCCTCGGAAGATTTTCACATATATTAAGGGCTTTGGGCCCCCATAACTGTGGGGGAAAACTCATGTTGTCCCTCAGCTCTTTACCTGTTTGCACAAGTCATGCAGATCAGTTCTGGACACTGGCAGCACGCTAGGTGTGGCAGAGCACCTTCTGCAAGCGGTACCTTTCCACTTGCTCATTGGTGGGCCCATGACAATGTTCTTAATACATTTTGCACACTGGTTTCCGCATCTTTACAATGGGAGAGTGTTCCAGAGGTCTGTCTTCTCCAGCCTACGAATTATGACTTCTCCCCTCCTCTTTCCCGAGCACAGAGAGTGGGTCACTTTCCTATAAAGTGAGCACCCTTTTAAACATTGGCACCCAGGGGAAGTGAGTCGTTGAGTGGGCCTGCTGCAAGGATGCTTTGTGGTGAGCATGGCTACCCTGTATGCAAGAGAGGAAATGTCAGTCAGATGAGCTTTTGTAGTGGACGTTTCCCGAAACTGCCGCGCCTGAGAGAGTATGTGTTTCTTTCCCCCTTTTATATCCAGGTCTTGTTTGACTCATGAAGCTTTGCTGAGCGCCTTTTCCCCTCCCTTCCTTCCCCACCTCTGCCCTTTTTCCCTTCAATTTGTTTCACATCTTGTCCTGAATTTGCTAACTTGCAGTGAGTGTCAGTGGGGGCTGTCGATGTAATTTTCTTTCCTCCTCCTCATCTACTACAATAAATTTTAGCATACGTACTTGCCCGAGTTCGGTCTCGTCATGTGTCCATCAGGAACCCTCTCTTCCCTCTTGCCCGGCATAAACCAATTCATGGCCCCCACTTGGATTACGGACCAGTATTCACCTGGATCTTTGCCCTTTCCGGAATGCCTCTCAGAAAAGCCCTGTCATGTTTGCTTGCCTTTCCCTTGACACCCTGCTTTTCGTAGTGTTTTCTCATTTAAAAGAGACACGCTTGGTTATATATGGAGTCATGGTTGGCCCTGGAGCCATGGGTTGCAGGTCTGTTACAGAATGCATCACCAACCACTGACCACCTGGACCACCTGGATACTGTCCCCATTGGTTCCTGCAGAGGTTATTATTGTCATTGGGAGAGGTGGGTTATTTTCACTGTGCAACCATCTCCGCAACCACCAGATGGCAGTAAATAAAGTATTCCTTTCCTGGATGGTGAAAATCATAAAGGCTACATGGATATATATATATTTTTTAAATCAGGCTTCCCATTATTTTTTGGCGATGCCAGAAAGATTGGAGAAGGGCTAGGGAAGTTATTTCTGTCTTTAAACTGTCTGCACGGAGAAGTAAAGGACCACACCAGTGCCAAGGCCAGGAAGACTATATAGATCGATAAATTTACAAATAAAACGTTTTCCAGATCGCTTTGTACATTTGGTACATTTTCGAAAGGTAAGACTGTTGATATTGGGGGGTTGGGGAGTTTCTATCATATCCCTAAATATCTGAGCGCTGTTCTTGCCTGCATAAAACAGAAAAGACGGCTCTGTACTCGGTAAAATTGAACAAATGTTACATTTTTCAAAATGGCTTAAATGCTCCTTCCACAATCACCACCTTTGGTTACAAATCCAATTTTAAAAGTATCCAATACCACCAAGAACGTTTCAGAGTATTTTACAATACGAAAATGAGAAAACTTGCTCTGTACAAAATCCCTAAGGGAGGCTACAACAGTCACTAGCACAGAAAAGGCACATACCTTTTCCCCCATCAAATTCTGCTTCGTCGTCTCTCGGTGGGAGTAGCTCTCCACAAGACTCAGGGTCTTAGTCATCAGCTTTTAACTAGAGATTTCAGGCCCTTAAAGCAAGCGCCCCAACATCTTCTCCTCGCTAGTTGCCATGCATTGGTCCAGCCGGAATAGCCCGGGCAACCCCTATGCCATTAGATCTTAAAAGCTAAGCAGGGTCGGTACTGGCTAGCACGTGGAAGGACAACCTCCAAGGAAAAGGAGGGTTGGGATACAGGGTAGGCAATGGCATACCTGAATGTCTTAATTTGTGTGTGTGTGTGTGTGCATGTATGTGTTTGTTTGTTTGTTTATTTGCATTTATATACCACCCTTGATCATTGTCCACAATTCTAACATCAATTTTAACAACAGGCAATCTTAGGATCGCCTGGCTATATTGCATACATCATAAGGTAAAGGTATCCCTTGTGCAAGCACTGGGTCATGTCTGACTTTTGGGTTGGTGCCCTCTAGCGTTTTCATGGCAGACTCAATACGGGGTGGTTTGCCATGCCCTTCCCCAGTCATTACCGTTTTACCCCCCAGCAAGCTGGGTACTCATTTTACTAACCTCATTTTACCGACCCTTGGATATTAATTGAATTGACAGATGTAGTAAGTATAAATTGGTCAAATTCTGAGCAATCAAAATAAAAACCCTTTGGAAGCTCCATAATACTCCTACTACATGAGCTCCACTACATATCATACAATGAATAGCATACCAGGCAGCAGCTGAAACAAACAGCACCCACCAGAGGGCAGCAAATGTCTACATTTATGTATTTTCTGTCTGCAGCCCCCTTCAAATCTGCCACCCCCCTCTCCACCCAGGGACCATATGGCCACCTATTGAGAATGGCTGAGTTAAAGCATTTCTGCTCTGCCTTATTTTCTTGAACACATGGGAGTGTGCTCTGAAATATCACATACCTATTTTTGAAACCAAGTCCTAGCTACAAAAAATAGGACCTCCCTAAAGAATCACCAATCATTTTTTTTCTGCATCAGCAAAAGAAAATACGGTATGTGTGGGCCAGGGTAAGCATGATAAAGATGGATTCAAATGAGTAGCCATGTTGGTCTGAAGTAGCACAATAAAATCAGAGTCTAGTAGCACCTTTAAGACCAACAAAGATTTATTCAAGGCGTGAGCTTTCAAGTGCAAGCACCCTTTGTCAGACTAAATCTTTGTTGGTATTAAAGGTGCTACTGGACTCTGATTTTATCATGATAAAGATGAGCAGTTTCATAATATTCCACATCAGTAAATGGTTCCAACCCTGCCCCTTTTATGATCTGCATAAATCCCCAGAGTTGTGCATTATTTCAGTTCCAGAGAATTAAGAAGAGATAAAAATGGGTGGTTCCAACTAGCTTTTCTGCTGATGAAAAGGGTGAGGCCCTGTTCCTGGGGTTGCCAACCTCTAGGTGTGTGCTGAGTTCCCACTATTGAACTCCAGGCAACAGAAATAAGTTCCCCTGGAGAAAATGGCTGCTTTGAAGTGTGGACTCTACAGCATTGTACACTACAGGAGTTCCTTCCCTCCCCAAAGCCCTACCCTCCACTCTCCAATTCTCCAGGAATTTCCCCACCCAAAGCTGGGAACCTGACCTATTCAGCACCAAAAAAAAAAGCCATGCTTGGAGATTATTGTACCTGCATATACAAAAAAACCCAACATGCTATTGTAGTTATAAGTGGAACTACGCTGGCTGAACAAGCTGGTTACCCTTGGATATTAATTGAATTGACAGATGTAGTAAGGATACATTGGTCAGATTCTGAGCAACAAAATAAAAACCTTTTGGAAGCTCCATAATCCTCCTACTACATGAGCTCAATGAAAAATCGATTCACATCTCCTACTAAATTAACTTCGCCTTCAATCTAAGACCCTTCCCCAATAGACTGTCTCTTAGAGCATACATAAAGCAAAATGATCTACCTTTTCCTTTGAGAATATCAACTTTGGGGAATTTCTGGCATTAATTATAGAGAAACTGTTGATTGGAGAATGTCCATTTATACATACATACATACATACATACATACATACAACCAAGAGCCTCTTATGGCGCAGAGTGGTAAGGCAGCCGTCTGATAGCTTTGCCCATGAGGCTGGGAGTTCAATCCCAGCAGCCGGCTCAAGGTTGACTCAGCCTTCCATCCTTCCGAGGTCGGTAAAATGAGTACCCAGCTTGCTGGGGGGTAAACGACCATGACTGGGGAAGGCACTGGCAAACCACCCCGTATTGAGTCTGCCAAGAAAACGCTAGAGGGCGTCACCCCAAGGGTCAGACATGACTCGGTGCTTGCACAGGGGATACCTTTACCTTTACATACATACATACATACATACATACATAAATATGATGGAAACGTTCTATAAGCTACAGAATGTGCTAAGTCTTTCCAGTACACCTAATAGTTTATCCACACTGGATAATAGTTTATCCACATCTTAAACAATTCTACTTAGGCTCCTACTAGTCCAGGGATCCCTAATGTGGTCCCCCCATCCTCAGTCCATTTTATTGAACAGGGTTAATACCCAGGACGGTGTGCTTAGAAATGTAACCAGCTTTTCTTCAGTACCACCCTCACTCGGGAATCTTCGTGCCCTACCTCGCAGGGCCGATGTGAAAGGCAGGGCCACGCCCCAAGCCTCTCAGCCCCGCCCCAACCCTCAAACCGCGCATGCCCGACTCGCTGCCTTCCCCCCCCCCCCCCGCCCAGCAGTCGGCCAAGGCGCGAGCCCAACGGCGTCCCGGACGTCCCGCCCCCAGCCGCCGGAAGAGCCGCCGCGGCCCACTTCCGCGCCCGCCGGCGTCACTTCCGGGCGGCGAGGCGCGGCGGCCGCCATCTTGCTCGGCTGGAGGGCGAGGGAGGAAGCGGTGCCGGGCCGGCGGCCTGCCTCGCTCGGTCCACCCATGGCCGGGCAGTTCGACGCCGAGGACCAGGCCGGCTGGTACTGGGGGCGCCTGAGCCGCGCCGAGGCGGTGGCGCTCCTGCTGGGGCAGCGCCACGGCACCTTCCTGGTGCGCGACTCGGGCACCATCCCCGGCGACTTCGTCCTCTCCGTCTCCGAGAGCTCGCGCGTCTCCCACTACATCGTCAACAGCGGCGGCGGCCCCGGTGAGTCCGCCGCCCGGCGCAAGGGAGGGGGGAACAAGGCGGCCGCCCGTCCGGCCTCCCCCCTGCCAGGCCCTGCAGAAGCGGCCTTCGGATCCCCGCCTCGCCCGGGGGCTGGGAGGTGCCGCGTCCAGCGCCCTCCGCTTTCTGCACGACAGAAGCGAGGCCAGCCGGCGCTTCTTGTTCTTGAACAGCCTCCTTGGCTGCTGGACGCTGGTCCGGCCAGAGCTGGGCACCGTCCCGCAGGGTGGGCAAGGACGCCTCCTGCTACCCCGCCCCCTTGGTGCCTGCGGCTGCGCCCTCCTGCTTAGTGCCCAAGGGGAGGAATCGGGATATTCGGGGGTTATTTAGGGCGCTTGGCAATCTTTCCCCCATAGCTCTCCATTGTGGGCTTTGCCACTTTTCTCCCAAGATGTAGTCGTTGAGTGCCTGTCATGTATTCCGTCGAGTCGTGCTCAGTAAGTTGGGCGGTGTGTTCATTCCTGCACGTTTAACTCCTTTCTGCTAGCGCTGTGCCATCTCAGGCGAGAACATCATCAGATACCTCCTGAATCGAGCTGACGGTCCCATCTAGCTCAGTGGCCTGATTCTTTCGGTGCAAGGCAGAGGCTTCCAGGAAACCAGTAAACTAGGCCAAAGCGTTCCCATTGGGCTGCGTCCCCCTCCCGGCTGCCGTTATTTCAGAAGTGCATTTGCAGCCGCGTGACGTTTTAGCCATTATTGCATCCTGTCATAGTGAGTTCCACAAGTTAATTATGAATTGCTTGAAAATATTTTTTTTTCTTTTGTAAATCCAGAATTTACGGCCCATCGGTTTCATTGCCTTCCTCCAGAGAGGGAGAAAAAAATTATCAGAGGTGTTTGTAATTTTCACTGCTACTGTCACTCCCCCTCAAAACAATTTGCCTGGAACCGAAAAGTCATGCGCAGACATTAGTGATGAGTAGAAACATGTTCCCCCTGCATTCCATTATCTTGCACTTTCTTAGTCTGCTCTTGGAACATTGCATGTTCTCTGTTCTGCAAAAAAGGGCTGAAGTTTTCTCCTAAACGCTTTAAATTGAAAGTAGCTTTCGAAGTCATTGCAAAATTTGGATGGATGGCTATAGTTCAGGTGTTGGAGAGAGCAGGCAACCTGTGAGCAGTATCTGATGCACCTTTGGGGCTAAATTCTTAGAGAAAGTATCCACATCGGGTCGAATTTGCATCTATTGCACTGGCAGTCACAAAATGTGGGTTTTAATATTTAAAGCCGTTGTTTTTTATCCACCAGCTAGGAAGGGGCTGGTTTTCCCAACTGAGCCCCTTAGGGTCAGTAAAGGAGAAGAGAGGTCCAGCATTATTATTATTATTCGATTTGTTTCCCGCCACTCCCTTACGGCTCGTGGCGGGTTACAGTGTCTTAGAATCCCCATTAAAACCCCATTAAAAGACATAAAATGTTACCAACATGGTGGAAAATCAGTAAAACCCAACTCCCCCCCCCCACACACACACACACACACTACTAGCGGGTGGAGAAGGAGGTCCCGATGATGTTCACTTCAGATCCCAGGGAATAACATTGGCAAGAGGAAAGAGCTAAATCATGTCCCTGTGGGAATCAGGAATTCCCTGTGCCCAGCGAATCTTGTGACCGCAGTTGTCCTTGTTTGTAACAAACCAGGCCAAGTCATTTCTGTGCAATTAGACATTCTGTAGGACTAGGCTGTTTAATTTTGTCATTTATTTAATGGCGTTCCCATTACAATACTCTTCTGATTGTAATTGCTATCAGAGGCCCTGCCCTTCTTGGATCTCAGGGCATTTGACATCTCTAGTTACGTGAGGAGGGGCTACAACATTAATTCAGCAGTGGGAATTAATATTGGAGAATGAGTGGGGGTAGAAGAACAGGAAAGATTTTGTGGGGGTTACTGCAAGCCATTTTGAGCAATGAGGAAAAAGCAGTACAGTCATATAGTAAATATTTACACTGCTTTGAACTTATGGTTTGAACATGAGAAGTTACCCTGATAATTGAAGGCATATAGATGGATTATAATTGCATTTTTTTAAAGTATCTTGCCATATTTTTAGTATGTTTTATGAGTAATTTGTTGTTTCTCCCCTTCCTCCTTAGGGTTGAATACTTCTAAATTCCGGATAGGGGATCAAGAGTTTGACTCGCTGCCAGCTTTATTGGAGTTCTACAAAATACACTACTTGGACACTACAACCTTAATAGAACCTGTGTCAAAATCTAAGCATAACAGCGATGTGGTATTGAGGCAGGAAGAAGTCGAGTACGTCCGTGCTCTTTTTGACTTTAATGGCAATGACGACGAAGACCTTCCATTTAAAAAAGGAGACATACTGAGAATCTGGGAGAAGCCTGAAGAGCAATGGTGGAACGCAGAAGACAGTGATGGGAAGCGGGGGATGATACCTGTTCCGTACGTTGAGAAGTATAGACCAGCTTCTACAGCAGTATCTGCTCCAATTGGAGGTAACCAGGATACTTTCCACCCACAGCCGTTGGGTGGGCCGGAGCCAGGTCCCTATGCCCAGCCCAGCATCAACACTCCGCTCCCCAACCTCCAGAATGGCCCAATTTTTGCCCGGGTTATCCAGAAGCGGGTCCCTAATGCCTACGACAAGACAGCCTTGGCTTTGGAGGTACATAATGGGCAAAAATGTAGTGAGAAGAGATTTGTTCAAGAGATTTGTCTTTTTAATACATGGCCTTCGCAAGAGGTTAGGGAGCCTCTTGCTGTTAATGGAAATGTGTAATGTTTTAAAAATGTGTTGAAGAAGGAAGAATGGGGCTGGGGCACATAACTCCTTCCTATGAGCACAGTGCACAGCAGAGCTTCTCTCCCACGTCTCTTCTTGTATCGTCTTTACTGTTTGATGTATCTCTTGTTTGTATCATAAGGGTGGGGGGAGGTTGGCTGCTTAGCTGTGTTCTGTTTTGTCTTCAGTCCCAAGAAGTGGAGAGCAATCTTCCACTCACATGCAATTGATACTTTCTGTTTTCAAGAGAACTTCATCTCCTCCCTGCGCCCTGCTGGATGTGTGGTGTTAAGGGAAACAATCCAGCTTTGAATGCATCCTGGAAAAGCCAAAGAACTCCCATAAGGGGATGGGGGCAGCTGATCCAATAGCCAACTTTGGGTGTGCTGCTTTGATAAGGCTTGCGAGCAGTCCCGCTCTCTCTGTGAGCCCCTGACTGAGTATCCAGGTAGTATTGCTGCAGCTGATATTATCACATGCCCCAAGCATGCTGCCAAAGGTGCACTTGGTCTGCAGCCAAGGAGCAAAACCTCTTACACATGGCAGCTTGTACAGAGTGCAGATTGTGACGCTTGCATATCATCATCCTGGGGCCATAGTAAACAGATTGGTTCCTTGGAGCCTTAGAACAGAACAATTTTTTTTAACGGGTTTATATTTCAGACGTTTTAAAGCAAGATGTAAAAATTGCTTTAGCCTTGAATGTGTGTGTGTGGGGGGCTTCCATAACATTTCTGGGGAAGAGAATAACTTGTGGGTTCTGTCCTCTAGATGGGTTATTATAGTGCTAACATGTGAGCGTAGAGCCACAAATTAATAGAATGTAGGCCACTGAGGGGGGAGGAGGCATGAGAATTGCTTGCAGGAGCTCCTGAGTCCTTAAAGTAGCAGTGTGGGTTTGCAGAAACTTCATCTAGAGTTAAAGGAAGAGGCCCAGAGCAGGGCATTGCAAGCCACTGTCCTCCCCTCCTGGCCCAGGTAACTCGGCCCACTATCCATTGGATGCTGTGGATCGTATTCGCTGCCAAGAGGTCACCAATTTAATGCAGGCAGCGGGATGAAACTCCAGCTCTTCCTTGTGTTGAGGAGGCAGGCTCAGCATATGGGCCTTTTTGAACTGCACTGCAAAACAGACCTGAAAGAGCCAGTTACCAGTGAGGCAAGTCACTGTTCTTGCCCCCTCAGGAAGGCTGGTTTGCCATGCCAAGCCACTGCCCCAGTTTTGTCGCTTGCGTGGAATGTGGCCGTGTCTTGAGCAGCCGTTCAGGGAACGATGGCGTCCCCTGCAGTGCTGATGTGTTTCTTCTTGGTCCACAGGTTGGCGAGCTAGTAAAAGTCACAAAGATTAACATGAGCGGCCAGTGGGAAGGAGAGTGCAGCGGCCGACGAGGTCACTTCCCGTTCACCCACGTCCGGCTGCTCGACCAACAGAATCCAGAGGAAGATTTCAGCTGAGTACGGCTCGACTGCTCTGCTTACAGATGGGAATAAACACACAGTGTTTACTGCAGCTGCAACGTAGACAGTTCTCCTGTCTATCCGGCGCTTCAGCAAGTATCCTGATGCACATACAATCTCCCCGGGACCGAACACCGCCATTCCTTAAGCAAGACTTGTATAATCTTCAGGATACCCAGATTCTGCGGCTTCAAAGAGGCATGGCCTTCCCACTTGCAGTAGGATGGAGAAAGCTATGGTGGATTTTTTTGTTTCTGGCTTTCCCTGATCCCATAGCTTCTTCTGTAGGCAGAAAACCGCAACGGTTAGTAGGACACTTCTAAGTTGCTAACCTTGGAGCTTCCCTTCTTTGGATTAGACTCCTATTGTAATGTCTGTTATAACTGCTTATGGCATAAATAAACTGCACAGTGCAGGTAATCTTTTTTTAACATAATACAGGGATAGCTACAGCATTACTACTACCATATTAAATGCGTTACAGGCAACTCCAGTTCTCCAGAATTAAAATGTCTATAGAAATTGGTCCCCACTACTCTCATAGCTGAGTACCCAGCTTGCTGGGGGGTAAAGGGTAATGACTGGGGAAGGCACTGGCAAACCACCCCGTATTGAGTGTGCCAAGAAAACGCTAGAGGGCGTCACCCCAAGGGTCAGACATGACTCGGTGCTTGCACAGGGGATACCTTTACCTTTTACTCTCATAGCTAGAAGTCGATTAATTTGCGAGAGCTGTTCTAGGTGGGATGTAAAGCCTCCCTTTCAGTGCATAGAGCGACAATTGTTGCACTTTACGCATTAAAATGTGGCGGTGAGTCCACTACAGAGCTCAGCACTACACTCCAAAGGTAATTTTAACCACTGCAGAACAGAGAGCCCCCGAAAAATCATGTACAGTACTCTTTGCTCATCTAGTATAGCGTGACAGATGTCACCGCTGTAAACTGAAATACTTCTTTCCTTCTAAAATTGCTGGCTGGAATGATTCTGTTTCCATCTGTTAAGCATTAAAATGGAAGGTTTTATTTTTAATAAACGAATGGAAATACTTAAATGCTTCCGGACTGATTCTGAAGCGTTCGTGGTTAACAAAAAAAAAAGACAGGAGCACTTTATAAGCTTCCATTATTCACTCTTCGAACATTCATCTTTTTTGTATTAATACTTTCCAAGCTGCTTATTAACAATTCATTTCTAACAGATCTAGAGGCAACTATCTTTCCACGGTGTCTTTGCCGAAACTTGCCAAACGAGACACTTGTGACCACAACGGTTTGTAGCTACATGTGTGATGTTTGTAAAAAGGGGTTTTCCTCCAAATCATTAAAAAAATATATTAAAATGCTGTTTGGATCATGGTCATCATTCCATCATTCTTTCATAGGTTAATGCTGCAAAAGCTGTTTCCTGTTGGTGGGAACACGATTGTCACACAAAGGCCCACAAGGTAGTCGACAGCAGGTTAATTAAGAGCTGCAACCTGCTAAGGATGTTATTCATTAACTTTCATTTAAATGTAGGGACTTCCAGGTAGGATTATTTAGCAAACTGAATTCTGACAGTGTCATAATGGGTTTAGGCAAAATGCACAGCTGGTTTGGCTACAACTAAGGCCTGCTCCAAGGGCTGAGCCTGCCTTTTAAGCTGTCTTCATCCTGTTTCCAGTTTCTTTTGGGTACTTCTTGGGGATTTGCCATGGGCGGGATGAATCCATTACTTACAAAGAAGTTGTAATGAAGATCTGCTAGTCTCGGAGTTTACTGGTATCTCTGACTTATTTTTTCCCCTTTTTGCTGACATGCAACTAATAGGCAGCAGAAATCTCCCCATTTGATTGCTTTATAATACAGTCTTCCTATCCACAGATGACCGTTCACCCCAAACTTTTAATGTGAGGTGCTGTTAAAAATATTTGCAGCATTCATACCACAGTTGAGCTTTATGTTCAGGTTTTAGTATGAAAAGAGTGGGTTGAATATATGAAGCTGCCTTATACTGAATCAGAACATTGGCCTTGTCTGCTTGCAACTGCTGTCCAGGGTCCCAGGCAGAGGTCTTTCCCATCACCTACTGCCAAGTCCTTAACCGAATATGCTGTGGATTGGACCTTCAGCAAGCAGATGCTCCTCCACATTTTAATCACTCTGTGTAAAGAAGGATGGAATCCTTAAGACTACTTAAGTAATGTGTCCAAGATCCTGAATCATTAATAGAAACGTGAGGCTCTTATCATGAAACACAGTGTGCTGTGTTTTAAATTTAAAATACCATTGTTCATTTCTGTGGAGGAGGCGTAGATATTTTGTGCCTTGCCTTCCCTGCCCAATGGGCACCCAAACCTCCAGCTATCCCCTTGGTAGGAAAGAATATCAGAGCAGCTGTAGCATGAGAGGCAGATCCTTCTGTCCCAGGATGTAGCAGCAGTTTAGAAGTGGAAATTAAGTAAATCTGTGTTCCTTAGATGAACGGGAATCAAACCTACAAATCTGACTGAATGAAGTCAAGTCTTCTGCACACAACTGGCAATCTCTTCTGCTCACCACAGTATAAATTCCTTCCTCGTAAAGGTCAATGGTGGGCTTACTTTTCCTATAGCAACACAAATTGTAAGGGTTTCTAACCAAACTTGAAACAGAATCCTTGGTCACCTCATTTTGCTTGGTGTGTGTGTTATGTCAGCAGCCTGGAGGAATTATGCCTTTCATCAAGCGTACCCTCTTCATGCTGAAGCTTTTTAAAGTTTGGTTAAGATATTCTTAATACTGCTTGTATTTTTAAGCATTTTTAATAGCATGTTAAAAGTTTGTGGGGAAAGAGCAAGGAAGCCAGCAGTAACACAAGTGGTAAATGTTTACATACTCCAACCTACCTTCTCACTCATTTCTGAAGCATGTAGTCCACATGTTCGTTATGCGTCAAACAAAAATTACATAAACAGACTTTCTGACTCATTGCCTTAAACAGGGAACAAGTCAAAAAACGGCACATGAAGCTGAATAATTCTAAAGATGCCCTGTGCTCACTCTTCGCACTCTTCGCAATGACAGTTCATTATTTTCAAGTGGACAGCCATGTTGGTCTGAAGCGGCACAACAAAATTTGAGTCCAATGGCACCCTTAAGACCCACAAAGATTCTTGCAAGGCGTGAGCTTTCGTTTGCGACTACTTTACTTTCTCCTTGTATCTGTACTCTTATGATCCCTGTTCCGTTGTCGGAGGAAGTGTGCATGCACACAAAAATCTTTGTGGGTCTTAAAGGTGCCATTGGGCTCAAATTTTACAGATCGTTATTGACTTTAAATCAAGTTAATACTTAGTTAACTTTAAGACAGCAACTAATCTTACAACCCAAGGCAGTGGTTCTCAGCTGGGACGCCTTTCCGGGCTGAATGACCCTTTCACAGGGGTCACGGCAGAGCAAGCAGCTTGGGACAGGGGCCCTGCCACTGTTGCTGCTCATCCTGCACACGCCCACCAATTTATATACAATTCATAACACATTTCTATACAATCATGAACGATGGATCTTCACGCCATTGGTCAGTTTCGATTTAATTTCTGTGAAAGAACCCCTGCATAATTTTATTGTTTGCAGGTCACCACCACATGAGGATCTGTACTAAAGGGTTGAGAACCACTGATCTGAGGACTAAAAAATCTCTACTAAGTAAAGAGTTTCAAATCTCTCATTTTTAGCAATAAACATTTTTTCCACATTGCTCTTACGATTGGCTTCAGGCTGTTTTATTCCCTCTGGGCTCTGGCATTGGACATGGTCTGAAAATAGATTTTTGTTTCACTTGTGCATGCATCCCGTATGCTTTTCTTAAACCCACATATGCTCCTGTGGCTGCTACAATAGCCTGGATCACTGATTCCCGTAGAAGGACTATCTTCTCTCTTTTTGGGGAAAGGAATTAGCTAGGTTGGTTCATAGCTCGATCCAAACACCCAATTGATGGCATGTCTTATTGAGATGAACCAATGCAACTTCACCCTGTGTTGCTTGTACAGTGTGTTGTACAATTTGGGTTTGTCTTAAAAGGTGCTATATGGATTTTGCATCCATGGTTCATCTAGTTCACTGTCATTGGTATCCCCATGATCTTAGGAAGGCATCTTTCCTGCCCTGGTCTCCCATCCCCTCTTGTTTCCAGTTTCAACGATACTCAGATTGTGGACAGAACACTGTCCCCACAGTCAAGGTGGGGACTGGAGTTATCTGGAATGATGTCTGAGATCCAGACTACAGAGATCAGTGCCGTGGATGGGATACCACTTTTGGACAGCGGACTTTGTAGTGTAGCATGGAGTCTGGGAGAAATAGGAATCCTAGAGTGGCTGTAGGGGATGGATGCTCTAGGCCAGGAGTGGTCAACCTGTGGTCCTCCAGATGTCCATGGACTACAATTCCCATGAGCCCCTGCCAGCATTTGCTGGCAGAGGCTCATGGGAATTGTAGTCCATGGACATCTAGAGGACCACAGGTTGACTACCCCTGCTCTAGGACATCAATTCTCCTACGGTGTACTAGAAAGACTAGCAGAAACTGGTAGTCACCTGTAAAGATACTAAAGGCCAAGGTGGGGTGGGGGGGGTAGGAAAGGGTCCTCAAACACAACTTTATCTGCTTAAAGAAGAGTTTTCTTCTGACTTCAGGAAAGCTTTAATTACACTGCTAAAGTTTTCTCTCACAAGAAAGTTTTTTTTTTCCAAATTAAAGGTCCACTTTTGCCTAAGTACATATTACAGGGAGACTAAGGGAAACTGCACAGTCAGTTGCTCCTCTGGGCAGCAGTTCTGCATTCATGTCTAGCTCCAGCATTATGCTGGTCACGTAAGTATTGGAGACTGCCTGTTTATTCTGTTTAATATGTAACAGATTAGCCCAGGATTTTGTGAAATCCTGAGGTTTCTTGACAGCCCTGGAAAGGTTTCCTGAATGGGTGGGAGCTAATTTTTGATATATTTTTTAAACATTTGTTAAACAAGCATCAGGTGATAGGACCATATATTGTCAAGTCAACCGAATCCCTCTCCCAAAATGGCCAATGATGGGCCTGGAAGGGGTGGGAAGGAGAGGGGCCCCGGATGGACATGGACACAGCTATGCCTCCCAGCCATCTTCTGCTCCATTGGACTACTTCTGGGGGTTCTCAGAGCCTGGAGAACATTTCAGGGGTTTCTCAGTGGTAAAGTTGAGAAAGACTGGATTAGTATACGTCTCCTGGGGAGAAGGTCCTCTTAAAACACACTGGCTGGAACCAAACTGGCAAGACAGCTCAAATCCTGTATGAACATCAAGTATGTAACTGTAAATGACAATTTTATACAAAACAGCAACGTTTAAGACAAAAGCTACAAAGTAAAGCCACAGAGCGTCTGCCTCTGCAAGCAGCCAAGCAGTACTGATGCTGATATTGACCTCCCATTACCAAGGGAAATAAGATTTCCAAGAAGTTATTGATATGGCACGAGATTAAATATGCCTCGTTTTCGATTGGCTAGTGGATGGTTTAACCGCTTTCATTGGCCTTTGGCCTAGAACCAATCCAATGAGAGCCTGAGACACCGTGATTGGTTTAAAGGGGACAAAAGGCCAGATTCTACCTACTCAGGAGTTCAGAAAACGGATAAGGTCTGTTGGTGAATTATGCGGGGAGTGAATCGATTCAGTTGTGGCTGGTGAAGGGAACAGAAAGTGGAAGCTGCAGAAGAGCCATTGGAAGGAAAAAAGCCTGTGAAAGAGGGATTTGGAAATATCAGAGAGAAGAAAATCAGTTGTACGTTCTTCCAGGTGCAACACTGTGGTGTCCTTATGCAAGGAGGATTGTGAGCTGTTTTGCCCAAGAAGAAACCACTGGTTTTAAGGAAGGGTCTTTTGCTCCATGGTAGAGCATAGTGTCATCCATTTAAAGCAGGGGTAGTCAACCTGTGGTCCTCCAGATGTCCATGGACTACAATTCCCATGAGCCCCTGCCAACATTCTGGCAGGGGCTCGTGGGAATTGTAGTCCATGAACATCTGGAGACCACAGGTTCACTACCCCTGATTTAAAGGATCAGGTAGTAGGAGATAACAAGAGACACCTAAAGCCACTTCCATTCAGATCAGGCAATACCGACTCATACGTGAATGGTCTGACATACTATAAGGCAGAGGTAGTCAAACTGTGGCTCTCCATATGTCCATGGTAATTGTAGTCTACAGACATCTGAAGAGCCACAGTTGGGCTACCCCTGCATTAAGGGAACTTAATGTGTTCATGTTGTTGTTGTTAGTTGCAAAGTCATGTTCGACCCATCGCAACACCATGAACAATGATCCTCCAGGCCTTCCTGTCCTCTACCATTCCCCAGAGTCCATTTAAGCTCGCACCAACTGTTTCAGGGACTCCATCCAGCCACCTCATTCTACACAATCGCATCACTTTTGGGGTTTCTCAAAGCCTAAGGAATGTTTCAGGGGGTTCTCAACAATAAAAAAGTTGAGAAGGGCTGTTCTAAACCAAGCATCAATTCCAAAAGGGACCTGTCGGTATCATCCTGCACAATGAGAACTGAGGCTGAGCAAGTGACTTGCCTAAGGCTACCCAAATTTCATTGTAGACAAAGTCTGAATGGAGAACGTCACACATCACAGGGTACTTTCTTTGCCACTATATTACACAAGATCACATGTAAGCTAATTGGGATATAAGATTTTCACCATTATAAAGTAATAAACTGGCTGATCTGATTTGGCTAGTTCAGATAGATTGGAGGAGAGGTGACTGGTATTAAGCTGTCCTGGTCCCCATTGGAGAGAAAGATGAGAGGGTATACAGGAAGGATACAGAAAGCAAATAACCACCTTTGGAGATGCTACTCAAAGAATTTCAAGAAGTGTGAGTGGGGAACATATTATCATAATCCTAAAAGTTCCTGTTCAACATTTTAAAAAAACTTCAAAGGGAGGAAGAAAATATCAAAAGGACAAGAAAATGTCTCTAAACATTATGTTCATTTTAAAAGGCATCTAGTTAAATATAGTTTCTGAAATGTGACTGTTAGAAGTTATGCATAACGTCACTCCCTATGTTATCATTGCTATTATTTATTAGATTTATAGCCCACCTTACTCCAAAGACTCAAGGCATAAGACATAAACCTCATTAAAATCCTAACCCCCTAAAACCAGACTTAATCCCAACACGCCAAGATGGCTAGATCCCTCCAACCTCCCACAGGTGGTTGGCTCCACCTCCTGTCATTGTCACTGATTCCACCTCCTGAGTCATCCATTTTGTGGTTAATGCTATCACACCTTGTCAGAATTTCAAACGTGCTTGTGGCCTCAAAAGGGACCCCCTGATATGGAGGGTGTGGACCAAGAGGAGTCTTTCTTCCTCTCCCCATAACACTAGAATTGGGGCGTCATTTGAAGCTGGCAAGAGATTCAAGACATTAAAGGGAGTTCTGTGCCATATCATGTGAATGTACTGCCATGGGATCTGGTAATGGCCTCTGACTTAGAGGGGTCTAACATCCCCTGCTTGTCTGACACTGGGGAGAAGTCAACAATGCAGTACTGTTATATTATGGCCTACTTGGGGGCTTTTCCGTGGCATCTGACTGGCCAGTGCTGCGAACAGAAGACTGACAGGACTAGATGGATCTGACCCAGCATGGCTATTCTTCATGCTCGTTGTGAGGATGAAATGGAACAGGGAGGGGTGAACTCTAGGGCAGCCAGCCAGTGGGAAACTGGTGACTATTGTGGGCAAGGACCTAATGGGGCTTAATGCTATATAGAGTCCAACTTCCAAAATGGCCATTTCCTCCAGGTGAGCTGATTTCTGTCATCGGTAGATCAGCTGTAATCCCAAGAGATCTTCAGCCAACACCTGGAGGCTGGCATCCCTGAGATATGTTGTTCTCTCATAGGGTTCCCAACTGTCTGGAGGGTGGAGGCGGGAGTTTAATTTAAATTCAATGGAGTGCTATTTATCGTATGTGATGATTGACTCCCATTCTAACCCAAAGTTCCAGGGGCTCATCCCCACACAGGGAACAAGCACCTTTCTCCAGGCCTGGAAATCATCATCATCAAAATGCAATCAATACTACAAAGCAGGCCGTTGGGCAGAGCAGGGAAAGGTGTGTCCTGGGACTGCGGGAGCATGCTTCTCGCGCGTGTCCTCCTCCTTGCATTTCGAGCACCCTCCCTGCAGGCACGGCACGAGCTCCTTCCTCTGACGTGCAATGCAGCTAAGCCTCCGCCCGCCGCCGCCTCCTCCTCCTCCTCCCTTGGCTGGCAGGCAGCGCAAGAGACCCCCCCCCCCCGCCTTTCTTTCCCCAGCTGCAGGGTGGGGTGGGGGGATTCGAACTCACGCCCTCGTACGGGTCACCCGAGCGCGCTTTCCTCCGCACTGCCGGTTGCCAGGGGAGCCGCGGTTGCTACGGGGGCGTGGCAGGCGCATGCGCGCGCCGCCTAACCTGCCCGGATGTAGCGGGACGAGGCGCTACCGCCATCTTTGCCCGGAGAGCAGCGCGCTGATCGTGGCTGAGCCCCCCCGCCGGACCCATCGGTCTCCATCCGCCCCGCGCAGCCCCCGCCGCCCTCACTCGCCGGACATGGACGATCGGGAGGACCTCGTCTATCAGGCCAAGCTAGCCGAGCAAGCTGAGCGCTACGATGGTGCGAGGGGGACCGAGGAGGCCGAGCGAAGGCGGGGGGGGGGGGAAAGAGAGAGAAGCTGAAGGAGGGGAGCGCCGACAAAATGGCGGCGGCGGCCGGCCGGCCGGGGGCGGGGGGCGCACACAAAATGGCGGCGGCGGGGCCCAGCGGGGGTCGGAGAGCGGGCGCGGGCCGCAGCGGGGGGAAGAGGCCCGGCCCGGGAGGAAGGGAAGCCGGGCGGGCTGCGCGGGGCGAGGCCGCCGCCGTCGGGGAGGGGTGTGGCGCCCAGGGAGGAGGCCCGCAGCAGCCCCCGCCTGAAGAAGAGCAGGCCTCGGGGAGGCGCCCCCTCGCTCTGCCCGGGCGGCGGGGAGGGCGCCTGAGGGCTTGGGCGCCGCCCGTCCGCCCTCCCCCCACCCCTTTCCCCGCACAGCCGCCCCGCCCGGCACCCGGCTTCCTTTTCTGGCGCGGGCCGTGCCCTTCCTGGGGGACGAGGGTGGCCGCCCCGCGCCTGTGCCTCTGCCTGGCCTCTGGGAAAGTTTAAATGGGGATTTATGGGACGCGCCCTTCTGAGAAAAGGCGAGGCCAGGCGGGTGGGTCGCCCTCAGCCCCCTTGGCTTCCCGCAGGGTTGGCCCATGGGGCTTTAATGCCTGGCGCCCGGTGGAACCGCAAAGCGACCCAGCGGTCTCTGGGAGGAGTCCAGGCCCGACATCCCCACCTTGGTGAGCAGGAAGGGATGGAGGAGCTCCCTGGCCTGGGCTGTGTCCCCATATTTGTAGCACGTGTTGCCTGGGCGGCTCTCGCTCTCTCTCTCTCGGCTGATAGTATAGTGCCACTAGGATTGTAGTAATGGACTCGAGCAAGGGGAGTGGATGTGTCCGAGGCAAAAAAGACAAAAAGGGAGGGTGGATTTCTCCCCCCCCCCAATAAGAGTGGTTAAGCAGTGGAATTGGTTGCATAGGGAGGTGGCGACTTCCCCCATATTGGCATTCTTTAAGCAGAGGATGGATGGCCACTTGTCAGGGATGCTTCAGCAGAGGGTTGGGCTAGATGGCTTGTAGGGCCTCTTCCAACTCTATGATTCTGTGGCATCTTTGGAGAGGGGCTGGGGTAGACCATCTGCTTGGCTCGTAGAAGGTCCTGGGTTCGGTCCCCAGCATTTTTGATTAAAAGGATCAGGTGATGTGAAACACCTCTGTCAGAGGCCCTGAAGAAGCCTTGCCAGTCTGAGTCGACAGTACTGAAAGACCAATGGTCTGCTTTCAGTACAAGACAGCATCGTGTGACCCCTGGAGAGAAAACACTGGCTTATTTTTAAACATGGATTCCTGGTATTCCTTCTGGACTGTTTGTGATTGGATATAGGGCAGGCTGCACTTATTTAAAGGGGCCTCTGTGCCCTGGTTGGGATAGTTAGGAATAGAATGCCTATTGGTGGAGTTGCAGGCCTTTTGTCCTGGCTTCCTTCTTTGCAATGTTGGCATGAAGCTTTTTAGCAAGGAAGCCTTGTCAGCTTACTCCTGGGCCAGTGAAGCCACAGTCCTTGGTTTTAGTGATGCCTTTTAGCTGTTGAAATGTGTTCACCTTTACCACATTGTCTTCAAAGTCTTGTTTGGAGTGTGCAGTCTCACCTTGGAGGCAAGAATAGTTGGGCTTGCTGAAATCCTCTCACGTTTTGTCTTCTGGAATATTGCTCCAGAGTGTGCTTGGTATGGCCCGTTCCTGGTTCTCTGAGGAATTGCTCAAAATGACAAGCCTTAGCAGGTCCATCATGTTTCCCTTTTGTGTCACAGAACGTGTATGTATATACACCTCCTAATGGAAATTGGCAAAGTAGAAACCAGAAGCTGTATATCCTAAATCTTTCCATATATCCTAAATAAGATATTTCCATAACTGTTATTAAAAAGAGTAATATATAAAGAAATATCTGGGGGTTCTCACAGAGCAGTTGACTTTCTTGACTTGGAAATTAAAATTTATCATTTTAAATAGGGGTGGAGAAATCTGCTTCTCAGTATGTCAGAATCTCAGGATGTATTGAGTTGGTTAATGCCAGAATATCGACCAGATGATTTGCAGCAGCTGTTGCCTACCAGCACAGTTCTGGTGTGTGGAACTTTTGTACTCTGGTGCACCTCTTTCAGCTCTTCATCTGATAAGAAAAAAAAGGAATTACCTCATCCTAGGATGCTTCCTGGTAGACTGGCAAATCTGTGATGACTTTATACTTGGAGGGTGGTTAGTTTATTATGTGACTGGTCAGCTGTATGCTGATGGCAGCGTTAACAATCGGTTTATGCCCTTTAGGGATAAATCTGTACTTTATGTTCATCGATGAAATTAACCCCTCCAGCTTTAATCAGTAACAGAACATTGGCTCTTGTCATACAAAGCAGTCTATGGACAGCACGTGGTAAAGAAGCAGAAACTGGAGGGAGCCCAGACAGGGCTGGCTTCACTTACCACATGAGAAGCTTTAAACTAGATCAGAGGTAGTCAACCTGTGGTCCTCCAGATGTTCATGGACTACAATTGCCATGAGCCAGCAAACGCTGGCAGGGGTTCATGGCAATTGTAGTCCATGGACATCTGGAGGACCACAGGTTGACTATCCCTGATCTAGAGATCCTTGTTCTTACCCTCCTGTCGTCTTCTCTTCCCCTCCAAATTAAGAAGCCTGGATTTTGGAAGCAGCAGGAATTATACTTGGCAAATGCAAACTTAACAGATATAAGAACTCGATCTAGATATTTTTGTTGTCCTCGACTATAGTTCTGATTGTAGCCCGGGATGCATATATCGCAAACAACACCCCCATACTATTGGCGTCCAGTGATAAATGAGTAGTTGTTGCTCCAGGGTGGACAGGCACTGGCTAAGAAAGGGCTGATGGCACAAGAGAGTGTGAAGTTTCTCTGAGCTCCCTTGTTTGACATTGGGGGTACATATTGGTGTTCTTGTTGTGCCCCCTGTTGATTTGTTAAGTGGCATAGATTACCCTCCCCATTGTCAGCATTCCTCTGTGGTGCTGGTGTGTATATGTTGAAAGTTGACACAAATATTTGATACAGAGCTGATTCGGCTAGCTGACACGGAAGCACAGTCCCCGCAGTGTGTAACGGTCCAGCATGCATGTGTTGCTGTTCTGCTTTCCGGAGTGCTGTAGCGTTGTTTGCAAAAAGAAGACCTATGCTCTTCTGGTTGTGCCTCCCAGAAATGTGAATTGTGATTCCTTGAAATACAACATATAAAAATGCTTTAGGCAGAACTTTGTGGCCCTTTCAGTTCCCTGTGAAAACGCCCATTAGGTGTGGCTCAGGGCAGTCGGATAGGTGCCACCTGAGCACAGTTTGCATGGCGAGTAAGAACTTCCAGACTTGGTTTAACAGGGTTTGTCTCAGCGAGACTGACTTGAACCTCTGGGGTTGAACACCAGTATTCACTCATGTATTTTTCCTATAGAAATGGTTGAATCAATGAAAAAAGTGGCTGGAATGGATGTGGAGTTGACAGTTGAAGAACGAAATCTGCTGTCTGTTGCATACAAAAATGTGATTGGAGCTAGAAGAGCTTCTTGGAGAATAATCAGCAGCATTGAACAGAAAGAGGAAAACAAGGGTGGAGAAGACAAATTAAAGATGATCCGGGAGTATCGGCAAATGGTGAGTTCTACAGAAGACCGACCGGGGTTACCCATTCTGGTTAAGGGCAAGTTGTAGGTGATTGCTTGCCCTTCCCCTCGAAAGAGCTATTATGTGGAAGGCTTCTAGCATGCCTAAAGGTAAAGGTATTCCCGGTGCAAGCACCGGGTCATGTCTGACCCTTGGGGTGACGTCCTCTAGCGTTTTCATGGCAGACTCAATATGGGGTGGTTTGCCATTCCCTTCCCCAGTCATTACCGTTTACCCCCCAGCAAGCTGGGTACTCATTTTACCAACCTCAGAAGGATGGAAGGCTGAGTCAACCTTGAACCGGCTGCTGGGATTGAACTCCCAGCCTCATGGGCAGAGCTTTCAGACTGCATGTCTGCTGCCTTACCCCTCTGCGCCACAAGAGGCTCTCTAGCATGCCTACCAGGGTATAAAACTCCTTTGAGAATTAATGTTTGATTTTCGATTGTAGAATGTAATTCAGCAACCACACAATGTCTATTGGGATGGCCTTTACCAATGCGGTTTAGGTTTGATAGGTGTTCTTTGGATTAAAATAAACTTCCTATTTGTCAGATTAGCTGGGGACTTTTACCCATGCTTCTCATCACTCCCTCCCTTGTCCGAAGGCATCCACAATGCTCAGTCATTTGCCAGGGAAGCTTTTACTCTATATGAATTGTACATTATTATTCCTGCTGTCTTCCTTCAGCTAAGGCCTGGTTGGATACTGTATTGATCTGGGCTGCTTCCCAAAGGGTGGGTGGTTTGTGAATCAGGTTCCAGTCAATGTATTAGATGTGAACTTGGGTAGGTTGTGAAGCCAATAGGTAAAAGCCGGAGTGGAAATTTGGGGTAAAATTGAGATGCATACTTAATTAAATCTAAACTTAACTTTGGGTTAACATAAAACACATAAAATGACAGTTCGTCATACTCACTTTGTCATACTAACATACAGTATAATTGCCCTGGTTTGCTCCTAGGAAAGCTGCAGGGACGCCTAGTACCCAACAGAGAGCTGCAGACTATTGCATCCTATACTATCCTAGCACATGTACTTTAATTTGAGGAATAGGTCAAAAATGAAAGGTGAAATTAGAAAAATAATCCATACAGTCACAAGGGGAGGGCAGCATATAAATAAATAAATATCTAAATAAATAATAAATAAAATAGATAGGACTGCTAGTATTTATCGAGTTGAAATATATGAGTGAACTCAACATATTTACATTTAAACAAAATGTATCTAAAATATATACATCTACAGTGTGCATTGGAATTACTAATATGTAGATTTACATAAACATTTTCATGCTACTTATTTGAAATGAATCAAACCTTATATTGAAGAGCATTTAAACCCCATTTTTCATTGTTTTCCCATGTCTCTATATTTTTCCCCCATTGGAAACATTGTGGGAAGGCTATTATTAGGAAGATCTCTTCCTGAATCACTTCCTCTGCCTTGGCCTTCATATCTCTAATAGGAATTATTACTAACCACTGCTATAGATTGTATTATGTAAAATGTAATCGTACACGTTTTAAGTGTGTAAAATAATGTCTTTAAAAGTACTTAATTCCCCAAAGAAGAAAAGTTTCCTAATTTTTTTCCAGGGCTCTCCTAAGCTCTCCAGTTTGGACAAATTAGGTGGACCGTTTCCTATTCAAGCTGGTCAGTGGGACAAGGACTGTGAATTTTTCACATGTTTTTTTATTTACATGTTCAGTTAGGAGGAAACCTAAAGGCAGGAATGAGGTGTTAGAAGTTGAAGGTATTGACCAGGGTTTGGGGGGTAGCTGTATCCCTGATCATCTTTCAAATGCACGCTTCTTCTTTATCTCTGCAATAAAGCAACCAGGTTGTTTAAGATTGTGCCTACCTAAACTTCAATTGACCACATGAGGAGACCAACCCTGGTGGTGAAACCTCTCTGCTGTTTACATAGCTGATGCGCTTTCTGTTTGAGCTGGCCATTGGACTTTTAGGAACAGAAGGTGTTAGATGCTTTACCAGGAATCCAAATTGCATCATGATGTAGAACTATTGAACCCATAGTACAGTGAAGATCAAATTCACAAGCATTTGTTTTTGTAAGAGTAAAAAGGGTCCATTAATCGGAAATTCTTTGAAGTATGAGTTACATGTATGATTTAATTCCAAGTGAGCAATATTTTCTTTGTTTCTACCTGCAATATGGCTCAGAGCATGTTCCGTGTGACGATTGTCCATGAAAGTCCCATGCTCCTAAATGTACTTTTCATGTAGTCCTCCCTTTTTGACCTGTTGGAAAAATTGGTTGAATCTAGTCCTTTGTAGTTCCACTGAAAATGGCTGGGAAATGCTTCCAAAATATTGTTTCTGAAAATATTAGGAAATTCGGAAAAGTTGGGAGGGGGTGTTAAACCTGCCTACCCAGAGAAACCTTCTCAAGGTAGCTTGCAAATGAAAACATAATTTTTTAAAGAAAATAAGCTCTACAATAAAAATATATAGTATACACAGGGATTACTGTTGCCTTTTGGGTAGGCTGTTACATAAAAATGTTTGTACAATACATTGGAAAAACTGGGGGGGAAACAGTCATTGAGGCAAGGGAAAGTCCTATCCCTGGGCCTCCTTTAGCTATTTCAACACACTGCTGTTGGAGGAAAGTTGCTTCAATCACTGACCATTTGGGTTTGCCCCCATTTCCCTCCTTCAACTTGACATTATCCTCTCTGAAACGGACAGTAGTATAAACCTAAATAAAGGCATGACTCTGCAATTTTCTTTCCCATCCATTTCCTAATTATCCTTTTTCACTGTCAAGTTGACATTTTAATTGTGCCGTCCACAACTGAGCGCGCTTTCCCTTAGGTAATTGCAGCTCATAGGAAAGCGTTTGTCAAGCCTTTCCTTATATTCTGTGCACAAAACTTCAGCTAGAATGTTGCAAAATGTCCAAAGGCTTTTCAGCAGCGTTTGTTTTCTATGCTAAACTTGCTCTTCGTAAGCATACATGTAAGGCTCTTTGCTGAATGAGAACCCATTGTATTCAGTCAGTCCATGAGGAAAAGTCCATGATGTCTGTGCACTTGAGGACTACAACCTTAGGTTAGTCTGCACTGAAGCCTTTGCATCTTATTTTTTTTGATTTGATTTGATTTCTATACTGCCCTTCCATATGGCTCAGGGCGGTTTACATACAACTTCATAGGGGATACATGGAACGAGTCAACATACAACATAGTCAATATACAACAATAACAACCCAACAGAGGTTCTAAACAACAACTTCAGTGGTCCCAGCAATAGCAACATACAAGCTAAACTCCCTAGAGAGGTCAGGCTGCTTCAGGCCATGGAGGGTATGTCAGAGGTGGGGGGGGGGGACCTGTGGTCAGTCTCAGGCAAATGCCTGGTGGAGGAGCTCCCTTTTGCAGGCCCTGCAGAACTGTGGGAGTTCAAGCAATTCTTGGACAAACTTTTAAAAGCTATTCAATTTAAAAAATAATTGGGGTGTCTCCTCAACTATGAAAGTATCACCATTTGACATAAAATCATGTTAAGACGTTTGGGGTGAGTTTCCTGGGAATCTGGGGTAGAAGGGATCATTGGAGGGGGTGTGGGTCAGTGGTAGATAGTCCGCTTGGCATAGAGAAGGTCCCAGATTCAATCCCTGGTATCTCCAGTTTAAAAAAACCTGGCATTAAATGATGTGAAAGACCTCTGCCTGAGACCTTGGAGAGCTGCTGCCGGCCTGAGCAGGCAATACTGACGTTGATGGACCAACAGTCTGATTCAGTATAGGGCAGTTTCATGCAGTCATTGTATTGCACAGTCAATTGAAGCACCTGTAACATACAGAAGACTGGATTTTTGAGGAGGAACTGGTTTCTGAATGAAAAGCATTTAGGGTCTGTTGCTTGGGCTTAACAATTTATTCTGTTGCATATAATAAAAAAAGGTAATGCAGATGCTTACCAATTTTTCATCCAATGGTTGGCTTCTCAGCCACTTATACCAGTAAAAAACCAACATAAATATCAATTAGAGCTATAGATCCACACGTAATGGGAAGGCCTATCCTCCCCGTCCCCTCCAGTGGCCTTGCTACTGTTAAAGAGTTGCCAAAGAAAACTGGCAAAAGTAGACAGCCTTGTATATTAAATTGTGCGAGGCACATAATAAAGATTGTACCCGGGCATAAAGTGTTAATAAGCTGCCTTGCTCCCATCTCTGTTGCTGAATTATGAAGTAATAGCTCAGCTTGGACTCAGAAGGGTCGTGCTAGAATGTGTGCAACATTCTACTATTAGGAGAAATACAGTTTCCAGAAATGTTGAAGTCAGAGGAAGGGTATCCTTTGAGAAAACTGAAATTTGGAGACGTGTAAAATGTATGCTGTTATTACTTCTCGCTGAAACCTAAGCTAGTATTCAGCATATTTATGAAATACGAAAGTGTAACTGCTGTAGTTTTATATAAGTAAAGGTGTGAGTATACCCAGTACAAAAGAATAATTTTTTTCAGACAAGCAGCTTCTGGGCCTTTATGTGGAAACATTCCACATAATGGCTGAGGCAGCTGATATGGGCTGGTGCCACTGCACTGCCACCACTGCCCTTCTTCCGAGGCTGTCCCTGTTCTCCTGAGGTTGGGGCCAGCCTCAGAAGATGGGTGGCACGGTAGGGCCTCCTACGCGGGCTGCCTCCCTAGCTCTTCTGGCACACTCACTGGGGCAGGACTATGGATGTCACCTCCGTAGCCATTTTCGTTTCAGGGGACATGCCAGAAGACATGTTCCACCTCAAAAACTGCAGACTGATGTACTTTGTGCCACCTTTGGACATCTTAAATTTTTTTGCCATCTGAAAGGCATGGGGGGGGGGGAAATGAAAGTTGGAATTAGTGGATTTAATACTAAACAAAATGTCCATAACTTTGGGTCAAGTCACAATGAGCCTATCAGAACATTTGGGTATTGTTGCATTTGAAAACATTGGACAACGTTTTCATTAATATTGCTTGTCTACATTGCATGCGGGATTGCCCAGTGCTAGAATTGTCTTACATGAAAAGTTTCACACTATACCTCTGAAGCAAGGAAAAACTTGTTTGAAGAGATTCACTCATTCCAAAAGAGACTAGATTGTGTAGGGCTTTCTTTCAGTGCTCTCCAAAAATTCCTGCTTGAGTGAAAAACCGTCCCCTCAATTTTTCTAGCCCCCCCCCCCCCGCCCAACCTTTCACATTTCTAACTACCAGAAGTTTTGGGAGCGGGGAGCAATCACCCTTGGAAAGGAGCAGCCCAGTCAATGATCTACCCACTGCTGTTAGTAACAAGAAGCAAGAAGGGTAGAACTGAGCCACCAAATTTCTTGACCAGGCCTCCAGAGTGAACCAGTGAGTTGTGTAGTCCAGCTTCTCATTTTGCAGTATGGGTCAGAAGGGATAGGCCAAGTAAAATTGGCTGGTCACGGAGCTGAAAGCTGCAAGGCCACGAGGTGCGGGTAGAGGGCAGTCATGAGAAATACATGCTTATTCAGAGCGAGGGTGAGGAAGCAGCTCTTGTCCAAATGGTCAAAGATGCCCCTGAAAGGTTACTTTGTGCTTGCAGAAAATGAGCTGACTTTGGAAGGTGACTAGTTTCCCACTTCACTGAATGATTTGTTGATGCAATGTGATGTCATTTTTTTCTCTGTTAAAAGCTAATGTCTGTTCACTAACAGCACTCTTGAATTTGTCATTTCTCCCCCTCCTCCCCAAGGTTGAGACTGAATTGAAACTAATCTGTTGTGACATTCTGGATGTACTGGACAAACACCTCATTCCAGCAGCCAACACTGGCGAATCCAAGGTTTTCTATTATAAAATGTAGGTTGATTACTGGGAAACGGATCTGACTTTGATACTTATCGGTATAATGAGTAGGCTGTCCACTGCATAAGCTGGTTTGCGGGACTGGGGTGGGAAGCAGTGTTAGTCTTCAGCCAAAGTATGTCTTGTGTCCCGTCCCACCCCCTTAAAAGACTTGGAACAATTTATTGTGGGGCAAGCTTATGAGAGAGCCAGAACTCCCTCTGAGACCAGTCACTGAGTGTAACGTTTCATGCATCTGACACAATGGACTCTGGCTCATAAAATCTGATGCCATGATAAATTAGGCAATCTTTCAAGGCGTCTCTGCTTGCGCTCTGGCTCAGAAAACAACTCAAATTCAGACCAATGGCAAGAAAAGTATTTGTGAAATAAAAATGCTCAGGAAGATGTTCTCCATCACCTAGAATTCTTCCCCTTCTTTGTGCTTTTTCAGTCTTTTTTTATTATTTGTATGTTATTCTGTATCTCGTGAGATAGGTAAGATAGATGGGTAAGCCAGAAGCAGTGTGAAACTATGCCTGCTTCCAAGTCAAGCCAGGACTGGGACCTATGTGCAATTCAAGATGTACTATGGCCAAAATAAGTTGAGTTTTAATTTTGAAAAACAAGTGAATCTTAGATATCATGGGTTGAGCATCCTTTTAAGTCCATTTGGGTGTATAGCACATAACTTCAATAGCAAAAGGAAAGGTGAAGACTTAAATCATGTGCATTTTCCTTTGGAAGAAAGGTATATAATTTCATAGTCGTTTTAATGTTGATACTGATGTCCCTTTGTGTGTAGATCTCTTCAGCACAGTATACAGTGCTTTATTTCACACCTGAGTGAATATGTCTTCTCCACAAATCATGTAAATATATTATTTATTTTGAGATTTATGTTTCGCCCTGTCTTTGAAAACTCAGGGTGGTTACACATAAAATCCCAATATGTAAGCTCTAAACCAGGGGTAGTCAAACTGTGGCCCTCCAGATGTCCATGGACTACAGTTCCCAGAAGCCCCCTGCCAGCATTCGCTGGCAGGGGGCTCCTGGGAATTGTAGTCCATGGACATCTGGAGGGCCACAGTTTGACTACCCCTGCTCTAAACCATTCAAACTATATTCTGCACCTCATTTTTAAAACCTTAAAAATACCAATTTAAATATTAAATGTTAAAAAATACAAGCATTGCCCATAATGCTGTTTCTACCTGGTGTGAGCGGGCCTCATAGAGAAAGTTTCAGCCTGGAGGAATCAGACAGAGAGGCCACCAAATTCTGCTGTTACTTTTGGCCTCAATCCTAAGACTGGCAATAGAATGCTTTGTTTGAATTGTACTTTCTGCAGTCATCGTGATGATCCTTATTGTTACTTTCTTCTACTAGGGATATTTTATTTGATCAGTTAGTTACTTGCCACTTGCCTCAAAGAAAGGTACTTGCTGTAATATCGTTTATTGTATCTTGCACAGAGTTTGTTGCGTTTAAACTGAGAAAACTCTTAGGCCTTAATAGTGGAGGAATAAAAAAAGTACTCTGAACAGCCTGGGTGGGACGCTGGCTCTGATTTATCCTCCTGGCTGCCGATGGTTGTATTCCAGGAACCACCTGGACGCAGCACTCTCAGGCAGTATGACTTGCAGTATTGCTTTGCGTTTGCAGTAAGTTGCTTTCCGAAAACTCTCCAGTGTTAAGTCTGTTGCAGGGCCACAGACGGTCCCATTTTTAAAATGCATTTTTAAATACATAAGTTCCATCATCTCAGCATTGTTCTCTGTACCACTTCCAGTTAAGAACAATCGAGGCAGTCAGAATCATCACATTAGAAAACCAATAGCCCCATCAGCTAAACCTGTAATTTCAAGGAGTTTTTAAACACCAATAACAAATGGCCTTAGAAAATAAATTGGGGCGGGGGGGTGCCTGGCATCTTGGCTGTGCAGAGAGTTGGGCTGTCAAGGTGCCACAGCAGCAAGGCCCCACCCCTAATGCTCACCGCTTACTTGTGAAGCTGGGCTTAAGCCCCATTCATTAGTTTCAGACCTTAGAAACTAAGCAGGATTGACCCTGGCTAGTGTTTGGGTGGGAGACCTCCAAGAAACACTTGGGTCATGATGGGGAGGCAGGCAACGGCAAACCATCCCTGAGCATCTCTTGCCTGCCTGCCAGACAATCCGAGGATCTCCTACTGCAGCGGTCCCCAGCCTTTTGAAGGCTACCGAGGCCTTCGCGGACCGGGAGTTGACGACCCCCCCATCCTACTGTACACATGACACTCAAGAAATAAATATTAACCATGTCCCTTGGCTGTACTTTAATTTATAGACCACCCTTCCCCAGTGACGGGCTCAGGATGGTTTCCAGCGATAATATACATTTAAAACGATAAAACATTTAAAAGCCTACCCAAGTACAATTTGCTCCATAGGCATTGCAATATAGTTGGTGGATTCAGTTGTCATTGTGGTGGTAAAAAATACTCCCTATATAGGGGAAGGAGAAGAATATACGGAGGAGAGGGGCCTTTGGTACTTATAATCGGCCTGGCCCCATAGGCCTGGTGGGAGAGCCCTGTGGAACTTCGACTGCTCCATCAGGGCCCAGATTTCCACTGTCAGCTCCTTCCACCAGACAGGAACCAGGATCTAAAAGGCCCTGACTCTGGTCAAGGCCAGTCAAAGGGGTGTCGTTCCTTCCCATCTACTCCAGTTACCTTGTGTGTGTTGTCTCTGGTCAGTGTAGGTCACTTTGAGAGACAATTGTCTGAAAAGGTTCCACTGCCTGTTTGATGCTTCCCTGCTGGTTTCATGTCCTAAAATCGCATTGCATGGGGGATCTCTCTCCCCCAACCCAGCTGGACACACCACTAAATCAGGGTCTAAATGTGGTTCTGAAGCAGCAGAGTCTCCAATCATGAGCATGCTGGGTGTCGCATAGTTGGGAGTAAGTAGCCCTTGCCCATTCCAGCCCCATGCAGGAGGGAAGACATCCGTCCCCTGTTAATTAAATAAACAACACGGCTGCCCTGGGACCAACCCAGCCACAGAAGAGCTTTGACACCATGTTTCTGTCTCTCCCTCTCTTTGTCCTGTCTAGAGGCCTCCACCAGGTAACTTGGATGGAGCCTTGTTTCACCTGGCTCCTCTGCCTGAATTAAAGAGACAATAATGAAGGATGTCATCTCAGATGACAGGTGAAAGTGGAAGTGAATCACCCCTTCCTTTAGATCAGGCTTTCTCAACCAGGGTTTCTTGAATGGATGGGAGCTAATTAATTTCTTATATATTTTAAAAAATTGTTAAACATTTATCAGGCGATATGACCATATGTAGACCCGTTTCCCCCTTCCCCACATGGTTCTCAGTAGCCACTCCCGTAGCAGGAGCCCTACTCTGTAACCTAATGGAATGAGGAGGTAAAAGGAAGCACCTGATTCTTTTTGGTTATAGCTAGATCTGTTACGTTTTTATTGGTTTTGTTGTTGTAGCCCTGTTTGGAACTGATTCCAGGGGGGGAAAGCGTGTTGGAACGCTGTAAATGAATACACGGTGCTGTGGTTAAGATTGGTGATGCTGATGCCTTAAGTGGCAGAGCCTGCATTGCTTTTTCTCTTGAGTGATGATTTAGTGAGCGGAGCAGCTGCTTCAGGACTTTTATCCTGACTCCTCCAGATTGATGTAATCTGTTCTTCAAAGATTTCAGCTTTAAAAACATGCAGTCTGCAGCACAATCTGCGGCTCTCAAATGGAGAAACCTTTGGCTAAAAAAGCTAACATGGATAATGTTTCCAAGGTGAACATCCATTCCCTTTCCACGGAGGGTTTTTACGGATGCTGCACTGGATGAACCAAGAACCAAAGCCGAGAGTGATAAAAGTAAAATGTTTTTTTTTTTTTTACTCCTTCATTTCCAAGGCTAGAGACTTGAGAGAAAGACAAGGTCCTTTAAGTTCTCATAGAATCAGGCAGCATTCTCCTGGCCCTGGACTGCTTCCCATAGAAGTGACAACATCCCCTTCAAACCTGTCACAATTTTCTGGATAGCTTTGTGGCCTTTCTGCACTCCAGGATACCAGAGAAACATGAAAAACATTTCATAGCTATCTTGATACCAAAGCAGTAGAACAGGTTCTTGAGATGCAGAGATTCTAAGGCAGGGGTAGTCAACCTGTGGTCCTCCAGATGTCCATGGACTACAATTCCCATGAGCCCCTGCCAGCGTTTGCTGGCAGAGGCTCATGGGAATTGTAGTCCATGGACATCTGGAGGACCACAGGTTGACTACCCCTGTTCTAAAGTGTCCCCTTGGTCATGCCTAAGGAAAACACATAGTAGAGAGTGATGTTGCCTAGCGGAGAAGAGAAAATTCATTTAAACATTTCTTAGGCTAAAAACTGACTGTTAAGTGATGCTTTTAAAAAAGAAAAAATCCTCTTACTTAAAAACTCTCTGTGAACTGTTGTCATATGTAGCAAAGCTCGGAAAAGTGAAAGGGGCCCAGGAAAGTCTGGGAGGTTCTCTCACTGGTGTGAAATGGAGTCCATCTTCCTTGAGCATGGTTCAGTTGCTGACCATTGTTTCTTGAGCTCTGTCACCTTCTGTGCCTTGTGCTTGAGGAAGCCAGCAATGAAAAAAGACATTTTACCTGGTCATTCAGTAGGTTTTCTGGTCGTTCTCAGAGCCAGCATCTGGTCTTATGAACCAAAGTCCCTCCTATCTGATAGGAGGCAGTTGTGTGTTTGTTAAGGTAGAACCTGGTCTCTGTTGGGGTGCTGTGTTTGCGTCAGGAGCAGTTGCAGTGTTTCACTCCTTTTTTCTACTCCCTTCCCCTCCGCAGGAAAGGGGACTACCACAGGTATCTCGCCGAGTTTGCCACAGGAAATGACAGAAAGGAAGCTGCTGAGAACAGCCTGGTGGCTTACAAAGCTGCTAGTGATATTGCAATGACAGAACTTCCTCCAACACATCCCATCCGCCTAGGTCTCGCCCTCAACTTCTCTGTTTTCTACTATGAAATTCTTAATTCTCCTGACCGTGCCTGCAGGTGAGTTCTCTGAAGGTGGGAGAGTGCGTGTGGGTGGATGTTTTCCCAGTACTTCACCAGCTACCTGAGTGTCTTTTCTCATTTCTCATGAATACTCAGAAGGCTTAGAAAACATTCTAGTGTTATCATTCTAGTGTTGTTTCTCTCTAGACAAGCACTCAGCATTAATCCTCTGAAGCTTAAATCTACATACATCTGTGCTCTTATCCATAAGTGAAGAACTTCAGCTTCAGCTGCTTTAAATTTCTACCTTGCCTTCCCCTTGTGCCTCCAAATGAATCACAGTTCCAAGATTAAAACCCAGCACAATGCAGTAAAAAAACACTTTCTCCCCCTTCCCCAAGGGGATGCCTGCATTAAAAGCCCTTGCAAGTAAAAGTTCCTTACAGTGTCTCCTGAAAACATACAAGGGTGGTACCCCTCTCATCAAAGGAACAGACTAGTAGATGCCCAAGTGGGCCATCTTAAACAGTTGGTTCAGAGGGACACGTGGGAAGAGGCATCCTTGAGATTCATGTGTCCTAGGTCGTGAAGGGCTTTCAAGAGTATAACCAGTGCCCTGAATTGAACTTGGAAACAAATAGTCCAGCATCCTGTTCTGCTTAGTGGCCAACCAGATGCCAAGAATGCCAACGGTACATAGGTAAAACTCAAGAGAGCCAGCTTGGTGTAGTGATAAAGAGCAGTGGCTTCTAATCTGGCGAGCCGGGTTTGATTCTGCACTCCCCCACATGCAGCCAACTGGGTGACCTTGGGCTTGCCACAGCAATGATAAAGCTGTTCTGACCGAGCAGTAATATCAGGGCTCTCTCAGCCTTACCCACCTCACAGGGTGTCTGTTGTGGGGAGAGGAAAGGGAAGGGGAATGTAAACCACTTTGAGACTCCTTCGGGTAGAGAAAAGTGGCATATAAGAACCAACTCTTCTTTCCTATCTTGTCCCCCCTGGGGTGGCGGGCTTAATGATAGAGTGCCTCCAGGCATTTACTTGTTATGGATGATAACCATGGAAAGACCTCTACCCCACGACCTTGTCTAATCCTTATAAGGACCTCTGAGATAATGTCAATCACTACGTATGGTATCGGTGAAAGCCACAAGTGAATCATGCATTGACCAGAACTGTACTCCTTGTCCAGTTGTGGTCAACTATTGATCTGTACAAAGGCATTTTGAAACTTTTTCGTTTTCTGTCCCTCTCTTAATCATCTCTACCACCAGTAATGGAGTTAGGTTGTGTGAGCATTTACATTCCGTCTGGCCACTATTTATCTTGCTGCCATTTATTAGCAATATCTTCCCCACCTTTCCATAGTTTGGGGCTCCTTACAGCGCCTCAAAATAATAAAACGACAATCCGGTCAGGAAACTGCAGAACAAATGCGCATCTGTTGGTGTGGCCGAGCCTAAAACTCTGAGGCTTGCATGCTCCCTCTTCCATTCATGCATGCAACAATTGTCTGACTCCCAGCTCATTGGTACGTCCTACTGGAGAAGCCTTAACAAATTGGGAGGTGGGTTATTTTCATCCTTATTCTATTATCTTGTTTGTTGAAACTCAAGGCAAATTATAGAATTATAAAAAAAGCAATGCAATAAAATTGGGTAACTCCATTCGGGCATCCCAGTTCGATAGGAACGAGCCAAGTTCCCTTTAAAGAGTGAGATTAAAACTGTATACTATGCTCAGTAAACAGTGTAGCAGAAGACAAAAGAATACTGCCTTCCCAGTATTTGCACAGAAGTATCCTCTTAATTCTGTTCTACACACATTCCTGTTCCTTCTCTTAAAAAAGAATCTAAAAAGTCTAAGAGAAATGGCATTGGTGTCATCTTGGCCCATAGCATAGGCAGCAAAAGATCCAGGAAGCTAAGCCCCCTAAGGATCAGAGCTGGCCCCAGATACTCCTAGAAGCTTCTCTGGGTAGAGAACAGGTGGGGATTGCGCAGCTCACCCCCCACTGCCAATCACAGCTGCGAATTGGCCCCTGCCTGGATCCGGAGCTCACTAAAGTGAACTTGTTAAGACGCCATCTTAAGTCCGCCCTCCTTTTAAAAAATACCATGTTTAACGTTTCCGCCATTTAACTTGGCTTGGAGCATTTGTACTAGCATTAGGCACTCCAGACCGAGAAATCTAGAGCTGAATGACGTCAGCGTACAGGTGGCAGTCCGCTCTGGGATCTGAGACGGAGCTTTTCAAGGCCTAGACCCTCAGGGTGTAGCTCTCGCTCCCTCTGTCCAGATTCTGGTGTTCCAGAGCTTTCTGCCGCAGTCATGATGCCCGTTGTGTCCATTGCAGGTTGGCAAAAGCCGCTTTCGATGATGCTATCGCAGAACTGGATACACTGAGTGAAGAAAGCTATAAGGATTCTACACTTATCATGCAGTTGTTACGTGATAATCTGACACTATGGACTTCAGACATGCAGGGAGATGGTGAGTACCTAGTTGACGCTTCTGCTGAGTCTGATGTTAAACGTTTCTGGCTAGATTGCAGAAAGAGGTGAGCGTTAATTGTGCCCTCTTTTGGAATGTTCACCACTGCAAACCTAACAGAGAACCGTGTCTCCGTAGAGATAATCAGTCTTGCCTGCCTTTGCCTTCTCAGCCATAGCCTGCCAGTCCTTGTGTTGAGATCTTTCTTGAACCTAATGCAAGCTGTCCTGTATAGAGACAAAGTGATGCACGGGCAGCTTGTCATATCCCACCAGTGGGCTGTCTGGTGCATCATTAGTTCCATACTAAAAATGTAGCCGAGACATGGAGAGTTGGAAGCCTGGCCATGCTTTCCACAAGGTGGAAAGCAGGGATGTAGTAGTCAGGAAGCAGGGAAGTAGTCAGGAAGCAGGGAAGTAGTAGTCAGGAGTTATCGTCATTAATCACTCCTGCTTAGGGAAGACAGCGGACTGGTACATAATTACATGTTCCCTTGGAGGTTTTGTGGGGGGTGGTTTCCTCTTCAGGTTACGGGAAGAAGAGTTTCTTTTGATGGGATTTCTAGTAATGGCGGGAGAACAGTGTGAAATGACTGAGGTGGTCCCAGATATGCATACTTCTTAAGATTATTTTTTTTCCTGATCTGTTTGCCATCTGATGCCTGCAAGAAGCAGAACTGGATTCCCTCGCCGCCACCCCCCTTCCATTTCACGCTGTTCAAAATACTGTACTAGTGTTCTTCATCTGTTAAGTTTGTATCTTCTCTGTAATTCCTGGTTTTCCCCCTTTTCTGTTGTGTAGATTCCTAAAGGATTTCACCTGTTCCTTTTCTAAATCCTACTTTGTAAGTCCTCATGATGCCTCTGTGAATATCTCAAGTTTTTGTCTCGGGTCACTAATCCTGCTTGTGTCTTGGGTCCAGTCTGGGGTGGAGCGCACTCTCGTCTTCCCCCTGCAGCCTCGTTGTCATTAAAGGCCGATAGCCCAGGGAGGCCAACCTCATCAGCCCTATAAAGCTAAGAAAGGCTGGCCCTGGTCAGTATTTGGATGGAAGACCACCACGGAAGTCTAGGGTCAGAACCCTGAAACTACCTCTGAATGCCTCTTGCCTTGAAAACAATGTGCCGGGGTGGCCAAATTGTGGCTCTCCGGATGTCCAGCATGTGCTGGCAGGGGCTCATGGGAATTGCAGTCCGTGGACATCCAGGAAGTCAGTTTGGCCACCCCTGCCATACGAGGTCACCATAAGTTGGCTGCAATTTGATGGCAGTCCCCCCCCCCCCTTGGATTATGCTGTCAAGTTGCGGCTGATTAAAACCAACCCCTTATGGAGATTTCAAGGCAAGAGATGAGAAGAGGTCGTTAGCCATTGCCTGCCTCTGCGTGGCAACCTTGGTCTTCCTTGGAGATCTCCCGTTCAAGTACTAACCATGGCCGACCATGGTTCATTCCAAAGCTCTGATGAGTTTGGCCTAGCCTGGGTTATTCTGGCTGCTGTGGGCTGGATAGGCCTCCTGAAACGCTTGGCGGTTCATTCAGCTAGTATTCCAGCGATGGGAAATTAGAGCATGCTTGGATTTTCCTGCTCCTCCTCTAACTGTAAGCATTAAACTCTCGTGTATCAATTTCTCCCGGGCTCCCCTTTTACAGGCACCAGTAATGGTCCTGATGAGCAGTGACAAGTTCCTTGCAGTGCTGAATGCAGTACTTGTGCATGACTTGGGCTTGTCTTGAGCCACATTTGATGCGTGTTCCCTGGTATTGAGGAGCTGTGTTGTGTGTATGGCAAGAGCGTGTGTGCGCGTGTGCGTGTTTGGCCAGGCATGACTTTGTCCATGAGAGAGCGCAGGAGAATAAACTGGGTTGTTTTGGTTTGTTGTTTCCATTGCATGCTCCAGGCTAGTCAGGCGACTTCAGCTTACTAGGAAGCTCGTGAAGATGGCAATGACTGTAGAAGTCCTTGGGCCCAGGGCTGTCCTCCCACGTGTGGGGCTTGCTTGCAAAGTCGCAGGCTTGCCGGCTTGACTAACGTTGTCGTTTTGCTTCCAAGACACAAGTCGCCCGAACTCTTGTTTTTCCTCTCTCCCTGCTGGAGGGTCGATTTTGAAAGTGTGTAAGTGGTGTCTTTTGATGATGGTGACTCAGCGGCTTGCAGGCTTTCCCCAGATATAAAGGCCAGGGCTTTGTTCCGCGCATTCTCATCTCAATTATTCTTTGCACTTCCACGGGATCATTTCCTTGTCCACATATCCTTTACTACTGTGCCCAATATCCTGTCCACATCTGTGGTAGGCTGAGTTCTCTGGAAGGTGCCAAGAACCAGCAGGAAAGCAAAGCTCCCACGCCCCTCCACCTAAACCCACCACCATAACTTTTACTAGGAGCTACTGGAAAGCTTACCGGGCTGGTCACAATAAAAGAAATTCTGTGGAGCGTGGTCCATTTGGGGGCTTAGGGCGTGTTTTATTTCAGACAGGCATGGCTGCTGACACATTCTTTCTCCGTCTATCTTCTCATCCAAGCCTTGGACTGACGTTTTTTTTCTTTGTCCCCCTTTCCAGGTGAAGAACAGAGTAAAGAAGCGCTGCAGGATGTGGAAGATGAGAACCAGTGAGACATAAAGGCCAATAAGAGACCCCCCCCCATCTCTGTCCCCTCCCCTCTCCCCCTCCCCCTGCCCTCCCCAGCCCCTCACTGTCACTGGGAGCCATCCAATCGATTGTTTGCGATGGCACCCAGAGTTTAGGTTCCTGCCCTGTTGGTTTAATTTTTTTTTTTTTTTACACAATTGAAAATTTCTTTCAAGGCAAGAGTGAATGTCTGTGGACTTGACTGGTGCCAGCGTTCAGTTTCTTTTAAGACACTAACCAGACTGGCTGTGTAGAGGCTTCCTCTTCTTCCTTTTTTTTTTTTTCTTTTATTTTCCTCCTCGCGTCACTCTGTGGTCTTCTGTCAGGGGGTCGAAGGTGACATCTGGAAGCCCTTAGAAATCCTAGAGGAGGCTGATGGCACTGTGCAGAGGGTGCACGCGGTGGCAATTTCCCCCCCCCTCTTTTTTTTTATAATCGTTTAAACAATTTTATACCAGTGTTTAAAAATTAATTGGGCATTTAGCTTGGGAAGTTACAGGTTGCATTGAAACAGTTCTTTGTATTGGTTTTGCTGTAAACGAAAACAAGGCCCGATCCACAGCGAGCAGCAAAAGAGCCGTGCTGAATTCTCAGCCTCAGCAGACAGGGCTGGTAACAGTTGGGCAATCCGTGGGCTGCTCATTCTTGCCTTCTCATTTTCCCCCCAAGCAGGTTTGCATTGAAGGTGGCGTTTAAAACACAAAAAAAAAACAAAAACAGCCTGCATGTGTGTTCAATATTTTTCTCTCCCCTCCCCTTCCCCCTTCGCTAGCTCAACCTCTTTTGTTCAGTATGTGTAACTTGAAGCTAATTTGTACTACTGGATATCTGACTGGAGCCACAGATACAGGATCTGTATTGTTCTTACTGAAACACAGCATGGAATTAACATTAAACTTAAATAAAACAACCCTAAATTAAAAACGATGCCAAATGCTACCGCTACTTTTCCCGGGTAGCCGTTTTTAGAGAAGCAAGGTAGAACAAGCGGGGGGGGTGGGGGTGGGGAGGAGGAGATTTCCGAGAGCCGTTGCCAGGAACTTAATTAGAACGTCCCAGACGAGAATGTGCCGGCCTAAATGAGTAGCTGCTACGTCACGCACAAACTCGGGCGCTTGAACCCATTCTCGGGCCGCTCGCCTGCTTAAGCGTCACGGCCCAAGGAGAGGTTGCTCCAGAGAGGCGTGCCCCAGAGACATCTTGTTGGAGCCACGCGTTCAGGTTGAGCTAGGCCACACCCTCAAAAACCACCCTCTCTGATTTCGACCCACTCTTTTCTTTTAAAAGTCCTCGCCTGTAAGCGATATTAGGTCCGTTTTAGCCACGTGCTGGCAAAACAGTGCAGGGATTGCGGAGAAAAAAACCCTACATGACACCCCCTCCACCCCCCAAGTGTTTCTTGTGTCGCTTCAGTCTTCTTTCCTGGTAATTCCGCGCACCGTCCGCCTTGTCTGAACTATCCGCTTACCTTTTGGTTTCCTCTGGGGCTTTTCCCTCGAACTGAGCAGCGAGAGTGTTGGCTAAATAAAAAGCTGTGTAAAGATTCTGCACCTCCGATTCTCTTCTGAACCACATAAAGGCCTCCGCTGCCAGCCGTCGCCAGGTAGGGCTGGCAGTCCCCTTTCCCCTCTGCCCTTAGTGCCCATCGGGGTCAAGTCAGGGGAGCAGCTGTGGCTGGGCGGAAGAGCTCCTGCACCAGAGGCCACGGCAACCTCTTCTAGCGCAGGGAGTCCATGTCTAGCAGGGCTTCTTTTCTTCCTGGGATCTGGGCGACTGGCCTGCACACCTAAGGCTCACAAACGCTTGGTGACCCTTTCCGTTGAGAGAGACGCTTCAAACGTCCTTTCCCTCTTGGAGTCGCTGCAGTTATCTGGGTCGGCACTGGGCGATCCAGTCGCTGTCTCTTGTGTTCTCCGACTGCATTGGGCAAAGAAGGTGCCCTGCCCAATCTTTGCCCGGCTAACCTTTCTTGACTCTCATGGGACTGCTGGGTCTTTGCAGTTTCACAATGGGGCCTTGGGCTCCAGAGCTAGTTGCTTGTCGCTCGCGGGGACAGGTGGGTTCCCGGAGGGGGAGGGGTCTGCCTTCAGCCCGCCTTAGCTTGTTTCTCGTCCCTCATGAAGTAGTCAAGAACAAAGTTGCCGCTCCTTTTGACTCACTGCCAGGAGGAGAGAATGGTGATGCTCGGCAGAAAGACGGAGCGCGACTAGCCCCTTGTCTGGGCACAGCTTCAATTCCTAACGGTACACGAGCAGCCCAGTGAGAGAGATGCGGCAGCCAAGCAGCCTGAGCGGCCCTCGGGTCCAGGTACAAAGTGCCGAGTTGGATGGGAGGGAGTGGCAGGACAAGAAGTGCCAGCATGAAATGGGTGCCCTGGTTTCCTTCCTTCCCCCTGCACAGGGTAATTCTTGCCCCCCTCCCCCCAGAAGCAACAGCTGCGGTCCAAAGCCAATGAGTCAAACTGGCTTGAGCATTGATAGCCCCTTCGCCCCTTCACGGTCAACGCCTCACAATCTAGCCAGGTTTGCTAAGCTTGTTTAAGGCCGCTTGCTTTAACTTCACTGCACTGTCCCTCTCCTTGTCTTTAGCTGGAATTGTACTCATTTCTCAGACCCCTCTTAGCTCTTTTATGTGACACTCTTGCATTTCAGGTGGCTGTTAGTGTGTGGGTATCTGCTCCCCCCACCCCCACCCCAAAAAACTTGCTATTTCATGCACTGAGCTTTGGGGCCAGGGTTGCTTCCTTGTAGGCACAGGAAATCACTGCTGCTTCCTTACTTGGTTGACACGGCGCAGGCTCAACAAGAAGTGGTTAGAGAGTAAAAACGTTTTCCATAGTGGTTGGTTTTTTTTCTTTCTTTTCTTTCTTGGGGTGGGGGGAACCCCTGAAACTTCTGCTCCATCAACATGACATGCATTGTCTAAACCACATGCAGAATTGTACTGTTTTGGTTATATTTATGAAATTTTAAACTTCGTTTTTTTCCAAGAAATAATTTCAAATATTTGTGGTGTCACAGGTGAAGCAAAATAAGTATATCTTAGTGCAGTTGGAAAAAATAAAAAGAATTAAAAATGGAAACGTCAACAGTTGGGGCATTTTTATTACTTGGGCTTAGAAACAGGTGCCTTGCCCAGCAGACGGCGTTTTATAGGACATGGAAACCTGCGTGCAATCTTTCTCTCTTTTCCGGGGGTGACAGTCTGCAGCAAGGGGTGGATGCACAAGCAATGCACTCTGGTCCAAATGGCAACCAGTCCTTAGCAAAAAGAAAATAAAGCAGTCGTATCTGACTGCCTTCCGCCTAAACCATCAAAGTGTTGCGTTGGGAGAGCGGGAGAAGGACAAGTAATAAGGTCTTGAGAATTCTCCTGTTCGGCTGCTTTAAGTAGCCCCAAATCAATTTCTGATCTTTTTTTCTTTTCTTTTTTAATGTCATGGGCCTGAAGGGATGGAATGGATGATTGGCATTGATTGCAGCAAACTCAGATCGTGTGTGTTTGAGGGTTGGGGGTGGATTCAGGCTCAGAAAGAATGGTTACTTCTAAATTATTGTGCTAATGAAAGCTGGAATGGCCCGGCTTTGCCAGATCTCATCAGAGCTCAGAGGCCAAGCAGGGTCAGCCCTGGTTAGTATTCGGATCAGAGGCCACCAGGGAGCCACACAGAGGCAGACAGTGGCAAACCACTTCTGAATGTCTTTTGCCATGAAAAACCCTACAGGGACAGTGTAAGTCAGCTGAGACTTGATGGCACGTAACCCACAAGAGGAACCAGGGAAAGGCTGTATCGCCAACCTCCATTCCCCATTCCATTTTTTGTTGCTCTGGAAAGCGGCCCCAGAAAGACATGAACTACCATGTGAGAGTAGCTACAAGGAAGTAACGTGTGCTCTGTAGTAGCTGCCTCAGCCATGCTTTACACGTAGTCAAGTGGGAAGGCTGCTCCCGTTCAGATGGGTGGGTTTTACTGGGACTTAGCTAAGAATCTTGTCCGTTGTCAGCAGTCTTTGAAATAACATGTGAGTTTCACTCCCTTATCATATGCAGAAACCTTTTTTTTCCTTTTGATTGCTTAATCCGATTTGATACTCCTCTGATTTAAGGAGGGGATGCCAAGCGTAACACAGCACTACCTGTATTCTTTGAGAGGGGCCAAATGGGTTCTTCTGCAAAATGAGCGACTGATTTGTCCTCATCCCATCTCTGGCTGTCTCAGTATTTGTTTCTAAATTCTTACAAGCAAAAAAAAAAAATTATAAAGGGTTGTCTTAACCTCCCCCCCCCTTTCTTTTGGCTTAATAGATGCAAAGAGCAAACGTAACAGGGTTAAGCAAGTGCAGGATCTTGGGAGTTTCCTAGCTTCCCTTGCGCCCCTCGCAAATGTGAAATGCATGGTTTCCTTTAGAGATGACCTGAACGTGCCAGTTATACTTTAAATCAGTTGCTGTAAAACCGACAACATTTTAGTAAAAATTTATTTGGCAAGTATAATCTTGATTTACCTAGCACAGTGCATGGAGCATTGTATCTTATATACATGACACCATAAACAGCATTTATCCCCAAACAGAGAAATCCCACTGGGCCTTTGAAGACCACTGGCGCCAGTTAGGAGCTTCTGCAAGAAACAAAAAACGATACATCATGCGCAAGCTATCTAGCCGGTAATGCAACTCAGCCTGCCTGGAGGAAATCTCTTACAGGTGGGACCATGGAAGAAAGCTTGTTTGCAGGTTTTTGTATCTTAAGTTGTTCCTCCTGTCCACGAAGGATAGATGAACATTTTGGGGGGGCTGAACAAAAAATCACAACCCTTGTCTTAATGGCATGTGGCAGCAGAACTTCATTACCCTCTGGCTAAAATTTTGTCGAATAAAAACGTTAGAATGAAAAAAAGCGCGGATAAGATGATTAAAAAGGCAAAACCTCTGAATCAAAACGACATCGCGTGTATCAGTCAGGTGTGCCAAAAGAACGTTTTGACATAAAAGTGCTAGTAAATAAAAGAATGGGTGTGAATGACTTCTGTTGTCCCAAATGGAGATTAGTGTTGTAGCAGCAATTACGTTGCTTTAAAATAAAATTACATTCTCTTTGAAGCACCTGTGACTCAGGGAAAGGGGGCTCCTCCAGCCACAGCTAAACGCTACCTGCTTGCTCTGAAAAGGCATTCCTCAAGTAAACGGAGAATGGGGGTTTAAAGGAAGGTCAGCTTGTTCTACAGAACTAGCCCAGTTCTTTTCACAACTCTTGGGCTGAGGGCCTTTGGAATCAAGGGCATTGAGTGTTACTCTCGAATGGCTGCAATGGGAGTAGTCAGGATGCAATACCTCTCCATGTTCTAAACACGGAAGGGAAAGAAAGTCTGAGGGGGAGGAGGAAGGGGGCACAAAAAGGAGTGTGAAGTGGGGACTGGAACCACGAATTATTGAAAGGCCCTCCACAAGTGCTTGTGGGTTGACCCAGTCCTCCAGTGGCTGCTGCTGCTATTCCAGCAGTGGAGAGCAGCCACTAACAGCACCCCCTTGCCTTGCAGTCCCACCTGCTTACTGAATAGCTCAGTGGGAGTCAGGGGAAGTATTGGTGGGCATCATGGGGGGGATGCCACAGCGCAGGTACAGCTAAGCCATTCAAGCAAATGGCTCCCTAGGTAGGGAAAAGCAAAGAGAGATGGGAGGCATTGCAGCTGGCCGAGCCCCATGACCCTAGAGAAGGCAAGAAAGACGCGAGAGCACCCCAGGCCTTTCCGATCCGAAATATCGACGTCCGTAGTGCAAACATCCCATGCCACGAGCTAAGTGGTCGTATTTACAAAATGTACCCCTTTATACATTATGGCTTTTAGTACTTTCATACAAAGCATCGTCAAAAAATCTTAAAAGGAAAAAAAAAAATTCTTCATACAATATTGTGTAGTATAAAGTTTGGCATTTCGCTCAGTTGGCCGATACAACGCTGCAGGTTGCCCCTCTCTCTCTCTCTTGCTCGCTGCTGGGCATCGGGAGTCGATGGGGCCGCGCAGGCCACACGCGCTACAAGGAAGAAGGATGGCTTTTGCCCGGGAGGATGTAAACCAAGGATACAATTAAAAGGTTGCTTCTTTGGATGTGCAGGTCTTTGGTAGCGAGAAAGGGTTTCAGTAAAGCGGCCCTGAGCCTCCTCTGGGAAGAGCGGCAGGGGAAAGGTCCAGCCAACGAGAACGGGAAGGAGTCGGAGGGAAGTCCTTGCGCACGGGCAGCTTTCGTCATCGGGAATTCAAGCGAGGAGCCACCTGAGGAGGAGATGCGGGTCACAAAAGAGACGGCAGGTTTTAGGGCCCTTCAGCGGTTAGTCCAAAGCCCAGGCCTCCAGAAAGGGGCTGCCCCTTAGCCTAGCCAACAGGGAGCTGTGCTCCATGTCTGTTAGAAAACCAAGATCGTAACCCGGGAAGACCATGTCTTCCGCAGCAAAGCCAGCAGTGGGGAAAAAGGGATGTAGGTAGGGTAGGACTCCCCTTGATGGCTGCGCATAGCAGGTTTGGGAGAAGAAGCAGCTTGCTGCTCCAGAAACAGCAGAAAAGGCCCGAGGCAATGGAAGTTTGAGGCCAAGAGTAAGTTTTGGACCCAGAAGAGCAGGGTCGCTCTTCTTGTTGGCACCAGACTGGGAGCTGAACGTGCTGGCTAAGAGATGAGTCATCTGCAGCAAACCCCTAGATGAGGTGGGGAGGTCCTTCCAGAACACTCACAGGCCCTGAGCCACTGCACTCACCACAGCAAGATGGCCGTTCTTGGCTTTGGCAATGAGGAGTTCGGATCCCGACGTGAAATCGATGATGCCTTCTTTGCCTTGCCCAACTGTGAATTTTATGCTGCGGAGAAGGAAGAGGAGGTCACAGCAACCCACAACTAAGGCTATGCCTCAGCTACGTTTCACAAGGCTCTGAAGATGCCACAGCGTGGGCAGCGACTACGTAAATGGGCACAACCGACAGTCCTTGCGCAACCAACACAGCACTGGCAAGATGAGATGAGCACGATAAGATGAACACACCGAGCAGTGCTTTCCCGTCCCCGCAATTCCCAAGCGCTTCCTCTACATCCTCACCATGGCCCTGTGAATTAGCTCACTGCTGCTGTTGCCACATGACAGATCTGGCAATGAGCGCGCTATGCCCCAGGACTTGGGACTTTCGGTTAACGACACAGTCTTGGACCCACTGTGTTCATCAGGATTCAACAAGGCGATGAATGCACTGCCAAGTGACAACAACTCATGGGTAACCCATCCATGAGGTGTTCCCAACAAGAGAGCTGACATGGTTTGCCATTGCCTTCCTCCACACACTTCCTGGGAGGTCTTCCATCCTAGTACCAAGCATGGCCCACCTGATCCGGCTCTGGTAAGTTCAACCTAAACTAGCCTCTCTGGGCTCTTAATTAGGATATGGAGCCAAACGCACAATCGCAGCCAGAAAAATTCACACGCCTTGGGCAACAGGTTTTCTCGCTTCCAAAAGAGAGTCATCGCAGTAAGCAGAGGCAGCCAAGAAATTCCTCGCCTTAACTTCAAGAGTTCCCACTAGTTCCTCCCTGGCCACGGGCAACTCACCTGCCCTGGTTGATGTTCACATTATTCACTTTGTTGGCACAGATGGCAATCTTGGTCAGCGTCTCGATCACAAAATCGCTCTGCAGTACAACATCTCCCTGAAAAGCAAACCCAACAGGTCTTTCCCGATGGGTTCTTCTTCAAAGATGGTTTGTCGGGAGGGCGGGAAGTTCTGGGACTGCCAAGGAGGACATGAAGGAGGCCCTGCCAGTTCCAGTTCCCCATCCCCAAATCAACCACCCTACCCCGCTGGTAGACAAGATTAGTTGCACATCACAAGCTGTCACCGAGTGAGAACCAAGTATCCTGTGTAAAAATTCTAACCATTTAATCTGCCTGCGTCCAGCCCAAAACATTCCACAGGACAGCCTAGAAATGGATAGAGATATCCTCAGATACCTTCTTTCCCAATGTGACTAGATGTTTTCTTCCAAAGTGATTAAATTGTTTGAGGTTCTGCAATGTTTAATGGTCACAATAAGCCTCGGGGGGGGGGGTTTACAATAACATGTTAATTTCTTTGTATATTCACTGGCTTCGTTACATGTGATACTTGGTTCTCACTCAGAGTTTCATGTGGCCCCTAACTTTTGTTTGCGCATCACAAGTTGCCACATCAGAGTGAAACGTGCTGTGTCATAGCTGTTGCCTGCAGACAGAAGCTCTTACCTTCTGTTTGTTATCCTGCTGGAGCACATGAAGAACAAAGAGGTTGTCGCTTAGACTGCTGAGTGAGATGCCTGCAAAACCAAGGAAGATGAGTTGGTGTTTATATTCTGCTTTTCATTCTCCAAAAGCAGCTTACAATCTCCTTCCTTTGTTCTCCACACAACAGACACCCTGTGAGGTAGGTGAGGCTGAGAGAGCTTCTGTCAGGACTACTAGGTCAGAACAGCTCTATCAGTGCTGTGGCGAGCCTAAGGTCACCCAGCTGGCTGCATGTGGAGGAGCAGGGAATCAAACCCGGCTCACCAGATTGGAAGAAGAAGAAGAGTTGGTTCTTATATGCCGCTTTTCCCTACCCGAAGGAGGCTCAAAGCGGCTTACAGACGCCTTCCCATTCCTCTCCCCACAACAGACACCCTGTGGGGTGGGTGAGGCTGAGAGAGCCCTGATATCACTGCCCGGTCAGAACAGTTTTATCAGTGCCGTGGTGAGCCCAAGGTCACCCAGCTGGTTGCATGTGGGGGAGCGCAGAATCGAACCTGGCATGCCAGATTAGAAGTCCGCACTCCTAACCACTACACCAAAGCTACAGCTCCTAACCTCTACACCGCGCTGGGTGGCTCAGAGGCATTCTCCCAGCTGTCTCAGTTTCTGCCCACACAGTTCCCAAAGGGTGCATAAGAACCATCCACAAAACAGCATGGACCGCTACATTGTTATTGAACCAGAAAATGGCCAGCAAATCAGAAGGAGGTGACTCTTAACATCTCAGAAACAAAAAATATTAATGATCGGTGGGGGTGGGAGGGGGGCAGGGAGTCCCAAACAGCCAGCCCAGCCGTGCCTGCAAGGACAGCAGAGAAAACAGCACAAGAGCACAGCTAAGGAGGCTTCCCCAGACTCCAGGCCGGCCAATGCTCTGCCCAGCTTTGCTCACCCGTCAGGTTGGCGTAGTCAATCCGCTGCTTGATTTTGGACTCTTCGACAAGCACCACTGCATTCTGGGTGAGCAGCAACTGACGAGCTCTGGCCTTGTAGCCTTTCCGGTCGTATTTGACCACAGGGACTGCATACTGAAACGAACAAAGTGGGTTTCCAAAACGTGTCTTTTTGGTGTCATGGAACAGAGGCTAACCCTTAACCCCCCCATTGGGCTGTGGGGATTCTAATGGGGCTCAGGTTGCCAGGTCATGGAAGCCTTTCTGGCTTTCTTCCTTTGGGCCCTTTCCCTGAGAAAGACCAGGGCAATCGCTCCCTTGGACCAAGCCTGCAGGACCCCCACCCTTGACCGCCTCAGCGGCCGAACCGCTGGAGAAATTCCTCCGGCCGGCTCCGAAGGCTCACCTTCAGCGGCTCGTTCCCCATCACCTGGAGGACTTTGGCGTTTATATCTTCGCTCCCTACCAAGAGAAACGAGGAGATGTCGGTGGTTAAGAGAGGCTCATCAAACAGTCCAAACTGTGGCCAGCCTCAGCAGCACTTACCAAGGCGGGTGTTAAGGAAGAGCCTGGGGACGCTCTGAGGATAGTTGTCCTTTTTGTCCTTGAAAATCTCGCTGGCCACCACTTTCTGCTCTAGCTGCAGGGGGAGAGGAGAGGAGAGAGCCGGGGTCAGTGCAGCCGGGATATGGCGGCTCCACCAGCCAACCGGAAGGGCAGCTTTGACTTGATGTCCGTGTCCAAAGGAGAAATGGTTTCACAGGGAGATGCGCCATCAGTCGCCCACGCAGCACACCAGCAGTATGAAACCAAGCAACGGCATCCAATGGCAACTGTGCATAAAACCTCATTAGGAGACGTGAACTACCCCATGTGGGGGTCCCAAGCCCCAGTTTCCAGGGTAGGAGCAAGGTGGCCGGAAGACCCTGACGCCGGGTGGAAAGGGGTGTTTGTCAGGGAAGCCTCTTGCTCTTGGCTTCTTACCTGCAGCTTCCATTCTGGGCTGATCCTCTTGCAGTAAGTCCAGACCATGTTCTGCATGCAGAGCTCTCTCAACAGCTGAGACGCCTGGAGGGAGAAAGGCAGGAGGGCGGGACTTTGTGGGCGAAGCAGGCAGGAGCCGCAAGCGGGAAGGGGAGGCCCTCGGCCAGGGCTGCCCCCCTCCTCTCTCCACAGGCAACCCTGCTAAGACAAGACTCAAATCCCTTCCCCCACCCCCACATTTAATCATGGGTGCTTTCATGAACACACTTTCAAGGCACTTCAGCAATCTTTTCTGAGTGGAGTTTGCCGTTTCACACGGTAAAATCCAACCTTCAGAGAGTGCACTGGAAGTGTATTATTCAGCACTTGTGAAAATTGTGTGTGTGTGTCCCTCTTCCCATCCTATGAACAGCACATGTTCGGATTATGGAGCTGAAAGAGTTCCCTGAGGGTCATCTAGTCCAACCCCGTGCCTAATGCTGAAAATTCCCAGCTCCCTCCCTCCTGCCTGATGTCCAGAGGCATCAGCATTATGAAGGGCATTACAATGAAACGAAGCGGGGCAGGAAAAAAACCTAAACAAACTTTTGAAAGAAAAAGTCTAAAGCAGATATTTTCTGCCAGGGGGGGCACAAACCGTTCCATACCAGCCAACAAGCTCCCTGCCGGAGAGCCCGGACTTCAATCCAGCCGGCAGTTCCAGGAAGCAGTTCCCAATGGCAGCTTCTATGCTGCAGCAGTAACTTGCCATTGATTCTTTTTTGGGGGGTGGGGGGACCAGTCCTGTGTTCAAAACCTGTCCCTGGACTACACTGCCTCTTCCTTACTTGAGGATCTTGGACCGGAGCAAAGAGAAGCCAGTGGATTGTAGGAAGAGGGAAGAAAAGGATGAAAAGCGTTTTTGTGGGCCAAACCCGCGGATGCCTGAGGAATCTACCTCTTGCAACGACGGTGGGGGGGTTGGCCAAGACTTGTCAAGGACGTTCCTGGGTAGCTTGCGCTTCAGGGTCATCAGGAAGGAGTAGCGGATGTAGTCGAGGAAGTATTCGTTCTCAGAGCAGCGAGGGTAGTTCCGGTAAATGAAGCCCTTGATGAATCTGACGCGGGGGAAAACAGGCAGAAGAAGAGCTATTTTTGTTCCTTGCTTTCCACAACCCAAAGGAGTCCCAAAGTGGCTTACAAAGTCCTTTCCCTTCCTCTCTCCACAACAGGCACCCTGTGAGGTAAGTGGGGCGGAGGGAGCTCTCGGAGAACTGTGAGACCTGCTCTAAGAGAACTGTGACTAGCCCAAGGTTGCCTAGCTGGCTGCAAGTAGAGGAACAGCAGGGAAAGCAAACCCGAGTCTCCAGATTAGAGGCCACCGTTCTTAACCGCAACACCGTGCTGGCTCGGTTAGGAGGGAAAAACCCAGCTCCTGATCTGACTGGCACCTCCCATCTCCCCACAATCTTGCCAAGAAGTACGGGCAGGAGGGGGTTCTTGCTCTGATCCCCTTCCCCAAACGTAAAGCCAATGCATTTTATTTTTTTATTATTTTTTACCCACCGTCGAACGATCCCGACGGCCCATTTCTTTCTGGCAGCCTTGCGGCGTCCCAGGGTCCCACGCCACCAGGACTGAATGGAGATGGCTGGAAATAATGAAGGGGGGGGGGGAAATGCTGCATTCAAAATGACCCCTGCAGAGCCCACATCAGCATTTTAAAAAATTGTATGCCAATAAAGGTTTTCTGAGTCTGAGCAGGGGTTCTTCTGGGCAGCTCCACCCATTCTGAATGCACCCCCCCCCCCCCCGGGGAATAAACACAATTCTCACAGCTTGGACTTTGGACACTCCTGGTATCTGGTGCTGCCGCTGTTGGTTTTCAGCGCCTTTTAATTAAGTGATTTCCTTTTGGTAACTCTAGGTCAGAAAGTCACGTGTGGGCACCTTTGTGATTCTGACACTGGGCACAGGGATGCCAACTCCCAGGGGATGGCTGGAGATCTAGAATTAAAGCTGGTCTCCAGGCAACAAACACCAGTCCCCTTTCTGAAAGCACGGTGGGCACCAAGAAAGTGTCCAAAAGTCCCAATGGGTGCCCACGGGCACCATGTTGGGGACCCCAGGGGTAGATGTCTGTATACTGCTTCACTCACTGACGGTGATGACGGCATCAACCAATGAGGACAGAGAAAACTACATTGAGTCCCCGCCTTTTTACCTGAATTCTTCATCTGCTGGAATTTCTTCCGTTGGTGGAAGCCTCTCCAGTTTGCCTGGATCTTTGTGGCTGAAGAAGAGATCAAAGAGTGAGTAGGATCAAAAGCTTAACACGGCTGTACAATCTTAAAGGCATCTGGTAAAAACTTCTCACGCACCCAGGCTCTGCTTCCGGATTTCCAGGGCGTCTTCTGTAGCAAACAGCGTCTTGGGGAACCGGATGAAGATTTTTGTCCTGGGAATAAATTGCCCTCGTTAAGACACCGTTAAGACTCTGCCCTGCTCCCGGGAGAGAGATGCAGCCAGGCTCCGGCTAGAGACACCAACCTGCCCATCTTAAACTCCTCCGGTTTATAACCCAGATGCTTCAAGAGCACGGACACGCCGTCATGGGGCCTTCCGTCCCAGGTGGGCCATGTTTCGGGACACAGCGATTTGTACCTGGAAAGCAGAGAACAGCCACACAAGGAAAAGAGAGTTTTAAACTTAAACTGATGGATGTATCCTGACTATCTCTGTTCATTTTGCTAATCTGCTTCATGCCAATAAAGGTATTTTGCATGTGTGTGTGAATGAAAAGAGAAAGCAGGTCCAGTTCCAAATGGTGGGGGAGCCTGGACAGAGAGTGCTCCAGCCTATCAGCACCCCCTCTTGCCACTGACCATATGCCTAGGCAGTCTTCCCCCATCCCCTGCAGTCACAGAGGCTCTCACATGCCCGTTCCCTGACACGGCTGGGCAGTGCATACGGCTGGGAACTCGGGTGGCAGAGGGCTTGCAAGTCAGTGGGTGCGGAAAGGGCATACGGGCAGCAAGGGAGGGGTGAGGTCACTGGCAGCGGGCCCAGCCAGCTGCCCTGAGATCCAGCAACTGATGCCAGCCCTGGGAACACCTGTGTGTAGTGCTGGTGAGAAACGCATCCGTGCCACCGAGATGGCCGCTGCCCTCGTCCCCTACCTTTGGAGGAAGATTTCGTATTTCCTCCGATAAGCAAAGCCAGCTCTTCGCACCCTCAGGTTCTCCATCAAGCCCAGATATTTGACTTGATGCCGGATCAAGACTTCATCAAAACGGCCTAGAAACAATCACAATCAAAGACAAAGAGCTTTTTTTTTTGCACCCCGCTTTTTGCTACCCGAAGGAGTCTCCAAGTGGCTTACGATCGCCTACCTGTCCTCTCCCCCCACAACAGGCTCCCTGTGAGGGAGGTGGGGCTGAGAGAGCTCTGAGAGAACTGCTCTGCAAGAACAGCTCTAACAGGACTGTGACTAGCCCAAGTCACCCAGATGGCTGCACATGGAGGAGTGGGGATTCAAACCTGGCTCGTCAGATTAGTGGCCGCCACTCCTAACCACTACACCAAGACGGCTCTCAAGGGAGAATGGCCACAGGAATTAGTCCCCTTGTGCCACCAAACAGCTCAGAAGTCTGTAGATCTCTCTGGGTGAGGAAGGGCTCTAGGTGCCGATAAACGGACCCTTGGGCTGACCAGCCCCAGAGCAGAGGAAGCATGCCGTCATGGCTGTCAAGCCAGCAATCCACCTCCTCTTGAAATCCAGAAACTGGCTGTGCCTCCGGGAACCTTAGCTTCTGCCACGACCTCAGGAAGCACTTTACAGATTAAGTGAACCCGGATTCAGATCTTGGCTGGAACAAAGTTAGTTGAATGGGGCAGCTTGGTCAGGCAGAGACAGGCTCAGAATCCCCCTTGGACCTTTCCCAGCATGGGGAGGTGGGGGGGGGGGTTTGGTAAAATCAAAGGAACACCTGAGAGAGGAGCAGCCTCAAAGGAAGTCTGCCACTCAGACATACCGGCCTGTTTGGCATCATTGGGCTTAATGCAGCGAATGTAAGACGGCTCCTTAGACATCAGAATCTCCATCAGCTTTGAGAGGCTGTTCTTAAACTGAGTCACCGCCTGCAAGAAAGGAGGAGTCAAGCGAAAACAAGTGAGAAAACCCAGCCTGCTTGAGGGGACCTAAGCCAGGTCGGTGAACTAGCCCTCCAAGGCCAGAGAGCCTTCTGCTCCCCAAGGGGCTCCAACTCTTACCGTCTCTGGCCTCTTCTTGTCCGTCAGTTCCGTCCTCTCAAAGCACTGATTGATGATGGGATTCTCCGAGTTGCACATGACCTGGAAGGGGGGCAAAGGGACCCACAGGTAATCCCACCAAATCTGCAGGGGCTGCCTGGTCTTTGGAGAATGGGTAATCATCCTTCTTGTGTCTCTGCCCACCCGTGAACGGACAGATACAGCCAACCCCTTAACGTTGTTCTGCTGTCTCCTGGCTGGCACTCACTCACCTCCTTCAGGTTCCTGAAAAGAAGGTCATTGTTCTTATCCAGAAAACCTTGGAAGGAAAACGGGAAATCAAGAACTTGAGCAAAGAGAAAAAGGAAGCTTTTGACGGCTCAGGGCATACGTAAGGCTTTCTCAACCAGGGTTTCTTGAAGGCCCATATCAGATGATATGACCATATATGGTTATGCCGAAACCCTCCAAAATGGCCAATGAGGGGCTGGGAGTGGGTGGGAAGGGGCGGAGCCCCAGGTGAGCATGTACCCAGCTATACTTCCCAACCACATTCTGCACGATTGTGCCACTTCTGGGGTTTCTTGAAGCTTGAAGAATGTTTCAGGGGGTTCTCAACAATAAAGTTGAGAAAGGATGACATAGGCGCACGGGGAAAAAAACAGCTGGGGGTGGGTCAGGATTCAGGTGCAGGGAAACACAACTGGCTAGGACCGAAACAGAGTGGCATAAATACACAGAAGACATTTACCTGAGACGCTGTAGGTAACCTCCCCAGCATAATGCAGGAGACGGAATTCTTCCCGGCCCAAAGACTTCCGTGTCTTTGCATCTGCCAGCTTGTGCCTAAGGAGAAAAAGCAAACTCAGGCCTGGTGACAGGGAGGGAGAACTGGGCTGGTCTTCACAGGCGAGTACTAAAAGGAAGCAAGAGTCCAGAACCAGCCAGCCTGTATGAGTCCTTCAGAGAGATACTGCTCAACAGAATTGGGGGCCAAGGGAAACCACAGGGCAGCATGGTGGGAAGGGCAGGCCAGCAGACAAAAGGCCATCCATGACTGTTTCAAGGAGGATTGGCAGATGCTGGGCCATGCAAAAATCAACCTGGCACTCCTTGTACTACAAGGAAAGGATTGCAGTGGAGATCTCCTTATGCTTTGGGGGTGTCAGCTGCACTGACCCTTTAAAGGAGGCAGGTCGCTTTAAAACGCCTGGTGGAAAAATCAGGCTCGCAAGCCCTTGACCTACTTCATCCGGACTACGCTTGCCTCCCAGGACCACCCCGGGACACTCACGTGAGGAAGTGAGGGTGATTCTTTATCGTCTCCTCCAGCTTCTCCAAGAAGGTCATGTCTGTAGCTTCTCCTGGCCTCAGACACTCCTCGTCCTGCAGAGGGGAAATGGGAACATGGAAGTCCAGCAGTGCCCTGGGAAGCCGTCTTTTGCATGCTCGTGCCAAATGCTTGTGCCAAATGAGAGTCAATTCACTGCCTGTAGCCTTGACTGGTGGACCGAACCCTTACTGTCTCCTCTAAGAGCAGAAGGCTTCAGGTGGGCAGCTGTTTTGTTCTGCCAGTCAAGAGTGAGATTCGTCCAGTCGACCATCAAGGTTTTCTGGGTTAGAAGCGTTTGAGAGTCAAAGCTCTTGTATCCAATGAAGAGTCTTTTAACTCTCAGATGCTTATGTCCTGGGAAATCTCATTGGTCTTTAAGGTGCTACTGGGCTCAACACCTGCTCTGGAAGAAGATGCTGCAGGAAGGGGAGGGCACAAGTGTAGGAAAAGGCTCCTTGTTCTTTAGGGCAAGAAAAACATCCTGCTAAAGGCCGCTGTGGGGATGCCTGGTATGGAAGGGTTTGAGGCTGCCGTATAGACACATCGAGAGACAAGGGGAAAGTGTAAAGACCAGCCTCTGTTTGCAAAGCTTTGCTGGCCACCGGCTGCAACACGACAGCTTTCCCTGGAAGCTACGCCAGCAACCCTTCATATTGCTGGCCCCCCTGGAAGAGGGTTGAGAATCCTATTGATACCATTGCAAGCTCCCTGCCTGGCCTCTCGACATGCATCCGTTATTTGCATTAAAAGAGGTTAAAAAGGAGCAGAAGTCAACCCAAGTAAGTCTTGGGAATCTCTGAAGTTTTAGCCGATTGCCTTCAATAGGAAAACACCGTTCAAAGAAAATTTTCTTTATTGCAAAAGATAACCATGCTAGTAGGCCTACAATTCTTTGCTAAGATTGACGTGAGGTGACGTCTGCTCCGTTTTAATCCCCCCCTACAGCAGTTTTGGCCATGAAGAGTCCCGGATTGCCTGGTTCCGTTTGTCCAAGAGACCCAATTGCATTCCAGCGGCAGCTAGAGACAATACTGGCATGATAATCGGGCACTATAATTCACGTTCTACTGAGATAATTCACACCTGAACCTCTAAACTGAGCAATGACACAGACAGAGAACAAAACTGGCCAAAATGGCAAAAACAGACATGGTTTTGACATCACATAAGTTTCACTTCCAAAGCCACAGCAACAAATTCCTGGATCTCGCCAGGGGAGCACCTCGCCATCACCCAACTCTTCCCTTCCCCATTCTTCCAAACACTCTCAGTGACTTACCAGAATGGAAATGATGCCTTTGAATTTCTCTTCCACCAAATCACAGATGATTTTGTTGTTAAAATACTGGACCGGCTCCCACTACAATTCACAAAGGGGGGCAAACAAAACGGAGGCTGAGAGAGACCCCGGATACGACCCAGGACTCAAATGAGTGACGAGTTCCAAAGCGGAGGGGAGCTACCCAACAGATTCGCAGCATCTGCCCCACAGAGAGGTAGGCCAGGGGAGAAACCTGTGAATCCAGGCCCTTCTTCAGCCTCAGCCTCAACATAGGCTGACTTTTGTAGCAGCGTTCCTTTCTAAAGGAACAGCCCCACCCCAAAATACAATATGAATAGATGAAAGCAATGAACATTCCAAACATGATGGAATGAATGAATGAATGAATGAATGAATGAATGAATGAATGAATGAATGAATGAATGAATGAATGAATGAATGAATGAATGAATGAATGAATGGTTTTATTTCTACACTGCCCTCTCTTGGCGGGCTCAGGGCAGTTGACAACCAAGTCACAATAAAATATTTTTACAATAAAATAATAAAAACCGACTCCTTTAAAAATGTGCCCCTATAAGAGTTGCACAGAGACTGGAGGGGTTGTCTAACTGGGTGGATTTCTGGCACGGAGGTCCAGATGTTATTCTTCTGGCCTCAACCATAGGCCTGGCGGAACAGCTCCGCACGAAGATGAAACGTGTAACTAAAATCTGCACAGCACAGCCAATTCCCAGCAGGGAACAGACTGCTAAACGGCTGGCAGGAGAACGCCCTCAGCACTCCCTCTCACCAGAGAGACAAAGAACAGCGCTGGACATCTCCATGACTGTGGAGAAAGGGACACAGCCAGGATGCGCCTCAAATGGCAAGCCAGCCTCTGCTGCCACCAGAGCAGGAAATGTAAGCATGCCTCATGCTGTTGAGGGACCGGTTCTTACCGCAATGCCCTCGGCCTCGTACTCCTCTTGCTCAGACTTCAACGTGAGCTCGATGAAGAGCTGCTGCAGCTTCTCATTGCAATAGTTGATGCAGAACTGCTCAAAGCTGCAAAAAAGCAAGACAGTCATTCCACTAAGGTAATGGCAACCTTCCCTCAGAGAAAGAGAAAGAGTGTGTGTAGTTTAGCTCTTCTCAGAATCCTCCCCAGGGGGCCCCTCAGCTGCAGCATCAAGGAAGTCACATTCATCTTTCCATGTGCAGCTCCTTGGCCATGCTCTCCAGTAAGCCTGTGGTGCTTACTGTGTTGCCATTCATGCAGGCACACGAAAGGTGACTTCTGGCAGTCCCTAATCCCCCAAAAGCTCTCCAACCTCCTCTTATGCCTGGTGCTCTTCTGCAAAGGGTCTAAAACCAATGCATGACTCTCTTCCCTCTCAGCACGCAAGGAAGAGGGCAGAGCAGCACTCGAGGGTGCTGGGAAACTCACCTGTTGTGTTGGAATACTTCAAAGCCATAGATGTCCAGCAGCCCAAGGACAGTGGAGCTTCTTCTCCAGCCTGGATTCTCCATCTCCTGCCAAAAGGGATCAGAGATGACCAGAGAGGCAGGGACCGCTCTCCACCCCTCTGAAAGCCACCCTTCGGTAATGTTCCAGAGTCTTTGGTCTACTCTGGGACTCACCACCTGGGGAGCAGGCCACCAGGAAGTCGCACGGTCCCGCTGCCCATTCTGGCGAGCTCACCTTGTACGCAAGTGATTTGTTAATCTTGTTCACGAGCCAGGAGAACGTGCGCCCGTACACCGCCTTGGCAAGAGCGTCTCGGGCATACGCTGCCTGCTCCAGGTTGAGGGGGCTGATCAGCTGCAGAGAAGCGGATAACAAGCCCATCACTGCCAGCAGCCATAGCTGTGCCCACTTTTAGTTATTTATTGTATGCATTCATTTATTTTATTATTCTGTATGTTTTAATTAGGATGTACCCGCACTGAGTACAAAGAGAAAAGGCTGGTAATAAATACTATTCTTATCACTATTATAATAATTAATAATGATAGCTTTTCCGCCAGGCATACAGTTGAGGGCAGGGTGGAATCCCAGTGTTGCCATCAGAGGACCCCCCCCCCCCTTCTTTGATGCCTATTAGATCTGGCTCCTCACTCCCAATGGAAGAAAACTTGACCCTCCAGTTAAACGGGGGGGGGGGGGGGGAGACTGGATAGAGTCTTTCCATCTTGTATTGTTGTAAGGGGTGTTTTAATGGGGTTTTATTGTTTTAAATTGTGTGAACCGCCGCAAGACCATTGGATGAGTGGCGGTATATAAATAAGAAAATAAATCATAATAATAAGTTTAAAATACCAAAGGACACAGAAATGCAATCTATCCAGGGAAACTTGCTTTGGTCATTGTCCAGCACCAGAAACAAACATGCAGCTGCCTTAAAATGAATCAGACTGTTGGTCCATCAGATTGGCAGTGACTCCCCATGGTCTCAGGCAGATGTCTTTCACAGCACCTACTACCTGGTTGATTTTAAGCTGGAGATGCAGGGGATTGAACCGGGGACCTTCTGCGTGCCAAGAAGATATTCTGCCACTGAGCCACAGTCCTTCCCTTAAAGGAACAGTTGAATACAGGAAGGTGTCTTATGCTGAATTGTACCACCAAGAAAGATCTTGTCTACTCAGATTGGCAAAGGGCCTCCAGGGTTACAGGCAGAGGCCTTTTATGCCCTTTCAACTGCAAGTGTTGGAGATTGCACTGGGGACCTTCTGCACGCCAAGCAGACGTTCTCCCGCAGAAGAAGCTGTGCAGCCCGATAGTTCTCTCACCTCTTCCCCCTTTGCAATGATCTTCTTGTGGGTCAGAGCTTCCCGGAGCAGAGCGGCTTCAACGCCCAAGAGCTACAAGCAGGAAAAAAAACCCAGTTACCATCAGCTGCACCATAAAACAGCTGCACCATAAAGCAGCCGCGTCAGTCTGTCTGGAGCAGCAGAAAAGAGCTGGAGTCCAGGAGCATTAAGACTCACAAGATTTGTGGCAGAGGAGGAGTTCTTGTGAGTTGTGTCTGGCGGTACGCCTGCCCTCGATCAGGTCCAGGACCCTTTTGGTCCTGGCCCTGACCTGGTGGAATGAGCTCCCAGAAGAGCTGAGGGCCCTGACAGAGCTATCTGGGTTCTGCAGGGCCTGCAAGATGGAGCTCTTCCACCAGGCATTTGGTTGGGGCTGGGGCAGTAAGATCTGGCCCCTCCCCCCACAGCCCTGCAGCCCCCTAGGCCAGACGTCACCTGTGAATATCCTCCAGGGCAACGGGGGCTGCCATGGGAGGGTTGAGGAGATGGCACGGGGGATGTCATAGATTGATGATCGGCCACCACCAATATCAGTTTTATACTGGGGTTTTATTGGGTTTTAACGTTTTATGTAAACCGCCATGAGCCGGCCGGGCTGAGAGTGTCAATCATCAAATACAATAATAAAGAACTGAATTAAACAAATAAGAAGGAATCATCAAGGGATCTGAGGATCCCAACTGCTCGCCCCACAATCTCCCCCATACTCACCCTGGCCAGGTATTTGATCTGGTTTTCCGTGGTCACTTGAGCGTTGCTCTGTTCGTCGGCTGAAAACTGCACGTTTCCCAAATGCAGCACGCTGGCGATGATGCTCAGCAGATTCTGCAGGAGAAGAGCAGCAAGGCGGAGACTAAGAACCAGCTCCCCCTCCCCCTCCACACGAAGGGAGAGGGTGGGGATGCAAGTCCCCCTCCCTCCTCCCAGGGAAGAGTCCCTCGGAGGGAAGACAGGGGTACCGCTCACCTCCACCTCGCTCTCATTGAAGTTAATGACCGACAGGGCCTTGCGCACCACTCTCCAGTCGTTCTTATCGTTGATGGAGCTGACTTTTGCACACTGGCCCTGGAAATGAAAGTGGGAAAAAAGGTGAGGGGACCCCACGGATGAGAAGCAGCATTCCAGCAGCCGTTCTGCCAAGACACTCTCTTGCCTAAAGGAAGAGACCTGTCTTCCCAGCCGATGCACTCAGAACAACAGGAGCACAAAGGTGGATGAGTCTTAATGGGCATGACACGCCATGCCATCCTTCATGTTCAGGGCAATACACACCTCTGGCCAAAACAGCAACGCCCCACACTAAGAACCTGCAGACACTGAGGGCGTTTTATGCCCAAGAGTTGCCCAGCACACCACAAGACTGCCACACCATGCCAGAGTGCCATTAAAAGGCGTGTCAAGAGAAGGCAGAATTAAACCTACAGCCGACCCCGAAACCAAAAAACAAAACAAACACAAAATAGGAATCAAGAACAGACCTACTGTTCAGAAACCACTAAAATCAGAGTCCAGTAGCACCTTTAAGATTTATTCAAGGCATGAGCTTTCAAGAGCAAGTACTCTTCCTCAGACCCAGACTTGCACTCGAAAGCTCACGCCTTGAATAAATCTTTGTTGGTCTTAAAGGTGCCACTGGACTCTGATTTTATTGTGCCACTTCAGACCAACACGGCTACCCATTTGAATCTATGTTTAGAAACCAGTAAGATTCCAAGCAAATAAATAACCTAAATGTGGGGAAAGTTCCAAAGTAATTGTGACAGGTGAATTATCTCTCTTGTCTGTCGTAGAACAAGAGATCAGACCCTGCTGGGTATTGCTGTCCTCATCAGTGCTCACTGTTCAACCCTCAAGGGCCAAATATGCAGAGGCTATGAGTCCAGGGGCACCTGTAAGAACAGCAAAGTTTTATTCTGGGTATGAGCTTTGGCACACTGAAGCTTGTGCCCAGAACGAAACTTTGTTGGCCTTAAAGAAGCCCCTGGACTCAAACTTTGTTCTTCTGTTCCAGGCCGACACAACTACCCCCCTGAGTGTACAAGCCACATAAAGGGATCTTATCCATACAGCAAAAATACAGTAAGTGCTATAACATTCAGTAGGTACCCACTAAGTATTAATGCCAGGACTCTGGAGCATTGTACCATTTTGAAGCCCCACCTCCAGACTTCAGGGAATTTTTCCAACCCAGGGGTAGCCAACCTCCAGGTGGGGCCTGGAGAGCTCCTGGAATTCCAGCTCATCTCCAAAGTATAAAGATCAGCTCCCCAAGTGGAAATGGCTGCTTTGGAGGATGGACGGGGTGTTGTGTCGAAGAAACATGTAAGGCCCCCCATACAGGTGATTGTGGAGATAAAACACTTGAGGACGCAACAGCATCCATTTTCATCTCCACAACAACCTTGTGCGGTAGGCCTCAAGCATTCAGAGAGTTGTGAAGAAGAGACATGCATGGCTTGACTGCCTCTTCCCTTCAGCAGCGAGGCTGGCCTCAGCAGTATTTTAAGTGAGGAGGAGCTTTTCTGTGGCCTTAGACAGAATGGGAAAGCTTTCCCCACCTCTCAAAAGGGATGCACACCCATGCCCACAGAATCCCCTGCATTGCTCTTGGAAATACCTCCCTCCACTCAGGGGCTGTTAAAGGCTCCCTTCAGAGTAGGCCTGAAGGGAGGTGGGGGTGCGGAATCTCGAGCAAGAGCAGCAATTGGCCCTGGGAGAGGGGAGATTCCACCAATGGGAGTCTTTGGAACCTTCCGTATATTGTCAGAAGTATGAATCACATGTTATGTATAAGATTGTTAACAATTACACCAAAAACATTTGATCTCTTGTCTTATGGAGTGTTTCAGATGACACAACAATGGAATATTTTCTGCAAATTCATTCAAGGATATTTATTTGGTTTGGAGCTTCTTGGTTTCTAAGGAGTTTCTAAATCTTCCTTCCCAAATATTTTCTTCAAAGGTTTCTGCTTGCTTTTTTTTTTTTTATGCCAGGGTGCCTCTGCCAGTCAAGCTCCCATACCTTCACTAGGAAATGATACTGATGGGGGTTCTTCTCAAGCCCCAGCCGCCTGAGCAGCTCTTCCTCGCCTCCCTCCAGCAGTTGGTAGAATATATGGAAATTCCTCTCTCCGTGATTCTGGTGCACAACCCGGGACTTCTCCAGAAGGTAGTTCAGGATGTGGCCCCCGATAGGAGCTCCCTAAGCCAAACAAAGAAGCCAACATTGTGGATGAGAAGAGGCAGAAATGAGTGCAAGGATAAGCAGGGCAGAAAAGGGGTCACAGCAAAGACCTGATTGGCCACAGCGTTTGCCAGGTGATGGAGAAAGGGAGACGATGTGGTTTGGAATGGCCAGATTCGCTTTGGACTCACCAGGGAACGTCCCTGCAGCCTGGCTTAAACTCTGTGACAGAGTGCCTTACCAATGAAGACTGCAACTCTTAACAATTTGTCCACATGAATAACAGAAAAGAGCAGTTACCCAATTACCCAAAGCCAGTTCTCTCTCTCTCTCTCTCTCTCTCTCTCTCTCTCTCTCTCTCTCTCTCTCAGCTGCACTAGAATAGCATTTTACTTCTTCACAGCCCCAAACTCCTAACAGAGAATTCCCCCAAATGGAAGCAGTTTCCAAGCACACACCTTGTAGTCGAACTGGACGTCCATGTATTTCCCAAAGCGGCTGGAATTGTCATTGCGCAGGGTTTTGGCATTTCCAAACGCCTGATGAGAAAGAGAAAGATGAGAAAGAGAAAGATGAGAAAGCCGTCAGCCTCTGCTTACGGAGGAAGGCAGCTTGCCCGGCCACTCCCAAACTGGCTCCCTCCCAAGACACAGCTGGCCAGTGACTGCTGATTGCAGAGGGCCGTTAGCAGCTACAGATGCCACCAGGCTCCCCCACTTCCCAAGAGATGATCAGGAGAGATGCGGGGTGGGGCAGGCAGGAGCGTAACTGGGCTGGGGATGGGCCATGACCATAGAACCATAGATTTGGAAGGGGTCATATGATGCAGGCTTTCTCAACCAGAGTTTCATAAAACCCTGGGACTTCTTGATGGCCCTGGAAGGGTTTCCCAAATGGGTGGGCGTGAATTAAGTTTGAATATATTTTTAGAATTAAACATTTATCGGGTGATACAACCATATATGGTCATGTCGACCCACTCACCCCCTCCAAAAACAGCCAGTGATGGGCCTGGAGGTGGTGGGAAGGGGAGGGGCCGCGGGTGGGCGTGTTCACAGCTCTGCTTCCCAGCCATATTCTGCAAAATCGCATGACTTCTGGGATTTCTCAAAGCCAGAAGGATACCTCAGTAGTTTCTTAACAGTAAGAAATTTGAGAAAGGCTGGCCTCGAGCACCAAGTGTTTGTCCAGCCGCTGCGTGAAGGCCACCAGATCTGTTCGTCATTAGATGCAGGCCAAAGTTTGTCACCTGAGTAGCTTTGTTTTTGACAATCACTGCTTAATCGGTCCCCATGCGTGGACTATTTGCTGGGGTCAGATTGGCTGGTAACCACAGACACTCCAAGCACTCCATTTCAGTAGAGTGTAGCTCAGAGGTCCCAAACATTTTGAGCCAGCAGGCTCATTTGGAAATTGGACAAAGGGCAGTAGGCATCAGCACCAAACAGCCACCCCCAGGAGACAGTGAGGGCCATAACATGCCAGGGATTGAGCTTATGCATAACTATTAGTGACTCTCTGACATTACGAGCTGAATCCCTGCTTAACAGGGTGCTTTTTGAATGAACACAGTCTTAAAAATGTCCTGCCTACCCACACAATTGACCTTTGGTCATTCAATGAAGATCCCTTTGCTTTGGGGGCACGGGTCTCCTAAGCAAGATTTTTAAAAATCTGATCAGCCAATCAGCTCCCCAGTGAACAACACAAAACCTCATCTGCCCCCACCCATTTTTCGAAAAATACTTTGTGGGCACCACATCGGAGATCCTTGGTATAGATTACCAAACTGAATGCAGAGTCGTCTCTTTGTCCTTCACAGAATGTGGACCAAATCACACTCCATCTGCCCCTGCTCTCATCAAGAGACATATGGAGGCATGGCCTGATCTCTCCTGGTCTGGACAATGCCCTTCCACAGCCCAGTGCATTGTATATAAGCTTTTTTTGCTTAAGAAGCACAAACAGTAGGTTACCTCAAGGACCGGATTGCACTGCAGGAGCCTGTCTTTCACAGTTTCCACCTGGTCACTGGCTGGGCAGGTCACAGCATAGTACTGCAGGATCTTCTTGGTGGCCTCAGTCTTGCCGGCTCCACTCTCCCCAGATATCAGGATGCACTGGTCCTTCCTCTCCGTGCGCAGAGCTCGGTAAGCGTTGTCAGCAATGGCGTAGCTAAGGAGCAAGGGCAACAGGAGTCACACAGCAGCACCACCAGATAGCCCCCGCCCCCAATCAGAATCAGGCCTGCTTCAAGATCAAACATAAGGCTGAGCCAAGAGGTTTGCCGTTTTGAAGAAGAAGAAGAGTTGGTTCTTATATGCCGCTTTTCCCTACCCGAAGGAGGCTCAAAGCGGCTTACATTCGCCTTCCCATTCCTCTCCCCACAACAGACACCCTGTGAGGTGGGTGAGGCTGAGAGAGCCCTGATATCACTGCTCGGTCAGAACAGTTTTATCAGTGCCGTGGCGAGCCCAAGGTCACCCAGCTGGTTGCATGTGGGGGAGTGCAGAATCGAACCCGGCATGCCAGATTAGAAGACCGCACTCCTAACCACTACACCAAACTGGCTCATCCTTAGGAGATCATGGTTCAGTGACCCGATCATGCATTTAAAAATGAGTCATCCCCACAGCTCTAGATTTCAGAGGTGCAAAATCCCTCCCTGGGGGACGTTTGACAGAGTCTTGAATGCCAGATATACAGGGGCTGGATCTCCCCATCGCATTCTCAAAGTAGAAAAACAAAAAGCTAAATACAGGGCCGAAACTTTGTACGTCCACTCTTAAGCTGGTCATCTTTTCTTTGAGAAAGGGGGACCGGGATGGAGAATAAAATTTGGTAATGGCACGGCTTTAGAAGACCCGATATTTGACCCCTTGTACATGTTTATTTCAACGCGAAACAAAACCCACAACTCATCGGCTACAGTAAAAAAAAAAAATAATTTTATGATCAAGGCTCAACAATGTAGTCTTTTTAAATGGGAGCTGGGAAAGGTTGACCCAGCTATGCAAACAAATCTTCGGGTCTGGTCTCTTAGCAACATGGGAAATATTAGGCTGGGGGAAGAGGGAAAATCCCCTCCCTTTCTCGCTCCCTCCCACACTCGCAACTTCCCTGCCATTTGTTTTGTGCAAACACAGAACCAAGACATCTAAGTCCAAAATAACCCAGCAGAAACGCTTCTCTGCCTAGGGCAAAGCTCAATCCCTCTTTCACAGAATGCTCCTTACAGGTTCTTCCCTTCCGCCATGTTTACCAAAGCCTGCCTGTTTCAGAGTCATGGCTGCATCTGAAAATCCAAGGCAAAACACCTGCTTTGCCTGCAGAAGAAGAGAAGCGCTGATTATTTTGTACCCCACTTTTTACTACCTCAAGGAGTCTCAAAGCAGCTTACAATCACCTACCTTTCCTCTCCCCACAACAGACACCCTGTGAGGTAGGCAAGTCTGAGAGAGCTCTGAGAGAACTGTGACTAGCCCAAGCTGGCTGCATAGGGAGGAGGAGTGAGGCGTCAAACCTGGTTCTGCCGCCACTCTGAACCATTACCCCAAGCTGGCTCTTAGAAGGAGCCAGGTTCAAGCATCTCCAGTTAAAGAACGGATAAGAAACTAGATCACATGTAAAACTCTGAAGAGGGGCTATCAGCCAGGATCGGGGTGGGAAGTGCTGCCAGGTCACAGCTTATTCGTGGTGGTTCCAAGAGTTTGCCAGACAGGTCATTTGCCATTGGCTGGTTGCCACGAGGAGGCTGTACTAATCCGAGGACTAACCAGTCCTGACCCTGGATAGCTTCCAAGATCTGATGAGTTCACTCTACCCTGGGCCTTCCAGATAAGGGCACCAGTTAGAGAAGATAAGCCATCCATCTGGCTCAGTATAATGCAGCTTCAGATGCTCATCTAAACATGCAGCCTTCCCAGACCTCCCAGAGATGAGCAGGTTCCCAGTTTTGCCTTTTGAGGGAGTTTCTTCACTCTGGACTAGGTACAACATCACAGTTCAAAAGGGATCTTCCAGGGATCGTGACTCATAGGAGGGGTAGGAGAGAGAACGCTCAGCTCGTGGCCAGGGTGCGCTGCCTTTCCCCCACCCTCTACACGGAGGCACCCAAGCCTGGATTTTGGCGTTTTCAGACCTATGCTGCACTGAGCAAATGGTGCCACCATGGGGAGGCAACTGGCTGTGCCATGAAGGCTGGGAAGGGTGATATGGCTCATGACGCTGCTTTATAATGAGTCAGATGGTTGGCTTATCAAGGTCTGGTCTGACTGGAAGAGCCAGGCTAAACTGATCTCATCAGATCTTGGAAACTATACAGGATCAGTCTCCTGATGCCTACTCTCTCTCTCTCACCAAGGGCCAGCTTGCTATAGTGGTTAGGAGTGCTGACTTTTAATCTGGCGAGCCAGGCTTGATTTCCCGTTCCCCCACATGCAGCCAGCTGGGCTACCTTGGGCTCGCCACAGCCCTGGTAGAGCTGTTCTGACCGAGCAGTGATATCAGGGCTCTCTCAGCACCACCTCCCTCACAGGGTGTCTGTTTTGGGGAGAGGAAAGGGAAGGCGAATGGAAGCCGCTTTGAGACTCCTTCGGGTAGAGAAAAGCGGCATATAAGAACCAACTCTTCTTCTTCTCTCTCTCTCTCTCTCTCTCTCACACACACACACACACGCACCTACCCACACGTACACAGAGCTACTCACAGATGAGGGGAGACTTCATAGAAGCTGACGCCCCGGTAGCGATCCATGTGCTGCTTGCTGTAGATTTCCAGATCCTTGTATGGATTCACCGAAACCAAGACAGAGCCAATGTAGGTCTGAGGAGGGAGAAGAGTCACAGTAAAAATATACAGCTGGAGGGTATCTCAAGGGTCATCTGGTCCAGTCCTCTGCACACTGTAGAACAGGGGTAGTCAAACTGCGGCCCTCCAGATGTCCATGGACTACAATTCCCATGAGCCCCTGCCAGCAGTCGCTGGCAGGGGCTCATGGGAATTGTCGTCCATGGACATCTGGAGGGCCGCAGTTTGACTACCCCTGCTGTAGAACATTCACTCCCCAATTGGGCATGGAGGAAAGTTCCTTCCTGTCCCCAAAGTGGTAATCGGCATTACCCTGGGCAGATAAGGGTCACAGCAGAAGCTCATCCCTTCCCACCCTCCCTCTCACAATCTGACTAAATTCATAGTGAGTCACAGCACCAGCATTGCTGTCAGATGGCCATCTAGCCTCTGCTCAAAAACCTCCAAAGAAGGAGAGCCCACCATTTCCTGAGGAAGCCTGCCCATCCATAGAGAGCCATGTGCATTTGGTCAACTTTAAGGGTTCTAAGCATCAGAATATTCTTAATTTTGGCTCTCTGCTTTGAAGCCCTATAGGGCACAGTCATAGAGATGTCCATGTTTTTAAAAAGCTGTTTTCAGCTCATAAGGTGCCTGAAGTGGGGGGGGGGGGGAACCTATGAGAAACCAGCTGGCATTTTTAAAGGATTGGGATATCCTTGAACCCTTTCCCCAAAAAGGGATGCTGCCGAACCTGACCTCCTGCAGGCCTTTCACCTGGAATCCTAACAGGGCATTGCTGGCCCCTGCTTTCTATATGGCACAGAAGGGAGGGCTACACAAGGGCACTGGCTGGAAGAAACCAAATAAAGAGGGGGATGCATCATCTGTGGATGAGGATTTGCCAGACGCTGGCATTCATAACCCTCTGGCTCTGGAGGGAGGGGGGAGAGGTGCTCCCAACAACCAGAGAAATGGTATCATGAGAAATCAAATGCTGGGAGTCAGGATTGGCCCCAGAGGAAATCCCACTGCTGGCTGAGGGTGGAGAATTACTAGCCCCCCCCCTCCCCCCGGCTCTGTACTCACATAGATCAGGTTTTCCTTGAATCGTTTCCGCAGGTTTTCAATAAAAGCCGCTTCGCTGGTGAAGTTTTCGAGCAGGACAAAGTCCTGCACTCCCACCCGGTCCCGGGCTGTCAGAGCGTTCTCCATGGCTAGCTGCACTCCACCACTGCCAACAGCCTGCAAGCAAACACGCAAAAAAAAATTGTAAGGTTTGGGCAAAAGAAGCCATCGAGACCGAGAAGACAAAGAAAAATCACAGGAGGAGAAATCCATTAAGTCAATGCCGCCTAGCCAAGGGCAGCTTGAGTAACTGCTGCAACAACAAAGCGAAATCCAGCTTTTCCAAGGGCCCCCCATTTGGGGCAATTTGCCTTCTTCCTGGCACCAATACTGGAGGCAGGCTGCATTGGCTCTCACACGCCACACACATCCATGAATTGCTGCTATCAACAACCTGCACCGGGGAGCACCATGAAGAACATGAAATTCTCCTGCCATTTGCCACTCTCTCTGTGCTCCCTGATTGCACCGGCCTGCCCTGTCCTGGTCAACTAGTAATCAGACAGTGGAAGGCAGAGTGGTGCCCATAATTCCCATGGCAGTGTAATACTCCAGCACAGCTTGGGCAGCATGGAAGGACCTGGCAACAGGGGATCTCCTGCAAGTTCTGTAGGGATGCCTCTCCATCCACATTACTGGGGGCAGCCGTCCGTCTCCGCGTGGAGGGAAGCCAGGTGTTTGTTTCTGGCTCTTTGCTAACTGCCACCCGGTCCAGGTGTGGCTGCTGCTTCTTCCTCCGCTCACCTCCTTTTCTGCATGTTGGGGCAGATGGTACCCAACGGGGATCAGGGACCTCTTCTGCTGAATCTGCGTCCACAGGCCTTCCACTTTCATGTTTTGCATTATGAGAAAACTGCGTGAGGTAGTGTCGCCAACTCTCCGCTGGCCGCACTGAGGTGTGAGAAATACACCTGCCTCACTAGAAGTGCCTGGAGCCCCTTGGAGAAAACCTTACCACTGAGAACATCTCCTCCCCTTCGCCATTCCCATGAGAAGGGAAAGAGCTTGCAGAGCTGCACCTGCCTCTCCCAGGGATGTTTTTCATCTCCTTTTTGGCTACTTTCCCTCCACAGACAGTGGAGCGCAAGTTTGACTTCCCCGACCAATGAGCTCTCATACTTGGGTCGCATTGTGAGAAGACAAGACACACTGGAAAAGGCAATAGTGTTAGGAAAAGTTGAAGGCAGCAGGGAAAGAGGAAGGCCCAACGGGAGATGGAATGACTCAATCAAGGAAGCCGTTTGGAAGACCTGGGAAGACCTGGGCACGGCTGCCGATGACAGGCCTTTCTGGAGGTAGTTTCAGAGGTCATTCACAGTCGACAGAGGTTGATGCCCCACACAGCCCTGAGGTGGCAGGATTATCGTCAGGTCACAATGCAAATAGGATGAGCTTAATCTGAATTCAGGCTGCAGGAGAAGAAGGGTGCTTTCAGTCTAGGAGCTTAATCTGAATTCAGGCTGCAGGAGAAGAAGGGTGCTTTCAGTCTAGGAGCTTAATCTGAATTCAGGCTGCAGGAGAAGAAGGGTGCTTTCAGTCTAGGAGCTTAATCTGAATTCAGGCTGCAGGAGAAGAAGGGTGCTTTCAGTCTAGGTGCTTAATCTGAATTCAGGCTGCAGGAGAAGAAGGGTGCTTTCAGTCTAGGTGCTTAATCTGAATTCAGGCTGCAGGAGAAGAAGGGTGCTATCAGTCTAGGTGCTTAATCTGAATTCAGGCTGCAGGAGAAGAAGGGTGCTTTCAGTCTAGGAGCTTAATCTGAATTCAGGCTGCAGGAGAAGAAGGGTGCTTTCAGTCTAGGAGCTTAATCTGAATTCAGGCTGCAGGAGAAGAAGGGTGCTTTCAGTCTAGGAGTCACTTCTGAACTGGAAATCAGCTGTCGTGAAAGAGAGGAGCTTCCCCTTCTAGCTAGAGGGGAAGGGTGGGCTCCGATGCACAAAGGACCCAGTATGGGCTACACACATTCCCCCAGCAGTCCCAATCAGACCACCAACAGGGATGGACGCAGGCTTACTAACAGCAACAGCAACCCATGACTTTGCCTCCGGGACATCCCAAGGCTGAGAACCAGTCAGGAGGGACTCTTGAGGCAGCTGGACCGCAGCCAGAGCAAAATGCCTGGGGCTCCGCAGAAGGCAGCAGCCAAACTGAAGAAGACGACAAGCTAGTTTTTTATACTCTGCTTTTCCCTACCCAAAGGAGTCCCAAAGCAGCTTGCATTCTCTTCCAGCAGATGCCCTGGGAAGTAAGTGGGGCTGAGAGAGCCCTGAGAGAACTGCTCTGCAAGAACAGCTCCAAGTGCACTGTGACTAGTCCAAGGTCCTCCAGCTGACTGCATGTGAAGGAGTGGGGAATAAAACCCAGTTCTCCAAACTGGAGGCTGCTGCTTTTTTAATCACAACAAAATCTCGGAAGGGATCCATCTGACTATACCACCCCACACTCTTTCCAAGCAAAGTCCTCGCACAGGATTCCGCATTTCCCCGACACCCACACGTCAGCCTGCTGCTTAAGGGAGGGGGGTGAAGTTTTACAGCAGCTTCTAGTGCAATCCTGACTTGAGACCACTTTCAGACTGGGCCTCCTTTTTGGGGGAGCAGCTAAAATCTGGGCTCGCCAGCAGCATGTCTCGGCCCCTCTTCAGCCACGTTTCCTTCCAGAAGCCAGCTGTGGGAAAGGTGATGCATCTCCAAAGGGGCTCCTAAGTTCTAGGTCAGGGGTAGTCAAACTGCGGCCCTCCAGATATCCGTGGACTACAATTCCCAGGAACCCCCTGCCAGCTGGCAGGGGCTCCTGGGAATTGTAGTCCATGGACATCTGGAGGGCCGCAGTTTGACTACCCCTGTTCTAGGTATTTATGTTTCATTTCAGTATATTTTTCACTGCTAAGTTTCTCCATTTGCTTGCTTATGTGTATTATTTATTTATTCTTATTTATTAATTGCGTTATTTCTAGGCTGCCTTTCTCACAGGGGCTCACGGAGTGAGCTCAATCGCAAAACGACGGGCATTCGGTAACCAATGGAGTAGGATTTTAAAAGTCTGGAACCGCCAGAAAGAACTGAGGCACAGCACAGGTATCCACATGATGTATTCAGCGGCCCAGAAATTACAAAAATAGGATCCTGTCTACGATAAGCTATAAGTAGAACAGCGGGACTGGAGGCAGTTGGGTTATAGATTTTAATTAAGACACCGTTATTGTTATTTTTATTGTATACATATACGTTGCTGTACAGGGGTTTATGCAGATTTTATAGTGTGATTTTAAGGCTTGTTCTGTGAACCGCCACAAGATGACCTGTTGTGGGGGGCGGTGGGTGGATGGACGGACAGACCGATGGACAGAACGGCCATAGTCCCTAAGCATTTATCCAAGCAAGTTTGTTAAACCATTTTGTACCAGCTTGGTGAGAGCCAGCTTGGTGCAGTGGATAAGAGCGGTCGCTTCTAATCTGGAGAGCTGGGTTTGATTCCCTGCTCCTCCACATGCAGCCAGATGAGGGACCTTGGGCTAGTCACAGTCCTGATAGATCTGTTCTCACAAAGCAGTTTCTCTCAAAGCTCTTAGCCTCACTTACCCTACAGGGTGTCTGTTGTGGGGAGAGGAAGAGAAGGCGATTGTCACCTGTTTTCAGACTCCTTCAGGTAGTGAAAGGCTGGGTATGAAAACCAACTCTTCTTCTACCATGCAACCTTATTACCAGTGCAGGAAAGCTCTCTTAAAAAGTGCAGCGTTGTATACTTTGCAGAAAGCCAGGAGATGTGTAAGTAGGGGGAAAAAACCCTTCCCCGTCCCTCATTTGTTCTTTGATTCTAAGAGACTCTCTGGATCATTTTCCTTCATGAGCCTGCTGTTCAAGTAAGCTTATCCTATCTACCGAAGGAGAAAGGGGGGAGGATTGGCCACTCCCAACACACAAGCACACAGACTACAACTAAGAAGAGAACTATAGGCTGCTTTAGAACAGACTTTTCATATAACACAACGGGGTTGTTGAACAAACCACTAAAGGGCATGATTGGCTGTTGGAAGTCTAGCAACCCATCTAAGACCTCCTGTGTGCATATTGAGCAGCATCCACAAGACTGTCTCCTAGGGAGAAGAAAGCATAACTCTCATACGCACTGGCTCGCATTCCACAAAGGCAGCACCAGCTGCTAGACCATGCCCCCTTTTAGCACATCTGGCTTCGGCCAAGGTTAAGGCTGGGCAGCCCACAGGGAGTGGGATCACTGAGAAGCATCAACAAATAATCACAAACAATGCAGATGGCTTTTGGAGCATGTTGTGTTTCGTTGGAATGAACCCGATGGGAGCCCGGCTCCTTCCAAGGAAGCCTCCAAACACAACAAAAGAGAGCTGCTGGATCCAACCCTTACGGCTCTATCTTTGTGCGAGTTTGAACTCAAGGCAGGGCATAAGGCAGGACATCAACTTTCTAATAAATACTTTATATTTAATTGACAAAAAATAATTAAGTGCCCTCAAGTCGCAACTGATTTAATGACAATCCCTCGTGGGGTTTTCAAGGCAAGAGTTGAGCAGGGATGGATTGCCATTGCCTGCCTCTGCGTAGCAACCCTCCTCTTCCTTGGTGGTCGCCCACCCAAGTACTAGTCATGGCTTAGCTTTCAGGTTCCGACAGGCTCAGAAAAGATGCAAAATTCTGAAGCAGCTCATCCTGAGTGCTTAGGATTACCCTTGTATTGGTGTATAATCTATTTATCATGTGGCAGAGTTACACACAGCAAACATAGTAATAATATAACATTGGGCAATTCCAGTGTGAGTGAACTCCAAAGGAGTTTAAAGGGACTGCAAGCTCTTTAAACACCCTTCAACTTCAGCCTTCCCTTGTATTTGTGTATAATTTATTTATCATACGGCAGTGTTACACACAGGAAACAAATTAATACTATAACAATGAACAATTCCAGTGTGAGTGAACTCCAAAGGAATTTAAAGGGATTGCAAACTCTTTAAACACCCTTCAACTTCACCCCTCCAACAGACCCAAAAATAGCCAAAAAACCAAAACAGTCCATAAATAGCCGAAAAACATCAAAATCTATAGCCAGCTGAAATAATACCCCCTAAATACCAATATTTTCAGGTATTTTTTCAGCTCAAATTAGCCAAATGCACAACCCTAATAGTACGCTATCAAATCTCCTTAACTAGTTAAAGACATCAGCACACTAAGTCACTGTACAACTGGCCACCAAATATATCTTGGCAAGAAGTTGCCAGTGGTAAAAAAAAAAAATCAGGAGAACTTTGTATAAACACTTGTATCCTGCTTATCAGGTAAAGCGCTTTAATGAACCACTGACTGTAGAACTGGTAAAGGTAAAGGTATCCCCTGTGTGAGCACCAAGTCATGTCTGACCCTTGGGGTGACGCCCTCTAGCATTTTCATGGCAGACTCAATACGGGCTGGTTTGCCAGTGCCTTCCCCAACTGGTATGTAACTGGTATGGTAGAACTGGTATGTTCCTATAAACCACAGTCTTTACAATGACTCCACCCAGTTCATACTAAATCTGATCAACCATACAACTCTCACACTGTAAATACAAGCATAAGTAACCATTCATAAGTGCTTCAATACCCAAAAAGGCTTAGGGTCAGCATACTTTCAGGACCACCTATTCCCATATGAACCTGCCTAACCTCTAGGGCCTTTTTCAAGGGACCTGTTTTGGGTGTCCCTGACATCTGAGGCTGGATGGGTGGCAACTGGGGAAAGGTCTTCTTGGTTGTGGAACTATGGGATTTCTGCCCCCCTTCTGCCAGTGAGTGAAAAGATTTCTGTTTCCTTTAGCATTACCTCAATGATACTGCCTCCTTGTTTATGTATTCTATATGCTGCTTTTTATTATGTTACGTACATCTGTATTTTAAAGGCTGGCGTTCATGTTTTTGATTGTTTGCCACTTTGGGGATCCTAATTTCAGCAGAAACGCTTCATAAACAATATTTTAGACAAATATATTAATGCGAGATCTCATCCAGTTTTTTTTTAGTTGCAATGTCTGCACCCATTTACACAACTTACCTCTATTTTGTCACCCCCCCACCCCCACCCATTCTCACTGCAATTTTTTACCTTTGATGAACTTCCTTGCTTGGACTTCTGGCTGCAACGGATGCCAGTTAGATCAGCTGGTAAGCCAATCTAGGACAGAGGTGAGGGGTGAGGGGCTAATTGGTTCCCGTCCCCCTTTGCCTTGCTTGTTGCTGCCAACGTGAATCTAAGCTGGTTGAGGCCCAACATTTCAGAGTGGCTGGCTCACTGCTTTCCAGGGACACAAGGCAGAATGATGCAGGATGATGGGTGCAAAGCTTTTTAACATCAAAAACATGAGAGCTCAAACTGGGCTTCCGGAATTCATGAAAGTACCCTTGAGAATGCTTCCTAGCTTGTTCAAACCTACTTCAGGTGCCCCTTCTAATGTGAAGTTTGTGGCAGTGAGAGATGGCAGCTCAGAAATTACATTCCGTACCTTATTTTATCACTTCTGTTGAATGCAACTCTAAATTCCTGGTGTGTTTATGCCTTCAAAAGCCTCAATGGAGGGCACTCTTGGGATGCTCTGAATTGGCTTCCCCCCTGCTGCTATTTCTACAAGGAGATCCCTCTCCCAACTGGCACAGTGAAATCATCTCCCAGTAGCAGGCACTCTAGCTTTTCCAGTCAAGTACCATGTCAAATTGAATACAGGACAGAGGCGCAGACGGCAGTCTTTAACAGTGGGTGCCTCGAACTTGACCACGAAAAGGAGAGACAATCAAACTCTTGGGTGTTCCCAGGTCAAAACAGAGAACAAATGGGAGACCCACACCCCCAGCATGGACCAGGTCAAGTAAGCAGAGGGAGGGAAGGAGGGAGGGAGGGAGGGAGGGAGGGAGGGAGGGAAGGAAGGAAGGAAGGAAGGAAGGAAGGAAGGAAGGAAGGAAGGAAGGAAGGAAGGAAGGAAGGAAGGAAGGAAGGAAGGAAGGAAGGAAGGAAGGAAGGAGCTGTGGCTCAGTGTAAGAGCCTCTGCTTGGCATGCGGAAAGCTGCAGGTTCAATCCCCAGTATCTCAAGTTAAAAGGAACAGGTGATGTACAAAACCTCTGTCTGGGACTCTGGAGAGCTGCTGCCATCCTGAGTATACAATACTGATGTTGATGGACCAAGGGCCTGATTCAATATAAGGCTATTTCATATGTAAAAGACCCAAAGCCAGGAAAACCACAGCGCCAAAAAAGGGCGCTGAAAAGGCGGCTTTCGCACATGTTGAATAACATACCACTCAGTTCAGCAGTCATTTGCAACTGGGTTTTCCTGTGGGACTGCTACTGAGAGTGCATCATCCCACTACTCACAGTGGGCTTTAGAGCTCGGCCTGCATCTGGGCTTCGCTGGGGCCACTGCTGGGGCCACTGCAGTCATCGTACAGCTGGGGCCACTGCAGCCATCTGTGCTAAGTTTTGGAATCCCAAGAGGTACAAGGGAGCCCCCTTTCAGCTGTGGTCCTGCACCAGTTCCCAGCAACCAGTTGGCATGCCACTGTGCCATTCTGGGGGGGCTACCAAGCTACACGCTGCTCTCCCTGTGCCAGCTGCCAACACCTTCCGCTCGATTCCCAGCCCCCTCGCTGCTCTCTTCTAGCCTTGGCTCCATGACGCCATGATCAATCCGCCATTGCTCACAAGACAGATCCCCAGCTTAGGCCAGGCCCACTTCACAGCACTCTTAACTGCAGAGCCCTGCAGGGAGGGAGGTGGGGAGGGAGGATGGCACCAGCAGCTACAGGGCTCTCTGAAGGGCTGCTCCAGCCTGGAAACCCGAATCTGCCCCCAAAGAAGGGAACGGGGCCTCCCAAAGGAAATTCCTGTCCCCGGCAGATTCGCTGCTCCCTCTGAGCGAAATGCCCAGCGAGACACGCAGCACTGAGCTACAGCCCTGCCCCTCCTCTGCCGCTCAGCCTCCAGTTCCCTTCCCCCCCCCAACTTTCCATTTTTCCAGCCTAGGCTGCAGATGTTTTGCTTCAGAGAGCCTCGGAGTTCCTTTCTTACCCCTCCACCCCCGCCGAGCTCTTGGGAAGGCGACGGAACATCCCTTACCGCAGCCCTGAACTTCATTGCGCCCCTCGCCAGGCCTTGCAGAGTGGCTGGAGACCTCTCCCGAGAGCAGGAAACTAGTTTCTTGCCACTGTTAAGTTGCCCCCGTATCCTCTCGTGGCACGTTCTGGGTCCTTGGGAATGACTCCCTCCATCCCAGCTGTGGGACGGCGTTTGACAGCCGAGAGGGGGAGAGGCAGCGGGCGACACACCAGGATCACAAGGGACGGGGAAGCAGCCGCTGCGCTCTGCCCACAGCCTGCCTGCTGCCGTGGATGCCTCTCTCCCCCCTGCAGCCACCGACGGAGAGCAAAGGAATCCGGGCGGCTGGAATGGCTGGGCACGGCCCAAAGCTCATAAAAACCACAGAAGGGAGGCGGCCCCCAGGCATCACGCATGGAAGAGCCCAGGCCGGAGACCAGCCAAGCCTCTCTCCTCGGATAGCCAGGCATCCTCTCCACCCCAATACAATGAGAGGCAGTGAAGAGCCACACCACTGACCAGGGGGTGGGGGGGGGGGGAAAGACCACTAACTGCTCTGGCTTAGCAAAACCTCCAGATAGTTTTAATTCAACAGGGACAGATTGTGAACGGCAGTATTAATGTATTTTGTGCCTTCGAGCCACTTCCGACTTACGGCGAGCCCATGAATGAATGAACAGCGGCTGCTCTAATGGGTTTGACTCCCCACTCCTCTGCAGGCAGCCAGCTGGGTTACCTTGGGGTAGTCACAGTTCTCTCTTAGAACAGAGCAGTTCTCTTAGCGCTCTCTCAGCCCCACCTACCTCACAGAAGGTCTGTTGTTGGTAAAGGTGTTTGTAAGCCATTTCGGGACTCCTTTGGGTAGTGAAAAGCAGAGTATTAAAAAAAACTGCTCCTCTTCTTCTGGATTTCACTTTTGTATGGCGAGGTGGGTTTGTTTTTATTGTTGCTTGTTATTTGAAGCCGTTTGTTTTAAAATACACTGTTGTGAGCAGCCTCCAGGGGTTCTCCCAGGGAAGCGGCATACAAATCTTCTAATGGAATGTGTGTGGAAAGTGCTGTCAAGTTGGTGTGGTGATTAACCACTACATCACACTTGCCCTATACCATCAGGCATTTGTTTCCCATTTTTCCCAGGAGTGGCTCCAAAGATCTGTTTTATTCTAACAGAAATCCTGAGGCCTCAGCTGTTTCAACGGTAACATTATTTTCCATCCACCCTGACCTGCACAATCTCATCAGATCTCAGAAGCTAAGCAGGGTTGGCCCTGGCTAGTACTTCAAGGGAGTGCAGGATGGCTATGCAGAGGCAGGCCTCACTAGAATCATAGAATCGTAGAATAACAGAGGTGGAAGGTACCTCATGGGTCATCTAGTCCAACCCCTGGCATTGTGCAGGACACTCACATCCCAATCGCTCATCTACTGTCACCTGCCACGCCCTTGAGCCTTCACAGAATCAGCCTCTCCATCAGATGGCTATCCAGCCTCTGTTTAAAAATTTCCAAAGATGCAGAACCCACCACCTCCCGAGGAAGCCTGTTCCACTGAGAAACCGCTCTAATTGTCAGGAAACGTCTCTTGCCTTCAAAAGTTTGCAAGGTTGCCGTAGGTAGGCTGCAACTTGAAAGCATTTTCCAGCTCAATCATATGTCCATCAAGCGCTTCTTAAAGTGATGTAAGCTACATTACTGGCCTTTGATGCACAGGTATGCCTCAGGAAGCTTCTGATTAGCTGCAATTCTCTGTAGAAAACACCTAATTTGGAATCCTTATAGATTCCTCAGTTATTATTATAAAGGGATCTGAACCTGGCTGCCTCAACACCAAGCCTACACAGGTGTGCTGCCTTCATCCCACTGGCCAATGACATGCCAGCTCTGGAGTATAAAACAGGAAAGCTAAGTAGCCTCATGATGGGGCAACTACTACAGGGGCGAGGGATTGCAGAGCTAAGAAGGAAAGGCAAGAGTGTTCCTCCAAGGCAAAATCAGTACCATGCGCCATGCTCTCAAAGGGACAAGGCTGATCCTGAAATACCCAATCACACTCTGGGGAGCAGGCCTTCGGCCACACCTTTCCTGCAAGGTGGCGAAAGGGTCTTTCCTGCAAGGTGAGCAAGGGAGGGAGCAGAAACAATTGGCAGAGATAACCACAAACCCAAAGCAGTTTCTCTTCCAGCAGTTTCTCATTACCTACCTCTCTTGTGCATGCCTTCTGTTGCAGGGACCCAGCAAGAGCTGGCAGAGATCTCATTCAGGTTTTCCAAGCCTCAAACAAAAGCAGCAGGACTGCTGATAAGCAGCAATTCCCCAGCCAGCATAGAGATTCTCACACTGGGAAAGGAAATGGCTGAAACTCCCTGAACTCACAGAGATTTCTCCAGCCGAAGCCACGGCCTGTCAAGCTGGTCAAAACCATACCAAGCTACAGAATACTCATCTTCCCAGGAAATATCTGCTTTTGCTGGGACCAAACTGATATCCTTGGCTACTGGTGAGTTTTTCAGTCATCTGAATTATATAAATTTTTCCTTCTTTTGGGGAGGACACAGTCCATGGTTCCAGCAATAAAATCTGACCAACCGGCTCACCTCCCACCACTGCCCCATGAAATCCAGAATAGGTATTTTAGTGCATGTTACGTCCCTGTCAAAGACCTTTCCCACTTCCTGAGACCTCCAAAATGTCCTATCATTAACAGCCTTGTTCTGGTCGTGCAAACTGAGGCCTTTATTGACTCAATCCACCTCAAGTCAAAGTTTCTTCGTTTTCTGCACCCTTCGGTTTTATTGCTGCATCCTAAATCACAGTTATTGCCCTGAAAGTCATCACATTTTATGCTGAAGCTCTCAGAAGACGCCAAGGGGGTAGTCAACTACCTGCAAGATCAGTTTTGCTGCCATGCCTTGCAAGTGGAAAAATCACAGAGGCTGTTTAATGCTACTGCCTGGAAGTACAACAGCTAGGAAAAAGGTCCCCATCGCTCCTGGAATGAATGCAAACAGTTCTGTATATAGACAAAATCTCTTGCTCCGTGCACTTAAGAAAAATGAAAACTGGGGGACTCGCCAGTACATTGAGGTGGGGCCCAGGAAGGCAGGAAAAATCCACAAACAAAAACAAGCAACAATGGAATACAAATACACCAAGGGAGCCTACAAGAGTGCTATGACCGCAGAAAGTTCATCAGCAACCACAAATCTCAAAATACTAGAACTTGAGGGCATTCAATAAAGCCGATAGGCAGTAGATTCAGGGCGGACAAAAGGAAACGCTTCTTTACACTGAGAATGAGTAAAGCGTTGCATTTGCTGCTAGGAAATGTAGTGGCGGCTATCAGAATAAACAACTTTTAAAGGGGATTGGATAGATTAATGGAGGATAAGTTTCTTGGTGACTGATGGGAACCTCCACATTCAGAGAAAGTCAACCTCTGAATCCCAAAGCCAGGGGAAGGCCTCTCTGCCCTGTTGTTGGCCCTCCAGAGGAACCAGTGAGACACAGTGCTGGACTAGATGGGCCACTGGTCAGACCCAGCCAGACCATTATTTTCCATTTTCCTTCATCCAACAGGGCAGTTCTCGAGTTCTTATTTTTGACATCTAGTGCTGCATCACCCGATCACCAGAGAAGGAAGAGGTGGCGCTTGGGTTTCGGGCAACATGTCCAGAAGTCTCTCTGTTTTAAAGATCATTTCTTTGCTCAGATTCCGTGCTGAACCCCCCCCCCCAGTTTATTCCTCCATCCGAAGAACGACACAGTCCCCCCACATCAGCCTCATCTCAGAGCTCTCGCTTGGGGTAGTCCTGCAGCTTCCGAAATCTGGCACGAAGAAGCTATGCGAGGGTTTTTTTTTCCTTCTTCTTTTTCTGCAGCGTCTGAGTCAGCTCAGCCGGGACACATTCTTCCTTCTAACAGTCCCTCCCAGCAGCCAGGCCATCATTTTCCTTTTAAGGAGAAAAAATGTTTTCACAGGAAAAGCAAAGTGTCCTGAGCCTGTGGTTGCTGGAATAATTCCTTGGTGGAAACATATTCTCCCAACGCTTAGACTCAGAAGGGAAAACACACACACACACACAAAACTGACCCCATCCACCAAGTTAGAAAACCAAAGGGCACTCACAGGCAAAGGAGGATCCTCCCACAATTACCAGCAAGGCAGAGGTACACAAACACCCAGGCCATCTGGAAATTACCTGCTTGCATGGAGCAGAGGTACACCTTTCAGTGACTCCTCCGCAAAAGCGAACTCAGCCGATGATCTCCAGTTAGGGTTGCCATCTCCAGGTTTGCAAATACCTGGAGATTTGAGGATGGGCTCTGTGGAGGGTGGAGTTTGAGAAGATAAGGGACCTTGGTAAGGTATAACGCCATGCAGTCTCCCTTCCAAAGTATCCATTTTCTCCAGGGGAAGCAGAACAGATGTTTTAAATAAATAATAGAACCACAGAACAAACCAAGAAGCGATCTCTGTAGTCTGGAGATCAGCTGTAATTCGGGGGGGGGGGTCTCCAGCCCCCGCCTGGAGGTTGGCAACCTTAACCAGTCATCAGAACTGCTATGAGAAGCTGGGAAATGCATAGGGCCAACCTTGTATGTGACAAGATGGGGGTCCAGCCACACCGCCTTCTCTTGGCCACAACGTTCAGCATTTTGCAAAAGGGAAAGACATCGCCACCGGCCCCTATGCAGGACCTGTTTGTGCAAAACTTCTGTTTTCTGACTGATGGATGGGCAGAGCATCAGAATCAATTTGCTAGTCGCAAAATGACTTGCTCTCGGGGTTGTGTTTAAAGAGGTCTGTTAAAAGACAGATGTGCTGTCGGAATTCCTTTCCACCTCCCTGGCAAACGTGTCCCTCCACCCCGATCCTTCACCCACAAGTCAGCAGAAGTGCCCAGAGGCATTAGCTGTTGAGTGAGCGCCTGCATTTCTCAGTGGAGGAAACAGGATTTCCTCTGACCACTCCCCCAACACAATCCCAGGGAAAAGCTTCCAGGAATAGGAAATGACTGTATAAGGGCAGATCTGCATTAAACTCCTTGCAGGTTGGGGGGGGGGGAGAGAGAATAAAGCGGAGAAGCAGCTCAGAATTGCATCCAGCCATTCAACATACCCATTCTTAACACAAGCCCTGTCCGTCCTCTCCCCTCCATTCTTGCCTGTGGTGTAATGAGGCACAAAGCAGGGGGGTGGGGTTTAGACTGAGGTTACCCAAGAGGTTTAAACATGGACGTGTGGCTTCACTCCCTCCCCACAATTAGGGATGCTTAAATTAGGCTTAGATTTCCCCCCAAATGGCAGGAAGTCCAGTTAAACTGAGAATTTGGATTTTTACATCAGGATTTTTACAAATTACCGTTACAACCACCATTCCTTCATTATGCTCCGGGAGAGGGGAGGATGTGTCTAGGCCCAGCCCAAACCATACATGGTTAAACAGGATGCAGCCTTTGAAACACACCTGCTCAGATCTTATGACAGTAGCTTAGAGGAGATAGGTTTGGGGCACCATCGCTATAAGAACTTAATTGAAGCCATGTTGTCAAGAAACCCCAAGGTTTCATGAAATTCTGGTTGAGAACGTACTACATTTTTAAATTACATCTTGTCTTTAAAAGAAATTCACTAAGTCCAAAAGAAAAAGAAAATGTGTAATGGTTTTTTTTTTAAGATCCTCCAAACTTCCCATTTGTTCTCACTGGAAAAACTGAAGAAAGGGCCTCAGAGAGGAAAAAAAACTTGGGGGTCATTTTTGGCCCTTGAATTTTCCCCAGGCCTTAAGAAGAAGAGAAAGAGGAAGAAGAAGAGTTGGTTCTTATATGCCGCTTTTCCCTACCCGAAAAAGGCTCAAAGTGGCTTACAGTCGCCTTCCCATTCATCTCCCCACAACAGACACCCTGTGAGGTGGGTGAGGCTGAGAAAGCCCTGATATCACTGCTTGCTCAGAACAGCTTTATCAGAGCCCAAGATCACCCAGCTGGTTGCATGTGGGGGAGTGCAGAATCGAACTTGGCATGCCAGATTAGAAGTCCACACTCCTAACCACTACACCAAACTAACCACTACACCAAACTGGCACTCCTAACTACACCAAACTGGTACTCCTAACCACTACACCAAACACCAAACTACACCATCTCTGGGTAGACACCTGGGGCTATCTAGCTTTGAGGGATGGGATGGATGACCGGGGGGGGGATATTTTATTTACAACAGAACAACATGACCAAGCAGCATCTCTCCGGCCCATCTCACCCCAGTTTCTGGCTTGTGCTCAGTCACGCAAAGCCGTGCAAAACTGGTATTTCAGGGTGATGTGGCTCACAGCCATTCATTGCAGCATGCTAATTATTTTATTTTAAAAAAACACAACCATCTTGGGACGCAGACAATGAACAGAGAGAGCAGATAAGCAGTCCCTTGTGTCTCCCTCACAGGTTGGCACAAAGCCCCCATTCTCAGCCCAGCCTCTGAACATGTTGCCTGCCTATTGGGTAACTGCAGCCCGGTCCCACGAGATGGTTAATAGCTTGTTTGTTCACTTTCTGATACAGGCCTTTTCCCGGCAAAGAGAAGACCAGCTTGTACCACGGCCTTGTGCCCAGAGGCTGCGAGGAGAACACCTGAGACAGCAGCCATTTCTGCAGGTGGCCCACTGCAGCAGGAGTGGCTTCACACTGTGCCACAAAACACCTTATCTTGCCGAAATTAACCAAGAATTAATTAACCTGACTTGACTCCATCTGCTCCTTCAGATGGCCTTGGCAGACCCAAAGAGTGGTGCTGCCAAAGGAACAGTACACTACATGTCTAGAAACCAGCAAGCAAAACAAAGAACTCTTAAGCTTGGGTGACGCATTCGACATTACATTACCTTTGCCTCTCTGATTTCTATAAGTGCTTTTGGGGAAAAAATTAAGTAAACAGGTCTCTTTTGTTGTTGTTGCCTTGCGCAGTTCCCAAAAGGTTTGGTCTTATCCTCCATTCCAGGCTTTCTCAACTTTTTTTTACTGTTGAGAAGCCCCTGAAAATTATTCAGGCTTCAATCAAGCGAAATACAGTTGGGACGCATAGCTGTCCCCCGGTGAGGGCCAATCAGAGGCTTGGCACACCACTGGAAGGACGGTAAGGTTTTTATGTGGTATGACAATAAAATAATATACCCACTTTTATCACGGAAGGTCCCTGTCCATCACAAACTCTCAGCCTGGCCTACTTCACAGGGTGGTGGTTGTAAGAAAAAGGAGGCAGCGGGATCGATGCAAAAATGCATTGAATCCCAATGGGGGTGAAGAAGCGGGATTATCAAAAAAAAAAGAAAAAAGGAATGAATGAATGAATGAATGAATGAATGAATGAATGAATGAATGAATGAATGAATGAATGAATGAATGAATGAATGATGTGATCAATAACTCTGCAATCATGGCTCCATCTCCTTGCAGCAATTCCTTCCCCCATGCAGTTTTCTTCCTAAATCATCATAATCAGGCAGAATATGTTGGCCATTATACTCTCTTGGAGACAAGTAACTAAGAAGAGATGAGATGGAGAAAAACTATCCTGGCTGCAGCTGCCTTCACTGGAGGCAATGAACTGGGTGTGAAATTTCTGAAGCGAAACAGCCATCCCTGCCAGAAGCAGGACTCTCATTAGCTAGATTTCCCCGCAGGATAGAATCATTTCTGAAATTACACCCCTGTGCAGTAGACAGAAGAGTTCCCTGAAGGCATATACCTTGAAGACTATCGTAAGCAGAGGAATTTCTTGAAAGAACCTGGGTCATCGGGCCATCGCTTGCATATTAAAGAAGAACTTGCATTTCTCCTCACCGGAAATGTTTAATTCTGTTTGCAAGCTCCCCGAACAGCTTCCAAACCACAGTTTCTAAAGTGTGCTTTGATAAACCAAAATCCCACTCTGTCGCTATGAGCTCTTTTCACTATTGTTCCAGATAGTTGATTATCAAGTCCCAGTTGTAGAGCTGAAAGGTGTCAGCTGAAAGGTTTACTGCCTCTGAAAGTGGAGGTTCCTTTCTGCCACTGTGGCAAAGCAGGAGATGTTTTGGGGCAAAATCTGGAACAGATCAAGCCTGGGCTGCAGGCAGAACTTGGCAGCTGTGCCTCCAGCTTATTTTAGCTAGTTCCTTCTGAAGTCAAGCCTGTGGAATGAACGGAATGTGGCCTCATGCACAGAAAGCTTGTGAAGGCGAGGGCGAGAGAGAAGGAGAGACAAAGAGAGAGCGAATCTTTCAGTCACTTTTTTTCCACACTGAAGAGAGGGAAGCAATGCCAGCAAGATGACAGGCTTGCAAGTCCCCTCTTACACTTTACGAAGTGAGGGGAGAGTGACAGGGCTCAAGGTTCAAGAAGTCCAGCAGGTGACTTAAGAGACCAACAAGAGTTTCGGGTTTCCCAGAATCAAAGTTCCCTTCATCAGCAACAAGTAAGAATGGAAGGAAAGGAAGGGGCGTCAACAGCGCTGGTAATTTGACAAGAAAACACAGAGGGAGAAAAAATATCAGAGAGGAGCCTTTTGCAATGGGAGGCTTTGCAGAGTCTGTACCTGGCCAGCCCATGCAAAGAATACAATCGCTTATAGGAAAAGCAAGGTGAAAGGTGGCCTGCGAAAGCAAGTGAGAGCCGAAGTCATATTATAGGTGCCAGAAGGACAGCCACACCCATCCCATGCACCATGCTTTTACTATCGCTTCATCCATGTGCCACAAAGGCACGGTAGCCAGTTGCTTCAGATGCATGTCCTCCTCTCCCCCCACATGCAATCACACAAGAGCCATGTAGTATGGGGAATGTGGTGTTTAACCGTCATGTTAGTGTCTTATAGTTCTAATAGGGGGTTTAATGGGTTTTAATGGGGTTGAGATTATTGTTACCCGCCTCGAGCCTACAGGGAGAGGCGGGAAATAATAATAATAATAATAATAATAATAATAATAATAATAATAATAATAATAATAATAATAATAATAATAATAAGGGCTGAAAGAATTCACAGGCAACAGGGTATTTCCAGGCAGTTTGCGGGCATGAGAGCGATCAGGATCCTCAGGTGCCAGGAATGTTTTGACGACAGGCATTAGTAGCCGCTTCCAGTTGTGAACTTTTGTTTCTGGGAGTTGAGTCTTTAAGGTGGCTCCAGCACGCTTGCTTGGCTGTCCTTCTGGAATCCACAGCACACGCAATCCCGCCCACGGAAGCAGGCCAAGCTGCACCCAAAGGGGCCTTCTCAGAGAACAGATTCTCTCAGAGACCAGCAGTATTGTTCAGCTAAGGGCTCTTGCCACAGCAGTCCCCTGGGCACATTCCACATTCTTTTCCCACCCAGTACCAGGCACAAGCAGGGGCTCTGCCTGAACATGAAAGAAGAAGAAGAGTTGGTTCTTATATGCCGCTTTTCTCTACCCAAAGGAGTCCCAAAGCGGCTTACATTCACCTTCCCTTTCCTCTCCCCACAACAGACACCCTGCGAGGGAGGTGAGGCTGAGAGAGCCCTGATATTCCTGCTCAGTCAGAACAGCTTTATCAGCACCGAGACCAGCCCAAGGTCACCCAGCTGGCTGCATGTGGAGGAGCAGGGAATCAAACCCAGCTTGCCAGATTAGAAGTCTGCATTCCTAATCACTACACTAAGATGACTTAATGTACACTTAGTCTAGCAAGGAAGGCTGCCCTTTTCCCTCTCCACGTGCCAGAAGTGGAAGACTTGGGGACTCGCTCCTTACATTGTGCCATCTATTTATTTATTATATATTTTAAAATGTATTCGATTTTTAGCCCGCCTCTGGAGAAGCAGTCCAGTTGGATCCTTAGGGGTGGGACTCTTTAACCATTTTAATACTATATTTTATTGTATTTTTATTATTGTACTATTATTGTTTATATATTATTTACTGTGTGTGTGTTTTTATTGCTGTGAACTGCCCCAGGTCCATATGGGGAGTGGTGGTATAGAAATATAATAACAATATTGTAGAAAGCCAGGCGAGTGGGCGCATTCCTGGCCTCCTTGGGCAGCCCATACCACAATATTTAGATACCTTCAGATGCAGGCATTTGAGCTTCAGTTTCATTCAAACAATAATGACAAACAATCCCAGTGAAATCAACAAGAGTGTGGATTCCCACACACAAACACAGATACACATATACCAAACAATATTATTTAAATCCTAAGTGCCACATACATTTCTTACGTTTCCATTCTCCCCAAATTTCCCAAGAGTAAATGCCAATGGAGTATACAATGTCTGACGTACAAGTTCCTGCAGGGGGCGACACAGGGAATGCTAACCAGACAGGTCTTCACTTCCTTCCTTTTGGTGACCGTAACTTCCTCCCATGTTCCTAGAATGGTATTCTCAGGCTGCTGTCCCATTTCTTTCTTGAGACTTCTTCCCACTCATCCTGTACTTCGGATATTACTGGTCTCTCTCTCAACTAACGGCAGTTCCTAAATAAACCACTCTACTTCCTTACTCAGTTTTGGGTCAAGAGGTTAGAGGCCCTGGAAGAAGATGTTCTCAACGCTGGGTGCCATAACAAAGGAAAGATGGCAATTGCTCGAGTTGCAGATCCCAAACCCACCCGGAGTGGAGAATAAATGGAGATACTTATCAGGAGTGGAGAATATGGACGAAAACAATGTTGACATGATTCATGAGAAGCAACAGGCTAAGAGAAGGTGCCAAAATTCAAGCCACAAAAGACCCCCAAAAAAGGACAATGGAAAGGTAGCAATGGCATATGCAACTGAAGGAAGAGAATTGACTAATGCCTCTGAACAAGAAAGTAGTCTTTGGAATGCAGGATCAGGTAAAAGTTGTGCATAAGAAAACCAACCTTAAAAGCCAAATCTGTTTGCAGTATAAAAGCTATACAGCTTGTGGCAAAACAGGCTGGGGCATCTGAGAAACTGCACAGATAAATGCTTAAACAGTGTAATGAAGGACAGATGGGAAGGAGATAAATGACTACAAATCATATTTGTGTTCGCCTCCTTGACACTTACGGATCAATAATCAATGCTACGGAAGCAAAAGCAGATTTAACCCTTAAAAAGTATTCCGATGCAACCAGAAGCAGAAAAGCCAACAATTAAGAGGAGCTAGCCCATTCTGACTGTTGACGATGCTCAAGAGTCCAGACAAAGAGACAGAAAAAGGGAATTCCCTGCCACTTAAGAAGGAAAGAAATAAGAAAAACATATGTTTAAAATTGACGCAAGAACCAGCCTTAAAAAATCGGTGATACATAGACTTGGGGGACATGATAACCCACATGGTCAACTATATAAGCTTCTTTGAGGAATCTGATGATGAGCAAAAGTAGGAACTTTTTTTGCTGATGGCAAAATTATGGAAACACAAGGAGTCGTGTCCAGGAATCTGTACTGTTAAAGGCCAGCAGGTGGCATGAGAGAAATGCTTGTTAAAGTTCTTTACATATCCCAGCCTGCAATAAATCTTAACCTCAGTGGGAGAGTTCAGTCATGAAGAATGATAAACATATAATCCGTAATGGAAGCAATATGATTGCAAGAGGAACTTTGTGCGATTACTTGCATATCAAAGGTTGTGTTCTAAAAACAAGAGAGCAAATGTTGTCACGTAGTGTGTGCACGGGAGATGTGTTCATTGGTGCCACAGACGTCTTGGCTGTCGGCATCCAGAGACGATTTCTCAGCTTGAGAAAAGGAACTGAGCTGAAGGCATGCTAATGACTGGGCGTGTTAATGCAGAAAAATGTATATGCTGCATGAAGGCTACGGGGGCTTGACCTTCCTTCGACAGGCAAGAAGAACTTGCATTCCAGAGAAGAAATAAGCAGGGATGGTTTGCAGTTGCCATCCTCTGCACAGCAACCCCCATCTTCCTTGGTGGTCTTCCATCTGCATACTAACCGCGGCCCACCCTGCTTAGTCTCCCAGCTCTGACAAGCTCAGACTACTTCAATAGGCAAAGCATGTGAGAAACCAAGTGCCTTCTACTATGCATTGTACATTCTCCAGGGGGTTGGAATAGATGACACTGGAGGTCCCTCCCCACCTTATGATTCTACACGGAAATGGCAACTCCAAGTGGAAATAAATACATAATAAGCTTTATTGATGATCACAAAGGGAGATGGTAGCATACCTACTCAGAGAGAAAGGTTAAGCGCTAGAAAATCGGTAAGCATATGTCGCCATGGCTGGCAACAGATTCTCAAGAAAAAACGCTAGCGATCAGATACTAACACATGGGAAATTAAAGTGTAAGTTCTGTAATTGAGCAAGAGACTACAGTGCCCTGCACCTAAGAGAAAAAAACGATTTAGCAAAGGGAAAAAATAGCTCCCTTACAGATGTTAAATGTGTGCTCCACGACATGGTGCAATCCACAAATACTTGAGAGAATTCATTTTGACAGCTGTTTTCGACATCAAATACCCACCCTGTACAATTGTCAAACCATGAGACCAACAAAGGTGGTTTGCCTCTTCATAACAACCCTGGCCTTCCTTGGTGGCCTTCCATCTAAGTACCAACCACAGCCAACCCAGCTTAGCTTCTGAGATCTGTAGATTTTGGCCTAGCCTGGACTATCCGGGTCAGGGTGTTACAACAGCTACCTCCCTACTGAACAGTGTACCAAAGGCAGAAGTACTACACCAGGGGTAGCCAAACTGCTGGCAGGGGCTCATGGGAACTGTAGTTCATGGACAGCTGGAGAGACACAGTTCGGCCATCCCTGTTTTAGATAAAAGTCTTCAGAGTCAAAGAAGGATTATTCATTGGATATGCACTGGAAGGCGAACAGTATGGAATCCTAGATGTCCAGACAGGTGTAGTCAAGATAAGCGACATGGTCTATCTTGATGAAAGTGGGAGGTCAAGCACAACAGAAGCACTGGAAGCCGCGGAGGCTACACCAGCAAGAGAAAGGTGAAACCAAGTGGCAAACTGAAATGGATCTGAGGATGCTAACTGATATGCTTGTTACCCATCTTTATCAAACAAGCCTATCTGTATCATGCAGATGGTTAAAGCAGACATATGGTAATCACTTTTTGGTCAGCGATTCTGCAGAAAGGGACTTTTTGCATGTGCAAAATAACGCCTTGTTATTAGGCCTCTTGCTTTGCTGGGGAACTTGGTTGGGGACTTTTTGTTCTACTTTTATTACATTTTGTTCCGGGTATCTTCTTGTAGTGCATATTGGCCAGAAAGAACTCGCCGTTTGTTTGTTCTAACAATCTATGACTATACGATAACAAATATCTTGCTGTTTCAGTCTTATAAAAAGCTTTTTTGCTCTTACCAAAAAATGGTGTTAACCTTGCTAGCTTGTCCTTCACACTTGTGACGCCTGTTCAAGCAGACCAAATGAAGGGGCAAAACCCAAAAGACTGAGGTTATAGCAGAGCCTTCCAGATGGGAAGACCTATCAGAAAGGCCTACAAGAGAAGCTGAACAGTGGAGAAAAGCTCCAGAAGAAGAGATCGAAAGTCTAATCTAAACCAGTGGTACTCAACCTGGGGGGTCGAATGACCCTTTCACAGGAGTCACAGCAGGGCAAGCAGCTTGGCTGGGGGATGCCATCCACGCAACAGCCTTGCAGGGTAGATCGAGATAGAGCATTCGTTTGTCTGGAGCAATGGAAAAGAGCGAGATCAGCATGGTGGGACAAGAGGCATAACTGAACTGAGAAACCCCGGTGAAAAAACAATTTATATACAATCATGAACAATGGATCTTCACGCCATTGGTCAGTTTCGGTTTAATTTCTGTGAAAGAAAGAACACTTGCATCATTTTATGGTTGGGGGTCACCACAACATGAGGAACGGTATTAAAGGGTCAAGGCATTAGGAAGGTTGAGAACCACTGATCTAAACCAATACTGTGTAGTGGTTAGAACAGCTGCACTTCAATCCAAGAGATTCAGGTTTGAATCTCCACTCTCAGCTGGAAGCTCATTAGCTTGAAATTGAGTGAAAAATCTGACTGGACCTATTTATCATTTTGCATCACAATCTTCGGTTGTATGGCATAACAATAAATGTAAGCGAAATTCCTGTCATTGTTTGTCCACCAGCAAACATAGCTTTACGCCATTCAGAGGTAATGGGTGAATTCATTTATTAGCTGGTTGCTTCCTACACTGGATCTGATATTCAATTAAATTCAGTTGTTTAAAGAAATAATAATAAAATGATAATAAACTGAAGAGAAGATAATTTTTTGTTGTGATGATGGCAATCAGGCTTACCCCTGTACTTATCTATATACTACTGCACTTTTGTTATATATATATATTATTAATAAAATTGAGAAACTGCAGTTAGGTTTTGTGGTAGCCATAACAAGAAAACTTAAATCATTGTAATCTAAAACCCTGAAGGATGAAAAAATGAGACTGCCGCCTACACTTTTCGGCTGGCTGCTAGAGCCAAGGAAAATCTTGCAAGGCCTGGCAGGTGGCATAAGCACACAACCTAGCATTTAAAAGGCAGTAAAGCAACTCAGCAATTCAGTCTTCCAGGCAGGCCAAGCAAAAACAGAAATTGGCACCAGAGAGGGAGTGGCTTCCCCTCCCAAGAAGGAAAGAGCCAGCATGGTGCCCTGGATAGAGAAGCAGACTAGGCTCCTGAAAGATCTGGATTTGAAACTCAGCTCCTAGCAAAGGTCTTGTTGAGTCGCCTTGGGCTATAGTTGGGAGGTCTCTCACCTTGCCACAGATGGGGAATTGGAGGGGGTGGGGAGAGAAGATTGCCCAATCCAGGCTAGGAAATTCCTGAAGATCTGGGATGGAGTCTGGGGGAGGCAGGTACCTCAGAGAGATACAGTGTCAAAGAATCCACCCTCCAAAGCAGCCACTTTAGGGGAAACATCCCTGGAGTCTGGCTATAAACTGTAATTCTCAGTGATTCCACAGGTTCCACCTGGAAGCTGCCCTCCCTCCTTTGGGCCTATTGCAAACTCTGAATTGAGTTTACCCCCACAGGGTTGTTGTGACAAAATGGAGGAGGGAAGAACAATATTCTAAGCTGCTTTGAGTCCCAAATGGGGAGAAAAGCGAGATATAAAGAAATACCATCCTCCATAAAATGCATCAGGGGCAGGGGGGAGATCATGGAACAAAGGAGACTCCCTTTGTACAAGGTCCCATGGAAATAATTTATCTGTCAATGGACATGATGACTTTTCTTTTTAGAAGCTTACTCAGGATGGTGGAAACCAAAGTCAATTGTGAAGAGCTACAGGAGGATCAATCTAAATTGGATGAGGGAGCAACAAATGGTGTTCAGTGTTGGTAAGAGTAAAGGAACAAAAATCCCTAACCTTAAATACATTTTGGTGGGTTCTGAACTAGCTGAGACCAACACTGAAAGAGATCTTGGGGTTATAGAAGACAACTCAATAAAAATGCCCACTTAGTGTGAAAGACAGCAAAACCCCATGCTGGGGATGACTAGAAAACAGATCTGGAATACAGTGTATAGCTCTGGTCACTGTATCTCAAAAATGGTGTTGCAGACCTGGGGAAAATACACATTTTTCCCCTCACAGGTTGGTTTCTGTGAGAAAAGGCTGGAGCATCTGTGGTGGCCTTGGCTTCTGTGCTTTCTTTGTTGGGACAACTGATTAGCCACTATGTGAAACAGGATGTTGGGACCAGATGGACCACTGGTCCACCCCAGCAGGGCTCTTTTTGTATCCATATGCGCTACTCGCAACAAACAGTCAAAGCTTAAGCCACATAAGCCGAAGAATGTGGCCAATGCTGTGACTAAGCACTTTATCTTATTGTAACGAGTGTTTTATTGAATGAAACTGGCAGGGGAACAAAGACTGGGGAGGCGCATGAAAGCATCATTCTGACTGAATGGCCGAAACCGTTTTCCCTGTGTGAAGAACAGCTTAGGAGAAAAAATGGCCAACATAAATTTAAATAATAAATAAATAAATTATCAGCCCCAGTAGCTGCTAGCAAAGGAAGGCCACTCCAGGTGTTACACGAATTCTTCAAACTCTTGGAAAGAACACTGGTCTTTCTAGTCTCGCCGTGTGTCCTCCTCCTTCTGGGAGTCAAATCTTCTGACTTATTCACAGTTTTATAAGGCTGCTGAACTGGTTACTTTTCTGACGCTCTCCTGTGACCATAGATCAGGCTATTTCACAAACATGCATTTCATTGCAGTTTTTGGTTATGGAAATGAAGGTCTCCAGATCCACCCTTAAACTGATCTGCTGCAAGCTTCCAAGTCCACATGGGATCTATTGGGAACATCATGGAAGCTTGTGAAACCACCTCCTCTTTATTCATGGTAAAGGTATCACACTGACATTGATAGAACATAAAAATATATAAAGAGATGTCAAGGACATTTTTAAAAAGCAGGACTTTTTTCAATATTTCTGATGGAAAATTTTAGGAGTATGGAAAAAGCTTCAATGTAATATTTTATTTATTTTTAAATTTTATTTATATTATTTTTTATTTATTTTATTTGGGATTTTTACATCATCCCCTCCCAGCAAGCTAGCTTGGGGCGGCTTGCATCATTTTAAAATAAATAGTTAAAACTTTAAAATCCTTAAAATACTAAAAATGAACATACTAGCTGATTTGCCATCAGGCATCACTGCCTTTAATTTTGGGGTTCGGGGGAGTGGAGCCATATAGAGGGAGACCATCGATGTTTTAATTCAAGTCATCATAATGTTCATTGGCTCCAACCAAATGCCTGGCGGAAGAGCTCTATCCTACCCACCCTCTGTAACTGAGCCAGCTCTTGGGGGGACCGCAGCTCTTCCAGAAGCTCATTCCACCAGGTCAGGGCCAGGACTGAAAAGGCCCTGGGCCTTGTTGAGGCCAGATGTACTTCTCTAGGGCCAGGTATCACCAGTTTGTTGGAATGGGCGATCACCTGGGGGATATAGTTAGCTAAGTGGTCCCTCAAATATGCTGAGTCCATTTAGAAATGAGTTAAATGCTTTTTAAGACAGTGGAGCATAGATGTGGAGCATGAAAAGAAATTACATAAGACAAGCTGTATAGTGATTTAAAACCCACTTTTCTCCCCCTGGGGTTCCAAAGCAGCTGTCTTCATTCTGCCTACCCTCCATTTTATCCTTTCAACATCCCTATGAAAGAGGCCGAGACTTATGCATGTGACTGGCCCATAGTCATCTGGCAAGCTTCCATGGCAGAGTGAGGAATTGAACTTGGATTTCAGTCTATCCCCTGAAGAACATTGATTATTCCTGTCTATATCTACACAATACATTACATATATTCAGAGATGTCTTCTCTGTATAAATACAAACAACTTTGTCCAAAAAATACTGACAAATACACTGTCGACGTGCTTCACACTTTCCGTATCTGTAACTCACCCAAATATGCTGCTAGTTCTACTGTGGGACTGTTTCAGCAATAATAATATGGGTATTTAATGGAGGGGGGAATGTATTTCCTATTTTGAACTTTTATGTTTTTTTCCTCCCTCCACAGATAAACCCCTGAGGCTGGCATAACATGATGCCAATGAGAACATAGTTCACAGAGACCCATTCTAGGGGAAATAAATTGCCTTTCCGCCTCTTCCTGCCAGCTGCCAAGCCCCAGCACAGTTTAGGATGCTGGCTTAGCCCACAGCCAATCACCCTCCTCCTCAGCGGCTAATCACAGGTCCCTGCAAACCCCCAGCAGGACATACAGGCATTTAAGGGCACGCAGCATGGGGCTCTATCTCACTGGCCCATGTCGTGAACACTTAAAAGAGCACGGAGATTTGTACTCTGGTCATGAGAAATCCATCCAAGCACAGACAGTTAAGAGAGGGAGCCAGCATTGCATCTGCTTAAATGTTGCTGTCCTCAGAATCTTTTCAGGCACTACATCTCAGGACATAGCCACAAAAGGGGCTAAAAGGACGGTGTACACAAAAGAGCTAAGCACGGGAGAGTATTGTGTTGTGATGCCCTCCAAGCAGCTCAGTGGCCCCAAAACCCTCAGGGAAATAATCCAAGGAGTCAAGGTTGGTGACTAAGAAAGGCCAGAGAGCCCAGCACTGCAGAGGCTCCCTCTCTACTGGCACTTACCCTGCCACTGGCTCCTGTGGCAGCTGCCAAGCCTCTGCCATGCAATCCTCAAACCCAGGTTTGCAGGCCCCCAGGATCTTCCCCCAGTTTGCAGGAGAAACGGCAGCAGCAGACCAGGCTGAGGTGACACAAAGGAGGCTGTCTGGCTGCACACAACCCAACCACTGAGCTAGAACAATGCTCTGCTAAGGGTACTTCCTCACAGGATCCTGGCCAGGATCCAGCACAGCCTTAGAAATTCCAGCACCTGCTGACAGGGCAGCTGGGAGGTCAATTACCTCTTTGCCTATTTAGGTTGAAGCCTAGGAAGACAGCTTTGTTGGATCAGCAGCGCAAAAGCCCTCTGTTCCAGGCCCCTGCCCAAGACTCTAGATCAGGGATTCTCAACCAGGGGTCCACATGAGCTCTCTAGAGCAGGGGTAGTCAACCTGTGGTCCTCCAGATGTTCATGGACTACAATTCCCATGAGCCCCTGCCAGTGTTTGCTGGCAGGGGCTCATGGGAATTGTAGTCCATGGACATCTGGAGGACCACACTTTGATTATTCCTGCTCTCGAGGGTCCGTGGGAGTTCTAAAGTGGAGTGGTATGGGGGGGGGGCAGGCTGTCTTCTCAGCTTCCACTCTTCTTTCCGGCCTAGATGAGGCAAAGCCCCTATAGTAGTAGTAAAGACGGGGGGAGGGAGCAAAAGGAAAGCCAAGGTTGTGGGTAGTGATGTCACTTACGGAGGTGTGGCAGGGGCGTGGCCAACTGACAGCACCTCTGGGGGTCCTTGAAGTCTGAACAAAAATTTCAGGGGCTCCATCATGGCCAAAAGGTCAAAAAAGGCTGGTCTAGATCCAAGGGTACTTCTTCAGAGGACACCTGATCGGGCTGGGGTGCACAGAACAAGACAGAGGGAAAGTCTCTGTCTACCTCAACCACAGCACCTATATCTCCTTGTCTTCCGTGCATACCTATGGTGCATTTGCTTAACAATCCTTCCTCTCACAACAGTTGCTAGCAGTATGTGCAATGCTGGGGGGGGGGAGGGATGTGGTGGTACTCTGGTACCATGCTATCTGCATAATCCCTTGCCCGGATCATATGTCCCACTGGGGGAGACCAGAAGTACAACCCCAGTCTGGGTGGGCTGCCACTCCCCCCACTCCAGTCAGTGCTACTGGTACATGAACACCTGCTGTGATTATTGCTTGTCTTCCTTTCTTCTCTCTTTTATCCTCCCGAGGACCCTGTGAAGTAGATCAGGCTGAGAGTGTGTGACTGAGCCAAGGTCACCCAACAAACTTCCAGGGAAGCAGAGGATTTGAAGAGAAGTCTTTCAGATTTGCTCTCTTGCTTTCCTATGGGGTGTGGGGTGGGGAGGGGGTTTGCTTTTGGATTTCCCCCCATCCTGTTCAACCTGAAAGCAACTTTGGGCTTTTCGTCTTCTTTGTTCCATGTTTGTACACTCCTCTTCCCATTCTTATGTATTCTGTTCAGCTTCCCATGTTCTGAAATGCGGAGACTGGATTACATCCCCAGCTTTGAAAGCAATTTCTGGATCCTAATGTTTGCTCTCCCTGTGTGTACCTTTGCTCTGCCACAGGCCTTGTGATTTGGGAGAATTCTACTGTGTCTTTATTTATGCTTCCCTTTCTGAGGAGGGTGCAAAGATCTCCCTTGAATCTAAAGAGTTTTGGACTGATCTACAGATCACATTATTAACTTGCCCTTCCTTCATAGCACACAGTGGCTTATATGGTGCATCTTGCCAGAAGTTGGGGGTGGATGGCGGAATATCAAGAACTTCTTTAAACACTGAAGACCAGCAAAGGAGAGCTATTGGAACATGAGCTGGCAAGTGCTGAACAAATTCTTTGCATCCGGTTCCACTCGGGAAGAGGGCTGCCAGATAGCTTTTCCTGAACCAAATTGTTCAGGAAAGAGCTAGGAAGAACTGAGTCAGAGGTATCGAAAGAAGTTCTGGGGTTTAACTGACAACTGAAACATTAGCAGATCACTAGGTCTGGGCTGTAAATTTGGAAGCGTTCTACACACCTTCTAAGCAAGTAAAACCATGCTTAAGATCATTTCAATTATTCTCAGAGTATATTTCATAGGGGCTTTTTCATAGGATAATTTTTTTAAAGTCCTCCAGGGTGTTTTAAAAAAACTGGAGAAAACACACCTTTTAAATCCAGAATTGTTCAGTTTTGACTAGCCCAGGGTAAAATCATAGAAAGCGTTATTGAAGACAGCAGAGGACTCAGTATGGCTTTTTGAAGAGGCTAGCTTCACCTACCACTTAACATTCTTTTCAAGTGTCAGCAGTGCCATGCACAAGGTGAGCCAGGAGACATTTTGAAGAGCCAGATTCGACTCCAATAATACTTTAGAGCCCAACAAGATTGTGGAGGTCAAAACTCCCTTCATCCTGAAAGCGGATGTACCCCAAAACATACCACAAAAATCTTGTTGGTTTCTACTGAATATAACTCGGCTGCAGACCTACCCTCCTGAAACTATCCAGTAGCCCTTGTATACATGGACTTCCCAAAACATTGCTAAGCTGCCTCACTAAAGGCTTCTGAGTACACTTAAGCATCACAGGCTGAAAGAACAAGTCCTTTCAAAAATGTATAATGAATTTAAAAAGAGGATGGAAAAGAAAGAACAAATGGATAGCATTCACAGTAGAAGAAATTTTGTACGGTTTGACAATGATGTTCAAGGCCCTGAGCCATCAAGACTCGGGAGGGTGGTCTATAATAAATATATTAATATTTAATAAATAATAGCAAAGTTCAAGTCCAACGGCACCTTTAAGAGCAACAAAGTTTTATTCAAGGTATAAGCTTTCATGTGTATGCACACTTCTTCAGATTCATAGAAGTGGAAGTTACCATAAGTACAGGTAGAGGGTGAGCATGAAATTACCATCTGTCTGTACCATAAATAAAACGGTGGGAGGAGTTGGAACTCATCGCATATCTGATTGGTCATCCGTCCAACGAACCGCCAATCAGGTAGGCTGCCCTGCCCCTGGCCACATCCCCCTCCACTGCCAGCCTGCTCTACTGGACTGACTGTGAGAGGTAAGACAGCCAGCGAGCCCAAGCTGGGAAGAAGGGGGAGGGAACGGTCGTCCAGCCAGCAACCGGGCCCTGCAAGGGAACGGGGGGGGGGGGGGGGGCAAGCACTGGCCTCGCTGGCACATGAGGGGCAGGGAAGGTCGCACCCATCCTAGCACTTCCCCCACCCCAAAAGGGCTTGCCGCAATCTCTCCAGACCTCAGCAGACCTGTGCGGGGCAGGGGGGGAAGGAGTCCCCAACAGCACTCCCACCGCCCCATAAAGGCCTGCTGATGCCTCTCCAGGACTCATTGGGCCTACCCAGGGCAGGATGGGGGGAGGGAAGGCTAGAACCTGTTATATTTTTAATTACAACAGGCTTTTTTTGCTAGTGAGCATAATAAAAAGTAGAAGGAAGTGACAGCTAGACCTCCCCACCACCCCCACTTTTGTTCACCAGACCTATTTAATTCATTCATCCTTGACCTGAAATCAAGGGTAAACAATGAGATCAAAAAGGCTGCAGATAACACCCAATTGTTCCAGATGCCAAAAACACCAGGACACTTTGAAGAGCTCCAGAAGGGCATCAGCTCAAGAAGGGCACCTCTCCAAATTGGGCATCAAAATGACGGGTGACATTCAGTGCCAGTAAATGCAAACTGATTCCCAGCCAAATAAATTCCTATTTATTAACTGAAACATTCACATTCGTTTCTTCTGGTTCACAATACTAGTTTTAAAGCATGTCTAGTTATTGAAACCAGAATTAAATAATAAGCCCCAAATCTTTCTCTACTCCCACCTTAAAAGAGGCCGACCTTCAATGTATGTACTGAGTGGCCAAGAAAAAAAGGCCATTCAGTTGTGGTGGACACAAGATGTCAACTTGTGTGCAGCGGTGATTTTCAAAGGGTCAATTTGATGCTAGGGATCCTCGGGAAAGGGAGGGATAAGAATAAAACTGCCAGTAGAGTCAAGTCAAGGTATGTTCACATTTGAATTACTGTGTGCAATTCTGGTTGCGGCATCTCAAAAAGGACACTGAACAACTGGAAAAAGTACAGGAAAAGTAAGCACTGGGTTGGTCTAAAAGTCTAAAGTAACTGCAGCTTTTTCATTTACCAAAAAGGCTACTTAGGGTCACATGGCAGAAGTCCACCGGCATGCTGGGGGAGTCTCAAATGTGAGTACAAAAATCTGACTGCACAATGTCAGCATTGCTCATGAGGCCAGAAAGTGAATGGCAGGCTTAACTTACACTATTCACAGGTTTCAGAGCATTGCCTTGATAGTTCGCTTGTGCTGCAAAGTTTAAAATGTACTGTATTCACTTAATTATGAGGGGAAAAACACAATCACCCAATACCTTTTTTTCATGCAACAGCAAATGCGCAGATGTAAAAAGAGGAATAACTCAAACTGTCAGCACAATTTCAAGGCGATACCTGCAGCGTACCTAAGTGGTGGATCTCAAAACCAGCTTACCCAGAAGGAAACATGACTCAGTGCAAAGCTTAAGGAAAGTCCAGGAGAAGGACGAAGACAACCAGTTCCTGGGATCAGCAGTCCTTTCTTTATGGCTGGGTCTCACGAGCCCGTGGAAGACACCTGGGCACTAATGGCACCCTACCTCTACCTTCGGGCATTCCTATACAGCCACGAATGGAATGTGCCTTTGCAGCCTGGTTGGCAATACCAGCTGGCACAGTAAGCAGATGGCAGGCACATTCTCCTTGCTACGGTGAAGGGGACGGCTGTCCGTGTTGCACGAGTGCGACGGGCATGGTGGTGGTGGGGAGGTGAAACAGTGGCAAGGGGCCAGCTTTTTCAATACAGGAGCAGGTAAAGCCACCACTGTCAGTTTCTCAGGCTGGATGATAACCTCTCCTGGGGCATGCTCTGCAAGGGAAACCATCGCCGGTATTGCACCGGCCACAGAACTGGCAGGGGGGTTTCCCAGCCCTGCCCCTGCCCTTCCTTGGCAATCGGTGCCAGCCAGCCGCCCACTTGCCTCCTGCCCGCCCTGCCAACGGTGTGAAGAGGAAGCAAAGGGCGAGCTCACGCCCATGGCGCGCAGGGCAGGGCAGGGCTGGGTTGCCTGGAAGGCGCTGCTCCGCTTGGTTCCCCCCAGGGCCATTTCCACTTTCAGTCCCCACCTGGTCCTGCCTCTTCTCCCGGCCGCCCCGACCAGGACGCACCCGCTGCAGGCACTTGGGCCACGCCACAGGTGTGTGCGCCCCGACCGCCCTCTGCCCATGGGCAGAGGCCCGCGCGCGCTCTTCCCCTCCGAGCCCCAGTCCGGGGGGGCAGCGCAGCCCGAGCGCTCTTCTCTTCTCCCACCAACCCCCCCCACCCCACCCCTCCCGCGCGTGCGCAGTCCCCTCCCCGCGGCGTGGCTGCCCTCGCCCCCTCCCCCACCCTCACCCTCACCCTCACCCTCTGAGGGAGCTGAGGCGGGTCGAGCGACCCCCCCCTCCCTTTCCGCCCCCTTACCTTCCACGGGGTGGGGTAGGGTGGGGTGCCGCCGTCCGCGTCCCGTCGGTCCGCCCCAGCCACGCGACGCCAGGCGACGCCGCTCCGTCCCGGTGCCGGTGCCGGTCCCGTCGGCGAGAGTCGCCCTCAGACTCAGCCACGACTCGCGACTCCCCTGGCGGGCAGGGCAGGGCAGGGCCGGGCCAGGCGGGGCGGGGCCCAGTGCGCATGCGCGCTCTCGCCGGCCGGGTCACGGCGGAGCTCCTCGAGGCAGGCAGCGCCCCGTCTCGCTCGGCCCGCCCGGGATGGAGCCCCCCCCCCCCCCGCTGGCTTCTCGGTCCCGCCCAGGCACGGAGGACCGGCCCGTCCCCTCCGCAGATGCCACGCGCCCGGCTGCTTCCTCTCCTCCCCTCCCCACAGCCTTGCGAGGTAGCAGGCCCCGCCTGAGCGAGATGGAGGGGCAAGGCTCTGGCTGCCAGCCTCCCGGTGGGGCCTGGGGATCTCCTGGAAAGGCGGCTCATCTCCCGGCGACGGAGATCAGTGCCCCCCCCCGAGAGCATGGGGGCGTGGCTCTGGGTGTTGCATTGCGCCCCACTGCGGTCCCTGCCCTCCCCAGGCTCCACCCCCCCCCCTAATATCCCCAAAATTTTCTCAACTTGGGTCTGGCAGCTCTACCATCCATCCATCCATCTAACTATTTTATGTATATACCGCCCTTCCCTTGCAGTTCAGTGTGGTTTATATAGAATATGGAAGGACAATAAGTACAAGTATAATAAAATTCAGTATAACTTCCAAGTGATAACAACGGTAAACGCATTAACATCGTAACTGTGACCCCATTGGCTGGTCAGTTCAGAGTTCCCCTGAAATGTACTCGATGGGCATGCTTGTTCTGTATCAAGGTCAGTATTGCCCACTCCGACAGCAGCTCTCCAAGGTCTCAGAGGCATTTTGCTTTTACCTGGAGGCGCAAAAGATTGAGCCTGGGACCTTTTCTTTGCCAAGCAGATGCTCTCCTCCCCCCCCCCCCACTCATGGGATCTGGCCACCTTACTGTCAACCAAGCTGAGGTGAACTGCAGAGCCCATAGAGGTGCCCTCGAGAACCAGCCACACACACACAAACACACCTCGAGTTGGCTTGCAGTTGTTCCTCTGGTCAGCTCTTGCAAGGACTTGGGCCTCGCTGGGATAACGTTTCTGCATGGAACGGTGCAATGTAAGCACAGTCTTTTATCCCAACACCCTCTGACCGACAAGCCAGTACAGTTATTTATGTGGATATAACAATGAACAGACATTTGCAATGGATAATCTCTTGCTTGCTGTGAGTTTATGTTGAGCCCGGCCCAACTTGTACACATTAGGGGGCCCGATCCTACAGTTGATCTTAACCAAAAGGCTGAGAAGTGATGGGGCCCGATACTGAATCTGACCATCAATTAAGACCAGTATTGCCCGTTCAGACTCTCGGAGGCCTTTTTGCATAAATCTGTGATCTGATGTTTTTACGTGCAGGTGTGGAGGATTGAACCTGGGACCTTCTGCTAGCTAAGCAGATGCTCTACCAACTGAGTTCCAGCCCCCTTCCATTGCAGAAAGGAATAAACTGGACATTGGAGACACTAAGGTACAACCTTCAGGGGGGGAAAGGTAGCCCTGTAAAAACACTGATTCCCATAATAATACCAGTCATGCTAAAGTTAGCCAGCACCACCCAGCACACACACACACACATGCAAAGTAATGTTTCACATGTTAATTTTCAAGTACTGTAAGAGCCCAGGAAATCTCACCCAGCTCCCCAGCAAACAGCCCCTCCTAGATTCAGTGCAGTAGTTCCCAGGGGTTGCACTAGTCCAGCTTCTGCACAAGTCTGAACATTGATCTGGCACTGAGATCCCTGCTACTGGACTCGGGTGCCAAGTCTGTGTGCACATGCTCTTATCTAGCCAGGCCTGGCCAAGTGACGACAGTTTGCATCCACACCTCTGCCTTCCACATTTATGGCTTTTCAAGCTGTTTTCCTCCAAGCACATCTCTAGGGCATAATGTGAGGACAGCCGGTACTTAAGTTAGTCACAACTTTCACTTGTTATGCAGGAGAACCTGGGCTTACAGAAAGAATAGCAGGAAACCTGACACACACACACACTCTATACTTCAGTGTAGGCTTTTGCTATGGAGGAGAGGGGAAAAGTTAAAGCTCTGAATGGAACATCTAATTTTCTTTAATCTAATCCTAGCCAATTAATGTGGACAGTGGCTTGGATTTAATGTTTCAATGCCCTTTACCTTCTGCCATTAGAGTGAGCAGAGAGCATGGCCAGCCGCAGTGAACACGGTCTGTGTAGGATGGAATTACAAGAGCAGAAATCACGATTCGTCCTTCTCAGAATCTATACTGTGTTACTGAAGTTGAGCTGTAGTAATCATTTTATTTATTTATCCCATGTATTTATTTATTTATAGACCGCCCTCCCTTTTGGCTCAGGGCAGTTTATATTGTAACTCTCATAAAACAATTCAGTACAATAAACATATTTATTCAAATATAAACATATTTAACAGTGAGAACTTGTAACGAAACAGTGTGATTTAACAATCAAATCACAGTTTGTCTGCACTGTGGTTACGTTTGCTGTTGGTGCCGTTGATGGGGGTTTCTGGTTAACGGTTGGTGGTGTGTTTACTTGTCTTGGCCAAAAGCCTGGTGGAAGAGCTCCTTTTTGCAAGCCATGCAGAATTGTTTTAGCTCCGGCAGGGCCCTGATGTCATTTGGGAGCTCGTTCCACCAGGTGGTGGCCAAGACCGAGAATTGCCCTGGCTCCAGTCATTGACAGACAAGCTTCCCTGGGGCCAGGGATCACCAGTTTGTTGGTGCCAGTTGAGCGTAATGCTCTTTGAGGCTGGCTCCACCTCCTGCGGCAGCCATTTTGCTGCTGCACCCAGCATGCCGTGTCAGGCTCAAAAAATTATTGATTGATTGCGCACACACCCCACCCTCCTCTCGCGGTTCAGGGCAGTTTACAGAAAACGTAGAAATCATAATACAGGTACAACATGGTTCAGTAATAATAACCGGACAACAATAGTAACAGTAATAGTTGGCAACATTTTTTTCTTAGTTGGAACATTATCAGTAACATTACTAGCTAACTGAATCACATAGGTTGGTCAGTCCAGGGTTGCCTTTCGGTTTGTTCCAAGGACACAACTGTGTGAGGGGAGGGGGTTCAGAGAGCCCAGTATATATTGCTTCAGCTGGACCTCAACCAAAGGCTTGGGGGAAGAGCTCCATTTTGCCGGCCCTGGGGTCGCTCTGGCAGGGCCCAGACGCCTTCTGGGAGCTCATTCCGCCAGGTGAGGACCAGGACCAGGTGGGGACCCTATTTGCTCTCTGTGGAAAGGAGAGGGTTTTAAAAGCATTTGTCTCTCCCAAGCTTGTCCTTTCCGCCTGTGTACGTTTCATAACGCTGTCCACTTGGACAGCCAGACTCTGTGGGGAATACAGCCTCCCCTGATGCTTGTTTCTTTCTCTTCTGCTGTGCCTAATGCGCAATCCTTTTGATAATGGGCCACTGAAACAGTCAGCAGTGCAACCCTTTGAGTCTGGGATTCTATGTAGCAATGAGAATGCCTTTGCTCAGGAGATGCTTGCATAACTGGGAAGAAGGGGGGTGGTCCGTTATGTCCTAAATGTTATGTTGTTTAGCCAGATGGCAGCGATGAAAACACAAAGCTGCCTTATACTGAATCAGACCATTGGTCCCTCAAGTTCAGCATACTCAAACTGGTGGAGACTCCAGGGATCTCAAGCAGAGATCTTTCACATGAACCTGGATTTTTAACTGGAAATGCTAGGGATTTGAACCTGGAACCTTCTGCACACAAAGAAGATGCTCTTCCACTGCACCACAGCTCCTGGCAAGACACTCAGACACAGAACCAAGCAAGGGGTGCATCATTTGCAAAGCTGAAGTGTAATCAACCCTAACAGAACCACAAGCTTTCACATCCAGTGCTCCTGAGATGATAGAAGTCGCCTGTTTACAGAAGGAAGACTCAAGCTGCAGCCCAAGAGAGAGATCTAAGAAATCCCAAGAGCTAAGCTGCCATACCACATGGACCAAAATTTGCCTTGTTGCTGTCCCCCGTAGGGTGCCAATTTCCGGTTGCAACAGAAGGAAAATATTAGGAAGCTTGAAAAGCCAATCAGGTCACCAGTTGACAGCTAATCCTGCAGGGATCTATCAATAGGAGCCAGTCACAGAATGACAGATCAGCTGGTGGAGCAGACAGGAAAGCTGTTGATACAGGAGTGTTTCCAGCCATTCACAGATTTCATGGGACATCCACTGAGCCCCTCCTCCATTGTTTCCCCCGGAGGAGGGCCAAAATCGGGTCTGCAGTGGAAGGGGAGAACTGGTAGATATAGCTGCTGGGAATGCACACACAAAGAGAAATGTTGTTCCATCAGAGAAGCAATTTATAATTTCATTTTCAAAATACTCTGATTTTTGGCTTCCGGCACAGCTTATAATTAAAACTCTTGTACCCTGCCATCAAGCAACACTGTCTACACAAACTATGGAGACAATGGCTCACACGAACAATCCAGCCTGCACCTGTGTCACAAACACAGACCGAGAATGAAAAGTGCATGCCAAACAGGTCACTCAGGCCACAGAGACCTGCTACAGAGGGCAAATTAGTCGCACACGCAGGCGTATTAAGTAATTTGGGGTTTAGAAAACAGTCCGCAAAACAGATGAACATTTTACATGTGGAGAGCATGGAGACAAAGGTAATCCTATGCCTTCTACTCAGAAGCAAGCACCATTTTTTTCTTTTTGCATTGGAACTTACTCCCAGGGAAGTGTTTTTAGGACTGCAGCCTAAGACTACTCCCAGTTCAGCCACAGCAGGCCAGATCACTCAAGGAAGTGCCTTGACTACACGCCAGGAAGCTGCACAGAGGAACTATTATAGAACCCATGCATTAATTTTATATATGGGAAAACCTGAAACTGAGAAAGCAAGCTAGTGAGTCCTACAACAGGACACTGCAGCCCACCCCAGAAGTCACCTAGGAGGGCATAAGGTTCACACAGAGCCAAGGCAGAGAGCCTGTATGGTCTTGAGGTTAGAGCATCAGAGGGCCAGGTTCAAATTCCTGCTCTGCTATGAAACTCACTGGATGATCTTGACCTAGTCATATACTCAGCCTGTCCTATCATACAGGATTGTTGTGAAGATAAAAGCAGAGCCATGCACACTGCTAGAGCTTTTTGGCAGAAAGCGCCCAGCAGTACATTGTCACTTGTGGGCACCAAGTTTTGGACTTGGCTGTTCTCCACTAGAGACTAAACTGCCTCAGATTAGGAGGGGCCATCAATTTTCTAAAAAATCATTAATACTTATATACTTTTTTTGGGTGGGGGTGATGCCATAGGGCCTCTTTCAATTGATCCCTTTTACGACCTCAGTGTACAGTAACCCAGTCCTGACTGGCACTGGTTCCTCATCTCCAAAGAAAATTCCCAGTTACTCCATAATTCCCCCTTGTTCTAAAATCACAGACCAGACTCTACCCTTGTAGTTCATGGCTAGGCTTATAAAATGTGGGTTGGTAGGTGAAAGATAAGGGGGTGGGGAATAAACCACAGAGCAGAAGTTAGGGATGCTAGTCTCCTGGAAATACAGCTCATCTCCAGACAAAAGAGGTCAGTTCCCCCAGAGAAAATGGCTACTTTGGATGGCGCCCAAGGGCAGAACATTGGGGGACCCCTGCCATGTACAGTTGCCCTCAGAAGCTTAAGTGATCCATTTATTTCAGGCTGGTATAATCAAATTAGCTCCCTATGGCCCTTGCTCCCCTAGTTTCTGGGACATTCCTGTTTCCTACAGAACTCTGCCTTCTTATTTTTATTCCTTGGACTCCCTTCAAGCAAGGAAAGCACTACTCCCAGCAAGACTAAATGTCTTCCCTTCAAAAGTGACCCATATCCCTAAATTTGAGCGACTTTGCCTCTGTGGTTGTGGTGTCCCTTGGTCTGCCCAGCTCTTCGCAGCCAACACATCCCAATTCAAGACAATATAACCAAATTGGCTGAACTGCAGGAATGGATGGCAAATTCTTGAATTGCTACTTAAACAAGAATCTTACTCTGTTGGCCAAAACTGCAAATGGACTAATTTCTGTGTTAAAACTCAGTCTTTTGTATTTGCGAAAATGCTAGCCTGCGCATCAGGTTTCAGTGTATATCACCTATGTCCATCTGTGTTGTGGTTATCTGTATTTATTTGAATTTTTATGCCATTCAGGGTAACGGGTCTCTGAATAGAGTGGACATGCTACAGCTGTCAAAATACCTTCCTCTGAACAAAACAAAACAAAAACTTAGCAATGTGGATTGACGTATAAAATATTGAGAAGCTGGGCAGGTGGGGGAAGGGAAATCCCTGTTTCCCAAATCAAATTAATGTGCTCTGAGTGGGTGAAGAGCATTGTTAGCATTGGCTACTAAGCCTGTATGCGGGATAAATTGGGCTGGGAGCAGTTCTAGAACGACTGCTTTAAAGAGCCACAATCAGTTGCAGTAATTTCTCAAACAAAGCCTTAATCCAACACCGAAAGAGATAGCTGGATTTTTTATACAAGCTATTGGGAAGGTTTGTTCACCCCGGTGCCGAAGCAGATGAAAAAGAATGGTCTTCCCGTCTCACTTGATTAAAATATAGTAGATAATTTGTTTTCTATGCTGGAACTATTAACGGCGTTTCACTGGCACTAAGAAGTACAGGCAGAGATTGATTTCATGGCAACATGGCCTCCCAGAGCCCCACCACAACAACAGAGAAAGACAATTATTTCTGTCGATCGCAGCCTTGCCTTCCTTTTCTTTGCTGTCTCCCATGTCAGATTTTAGATGGCTAAGTTCCTTGGGGCCCAGACTGATCTTCGCATCCTTTACAAAGCGTCATGCGCAACGAGAGTGTTATCAACTTTAAAAAATCTCTTTCCAACTTGGATGATTCACAGTCCTCATCCAGAGTTTCCATTCCCCGGGATCTCCCACAACAGTGATGGACATAAGAAACTGTTTATTTTTAAACCATCTTGGCTCAGCTGTGTTTCCATCACAGGGAATAGGTCACATATTCCCAACCCTCATGGGAAAAAAAGTAGAATTGAGATTGGCCTTCCTTCAAGAAATGAATCACGGCTTTCGGTTACTCCAGAACCCCAAAAGGAGATCTTCGTTGAGATTTGCTCTGTGGAGATGTCGGTGGCGTTTCCGTGCGGAACGGAAAGCCTTGATGGATGTCAAATGATTGATACAGATAGACCATTAAACGATTAATAACTCGTCAAGGGTCCCAGTGGAGGGTACAATGTATCTTCCACCCTACTGAGTGTACAGCCACTGATGAGGCCACAACAAAACAAAATCAGAGTCCAGTGGCGCCTTTAAGACCAACAAAGGTGCCACTGGACTCTGATTTTGTTTTGTTGTGCTGCTTCAGACCAACACAGCTACCCCCACTTGAATCTGATCAGGCCACAACGAAGGAATTGACTCAGGAGTCCTCAGCATGGTGCCACTGAGACTTTTCTTGGCACACGCCACGGGTTTTTAGGAAGAAGATGGAGTTTTTGTCTAGCTGGGTTTCTGACCAGCCATTGGAGATGTGATTGGCTGTTCAGGTTTTTAAAAGATGTGCTGGAGCTACCACAGCAACACACAACGATCTTCATAACTATATGACTGAAGGTAAACCACGGCTGGCTCCACCTCCTGTGGCAGCCAGTTAATGGCTGTGCACCCCCCAGCCTACACCACAGGCTGGAAAAAGGTTGGGGACCTCCAAATTAACTGTTTGCTGGTAGATCACACAGCTGGCAATCTCACCCCCAACACAACTTCCTGCAATTATCTCTGTTGGAATTTGCACCGAAGAAAACGTTACGTTTAAGTGCTGAGTCCCACAAGCCTTCTATGACCTTTGCATTCTGCCCTTGTGAGAGGAATGTTGCCCATGATCCAGGAAAAACTAGGTCAGGAAAAGGGCAGGAGACAATGTTCTGGAACTGTCAGGATGGGCCTTCTCAAGGAAAACAATTCCACCTATTTGACCAACCCTCCCACCAACTCCAGCAGGAAACGGTAGTGACCGAAACAATAGCTCTTATCGGAGCATATTTTTAGGGCCAAGGAAAAATAGAAAATATCTTGGAAACACTTCCTGTTTACAAGCAGCCGTACAACGCAAATGCAGAGGCGCACGATCCATTCCCCAGCAAGCGGGTGGCTCAAGCACGGAAGAGCCAAATTGTGTTCTAGCCTGCCTTAGTGTGAGTGCGTGTGTGTGGGGAGGGGGAGTACTAAATTGCAGCAAAAGGGTTAAATGCAAGATCAACAGAGAAGCATCACTTGAGTTCAGCCACACCCATGCGGAACTCCCTCTCCTGACTGTTTTTCTGTGTCTTACCCTATCACAGACTGAATAGCCCAGGGGTAGTCAACCTGTGGTCTTCCAGATGTCCATGCACTACAATTCCCATGTGTCCCTGCCAGCGTTTGCTGGCAGGGGCTCATGGGAATTGTAGTCCATGAACATCTGGAGGACCACAGGTTGACTATCCCTGGAATAGTCCATGCTAGCATAAACCCATCAGATCTCAGCAGGGAAGCAGGGCTGGCCTTCGTTAGTTTTGGGATGGGAAGAGATGGGCTAGGTTCGCAATGTAGAGGAAAGCCATGGCAAGCCACCTCTGCCTATCTGTTGCCTTGAAAACCCCAAAGGTTCGTTGTTGCTTGATAGGACTTAATCATTATTAATCGCACATCCACCCCCTTTCCAGAGTCTTCTCATCTCCCTCCCAAAGCCCCCTCCGCCAGCATTACTGCCCTGCAGCCACAGACTCTGCCATCTTAGCACATGGCAAAGGGGGGGGGGGAGAACAACTGCAAATTGGCATCAGTTTTTGCATTTTTTAAAAAAACTCTTAGCAAACAAGAAATTAGAGTTAACAACATTAACCGCACCAGGTAGTATGAATCTTTCTTGTCAGGAAACTGACAAGGCTGATAATAAAACCGTTTCAGTAGGCAGGGATGATGAAGGGTGTGCTGAGTTTAATATCCGGCTTGATTTGCATGTATAATCAAATGGGTGCTATTTTTCTAAAAGAACACTGAGATTGGGATGCCGGCTTCCAGGTGGGACCTGGGACCATTCTGCACACATAGGATAGTGCACTTTCAATGTGCTTCTGCAGCTGGATTTTCCAGTGCAGAACAGGATAATCTAAAGTGCGTTGAAAGTGCATTATCCAACGTGTGCGGAATGGGCCCAGGGGATCCCTCAGAATTAGAGCTTACCTCCATATGACAGAGATCAGTTGTCCTGGGGGGAATGGATGCCAGTCATCTCCAGGCTGCATCCCCAAATCGCCCAAAGTTTCCCATCCTGGACCGGGCATCCTTACCCTTCATCGCCCACCAGTGTCCAGGGGGGACCTGTCACCTATTTTGAGAGTGTCACATGACCATACACCCTCCATTTTGTCAGCAATAGTGTCTTCCATTTTTCCCTGCGACCGTCTCCCACCCGTCCTGGGAATCTCAGCAAGGCCTTTTGAAGCCCTTGTCTCAACATTGTTTGCCAAGGGAATCAGAGGGTGTGCAAATGAGGACATCGTTGGCAAGGAGAATAGGTTGGAGCAGGCTACTTGGCATAATTACATTTTTTATTATGAAATAGAAGGGCCAGCTGGCTGGGATGCAGAACAGATATGCTGGCACAAAAGGCCCCAAAAGAAATTAGGATATTAAGCATGGGCAGCTCTGTGGCCATTGGGGGCAACTTCTGTAACGTCCTAACGGGAAAGCCTGTCAGATTTCAGGCCTGTAAAACAGCAGTCTTCCACCAGGCCTACTTTTGAGGCAAGGACAAGTGAGAGTCCCCCTTCCACCTCCCTTCCTCATGCATTTTTATTCCTTTTCCATCTCCTACACGCTTGTGGGGTCCATCATAGTATCAGTCAGAATGACCAAGAAGAAAATCGGGGCTGCGGAAACAGTGACAGTATTAGATTTTAAATTGTTTCATCATGTTTTAAAATACGGTTTACAGTGATCATGTGTCGCGAGCTGTCCCCAAGCCCATGAGCAGGGAGGGGCGGCCTAGGAATCCAAGTATAAGTAAATAAATAAGTAGGGTTGGTCCTGGCTAGCACTTGGAAGAGCGAGCACCAAGGCATACCGGAGTCATGATGTGGAGGGCGGGTCGACATGATCATATACATGGTCTTACCACCCAATGAATGTGCAACAAATTTTAAAAATATATTTTAAAAAATCAATGAATTCCCACCCATTTGGGAAACCCCTCCCGGGCTGTCAAATAACCCCAGGGTTTCATGAAACCCTGATTGAGAAAGCCTGCTCGACCTATATGTTTGGCGGAGGGAATTTTGCTCCATTTGACCTGAAAAGGTGTGCTTGAACGTTGTTGTTGTTAGGTGCGAAGTCGTGTCCGACCCATCGCGACCCCATGGACAATGTCCTCCAGGTCTTCCTGTCCTCTACCATTCCCCGGAGTCCATTTAAACTTTCACTGACTGCTTCAGTAACTCCATCCAGCCACCTCATTCTCTGTCGTCCCCTTCTTCTTTTGCCCTCGATTGCTCCCAGCATTAGGCTCTTCTCCAGGGAGTCCTCCCTTCTCATGAGGTGGCCAAAGTATTTGAGTGCTTGAAGACAAAAGCTTATATCTCGAATAAAACTTTGTTGGTTTTACAGGTGCCCCTGGACTCCAGCTTTGTTTCACTGCTTCAGACCAATACAGCTACACACTTGAATATATCTGAGGAAGTGTGCTTGCACACGAAAGCTTATATCTTTGTCGGTCTTAAAGGTGACTCAGACGTCGTTCTACATTCTGCAGCTCCCGACCAACAGGGATCCCCTTTTGGAATTTGTTTCGGTGTGAGGTTCTGCAAATCACAGCTTATCTGAGGATGTGAGCCATGACTAATGAAAGCTCGTATTGAAATTCATGTTGTTACTCTTTAGGGTGCCCTTGGACTTTTGTTCTATTTAAATTTCTGCTTGGCTTCCTCACTAGGCAAGCCTCCTGGAATTCCAAACCTATGCGCTGGTGGTTGGCTTAGATCCCTGGGATATCTCAAGTGCTCTTAAATCCCCAGAGATAACATTCCTGCTCTGCAGAAATGGATAATGTTCTCCATTCTTCTCGCTGCTCCTCTCTCTGTGGTTCACATTGCAGGAAGTTTTTTCGTGGGTGGAGTTAGGCAGTTTGGGGCTCCTTAGTAGTACGTGTGAGGAGTACTTTATAATATTAACGTTGACTGCTCACTTTAACCTTGTTCCTCCCACCCCCATAATAATCTCGGATTTTTCTGAATTCCCTCTTCTGGTTTCTTTTCATACCTTGCTTGAAGCTTTGTCCCTTTGTTCTAAAGTTCCCTTAGAGATGTGTGTTATTCTCGTTCAAGTGTTAAAACATAAGCCTGCAGGAGAGGCGGCAAAATGTTTTGGCTTTTCAAAAATGACTATGGATCCCTGTAAGGATCGTGGCTGTACTCACAATCATCTGCTTCAATCTTCCCTTGTTAATATTTAGTTTTAGGGGGTTGATTTTGCATAACTTTGTCATTATACCTGTTTTAAAAGCGCCACATTAAAAAAAAAACAGACAAAAAGTGGAGTGAACATTGACTAGGGACGCCAGTGAAAGATTGGGGCCAAATGTCTACTAATTTCTTTGTGATGGTTAGGGCACATATGGTTTATTTATGTGGGGCCTGCTGTTTCTCATATTGTTTCCCCCCCCCCCCAATTATTCGCTTTCCAGTTGAAACCATTTTGGTTCTTTGTGGTTCTCCACACAGCATAAAAGCATGTCACTGTAATCTGAGACATGGGAACCCTGACCCCTAGATCACTACCAAATTCTAGATTTAAATCTACCCTTTATACTTTCCCATAAAACTTTATCAAATATATTTTGCCTTCAGTTATAGCAGCTTTGGGAGCAGAATCCTATAAGTGGTCATTCTTCGCAGCCAGAAAGTATTTGTGGTCCTTTCTGTGGTCTCCATCAGCTTCATGCGATTGCTTTTAAGCAGGTGTTATCAGTTCTGATGCACTTCCATGGAGATTTCATCCATTTGTGCAGTGTTTTTTCAGATATCCTCTGGTTGGACAAGAGATGTTGCCGGGTGTAATTCTGGATTTGTCGTAATTTATTCTGACACCGAAGACTCTAGCGTATTTGTCCAGTTCCTCTTGCATCTGAGAAAAGGGAGGGTTCTTTGGAGGTACCGTAGAGTGTAAAGCCATTGTTACGCTATTGCTTTTGAGAGACGTATTAGGATATCTAATTGCTTCAGCAAGGTATTCCAGAGACAGGGCAGAGAGGCAGGGAAAGAACAGGTCCCCCTATTAAGTTTTCCAGTGAAGCAAGAAGTCTGTTGATCAAGTTATTAACTTTTATATGTGCCTTCAGGCTGCTATGAAGTGCTTTGATCCGATCGCCAGGAAACCTCTCGGTACAAAGCTGATACTTCTCAATGTCTCGGAAAGAAAGGGCTCCTCCAGGTGGCCAAAGAAACCTGAGTCTCAAGTGAGCACAATGTGAGCGGAATGGATTTGATTTTGCAATAGGGCAACATTTAAGGGACACTTGATGTTGTTAGAGGTTTTCCTTATAAACTTATAAAGCTCGATTGAGCCACATTTATATATTCCTGGAGGAAAGAACTGATGCCTGCCAGCAAGGAGGACTATTTTCACCTTGGTTCAGCAGGGAAATAAAATGCCATGAAGAACTTCGAGAAGGACTACAATCAGTGCCTCTTGCCTCACTGCCAGGGATTCTATTCTGATCTAGAACTCCATTAATCAGTTAAGGGCATCAGCTCTTTAGATGCTGAGCTGCCTATAGACTTCAACTACGCTGTCAGTCCTTCTAGGACTTAAAAAAAGTTTTGATGAGTACTGTTGGATTTTTGTAAAAGTATCCAGTCCCTGAGTTCATTAGACATGAGTCTTGCAAAAATGGTTGTGTTGTTTTTGCCCTAGTTTATCTCTGCAAGATTCATCAGAGGGGTATATTATATCATCACCAATTAATATATCATTCTCAGCATAGACAAATGTATAGATCCTTAAAATGCCATGAACAGACAACAGATTTTTCTACAGAACTGAAAAACTACAGGGCTACAAAAAACCTGATGCTGAAAATACACGGGAGATTAAACCCCCCCCCAAAAAAAGAAATAACATCTGAACCTTTAAGGAACTCAGCTGCCATTACGGGGGTTACTAGGCAACCACAATTTTACCAGCATTCAAGCCTTGGTTTCTCCCAGTGAAAGGGTCAGGGAACGTTCTAGGGGTATTTTGGCCTTTGTAGGAGATCTCATTGGAGTGAGGCCTGGCTGTTCACTCGTCAATAGCAGTTAGCCCAAGAAAACCAGCACAGAATAGTGGTTTGTTTCAGACTAGGACCTGAGAGACCCGGATTCAAGACCCCTTCTGCCACAGAAATTTCCTCGGGGTGATCTTGGGCTAAGACATACATCCTCAGCAGAACCTACTTCACACCATTGTTACAAGAATAAAATGGAAGAAACTGAGGCTTCTGTATTCACTGTAGAGAAAGGCAAGGTGGAAATGAAATAATATAGCTGAAAATGGGGGGGGCAGATGTAAGTGGAGCAAGGAAAGGTGAAAATATGGGAGTTGACAAGAGAAGCAAAATAGGATATAACTGGGGAGGAGGATACAGAGGAAAGTATGATGACTTCCCCCCTTCTTGGAACACCGTAATTTGAAAGATTCAGAAATACTGGCATACTTGGGAAAAGATTTATTCTATTCTTCAGAGAGCTCTTGCTTTTAGGCTATAAAACAGCCTAACCCAAATAGATGAGTGGCTTTTGGTCTTACTTTGTCGATTACCCATTTCAGATGAAGCACAGTCCATTGATTTTCATCTGTGTCTCTCATTTCTCATCTCTTTTTCTCTTTCCAATTGTTTATATGTCTATTTGGAGCACTTAACTTGATGCAGCTTTTCAAGTTTCCATACTCATTCCTCAAATTGCTTCCTATTATCTCTTTACCAAATTAGGTTGCCTTTTGCTTTCATGTGTCTCTGGCAGCATCCCTAGCCTTTTCTTCCTTCCCAGTGAGGGAATTAAATACTCTCGCTTCCTTTCAATAGCTTGATTAAGGCCCCTGATATTGTCAAGCTTAAAAGCCTACATTATTGAGAATTAACTATCTGCAGTCATTCTTGTTTGTTCTATTCAATTTTTCTCCACTTATGATGGTCTTGGGGTAAACAAATGGCACAACTGCTTCCTCTGAGGTCTCCCTTTGATAATTTCTCCCCTCCTCCCACCAAACAGGCCCAGGCAACTAAAATCAAACCACAAGCAAAGCTGCAGGTCTTCAGCCTAGGAGAGACAGATTTTATGATCTCCATGTTTTCTGCCAGCGTAGCTGAGTTGATTGTGACTGTGAAATGATATCCCTGACATTTTTTGGAGGAAGGTATGTGTCATAATTTTGATCTGCAAGAGCCTGCTGCTTTCTCACTTTTCTTGATTTCCAGATGTTTCCCCCACCCCACCCTGTCGTTTCATGTGACATTGTTGGCAATTCTCTTCTTGCCATCTTTGTGTCTGAGAAAGATCATCCAGGGGAAGGGGGTCGTATTTTTAGATGATTTAACAGATCGCTGCCCTCATACACATGTTAAAAGTATTCTTCCTGTTGCGATTGTGCAGGAACATGACAAGGAAACCCCACCAGAACAGTAGTTCCCAATTTCTGTAACTGCTCTCATTTGCTACATATTAGAAAAGGCATCCTGGAAGAACTCTTATTTCAAACAACTGAGTTTTCCTAGCTGCAGCTAGAACTTTTTTTTTTTTTTGGAAGGGGGGGTTGGGTGATGCACAAACACTGAATTCCCAAGCAGCACTGCTCTTTTCATTAGGAAGCTTTCGGGGTCAGGCCCTTCCGTGTTTTCAGGAAACACTCTGAACAGTAAGACATTCCTGTCCATTTTTAAAAATAATGTTTTAATTGTTCTTAGAGAATTATTGAGCCCATCTTTCTTGTAATGTAAGCCAGAAGTCATAGCTGTACTGGCAGTGGAGGTAGCTTCCTTAAATGTGCTTTTAATTTCCTATTTTTACTATCTGCACATGGCCTACATCAGGGATTCCCAACCAGGGGTTCATGGACCCCTGGGGGTCTGTGAGAGCTCCAGAGGAGATCTGTGGCCTTTCCCCTCCTACCTTAATAGACGTAGCCACAAGCTGCCAGAGCTTGGTGGGTAGGCCGTGGGTGTCAAAATGAAAGAGGGGGAGCTCCTGCCATTCTTTCAAGCCAACATGAGGTGGAGCTGCCATAGTAGCAGTAAAGGTGGGGGGAGGGAGAAAATGAGGGCAACAAGTGCAAATAGTGCGGTGACTTCTGGTGACTTGTCACTTCTGGAGTGTGTGGCATGGAGGAGTGGTCAGCTGACATCACTTCCGGGGGTCCGCGAAGCTTGAAAATTTATTTTGGGGGCTCCTCCATAGTCAAGAGGTTGAAAAAGGCTGGTCGGACCTCCAAGAGTAGCTGATTCTGCAGGGCTACAACTCCAAGTTCTACTCAATCCCACCTTTGAATGGAAGAGACTTTGCACTTCTGAAGCCAGCTGAACAGGGATGGGAAAGGGCCTAGGGGAAAATACTCAGAGCTGCTTGAAGAAACAGAACAAGAATAGCAGCGATTTCAGGGACTAGAAGCACAAAAAAAGGGGGAAATGTTTTTTTCAAGAAGTTCCCCCCCCCCAAGGGTTAAACAGGCTAAAATTTGGGAGCACTGAAAAGAAACTCCTGTGAATTATTTTCGTTTTTGGAAAAGGCATCGTAAGACAAGGGATTTATCAGTCAAAATGTATAGCATTGAAAAGTCTGAGGGTTTTAAAATCTGTTCAATGAAAAAAAATGGGGCGTTCAGGGGGGAAACTGGGGGAACATTGCTATGAATATTTTTCCCTTGAGATATTTTTAAAGCAAGGTTTCATTCAAGATACGTAGCATGATTTAATATAAAATAAGCTACAGTCTTACACAATTATTATATACACTCGCACAATTGAATCTTAAAGAGCATATCTGTGGTTTAAATGTGAATAATTTCGGCAGCAATATGCTATGATTTCTTTAATGATGATATATTATTAAAAAGTCCAGTGTTCTCAGTGCTACAAATTTTCTTAATATCCATATATGTTACAGTGCTGTGTACTATGACTGAATCAATGTTTTGTGTCCAAATACATTCTTTTGATCACTACAGAATTCTTCTGCCTTCAATTTTTACTTTTATCCTACCTCTCAGGTGGCAAAAAAATGGGACAGTAAGGCAGCACAAGCTCTCAGATACCGTATATATTTGCAATTAGCTTCCATAAATGTGCCAATTGTATATGCTAAGTGAGAAACAATGCATTTTGTGTTTCTAAGATAATTAAATAAGTTTAACTTTGATAGGAAAAGTACTGCATACATTTCAATTTTTTCTGAAATTTCTATCCCCCACCCCACCCCACCCCAAGTTAGTTTGCCGTGGCTTCAACATTTCTGGAAATTTTACATCAGTGCTTGCACTGTTAGTACGATGCGTTGACACCACGTGGTTGTAGAATTCCTGCCCAACAACTCTCGGGTGAATCCTTTTCCCCATCTCTGCTCAAGAGCCACGTTTCAAAATATCAAGACACAACTACGGGGCTTAAGGTAAAAATCATGCTGGGCGAAGAGATTCAGCAAAGCTAAGTCTAAGCACTTGGAAAGCAGGAATACAACGCCGCTAAGCAGCGACAACAGATAAGGTCACAAGAGGCGGTTAAAAACTTTCCGGAAACATACAGCCCTTAGCGATTGCTCGGGGTCGTTTATTGCAGAACCTAAAAACTTCCCCCAAAGAAATGCCGGGGAGTGTCAGAAAGTGACCTGCATAAATCCTTTATCAATATATTATTTCCAATATAATGCACGGTTTGCTTTCGAAGAACTTGTTGTCTTGGCCGCAACGCCAAAGCTCAGGGTCATGATACAAAAAAAGCAAAGATGCTTGGTTGGTGCCAGCCAGCCAGACTCCCTTCCCTGTGAACAGGTGACGTTCAAAAGAAGCTATTTACATTCGGATTGGGTACACGCTACTTTAAAATCCTTTCACAGTGACTGGAGCTCGGCTGATAACGGGCCGCTTATCAGCCATGTTAGACGCTGGCCCTGTTTAAAACCCCTCCAAGTTTACAACTGCAGGGAGATGATTCTGCCCTCCCAGAAGCACCAGCTGGGAGGAGAACGAAATAAGGAAAGGTGAGGAAAGGCCCCGCCCTGCTTTAGAGGCTGCAAAGAGTCCTATCATGACGCGACAAGACGATCGAAGCCAAAACAACTGCGAGCATGGGCATTCTCAGGAGGGCAGGGGGAGAGCAAATGCCTCTTGCCTCTAGAGCAGGGGTAATCAAAACTGCAGCCCTCCAGATGTCCATGGACTACAATTCCCAGGAGCCCTTGCCAGCATTCGCCAGCGAATGCTGGCAAGGGCTCCTGGGAATTATGGATATCTGGAGGGCCGCAGTTTGACTACCCCTGCTCTAGAGCTTAGTGCAAGGCTGTGTTCAAGCAACGACCTCGGTTCTTCTCCCAAACGTCCTTCCTTTGGGTCCCCTTCTCACTACACAAATGCTTTGACCGCAGCCAAGTGCCACTGCACTAGATGCACTGAAATTACCCACCCTCTCGCCCTTCTAGGGTGACTTCAGTACAAGAGACCCGTTGGTGACAAATTCTCACAGGCAATACAGGGAGTCTCCACAAAGTCTGCACAGGGGTTGGCAGGAAGAGTAATAAACCAGACATGTGCCATTGCCTTCCAGCTTCGGTTGCTTGTGAAAACTTGGTCCAGTACAACTTGGTCCAGGCAACTGGTGCATATAAGGGATGGATCACCTCCTCTGTTTTAGAGGCAATGCAGTGTGATGGTGTCAGCTAGATCGCCAACACCACCAACAGAGACCTTCAGTGCCACCCACGCTACCTGGAACCAGAATGCACACAAAGTTGTGGTGAAAGAACTGACAGCACTCCCCTAGCTGTTGCGTGGCAAATTCTCCCGGGAGCAAAAATCTGCAAAGATGTAGGTACTGGACCAGGCTAGGGGATCGATTCAGAGCACCAGCTCTCGAGTTTGAGACCTACAGCTTTCTGGTTCTTGCACAGCTCCTGGGAACAGGCAGGGGGCAGATCCCCAACCTAGAGCTCATCCTGCAAGGATGGAGCTCGAGGAGAATCCAGAGAGGAACCTCAAAAGCAAAGCAAACGTCTGTTTGTTGAGCGTGCACCTGCTTTTGTCATTTGAAGCGTTAAATCTGAGAGCGAACTAAAGCTGTGGGCGTGCGAGGCAGAGGGAAGACAGCAGAAGCCACAAGAAAACTGCCGCACAAGCCACAGACATGCCTCCTTCCTTCCTTCCTTCCTCCCTCCCTCCCTCCCTCCCTCCCTCCCTCCAGTCAGCTGTCTCATGATCACTTGCTCCTTCCACCCAATATGTCCTGGCTACGTTTTCTCTCCAGCTAAAAAGTGGACTTCAGTTTTCCATTAAATTCTAAGCACCGCCCTCGAATATTACGAGCTATGCTTTGAAGCGCTACTGGGCTAACCGTATCTCAAGGAATTGTCTTAGTCCTAGCAATGCCCTCTGGGAAAAGGGTGAAGCAGCAGGCTCTTCTGCCCTGGCTAGCTGTTGGAAGGGGGAGAGAGGCCAGTAAGCCATTGGGCACTCAAGATCTCCCCATTGTTGATTTTCTAATATCCGTGCAGGGCATGAGGACCTGCCCCCGACAGTGACTGAAGTTACCTAAGAAACAATGCTCCCGACTGCCCTAACGTGTGAGGAGGCCCCTCCGCATATCCGGCCACGTCCTCCACGAAGAGTCCAGGAGCCCCTCGGCCCCGTGTCTCGGGTGCACGTGCTCATTTCAGGACTCATTCGGCCGCTCCATATTGCAGAGCTTCTCCGTCCCATGCCAGGTCCTTCTCTGCCACCGTTCTGCTTGGCTGAATCTGAAAGGAAGAGACAGCTTGGTAGAGGACGCTGGCAACGTTTGCCGCTTGGATGGCCCCTGATGAGGGCCGAAAGGAAGCGCGAGTAAATTTTGCAAGTACGTTTTTTTTAAATGCTGACAAGGCACATTCCATCCCATGGTGCTAGCTGCCCTTCAACTGCTGAGAAGAACGGCCAATGAGTAAAGCCAGGGGAGGCAGCATACAGGGCCGATTCCAAACGCCAACAACTCACTAGAGCTGCAGCAAGCAGGTGGAATAGATTTATTTATTTATTTATTTATCATACTTCTATACCGCCCTCCCCGGAGGCTCAGATAACTCCTCAAGCTGACCATCCAGGCTTCAGAGATAAACTTAGAAGGGGCCTGCATGTAAAAGCCCTCTCTCAGAAACGTGAGCTGGGCAGTAGCAGGAGAGGCTGAGATGTGAACTAAGATCTTTGTTCAAATTCACCTCTTACCACAAACACCCCTCTGGCTTTGGACAAGGCACTGCTTCCATCTGTCTCTGGTTTTGGACAAGGCATTGTTTCCGTCCGGCTTGGAGCGAGGCAACATTTCCGTCTGCCCGAGCACTCCTGACTACAAGAAGGCCCCCATGCTTTGGGACAGGTGTTCAACCAGCCTGATTCCATCTGGCATTTATTCCCTGCTTGTTTTAAGTCACCTGCACTGCTGGGCTTGTATGTTGCTACTCATTCCATTGTTTGCTTTTTCATTGCTCCTTGTATGACTTGAGGGTTTTTTTTAGTTCTCCTAGTTACGTATTCTAACTTCAAGAGAGCCAGTGTGGCCCAAAGCTTGAAGTGCAGGACTCCGCTACAAAACCTCCTAGTAATCATCAGCTGGCCACTCAATCTCTCAGCAGAACCTACCCCATTAGAGAAAAATAAAACCCAGAGAAAAAAAGACCAGATTTGCTGACCCAAGAGGTTCAGAGGATGGCTAGGATCAAAAAGCAGATAGGGAGGGAGGGAGATTCATTTACAGAAGGAAGGTGGGACAAGGATTTCCCAAACAAAACAGAGTAATGCACTGGTCTGCTTGTCAGGGATCAGCGTCTGGTGTTCAAGGATTCCAAAGTAAATTATGTGAAGCATTTTGAGTTCTGAAAGAGTTGTTTAAATGCTGAATAATATTCTCCTTCCCAAGAGTTGTGTGCCAGACAGAAGCAGCTTCAGCAAAACTCAGCTACACATCTCTGGTCCGGGGCTAGGAGGGAGGTCATTCTCAGTCTGTGTAGCACCTTCTTCCTTGGCACTTCCAGGTCTATTTGCGGAATGCAGGACTTGACCTTCCAAGTTTCCCCCCTTCTATACAAACTCCTTTCATCATCTGTAACCTTTACCAAAGTCCCTTTGTGGAGGTAGCTCCTTAGTTCTGCCTTTGCCTGAGATGGCCAGGAAATCTACACCCTCATAAGGATGTAAACAGAACAGTTGTAAAGCTTCCTTTCTCAGCAGGCTTTTGGCTGATTCACGGCGCTTTGAAACTTTGTTTGGCCCATTTGCGGTTGTCTGTTTCGTTGTGAACTCTTCAGCAGATCAGCATCAGTAAACAAATCAATAAAACCGAGGGGATTTTTTCAAGCACTACAAAAACCCCTCCAATGATAAGCAAATGGGCTCTTGGAAGTCATTTTGTGTAGCCCAAAAAATTAAAAAACAGGGGCAAGATCACAGCTTGGGATCATGAGGTGCTGTCTTGGCTCTAGAATCCAATTTAATTGTTCCTATTAGGAAAGATATGAGCCTTTTGTGGCGCAGGGTGATAAGGCAGCCGACATGCTGTCAGAAGCTCTGACCATGAGGCTGGGAGTTCGATCCCAGCAGCCGGCTCAAGGTTGACTCAGCCTTCTATCCTTCCGAGGTCGGTAAAATGAGCTTGCTGGGGGGTAAACGGTAATGCCTGGGGAAGGGAATGGCAAACCACCCTGTATTGAGTCTGCCATGAAAGCGCTAGACGGCATCACCCCAAGGGTCAGACATGATCCAGTGCTTGCACAGGGGATACCTTTACCTTTATTAGGAAAGATAATCCAGGCTAACTGTTCTTGTCAAATCCTGGAAGCTAAGCAGGGATGGCCCTGGGCGAGAGACCATCGATCCAAGGAAGGCCAGGTTTGCTGAAGAACTGAAGACACAGCTCTGGAATAAGCTCTGACTTGTGCGTTCAACCCTGGAGTGTTCAAGCACACAGCAAAGTTCCTGCCAACTGAAAGAGCTACGAAGTCTTACCTGGAAGTGCTGGCTAAGGCCAACTATGGATTGCATTGCGTGGCTGTAATACCCCAGGAGAAACTGTCCTCCTTCTCTGGGGAGCCCTTCGGTGCTGAGATAAACCTAAGGAGAAAAGGCAGGAGCTGCTTGGCAATCACATCAGAGAAGAAGAAGCCAACACTGACCCCTCCTGGCTGTTTGCCCCTCACCTGTTTAGCATCCTCCCTGGAGGAAATCTCATTGTCTTGCACCCAGGCATAGACCACGTAGTCATTCGCATGCCTGAAGGTCACCTGCAAGAGAGATTTTTCAAAAAGTTGCCATGAGCTTCTCGCAACCTCATTCCCACTCTGAGAACATACCTAAGAACAACTGGTATTGGAATGGTTGACACCCTGGGAGTTCTGCCCTGAGGCGCTGGGGAGCAGGAGAAGGAGTTAATGAGGTTCTATTTCTTTTTATTTGCTGCCAGACTACACTTGGGTTTTAATAGTTTAAATGTTGTGGGTTTTTTTATCTTTGTAAGTAGGGAAGTAAGTAAACAAGCAAACAAGTACGGCAAGATGCCTGTACAAGATCGCCGTGAGCCTCCTGAGACAGAGATCTCCTTAACCCTAATCTCTGTCCTCTATGGCAGAACGGGAATCCGGGACTACTAGATCAAAAGCCAAACCTCTCCTCGCTATACTGGTGAGTCTCTTTGAAAACTAGAATTCTGTCTAAGACTGACATGGACTAATTCTCTCTGCGTGCCTCAATTTGTTACTGCCACAGGTCTCCCCCTGCTCCTTGGCTTTCCAGCTCTTGGCTCACAATGAGGCAGTCCATGGGGCTTTGTGTTTGTGCCCCCCCCCAAAAAAACCCCCAAATAAACCCAAAGTCAAACCCTAACACAGAACACGGCAGGCTTTTGCCTTATGAAAGCCATCATGGCCCTCTCTTGTCCAGTCATTCCTCAGCACAGGACCTCAAATCTGAACTGGGTGTGCTTGGGAAGGAGACAGTCTTCAGCACTGCCCACCAGGCTGCATACGGAGGGCCCAGGGAGCAGATGCTCATACGACCAGCAGCACCTCTGCTAATCTGCAAAGTGCTTAGTGGCTTCATCAGAGACTAACTCTGGGGTCCCCAACGTGATGCCCACTGACTCTTTTCCTGGCGCCTGCCAAGTGTTTTTAGAAAAGGGGCGGGATCAGACAGGGCGCTTGCCCAGCATGGCTTCTGACAGGCCATGAGTGGTCAGATGGGCTGTGCAGAAGCTGACGCCAAAGCCCTGGTTTTATCCGCTCACCCCCCTTTCCCAGTACATTTTATAAGTTACCCTGGATCTTCCCTCCACTTGGATTTCCTCAGTGTGTGTGCGTGGCTCATCTCCTGCAGAGCCCATTTTGTAGTTGTGCCCGTCCCCCTGTGCCAGAGTTCTGAAGAGGCCCGTGGGCTCAAAAAGAGGTTGGGGACTCCTGAACTAACTTCTCCACAGCTGCTGATTCCATTAGACCTAAACTCATTAATCCTACAGTGCCTCTCCTCAGCACAAGGTTACCTTGTACAGGCCGATCCAGTCCCAGGCACTGTGTTGAAATTCGGGAAGAGCCGAATAGCTGACGACGGCATCCTGATCCGGGCTCCAGTCACCCACGGGATGTAGGGTGACCAACGGGATGGATACCAACGGCTTCAGCTAAAGAGGACAAGGAAAAAAACAGGTGCTGACGGTGCCTGCACTGCCCGGTACTATCCCCAGGCCCAGAACTCTTGGCCGCTGAGTAACAATTCCCAGGGGGGAGGGGGGGGGGGCTGCAGCTGGCAAGAAGGAAAAGGAAACCAAGTGACCCTCAATGCTAAGAAGGGACTGAGAAAGAGTTCTCCAGTTCCATGATGGCTTGCAAGCGCCTATGCTGGCAAGAGGTTGTAACACAAGGCAGGATGGAGCCCATACGTTGTGAAGAGCAGACCCAGTTGAATAAGCCTTCTGTAAAGATGGCTTTACAGACCAGACACCAGGCCTGCATAGCCTGTTCAGCCCCCCTCTGGCCTAACAAAAGGTAAGCCAACATTCACAGCCCAAGGGGAACAAGCCCCGCCCCGCCCCGCCTACCTCCAGCCCAAAGGTCCCCGTCACAGGCTTGTGATCGCTGATGCTGTAGCTCATGTGGCTGGCGTAGCTGTGCAGAGACACAGAAATGGCCTGCTTTTCTGGCACCTCCCCTGCTTCTGAAGCATAGGGCAAGAGGCTCTTCACCCTCCACAGAATCCGATCCGTCCAAGCGGGCTTCCGTTTCTTCCCACTACGGAAAAAAAAGGACAGGGAGCAAAAGGGAGGCAGGAAGAACAGACCCGTTTCTTGCACATATCTTCTACCGGGCTCAGCAAAAGCGACAGAGGACCAAAGGCACTGCAGTGACAAAGCAATTATAGGAAGCCACAATTGCGTTACACGGACACAGCAGATCTCTAAGGGAGGAACAGAGGAGGGGATTTTCATCAACTGTGAATCAACATTAATCATCAGAGCATCTAGAGGGGAAAACAGCCGCTTTTCCACCCACGGCCGGCAACTTGGGAAGTTGCTAAGGGAGTGTTAGCGGTACTCAAAAGGCCACGTCACTGCCAAGTGCTTGGGGGAGGGCTGACCACAATTAGGATGGTGCATCTTGGATATTTCCCCCCCCCCTCCCCAGTTTTGGACACGGCACCCATCAGCAGGAACATCAAGAGAATGGTTTCCTACAGGGAAATTGGGAGAGAGAGAGGCAAACAATTGGCCCCAAGACACCAGCCTGGCTCACATCCAGAAAGCTGTCAGAAAGGCATGCAAGGAGAACCGCCCACTGGATTCTTATCTCCTGAGGAGTCAACATCCTCACTCCCTTCCCACCTGAAGGGCTTGACAGGATTTACGTTCTTTGCCACAAATCAAACAACCCAGCCTTGAATGCTGCCTGGACCAAGGCAAGCAAAGCCCGACTGACTCAACAGCATCCAGCAGAGAGGCAGACAATGCTCTCCAGCGGTGCCCGGCAGCCCTCCTGTCTCCTCCTGCCCACTCAGGAGACCAAGTGGAAATGCAAGAGTGCCACAGGAGGAGAATGGAGACCAACCCTGAATAAAGCACGGGGGTTCCAAGACATCAGTTGCATGATGTATGGGGGAGGGGGGTGGGGAGACTACATTCCCTGCAGCACACAAAAAGTGAGTGGCTCTTTTGCTGTTAGAACAAATTGCCACAATGAGGTTGGGTTTCTAGCCGCAGAGAAAAGAGCGATAGCAACAGCTTGGAAGCCAGGGATAATCTAACAGGTTACAATTCCAGACTTGGGAGAGAATCACAGGGAGAGCTCCTTACTTAAACCAAAGCAGCATCTTCTGTGCCCTGGAAATACAAACCGATATTAGCACAAACTGTCCATCCTTCCTCCTCCACTTGGGACTCTCTTGGAGCTGCTGAGAAGCCTGTTTGTCTTGAGGAGGCCAGCCCTGCCCCCTCTTTTCCCCACAGGCCCCTTTCTTCTTGGGCCTCGTGGCCTACTGCTTCAACCTCGGAAATCCGTGAGCCAGGTTACACAATGGGTGATGCCCCGCAGCATTTACCTGGTGTCGTACTCATTGGAGTAGAGGTCAAATTTGTAGGTTGGTTTGAACTGTAAAGGCCCCTCTCGGAATTCCTGAAGAAAGGTTTCTTTCTTTTTGGCCATGTTTAGCTGAATGAACAAGAAGAAGCTGCTTAGGAACACCAATGGCCTGGCTGAAGCAAATGACAGGCCGCTGGCCTCTTTCCATTGTCATGGTGGGAGGGGAGAAGAGACGTAAGAGGAACAGGCTGGACAAGTCCAAGCACTTTTCCAGCCAACAATCCCAAATAGATATGGACCGATATTTAGGTGACATCCCAAACAGCACTGTAAATGTATGAAAAAGCTGCCATAAATTCATGTACAGGTATGTAAGATCGGGCCAAATTTATAACAAACAACAGAAAATCTCCCAGCAAGAGAAACCAGGAGAGGCAAGACAGTGGGAAGGACAGGATGAGACATGCTTGACATCTGTACAAGAACCGGGAGAATGTAAGAGGCGGTACCTGATCTTTTTCCCACAGGAGACTGAATCTGTTGTTGTTTATTGACTCTCGGATGAAATGCAACCCGTAGTCTTCGATCCGGAAGTTTAGATCACCAAACCAGAAAAGAATGCTGCAGAGATGGGAAGAGATTGAAAGGAACAGGGAAAATCGGATGGCTGGCATGGCACAGGGACGAACGATGATGTCATGGCGGAGTGGGATTTAGACCCCAAAGCTGCAGATCTCTTTAATACGCAAGTCCCTGATCAGCAGAATTGCTTTGAGTTGCACTGTTTTATTCAATGCCCAATATCATCACAGGAAGCAGCACTGAGAATCAATGATGGCACATTTAACTAAACAATCAGGCTGAACACTTGGGGGGGGATACAACTTACAGGGACAGAGGCACAGACCCCTCTGTCCCAACCCAAACAAGGTGCTTCAGAGCAGAACTGAAGACCTATATTCATCAGCTTACACTCAATCCCTTGTAAATCAAAAATAGTGATGTGAAGGGGGTTAAATGAATGAATGTATTAAATATAGAATAATGCCAACCACTCTTGAATGAAAGGGGAGGGGGGATGCAATTCATAAGATTTTTCTCTTCTATTCCTCCTCCCCCCAGGACTTTTTTCACTTTTTTCTAATCACAGGAAGATTAGAAATTTTGGAGACCACTAAAAACGCCATGCATTTTTTTAAAACATGAGCAATAGGCTTTTTAAACAAAAATTTTACTTTTTCAGAATGTAGACTACAGTGATATTCATGGAAAATAATCTACAACATGATATAACGACAAGCAGGGACTATTTCCTCCCTCTTGCAGCCACAGGGTCCCTTTTCCCTGCTTTCTTCTCCACCCTCTGTCCACTCAACCCACCTTCATCAACCCTTCTCTAAGACTTTTGCATCTCTGCCAATCCCTCTTTTTCTTCTCTCACACTCACATACATACATTTTTTGTTCTCGCCTCTCAGCTCTATCTCCATCTTTCTCCTTTCCTTACCTCCTTCCTTCCCTCCCATCCTCTGTGTCTCAATATCCAAATTATGCCATATTATGCTATATTGCTAAAACAGCTAATCAGTCCCTTGGAGTTCAGTTGTAGTTCACAAAAACACTGGAGAAATAAAACTATTCATGTTAGTAATTAATGGCAGACACTTTCCCAGTTGTGAAAAGAAATAATTAAAAGAGGCTAAAAATAATTAAAAGAAGCATCCCGGCAAGTGAATTATCATATGACATAATACAGATACTATGACAGTTTACTAATTTGCCGCTAGTTTATCCTTTTCTATATATCTGCACTCCCATGATCCTTGTTCCATTTTGTCTGAGGAAGTGGGCCTGCACACGAAATCTCACGCCTTGAATAAATCTTTTTTGGTCTTAAAGGTGTTATTGGACTCAATTTCTGTGGTGCTACTTCAGACCAACACGGCGAGATGATTCTTGCTGTTAAAAAGTATAAGCAATTATTACATATATCTCAGTCCCCACCCCCCTGGGAACACATCTGGAAAAATTAACTCTTCCTTTCCCTTCATATGTTCAGAAGTGTTACATCTCCATTTTACAATGTTATCTTCATCTATGCCTTTCTCCCCAGTGAAAACCCAAGGAGTTCACTTTGTTCTCCTCGCCTCCCTCTAGACAATAAACTGCAGTGCAGCCCTGAAAAAACTCTCACAACCTTTGAGGTTCAAAGCAGTTGGTTCAAAGGCACCATCCTAAGCTTGCAGGACAATGACAAATCCTTTCCCTAGAATTAAAAGTGCTAGAGAGAGCCTTGGCAAGACGTGGCTGCCACTCACTCATGATCCAGGACGCCTGGGACCTTTTCGCCTTCAAACTGCTGCATTTCCAGAATGTGTTCAAAGTCGTCCAGCCGTTGCTCCGCGTTCTCCATGTGAGCTGGCAAGTGGCAGTTCACAAAGCAGACCATGTGCCCGTAGAGAGACATACGAATGGAGACCGCCCCCTTGTTTCCCTGGAAGACATTAGAGACCCGGTTTAACTGCAATGTCCGATTGTAATTTTATAAAACGCCACCATCCGTTTCAACAGCAGTCTGACAGTGTTTCAAGGGTGCAACTGGGCATTTGCTTAGATTTGGATTTTTATACCGCCCCTTTCAGACTAGCCGTCTCGGGACGGTGTACAACAAATATCGCTACATTGACTAAACTGGTATCTCCTTGCTTTTGATACTACAGAGGAGGGAATCAATAGTCCAGTTATACTCCTTGCCTTCTTTAGAGGCTGTCAAGTCTTGGAACTCAAGCAAAATTCATGTTTGGCTTTCTGAAAAATGTCTTCAAGACATTGATACGGTCTAGAAATCCTAATTCTCTCTCTGGTATCCTCCAATTAAGAAAAAACAAATTCTTCTTCCAGTACTTAGCTGATCTCAAATGTTACATTAAGAAAGGTGTTTCATAGTACACATTTTCAAACTATGCCATGTGGGCACTTTTAGGGCAGATTTCAACACCTCCACCCTTGTGGTCTTAATCAGGTGGAAGAAACTGTGTTTCATATTGCCCCTTTTGTGGTTCAATTCAAAACATCCACAGTATTCAAGACAGCTCACCCAGTATCCGTACATGCCTGTCCGAGTGAACTGGCTTTGAATGTTCCGTATGAAGGGGACGTGGGCATGCTTTGCAAAGATCAGGAGGAGGAGGCCCTGCATTCGGATGGAAGAGACCTGAAAAAATAAAATAAAATAAAGCAACAGAGAAGCCGTTCTGGGACAGGACAAAAGCTCCAGGCAAAATGCAGGCCCTGAAATTCTGCAGGCCTCTCAGGCCTAAAGACAGGATAAAAATTATTTAAGAGAATCCCTAAATTCTGTACACAAGTCAAGCTGCCTTGAAAGGGAATTGAAGTTCCATCTCCCACTGGGCCAAAGGGAGACGATCCCACGCCCACCCCTGCAATGGAGCTAAAGGGGGGAAAATCCTTTATAAATATTGGATCTCCAGTAGACTTTTAAATGGGGGTTATCAGACAAACCAGTTATGAAGACATAAGCAGTTAAAAGCAAATTTGGCACATACATTATGAGTATTTCTCACCATCGTACCATTTGGGTTAGAAATTAATAGACAAATTCATTTTTCATTGGAAGATTCACTTCATCTTAATCCGCTTGTTCCATTCCAATATACTCCTTCTTGGAACCCCTCAAAGGTTAAAGGCTCTGGATCTTATAAGCCCCCATAATTGCTAAATGAATAATTTTTCAGAAGTGGAAAGAATTAGCTGCACCACATACTGAAACGTGGTCTGAAACTGTGTTAGACCCTGCAGCCAAAAGGAAAAGTTGCCTTCTATAATTGCATTGCATGGGATTAGCTGGCTGCACTTGGGCCCAGTTGGCTGCTTTGGGGACTGGTTCTAATTGACGATTCATCTGCTTCATGCCACATGAACTCATGCGGCTGCCTGCTACTGAATCAGACCAAAGGTCCATCAGGGTCAGTACTCTCTGCCTGGACTGGCAGCAGCTCTTCAAGGTCTTTCATATCACCTACTGCTAGGTTATAGTGCTTACTGCTTGGCTAGAGATTCTGGGGAGGCTGGAACCTTCTGCCTGCCAAGCAGATGCTCTGCCACTGAGCCATGGCCACTCCCACTAGGAGGCACTTAAACGTATTTACCTAAACCTTTTCAGTGTTGATTGATAAAAGTCCTAATGTGAGGGGACAGGTGTGATGGGCCAGAGCGGTGGCCATATGTGGAGTCAAAGTCGTCTAACTCCAAAGTCTGGTAGGCTGCATGCTGGCAGCAACTCACACCAGAGTTAGGGTTGCTTATCTGTCTTTAAAGCACTCTAGAATAAACTAAGAAACAGAATTTTAAAAAATAAATTAGATGGAGAGGAAAATCTTGAGACATCTATTGAGGTAGGAAGTATGCATAAGCCATCCTCTGTTGGCTATATGTCCAGAGCTGTAAGAGGAGGAGGCTCCCTTGATGCTGAGGAGCATTCAGCTGACCCCTAGCTGCTCTATATCACAGTGGGCACATTGGTGGGGCTCCGCATCTCTGTGCAGGAAATAACTGCAGTTCTAGAAAATGATGCTCTTGCTGATTTCATCTACTTTCCTAATCTCAGAAAGCCCATCAAGGCAGGCGCAGCGGTTGGCCAACGGGCAACCAGGCCCCATGGTGCCCCCTGCCCCAGTCTTGGCCAGAGAAAAGAGAATCGTCTTAGTATAAGATGATAATGATAATAATATCAATGGGTGATAGGGAAGTTACCTTGATATAGCTCAAAGGAGAGAGAATTGTCTCGAAGAAAATACTCCAGGGATCATCGAAAGCCAAGTCAGATAGGAAATTCACAATCTTGGAGTTTACTTCCTGTAAACTGAAGCCACCAGTTACGTACATATTCTTTGCATCTCATAAGCAGAAACGCCACCCAACATGACTAGGCAATCCTAAACACGTCAGCACATGCCATACATGTGTTTTTTTTCCCCCCTGCCTGTTTACCAACTAAAACAGACCCCCAGAATTGATACCTGCACCAAGCTCTGCATAACGAAGGGATGATACATGACATCACCACAAGATGGCAGAATTCAGCAACCCTAGAATCTAACATGACTCACACTGAACTTGCTGTACTCTTAAGATACCAAAGAACCCCAGAACTTTTCTGGGCCCAGCACCATTATGAATGGCAACTCTTTTCTTTTTCAGCCCCCTTATCCATGACCCCACTACCCCTGAAGCAGTATGGCTTGCACACAGAAGCCTGGAAGACGCAGAAGGGGGCACTTTGGCAGGTGTTCATTCGCACAGTAAACAGCAGTCTCTAGTCGTCCTTTCACAAGTGTTGTTACCATATGAGCTCCCTCTGGGCACCCCACAAATGGGCTTAGAAAACTGGTAATAGAAGCCTTTACTAGGGGTAAAGCCCGTTGCATTCAGGAATACAACGGGTGCTAGATGGGGGGGGGGGCATGGAAGAACTCTTCAGATGGCCTCTCTCTCCCCGCAGGACCTGGAAAGGCTGCGGGCTGGAGGCTTCTGGGAAGAGAATTCACCAGCAGGGGGCAGCTCTCATGCAGCAGGGATCTGCAGCCTCAGAGCCTTGGGGGGAAGTGGGAGGGGGTGGTCAGGGGTGGGGGACAGAAGGTGATTGGCTGGCCGCTGGACAGACAGGCAAGCAGGCTGGAGGAGGAGGCACTCAGGGGTAGGACAGCCGCCCTGAGTGGGTGTTAATTGCTGAGTGGCACTTAAGCCATGAGACCAGCTCCTCCTCCAAGCCCTTACCAGGAATATTAAGTGGAACCAATACTTACCCAACAATGTACATGTCCACTGCCAGTCCTTGCAAATTGAGTTGAAGTAAAGAGGTAACATCAGGAGGGGGAGAAGCTGTGCCCACATTCCAGGTTACCAAGTGCAGCCTTCCGACAAAAACAACACCACAAGAAGAGACAGTGATGCTAAAACGCAAACAGATGCGCAACCACCCCACTGATATAGATGGCCCTCCTCTTCCCTTGGTGTATAGAGATGTCAGCAGCCTAAAACTATATTCATCTGGGCCTAAAACTATACTGCAGCTAGTGAAGGGATGCAGCCTAATGTCTTGAGGCTTTTCCTGTTTTTTCCCTCACAACTCTGGAACGCTTTATCTACCATGCCCAACATTTCCTCTTGTACCTCATCATCTGAACTGACATCCTCCACACAAGCCATGAGAAGCGTATAGCTTGCTGCTGCAGGCGAAGGTACCTGTTGGCAGTATTACTCATGCTGCCACCTGGGCAGTGGTAGAAATGGGGTTAGCCCTCCATGACAAGCAGCAGGACGGATGGACCTCAAAGATGCCACATTCCCCCAACTCAGAAGAATCCAGGTCCGGAAAGGCTTCTCAGTTACATTCAGACAGGCATCTCTTATGAATTTCCCTTGTGTAACATTAAGTAGCACAAATGAAGAACTAAATCTGTGCCCAGCCAGGAAAATGCACCCTTTGTTGCTCCTTACAAGTCTTCAACTTACATCACATGGATAAGTGTGGCATTCTCCAAGGCTTAATGCCATTAAAGCCCCAAGATTTAAGAAATGCTACTGTTGAGTCCAGTCACATGTTTCTACTAGCACGCCGCAGACATTTAATCTCTAGTTTTGAGCAGCGTTCCCAGAGCAGGGCAGCCAAGCGCCCTTCTGCTAGCTCTAAGCACCTAAATTTGACAAACGTCCACTCATGAACAGAAGGGCATGTGTGCTGGATAATCTGCTTCTGATTAGTTTTGGGGCTGTGCTGCAGCACTTGTTCCAATGACTGATATTTAGCAGGCCTCCGTTTTTTATTGTTGAGAGAAAACACCAAGAAACCATAAGACACAACTTGGAATTCCAGATGTGTTCCCCATCCTGGATTTCCAGAGGTCATTCTTCAGGCTCAGCACCACTGAACGGAGCAGCCCGGAAGCAGATATGCCAGGCAAGATCCCTCTCTCCTAAAGGCATGTCTGCTTAAGGCAGGGTCAATCTGGCGGGATTTAGCAAGATCCTAACTAAAGAGCTATAGGGAGTGATGCCTAAGCAGCCATGTACGCCTCCCTCTCTGTTTCTGAAGCCCCCAGGGAGAGAGTCGGGGGTCGCACAACAGGAACCTCCCTCCCCACCACACCAAACAATTGCTGTTCTCCTCCTGGAAAAGTGGTCCCTGCTTTGGGCGGTTTCTTCAACCTGGGGCCACCAAAAGCAAGGTTGCTAAGACCTTGGCTGCTTCCTGTCTTCTCCCAGGTGGGCATCTGCATCTATCGAGCCTGTCTTGGGATGGGGGGATCACAGCTGGAAAGTCTACTCTTTGCCCCAGAACAAATTTCGGGTCCAGGGGCGGCTTTACCACCCGCAAAGCTTTCTTCAAGGGATGAGCTTTCGTGTGCCCGCACACCTCATTGTAGCTCACGCTCAGAATCAAACTTCGTGGGTCGTAAAGGCGCCCCTGGGCTCTGAACCTGTCTTGCTTCAGACCAACAAGGCGACCCTCCTGAATCCGCTTTCTTCCCCTTGCGCCTCACAACCACCTTGCGAGGTAGGCGCCTGTGCGGCCAAAGCGGAGAAGCTCGCCTCCGTGTGCCGTAGAGCCGGCTTAGTGGCCTCGGGAGGGCCCTTCTCTCTCCGCCCGCCCTACCCAGCCCGCCAAGCGAGGATCCGAGGTCGCCCAGGCCGCTGACCTCCTGAACAAGGGCCGGTGAGCGTCCCTCCGCCTCCCTCGCGCCACCCTTCGCACGGGGGCGCTCCCTCCCAGCCGGCCCTCTGCACGCCCTCAGAGGCGCTCTTGACCCGCTGCAGTCGACGGGCCCGGCCACAGGAGACCACCCCCTCCCGCCCTTCAGCCCGGAGCGCGCATGCGGGAGACGCCGCCACCGCCGTCGTCTCGCCTCACCTCAGGCGTCTCCGCCCAGCCGCCGCGGCTCCCCCTTCCGGCTCCATCGCCGGGCCGGAGGCCGAGCTGCGAAAAACGAGCTGCCGCCGTTGAGAGTCTCCCCGGCCTGTCAAGCATTCGGCGCACGTGACCCGACCGGCCAACCAGAGAGAAGCCGAGAAGGCGCGCCTGGGGATTGGCTGAGGCGCCGACTCCGCCCACCCGAGGAAGCGGACGAGGCGAGGAGGGCGCATGCGCAGATAGGCGACGGCGTCCCAGCCTCTGACCGCGGGTTTTCCGGGGAGCGCCTCGGGCTGCTCAGAGCACGACGCGCGTCGACCCCCCCCACCCCTCCCACCCCAAAGAGAGGCGGACGGCAGGCTGCGTTTCGTTTTTGCTCTATGATTTTATTGGAGTGGCTTCCAATAGGCCAGTACTGGAAGGTCAGGAGACAGAAAGGCACAAACTCACATGGAAAAAACAAGGAGATCAGCGAATCAAGGCGACAAAGGAGATGCATTTCAGAACCAAGCCTCCCGCCCTCCCCGGGAGCCTCCGCTCCCTGGCCCCAGGAGCGGGGGGAGGGGGCACGGGACCCGGTCTCCTTCCCAGCCACTCTGGGGTGCAGGGTCCCGGATGGTGAAGCCGAAGCAAAACATTGTACAGCGCTTATGCAGCAGCAGGAGCTGGGGGGGTGGGGGGCTCAGATGCAGCTGGGGGAGGGGAAGGAACGAGCAGAACAGAAGGTCTTTGCAGCCTTGCTGCTCTTACTGCTAATGCAGGGAAGCTTGCTATTTTTTTTTCCTTTTTTAAAAATAAGAGCTTGTTCTTTCATACTCAGAATCTTTCTGGATTTCTCTTTCCCCCATCCTACTACTTTAAAATGTCACGTCCTGTTTCTATGGAGACAGTGACACCAGAAAGCAAGCCTCCCTTGTTTTGTAGGAACAGCTGCGAAAACAGTCTCAAGCGTCAGAATCCTTCGTACAATTCATTAGTCAATAAATATATATAATATATACTTTGTTTTAATCCCCAGTTTTTTCCCCCCCGTATTGTACAACACATTACAAGAAGAGCAGCCTGACGGCTCACTTGCTCTAGAGGAAAATAATTAAGGAGCGAGCACCTTTGCTTGTTCCTGGGCCAAAACAGACTCCTAAAAATCAACATTCACACATACGCACGCAAAAAAACAAAGCCCTGCATGGTCACTGAGAAAGCATCTGCTGAAAAGTCTGCTTATTGCACTTGGTCATCAGTAAGGCAAAAGAATGAACAACAGGGATAAAAACTGCCTCCTCCAAAACAGCCCCCCCCCCCTTTCCCCTCTTCAAAAACAGGGCTGCAGAGCTTTAACCTATATTCACACCAAGTCCTTCTCTCCCACTGATTTCCCAAGCACAACTCTGGGCTTCTTATAATCCCTAGCAGATGGAACCAATAACAGCCAGCCATGGGGGTGGGGGAGCTGGGGCGAGAGACTACACTCTCTGAGATACAGCTTGCTTTGAAGAGAGGAGGCCTGCTTGCAGAGTGGCTGCCTCACAGGAAACCACAGGGACCCTGCCGGTTTGTTTCTACTGCCCACTTCCAGAATCAAGCCAGCAGAGTCCCTTCACAGTTCCGTTCTGCTCACCTGATTGTCTAAAACAGATACAAGAAGGGGGTGGAAAGTCTGGTCTTCAGGTGGTCGGTGCTTCCAGCACCAAAGAGCTTGGCCATCTTGCAAGTAGGACCTGTGATTTTTAAATTCTTTTTTTTTTTTAATACTCTGCAAAGGCAAATCAATCCCACAACGCCTCCCCGCCCAGCAGTCAAGTGCTTATGGAGCAGCACACGGGTACCTGAGCAGAACCTAAAAAAAAAAAAAAAAGAACTTGAATTTGGCTTGCACAATTTGGGGGGTGATCCAATGAAAGTCCATTTCCCTTATCAACTGTTAACGGAGGACAAGAAAGCAAAAGTTCTCACAACTATTTTAAGGGGTCACTCTGCTGTTCAAACTCACAACTCCAAAGCAGGCTCCAAAACTGCAATGACCAGATGTGCAGTGGAATAAGAGGCAAGCGGTAAGAGAGCAGCCCCACCCCCCCGCCACTCCCGTGTTTCAAGAGCTCTTGTGGTAGCAGCAACACCTTGTACCTGGACAACAAGAGCCCCTGGCACATCATTGTGGAATCCTATGGAATAGGAGTCATTGCAATTCTAATACTGAGTTCCCCTCCATAAAAATGACTGAAGGAAGATGAGGAGCTGGAGAGAAACAAACAAAACAAAAACAAAAAAGGCAGCAGAGTTTATCCCAAATGCTTAAAAGGAAATGATATGTACACATAGGGATCTAAATCACATCACAAAACTATTTTCAGCTAAAAATGTCACGTAGAAATCAAGAGAGGGCCACATAGAAACTGGTCTGAACACTGCAGAAGAAGGTGAAGTCACAGGTGCAGCTGCCCCCACGGCGCAGCCTCCTTCCCAGGAGCCAGTGCTGGAGTGCTCAGGACCGAACGACTTGTCTATTTGCTCACAATATTAAAGGGGCAACTAGAGTTAGCTAGGGGAGTTTGGAAGTTGCCTGCCAACTGGATAGAGGACAACTTGATCCAGAGATGGTCCATCGCGGTCAAGAAGATAGAATTCTTGGGCCTTCCTGCTGACGTTTGCAACTGGAGGAGAAAGACAAAAAAGTTTAAGTCCTGGGCTCGTGTCGGTAAAAGGGCAATATTGCAGGCAGTGAACAACAGGCTGTTTTTAATATATCGATATGGTACCGCTAAAAAGGAGGGGGGGAAAGTCAGTCGACAAAATACGTTAAGGATAAAAGCGCACAGAACGCAGGAGCCCTAAAACTCTGGGCAGCCTGAATAATCCTTGTAAGTTCTCACGCTAGAAGCAGATTGTATAAACGGTTTAAAAAGATCTGTCGCCTAGTGAAAAGCCTGGATTAGAAAGAAATGTTTTGGACTCATGCCTGTAAGGGTAGGCAACCAGTAACGTTCAAGGGGAGTAGCATTCCACAGGAGATGTGCCCCTACTGAAAACACCCAGTCCCTAGTCGCCACCTGCCCCACTGCTGGGGACAAGGGCAGGGAGGAGGGCTTGGGAGGAGGCTGCCAACTGGTCAGTGGGAAAGGCCAGAAGGAGGCAGCCCTTGAGGCATTTTAAACTGCTAAGTCCACAGGAATCGGGAAGACCACGGATGGTACAGTTCTTTGGTTGTGTTTTGGGAGGGTGTGTGTTTAAAAGTCCAACCCCTGCAATACTTATTTTAAAGTTAAAGGAACGGTGGTTTTGCTTTCTGAGATGAGAACAGAGCCATATCAGTACTACACATCACAGAACCACAGGGAGACCAAAGGCCCAGCCTCCTTCCATCCTCTGCTAACGGGCAAGACACCTGTCCTCAGCCTCTGGTACCTAGGCTGGTACCCAGAGGTACCTAAGCAGAGCAATTACTGTAAGATCTCTCTTTACCATTTATAGGGAATTGGTATTTTATTGTTCACCAACTTGGTTATGTATTAAGAGGTATTTCAGGGGCTTTTTATTGTGTTTTTACTGACTTGTAAACCGCCGCGAGACATTTGAGAGCAGCGGTATATAAATATAAAAATAAATAAATAGTCAAAACTGGCTGACTTAATTATGGAAATACCACCCAGGTGGTATTTCCACAAGTCTGCATCTTATTTCATTCCCTGTGTTTGTCTAAACTCCCTCCTTTCTCAGTTTGGAAGGCAAGCCCTGAAAACACACTGGGTACTTACTGAGCACAAAGAGGAATCCACGCTAGTCATCTGTAGCAGCCGATGTTCCTTTCAGGGGATCCTTCTCTCTCATCTGTGGCGGGGGGGGAAAAAGTGATCTTTGGTGCTCTTTGAAACAGGGCTGAGGAATGACAGAACCTTCCTGTACCCAGCGAAGGAGACAGGAACAGATCTCTGGCTGCAAGCAATCTCAGCAGAGTCTTGCTCCATGTGCATGCAAGGCCGTGTGCAACGGGGAGGAGGCGTGAGGAATGAAGAATCTTTAGCTCTCAAGAGAGCCCAAAGGAAGTCTGCCATCCCACTGAGCCCTGTGCAGGGGGGTGGGGGTGGCAAAAGCCTCAGCAGTCACTTCCTCAGTCTGCCCACATGTGACTCACCTCGTCTAGCTGCCTCTTGGTGTCATCCTCCATCCTGCGAATATCTTCCATCGTCAGGTCGACCCATTTATCGAGCCAGCAGAATAGCTGCCGGTGGAAATTTGTAAAAAGCCGCCTTTCTTGCTGCGAAAGAAACAAAGGGGGTTTTGAGACTTGGCATGAATATAAGAAGAGTGGTCCATCTAACCCAACATCTTGTCTCACACGATGGCCAGTCAGTTCCCCTTGAAGGCATATAGGCTGACACTTTCCCCTCACGTTACCTCCTGGCTCTAGGATTCAGAGGTTTAGTACCTCTGAATGTGGAGGTTCATTTTAGTCACCGATAGACCCCTCCTCCATGAATCTATCTAATCCCCCTTTCACTCTGTTTATTCCTGTGGCCAGTACTACATCTTCAGACTTTCCTGACTGGGGAGGTGCTTCAGGCCCCTAATAATTTCATTCACCCGCCTCTGTACTTTTCCCAGTTCTGCAATGTCCTTTTTGAGACACAGTGGACGAGAGCAGTACACAGTATTCCAAATGAAGCCACACCATTAATCTATACAGGGACATTATAATATCGGTCATTTTAGGCTCAATCCCTTTCCCAATAATCCGTGATATAAAATTTGCCCTTTTCACTGTTACAACACACCAGGTTGACACATCAGAGGCACAACACACCATGATGGGGTCAGGAGGAGTCATGATATGCGGGAGTCAGTTAGCTACAGCTGGGAGAACACAGTCCCTTTTCCCTCAATAAGAGCACAAAGTTTCTGGCTGCTTTCTTCATTGGCCTTGGCTGACCACTCTGAGACCTTGTAATCCCAGCCGAGAAGACGGGAACAAGAAGAGAAGAGCTAGGGTTTTTTTTTTTTTTTGGGGGGGGGGGGGGGGGTTGTACCTTGCTTTTTACTACGAGGAATCTCAAAAGCGGCTTACAATCACCTTTCCTTCCTCCTGCCACAACAGACACCCTGCAAGGCAGGTGGGGCAGAGAGAGCTCTGAGAGAACTGCTCTGCAAAAACAGCTCAAAGAGATCTGGGACTGGCCCAAGATCACCCAGCTGGCTGCATGTGGAGGAGTGGGGAATCAAACCTGGTTCCCCAGATTAGAGGCCACTGCTCTTGGGCACTACACCAAGCAGGCAGAAGCATCCCCACAAAGCGGGCCATTGCCTGACACACTACCAAAAGTGTCTCAAGTCTTGGTGGTGCTTTTCAGAGTACTGAGGCTCCACTCTGCCATGGTGCTTGGCCTTGCATCAGCTAGAGGCTGACTTCCAAGGCTAGCGATTGAACCCACGGCCTGGGACACGTGAGAGCGCGCAATCAGTGCATTTCTCTTGGCCCTGGAACATTGACCGTAAAGGGCTCCAGGGTCAGAATGCTGCACTTCTAAGTTTTGCTGGCTTAAAATAGAGCATGGGCTATCCTGATTTAGACGGGAGCTGTTATGCTCAGGATTAGCTGGCTCCACAGTTTTACTACGCCTGCTCTTGCCACAAAGAGGGTAATGACACTCTAATTCATCCACTCTTCAGCAGCCAGTTGCCGCTCCTGTTGCTGAATCATTTCTTGGAGACCTTTGGAAGGGCCACAAACACTAATGTTTTCTTCACCCTGCACAGATCAGCCTCCTCCTGGAAAAATAAAGGGCCAAACAAAGGGATGGACCACCTCATCCCTCCTTTACCCATCACTCACCTTCTGGCTCCCCATTTTCTTCGTTTAATTTGCTGATAATGGCTCTATACAGATGTCTCGTATTTAATAGTGTTATATCGAATTTGATACACTTTGATTTTATATGTTGTATCTGATTTTTTAAAAATATATACTTTGTATTGCTTGATATAATGTAACTTACTTGTATATTCTGGCCAAATAAAAATAAAATAAAAAATAAATCAAATAAAAAATGGAGCCACTCACCTTCTGTATAAAGTTCTCAACTTTGTTCTGCAGCCCCCACCACTTGAATTTGACTGTTACTAGCTTGTAAGCACACATGTACGGACAGTCTGACTTGAGGATCTCTTTCTGCAAACAGACACAATCCTTCAGAACAGGGAGCCTCCATTCAGCCAGTCAACCCAGTGTACACTACCCATCTTGCACAGCATAACCCCCCCCCCCATGGAAGCAGATTGGGAACAAACAGCCTAAGTCAGCTTTTTCCAACCTTTCGACTGTGGAGGCTCCACTGAAAAGTATATCAGGCTTTGAGGTAGAAAAAAGTGATGTCAGCTGGTCACAACTCCCTGCCAAGTGAGATGAGCCTTGGCTGGCATTGGTTTAAATAGCCAGGGCCCCTCCCCTTCCTACCCCCTCCAGGCCCATCATCAGCCACTTTGGGAGGAGGGGGTGTCAACCTGCCTAAATAAGAGTAGTTTTTTTAATATAAAACCTTTTTCTTTCCACTTCACGTAGAAACAGCAGGCACAGGGTGGGAGGGCTCTCTGCAGCTGCCATTTTGAAACCCCACACGCCCTGGTAAAATCGAGGGGTGTTTGCAGTATTGTGGTTAGGAAAGCCTGAGCTAAGCTGTAAGCAAATACAGTGGAGGCTGCAGAATACATTTCTTTTTCTGCCTAAATCAGGGGTGGATAAACTGTGGCCCTCCAGATGTCCATGGACTACAATTCCCATGAGCCCCATGAGCCACGGGAATTGTAGTCCATGGACATCTGGAGGGCCATAGTTTGTCCACCCCTGGCCAACATGGTACAGAAGTTAAGCAGGTGCCTTCCTACAGTTTCCATGCAACAGGTTGGTCAGCACCTTGCTTCTTCGTTTGACCTGAAGGTTCGTTTTTAAGAAATTCGCTTACTTACACAAGGCCTCTTGGGAAGGAGCTCTTTAACTGCACTAGGGCTTTGTAACACGCCAACTTTTGTATTTTGCTTGGAACTTTTGGTGCAATTCTCATAACCCGCTTGACTCTATCTTGACCCCCCCTTGGCCATTTAGCCCTGACATCATGCCGCTGGGAGAGGCCGCTTGGAGACCCAAATCAACAGTACGCTGAGAACACTTCTACTACAACAAACATGTTCATTTTTTAGGTGCCAAAAATTCTTTTTAGGTTTTGCAGCAGCTAACTTAATATGACTATTCCAATGCAGTACACAGAATACACCCAACTGTCTTATTTCCATCAGGGTCAAAGGATGCAGTAAACCACCCCCAAAATGATAGCTGGCGAAGGGATGGATGTGGGCAGACTGAAAATTCATTCAGACAAGACTGAAGTGCTGTAAATATGGGGAAAATTCAACTTTGGGAATAGGTGTACAATCTCTTCTGAATATTCGCTGTACTCCCTCTTCCTAAAACACAGACATATGGAGTGGGGGGGGAATTGGTCCTCCCAGACTAAGAGTTACCAAGGAGATGACATGAAAGAACACCTCCACCTGTATGAAGCTGAGGTGAGCTGATGAAAGGGGGCCTTTGTGGTTTGAGAGTTTGGGGTGCCTGACAAAGAGGTTCTTTTGTGGGCACTTGCGCATGTATATTTTTTTCAGAAACCACTTGGGCATTCTTGGGAGTGGAAACGTGGCACATAAATTTATAAAATCAAATATTCCGCAGCTGCATACTAACCCTGCAACATAAGTCAGAACACCTACGCTTCCAAGGAAATTCTTAAAATAGCTTTAACTTAGCCATTGCCACCTTTTTGGAAATATAGCCAGATTGTACCATGTACATTCTTGGTATCAAATTTCAGACAAGCCTCAACGATCCAACAGCTCCCTTAACTGTGCCATAATTCTCCCAAGAGTATGACTTTCCTCAGCTAGGGCTGGATTCTGCACAGTGAGCACAAAAGCTTACATACACCAATGTCCTCTCTCCTCAACAGTCAAAAACAGCAGAGGCCCTACCTTCCAGTTGGGCCCCAAAGGGCCACGACCTGTCTTGACCGATTTAAATTTTGCAGGGTCTTCTTCTGGCTTGTAATCCTGGGGCAGACGGAAACAGGAAGGAGGTTACAGTGGGCCAACTCATTTCTGTTGAGCTTCCAGGACAGCCACAGTCAACCTCTATTCTGGGATTTTTAATCCTTAAGATGGTTGGAAAGCAACTACAAATCTCATCACTGCCTCGCATTTAAACCCAAAGCCACCAAGACAAAAGCACCCACAGGCAAAACCTGTTTTTCATTCTTCAGTTACATTGCTAAATCCTGCAACGGCTGGGGGACGAAGACCCTACAGCTCCCAGTGTATTAGGAAACAATTCTCCTCACTGACCATTATCACCACTACAATTTAAGAATGTAAATGTTATTAATAAAAGTATATATATGTATGTATTTTAATATGTTGGAAACTCCCTTGAGCCCTAGGGGAGAGAGGTGGTTTAGAAATCTAATAATATTCTGCAGCTTGTGGTCTGGCTGGCTTACTTGAGCCACCAGCTCGTGCAGCTCCTGCGGACAAGGCACTGTCTGAAAGAAAATCCAGTCCCAAAGTAAAAAAAAGGAACTTTTAGATCTCCTATAGGCCTTCAAAACGAAGATTTAAAACCCACGCGCAGAAAATCAAGAGGGGTTCTGAGAAGCACGTGGCCATTCTGTGCAGGTGGGCATTCCAGCAACACGTCTGCCAGAGAAGAAAACTCAAAGCCACATCTCACCCCAGTTCTCACAGCCAGAGGTTTCCCAATTTAGTTAACTCGTGCTAAGGGCTTTCCTACTCCAAGGCAGTCCCCAAGGACACAGCTGGTGCCCTGCTTGCAGGATGCCCCCATCTTCTTCTTCCTGATGCCCAGTCAGCCAACCACCCCAGAGAGCCTTTTCTTCACCAGCACCCAGCCACAGCGAAGCTCTCACTATCGGCTGCCGTACCTTCGTTAGCACTTGACTCCGGTCTGCAATGTCTATATAGATGGCTTCCACGTTCTTCCATTCGTTGGGTTCCAGTTTATGTACCTGCAGGCAGCATGAGGGATCAGATCTGGCTTTTGGTCTGGATACCCACCCCAACCTCAGACCAATTTAGCACAAGTAGGATGGCAAGTATGGTCTTGTCTGTACTGAGCTCTCAGCTTCTTTGTGTGCAATGTTAGCACGCTGTCTGTAGCCCAAGTGGTATGCTAATGCTGCATGCAAAGGAAGGCAGTTGTGACAAGATGCAAGTTGACAGGGGTAAGTTTTCCCTGCACTGAGATCAGCCTTAGCTGCTGAAAGGGAACCGCCCTGAGCCTTTTCGCTGGGAGGGTAGTAGAGAAATTAAACTACTAACAATAATAACCACCAAAGGATAGGAAAGGATGCGACTCCTCACGGTTCTTTCCCCACAGCCAAATATGTTTTTCTTCCCAGAGTGGGCACAGGAGATACAGCAGAGGTTCAATAGGCCTGCAAAGACCTGATGAAGACCACATCGCATAAAGCTCCAATGGTTGTCCTGCCCTGACTCTCAATGGTTAACCTGATGCTTATAAGAAACAAGTTTGAGTATGTCACAGGCCGTGCAGGGGGCTCCAACACCTACCCTGCTCTGAAAACCAGTCACTCTGCCAAGCTCCTGCACCCGAGGAAGAATTACATTGGTGCTCGGGCATCTTGCCCAACAATGGACTAAGTCTGTTTTGCACTGTGTGCAAAGTCAGAATTCCAGCAGCATTTCTCTCAGGGCAGCTGCCAGCATAGTCAACCCAGGGATTAAGAGAGCTACACATAGAATCATAGTCAGAAGGGACCAAGAGGGTCATCTAGTCCAACCCCTTGCAGAATGCAGGAAATTCACTACTACCTGCCTGCCCACAATGACCCTAATTCCATGCCCAGAAGATGCCCCCCCCCCCAAAAAAAACAGAATCCCTGGCCAGTCTGGCCTGGAGGAAATTTGCTCCCCAAACCCAAAATTGCGATCAGCATCTCCCCAGGCATGCAAGAAAGGGCCACAAGACCCACGCATGGATACAGTCCCTTCTGCCCACCCACTCACCATCTGCCTCAGTTCCCAGAATCAGTATTTCTGTCAGACGGCTGTCTAGCCTCCGCTTAAAAACATCCAAAGTAGGAGAACCCACCACCTCCCAAGGAAAACTGTTCCACTGAGGAACCGCTCTGTCAGAACCTTCTTCCACATGTTTAACCGAAAATCCTGTTGAATTAATTCCATCCCACTGGTTCTGGTCCAACCCTCTGGGGCAACAGAAAGCAAGCCTATCTTTGTGATAGCCCTTCAAGTACTTCAAGATGGCTACCATAGCACCTCTTAAAAACGTATTTTATTATTATATTTTGCTGCAGAAGCTATTTCAGAAGGGGGGGGGAGGAAACTCTGGCAAAGGAGTCTTACTGCAGCCATACACAGCTCAGCCTCCGAGGCAGACTAAGATCCAACAGCAGCTGTCTTTGCCAGCGACACTTACATTCTCCTGTGTCCCGAGGTCTGCTTTGTGCCAGGTTTCAATTTTGATTAAAAAGTCATCTTTCATGTACTCGTTCTGCAAAAAAGAGAAGATCCAGTTACCTTGCTGGGGAGCTAAGAAATGCATATCAGAATACAAACTGGTTGGCAGCATAGCCTGACAATAGCTAAGACGACAATTGCCTCCCTTGCGTCTTCCCTTCTTTCCCACTGGCAGGATGGCAAGCTCCCCGGGGCAAGGGACCGGTCCATTTTTGCTTCTGAAACGCTCCCAAGTGCCATGTGTGTTAAGGGCATGATATAACACTCTCCCATGCATCCGAAATGTGCCCACATTCTAGTGACAATGGGATCCCGTGGGCTCAAGAGCATTTCTGTAAACTGTGTCCTAATGCTAGGGAAGGCACAGGGACACCAAGACGTAGACATTTAAATGGTGCACAAGGTGGTCATTATAACTGAAGTTGGTCATTATAACTCCCTAAGGGAGCTACAGTCCTTCTCCCCCCTGCCGTCTTTAGACAGGCATAGGTAGACAGAGAAAGGGATTAGGGTGAAACACATGGTTACCTTTTGTCAAGTTACATTACTGGTCCCTCTGGCTTAGTGACAGGTGGCGGCCTCTGGGATCTCAGGAGAATTACAAGGTTATTTGGAGGGCCCCTACCCTGAATCACTCCTTTGTGATATGGCTACTGGCATCCCAGCCGTGGCTGCAGTGTTTCCTGAAGACACTGTACATACAGAGAGGCACGTATGCTGTTTCATACAGAAATGCATTGCTGGCACGTGCACTGGAAGCTACCATGTGCAATAGGAGGAAATGTCTTTAAAATATTTATGTGCCTGCCTTCCTCTTAAGCATTCACTGGATGTGGGGCAGGGAGGAAAAAAGGCTTTAATGGCAACTAGGGCAAGCTCCGGAGTGGCCAGAAAATCTCTCGTGCAGGGAGAAGGGAATCAGAAGTTACTGGAGGAGGTTTTACTTTCTTCTATAACACAAATAGCCAAACTGTGGCTTTCTAGATGCCCATGGACTACAGCTACCATGAGCCCCTGCCACCTGTAGTCCATGGCCATCTGGAGAGCTTCAGCTTGGCCACCCGTTATATCGTCATGCAAAGAGAGCATGAAATCGCCATAGAAGTCTAAATCTCATTGCCCTTTTTAGAAGTGAGACATGGATGCTTGGAATTGGTTAAAAAGTACCTGAAGTCATCCAGCAATGAAACCACAGCAGCAGCTTAGGCCAAATCCAGCTGAGAAAGGCGTGTCCCCAGCAGCCTCTAGCCAAAGGCAAACACTCTAAATAAACACACATGCAGGCACTTTCAAGGAAATCACTAAAAGCCATACTTACTGTAATAACTGCTCCAAAGGGCGACACATGGAAAGAAAAACACAGCTTTGATGAGAGAGAGAAGGAATTCAGAGGTGCAGCAGTATCCCCTCACCCAAAGAAAGCAGCGTAAACCAGGTACCGACTCTTCAGGTGCCCATCTGAAGTCTTTTCTGTGGCTAAATATAGCTGCACAATCAGGATAAGTGTTTTGCTCTGGTTAACCCAACCCAAGAACAAAAGGACTCCTGCTGCTCAAAACCCACCTCCTACCTGACCAAATTCTGGATTCTTTCCCAAAACATCCACCACTTCTTAGAGCCTGGATGGTGTGTGTATGTTAAGTCATTGCCAACTTAATAGCAACCCTATGAATTAAGAACATCCCATCGTTAACAGCCTTGCTCAGGTCTTACAAACCGAGGGCCATGGCTTGCTTGACTGAGTCAACCCATCTCATTTTGCGTCTTCCTCATGTTGCATCTTCCTTCAACTTTTATTAGCATTATTGACTTTTCCAGTGAGTTGCCTTCTCAGGATGCATCCCAAATACAAGAGCCTCAATTATTTTAGCTTCTAGAGAGAGCTCAGCGTATTCTGTCCAGGCGCAAGATTATTTGGTCCTAACAGACCCTGGAAAGGCGTCTTCTGCATGGAACATACGCCCTGTCGGCACAATTTCCTCTGGGAAAGAAGATCAAATTCTATCCTGGATAGCAACCTTGCCTGAAATGTCAAAGACCTTCTCTAGTCCTGCCTGTGGCTCGTGGACAGGCCTCTTGGGAAAGGGAAGGCTAATGTTGGAATCTTGCGATGGCCCTTCAGCCACGCTGTGGGTCTAGCTAAATGAATGCACAACTGTAAACACAGTTCTTACACACAAGCATCTTGGACTTTCTACTACAGGCCGTCCATTTCGCCAACAGCAGCCTTGAGATGGGCAGCCGCGGCACATCAGGCAAACCTGCCATGTGCTCCATCGACACAAACCACCCAGATGAGAAGATGGAACAAGTGTGATCAGCTGACTGCCGTTCGCCAATGCTTCGCCCTCTCTGCCAAGGAAAGGGGCCGGCTCATAGGCCACTGAGGCCCTCCTCATCCCAGAATGTGGTAACCAGATCTAGTGCCCTTGCTCCATAGTCTGCTGCCAGTAACCAGACCCTGCCAATAGCCAGCCTCAATTATTCATGAGCAAAGCTTTGGAAGATTGGATAACGGCCGCAGCTCACACCAGCCGACTCCATTATTTCCATTCTTAAAAACAAGAAGTCAAAACTAGAATGACCGAGGCCAGAGCTTCCAAAATGAGGCATCAAAGCTATTCCGGGAGGTTAACCTCACCTTTTAAAGGGAGTGGTCTGTGGGAGGGGCGGTAATTTAATTCTCCCTGTGGATTTCTACACAGAAACAGTGGGAAGGTTAATGTATACCTAACCGTAGGCAGGGTTCTGGTGGGGCCTGGAGTTCTCCCAGAATTAAAAGTGATCTTCAGACCAGGGGTAGTCAACCTGTGGTCCTCCAGATGTCCATGGACTACAATTCCCATGAGCCCCTGCCAGCAAAAGCTGGCAGGGGCTCATGGGAATTGTAGTTCATGGACATCTGGAGGATCACAGGTTGACTACCGCTGCTTCAGACCACAGAGATTAATTCCCATGAAGTGATTGGCAGCTTCAGAGGGCAGACCCCCATGGCAGTATATCCTAGCTGAGCTCCTCTCCCAGGACTCTACAATCAGGAGCTGGCAACCCTGACTAGGGTATGAAGGAAAAGATCTCTCATACTGCTCACCCCCTTCCACAAACAGCCCCAGAATTTCTAATAGGCAAGAAAGGGAGGCTTAGCATTCAGAGCAAATTGGCAGCCAATCGCAAACTGCCAGCAGGCCAGGATGGGCACAAAGAGGCATGCCTCCCAGCACCTCCTTTCTGTTAAGGATAATAAAAATATTTATAGCCTGACATTCCCTGGGGCCTCAGGGCAGGTAACAACTTATTTTAAACAATGAGATTATAAAATCATTATAACATTAAAACCCACACTCGATTCCTCAAACAAATTCCAATCCTCTGCCTCCTTATTGCAGGAGGTTTGACACGAATCTAGGTTTCAAATTCTGGTGCAAATTTGCCTGGTGTTTTGAACAGGGAGGCCAGGATGTCAACACTGTTTTCGGCTCCACCTATAGGCCTTGCGGAACTGTCCAAGGTCCCACAGGGGAAAGCATTCCAGCAGGCTGGGACCAAAGCCGAAAAGGCCCTGGCCTCGGTTGAGACCAGTTTGATATATTTGCAGTCCGGAGCAAGCAAACAAAAGAAGGATTTTAAAATGAAATTCATATTGTTCCAGAGCAAGAGCCCCACTCAGTACGGGAGATCCCAGCACAGTATAGCTGCTATGAAAAGGGAGCTGTGCTGCTCCATGCCTGCCTGGCCTCCAGCAACAATTCTACACAGCAGCCACAGATGCCAAGGGAGTCAATGCCTGGTGTTCAAAAGATGCTGGAGACTACCCTGAGGGCAGGCCACGATCAGTCGCTTCATTCTATGCTCCCAGACTTGAAAGCCAAGCCTGCCTCTGCAGCAAGGAAAAAGGCTATGCCTGGGCAGGCACTGCATCTGGGAAACACCAGCAGTGCCCTGGCCACATCCTTGGCAGAAGTCCCCTTCCCAAAGCAAAGTGTTAATGCGGTAAGTCTTGACATAAAGAGGTGCTTCTCGCCAAGACAGCTGGGGCAAACAGTTTAGTGCCTTGTAGCTATGCAATTCCCAAGTGCTACGGAGAGAAATGTTCTGGCCAGTGCCAGCAAGCAGACAGGGCCTGGCGCTCCAACCCTATCAGGGCTCCCGCTGCAGGGAAGTCAATGAGGCCGTACTCTGTTCTTGCATCCACAGTTCAACAGGTGGAACTTTTATCTCAAGACTCCCTTGGTGCGTGAGCATTTGAACAGGCGGCGTGCCAAAACTGCACAATGCCGACTGAGATTCAAGCCACGCCCGTGCCAGCTCTGCTAACCCAGCAAGGAATGTCTCAGCTTCATAGGACTCCTCCTTGAAAGGGTAAACTGATATGAGCCTTTGAGAAACGTGGTGAGCATTTCTATGATCAAGCCATGTTATGACTTTGCATGAGAACACCCAATGACTCCGGGCACCAAGAACAAAAAGGAGAAATGACTCTCGTTCAACACCCAAACAAAGAAGAGAAGAACAGGATGCATGAAGTTTACATTGCAAAAGACTCTTTAAAAGGTAAAGGTAAAGGTATCCCCTATGCAAGCACAGAGTCATGTCTGACCCTTGGGGTGACACCCTCCAGCGTTTTCATGGCAGACTCAATACGGGGTGGTTTGCCAGTGCCTTCCCCAGTCATTACCGTTTACCCCCCAGCAAGCTGGGTACTCATTTTACCGACCTCGGAAGGACGGAAGGCTGAGTCAACCTTGAGCCGGCTGCTGGGATCGAACTCCCAGCCTCATGGGCAGAGCTTTCAGACGGCTGCCTTACCACTCTGTGCCACAAGAGGCCCCTGCAATAGACTCTTATGAGGGGCCGAATTCACAGACAGGTCATGGAATGATACTGGATACCAACTCCCAAAGTCCAGGATTGCTCTGCATTTGGATTTGGAGTCCGCAGAACTTCCAGAAACCCTTCTTGCACCCCTTCTGCCAGTACTCACCCGTTCGGCAATAAGGATATGCATTCCACGCTTTCTCATGGATATTCAGGGCTCCCTCTGGGGCCACCATTTTCACAAAAGGGGGCACTTTACTGCAGGGACAAGAAACAAGAAAGTTGCTGGTTTCAACTGGATGCCACTGGATCACGTACACAACACACACACACACACACACAGAGGAATGGCAGGCTCTAGTGCCTTGGGACCACTTATTTTTCTGAAGCCAGCTGCTATAGAGCAAGGGCACCAGCTGTCAAGGGTTCTCCATGGAAAACGTTCTGTCCTTCCCACACACTTAGCATAAGGGATTAACCAGCGCCCTAAAAAGGCCGCACCAAGCTGACAGTTGCAGTACACGAGATGGGATGCTGCTTGCAACTCAGCCCCAACCCAAGCCTGAAAGGCTGAACCAGAAGTGCCACAGGGCTCCAGAAGACTTGGGGAACCTAGCTTCTCAAGCAGCTAATCCTAGGCTGGCTCCATGCCCAGATCAGGTGTGTAGTCTTCTCCAGGAGCAGCAGTCACAAGCCTACCACAGTTGTTTGAATAAGCCAGTCCGCAGGACATGCTGATGAGAAGGCTGCCCTGCGCCACCCGGAGACAGCTAAGCAGAATGGGGATCAGTTGCTCTCTGCTGCAGAGAGGAGGAGCGCAAGATAGAGGTATAGCTAAGAGGAACGTTTCCAGCTGAATGTTAGGAAGAACTTTCCTAGAGTAATGCAGGTGGGCACTTTTGTAGGCTGCGGTGTGCAGGAATCTTCACTTGATAGTGCTCAAAGGAACAATGGGACCCAGGTGGCCTCGCAGGCATGAAGTCTTCAACACTGGTGGCAAGAGACCCAAGAACTTTCCCCAGGCATGAAGTCTCCATTGCTGGTGGCGAGGCAGCCCAGAACTTTGGCTTAAGTTTTGTCCCTCTGGAAGCAGGTTGGACAAAGTGCCAAGAAGGTCCCTCCCAGCCCTCTGTCAATAAGGCAATCCCGTGTCACACTGGAGCCACCTACCCCTCTTCCCCTTGTAAGACCCGTAAGCCAAGCAGACAAGAGACCAAATAAGGCAACATCTCCTGCCCTAAAACAGCAAGCAAGGCTACACTGGGCACACGCTTGGCCAAGGGTTCTCCTAAATCCTAGTACATCTTTGCCGTCAACTCCTCTCTACTACATACCTCTGCAAGTGGTAAATCTTGTGTGTATACTGGCCATGTTCTCCGTCACGCTCATAGGGTTCGTTCACCAGGACTTCAACCCCTTCTCCTCCACCCGTTTCATTTTTGCTGGCTTCGGCCACAGAGTACAGCTGCCCCACTTGATACTGAAAGAGGAGTCAAAGCACAATGTTAATGCAGAATGTGCAAGGTAGGAGGAGGCAGACAGGTAAAGGAAAGCACTGGGCTTAATGGTGCTGCAGCACAAAAGCCCTTTTGCATCTCTACGGTGAAAGAAGAATCTGGACTGTAAAGCCAATATATTATAAACTGTGCAAAGGTTCAGCAACTGAAAAAGGTCTTTTATCTTGACCCATCCCTTAAGATCTTCTCTGCCTAAAACTGTCTAGCCTCCCGACTAGAGGTATTCCTCTACCTGTGGGAAAGTGAACAGAAGCTCCCTTGTCCTTTTGGCAACTGGACTACTACCAAGTTGCAAACAGGGCCAGGATTCAAACACATTCCGGAGCTGGGGAAGATGACAGTCCAGTCTGGATTATGTCATATTGGTCAGCCCAGCCCTGAAGGACAACAGAGTCCAGCCCTCTACGTAGAAAGGTTAGGTGAGCAGGAGGAAAGCAACCAACCAGAACCAGTGCGGCCTCGTGGTTACAGCACTGGACTAGGGATTGGATGAGTCATGCTGCATTAGCCTAGCAGGCAGCTGAAAAAACGGGAGAGGCGAGAACCATGCATTCTGACCTGAGCACCTTTGGAGGAAGGGCATCCCAAAAGCAAGGTTGGTAGAAATCCTAAGCAGAAATTTCCCATTGGGGCGGCCTCTGCTCTACTCGGGACCCCCGGTAAAAACTTTAGTAGGGGAAGATATCTGTTTCCATATTTCAGCTCCCGTTCCAAACCATACACACCGACCTCAACTCAGAGCATGCCCAAATTCTACCTACGTTGGTTTGGTGGCGGCAGCTAGTCTACGAATAAGTGCCGTGCCACTTTGCGACTGACTGCCAAGTGTTTTTCGGGCTTTGCCGTTTTTAGCAAACGAGGAGCTGTTGTTTTCTGGAAGACCGCTGTAATGTAGCGAGCCTCGGAGCTCAGAGAGAAAGAGGCGGTCAGAGACAGCAGCAGCGGGAGGGCCTCTCTCACCAATCCAGGAAATAGAGCAACACCACTTGTCCTCAGCAGGTCCTGCTTTTACCTTTTGCACAGCTCAGGAGCAAAGCAAGAGCGGCAGGTATGAAAGCAACCCAAACCATGTGCCCCAGGGTGCTGAAGGTGCATCCAGCTAACACAAGCTTCTTTCTGGGGGGGGGGGGGAAGGGAACACCCAGAATGAGGCAGAGCCCAAACGCCACCTGATCTGCTACACACGCTCAGCGGATTACGCAGACATTTCTGGCGCACGTTTAAAGAAAGGCCCTGGTCCTTTTCATTACCCGCTCTGTCAAAGGCAGAACCAAAGGCTCACAGATTTCAGGGGCATGCTGTCCTCCCTCCTCCTCCTCCTCCTCCTCCTCCTCCTCCTCCAACCAGAACTAGGCCATTTATCCTGCGCTCATCAGAACGGATACTCGCTCCCCGGCACTAGAATTATGTAAAGCCTTCCGTGGAAGAATGACTACCTTAACCAAGCGGTAGAATGAGAATGTGCTGGCACAGATTTAATTGCTTTGTCCACTCTCAGGGAGATCTCCCAGATGAGTCTCCTGGGAATACAGAATACTGTACTGCCAACGACGTCTTTCTGTTCATTCGCGCTCTCCGATGCAAGTTAGGGCACGGGAGAATCAGGCGGCCACACGGCCATCTTCACCGTTTAATCTTCTCTGTTATTTCAGTTCCCCTAATCCTACTCGTACAAGGAAGCAGGACCCAATAACCTGGTATGTTAAATAAAAGGAGGAGGAAAGGGAAGGCGACTGTAAGCCGCTTTAAGCCTCCTTCAGGTAGAGAAAAGCAGCATATAAGAACCAACTCTTCTTCTTCTTCTGTAATATCAGGGCTGTCTCAGCCTCACCTCCCTCACAGGGTGTCTATTGTGGGGACAGGAAAGGGAAGGTGACTGAAAGCTACTTTGGGTAGAGAAAACCAGCATATAAGAACCAACTTTTCTTCTTCAGTAATATCAGGGCTCTCTCAGCCTCACCTCCCTCACAGGGTGTCTGTTGTGGGGAGAGGAAAGGGAAGGCGAATGTAAGCCGCTTTGAGACTCCTTCAGGTAGAGAAAAGCGGCACTTAAGAACCAACTCTTCTTCTTCTTCTAAACAGAAACAGTTCTGTAGGGGAGAAATGCACAAGGAGACACCCTGATTATAGAAAGAAGGGTGTGTTTTCTTCCTGCAAAGAATGCAGCTCAGTGCAATTCACCTGTGACAGTGTTCCCTGCTCTTCAGACAGAGCAGTGTTTTGACCACATCTGTGTTCTGTTTGTAGCACCTTCTGGCATGGCATGAAAAGTACAGGACTCATGAACACCGGCAACCACCTCTCTGCTTTAATTCTTCAGTTCCAGGTCTGGAATGAAGGATACAGCCTCTTGGTAGAAAGCATTCTCCTTTCCTATCGAAGAAATCTGGCATACAGACATCCAGTCCAGCATCACCAACAGAGCAGCTCAGGAGCCAATGCAGCCAAGCTGGTGAGGAACAGCTCGCGACACGGAACTCTGCAAGAAAATGCAAAAACCTCCCTCTCAAAGGAAGACGGGGGCAGGGACAGCACACAGTGAGCACAAACAACATCAGGGAACACATGGGCCCGTGCCCAACGTCAAATGCCGTTGAAGCTGACTGTGACCAAAGTACTGGAGGGAGGGAGGGCTCCAAAGCTAAGCCTTAAATCCCCCTCTTGGTAGTAAGCCTATGACTACCATCCCACCCCAGCCGTCCAAACACCTTATCTTCGCTCTCGCAAATGAAAACATAGAACGTGGACAACGTTTCCAGTGCGACTAAATCCAAGTGCAGCGACAGGGGAAAAAACATAATGCTAAACAGATCTCTCCGTATGAACCATGGAAAGGAATGGGGCTAGAGACCTAAATCCAGTCCTAGTGCTCAGATCACACACACACACACACACACCCTGGTTGTCCTTGCTTGGTTCAGGAAGGCTGAAAGGAGAGATTGCCTGCTCAGGGGCAGGATGACCTCCCGGAAGCAATGGCGGTGTCTCCCACACATCTACATCTGCCCTTTCAAGGTTGGCAGCTTCATTCGGCTATTTAAACAAGACCAGGGGCACAAGTTTTCCTTGCGCTCAAGCAGCAGATTGAAAACCTCAAGGAGAGCTTGACGCGGCAGGCTGACCGGTGGTCATCAGCCTCCTCTGAGGAGCCAGAAATACAGCCCTCTTGCTCCATTCCGCCCTGAACAAAGCCACAGGCAAATTCTAGGACTTGCCCGAGTGCCTTAACCAGAAGACTAATCGATACTAGGACGCTCTGGCAGCAGGAGGAGGCAGCAGCCTCCCTTCTCTCCCGAAGATGCATCACAAATGACTGATGCGGGTGTGTACAAACGTCCTGTTCTTTGCTCTATGTCTCACAGGACAGAATCAGAGAAGAGCAGGGATACCAGGAGGCAGGCCAACTCAGACTTTGTCCAGACACTCTCATTCTGCAGGAATGTCAGAAGGGTACACGTTTCTTAAGCGCCATGGACAGCTGATGTGCATTATCTATCTAGGGATCTTTTTCATCCTACACAGAGCTCAGGGTGACTGACATACACGGTTCTCCCTTTCCCAATTTATCCTCACAACAGGCCTTTGCCGTAGCAAGAGTCAGTACAATAAGCGGCACCCTGCTGGATTCAACCAGTGGCCAACCAGCTGCCCTGCACAGAGGGGCATAGAGATCAAGTTGCCATTGCTACTGGTAGCCCCTGACGGACAAAGCCTTCCACAACCCTGTCTAAATCCCCTTTTAAGCCATTGTTATCAAGCTATCCACTACAAATCCAAGATCTCTTCCTTCCCCCTTAGTCCTAGCCAGACCTCATCAGCCTGCGCTTAAAGTCAGAATTTTTTTATTCCAATGTGCCTCATGTTACATTACACTACACTGAATTCCATTTGTCATGTTAATGGCCACTCAGTCAATGTAGAGAGATCCTCCTGGATCTCTTCATAACCTGCCTCGGGTTTCACCGTCCTGAACAATTACCATCCACGAACTCAGTCCCTGCACTGCTCATCCCCAGCTCCAGAACACTTATGAACACATTAAACACCAGTGCTCCTAATATATATTGAAAACCGACCGTATCACTCAACCATATGCTTATTAAGCTGCTCAAAGACTGGCTTGTAATTTCCTGGGCCCCTTCTGGACCTCCTCAAAAAATCAGTGTGATAATTGCTACTTTCCCCTCCTGTGGTACAGAGACAACTTACATATACTGGTTAGTAGATTAGCGCTTCCATGATTAAATTTCTGAATATGCCACTTTGCAGTTTTCAATTTGCCCAGCAGCCCCAGAATTCTGTCCCTCATCAGCTCAATCTGATTCCATTCTTCCGAAACTCTTCCCTAAACTAGCATCTCCAGAGTGGGTTCACGCCCCACATTTTCCACACAGTGAAAACAGACACAAAGAGCTCGTTCAGTTTCTCTGTCGTCTCCCCCATCTTCCTTTCGTTCCTTTGTCATCCCAGAGCTCATCTCTCTCCATGCTACATCTATATCCTTATCTTAATGTTTTTCAGCAGTAGTCATTTGCTTAAAGCCATGGAATGCAATAAGTTCTCAATCAACACACACCAACTCCAAGCAGTGGCTGCAGTTTCTTAGAACTCAGCTATACTCCAGATTCCAGAGTCAAGATATCAGCGTAAGCCTCATGTGGTTCAAGGATAAGGTGAAGAAGAGTTGGTTCTTAAATGCCACTTTTCTCTACCCAAAGGAGTCTCAAAGCAACTTACAGTCGCCTTCCCTTTCCTCTCCTCTCAACAGACATCCTGTGAGGTGGCTGAGGCTGAGAGAGCCCTGATATTACTGAAGAAGAGGAAGAGTTGGTTCTTATATGCCCCTCTCCCCAAAGGAGTCTCAAAGCAGCTTACATTTGCCTTCCCTTTCCTCTCCCCACAACAGACACCCTGTGAGGGAGGTGAGGCTGAGAGAGCCCTGGTATTACTGAAGAAGAGGAAGAGTTGGTTCTTATATGCCCCTTTTCTCTACCCAAAGGAGTCTCAAAGCGGCTTACATTCACCTTCCCTTTCCTCTCTCCAAAACAGACACCCTGTGAGAGAGGTGGGGCTGGAAAAGCCCTGATATTACTGCTCGGTCAGAAGTTTCCTCAGTGTTGTGGCGAGCCCAAGGTCACCCAGATGGTTGCATGTGGGGGAGAGCGGAATCGAACCCGACTCTCCAGATTAGAAGTCTGCACTCCTAACCACTACACCAAGCAAACGGAAGGGCTTCCTTGCCTACAGTACTCCCCTCAGTTCACGCAGCACTCCATTTTTTTAACGCCTTTGGATTAATCCATGCATCCACTTGAGATGCATCTTGTCACTGCCATTACTTCTCCACGATTCATGACATGTCAGATCCCCACAGGCAACACAAGGGTAACACCCCAGGGGGTGGGCCATCACTAAAATGGCAGCTCCTAAGTATCAACGAGCTTTAGCTCAGCTAAGGCACCTTTGTTTTTGATGCTGTTAGAAGTTTCTGCAGAAGGATGAAAATAAGAAGTAGCAGCAGCAGCAGAAGCTGGCTGGCTGGCAAAGGCATCTGCCAAGAATGCTGTTCTTCCGATTGTCCCATGCCCTCTGACAGGCGCCTGGCTTCTTGCTCACGCCACCCCATATTTTAATAGATTACTCAGCCAACACAGCAGCCGGCCTCGTTCTTTTGCCTCCTGACAAAACCGACAGTGCACGTTATGTATTTGCCCCCTTTCAACGTTTTGGCTTCATGGCACAACCTTGCCTCGCAACCAAAATGTTGTGTGCATGCACATGCTCACTGCTCAGGAAGAAACCCAGTATATACAGTGGCTTTTCAGTATTGCAAAAAAAAAAAAAGAAAAAAAAAGGGTCAAGCGATTTTCCATCCCAGGAGCTGCCATCTGTTGGGGTAGGAAAAAGCAAGCATTTGAGTTTGATATAAATATATCTCTATACATAATTGGTTCTTGACGACGCTTACAATAAAAGCACAGCAAATAGCATCACCCATAATCACGGCATACAGCATAACCATGAAGGATTAGAGCGCATCAGAGTGAGGTGCAGCATGCTGGTTAAAGGACTGGTCTATGATCTATGACAGTGGTTCTCAACCTGGGGGTCGTGACCCCTTTGGTGGTCGAATAACCCTTTTACAGGGTTTGCAGCAGGGCAAGCAGCTTGGCCGGGGGGGGGGGGGGTGACATCCACACAACAGACTTGTGGGGTAGATCGAGAGAGAGAGTTTGTCTGTCTGGAGCAGCAGAAAAGAGCAAGATCGGCATGATGGGACAAGAGGCAAAACTGAGCTGAGAAACCCCAGAAAAAAACCCAAATTATATACCATCATCATGAACAATGTATCTTCACTCCATTGGTCAGTTTCGGTTTAATTTCTGTGAAGGAACCCTTGCATAATTTTATGGTTGGGGGTCACCACAACACAAGAAACTGTATTAAAGGGTCGCAGCATTAGAAAGGTTGAGAAACATTGATCAAGGAGGTCCCCTGTTGAAATCTCACTCCTGCCTCAAACTCAGTAGGCAAGCTACTCTTTCTCAGTCCCACCCCTTCCCCCACTTACAATATGAAGGCTGTAACACTGGCTTAATTTACAGGGCTGTTAATCATTAAATACATCAACCACATCCAGTCACAAACCCTTAACACAGCTTATGTGAATAATAAAACTTGGAATTTAAGGGTCCAAGCAATTCACTTTATGCTTAAAACTATCATGGACACAGTTGCCTTTCTTCAAGGAAAAGTAAGGTAGCTTGGTGCGCACGAGTGATTTTGGAAATTAAAACAGCTGAAGGAGAAGGTAATTACTACACTCAGTATCTCAGACCGCTATTTTGTTTTTGAAGAAGTAGCCAGGGGACAATTACACACAATTTGGATGGTTTGGTCTTAGGCGTTAGCTTTCTGTACACATGCAGGAATATCGCCTGTGGAGACTAGTCATTTCACTGGATGACCAAATGGGGAAGATGGAGCAAAATACACCATCTGCCCAGGAAAGAGCCCTTCTAAGGGTATTTCAACCTTCAAATGTGAGCCCCAACAATTCATTTAATGTCTTCAAGAACCCCTTAACGACCTTGCAACAGATCCCCAGTGCCACTTCCAGATTTGACAAAAAAGACGCTCTACTATGCAAGCCACAGGCTACGAACAGGCCAGTTAGCCTCTGACATAGCACAGTACGTTAAGTTTTGTCACTCCCTTAGTTATCTTTGAGAAGATGAACATCAGTATTCAATGGCTAGAAGTTTAAACATGACTATAATTTTTACAAATCCTACAAAAGAAAGAAGCAGGAACAAACTTACCTCCTCCACTGAGACAGGCAAAACGACGCGACTGCAAGAGAACAGAAGACAAGAGGAGGTTCACTAAGGCCTGGTGGGCAAGGAAATTTAGACAAAAGCAGAAACTCAATGTCCCCTCTGAGGACCAGAGTCCAAGTGGTTCAACTTTAACTATGTCACACCTTGACAGGTTTGCTCTAGTCTTATTAGGCAAGTCAGAAACTCAAGGACCAGTCTCATTCAGAGTTTCATGTTCTATGATACTCTATTTTCCAAGTGTTGCTATCTAATCCTAAAACTCTTCAGTGTCCCTTAATTTTATTAATACTGTGGCTAAATTATTGTAAATATATAAACATAAATATGGGGTACCCCTGATGTCATCGACATAACAAAGAGCTAACCTGTAACCCTAGCTTTTTCCTGTTTTGTTTTACAATTTAATTACTGCTTTTAAACATTCCATTAAATTTAACAGAGAAAGGAACCGTTTAGGAAATGAATTCATCTTCCACTACTGAATCGTGTTAAGTTTACATATAAACAAGCAATGACAAGAACCCCAGGCGAATGAATTTTCATGTCGAACAACAAACCATATTCTGATGTGAAACAAGACTGATGAAAGACACTACAATAAAATTATCGCTGAAAACCTTTATGACACAATGAAATTTCTAAAGACTGTGAAAACCTGGTCCCTGGCATTTGTCAAGCTTTGAATTGTCAAGATGCCAAGAAGAAAGTTTTATACCCTACTTTTCACAACAGTCACCCTGTGAGATAGGAGAGGCTGAGAGAGCCCTGCTATTACTGCTCTATCAGAACAGCACTATCAGGGCTGTGAGAAGCCCAAGTCACCCAGTTGGCTGCATGTGAAGGAACAGGGAATCAAACTGGCTCGCCAGATTAGAAACTGCTGCTCTTAACCACTACACCACACTTGCTGCCACAATCCCCATGGTCACTCACTCCAGGGACTGATTTATGTAGTATACTTATATTTCGCTTTACTTCACGATGGGGACCCAAGAAGCCTAACAATATACAAAGAGAAAAAACAAAACAAACAAGAATGGAGTCTGCATGTGCGAACCATTTACTAATACACACTTGGCTTGCTCACATAAAGCAAGGCTTGATAGATCCCAGATGCACAGCTTATCATGACATCCAGACATTCCAATCAGAAGAAGAGTTGGTTCTTATATGCCGCTTTTCTTTACCCGAAGGAGGCTCAAAGCGGCTTACAGTCGCCTTCCCTTTCCTCTCCCCACAACAGACACCCTGTGGGGTAGATGAGGCTGAGAGAGCCCCGATATCATTGCTCGGTCAGAACAGTTTTATCAGTGCCCTGGCGAGCCCAAGGTCACCCAGCTGGCTGCATGTGGGGGAGCGCAGAATCGAACCCGGCTCGCCAGATTAGAAGTCCGCACTCCTAACCACTACACCAAACTGGCTCTCACACCAAATGGCAGGACACCAGAGTTCATCAGAGCTTGGAAAGTAGGGGGGGGATCCCAAGTGGCCTCACCCCAGCCCATGTGGCTGACGCTCCAGGTGCCGCCTGTAACATGTCACCTTAGACATCTCACCTGGGGGTGGCAGTGAGGGGCCCCGGCCCTGCTGTGGGCCTCCGGAGGAAGAACAACAGCTCCTTTTTTATACCCCACTTAGCATTTCCCAAGGAGTCTTAATGGGCTTACGATCGCCTACCCTTCCTCTCCCCACAACAGACACCCTATGAGGTGGGTGAGGCTGAGAGAGCCCTGATATTCCTGCTTGGTCAGAACAGCTTTATCAGTGCCATGGTGAGCCCAAGGTCACCCAGCTGGCTGCATGTGGGAGAGTGCAGAATCGAACCTGGCATGCCAGATTAGAAATCCGCACTCCTAACCACTACACCAAACTGGCTCTCACCAATCAGTGTCTACGCCAATCAGTGTCTCTCAGCAATCCTCACTAGAAACGCAAAACTTGCATCATTCCCCGTTAGAATGTTTTGTGGCATGACATGAAAACGCATGCCACTGTTTGCTTATACATTAACTTTGTACCTTTTAAGTGATGCTGGAGGAATTCCTTTCTTAGCTAAGAAGCTTCTACACTGACTCAAGTTATGGAATTAAGTGGGTTTTCTTAAAGAAAGAATGACATTGGAGAGAAGTAACAATACGATTGTAAGTTCAGGATCACCTCACTGCAACACAATTGCCCTAACATTAGTGAAGTTATAAGAAACTTAAGAATTTAGGATTCGTTATTGTGACAGCGCTCACTAGAGATGTGAGGGCCTGGGTGGGAAAGGGCTGCATTTGATGGAGCACTAAAACAAACATGTAGTTTTTTCTTTGTAATTAATGTACAGTAAAAAAAACTGTTATGCAAGGTGATTTACATAGTGGTATATAATGCATTTTCAAGGGCATATTTATTTAAATATGAATCACAGTGGCAACAATGCTATGTGCAGATAACAAAGTTCAGTGTTACATGCTTTATTATACGGTCAACAGTCCTTTCACAGTAAATCAGTAATTAAGACATAGCAATTTTATATGTATCTGATTAACAGACTTTTCCCAACATCCAAGATCTAGTCTGAATGGTTATCTTGAAAAAAGACAGCCACTTCTTCTGTGATCTGTACATTTTCCCCCAAAAGAAAGAGAGTGTTCTAAAATAAAAAACTGTTTAGCTTGAGAGCCATATGTTCCAGTAACTGTACCTAATGGGACTGTCTCATGTTCTGCTACAGAGTGTGTTTTCTACCCTCAAGGTTCACTTGGCAAAACAGTATAGGGTATGGCAGTCTGCAACTCTCTCTAATGTAAAAACCAAGGCATTATTGTATAAAGTCCATAAATATGTCAAATACAACTATGTATTCTAAATTATAAATTATGCACATGTTGTTAGAGCAGTAAAATGAGTCAAAATCCATTTTTTTTCTGGGAAAGAATTGAAGCTTAAAGCTTCCCAGAAATTTTACATGCGTAGTAACTTCTAGAAAACATGGTCATAAAACTCCAAAACTCTGAAGGCTGGTAAACAAGTCTGGGCTCTAAATTTTGCTGCTGGCTTTCTAGTAGAGTCAAGTAAAGTAATTCAAGGCTGGACACATCAAGGATACCCGTTTAACTGACCATAAAAGAACACCAATGGCAAGCATCTCAAATCAATTCATAAAATGGCAAAGTTGGTACAGAAGGGCTTGGCCAAGATTCAGGGAAACAGTAGTGGTTATAATGTCTCCCGTAAACTTAATAGTCCCCCAAACCTTCCTGAAGCAAGGCAAAATACCTCACCAAAGTACATCTTGGAAAGAGAGTGCTTCTAGACCTCAGGACCACGCTGATGTTCAGATGACACAGTGGCTGCTTACACATACACTTATATAAAAAATAAAGTTGACCTTAGTATTTTATACCAATGGCATCACAGGAGGAGAAACCAAAGGGCAAACAATATAATATATAACAGGGCATTATAGATATTACAGGGTGTTTAGCAATGTATATGATATCTTCAAACCCAATAAAGTACACAAAGGCAGACTCCAGCAAGAAAAGGGAATGAGAAAAGGCACCCACAGGGCAGTTTAATGCCTTCTTTGTTTCACAGAACACCTGGAAGATGCTAGTATCTTGTCTGAAGATGTCCCCTTATACAAAACTGAGCCCATGAACACTCATCACCAGACACAGCAGCAAGGCAGGGACCAGCCTGGCCTTAAGCCCCCTGGCTAACATGGATTACATAAGAGCTAGGCACAATACATGGGTGAATCCCATTCCAAAACTGGCTCTGCACAAACATGCAGGAAGAGACCCTATGAGGATCAAAGAGAGGAGATACATCTGGCATTGAAATTCTTCAGTACTCCAAAAAAGGACAACACGGGCAGTGATTCAAGTCTGAATTGCTTCCAAAGCAGCAGAGTCTTACAAAATGCCCAGCTCCCTGCCCTGTGCAATGACTGAAGATGCATCAAACTTTTCCAGCCCTATAGCTAGCCCAAATCATGTCTGTCAAGAGTCAGAGCAACAGGGCGACAGAGCCCAGCAAAAGAACATCTGAAGCAAAATGATACGGGCGACAGAGCCCAGCAAAAGAACATCTGAAGCAAAATGATACGTGCAAGATCAACAAGGGCTCCTAATAAGGAACTGAACTCATCTGATACACAAACCAGCACATGTATCTATTTTGGAACACACACATTAGCAAGTTTATAAACCACTTCATACAAAGAAGCTGGCTTCTGCGGTCTTAAAAAGTTGCTCAGAGTTCCAGAGAAGTTTTCAGGAGAAAGGGGGAGGAACTACCCTGCTGACATTTGCCCTTGGAGAGCATCAAGGAACAAGGTGGACATCAAGCCGGCCCATGGCTGGGGATTCCCGAGGAGCCACTGAGGGCTGGCCAGATGACACCCCCCCCATCACCTGCTTTCCTCTCTCCCTTCTCGGTTATGTATGGCTTTTCTGCAAACCCAAGACAGAGAGAGTTGCCTTTCCCAGTGCATCTCAAAAAGGCGAGTTCCGGTCTCATGACAGCTTCCCTCCCCCTTGCAAAGAAGCAGTGCTCATCTTCAAGGTGCCCCCCCCCCACCACACCCCACGAGGACTCCTGCCTGGTTTCTCCTTCCTCCTTCCTGGCAGGGCAGCAGGCAACGCTTAGCCCAGGCCACCTTCAGGACTTTGCAGAGACAGCGTTTCAAAAGAGGAACTGACTATAGTTTGCTAGCTCACCCGGACCACCGGTGGGGGATGGGGGCAGCAATGTTATATCCAGACTGGGAAGCTTCTGGAGGTTTAGGGGTAGAGCCTGTGGAGGGCAAGAGTCTCCAAGAGGTACAATGCCTCAGAGCCCACCAAAGCAACCATTTTCTCCGGGGGGTATTGATCTTTGTCTCCTGGAGATGAGCTGTCATTCCAGAGGATCCCCAGATCCCACCTGGAGGCTGGCATCTCTAGTTCACCCTGCCAAGCACCCATTTCCTTCAGGAGTATTGATCTCTTTAGTTTGGAGGCAAGATGTCATTCATTTGCTCCAGAGGGGCTCTGACCTAGTCTGCAGAGAAGCTGTCATTCCAGAGGATCCCCACATCCCACTGGGAGGCTGGCATCCCTAGTCCACCTTCACAAGCAGCCATTTCCTCCAGGGGGCACTAAGCTAGTCTGCAGAGGAGCTGTCATTCCGGGGGATCCTCAGGTCCTCCCTGGAGGCTGGCACCCCTAGCAGCCACTTCCCCCAGGGGGCTCTAAGCCAATCTGCAAAGGAGCTGTCATTCCGGGGGATCCCCAGGTCCCCCCTGGAGGCTGGCACCCCTAGCAGCCACTTCCTCCAGGGGGCACTAAGCTAGTCCGCAGAGGAGCTGTCATTCCGGGGGATCCCCAGGTCCCCCCTGGAGGCTGGCATCCCTAGCAGCCACTTCCCCCAGGGGGCTCTAAGCTAGTCCGCAGAGGAGCTGTCATTCCGGGGGATCCCCAGGTCCCCCCTGGAGGCTGGCACCCCTAGCAGCCACTTCCCCCAGGGGGCTCTAAGCTAGTCTGCAGAGGAGCTGTCATTCCGGGGGATCCCCAGGTGCCACCGGGAGGCTGGCACCGCTAACTGCCGACCTCAAGGGCAACTTCCACGAGGAACGGAGAGCGGCGCCGGCGGCAGCGGAGAGCGGGGCAGGCGGGCGGGGGGGGCAGAGCCGGGGCTCCACCGGCAGGAAGGACCTGAGGACGCTCCCCGTGGAAGGAGAGAGCCGAGCAGGCAAACCAGAGCGGCGTGACCTTCAGGGCGGGCGGCAGCCGCCTCGGAGCCTGTCCCCTCAAGGAGCCGCAGCCGTCCTGCGGAGAGGGGGGAAGGGAGCCCGCCCGCCCGCCTCCCCCGCACCCCGCGGAGCCCCTTCCCCGCAGCCGCCCCCTCAGGCGGGCAGGCAGGCAGGCAGGCGTCCGGCGAGGACCGCGCGCCCCCTCGGCCCCCTCACTCACTATTCCTTGACGAGCACCATGGCGGCTGCTTCGCCGGCCCGGTCAGGCTCCCTCCCGGCCCCGGCTCGGTCTGAACCAGGCGGAGGAAGAGCGGGCGGGCTGCAGGGGGAGGAGGGAGGGAGGGAGGGAAGACGCAGCGTTCCCCGGCAACGCCTATGTCAGCGCGCCGCGCCGACGCCATGGCGTCACCAGGTGGGGGAAACGGCCCGCCCTTCGCCGCCGGACTGCGCCGCTCGGACTGCGCCTGCGTCGAGGAGAGGGGGGCGGTTCGAAAGAGCCTCGCGACGGTAGGGGAGGCAGGGAGGCGGGTGGATGGGGCGGCGGAGGTTCTGCGCATGCGTTGCGGGATGGGGGCGGGGCGGAGCTGCTGTTGATGGTTCTGTGGCCCGCCCTCGGTCTTTTGCGCCAGATGGCTATGAACTACAATTCCCATGAGCCCGTGTCAGCATGGCAAACTGGCAGGGGATCATGGTAATTGTAGTCCATGGACAGCTGGAGAGCTGCAGTTTAGTCACCCGTGGCCGGTTCTGCATGACGTCCGGAAGCGACCTTGGGTGGCTCCGTTGTTCGCCGGGAGGCAGGCGGCCGTGGGCTCTCCGGGGGCTGGTCTGGAGTCAGGAGAAAGGGGCTGCTCCGGTTTCTGTGGGTGGGCACGCTGCTGGGCGGCTTGGATTAACCCGGGCTTTAGTGCGGTGCCAGCAGGGTTGCCAACTCTAGGTGGGGAAATTCCTGGATATTTGGGGAGTGGTGGATATTGAGGAGGGAAGCGACTTCAGCAGGGGATCATGTCATAGAATAAGGGGACCAGATTGTCCTACTTTAGGAAGGACAAATTGTACTTATGTTGAAATTAAAGAATATATTACAATACTATTTTTGCGTTCTATGCAACTTTTTGTTGCTCCATATAGACCAAATTTTTAATCAAGAACCACCCCGGTCAATGGTGTCCCGCTTTACCGATGTTACCTTATCTGGTCACCTTATCATAGAATCCATCTTCCATAGCAGCTATTTTTCTACGGACTGGGTAGAAGCTGAAACGGTCATTACACAATCACAAGTACCGAAAAAACAATGGGATGCATTACAGACATACCAGACCTATCTTTTAGAAAAGTAATCGTGGGCACCTTGCACTTTTATTAACCCTTTCCAGGTCAACATTCTTCTGGATCAGCCCAGAATGGGCATTAAACAAACAATAGTCCCGCCAAAAAAACAACCAAACAAAAAGTAGGATGAATTACAGATACTTAAGAGCAGTATTTTAGAAATGAAAAGGTGGAACTCCCACACTTTTATTACCTTTCCAAGCCAAAATGCCTCTGAGACACCACAGAACAAGCCGGAATGGGCATTGAACACATTATAGCATCAGTAAAAAGTGGGATGTGTTATAAGCACTTCAGAGCAATATTTTGGAAATCAAAACACTGAAATATCTTTAATTCATTAACTCCCAGCCAAGATGCCTCCAGAACACCAGGGAATGGGCTACAACAGTATTAAACAAATCACAGTACTGCAAAAAAACAAAACAAAAACAGGATGCATTAACGCTCCAAAACAATATGTTAGAAATCAAAACACATATACTGTATACTTATTAACCCTTGAGAAAAATGAAATGTGGAAAAAAATCGAACCTGAAAATCAAGCCAGGAACCCAAAGGTTGAGCAACGAAAAAAATAAAGCATAATACAACTATTTATTAAATAGTGTATTTATTAAATAGTGGTCAGAATTTGAGGGTTAACATTTTAGAATTATAAATGACACTCAAAGGTACCTTTAAAAACCCAACTCATATGATACAGCAACAAGATGAACTTATGCGTCCAAGAGAACCACAAACCTTGGTCTCTGGTTTGAACATGAACACACACTGGTAAATTAACCAGAATGGTGGTCCTTAGTTACAATACTGGATGCATGTGGACTCCCTAGTTCGTGATTTCTAACCATCATTTGGGGCTTCACTTTTTGTGATTCATATACAACCTATCTGGCCTTAAAATGATATTTTATGTTGATACAGTTATTGTTTTGTAAGTGTATTGATACAATTTTGACATCTGAAGAAGGCCCTCAGGGTCCAAAAAGTGTTGGGTCCTTTGGTTATTGTACATGTGTAACCATTCTTGTGAAAGAAACCCTTTTATGGTATCCCTTTGGGGAAAACTAGCCTAGTGTATAATTAAATACATTCACAGAGCCCTCAGTAAATCAATTACTTTCACTCCTGGGAATCAATGGCTTTTGTTTGTATTTGAGTGAAAAAAGAATATAATTAATTGGGTTTGCATGGTTCATTTATAAAGTTTAGACCTCCAGGATCTGGCTTTATATTTTAAGGCATGCATGGGCTGGCCTGACAAAGCAATATTCATGTCAGGCCTGTAACAAACGTGTTTGACATCTCTGCTATAGAGGCCTACATTTCAACCCACAACCCAACATGAAACCACAGCAGTAGAACACACAAGATGTAGTGAAATACTACAGGCAGGAAAAGTGAAACTAAAGATCTGAAAAGAGAACGGCTTCCAGGAACAGGCCTAGAAGGACAGCAGTGAGTACTGATTAAATTGGAGAAAAACACTTTTTGGAATCCACAAAGGAGACTTGGTTTATTGACCATGTTAGGAAAGCTCCAGAAAGAAGGCCTTATAACTGGTACGTTCCTATTCTTTACCAGTAAGCACCAAATCCCTAGTTAAAGCCTCACCCCCAGGAACCTAGTTATTACTTCCCACCCCTTCTCAGCTGAACTATCCCTTATTATAGTTCTTACTGCAATTATCTAATGTATCATCACAGTTAGGACGTGCCCAGATGGGCAATAGAAATAGCAATGGCAGGCCACAGCCAGCAATTGATAGGTGCCTTTGGGGGGAGTGGAGGCTGATGCCCTGGTTGCATACCAATGTATTAACATCACGTCTGTCAAAAAAGGAAGTGACATCATGATGGGCAGGGGCCCATCCAGAAGTTGCCCAAAAAACCCTCTATGGTTTTATCACAGAGTTTTGCAAATCCTAGAAGGGCCCTGTACCATGACATCACTTCCGTTTTTTGACAAATATCTTCATGACATTGGCACATTTTTCATCTATTTCCTCCCACTGGGCAAGGAAGAGGGACAGTGGAATGTCTCCCACTACCAGTGAGAACCTGATAAGCCTAAATAGAAGTGCCAACCCTGAAGGGCCTTCAACGCTGGCCTCAGAGATTCTCATGAGAGGCACGCTACCAATCTGTATTGATAGTACAGGTGTTTCCTTCTGTACATACCGCCCATCAGCTTCCTTCTATTTAACTACCGAAGTCCTGTCTTCAACAGTGCGTCTGCTGAGTGATATCCCACAGAGCTCTTCTGGATTGTGAAGGGGCTTTTCTCTCAGGTTTCTGAGGATGTAGAGCTGGCAATGTACAGGCTCCTGGTGAGTCATCTGTGAGACTTGTTGCAAGCAAAATGTGCTTGGTGGGAAAGGATAAACAACACGCTCAAGAAGGTACAGCAGAGGGAGACGGTGGATATGTCAATACACGTCCTTATGCCTTCTGAGCAGCATCCAGAGAAGAATTGCTGGGGAATTCTACTGCATCTGATACGGCACGGCAATCAAAAGACAACCAGGTACCCTGAACCCCAAGCCCCAGTGATCAATAACGTGGGCTTGGATTATGAATATAGAACTCAAACCGGAAGTTGTAATTATAGGGCAGGGGTAGTCAAACTGCGGCCCTCCAGATGTTCATGGACTACAATTCCCAGGAGCCCCCTGCCAGCGAATGCTGGCAGGGGGCTCCTGGGAATTGTAGTCCATGGACATCTGGAGGGCCGCAGTTTGACTACCCCTGTTATAGGGCCTTGTTAATGGTCATATAACTATCCCCACCAGTGGGTGGTGCTCTTGCACATCTCACTGCCCACGAAGCGGCAATTACAATGAATCAGATCCTTGGTCCATCAAGGTCAGTATCAGCCACTCAGACTGCAAGCAGCTCTCCACCGTGTCTCAAGCAGTGGCCTTTGACATCCTCCTACCCGAGCCTTTCGTCTGCAGAGGCCAAGGCCAGAACCCAGATCCTTTTGCATGCCCAGCAGCTCCTTGACTACTAAGCCACTGCTCCTCTGTTTGGGTCGGTTCTATATTCTCTCCCTAGTTGTTCTGTAGTCTGGGGGAGTTGAGTGTTTAACTGTTTTCAGATCTGTCCCATCCCGGAGGCTACATAGAAACTTTTTTTTGAAAGCTGGCTCCTTGAACAAGCTTAGGCTGCACCTGGGGCCTCCCCATCCCATCCTACACCCTATTTCCCTGGCAGGACTGAAGTATAGACTGCTCTTGGCTGCATGCTAATAAAGGCAAGACTATGCTAAAAGACTGCTTGTTGGGAGTAATTGCACTGGGGGCATAAAGTATCCCAACCCTGTTGCCGCTGTTACAGCAGCCTTCCTTGTGGCTCCTGCCTTGCTAGGCATCTCTTTTGCTGTCACAGGGGATTCCTGAACAACCAATCCCCTCCCGGCATACCTTGTGGACTTGGCCATTTGCCGGATATATATATATATATATATATTTTAAAAAAAATTACAACTTATTTATTGATATGCGTATCCGCACATTCATTGATGCACAAGGAGGTGTAACAGGTATTTTTTAGACAACCTTTTTGCAAATCTTAATACCCACATGACACACAGAACACGTGTGTAAAGCTTCCCAGAAGCACACCTTCCCCCTTTTTGTTTCCCGGGATTAATTTAAAAAAATTATAAAACTTATTAATTGTTATGCATATCCACATATTCATTGATTCCTACGGATGTGGAACTAGAGTTTATTTTACTATTTTAATACTGATGTTCCGTTTTGCAAATCTGAACGCCCACATGACATGCCCACATAAATCTTCCTGGAAGCATATCTTCCCACGATTTCTCTTTGTCTGCTTCGGTTGCGTGGCTGCCCTTGGTTCAACTTTACCATGGAGAAACTCCTTCTCGCCCTGATTGCTCAGATCTACATTCTCGTTGGACGTGTTTATTCCACCCTCTTGAAAAGGAGAGCGGACACGGCCACATTCCAAGAGAAGATGCTGAAGATTAGGAGAACAGTTCAGTGTGAACGTCAACTCACTGGCTGTGCCCTACAAAACCAGACCTTGAGTTCCTCTAGGAAGGCTCCCATGGCAGCCAGCCAAAGGATAATTTCGTCCTGGCCAACTGGAGCAACAACCAATGGATCCTCAACTTCAGGATGTCCAGGGGACAAGTTAGAGGAGAGCCAGTTTGGTGTAATGGTTAAGAGCGGAGGCCTCTAATCTGGAGAACTGGGCTTGATTTCCCCATTGCTCCTCCACATGCAGCCAGCTGGATGACCTTAGTCATAGTTCTCTTAGAGCTGTTCTCACAGAGCAGTTCTCTTAGAGCTCTCTCAGCCCCACTAACCTCACAGGGTTTATGTTGTGCGGAAAGGAAGGGAAAGGCATTTGTAAGCCCCTTTGGGACTCCTTTGGGTAGTGATAAACCAGCTCTTCTTCCTAATAAAGCAGGGGTAATCAAACTGTGGCCCACCAGATGTCCATGGACCACAATTCCCAGAAGCCCCTGCCAGCAAACGCTGGCAGGGGCTTCTGGGAATTGTAGTCCATGGACATCTGGAGGGCCGCAGTTTGACTACCCCTGTAATAAAGGCTACTTGAGTCATGTCTCCCTTCCGGCACCTGCAACAGGGCATGCCTGAGGAATCCGGCTTGTGAACACCTAAATGTTAGCTTTGTTAACCATCCAAGTCCCAGGTTTCCTGTGACTGTCACACCACCTGGAGGTGACGCCTGGTATAGCCCTGGTCTGAAAATGAACAGGAAAAAAAATATTTTTAAGAATTCTGAGCAAGATGGGCAATTGGTGAAAAGGAGGGGCTATACAGAAAACGAGCTACTGTAGAAGATGATCGGGGGAGCTGAAGCTGGCCTATGCCACCTGGCTGCAGAGGAGAGGACACGCAGTAATGGGTTTAAACTACGATATAGGCTAGATATCAGGAAAACTTTTTTCACAGTCAAGAGTAGTTCAGCAGTGGAATAGGCTGCCTAAAGAGGTGGTGAGCTCCCCCTCACTGGCAGTCTTCAAGCAAAGGTTGGATACACACTTTTCTTGGATGCTTTAGGATGCTTAGGGCTGATCCTGCGTAGAGCAGGGGGTTGGACTAGATGGCCTGCATGGCCCCTTCCAACTCTATGATTCTGTGATTCTATGATTCTAAGACCTCTTGATTCTGGGGCCACAGAGAAGTCAAGTCTGCCCTGGTATGAATGCACTTGAAGAAATTTAACCTAGAACTAGAGAAGATGTAAGCATGTATCGCTGAAAACCACGATTATTCAGACTAAGGTATGATGTAAAAGTGAAGAAAGGGTGATTTCAAATTGATTCATTTCAACCGTAGTGTTGGAGGAGAGTTTTACAGATACCAAAGTCGCTTCCCCCCCCCAAAAAAAAGAAAGTATTTCTTGATCAAATTAAGCCTGAACTCTCCCTAGAAGCCGAACTCACGAAACCAAGGCTATTGTACTTTGGTCAAATTTTAAATATTTTTTAATATAAATATTTTTTTAAATTAGGCAATATAACCTTATTTGGTATGTCAACCTACCCACCCCCTTCCCAAAATGGTCAATAATGGCTCCTGGGGATGTCACTGGGAGATGTGGTCTGCTGACATCCCTCCTGGGGTTCCTCAAAGCCCGAAGAACGTTTCAGGGGTTTCTCCATGATAAAAAGGATGAGAAAGGCTGCTCTAAGCTGCTCAGCATGGCATGGGTGACTCCTCCCACCATTTTATTCCCACAACAGTTCTGTGAGGTAGGCCAGGCTGAGCGTACGGGACTGACCCAACATCTCCTAGAAAATGCCATGGCTGGGATGGGGATGCGAACCTGGGTCTCCCAGTCCTAATCTTAAACACTCACCTTGGTGGCAAATTACCTCAGAACTTTGCTCAGCTCTTTTGCTGTATGTTAACTTTCCCCCTAGTCATGGCCCTGCTCTTCAGAGGTCTCACATCACTGTGAGAGGACACCTTAGTCTTTGTGGTTGAGGTTCAGAGTTACTATTGAATAAAGCTGTGGGCGATTCCGCCCCAGCACCATGCTGGCACCCCCCCACGTGGGACACATTATGGCGGTGGACCCAGTCCGTCCCAGATTTGTGCATCTCGGTGGATGCAGCTGGGGTGGAAAGGTTCCACCACTCAGGAAGGTGGGATCCCAAGATGGGGGTTATTCGCAGGAATCACAATCCCACCTTCCTGCACATAAAAAGTATATATGCCCCATTCAGCACCACAGAACTGGCTGGGCCACACTTTGGCCCTGCCGGTACACTTTAGATGGCTAGGCCCCATTGGTCCCTTGGTGGCTAAGGGAACACAGAAGATTTCTGCATTCCCTTAACATGGCTAAGGGAACGCGGAAGATATCCGCATTCCCTTAAATGTGGGGCAACGCACCAGGCCCAGGAGGGAGCCAAGCCAAAGTCATTGTCATGTGGAAGCAGGGATTAGCCCTGCTGCCATTTGAGTGCCCGCCTGGCCTCTCCCGCCCAACTGAAATTGGCCTGTAACATTTAAATTTGGGAGGGTGTGTGTCTTTGTCCTGTTAATGTGAAGGTGGAGCCCAATATTGGTGCAATTTCCCAGCCACCTCATTGGATGTGTACATGTATTGCACAACAACATTGACCTTTGCCTGGAATGGATGTACATCGCCGAGTCACACCATCCATGCCACACCCTGGATGCCTGTTCTGCAGCCATGGTGGGTATTAGAGCTATACCTCTCTGGGTATTAGAGCTATACCTCTCTTTCACTTTGCTCCACAGCTCCTTAAATCCACTCACCCATCATTGCTCGCAGTCAGCCCCAAGACTCGTCCACTAATCTTGGCCTCTGGGACACCCATAATGCATTTGGGCCAGTGTCCTTCATCAAAGGATGCTTCTTATTCCAGAAAACATTTTCCAGAGCTTTTGTCTGTCATCGGGGCAGGGCATTCCCCTGCCTTCTGGATTACTTCACTCAGTGCAGCAGTGTTTTTGGCCAAGAGGTCCTTCCTCTCATTCTAGCGGCAGTCTGTCTGTGCTTCCTTTCTGCCCAGTAAGAGGAGGGCATCTGTGGTGGGGAGGGGTACTGCTGGGATCTGTTTTATAGCATGGGTTAATGATTTTAAGGCTTTAATGTCGTGCTTTTAAATTGTTGTAAGCCGCCACAGGCTGGCACTGCCAGGGGGGGTAGGATAAAAACCGAAGGAATATAACAATAATAATCAGAAGCGTGTGTGTGCATGAAAAATTATAACCAGAATCGAACTGTGTTGGTCTTAAAGGTGCAGCTGGACTCAAATTTCATACTGACATGGTTGCCCACCTGGATCTATCAGCATGAGACAGATTGCCTCAACAAAGGCAGCCAGGGCCTTCAGTCTGCAGGACTTGGAAAAGGTTCGTATGGATAGGACGTTTTGGAGGTTATTAATGCAGTGGGCAATTGGGAGTTTGAAGCAACCTGATGGCTCCTAAAAGGCACAGACTGGTTTCCAGCTCGCTCCCATGTCCCTTGCAGAGTTCTGGAGGGGACAGGGCTTATTCAGTAGCAGCTTCCACAAATTGCAAGTAAAATATGAGCAAGGGAAGGTGGGCCCAAGAGTGCTCTTACAAAGAAGCTCCAGCCGCCCAAGGAAACCAGCCCGGTCATTTTGCCTTGGGAACGTGTCATTTCTTAAAGACCCAGGGTGGGGTGTGGGGGAGCACAGCTACCCTTTCCCCTTTGCCCCCTTCGTGTTTGCAACAGAACAACCAAGCACACACTGAGGACACAACACCTTTTTTTTTTTAAAAAAAGAAAAGCCCAAATGTGGGCAGGCGCTACATTAGAGGTGACAAGAGAACAGACAAGCAAGATGTGGCTACCGGACGGCGGTCGATCCTGAAAGCCAAGGTACCAGCGAGTGAGCCATCAGAGGCTGCCCTCCCCACCTGAAACACTAGAGGGCACTGCTGGCCCAGCAGGCCACTGCATCACCTCCTTTTTGGCCAGAGAAGGGATGGGACTCAGCCCCCCTCCCAAGCTTGCCCCCCCCCACACACATACTTTAGCCTTTGAGTTTGTGCAGCACCTGTTCCGGCCTTGGGGTGGGGAAATCCACACTGCACCCAGGGGGAGCTGCCGAGACCCGCTGCCCCCTACTTGCCCTCCCTTCTCTACAGTGCTCTCCATGGTAGGAGCCCTGCATCAGGCAGAAAGCTCCCCCACAAGAGAAGGAAACTGGTCAGACCGCCCCTCTGTGCTCCTGCCGCAGGAGGGACCACGGCCCTTCCCCAGCAGCCTTAATTATTGCTTTGCAGAGCTGGTCACCAGCCGCTCGGTGCAGAGAAACGTGTCCACGTGCCCAGGAAGCAGCCGCTGCAGCGTTGCCCCCCCCTCCCAGCGAGTCTCCAGTTAGCGCCAGTTCCACACCCAGCCACAGGTGCATTGGCAGAGCTCAGCCCAGCAGGGTGACCTTGCGTGCAGCCACCGCTGCTTCGACACGGACGAGTCCAGACGGCGTTTCCAAACGCGGGTCTCCTTCTCGGTTCCCTCTTTCTTTTTGTCCAGTTTAAAATCCATCTGGTTGAACATGCACAGCAGGTGATGTTTTCTCAATGCTACAGGGATCGGCACCTGGAAAATGGGGGGGAGGGGGTACGTGGCTCCCTTCCCCGGCCATCCACACATTGTCACTCTCTCTCCGGCCCGAGCAAGGAAAGGGGACACCTGTCAGAGGCACGGGGATGAGTCTCCTTTGGGCAGCAGACAGGGGGCCAGGGAGAAGTGGTGAGGCGAGGGGGTGGGCTTGGCTTTTGGCATAGGGCGGGGGGGGGGGAAGCTCAAGACATTCACCACCCTGCCTGGGGAGGATTGGAGACTCCTCGCCCTCCATCCTGGATTGGCTTCAACGCTGAGCTGAAAAAAGGGTCATGCAGATCGTCAGAGGAACACCCTTCCCAGGCTCCAGAAGGGCCAGCTGGAGGGGGGGACACACACAAAATCTGCCTCCTGCTCAGGCTCTGGAGCATGGAGGTGGCAGGAGGGGGGGAGGAAGAGCATAGGCGACAGAAGGCCCTCCTGCAGTCACTCACCCTGGCGAGAAGGGAGAGGGCATTTGGAGAGGGCAAAAAGCCAACAGGTGACAACTGCCACTCCTGCCCCGAGAGCGTCCACTCGATGCCAGGAAAAGAAAGCTGGGGGCATCTTCCCCTCCTGCCCTGCCCTGCTCTGCCCCACCTTGGTGGCTTTTCTAAAAGACAGCGTGAGCCATGCGGTTCAGAGGAGAGGTGGACAGGCGGTGGAGTGTTGGAGACGAGACAGGCGGCGAGGGCTAGAGGGAGGGAGATCGGCAGGCAGCCTCCCTACACAAAGGCCTCCTGGTTGCTTTTCAGGAAGAGTTTGGCATCGTCCAGCTGCTGCCGCTTTTCCCGTTCCAGCCGCCGCTTGTAGCAGATCAGGTAGAGAGGCAAGCAGAAGCCAAGCATGCTGAGGCCCAGCAGGCCCACGTTGACCTGGAAGAAGGAGAGAAGTGGAATGAGGGTGGGGGTGGGGGGAACAGAGACAGGAGACCTTCCCCCCCCCCTTCCTCACAGGCTCTTCTCTGTCCGGGTGAATTTCCCCGGCACACAAAGTACAAAGTGGTTAAGAGCAACGGCTTCTAATCTGGCAAGCCAAGTTTGATTCCCCGCTCCTCCATAGGCAGCCAGCTGGGTGACCTTGGGCTAGTCACAGTCCTGACAGAGCAGTTTCTGTCAGAGCTCTCTCAGCCCCACCTCCCTCACAGGGTGGCTGTTGTGGGGGAGAGGAAGGGAAGGCGATTGTAAGCCACCTTGAGACTCCTTCAGGCAGTGAAAAGTGGGGAAGAAGCGCTCCTTCTTCTCCTGGGGCTGGGTTAACTTGGCCTGGGGCTGTCTTGGGTGTGGGGAGGCCCCTGTTCATTTCATTTTTGTTCCACTTGCATACAGGACATTGCAGGCAAAGTGGGGTTGGGTGAAGCGACTGGGGGGGGAGCTGGTTTTTATATTCATTTGCATACTTTCATTTTGATTTGCTGATGGGGCTGTGGCAGGGGGCGTGGCCAGCTGACATCACTTCCGCAGTACCTTGAAGCCTGAACAATATTTCCGGTGTCCCTTCACCATCAAAAGGTTGCCCCTAGATCCTAGCCTGCGGAGCAGGGGGTGAGTTATTTATCGCCGCTATAGGTGGGTTTTAATTGATTTTATCATTTTAATGAGTTCTGTTGTGGGGACTGTATGCTGTTATCTGCCACAAGCCACTATGTGGGAGTGGCAGGTTAAAATTTGAATGAATGAATGAATGAATGAATGAATGAATGAATGAATGAATGAATGAATGAATGAATGAATGAATGAATGAATGAATGAATGAATGAACCAATCAACTGGGGTAAATGCATGAGGCTTTTTTGCAGTGATTCCAGACCACCAGCAAAGAGCCCTGCTCTCTGGGCCTCCCCACCTTTAGAGGAGAAACTGGCAGCCCCCAGTGGCAGTGCTTTTCAGTGGTGGGGCCATGCCAATGGAGCTCCCTCCCCCTTGAGACTCACCTACCCTGTTGTCCTTGAAGCACCAAGCCCAACTACATCTCTTGAAGAGTTCCATCCTTAGTAGAGGTTTTATGGGCTGCTTCCAGCTTGTTCTGATAGGGGGAGCGTTTGTGCCTGTTTCATATACATTCAGATCTCGAAAGCTAAGCAGGGTCTGTGCTTGGATGGGAGACCTCCAAGGCAGAGGCAGGCCACCTCCTCAGCTTTGTGTTTGCCTTGAAAGCCCCTTGGGCTGGAGGGGGAGGTCACCAGAAGTCAATTGCTCCCTGGCAGCACAGTCTTGAGTCAGTCTCTGGAGAAGCGGCATATTTAGAAAATGCAGTGACGTAATTCATGCACGGCATTCTCCGTCTGGTTTCCCTTGACCTCCAATAACCCAGAGAGGCTTGAGAACAAGCTTAGCAAAGGAAGGGGGAGAACTACTCGACTTTTCCCCCTTGGTATTCTTAACACTTCCCCCCTTCTAGAGCCTCTTGTGGTGCAGGGTGGTAAGGCAGCAGAAATGCTGTCTGAAGCTGTCTGCCCATGAGGCTGGGAGTTCGATCCCAGCAGCCGGCTCAAGGTTGACTCAGCCTTCCATCCTTCCAAGCTTGGTAAAATGAGTACCCAGCTTGCTGGGGGGTAAACGGTAAGGACTGGGGAAGGCATTGGCAAACCACCCCGTATTGAGTCTGCCATGAAAACGCTAGAGGGTTTCACCCCAAGGGTCAGACATGAACCGGTGCTTGCACAGGGGATACCTTTACCTTTAATTCATGTGCGGCATTCTCTGTCTGGTTTCCCTTGACCTCCAATAACCCAGAGAGGCTTGAGAACAAGCTTAGCAAAGAGAGGGGGGAGAACTACTCGACTTTTCCCCCTAGTATTCTTAACACTTCCCCCCTTCTAGATTTCACAGCTTCTCAGCCCAACCCCCTCCCCACCTTTCTCCATGGAGGAGGAAACCTAGTTAAAACTGAACCACTTGGAAAGGGCTAACCCCCCCCCCCTCCCTGTTGCTCCACTCAAACTTACTGCCTTCCAAGACAAGTTTGGAGGAAAGATGTTTGCTACTGTTCTCTCTGCCTGGCCCCCATTGTGAATCTCAGGGTACAGAGCATCATCCCATGCCAATGAGTTCCAGAGGCCATTCCTGTCCTTAACTCAGGCTGGCAATCTTCTCCTTCCTGACCCGGAAGTTGCCCTCATCGTGAGCGGGCTGCTTACCCAGAGCGGGTCTCCTTCCAGGGGTCCCATCATCACCAGGAACAGGGGCTGCTGGAGAAGAGCAAAGAGGGCGCTCACCAGAGACTGTAGACCCGTTAGGCTGCCGAACTGCGTCGAGGGATACCTGGTCCAAACGAAGGAGGAGATGCGTTAGCCAAGCTGTACACGCACCAGGCACTCTCTGCAGCAGCTCCCTCCGTCTCCTAGCCTGAAGCAGGATTAGGCGTGTTAACCGCCAAGCAGTGACGGAAGACTACAACTGATCCCCAGCAGTTCTCCAGGAGAAAAAGGCCATTTTGAAAGGTGGACCCTATGGCTTTATGCCCCACGGTTGACCCTCCCATCCACAGACTCTACAGTTCATCGGTGCCACGCACAAGATCTCCAGGTATTTCCCAGCCCATTCTGGCAACCTTAATGGGAATCCAGCTCTCTCTTTCAGGGAAGCTCTTTGTTTGGTCCACTTCATAACCCAAGGAGAACCCTGGTGGGTCCGTCCAAAGAGGGTTCAGGCTTTGAAAAACCCCAGTCGTGGTGTGATCGTGCAGAGTAAGGTTGGGAAGCAGAGCTGTGGACACGCCTCCCTGGGGCCCCTCCCCTTCCCACCCCCTCCAGGCCCATCATTGGCCATTTTGGGAGGGTTGGGTGGGTCAACATGACCACATATGGTCCTATCACCAGATAAATGTTGGACGATTTTTAAAAATATATTTAAAATGAATTAAGTACCACCCATTCGGGAAACCCTTCCAGGGGCGTCATGAAACCCTGGTTGAGAAAGCCTGGTTTAAGCCTTCAACCAAGATTAATTCCCAGCTCTGCCAGGATTGTCTTAACCATCACAAGGACTAGAAGCAGTGCTGGATCCAGGGGCACTGGCAGATAGAGTGCTTGGGGGGCCCGTCCCCCCAATCACACTCCTTGTCCCCTTCCTCATCAATGCACCCTTCCCCAGCTGCCTGTCCACACATCCTTCCCTGCCAGCTCACTTGCAGGCAAGCTTTTCTGCCACCCACTCTTCCAGCTTCGTTGGCCACAAACATGCACCTTTCTTGATGGTGCTGGCTGGAAGTAGAGCATTTGGGTGGGCAGTGGGCCCTGCTGTAAAATTTGGACCCCAGCAGCTGCTCCTCATCACGGTATTCTGACTAGGCACGGGCACACAAAAATGATTGGCACTGTTGCAGATTCGGTCCGAACGGCAACTTTGCCTGCGAGGCCTGGGGAGTCAATTAAAGGGCTTGGCACAGCTGTCATGATCAGCTGTTTGGCAGGCTCTTCAATACCACCACCCCCTTCTCAGGCGCTGCCTGAGAAAGCAGAGGGAGGAGGCATTTAAACTGAGCGAATCACGATTCGGCCTCCGTCGATTCGGCCCGTTTAAATTGCAAGGAGGTTCCGCTCGGATGGGTCTTAAAAGTGCCCGGATCAGCACTGATTCAGGTACTTTTCGGCTTCTCCAAAGCGATCCGCCCATCCCTAATTCTGACACAGGCCCTGACTGGAGAACTGTGTGTGTGTGTGTGATTCTAAAGACATGACCCCTTTCTACAGGGATGTTCACATCTCACACTTGGCAATGCTGGACAGCAACATCCAAGCCTGACGGAATTGTCAAAACAGGAGGGAGGAGTCCCACGCAAAACATTCCAAGCCTCCCCATTGTAACCCTTGAGGTAAAACAACAAGGCAGACAAAGAAACGGACAGGGGTGTCACCAGCGAAGGCCCAGGGCTGGCTTGTTTACACCCCTCTCCTGGCCTGCTTCTGCACAAAGACAATTCTCTGGAATTCCTCCGGACTGTCATTGCTACGGTGAATAAAGAGGCATTCATTGCAGTGATGAAGCACTCATAAAGCAGTTTTTGCCAGACTTTCCTTGGAACAGGCCCCCCCTCCCCGTAAGCACTGTTCCATCACTCCACCCCTACATACACAAAATAGAGGGCTTTTTAAAAAAATTGCTAGATCACTGTAACATTATAAAGATGTGTTGCCATGATCTACTAGTTTCTCAAACCATTTTCCAGCCCGTTTTGTTCCAGTCACAAGGAAGAAGTACATTTCCCCTTTTAACTTTGCAAGAAAAGGGTCACGGATGATAGATAGAACATAGAAGATAGTAGAAGACAGAAGACAGTAGAAGATAGATGATAGAGAGATATTTAAAAAGCTGGCAATCAATAGGCTTTGGCAACACACTATAATTACACAGTATCAAAACAGGTAGAGTGTCATAATAATCTTGTGCTCAAAAACAGCCCCTCCGGCGTGGGCAGGGATAGTGGACACCAGGGATGACGAAGGGATGACGCAAAGAGAAGAGCACTGCCTTGGGTGGGACCTGCTTATCCAAACATCACCCAAAGATTGTGATCTTTCCCAAAAGAGAACACCAAACCACATCTGAAAGAGATCACTGCACAACAGAGGGAAACTCAGAGGCTGTACGAATGTCGTGTGAACGCTTCGGAAAACACCGCCACTGCGAAGAAGCCGAAGTAGAGCGAAATATCCGTGCAGAGGAAGCCAGGATTTAGTTACCTATCAGTTGGGGCTTTGGATCAGAGCGGGGCTGCAATTCTAAACAGTGAGATCAAGGAAGATGGAGGGGGGCAGACAGGTATGTCTGTTCTGTCCCCATCCCGGACCTACACCCCATCAGTGGCTTGCCACCCCAGAGGGTGTCTGTTGTGGGGAGAGGAAAGGGAAGGCGACTGTAAGCCGCTTTGAGCCTCCTTCGGGTAGAGAAAAGCGGCATATAAGAACCAACTCTTCTTCTTCTGCCCACAAACATGCTCTGGAATGTTTGAAAATGCAGAATTCCCAGTCACATGGACAGAACAGAGCCAGCATCGGTGCGTGGAGGTGGGGCTGTGCACTTGTGCCCACTTCTCCCTTGATGCGCACTGATTTCAGCGCAAGGCGGTAGGAGCGGCATCCTCCCAATGCCTGGGGCTGCCTCCTGAAGCATGCTTCGCGAAGAAAGCCCCAGCCAAAGGAGAGCTTCGCTCCCAAAGGACAAACATGTTCACCCGCGCACGTCATTGATTGCAAAGTGCTGAATGCTAAGAGATTGGCAACGGAAAACAACCGCCTGGGAAACCAGCTCAGAGTGGGTTTGTTCCCTGGCCGTTGTGCAATGATTAATTGGACTCTGACAAACAAACGCTGGATCCGGATCAAAGCCTCCATTGATCCGATTGATAGGCGCTCTTGCAGGGAGAGGAGAAGCACGGCTCCCGCCCGGCGTGCCACAACAGGGCAGAGGTGCCGCTACTTCACGAGCGCATGCCAATCGGCCTTTCTCTCTTTCTTGTGCACACGCAATGTCGAAGAGATGTCGTGACATTCCGGGGAGGGGGAGCAAAACGGGCCGGCGAGGGCACCAAAAGATGTTGTGGGGCCAGGAACGATGCTCCCGGCCGTAAAGGACTCTGGGAGGAGAGAGGGAGAAAGGACTTGCTGACCCATTCAGAGCAAGGGCAGAGCCCGTTCTTTGGAAATTGTTTTGCTCGGCTGCAGGATGCAACGGCTGCTGCCGGAGGAGATGCCAAGGAGATACGAGCCCATGGGTCACGTCAACCGCCCTCCTCGCCAGCCACGCCTGGGAAAAGCGAGGCAGCCCCACGGCCGAGCTTCATTCCAGGTGGGGGAAGACGACAAATAGCATGACCCAGAATCGGGGAAACATTTGCATCCCCAACCGGGAGCCAGGGTGCAGCTGGCGCTGAGCCACCCACCCACCCCCATGCTCAGGAACAGGGAGCAGCCCACAGCGCCCCCACAAGGCTTACACAGCTGCGTAGAGGCCGCCCATAGCCGAGTGGATGAATCCTCTGACGATCGTGTGCAGGATGAAGGACAGGATCTGGAAGAGAAGGTGGTGGTGTTGAGACAGGCATGTGCCATCCGTCCAGCCAATCGGGTGGCCCCTTGCTGCTGCCTCCCCCCCCCCCTGCCCTCCAAGGAGTTCAAAGCAGTGTTGCATGGTTCCGGAACCTCCCCGTTTCCCCCAAGACCAGCCAGGCTAGTGGCTCTTCCCAGGGCCAGGGCCAGGGCCACAGGCTCACTGAACTCAAGAGCATGAGAAGGAAAAAGAAACAAGCTTTGCTAGAAAAGGGGAACCTCAGGAGCTCCCAGCAGTGGCAGGGACCCTAGGGAGAGGGTTGCCAGCTCTGGATTGGGAAATACCCAGAGACTTTGGGGGTGGAGCCTGAGAAGGGTGGAGTTTTGGGAAGGGAGGGACCTCAGAAGGTTATCATGCCATAAAGCAGGGGTGGCCGGACTGTGGATCTCCAGGTGTCCGTGAACTACAATTCCCATGAGCTCCAGGGGCTCATGGGAATTGTAGTCCATGGACATCTGGAAAGCCACAGTCTGGCCACCCGTCTTACCCTCCAAAGGGTCCTCTGAAGGTCAATAGTAATAGTGAGGGATCTTCAGGCGCAAGGAGGATGGCAATGCTCCCGGGCAACCTCCCCGTTCACCCCCGGCACTGGCTGTCAGGTGGTTCCTCCCAGCGATGGGAGCAACTCAGAGGACAGGCCACTGAGCCCTGGGAGAAGCCAGGTCTGAAGTACAGGCCTTGTCTTTGTGAAACAGCACCCTCGTAAGGCTGGCGGGTAGGCGGGTGGGGCGGGCTTCATACCCAGCTGTCAACTAGCAGTGTGCTGTCAGCTGAACGGTAAGGCCATGAGAACTAGCTCTTCCAGGGAGGGAGTCACTGAGCAAGGGGCAAGCACTACTCTGCCACAACAGGGTCCAGGAAGTCCCCCTGGCTGCAGCCTCCCCCACTTCTCAAATCCAGCTCTGGCTTACGCCGTTCACCTGTGTCGCCTCGGCCCACGGCTGCTCCCCCAGTGCTACTCACTTGTAAAGGTAGGTTGGGGATCAGGCAGGTGATCCCAAATGCCACCAGCAGCACGTTGGTGAACGCAAAGGCCCTTGTGGCGTTGACCACCTTCTGGATCTGCCGGTCACGAGGCTTCTTCTTCTTCTCACCCCTGCAGGGAGAAGCAAGACCGCGGTCACCACATGGGCCTTTTGGAGTTGGAAGAGCACATCCGGATGCAGCAGTCCACCTTGCAAGAAAGGAAGGATCCCCCCTGAGCCTAGGCCCCTGTCTGCACCCCCCAGCCAGCCAGCTTGGTGTGATGGTTAAGAGCCGTGGTCTCTAATCTGGGGAGCCGGGTTTGATTCCCCGTTCCCCCACATGCAACCAGCTGGGTGACCTTGGGCTCGCCACAGCACTGATAAAGCTGTTCTGGCCAAGCAGTGATATCAGGGCTCTCTCAGCCTCACCCACCTCACAGGGTGTCTGTTGTGGGGAGAGGAAAGGGAAGGTGACTGCAAGCCGCTTTGAGCCTCCTTCTGGTAGAGAAAAGCAGGGTGTAAAACTGAACTCTTCTTCTTCTCTAGTGAACGGCTGTGATTGCTCAAGGGTCAGGCAGGCCAAAATGAGCCCTCCCTGGATCATCACCCTGCAAGGATCCTCATGCTCAGAAGAAGAGCTGTTTTTTTTTTTTTTTTACTATCTTCAGAAGTCTTAAAGCAGCTTCCAGTCACCTTCCCTTCCTCTCCCCACAACTGACACCCCGTGAAGCAGGTGAAGCTGAGAGAGCTCTCAGAGAACTGTGACTGGCCCAAGGTCACCCAGCCAGCTGCATATGGAAGAAGAGGGGGAAATCAAACCCAGTTCTCCAGATTAAAGGCTGCCCCTCTTAACCACTACACCACGCTGGCGCTCAGAAAACTGGTTTTTGTACACCACTTATCACTACCAGAAGGAATTTCAAAGCAGCTTACAAACATCTTTCCCTTCCTCTCCCCACAACAGACACCCTGGGAGGCAGGTGGGGCTGAGAGAGCTCTGAGAGAACCAGGACTGGCCCCAGGTCACCCAGCTGGCTGCATGTGGAGAAGGAGTGGGGAAACCAACCCCCTCCAATTTAGAGGTTGCTGCTCTTAACCACCACACCACGCTGGCTGTCCCAGCTCAGGATATCACAACCGGCTGCAAGTCATTCCCAGAATCATCTCGCCCCAGCCGCAGAAGCCACACGAAATCTCTCCCCAACCACAAGCTCTCCTTGTTTCTAGGTCAACAGGGCAAGAGCACGCCCATAACACCACAGGAAACCTTGACACAGTGACCTGATTCTGCCTCCTTCTCCCACTGCTCCTTAGACTAGACCTTGCAACAATCTGCTCTTGGGACTTTTACCCTGCAAGCCCGTCTCTTCTGCAGGGCTCAGCTCCTGCTCTGGGGTGATGCGGGGGAAGTAGGGGGGAAAGGGAGCCGATTACTGGACAGCTCTACCTTCTTCCTCCTGTTCCTCCAATTCTAGAGCTGAAAGAGGTTACTGGTTGCTTTCAGATTCCTCTATCTCAGTCTTTCTCAACCTTTTTACCCTTGAGAAACCCTTGAAACATTGTTCAGGCTTTGAGAAACCCCAGAAGTGGCGTGATTGTGCAGAATACAATTGGGGAGCAGAGCTGTGAACATGCCCACCTGGGCCCCGCCCCTTCCCGCCCCCTCCAGGCCCACCGTTGGCCATTAGGGTGAGGGGGAGGTTGACATGACCATATATGGTCGTATCACGATAGACGTTTAACAAATTTTAAAAACAGATTAAAAATTAATTAATTCCCACTCATTCTGGACACTCTTCCAGGACCATCAAGAAACCTCAGGGTTTCAGGAAACCCTGCTTTAGCTAGACACCTTGGCCTGGATGGCTTAGGTGAGGCTGAACTCATCAGCTTTGGAAGCTAAGCAGGGTCAGTCCTGGTCAGCCCTTGGATGGGAGACCACTCAGGAAGCCCAGGGTTGCTAGGCAGATGCAGGCAGATCTACCTGCCTCAAGTTGTCTCTTCTCTTGGAAACCCTACGTGGTTGCCTTAAGTCAGCTACACCTTAATGGCCAAACTGTGGTTCTCCAGATGTCCATGGACTACAATCACCATGAGTCCCTGCCTTGCTGGCAGCATGGGCTCATGGTAATTGTAGTCCATGGGCTCTTTAGCCATTGCATGCCTTCTGTTTTATCGCCTACAAAGACCTCTTCTTCTCTCTCTTATCTGGGCTATAGCAAGCTAATCTTTTCAAAGTTGGCCTGTTCACAATAAGTTAAATATGTGCTTCTGTTTTTTCTAAATAAAATTTCTTTCTCTCGTCACCCACTGGAGTCAGATCACCTTTGCCATTTGTTTAAACGGCACTTTCCCATTAACCGGGATACAGGGGGAACTGGGGACCCTGCGCAAAGCTTCTGTGCTTCCAAGGCAAATCATTTCTTTTTTTAAACACTTAACCCAATTAGGCCATGCCCAGGTGAGCTACGTACGGACTAGCATCCTTTTCCTCTGCCTCTTCTGAGCCGTCCGTGCACTCTTTCAGCTTCCAGTCCATGATGTAGCCTATCACAGGAGCAGTCACCAGACAAAGCAGTTGCAGGACCCCGAAGATGGAGGTGTAGAGATTGACTGGAAGGGGGCAACAAGGTCACCGTCATCACCACCGCAACCCCCCAGGAGAACACAAAGAGACCCTCTTCTCCTTGGGGAACAGCAACCTTTGTGGCGCATACAGTCCAAGGTCACAAACCCTGTTTTTCCCCAATGCAAATCACACACAGAGCCAATATTCAGATTTTGGAGGGGGCGGGAAAGAGGTATGACGGATTAAGGATTAGCAATCAACAACAGTTGCTATCTTATTACTTTTCATTTAAGCAATCTGATGACAGATTTTCAGCCTGCCTGTCCTGGCTCTCAGCTGGCGTCGGATCCAAAAAGAGTGCCCACCTTCTCAGGACCCAGCGTGACCAGAAGGTTTTGGGTCGCAGAAGCAAAGGAGCAGGTGCCGGCCAGGGTGGCCTGACACCCGGATACAGAGCCAGTGTGACGTAGTGGGTAAAAGTGTTGGGAGTAATATTTGGGAGAGCCGAGTTCAAATCCCCACTCTGCCACGGAAGCTTGCTGGATGTATCCTCGGGCCTACCTTGCAGGGTTGTTGTGACAACAGGGAGGAGATGCAAAGTGATCCGGGTCACCATTCAAGGAGAAAGGCAGGGCACAATGGAATTAATTAAATAAATACATGGGTGGCTTGGACCCCAGGTGGGAACCCCAAAGAAAGCAAACATCGGACGCTGGCAGCACCCAGAGAGTGCTAGAAATCCAAAGGGAGCAAGGGATGGGCAGGGGAGGGCCCAGGCAGGACAGAGGGACCACCCTCTCTCTCTCTCCTTTGCCTTCCGAGTCGGTCAGACTAGCTCAGGGGTAGTCAAACGGCGGCCCTCCAGATGTCCATGGACTACAATTCCCATGAGCCCCTGCCAGCATTTGGGAATCATGGAAATTGTAGTCCATGGACATCAGGAGGGCCGCAGTTTGACAACCCCTGGCTCCCTAGCTCAAGGAATCCCTGGCTAAGCAGCTCAGAGCCTGACTCACCCCCAGCCCCCCCCTCCTCCTCCTCCGCCAGCGCCTCCCTGTTGTTTTCATGACTGTCTCTTCCCTGATTTGCCACACAGATTCCAGATTTAACAAGCCCAGACTGGATCTGACGACGCAAGAGACAAATGGGTTTCGCCTCGGTTGCCTTTTGCAAAACAACCGACTCATGTAATCGTTTCTGCCTTTCCTGGTTGGCAGCTTTCCAGCGGCTATAAATACAGGCTGGGAGTCACAGCGGCAGAAAGCGCCACCGGGCATCGGAGGGGCCTGCTCTTTCTCCGCTTCGCCTCCAGAAACCGGGATGCTCGAGGGCCAGCCACTACCCCCCCTTGCATCCTACTAGTTCCCCCAAGGCAAGCTTAGCTCAAGGAGAGCTAAGCCCAGCTCCAAAATCACCGTACTAGTGTTAACCCAGCCCGGAAGCCGTGCTGGGGGGGGAGCGATCAACTCTGTGTTTGCATGGTCCTCATGAGGGACATTTGTTTTGCTGTTCACGGCCCCCGTACAGGTAGCCCAATGTCAATGTCACCTGCACGGCGCAAAGCACTGAATCTTTCCCTCCGGAGCGCATTTGGTGTACGGCTTCCCGCACCCCGACAGAGTGCCCAAGACAGCCAATTACTCAACTGTCCGATGAAGCGCTCAAATTAAAACAGCCCTTTTTAATGATCTAATAAATCATACTGAAGAAATAGCAACCCACTCAGGGATGGGGGGAGGAGGGGAGAAGCTAAATGCACATCATCCAGGGCCCATTCTGCACACATAGGATAATGCACTTTCAGTGTGCTTTGGCAGCTGGATTTTCCTGTGCGGAACAGGAAAATCTACTTCTAAAGTGCATTGAAAGTGCATTAACTAATACGTGCAGAATAGGCCCAAGTTTAGCCCAGTTTGGGAAGAGCATCAGTAGGCTCACAAAGAGGCAGCCAAAACCGTCCATTCCTCCAGCCTGGCGTTTTGTGGCCGGACAGCTTATTCTCTTGGTTTCCCACGGTTCTCAGCCACCGAAGCCAACGCACAGGGCCTACCTGTCACCAAATCACCATCCACCATGAACTGCAGGATGTTGTTCATGGCCCCCATGTAGAAGATGAGCCGCAGCTGCGTCATGCACATGGTGATCAGGCTGAGAAGCAGGATGGGGCTGAAGACGCTCTGCATGAAAGAGGGGGTGGCTGCCAGGGCAGTGGGGAGGTGGGGGGAGAAAGAGCAGCAGTCAGTATCTCTCTTGGACGGGGGACCCCAACAGGTGCCCTTGGTGCCCACCGAGCTTTTCAAAAGTGGACGGGGGCACTGCGAGGCAGGGTTTGTTCTTGACTTCCCGTGTTCAAATGACAGTTCCCTCTAGCAAAGGATGAGGAGGACCGGTACGCAACTGGGCTTTTTGCAGTGAGGACGAGGTCCCAGCTCCCCTTCAAGATTTCCTTTTCAGAAGGCATGAGGCTCCTCCTTTCTAGGCAGCCATTTTGGGCGAGGCTCCGCCTCCCACAGAAGCCATTTTGGGGTTGTTGCTCACTCTCTCCTTTCAAAATTCCAAAGGTGCCTGCAGCCACAAAAAGGCTGGGGATCCCTGCTGTGGGAGGCAGCTAGTAGCCAAATGCACTGGCATTATCCTCTGGGGTACCCCTACATAGGGCAGATGGAGCATCACTGGGGCTTCCCATGGAGGGTTTCAGCAGTCCTCATCCAGGGCTGATGTTCTCCTCAGAGCCCAGCCTGGCTCACCTCAAGCCCTTGAGTACACAGCATATGGGATACCTGAGTTGGGCCTTCCTGCCTCTCCCGACCAGCTATGCCACGAAGAACCAAGACCCACAGATCCCTCAAGCTTTTCTGGTCACCTCTTGTAGTGGCCAACCAGATGCTCATTAGCTGGCCAATGAAGGCCTCCCCTTCCCTCCTTCATCCCCACACACAAGTGAAGCAGCAGGTGGCAGAAGGGGTGCAGCTAGAATTCGCAACTTCCAGGTGGTAGCTGGAGACACACCACCCCCTGGAATTTTAGATCACCAGGCAACAACGATCAGAAAACGGCTGCTTTGGAAATCAGTTTCTACGGCATTTTAACCTGCTGGAGTCCCTCCCCAGGTTCCAGCCCACCCCTCTTCCCAAATCTCCAGGAATTTCCCAACCCCCAGTGACTCCCGGCAAGCCCACCCTGAGCCACACCTGCCATGTCCGGCTGGCACTTCACTTCCAGGTCCACCGTCGAGAGGCAGAGCTTGTTGCCGTCCTGCAGGGCCGCCATCTCTTTGTGGTTCTTCATCGAGCCCCCCACGCTGAGCCGGCGGCCCACGGTCGTCACTTGCTTGTAGAACTGCTTCCCGGTGATCTTGTGGTCAAACCCCAGCCAGCTGAACTTGATCTTCACCCTGAGTGGCGGGATCAAGGAGGGCGACAAGAGGCGGGTGAATGCCTGTCCATGCAGCCCAGTTCAGGTTGCCTCTGGCTTCACATCGGAGGGAAAGGCAGCTTCGGCAACTCAGTGGAAAGCAGCATAGCAGAAGAGCTGGGTATTTTGTACCCTGCTTTTTACTACCAGAAGGAGTCTCAAAGCGGCCGACAATCGTCTCCATAGCAGGAGGACGTGTGCAGAAGAAGACGTGCCAAGGAGAATTGCACCTAATTGGTACCTCCAATGCTTCCGTTTGGATGCAAGGTGCATGATGAGCTCCCCCCGGGTTCCCCTGAGCCAGCCACCCTCAGAGAGGGTCCCAGTCGAGATACCCAGGCGACTCACGTGTAGTCCATATCTTCTGGGCCTGGGAAAGGCTCCAGCGGCCAGTTGAAGAAGCAGTTGAAGAAGACGAGCCCCGCACAGCAGGCCCAGACCAGCAGGATGAGGATGAAGGAGACTCCAAAGTCGTAGATCACCTGGAAGGCAAGAAGGGAGGCTGCCCATCACCAGCCAGGTCTCCAGGGGTGCCCAGAAAAGGGCATTCAAAAGTGCCATTCAAAAGATGCCTCTTGGGCTCTCTCCTGCACAGGTCTCGGGCCTGCTCGCCTGCAACCAGATCAGATTTTCCAGCCAGAGAAAAAGGCTCTGCCTATTTTTTTCTATCACCCATTTATATCCTGCCTCCAGTGGAGACTCAAAGCAGTTGACAACATTCCCTTCTCCTCCATCTTACCCTCACAACAACCCTGCGAGGTAGGTTAGGCTGAGATTTGTGACTGGCTCGACAAGGAGCTTCCCCGGCACAAGCGGGGATTCGAACCTGGGTCTCCCAGCCAGTAGTCCTAACACGCTCCGCCACTACCCCACACTGGCTCCCTGCCCGGCATCTGCCAGAAGCAATTCTTTCCTACAATTGTCAACTGTCCCTTTTAAAACGAGTACTCCAGAGAAATGCACAGGATGCTAGGGATGGAGGAGATGCCAGGTGCTGGGTGCCCATGCACATCTGGCAGGCTGCTCTTGGCACAGGAATGCTAATCGAGATACATTCCTTTGGGGCCCTTCCAAGGACTCTTACTTTCCCAAGCAGGGTGTGGCAACTCTTACACAAACCATGCAGGGCTGCCCCCTCCACCTGTTCTTGGACGGCCGCTCTAGCTGACGTCGAGCCGCTGGGGTTTGCATCATCCTTTTCAACCTGGCACTGATCAGGGAAGGGTCAGAGAGGCGTGCTGTGAGCAAACTTCTCCCTTGTAACTCTTTTAGGGCCCTGAAGGATCCAGGGCAGGGCGGAGGAATCAGCGGTTGGTGCATAAACACACACACACACTCCTTCTGTCCCGTACAATAAGCTGTAATTTCTGTTTACAGCAGGGATAACACAGTGGCAGAGGTGGGCATACCATCCTCCCTGGCCAGAATTTCCTCCAACGGCTCAAGCTGCAACTTGGTGGCTAGGAGACCTTGCCACAGGCCCAGAAGGCAACCCACTCTCCCTCAGTCAACGGAGAGAGAGAGAGAGAGAAGGCTTTACATCCTGGACACTGGGCTACAGCATGGTTCCCCAACACGGTGCCCATGGGCACTTGCCAGTATTTCCCGTGGCACCAACCAAGATTTTCAGAAAGCAGACGGGACCACTGAAAGGCAGGGCCTGTTGCTGGCTGTCCTCCTTCAAATGAAAAGGTTTCCCAGTAGACCACTCAGGTTATAGCCTGGAAAAGATACAGCCTGGAACTGATGAACAGCTGCCTACCCATTAAGGCCAAGCAGAACCCAACTGGTGCTCTTTCTTTCCTTGATTGTCATCTTGGGCTCTTAATGTATGTCGCTACATCTAATTTCTCGGCTTAATAGGCCTGCGTGTTCCGAGCTGGGAGCGGATTCTAACTTTCCACCCGGCATTAATGGCCTTTGTCCTCACAGTCGAGCCATTAAGACAGGAACTTGCTTCTAGGGCCAAGGTGGGGGGTGGGGGCGCACCAAACCCTGGCCACCGTTCGTTTTCTAAGCTAAGCACCTGCTCCTAAGCAAAGAGAGACTTGATTTGTAGGGTGTTTTAGGTAGGGATGCCAGCCGCCAGGTGAGCCCTCAGGAATGAAAGCACACCTTCAGGCAGCAGAGATCAGTTCCCCTAGAGCAGGGGTCGTCAACCTGTGGTCCTCCAGATGTCCAGGGGCTCATGGGGATTGTAGTCCATGGACATCTGGAAGACCACAGATTGACTATCCCTGCCCTAGAGGAAATGCCCACTTAGAAGGTAGACTGTATGGCAGGGGTAGTCAAACTGCGGCCCTCCAAATGTCCATGGACTACAATTCCCAGAAGCCCCTGCCAGCATTCGCTGGCAGGGGCTTCTGGGAATTGCGGTCCCTGGACATCTGGAGGGCCGCAGTTTGACTACCCCTGCTGTATGGCATTAAACTTCACTGAAGCCCCGTCCCTCCCCAAACCCCACCTTCTGCAGGCTCCGCCCCCAAAGTCTCCAGGATTTTCTCCACCCAGAGCTGGCAACCCTAGTTGTAGGACACTTTTGATTACCATGGTAAAGCCAGACTGACTAGACACCCCTCCGATCCCATCTATCCTGCAATGACCCCCCCCCTTGGCTTCTTTAGCAACCGTGAGCGGCAAGGTTGCTCTGACCTCCTTCCCGAAAACCATCCATCTTTGCCAAGGCCCCGTCCCTGTTCTCCCAAGCCACGCCCACAGCACAGAGCGACCTGCACCCTCCCACCTACCTTGATTCCGGGGAAAGTGACAGCCGAAGAAGCGTAAGAGCCGATCATGAGAGCAATGAAGGTGGAACGAAGGTCGCCAAACATGTTGGGCAGCTGAGGAGGAACAAAGGATTGAGAGAGCGGCTGGTTAGAAGGGGCTGCAGGAGGGGGAAAGGATCCTGTTTCTTTGGGAGCAAGGGGGAGGCGAGCGCATGGAGGCGGGCGATGATTCGGATGCCCCGTTCACCAGCATGCTGCGATTCAAGCCTGCAAGCAGACTGAGTGACCTTGGTCCAGGCCCAATTCATTCAGAGCTCTCTCAGCCTCACATGCTCCCCAGCCTGTCCGTTGCGCGGAGAGGAAGGTGATCGTAAGACGCTTTGGGACTCCTTCAGGTAGTAAAAAGCAGGGTGCAAAACCCCCAGCTTCTTCCTCACAGTTTCAAGAGTGGTTGCTGCTTCTGGAGGCCGGGATGTGTCTCCTTCTGACCACTTTTCCCTTCCTACCATAACAAAAATGAGCCTCTTGTCGGGCAGGGTGGTAAGGCAGCCAACATGCTGTCTGAAGCTCTGACCATGAGGCTGGGAGTTCGATCCCAGCAGCTGGCTCAAGGTTGACTCAGCCTTCCATCCTTCCGAGGTCGGTGAAATGAGTACCCAGCTTGCTGGGGGGTAAACGGTCATGACTGGGGGAGGCACTGGCAAACCACCCCGTATTGGGTCTGCCATGAAAACGCTGGAGGGCGTCACCCCAAGGGTCAGACATGACTCTTTGCTTCCACAGGGGATACCTTTACCATAACAATAAAAATAAAATTTTCGTAGGTATAAGGAGGAAGGGTGGGGATGCCACTCCCTACCTGGGGACCCCCTGAAAATATAGCTCATCTCCAGACAACAGAGATCAGTTGCTTTGGAGGGGGGGGCCCATAGCATCAGACTCCACTGAGGTCCCCCCCTGCTCCAAATCCCGCTAACTCCTGCTCAACCTGCAAAGTCTCCAGGTGTTTCCCGACCCAGAGCTGGCAAGCCAAGGAAAATGTGCTGCTGGAGCAGAAATACACCCACACAGATCCCAAGCCCCACTTTGAAGATTACCTTTCAGGAAAGATTGTATTGAAAAGGTAGGCAGCAAAGGAGGGGAAAGCCTAGTCAACAGATGACTTCATGAGCCCATCATGTACTGGGCACTGCAGTATGTGTGTGTGTTGGGCGGGGGGGATGCAGAGTAAAGGTTCTGCGTGGAAGCAACCTACGTTGAGGCAGAGTCAGAAGAACGAGAAGCCATGCTGGATCAGGCCAGTGGCCCATCCAGCATCACACAGTGGCCAAAACCCAGGGGCCTTTGGGAGGTCCACCAGTAGGACCAGTATTTCAGAAACACCCCCCATGTTGCCCCCCAGGCACCCAGAATACAAAGCATCATTGCCCCATCTAGCCCCCCCAGGGTTGCAGAGACCAATTTCACTGGGGACAAGCCCATGGCTTCAGAAGATAAGAAGGAGACAGGAAGACCGCTGCATGAATAGACTCTGGATGCAACCCCGTTTAATCTCCGAGTAAGCAACAGCAAGTTCAAAAACCCGACGAAAATGAGTCACCACCCAAAACGTGCCCTGCACACACAAATTCTTCTGCTGAGCACCGGGAAAAGTCAGATAAGAACCACCGACAGAGGCGGATTCCGGCGGCTTCTCCAGCGCTAGAGGTGGTGCAAGAGGTGATATCATCACGTTCCTTCCAGGATTTCAGAAATGGGGTTTTTACGGGCTGACTCAGGGCTGGCGGTTAGAAAGGAAAATGCCGGCACCAGAGGACCGCCCGGGGCAGGGAGAAGAGGAGAGAACATAGCCACAGGCTTTGCCCAGTTTCTCTGCTGCTTTAGAGCACATCCTCCTCTCCCATGTGCTCCAGAGGCTTGCAGGCAGAACACCTGCAGCACCGGTGCTCTGGCGTTGCTCCACGCCACTCCTCTCTGGCTGCAGAGCCTGGGAAGGAATGCAGCAGCCCTGTCCTCAAACAACCTCAGAGCCACTGGTGGCACAGGGCAGAAGGAGGGAGAGACGCTGCTGGGATACCTCCTCACTTCAGGTCTTGAACCCACCCCTAGCTCCTGGAACCAGGGCACAGAAAGCACACCACTGAGACCGAATTCTCGAGTGGGAGGTATCATGGATGCACATTTTAGCTACGTGAGCCAGAGGGCCCATGCCGCCAGATTCTTTGCCTGGGCTCAAGGGACTCTGCTGGATCGTCAGGCCTTAGGATCAGCATTAGGGCCCCAGGACATAATACCTTCCAGGCCACATGCAGCTGCCCTCTGCTGAGTCTGACCTTCACTCCATCAAGGTCAGCATTGTTTCCTCTGACCAGCAGACGCTCTCTAACGCTTCCAATAGAGGATGTTCACTTCCCCTATGAGAGCCAGCATGGCATAGTGGTTAAGAGCAGCAGACTCTAAACTGGAGAGCCGGGTTTGATTCCCCACTCCTCCTTCACACGCAGCCAGCTGGGTGACCTCAGGCCAGGCAGAGTTCTCTTAGAGCTGTTCTCACAGAGCAGGTCTTCCACACCTCACAGTGTGTTTGTTGCGGGCAGAGGAAGGGAAAAGAGTTTGTAGGTCACTTTGAGACTCCTTTGGGTAGTAAAAAATGGGATTTAAAAAAAACAGCTCTCCTTCTATGACCTGAAATCTTTTAACTGAAGATCGTTAAACCTGAGACCTTCTGCATCCCGAGCTGATCCTCTCCCAGTGACCCTGGAACCACAGATTTTCTGTTTCACATGCAGCCCTTTCTTTTCTGGCCAGGAGGTCATTAAAAACTCCTTCCTCTCTTTGGCACAGCTGGCAGGGGCTCATGGGAATTGTAGTCCATGGACATCTGGAGGGCCACAGTTTGACTACCCCTGCCTTAAGCACTCTGCCAACAGAACAGCAACAGTCCCTTTAAGAGGAGGGGGCATGAAGGTCCCAGGTTTGATTCCTGGCTTTAAAACGAGTCAGGTGACGTGTGGTGAGAAAGACCTCTCCCCTGAGACCCTGGAGAGCGGCTGCCAGTCAGAGAGGACGCCAGGCTCAGCAGGCAGCAATTCTGCATACTCCCCAAGTCCAAAAGCAGGCAACTGGGATACACCCAGTCTGATCCTTCTCCAGCTGAGTACACCAAACCAGATTCGAGTGGGTAGCCATGTTGGTGTGAAGCAGCACAATGAAATTTGAGTGCAGTGGCACCTTTAAGACCCAGAAGGATTTATTCAAGGTGTGTGCTTTCCTGTACATGCACTTTTCCTCAGACAATGGAACAAAAATCATAAGGGGACTAATATAAGGAGAAAGTAAATTAGTAGCAAATTAGTAAACAGCATCATAAGTCCAAATATGCTAGGAAAGAATCATCTCACTGCATATTTGGACTTCTACTACCTGAGGAGTGTCAGGGCGCCTTACAATTCCCTTCCTCTCCCCACAACATATATCCTATGAGGTAGGTGAGGCTGGGAGAGCTCTGAGAAAACTATGACTGGCCCGAGGGCACCCAGCTTGCTGCATGCAGAGGAGAAGTGGAGAATCAAGCCTGGTTCTCGAGATTCAGGGCCCCACCCTGAACCACCACACCAAGCTGGCTCTCGTAAATACACGGCTGTATGCATTGTAGGACAACAGACACAATCCAATAAGACGCCCCTGTGCTCCACAAAAAACAGCTAACTTATCCTATCTGGAAGGACCAGAGCATAAAACTAAGCCCTGTGCAAATACCATCACACTTTTCTCAGACAGATGTTTTGTTCTATGCATCAAAGGAACATTGCAAAATCCCTACAGGCCTCAATTAGCCTCAGGTCCTAGAAGGGAGAGAGTTAACCCTTCAGCCTCCATTTGTGGCTCTCCCCACATTTCTCCTTGGAAAGCAAATGGGGAAGTTGGCTTTGTCCTCAGCATTACCAGCCCACCTGGGGGAAGCAACCGCCTCAGCATTGTCACCAAACTACAGTTCCCAGGATTCGTCGGGCTAAGGGCCACCCAACTACAATTCCCAGGATCCCTCAGGGAAGGGCTGACAACGGGTCAGCTGGGAGACACAAGTGAGAGCACTCACCGTGAGCGATGTAAAGGTCATGCACATCCCCCCAAAGCCATTCAGCGCCAGCGCGAAGAAGATCAAAACGGACAGAGCTGTGGAGGAAGGAGAAAAACCGTGAGGAGCCAGGAAGTCCCTGCAGGCCAAATCGGCATCACCTGGGTCTCCTGGGAGCCAGGTCTCTTCAGGGTACATTGAAACTGGAGACCATAATACTGTGGAAGGAACGCAGACCAGAGAGGAGCCAAAGGTCTTGGGGCCTGCTGTGCTCTGTCTGTTGAGGGTGTTGCCATGGGAACAGCTCTCTATGAAGCCAGGCCAACTCTTGGCTCCTGACCCATGAGCAACTCACCAAAGCCAGAAGAATGTTGCTGATGTCATCACGCTGGGGTTGTCAAGGGGGAGGGGGGTGACCCTGGGTTGGGGACAAAACTCTGTGGTTTGAAGCCAATTCTACCATAGAGTTCTGCCCAGAAGCCAGAGCGTCGCCCACAGACATCTGCAACGTGTTGACATCACTTCCAGGTAACATCAGCATGTCAAGGAGCTCCAGGAAGGGACCCCCCCATCCCCCCACCAGCGACCCAAGTCAACCTGGCAACCCTATGTGACAGCGCAATGCCAAGAATGGTCACCACCTCCCCAAACCATGGTCCTCGTTGATCGTTTAGATGGCCCTTGCGGTTTTGCAAAGTTTCGCTTCTGTTGGCCCAGAACAAGCATTCCATAGGTGGAATGAGGCCTTGACCCATCAGCCAAGGGCCCACACGCTGCCCCACAGCCACTAGCTCTCCCAGCCTCCAACTCTTTCCTTGACCCAGTTTGCAGCCAAATACTTACAATTAGGGTTGCTGGCCCCATAAGCAATCATCACGCAGGATACGGCGAAAGAGGCGCTGAAATGCAGAAAGGGCCAGCCATTACATTCCAGATGTTAAGCACAGCTGCATAGCAGTCCCCCTCCTTTGCAGGACAGCACTACAAAGCACATCCACCATGGACAGAAACCTGTGCTGTTGAGCACATCTCCAAAATATCCCCCATCCATTTCAGCATCAACGGGTGACGCAGTTAAGAAGGCAGAAAGGGTCGGCCCCTCCCTGGGTTTCTTGCCATGGCTACGTAGAAGCAGGCCCGTTCTGCCTTTAAGGTTAAATCCACAAGATGCAGAAATTGGTGCCAAATTCTGCAGGTGCCTGCAGGTGTGACGTTCTCGCCCTCAAAACACCTGCCCGAGCCAAGGTAAAAATTCCAGTCGAGCCAAGGCTGCTTCTCTCCCATACCGTGATCCAACCGCAAAGAGACACATATCTTCTCTGCATGCTTTGGTTTGTTTGATGGGCTCTCCATTCTACCCCACCCCTTTGGAATGGTTGCACTCCTCCCTCTATGACAGGGGTAATCAAACTGCAGCCCTCCAGATGTCCATGGACTAAAATTCCCATGAGCCCCTGCCAGCAGGTGCTGGCAGGGGCTCATGGGAATTGTAGTCCATGGACATCTGGAGGGCTGCAGTTTGACTACCCCTGCTCTATGATGTGCATCTGAACCCAGGAAGCCCTGCTCAGTAGCAATCGGGAGCTCCGTAGGGTCTCATACTGCCCTTTTGAAGACTGCAAAGGGTATATTCTCCCCAGGATGTAAGCTGCTCTTCCCCGTAGGGGAGGAAATTTCGAGGGAACACCAATTGTCTGGCTCAACCCAATGCCGGATGCTCAGACAGGCTCATGAGATGCGTCCCCCCAAAAGGACATCGGTAGTTCAACTCCAGTCGTATCCAGAACTCCACAGCTTTGGGGGTCTCAGCACCCAAGATAAGGTGATGCAGGCAGAATTTGGGGTGGAAAACTTGCCCTGTTTTGGATGGCCCAGTCTAGCCCAATCTCATCCCTTGCTCCCGGGCTGTTAGCAGCAACTTGTTTTGAGGGAATCTAAGTTTTTCCGGACTCAGAACTAAAGCTCGACCCCCTCACAGTCACGGCGAAAGAACAAGCTAAGCTGCTTTTTATCTTGGCCGGCGAGCAATCCAAGCAGTTTTCCGTTTTGTCTTTCAACCTTCACGAGCAGGAAACTCCTGCCCCCGCCCCTCCTCTGGCACTCCAGTCCGTACACTTTGCCCCCACAGCACCTGCAAGCTAGGGAGAAACTGTGCAGGCAGGCCATATAACAGGCGGGGGGGTAGATTAGGCAGGGACTAATGCCCGAACTCTCAACCTTGTTCTTATCAGAGATGGCCTGCCTGCTTCTGTACCACCCGCTGCGTGGCTGCAGCCATCCCAGTGTCGTGCACTCATGTCCACCCCTTGCCCAGCAAAAGCACAACTCCCAGGACCCACCTGCCCAGCAGCCGCAGCTTGCGGGGGCCGTATTTATCCATGACGATGCCCAGAGGCAAGGTGATAGCGCTCAGCAGAAAGGAGCCCACAGTGAAGGCCAGGTTCAGCATCTCATCCTGCTCCTTGCAGGTGAGCCAGCCGTTCACACGCACCATCTCCTCGTGCTTCTCGTGTTCCCTCGTCAGGTTGCCGGCTTCCCTCGTCAGGTTGCCGGCAGAGAGGCTGGCGTTGGCTGGGATGCTCACGTTCTCTGGAGGAAGGGGAAAAAAGAGGAAAGGCAGATTAGTCCCAGGAAGAATTTGTTCATTTAACAGAGGAAGGGGCTCTGTTTGCTGGCAGGGGAATTTTAGTCCATGGGCATCTGGAGGACCACAGGTTGACCACCCCTGCATTACAGGAAGGAGAGAAAACCCAAATCACAGTCCTCCTATCTATTTGTGCAGCACTACAGTACAAATCTCCCTTCCTGATGCTCCTGCCCCCCTCCCAGCCAATAAGACTGTCTGGAAGTTGAGCCTTCTAGCATTAGAAAAGCACAAATGCAACCACAAATCATTGTCTCGAAGAGATCCACCAGGTTTCTTCTTCGGAAAAGCAGGACCCAAGGAAAAGTTACCAAGACTTCCCAGTGGTCTCATCTCATCAGGCCCATGCCAGTTGGCCCACAAGGCTTTCTGCAAAATGTAATTTTGCTATTTCCTTATTCCAGAGAGGTGGCAACAACATCAAATCTCTTGCGGCCCAAGTCAAAAAGAAATCTCGGGGCTCCCGAAAGAAGCCTATCGTGGCAGAATTTGCCCTGGGTTAGAGTCCATCAGATACCCACAGGAGGACCTCAGTTGGCAAAGGCCAACAAAACCCTCCCCCACTCCAACTGGGCACGGAGAGAAGAGGCGGCAGATGATGAGCCCAAAACACAAAGAAGCATACAACCAACCCAGGGCATTTCTGGGCAAAGCTCAAATGAATACAAAAGGAGAACAGGGCCCAGAATGAGAGAGACCCACCAGGAGCCTCCCAAGTTTTGCAGAGATAATTTAACCCCAGTGGAGGCATAAGCCTGAATTCAGTGGTTGCTCCTCGAACAACACAGAGGCATCTGACAACGAGGACGATAAAAGTCCTATGAGCCCACTAAAGGGAAACCAAATCCCAGCTTCAATTTGCCACTTGATCTAGCTGTCAAAGGAGTCAAGGAATCCAATTTTAGTTTCCTTGATTGGCACATTCAGCTCCCCGTCCTAACTGAAAAAATAAGATTTGAGTAAGGTACTTTAAAGGCTACTAAGATGTTCAGGGGAACAGCTTTAAAAAGTTCAGGTGTAAAAGGAGGGAGGAGCATAAACCGGTTCACGAACTTAAGCCTGTTACAAATATTTGTTGTCCTGTTCCCCCAAACCCAGATTCAGAGGGGGTGTCTCCTAAACGTTTCCTGGGCCTTTTGTCCAGCTGGATTTGGGCTATTTGAACCCTCAATTTCGCTCCCCTCCTTTTCCAAACCGCAGGAAACAAAACGGAGGTTTTAACTGGCTAGCAGCCACATGGGTGCTCAATTTTGCTTCCCTCCTCTTCTAAGCCTTGGCCGCTTCATTCCGAAGCTTCTGGGTCACTTGGGTTTGGGCATACCATGAACTACATGGAACTTCTCCAGTTCATGCCCAGCCCTACTTGAGAGTCAAAGATGCATCTGACACAAGGAGTTTTCACTCTCGAAAGCTGACACCCTGAAAACAGCTGGTCTCTAAGGCAGGGGTAGTCAACCTGCTGGCAGGGGCTCATGGGAATTGTAGTCCATGAACATCTGGAGGACCACAGGTTGACTACTCCTGTTCTAAGGTATGACTGGACTACTGCAGAATAACACGAATGCCCTCTGAAATGATCCTAAGTAAGTCGCCCAAATCAGGCTTGGAGTGAAAACTTTAAGCCTGCACCCAAACCCTGGCTGGGTGGGAAAAGAACTTCACAGGCTGCAGAAGAATCTAGGTTATGGTTCACCTGGCTCTGAATCAAGAGATGGCTCTCCAAGGCAAGTCCAGCCAGGTTGCCCTGCCCTGGACCCATTCCTTGGAAAGGAACATCAAGACTCAGCTGCAAGGACAGGGTCGGCTAGCAAGATATAAATAAAACAAGGACAAGAAACCGGTGAAAACTCCTCACTTTGAGACCTTATGCTTTTTGTGAAAGGCAAGTGAACCCAAAGAACTCAGAACTCTGTTATTCTAGCACGCTATTATGCTGCCCATTTGTGGGACATCTTCATGATGCTGTTTTCTAATTTCCTGCTAATTTCCTCTGCCCTTCCAGCTGCACTCTGATGACCCCTATTTCCTTGGCCGAGGAAGTGTGAATGCACACGAAAGCTCACACCAGGAATAGAACTCAGTTGACCTTAAAGGTGACATCGGACTCAAACACGCCGCACACCTGAATCTCCCTTTAGCTCTCAGGATGTAGAAGCCCCCTTCGCCCCTAGGTCTGGAACAATGGCAAAGAGGGGCGCGCTGGCTCTCTCTCCCCAGCAAGGTCATGGATTCTTGACATTCCCATTCGATGAACTCTCCTCAAGGCATTGGCAGCCTTTGAACCCTAACACCCAGCCGTGAATGCCCCGAGGCATCGTGCCTGGGGAACAGAACACAAGAGCCAAAGCAGCAACCGTTACCAGCCTTGGTTCAAGTTCAAGCTCCGGGCAGGATTCTGTTGCCGGAATCCGACTCGGGTACAGATTCACGCCCGTCACCTTCCTAGAGAAATCTCTTCCGCAGGTTGCTATGCGCAAATATTAACTCTGCCCGCACGAGTTCTCTTGCATATCAACGGAGAGAGGCAACAGGTAAAGTGTGTGTTTTCGAATGGGGCTCCTGAAGGGAAAAGGCTGCGGGAAACAGATGGAGGGGAAGCGGTTTGACAAAACAGCGGTAAATGAACACACAACGTCAGCACCTGGGTCAGGGGTGTTCCGAGAGGGTATGATGTTCAGTGCCCCGAAACTCCAGCTACGAAACGGCTTGATCTCAAAAGCTGGGACGGCTTTGGAAACAGAGCGGCTGGTACAGCACCATAAACATCCCAGTGTTTACGGTGCAAACAGGCCCAGAAGGCGCCCCTCCCTGCCCTTGAAAACCAGGTGCAGGCCTTCACCTTTCCTGGCCGCCATGGCAGGCCTCTGTGGGCCTCAGAAGGAGGCCGCAGCCACACCTGGGAGGACTTCAGTGGTAGTCAGACACATCTCGACTTTGTTGCGCCTGCCATTGTGGTTTCAGCATCTGACTAAGGCTGGGGATTAAACCCCCACTTGGCCATCATCTGAGATCCAGGTTGCCAACCTACATATTAGACCTGGAGATCTCCTGGGATTGCAGCTCATCTACAGACTGAAGTGACCAGCCCCCCAGGATAACATGGCTGTTCTGGAGGGCGGACTTGGAGCTTTTGGTTGGCCGATGATCCGGCAACGTCTATGGGCCGCCCCAACAAAAAACACACACACAACAAAACACACACACCCTTCCAGTAGTATCCGGCCTGGGATAAACTTCTCAGCAGTGATAAACCTTTCCGCTGATAAGAAGAAGAAGAGTTGGTTCTTATATGCCACTTTTCTCTAGCCGAAGGAGGCTCAAAGCGGCTTACAGTCGACTTCCCATTCCTCTCCCTATATTGCTGTTCTGTTGATACTTCAAATTATTCATTGCTTTTAATTGTTAATGTACCATTACTGTTTAACTTTTTATTGTTTTAATGGTATTCACAACTATGTATGTACATCACCCACAGCCAGTCTTGAGAGGGCAGTTTAGAAATGTAACAACAACAACAACAACAACAACAACTATTATTATTATTATTATTATTATTATTATTATTATTATTATTATTATTATTATTTTGCACTGAGGCCCCTCCCCACTCCAAACCTTGCTGTCCCCAGGCTCCAACCTCCCCCCCCCCAAAAAAAAATCTCCAGGAATTTCCCAACCTCCCCCTCACTTGAGACCAATCGCTGTTGCTCAGTTCCACCTCCAGACAAGGTTGCCAGCTCTGAGTTTGGCAAACGCTGGCAGGGGCTCATGGAAATTGTAGTCCATGGACATCTGGAGGATCACAGGTCGACTACCCCTGGCCTAAATGACCCAGAGAAGAAGGAGACAACTTGCACAGCTCCTCAAACCGGGTGAACATGTGACAGTTCAACACGCAAAACTACAGGAAGGAGATCAGTAGAAGGCTAGCTGTAGGGACCTCCTAATTCCCCTTAGGCAGGTCCAGCAAAGAAAGACCCCTGTGGAAAAGGGAATGCTGGATTCCTAGAGGGGCAGTGCAGGGAGGTTAACAGAGCTCCAGGAGATCAGGTTCACTCTGGCACACAAGGCAACCGCTTGTTTCCTCTGCTCTGTTCTCTCTGTCCACAGAGAAAGGACAGAGGACCAGCCCTGCCAGAGCAGACCAAAAAGGTCATTCCAGTTCAGCATTCTGTTTCCCCAACAGCTGCCATCAAGATGCCTGCAGGAAACTCACAAGCAAGGGCAAAGGCAACAGTCCCCATCCCCCTCTTGCAGAAATGGCAGCCCCCAGCATAAGGCCTCCAAACTGGAAGGCTGCAATCCTGGCCTGTGGTTGCCACTGGCTCAGTCCACCATGAGCCTCTTTTGGCCCAGCCAACGGCCCGCACGGCATGTTGGGACAGAAATTCTGCAAGCTGATTACACGCAGAGTCAAAAACACTAGCTTTTCTGTCTGAAATTTCCTGCTCTAGTTCTTGAATAATGTTGTGTGATCATGCCACCCCCTTGCCTTTTGCCCCCTAAACCAAAATGCCGCTTGATCATTTTGGGTGCTTTGTCCTGGAGCTGTTCCAGCACCTCTCTCCCTGCCTTGAATTGGCACAACTAAAGCGGAACGCAGTCTCCCTCCTGCATGGTCACACCCCAAATCCAAAGGCTTTTGAATAGTTATTTTCAATCCTTCCATAATAATTTATTCGACTGATTGACCAGAACCCTGCTGTTTCTTTCCTGGCGAATCACTAACTCCCATTACAGGGAGCCAGCTTGGTATAGCGGTTCAGAGCAGCGGCTTCTAATCTGGAGAGCCGGGTTTGATCTTGGGCTAGTCGCAGTCCTGATAGAGCTGTTCTCACAGAGCAGTTCTTTCAGAGCTCTCTCAGCCTCATCTACCTTGCAGGGTGTCTGTTGTGGGGAAACGAATGGAACGCAATTGTAAGCCACTCCTTCGGAAGTGCAATGTGGGGTATAAAGAAAAACTTTTCATGTGCGGAGCAAAACTCCTACCCAATTCATTTGAACCACTGTTGTCCATTCAAAGATCCTGTTGCTTTCCTCTGAGCCTGCTTGCACTTTAATTCTCCTTGCCTACATCAGAACAAATTGAGTAGCACCAGATCCCATGGGAAATCCTTGGGCAATCCCAATTCCCATCTCTGCAAAAAATATGCACTTGCCAATGTACCCTGTTCTCTGTTCAGTTAGTAAACAGAAGGACCTGGCCTCTTCTCCAGCTACTAGTAGAGAGCTTCCAGCCACACTAAGCAATGTACTTTCAAGTCATTTTCAATGTACTTTGCAACTGGATTTTACTGTGCGAAAAATAAAGCCCACTTACAAATGAGCTCTGAAACACACTGAAAGTGGATAGAAAGTGCATTATTCAGGGCTTGTGAATCACTGAAGTACACTGAAGGTGAGCTGAAAGTGCATTACTCAATGCCTGTGAAACACTAAAGTGCATTGAAAGTGTATTGAAAGTCCATTATTCAATGTGTGTGTATCACTAAAGTGCATCAAAAATGGACTCTGGAAACACATGTTGAAGGGCTGCAGCACACTTACTTTGCTGAAGGGTTCATTTTGAATGAGGTTGCAAAAAAGATACAATCTGGTCCTCATTTCCATAACCGCTGCAGCTGGATCGGTTAAAACCGACACATTCTGCTTCAAGGAAGCTATGGCCCATAACATACGCATAGCACTTCTGCCATCCCTGATCTGCTTAGCACTCAAGCACATGATTCGCCTGCAGAAGGCCCACTGTTCAGTTTTTGGCAACACTGTTTAAAGATAGAGCCCCTTCTCAAGAAGAGAAGAACTTTTTAGTCCAAAATTTTTCACTATCCAAAGGAGTCCCAAAGCAGCTCACGAAAACCTTTCTTCTCCCTTTAACAGATGCCCTGCGAGGTAGGTGGGAGCTGAGAGAGCTCTATGAGAACTGCTCTGCAAGAAGAGCCCTAAGAGAACGGTAAATGGACCAAGGTCACCCAGCCAGCTCCATGTGGAGGAGTGGGGAATCAAACCTGGTTCTCCAGATTTGAGTCCACCGCTCTTAACCACTACACCAAGCTGGGCCTCTTACCCACCCCACCGGGGGCAGCTGCAGCCCCTCTTAACCACGACATCGGGGGCAGCCCATGAGAAGGCATCCTCAGAGGCGCCAGCCCATGTTGCTCCGAGCATAGGAGGCAGGACTCAGCACCCACGAGCTCCGGCAAGCTGATCTCCAGCCGTTCCCACCACGGCGTCCTCTCCCACCAAAGCCACAGCAAGAGAGGCTTCTCCCCACCAAGAGGCACCAGCGGCGTTGACAGGATTGGCAAGGCGGCGCCTCCTCGCCTCCCCCACCCGGTCTCCAGCTGCTTACGCCACCCTGGAAGGAAAAGCCCGTCAGCAGCCCTGAGCTAAGAGGCACAGGCGCAGATAAGAAGAGCTGAGTCAGCCCGGCGGGAGGCAGAAGATGCTGAATCAACAGGCTATTGCCAGGGCCGGGGACAACCTCTCGATGGAGACTGGCGCAAAGGTGCATCGGCAGATGCCAGGCTGGGACAGGGGAGGGGAGAGCCAGCTCCCAGCTCAGGGGTCTCCTGGCAAGAGAACGGCCACCTTTGGCGAGGGTGGCCTCTTCCCTGCCAAGGGGCTCCGAAGAACCGGAGCAGGGCACAGGGGAAGAAAAACAAGCTGGCGCCAACTTCTGGGGCTCTTTTACGAGCAGGAGGGGGGCAAGGTCCACCTCTGTCCTGCCTCGGGCTCAGGGTGTCACAAGGAGATGAGGTTTTTGCTGATCAGAAGATGGTGGCGGGGGGTGGGGGGGCGCTGAATGGATCTCTGATAGCAACAGGTAATGATTCCCTCCTGGCCTGCCCTCCCCCAGGGGAGTAGCTCCCCCAGCCTCCTCCCGAGGCCCCTTTGTGCCGAACTAGGCTGCCCCATGATCCCTCAGCCCTGGGGCTGGTGTGGCTTCTGCTGAAAAAGGGAAAGAGCCACGGGCGGAAGCCACAGCAGCGAGGGAAACCACAATCCGGCTACTGCTGCTGAGTCCCACGGTTAGAATTACTCAGTGGCTCACTTGACGTCGTATTTTTGTAGCCTCATTGACCAGGCTCAGAAGAGAAAAGGGATTGTTTCACAGATCCTATACTTATATTCACAAATCTTATACTGGTTTCACAGATCTTATACACAGGTCTTCTACTGGAACTCCTTGCCACAAGAGGTGATAGCCACTGGACTCAGAAATGCATTAGACACATTACTACAGGGAAAGGTTCACCCACAGCTCAGTAACTGCAAGTCCCAAATGGAACCTCCATATTCAGCTGCAGTGGGCTGGTGCTAAAGGGCAGGGCAGGGCTCCTGATAGGATTGGAAGCGCCCCTGGAGGGCCTGGTTCAGCCTGTTTAGCTACGGCGGTCGGATTCTTAGGCATTCTTCCAAAGTGTGAATGGATATTAATGGAACCTCCTTGGGCGAAGGGAACACTTCCCTGCCCCACCCCAAGGGCACCACGTGGTACACTAAAGAGACTTTGCTCTCATCCACCAGTTCTCTTGGCATCTTCTCTCCAGCACAGGACAGTCCCTTGCCAGGGCAGCTTTTTACTAAATCCAGGTCAAGATGGAAAGTTTCCTCTTAGCTCAAGCCAGAGAATCCCCACAGATCAGGTGAAAATTTTACCCGGTGTCCAAGGTTCAGGCCTGTAAGGCCAGAGGAAGTGACCAAGAGCCGGGGGGAGGGGGGGTGGGGAGAGGTGCGTGGAGAAGATCTGCCAAATCAGCTCCAGTCTACATCAAAGTTATCACTTCTTTCACATCGGCTACCTCTTATCAGGAGAGAATTTTGGGATTATCAGACCAAATATCACAGCCTCCCCGCCCTCAGGAGTCACACCTTATCCACTCTATTCTCTCAGAACAAAGCCCCTTCCCAGGCTGTAAAGGAGCCCCTGATTTCATGAGGCATTATCACAAGAGAACAACATTCATTCAGGATAAGAACCCCAGCGGATCGTGCAGAATTTCACATTCTCCGTTCGGCCTTGAGAAAGCCTCATTTCAAGCCTATCGCAGAAACAACCCATTGATACTTTAGCAGCATTTTGGGCTTTCCAGTACTGATATCTCCCCCCCCCCCCATTCAATTTACACAACATAATTTGTGCATCAACTAGCCTACAGTCCCGGTTCAAAAGAAACCACAGAAGACAAGGAGCAAACACCAGCAAGGGGTCACAAGGACCAGACACAAAGACAAGGAGAGACCAAAAGGTCGGATTTGTACAGGGTGTACTCAGAAATATTAGTTTGGCTCCTCTTCAAAACAAGCCACGCCTGGATTTCCATTAGGAAGCAAAAGGGACCGAGGCTCTTCTGGCCTCTGCAGAGGGTCGTTAGCTGCTTTTATTCCAGTGGCCAGCCTGGATGAAGCCACAGTCATTTCTGTCTCTGAGCAAGCAAGTCTTCTAGAAAGCCTATTTGCAAGGCCCTTCTTGGGAGGCGTAAATAATTCACCCTTTCTTATGAAGATAGGTTCAGGTGGGTTGCTGGGCTGGTCTGAAACAGAGGTTTGAACCCAAAGGTGTCCGAAGCCAATGCTCCTCTCTGTTGCAGGGGTGCCCTTTATTTATAAGGCAGCCGGCCCAAGGAAAAGCCAGTGATTAATTGGATCCCCCTGTTTCCCCCTCCCACTCCTAGGGAGGCAAGAAGCTTACCCCCCTCCCTCCCTCTGGGGGCTGATAGTCCCCCCCCCCATCACCATCCCCACAATGTGTAGTTACCGGCACCTTGCATGGAAGCGGAGGGGGGAGGAAAAGAGAGCAATCATGACTCCTCCAAAATTATGGGGAGCAAGTCATCCAAGCCAAGATTTCCCACAGCTGTGGAGGGGAGACTAGAGATGCCAGTCCTACCTGGGGATCCCCTGGAATTTCAGCTTATCTCCAGACTACAGTTCCCCTGGGGAAGATGGATAATTGGAGGGGGAAATCTAAGACAGCGTGCCCCACTGAGGTCTCTGCCCTCCCCAGGCTCCATCTGCAAATGTCCAGGAGTTTCCCAACCTGGATCTGGAACTCAACCCCCATCCCTGACAGTGGCCAGGGGACCGGGTACCCCACTGCCTACTTATTTATTTAGACTTGCAGGACTGCCCTTCTCGGCCCAGCAGTCCTAGGAGCAGTGTCCATCATAATCATGATATAAAGCAACGTAAAAAGTGAAAACACCATAAAAATAGAGCAGTCAAGTAAAACAGCAGAATTGCCCCTGCGTCCTTGCTACCCTCTCTTACTTTAATTCTTATGTGTGTCAGAATACAGACATTACAAGGGAGAGTGTTATCTGGGGGTGACGAATCTTCAATGGGAAAACCCACTTCTTTCTCTTTCAAATGTTATCTGGGGAACCCTCTTCTTTTTCTTTCAAATGCTATCCAGGGAACAGAGTCTTCAGTGAAACCTCCTCTGTGATTCACTATAGTCCTCCGTGGATCAAGGACATTGCATTTTTTGGACTGCAGCATAATCTTTCTGTTAGTTGCTTCTGCTTTGAATTCTCAGCTGCCCCACCTGGAGCTCAAGTACCCTACCCAAGGATGGACACTCCTTGTGCTGCTTTTTGCCATACCCCAGTATGCACAGAGTCACTTGGTGGGGGAGGTAAACAGAATCCAAAGATTAAAAGAACCCAAATCCCACCCTTGGGCAATGAGCCTTACCTGGTGAATGACACAGGTAGGAGTAGAAGCCCTCTGATTGGAGCATGATGAGGAGCGACCCCCAGCCCAGGAGGACAGCGGAGAAGAAGAGGTTCTCTACCACGGCGGTGCAGGCCATCCACCAGCGGCGCCGGTGGGCGGTGGCGAGCGTGGGGGCCATGATGATGGTGTGGTTGTTCAGGGAGGCCTGCTTCACCTAGACGTCTTCAGAGAAAAGAGAAAAGATCTCCCTTAATCAGCTGCTTCTCCTTGGTGCAGCCCAGCCACACCCACCCCACACGATGCCAGAGTTTTAACTGCAAGAGTTATGCCAAGAGTGTCAAGCAAGGTATCTTTCCTCTCCAGTGTGTGCAAAGGCAGAGAGAGAGAGATTCCAGCTTTCAATGGCCAGATCTGTCCCACCTCTAATGAGCAGAGTCTAGATACGTGCACACAGAATGCGATTTTAGACATTAAAACTACCCCCATCCTGAACCAGGGGTAGTCAACCTGTGGTCCTCCAGATGTCCATGGACTACAAATCCCATGAGCCCTTGCCAGTGTGCTGGCAGGGGCTCATGGGAATTGAAGTCCATGGACATCTGGAGGACCACAGGTTGACTACCCCTGCTGAAGACCACTTTTTTAAAAAGCAAACTGAAAAAGCCACACCACTTAAGTTCAGGGCATCTTGTCACACTGGCTCCCTGATTGTCAATCGTCCTTCCCAGAACAGTACTAAGAGGGAACCAGAGGGGTGCAGTTGTGGGTCTGCTTTCTACCACCACAACGACAATTGCAGAACACAAACACTGCTCGGAGAGGAAGGGCTGCCCCTCTGGTTCCCACCCCTCACTCCTTTCCATGTCTGGAAATGGAAAATGTTAAGTCACAACCAGGAAGGCAATTCTGTAGGGCAGGGGTGGCCAAAGTGTGGCTCTCCAGAGGTCCATGGACTACAATGACCATGAGCCCCTGGGGCTCATGGTCATTGTAGTCCATGGACCTCTGGAGAGCCGCACGTTGGCCACCTCTGCTGTCAGGTTTTCAAGGCAAGGAACAGTGGAGGTTGCCCATTGCCCACCTCCAATCAGCTTCCCTGCCAGAAAACCAAGTCACAGGGCCTGCAAGAGAACTCGCACTCACGACAGGGCAATGGGAATGGCTCCGATTTCAAGCCAGCTTCTCCTCATCCCTCACCCCAAGCCCTTGGGCAACGGAGGAATAAAACGGAAGCCATAATCTGCACTCAGCTTTGGGGTGAACCATGCAAGCGCAGACCTGGAGAAACAAGGTCCCAAACAAACTGTAGCCAGCAATGTGCAGGGTTCATCTTTCCTGGCCACAACAACCCGTGTCGCTCATGTTTACCCGTCTCATCTCTGAGGACCTTTGCCAGATAACGGGGAACATTTTAGACCAGCTAGTAAACAAGACACCGAAAGGGTCAACAGGGGGCAAACGGCACGCGAAGAACTCAAACAGGAGGCTGCTAAACTTTCCACGAAAATCTGATACACTGAAATTAGATGCCTTCCCAGAAAACCGGGCAATAACAACTGTGACGGCTACTTTAAAACACAAAAAACCAAGCCGGGGGTAGATGGAGAGAGCTGTCCGCACAGTCCCAAGGGGACGGTAGAAAGCATCTCTGGAAAACAGAGAGAGGAAGAAGGCCCACAAAGGAAAAGTTAGCCCGGCTTCAGCAGAGGAAATCCTGCCTCAATCCCTGCGGATTTGCCTGCAGCCCATCACAGCCAAACGAGCAGAGATAATATAAACCCAGGTTTTCAAAAGGGAGCTTAAGTAAAGCCCCTCGAAGAAAGACTCTTCAGCACACAAGAACACAGCTTGTTGACAAATCAAGAAACAGGAAGATGCAGAAAGCATCCTCCCTAAGGAAGGGAATTGGGTGCCACTGAGAGGCCACGACAATCATGCTTATGCAAGAAGAAGCCACGGTCATTCAAGAGGGTGATGGTGACGGGGCCTGGCTTGGTGGTGGCTCCCCAGAAAAGAGAATCCAGACTTCTGGCAGCCAGCCCCAAGGAATCAAGGGGGAGCGGTGAAAGAACCAAACGCCAGGCAAGGGTTTCTTAGAAAGGGGGATGAAAAGAGAGCAGGGGGCATGGGCAGCTTGTGCCCCCACCTCAAAAAGGCCATCCTAGAGCAGAAGACAAGGGAGACCAGGGAGAAGTTGGCAGCCCCTCCCTACAAGGAAAGGTTACAAAATTAGTGGCTTTTCGGTTTAAACACAAAAAGAAGTCGCATGACAAGACACTTACGAGCGGCATATAGAGGAAGCGGGCAGCTTGTCTGCTTTCTCACACTAGAACTGGGACAGCCCTTCAGGCCAGAAAAAAAAAAAAAAAAAAGCGACTTCTTGAAGCAGCACTAAATTAACTTGCAGAATTCACTTCCCCAGATGTGGTCAATGGCCACTAGCTCTGGCACCAAAAGATTAGTGGAGAACTGATCTGACACGAAGTTTTGAGGCCGGATCGCTTAAGCAGAGCCTCCCCATCCCAAGGCAGCCTACCTCACAGGAAAAAGAGTTCACTGGGCAGCTTTCCGAAAGAATTGTGGGGAGGGGGGTGGAATTCGGCAGACCCCCTGGGCCCGATCCGGCGACGCTCGGGCCAGCAGAGGCCAGCCGCGACCCCCTTTGCCTCCTTCCCTCCATCCCGCCGGCTCCGCCCGGACGCCCTAGCTGTTGACAGGCTCAGCCTGCAGGGACCCCCTCCCCTCCCCGAGCCGCCTTCCTGGAGCAAGCGGCCGCCCGGGCCCTCGATCGCGGCGCGGCTGCAAGCGGAGCAAGCGCAGCCAAAGCCCCCCGCCCGGGAAGGCCCGATCGGACGCCCCCGGGCAGCAGCCCCCTCCGGCCGGCCGTGCTCGGGGAAGCGCGGCTGCAAAGCAAAGAAGGGGCCGAGGCCGGCGGCGCCCCCAACCCCCACGGCAGGCGCCTCCCCGCAGCCGCAGCGCCCGCGGGCGCGCACCGGCCGGCGCCTTCACCTGGCTCTCCCGGCCCCAGCAGCTCCGCCGCAGCCCGCCGTGCCTCCTTCTCCCGGCCGCCGGCCGCTGCGCCTCCTTTATTCGGCCGGAGGAGCCAAGAGGCGGGGCGGCTGATTGGTCCCCGGTCTGTTTCCAGCCCCGCCGCGGCCAATCAGAGCGCGCCCGGCATCTGCCGGCCTGGCCGGGGATGGAGGTGCTGTCCGGGCCCGCGCGCCGCCCCCCGGCCCACGAAGCGGCCGGCCGGGCATCGGCCCCGGGGAGCGGCCTCTGAGCATGCACAGAGAGCCCCTGCGCCCTCCGCGGGGACGGCTGCGGGAAAGCGCGCGGAAGGTGGAGAGGGCCTTCCTGGGAGGCTGCGCCGCGGGGCGTCCGCTTGGCAGTTCCCGTCGTTGTGGGGCTTCACGCTGTTCCCTCCAGCGGCACCTACGGCGAGGCCAGCTGGCGGGGGAATTCTCCAACCTCCCATCAAGTCCTTTCCGTGCGCGGGGGGGGGAGGGGGGTGTTTTGAGGTGCTGCCAACTGCTCCCCCACCCACCCACCCACCTACCTATCTTTCTTTGGTGCCTAGTTTGCCCAGTCGCATTGGCCTTCCCAAGTTTTTGCTCTGCCCCTTTTGCTAAGGGTGTTTTCCTAACGCGGTTGCTCCAGCCCCAGCCCACAATTGGGATCCCTTTCGCCTGGCACCGCAAAGCTCAGGATCTGGCCGCAAGATAATTGCCCGGCTTTCAAAGTGTTAAATGCACTTTTCCATTGTGTTGCGCTGTGGCCACCTAGGCAGCAGAGGCTTCTGGGACCTTGAAAGGCTCATTTGTTGGATCTGATGCTTTTGCAAGATGATGAAAGCCCTAACCAGAATGGTCCAGGCTCAACCGATTCCGTCACATCTCAAAAGATAAGCGGGGCTGGTCCCGGTCACTATTGCATGGGAGACAACCAAGGAAATCCAGAGGCACCCCATAGCATGCAAGAGGCACCCCATAGGAAACCACCTGTGACAGTACAGAAAAACCTACAGGGTTGCCCTACAAGCCAACTGCACCTGGCATGTTCCACCAATGCCTGAAGATCTCTGTGTGCCCGAAAAGCTCGCATGCAGAGCCCCACCTGGGTTGACCAGCTCCACATTGGGAAATTCCTGGACGTTTTGGGGTGAAGCCTGGGGAGAGTAACGGGAGAAGCCTCAGCAGGGTATAACGCCGTAGAGTCCAGCTGCCGAAGTAGCCATTTTCTCCAGAGGGACGGTTCTCTCATCTGGAGAGCACTTGCAGTTCCGGATCTCCAGCCCTCAGCTGGAGGTTGGCAACCTAAACTCGAGGGATTCCCTCACCTTTGCTTGCTTGCTTTCTCAGGTTTCGGCAATGGGGAGGCCTCCTCCAAGGCACTCGCTCTGCCGGATTGCTGCCCGGGCCAGCAAGAGGAAAGAGGGCTCAGAGGCCAGCTAAGGAGTTCCAGCCCACGGCCTTTTGTAAGAACAGAGAAAGCCCAGGGACACACAAGCCACTCCCTTGGAAACAACAGAACAAGACCGGCTTAGTCAAGCTGCAGCCGGTGCCAGTCAACGGGCACTCCAGCGCTTGGGCACCGGTGCCACCTACAGGACAAAGGCTTGCAGCAAGCAGACCAGGACCGAGGCTCCTCTGGAAAGGCAGGGATGCCTGGCGGCTGGCGAAGGAAGGGTGTTCACAGCCACCCTGGGGCTGAAGAACCCCGCAGGGCTGGCAGAAGGCCTGCATCTTGACTCAAAAGCAAAGGAGACCTGCCTGGCTCATCAGACCCACAACCTTGGACCCTTTTCCTCCATTGGCAGACAGGCTGGCGTGAAACATGCGCTGTACATCCTTGGAGACGCTAAGGCCGCATAGCGAGGCTGGGGCTGGCTGCCACATTCTCTTGGCTGCACAGAGAACCCAGCACCACAGGGAAAGGGAATGCCAGTGCGGCATCTGTCTGGGAACACAGGTTGGACAGTGGTGGAGTGCCATAAAGGTGAGTGAGCAGGTGCACAGGAAAAGGTGCAACTGGAGGAGCCATAGGGACAGGACCCCTGAGCACTCTCTACCTAGCCCCCCTCCCCCCCCCAAAAAAAAACCCTGGGACAGACCCTGGTCCATATGATCACTTCCGTTGTCCCGGAGCAGAGGGTCTTCCTTGCCTGGATCATCTCCCATGCACTTTGCAGTAACCGATGCTATCTGAGCCCTCCATGCAGCTCCCAGAACAATGTTTCAGTGCCAGAAAGAAGACAGGCTGGTCTCCCTCAATGAAGGCAGGTGAGCAGCCAAAAAAGTTTTATTCAAGGCATAAGTTTCGGTAGGCAAAGACACATCTCCAGAAAAAGCGTGCATGCATACACACGGGAACTAATAGCTTGAATACAGCTTTGCTGGTCTGGAAGGGGCCCCTGGGCACAAACCTTGGTTTCGGGGCGACAATTACCAGAGCACGGCTACACAGACCGGAAAATCCACAGCCACCCATTGGCCCTTGCCATGGGACCCCTTGACTGAACTCTGTCCTGCCGCTTCGGACCCACACAGCCACCCACCCAAAAGAGACAAGACGGTCCGAGGGACAGGACCGGGCGGATGAAGGGCATTCCCTGTTTTGTTTATTTGAACCTGGAAGGAAGTACAGCAAACTTCAGCAAGTCCATATTGGGAGGAGGCCACAGATGGGAGAACCCCAGCCTCGGAGCTGTTCTGGGTGTTCCCGAAGGAATAAAATCTCCCCGCGAGGGTCTGCAGATTGTCTTGTTGCCACTGGAAGGGGCTAAGGGTCTCCAGCAACTAGACCTCCCTGTTGCTGGGAGACGGTAAGGAGAGGAGATGCAAGGGGGGGGGGAGCTCTCATCTGGCACGTCTCCGAAGAACAGAGGACCTTGGCACAATGTCAGTTGTGAAGCACTGGGCTAGGACTCCCCAACCCCAAAACATGAAGGAGAAAGAGCCTTTGAATCACCAAAGGAACACCTGTACCCTGTACCCTACCAAAGATCCTGGCCTCCCGAAACTCCATCTCCAAGCCTCCAGTTTCCCAACTTGGACTGAGCAATAAAACCCCCCATTCCCTGCCAATTCCCAGAAGTGGCATGACATCTTTAATAGAAGAGCTGTTTTTCTTTTTAATATTCCGCTTTCCACCATCCAAAGGATTTCCAAAGCAGCTTACAGACATCTTTGCCTTCCTCTCTCCACAACAGACATCCGGTGAAGTCAGTGGGGCTGAGAGAGCTCTGAGAGAACTGGGACTGGCCCAAGGTCACCCAGCTGGCTGCATGTGGAAGAGTGGGGAATCAAACCCGGATCCTCCAGGTTAGAAGCCGCTGGTCTTTAGCCACCAGACCACACTGGGAGCTGGGCAGGACCTAAGGCTGCAATCCCGTCTCTGGACTCAAGCCCGAGAACAGTAGTTGTGAGTTTCCTGCATTCTGCAGGGGGTTGGACTAGATGACCCTGGAGGTCCCTTCCAAGTCTATGATTCATTGAGTCCACATCAGAGTCACTGCAGATGGCCTAAGCATTCGTCAGCACGGGAGTGTTCTTCCCACTCCGCTGCTCCTGAGGGAGGAAAGGAGAATGTTCCAGAGGGTCAGGGAGAATTTTGGGTTCCTCCAGGGCAATCTGGCTATCAGACTGTCCACCATCCAGAACTGTTCCACAAGCCACCTCTGCTTCTCCGTGGCTGTCCTGAAGTTAGTATGAAAGCTTTAGGTCCCCACAGGAAGATGGATCAACCCAGAGACGTTCTCATACTTGGGCTCCTGGGATTCCGCTGGGGAAGCATCCCCTCCAGTCTCCACCTCTGGCTGGCTGTAGATTTGGCTCGGGTGCATCTTCTGCCCAGCCTCCTTGCAGGTAGGATCTGCCGGGCTTCCCAGAAAGCCCTGGGCCTCCCCCTCAGTCAACCTGGGTCCTAGGTCAGGCTTGCCTTGCGACAGCTGCCCCCTAGGGCTTTGGTCTGAGTCCGATGTCCTCTTGGGGAGCGCCTGGGGGCTCTCGGGGTTCTGCCCGGCCTCAGGCCTCTCCCTCGGCAGGCTGCCCGGCTGCTGCTCTGGCCCTCTGCTCCTCCCGTCCCCTTTGCCCACCGTCACGTAAATGGTGGAGATACTCATCTCTTTGCCCCGTGCGGACAAAGCTGCCTCCAGAGCTTCCACTCGCTGGGCCACGTGGCGGGAGCCGGAGATGCGTTTCCTGGGGCCGCCTGGGGTGCTCCGGGGAGAGAGCCTGTGGCCCTCCTCCTCCGCCCACGAGCCGGCCTCCACGTTCTCATAACAGCACTCTGGAGAATGGGCCTTTTCACAGCCCGGGGCCGGCTGGTGGAGCAAGGCGACCTGGGAGAAAGGCCGGGCTGTCTTCGGCTTCTGCGTGAGGGGGACGCTTTCCGCGGGGGCTCTGGGACTTGGAGGGCCAAAGCAGGTGCCTTCCGCAAAGGACACGGAGGGTCTCTTGGCCTTGGCCAGGCTGGACGTGCGAGGGATGGCAAAAGGCTCCAGGTGGGAGGCCGGCCCTTCGGGAAGGAGGCCCGGCTGTAGCTCAGGGTCTGGAGCTGAAAGAAAAGGGCGGGGTGGTCAGGAAGCTGCCTGGCACTTCTCCCCTGGGGTTCAGAAAGGTCAGGTGCAACAAGGTGGCATGAAACTGAGGCACGCCTCTGTCTGTGACCCCAAAGAGAAGAAGAGCTGTCTTTTTGTATCCCGCTTTTTACTACCTGAAGGAGTCTCAAAGTGGCTTACGATGGCCTTCCCGTCCTCTCCCCACAACAGACACCCTGTGAGGGGGATGGGGCTGAGAGAGCTCTGGGAGAACTGGGACTGGACAAGGTCAGCCAGCAGGCCTCATGTGTCTCAAAGGGGATCACAATCGCCCACCCTTCCTCTCCCCACAACAGACACCCTGTGAGGGAGATGGGGCTGAGAGAGCTCTGGGAGAACTGGGACTGGCCAAGGTCAGCCAGCAGGCCTTGTGTCTCAAAGGGGATCACAATTGCCTACTCTTCCTCTCCCCACAACAGACATTGTGTGAGAGAGGTAAAGCTGAGGGAGCTCTGAAAGAACTGGTTGGCCCAAGGTCACCCAGCAGGCTGCATGTGGAGGAAGAGAAGGGAATCAAACCCAGTTCTCCAGAGTAGAGGCTGCCACTCTTAACCACCACACCATGCCAGCAGAAGGCAAAAAGCTGAAGCAAGGCCTCAGCACCTTTCTGCACGACGCAAGGAACCTGCTAAAAACATGAAATCCTCGTCAGAGGGTAGGGTTGTCAATATTTAGGTGGCACTTGGACCTCTTCTGGTACTCTTCAAACTACATAGATCAGTTCCTCTGGAGCAAATGACTGCTTTTGAGGATGGGTTCTGTGGTGTTATCTCTGCTGAAGTCCCTCCCATTCCTAAGTTCCATCCCCCAAATCGCCAGGTGCTTCCCAACCCAGAGCTGGCTGCTCTAGCAGAAGGAAACGACCAACACCCAAGCCTACCTTCATCGGTAGGGAGGTGGCAGGCCGGAGCCTCCTCATCGTCTATGTCCGAGAAGGAGCTGTCCATGGGCCAAGCAGCGGACGGCGACTCCAGAAAGCTGGGGGTGAAGGGGACCTCTGCATCATGGTGGAAGACTGCCCAGGTGGGAGGGAGAGGGACATGCAAAGAAGAAAAAGGAAAGTGAGATCAGCAGGCCCTTTCCCCGCAAACCCCCAACCCAAGACAGCTTCTCCTGCTCACTGCCTCTTGCATCCCGCCCACCAAGTCTTGCCTGCAGAATGTGCCCCATCAGCTTGTGGGACCTCCAGTAAAGGTCAGCCTTGTTTGTGCTGTGACCCAGCCACAAGAGTCAGCTGGGGAGGAGCAAACTCCAGTTTCCTGAGCAGCAGGGGAAAGGGCGGGGATGGGGGCAGCATTTAAGGAAAGCTGCTTCAAATGTCTCTCACTTCCTGTTTGCACCCAGAGGTGAATTTGCTGACTGTGGTCTCGAGCTTCTGTCTCTTAGCTCTTGTGTTTGCACGCTGATAGAGGGCCATTCGTAAGAAGCTGATAACCGCCTCCAATCACATCTCAGCTAACATTGTTCAGTGAATTATGCATCTGAACTCTACCTAAACCAGGGGTAGTCAAACTGCGGCCCTCCAGATGTCCATGGACTACAATCCCCAGGAGCCCCCTGCCAGCATTCGCTGGCAGGGGGCTCCTGGGAATTGTAGTCCATGGACACCTGGAGGGCCACAGTTTGACTACCCCTGACCTAAACCTTCCTGGCAATTAACCTCTCTTTCCCCATCCTCTCTCTACCTCTATTAGCCTTTTCCAACTTTTTTATTGTTCAGAAACCGCTGAAGCATTCCTCAAGTTTCGAGAAACCCCCAAAGTGGTGTGATCATGCAGAATATGGTTGGGCAGCGTACCTGTGGACATGTCCACCTGGGGTCCCTCCCCTTCCCATCCCCTCCAGGCCCATCACTGGCCATTTTGGGAGAGGGGCAGGGAGGGCTGACATGGCCCTATATGGCCATACCACCCAATAAATGTTTAACACATTTTAAAACTACATAAAAAAATTAATTAACTCCCACCCATTCTGGAAACCCTTCCGGGGCCATCAAGAAACTCCAGGGTTTCACAAAACCCTGCTTGAGAAAGCCTGACCTATATCTAAGGTTGAGGGAATTCTGTTTCATCCTATCTGAAAATGTGTGTATCTTGAATAAAGCTTTGCCAGTCTTAAAGATCCTGCTGGATTCCACCTTTGTTTGGGGGGGGGGTAAAGTTCACTTTACTCCTGCTCGAAAACAGCCAGAGTAAGGTAAATTACGTAAGCGCATATAGACTGATTTGCTTATGGTGTGCCGGCAGCACTCAAAGGCTCACAAATAGGATCAGGGGTCAAATCTCCACTCAGCCCTGATTGTTGTGAGAATAAAATTAAAGGACTTCCAAGGGCAGTGGTTATCAACCTGGGGGTCTGGACCCCTTTGGGGGTCAAACAACCCTTTCACAGGGGTCGCAGCAGGGCAAGCAGCTTGGCCGGGGCGGGGGGAAGGGTGCCATCTACACAACAGCCTTGTAGGGCCGATCAAGATAGAGCGTTCATCTGTCTGGTGCAGCGGAAAAGAGCGAGATCAGCATGGTGGGACAAGAGGCAGAACTGAACTGAGAAACCCTGGGGAAAAAAGTTTGTGTGTACTTATATGTATACAATAATATATTAAATTGGAAGTCAGGAGATATGAATCCCATTTATTAACCAACCTTTGAAAAGCCAAAGGAAACATTCTCCATGCACCCTGAGCAGGATTCCGGTACAACAAAGCCTGTTTTATGGCGTTCTTCAGCAGCGCTAGCAAAATATCTGTACGGAAGCTCTCCATGGCACCTGGCTCATAGTGGCTTGGGTCTCACTTCTTAACTAAGTGACTGCAGGAGGTATTCTTCTTGTGCCTACTGATCCTCCATAAGATGTGCAAACCAAGCCACTGTGAGCCAGGTTCCATAGAGAGTTTCTGTCCTGATATTTTGCTAATGCTGCTGAAGAACACTATGAAACAGGCTTTGTTGTACCAGAATCCTGTTCAGCTTGTATTATTGAGAATTCTTTCCTTTGATTCTCCAAGGATTGGGTAATAAACCGGACTTACAGTTCTTTTCTTGATTTGCAATTTGTTGTACAATTGTGTATATATATGTACACACAAACCGACTCTTTTTTTGCTGTTATCTTGTTTGCATGCTCCTGTTGTTTGATTATACTGAATCGGGTCGGTATTGTCTACAGACTAGCAGCGGCTCTCCAGGGTCTTTCCCATTACTTATAACCTGGTCCTTTTTCACTGGAGATGCTGGGGATAGAAGTGGGGAGCTTCCTCAATGTCTTTGATGTGTTATTTTAATCCTTATTGTTTTATTTGCATTGTAAGCCACCCTGAGTCCTGCAAGTTAGGAAGGCGACTAAAAATATAAAGAGAGGCACCACAGCTCAGTGGCAGAGCATTTGCCTGGAATAGGGAAGGTCCCGGCTTCAATCTTCAGCGTCGCCAATTAGAAAGGAGCAGGCAGTAGGTCAGGGGTAGTCAAACTGTGGCCCTCCAGATGTCCATGGACTACAATTCCCAGGAGCCCCTGCCAGCGAATGCTGGCAGGAGCTCCTGGGAATTGTAGTCCATGGACATCTGGAGGGCCGCAGTTTGACTACCCCTGCAGTAGGTGATGGGGGAGACCTCGGCCGGAAACCTCAAAGAGCCACTGCCAGTCTGCATAGACAATACTGACCTCGATGGGACCTGATTCAGTGTAAAGCAGGTTCACGTAGGCTCACTTGACCCACTTGGCTGAGACCCAATCCAGCTGGATGACAGAGCAGAGTGTCTAATGCTGCCCTTGCCTAGAGCGCCACCTGCTGGTCCACCTCTCTCAGATTATCTGGCTCATCTCAGCTCTTGCAAATCCAAGCTGCCTGCAGGGCCAGGCTTCAGAAGTTATCAGTCCAGCCACATTCTACGGCAGGGGCAATGGCAGGGGCTCATGGGAATTGTAGTCCAAGGATATCTGGAGAGCCAGTTTGGTCACCCCTGATGCGGCCTGGGACACCATGACTTCCCCACATAGTTTTTAAGAGTCTCTAAATATGCATTTGAGATTTTTCACATATGTTTACAATGAGTTGCTGAGTTCTATTCACCCAGAGACAGGGCCTGGGCTGAACTGGGCCGGCCATGAGAGACACTGGATTCCAGACTCTCTTCTCACCTGTCACGCGTGGAAGCTTGTAACCCCCCAAAGAGAAGCAGGGGAAGGTGGAGTGAAGGTTAGCCAGCGCCCCCTGCATGTGGTGCTTCACCCGGGAGACTGGGTCCCCATCCGCAGCTGCCATCCTAGGAGAGGAAAACAACAGACATGGATTTCACACCAACAGTACACAAGGAATACAGGTGGTAACATAATTTGTCCTGCCTCTCCAATGCATTCCTACTACAGGGAGCTAAAACAGGTAATACAGGCTCAATCTCACACACACCCTCCCCCCTCCCACCTATATGTCGGCATGGATATGATTGACCACTCCTCTGTTTAAAAATCCCTTCATGTAGAAATCTAGCCTGCTTTTTGGCATGCTATTTTTCCACATGCGGGGTATTTTGCGCATGGAGGAACTTTCTGTCCTGTCTGCTCTCTTTTTGAAGAAGAGCTAATTTTCTATACTCCATTTTTCACTACCTGAAGGAATTCCAAAGCAGCTTACAAACATATTTCCCTTCCTCTCCTCACACCTTGTGAAGTAGGTGGGGCTAAGAGAGCCCTGAGAGAACTGCCCTTTGAGAACAGCTCTAAGAGAACTGTGACTGGCCCAAGATAAATCAGCTGGCTGCACGTGGAGTCTTGTGTGCAGTTCTGGAGGCCTCACTTCAAAAAGGAGGTGGACAAAGTGGAGAGGGTGCAGAGGAGAGTGGTGAGGAGGATCTGGGGCCTGGGGAACCAAACCCTGTGAGGAAAGGCTGAGGGGCTTTGGAATGTTCAGCCTGGAGAAGGGGAGGCTGAGGGGGGATATGATGGCTCTCTTGAAGTATCCGAAAAGTTGCTATTTGTTGACAGCAGAAGATACAACCCAAAGAAATGGGTTTAAATTATTTGTGGAATGGTACCAGCTAGATGTCAGGGGAAAGATTTTCACAGTCTGAGTCGTTCAACAATAGAATCGGCCACCTAAAGAGATGGTGATCTCCCCCTCACTGGCTATCTTTAAGCAGTGGCTGGAGAAGAACTTTTCACGTATGCTTGAAGCTGATCCTGCATTGAGCAGGGGGTTGGACTAGATGGCCTGTCTAGCCCCTTCCAACTCAATGGTTCTGTTACTCCAGCCCCTGGCGCAGTTGGTTGCTCAAGGCAGGTACCTGTCACTGGTGGACACTGGAGCTGATTGGCAGCAGCAGCAGCAGCAGCAAATGCAGAGCAGGAGGAGTAGCAGCAGAAGCGGGGCCAGGATGCTGGCGAGAAGGAGGTCTTCCCGCTTGCCTCCTGGAGGAAGAACAGAAGTCGGGCAGGGCAGGGGATGTCAACCCTTGGCTGTGGGGCTGATCCAGATCCCAGCAGGCACCAGCCACCTCCACAGTGTCAATCCAAACCAGGGTCAGCCCCAGGTTCCACCAAAGGCCACTTACCCCACTGGCAGGCCCCAGAAGATGGGTGGCACGGACCCCTGGGGCAACGACAGACAGAAGAGCAGTTCGGCCCGTGAAACCCTTCCCGGCAGGTCTGGTTGCAGCTGCAAGAAGGCAGAAGGACGGGGCAATTTCCCAGCTGCAGCCAAGCAGCCCTGCCTCGCCCCACGCCATACACCCCCTTTTACCTAGGGCCCCAGTACCCAGCCTGGCAGACGCACACGCCGGTGGCCGGATCACAGGTCCCGTTGAAGCAGCTCGGGCAGACTAAGAGGCAGCCCTTTCCGAACAAGCCAGGGGGGCAGGGGAGGTCACACCTGTGGGGAGAGGGGGTGGGGGGCAGGAGAGAGTCACTTTCCTCCAAGAGACTGGATGATGTTGCTTCCGTCCTGCTAGGTTCTGGGGTGGAGGGAGCCCTTGGGGGAGCGGGTTGGAGGGTCACGTCAAGCCAGCTGAGCCTGCCCCACCCACCCCCGATCCCATTGCCCCCACCCTGGCCTCTCTGCCTCTTTCTCAGCGGTTCCCAGCTGCCTAGGCCCACATTTCGAGGGGCGAACGGGCGCCATACCTGGCACCTCGGGAACCTGGTTCACAGTGCCGGCATTCCCCCGTTTGGGGGTGGCAAGCTTCCCCTTGGTAGCAGTGGGGGCAGAGCTGGGCACAGTTTTCCCCGTAGCGCCCCGGCGGGCAGAGCTGATTGCAGCGGGTCCCGTTCCAGCCAGCCTCGCAGGCCGGGCAGAATCCGTCAACGGGCGAGCAGGGCTGTCTCTGCTTGCAGTGGCCACAGCTGTGCGGGCAGAAGAGGGGAAGAAGAGGAGCTAGATGGTTATGCCCCACTTTTCACTACCCAAAGCAGCATACAAACTCCTTTCCCTCCCTCTCCCCACAAGACGTGCCCTGGGAGGTAGGCTGAGAGAGAAAAGTGACGGACCCAAGGCCCCAATCAGGTCTCCTGTGTCTCAAAGTGGCTAACAATTGCCTGCCCTTCCCATAGCAGACATCCTGGGAAGTAGGGGGGGGGGGTCTAAGAGAGCTCTAAGAGAACTGCTTTGTGAAAGCTGCTCTGAGAGAACTGTGACCGGCTCAAGGTCATCCCACTGGCTGCATGTGGAGGAGTGGGGGATCAAGCCCAGTTCTCCATGCATGTTCATTAAGGCAGGCTAGAGGGGAAAGGCTGGGGAGCCCCTGGGGAACTCTCACGGAGCTCTCACGGAGCCCCAGGACGCCAGGGAGCCCTGCTTGGAAATCCCTCATCTACTCAGACTGGTTGCAGCTTTCCAGGGTGTCAGGGAGGGGGGGGGGTCACCTCCTACCTTGTCCTCTTCATTGGAGATGCCAGTGACTGAGCTAAGGACCTTCGGCATGCAAAGAGCCGTGACCCCCTCCCCAAATCTAAGAATCCCCCACTGTACAAGCAAGTCCCATTCAGACAACTGTGTCTATTTTTGCAACTATTTTTGCCGTGCATCGTTGCAGAGAGGCCAGTTCTGCCCCTGGGGGTCGAAACAGGGCCACTCACCTGTATCTGCACTGCAGCCCGAAGGTCCCGGCGGGACAGGGGTCCGAGCACGTCTGGCCCTGGTAGCCGGCATCACAGGCGCACTGTCCGTCTTGGGGGCTGCAGGTCCCGTGCCAGCACTGGCACTGTTGCTGGCAAGACGGCCCCCACGTCCCCGCCCTGCACTCACATCGGCCGGACTCCTGGGCACAGGGCGAGCGGTTGCAGTGGCAGGTCGAGGAGCACTTCCTGCCCCACCATCCGGGGTCGCAGAGGCAGCGACCGGTCGTGGGGTCACAGCGAGAGCCAGCCAGGTTACACTGGCACTGCCTCTTGCAGTCTGGCGCCCACCAGCCTTGCTTGCAGTGGCAGGTCCCAGTGCGGGGGTTGCACTGGCCGTGGGGGCCGCACTGACAGGCAAACTGGCAGAGCGCCCCCCAGCGGCCAGGGTGGCAGGTGCATTCTCCGCTGGCTGGATCGCACTTGCCGTAGGGATGGCACAGGCAGTGCTCTTTGCAGTCGGGCCCCCAGAATTCGTCGGGGCAGCCTGCAAGAGGAGGGAGAGAGTGAGAAGGGACTACAACCTGCTGTCCTTCACCGAACGGCCGCTTCTGAACAGGAAGCCAGAATGGAAGGAGTCTCTTAAGAACGACTGAAGAAAGTTGGCAGGTATCAATCTGCCCAGAGGGGTATTTATACCCAGCTCTTCTTCTCAAGAATGTAGGAAGAGCTCTGCTGGATCTGACCAGTGGCCCATCTAGTCCAGCATTCTGTCTCATGTAGTGGCCAACCAGTTCCTCTGGAGGGCCAACCACAGGGCATAAGAACATAAGAAGAGCCTTGCTGGATCAGACCAGTGGCCCATCTAGTCCAGCTTCCTTTCTCACACAATGGCCAACCAGTTTCTCTAAATGGCCAGCAACAATTCCCCTGATGTTGCCTCCTGGTTCTGGGATCCAGAGGTTTCATGCCTCTGAATCTGCCAGTTCCCTTCAGTCACCATGCCTAATAACCAGGGATAGACTTCTCCTCCATGAATCTGTTTATTCCTGCAGCCATCACTACAATTTTAAAATAAATTTGAAATTTAAAATAAATGGTGTGGATTTTTTAAATCTTTATTTATAATCCACTTTTCTCGTGGGAGCACATTTTGCATTACATTTTGGATTAGAACCATGCGATCAAGCAGAATGATAGCATACGATTTCTAACAAACAATGCAATAAGACCAGGATTACAAACATTAGAAGCAATGTAAAAAGCATCAGATATGATACATCATGCAGTGCAGTGCAGTGCAGTGCAGTGCATGGAATGGAGTGGAATGGAATGGAATGGAATAGAAGCAGCAGAGGCAGGTGAGGCTGAAAGGTCGGCTGGCTCAAGGTCACCAGTAATCTTCCATGTCAAATGGGGACTGCAACCAAGGGTTTCCCAAGTTCTACTCCAGAGGCCCCCAACATGGTTGCACTTAAAATAAGAGAAAGCACACTAACTGATAGAGTCCTTTCCCTGTCACAAATGGTGTGTGGGAGTGCAAGAGAATTGTCTCTACAGGCGAGACAAGCCTCCATGGAAGGCCATGGGAGAGTCAGAGGACCAAGAAAGGAAGGCAGCTCCCCGGCTAGGACAAAGAGGCATCCCATTTAAGGAGATCACACACGCTTACAGCAATGCAGCACCTCCTGAGGCCAGGCATACTGTATCGCTCGTCCCAACACACCCTCGGCTGCCACAGCCTTCAGCCACATGGGTACCCCAAAGCTGTAGACCCTGGCAAAACATGTGTGGGGGAAGGTGGCAGAGTTCACAGCTGCAGGGGCTTTTGGTCTGGAAATAACCCACTTCCTGCTTTGTTGGCATCCTCCCTCAATGGAAACTCACGTGTGTTACAGTTGGCCCCGAAGAAGCCCGGCTTGCAGCGGCAAAAGCCAGGTCGGACGCACACTTCCTCTTCTTGGCAGGCAGCGGCTCCTTCACAAACGGCTGGGGAGGGCAAAAGAAGGCGCAAGATGGCGGCATCACAGCTCTGGTCATGCTGGCATGAAGAGCCCAGCCCCGACAGGCCCGGTGAACCAGCTCCTCATCTGCCAGGCCAGAAGCCAGCTAGAATCTAGGACCGCCAACCTCCGAGTGGGACAAAACAGACAAGGAGCTGTCGATCCCTCAAAAACAGCAACCCCATTTCTCTGGTTGCAACCTCCAGGTGGGGCCTGGGGATCTCCCAGCATTACGTGAGAAAAACGACCGTTTGGGAGGGTGGGCTTCATGGGGTCCCTCCCCTGCCCCCCCTCCAAGTCTCTAAGCATTTCCCAATTCTGCTAGCAACCCTATTAGAGCCTCCCTCTTCCCACCCCCACCCCCACCCCCCACAGAGCAAAGCAAAGGTTAGCCAGCCGGCTTCAGCTACTTGTGAGGCAGAGGAAAACAGGGTGGGAGGAAGAGCATAGCGGAGAAAGAAGGACAGACAGGGGCCAAAGCCCCCCCACTCACCCACAGTGCACTCTCGGCCTTCTTGCTTCCAGCCAGGGCAGCAGGTGAGGACTTGGGTGTGGCTGGCAAGGAGAAGAGAGAGGGTGGGAGATATAGGCCCTCTTTATTCGCAGCCTACGATTGCTGCTTGCGGGACAATGCAAAAATGTCGCTTTGCCAGCGCCGTGTGTTTGATGACCATGCTTATGAGGGATGCCAGCCTCCAGGCAATTACAAACCCCTTTCTCTTCCCCTCCCCACAACAGACACCCTGTGAAGTAGTTGGGGGGCCAAGAGAACTCTGAGAGAACTGCCCCGCAAGAACAGCTCTAAGAACTGACCGGCCCAAGTCACCCAGCTGGCTGCGGGTGGAAGAATCAAACCCAGTTCTCCACTGCTCTTAACCACTACACCAGGTTGGCTCTCAAAGGAGAACTCGGGTAAGAGACAAAGAGTCAGGTCAAAGCTCCTTGATACAGTCATAACAATAACGATGATGATGTTAATGATAATAATAATAATAGTAAAAGAACGCTAGCAGGAAAAGCTTTTATACACTTGTTAGAACTTTACGGAGCAGAGGACAGAATTGGCACAGGCTTCAGTGAGACCAGTAGGGAATGCAGTCCAAAAAGAAGCACAGAGACTGAAGTTCAGGGGCCCCATTCCCAAACAGACCGTACAACATCACACACAACCCCAGACCAGTCCCCCTGTTTGTCCTCAAAAGTAGGCAATTCACCTAGGCTGTGCCTAGGGCAGGAGGTACCTGGAGAGCCAGAAATGGGTTTGAAAGTAGCCATTTTTCTTAACCCCCAGTAATGATCTCCAGCCGCCAACATGAGTTTGGCAACCCAAAGGACAACTGAGCTCCAGACGACAGCGGTGATGAAGAATATGGCAGCTCTGGAGGGTGGGCTGTCCGTCATTACTTCCTGCTGATGTTCCTCCCCCCCCCCCCAGGCTTCACTGCCAAATCTCCAAATTTCCCAACCTGGCCACCCCAACGCTGCAGGGATCAGGCAGCACACCTGTGTGCTCATCCTTCTCTCTCTGGCCCAGTGGAGCCCCAGGAAGGGACCTGCCCCCACAGGGCCTACCTGGCTGACCTGCAGACATGCTTCCCGTCGGGGTCCAGCTCAGCGGTGTCAACCCCAGCCCTCGTTCCCTGGGCCTGCAAGAAGAGAAGCAAGAAGGGCAGCCGCTCCATCATCTTTGAGGGCCCCCAAATAGGACTCCCTGCTCGCTACGGCAGTTTCCCTCCCAAGCTAGGCCTCTCCCTCCCATTTCCTCCTGGATTTTTCCTGAGGAAGTCAACGGGAACCTGGGGAAGGCAGGATGTGCACTCTGGGGCCCCCAGCTATTCTTAGGCCAGGCACCAGCGGAGACAAACGGGTCGTGGCTCGGAGGCAAAAGGGTGGCTTCTGAGGATGGTCTCTTGGGGACACAATCAGGAAGCTCAGGCCGGCTTCCTGAAACTCCACGGGGCCGTCTCTGCAATCCTATCCCGTTCCCGCCAGCCACACTGGACCGTCCCGTCGCTATCAGCGCTGGTTGTGCAGACACAAGGAAAGCACTTTGTACATGCTCAGAGGCACTTCCTTCACGATTCTGTCAAATGCTTCACGTCCTTCCTGCAACTTCAACCGTTGAGAACGGGCTGAAGTCGCAAAGACCCTTCAAGGAGCCAGGATGTGCCCCGTGGGGCGGCCGAGCATTCTGGGCAGCTTTCCCCTGCCCTCTTCCTTTTCAAACGCTCCACCTCAATGAATGTAACAGGAAGCACCTTTTTCCTGCTCCAACGGATGCTTCATTCAAAGGCAGGCTGCCGGTCAGGGCTGAAGCAGGAAGCCCTCCCACGGACCTCAGCCATTTCTGCCTAGCGGCCTTGAACCCGGGCAGCACTGGAAAGGCTGTAGATTGTAATTTGTGACGATAGAAGTGCTTGGCAAATCTGTTTATCTTACATTAGATATTAATTCGTTTAAATGTTAATTTTAGCCATCAGTCCTGCTGACGATATTTTGAAAACGGTTATTACCGCAAGCCAGTTTGACTGTTGCTGCAATGTGTTGATTTTTTCTGTATATCTTTTATTTTTATTTTTATTTATTCATATTTATATACCGCCCTCCCCAAAGGCTCAGAGCGGTCCTTCTAGGAAAAATAAAAAAGCAGTAAGAGACATTTTTACTTTAGAGGATTTACGGCCTCTGATGGATTTTCTCTCATATAACCTCCAGGCGTGGCCTGGAGATCTCCCAGAATTACAGTCGATCTCCAAAACTAGAAATCAGGAGAAACAGGCCACTGTGGGGGAAGGACTCTACAGGCAGAGGTGCCGAAACTGTGGCTCTCCGGATTTTCATGCACTGCAATTACCATGAGCTCCTACCAACATGGTCAATTGGCAGGTGCTCATGGGAACTGTAGTCCATGAACATCCGGAGAACCAGTTTGGCCTCCCATGCTCTATGTATGACATTATATTCTCCCCTCCCAAGGCTTCCGCATCTAAATTGTAAGGGACATCTCAACCCAGAGGTGGCAATGCAAACAGCCTATGGCAGAAAGTGCAGATATGGAACGTTCATTCCATTATTGTAACAAAAGAGCAGGAATAAGGGTTGCCAGACTCCAGGTGGGGCCTGGAGAAAGCCTGGAATTTCAGCTGAATACTGGGCAAAAGATAGCACTTTCCCTGGAGAAAGTGGCAGTTTAGTGGGCAAAATCTATACTATTGTCCTGTAGTAGTTAAGAGCAGCAGCCTCTAATCTGGAGAACCGGGTTTGATTCCCCTCTCCTCCACCTGCAGCCAGCTTGGTAACCATGGACACAGTCCTCTTAGAGCTGTTCTTGCAGAGCAGTTCTGTCAGAGCTCTCAGCCCCACCTACCTCACTGGGTGTCTGTTGTGGGGAGAGGAAGGTGATACTAAGCGGGGAAGAAAACCCAACTCTTCCTCTTCTGAGTGAAATCCCTCCCCCAATCCCCCCTCCATCGGTCGCGCCCCCAAATCTCCAGGGATTGTTCCAGGCTAGAGTTGGCAACAGCGGTAGCAACACGTCACGTTGCGGGGCGAGCGAGGGAAAGTCCAGAACGGAAAGAACAAAAGTGAAAGTCGCCCTTTGCCCCGCTTTCCCGCGCCCCGAAGCTCCGGCCTCTTCTCCTCCTCCTGCGCGGCCCTCTGACTGCGAGCCAGCCGGGGCGGAGTCGCCCGCGCTGGGCTTGACTGACGCAGGGCCCGGGCAGCCGCGGCCGGGCCATGGAAGAGCCGGGGACGAAGCCGAGCGCTCCGAGCCAGCTGGCCCTGGAGCAGGTGTACCGGCTGGCCGGCGCGCTGGGCTCGGAGCTGCAGCGGCTGTCGGACCTCTGCGGGCCGGGCGCCGTGGCCGGCCTGGTGACGCAGCTGGTGTGCCTGCTCGAGCTGCTGGAGGCTCTGGCCGCCGGCGCCGGGCCCCGCAAGCTGCAGCCCCCGGCCGCCGAGGAGGTCGCTCAGCCAGGCGGGCGCGTACGTGTGGGGCGGACGGGGCGGGCCTGGGCGGCGGGCGCGGGTCGCCTTTCGCGCCGAGGGAGTCCTTCTCCGTGGGCAGCCCAAGGGCGGCGGCGGGTCCTTCGAGGGCACCGCTCTGCTCCGCTCCGTCCCGCACGTAGCGGGAGTCCCTTGGCGGGCGGCCCTCGGCAGCGTCACGGCGAAGAAAGTTTTTACGCGCGCTCCGGAAAGCCCCCCTGCCGCCGCCCCGCTCCCGCGCGCCGGTCACATGCAGCCTCCCGCGGCAGAGGCCCCGACCGACGGCCGCCCGCTCTGGATCCGCAGCTGCTCCGGCCTCTGGCGCTCCAGAGAAGGGTCGGGGCGCCGTTTCTGGCGGCCTCTCCCCGGCCGGCCCTTGGAGGGGGCGCCCGGGAGGGTTGGGCTGTTTGGAGCAGCAGAAAAGAGCGAGAGTCCCGGAACGCCAAGACGAACCGAATTGCTGGCACGGGAGGAGCTTTCGGGAATCGCTGCTCAAGAGAATCGCTGCTCAAGATGCTTGGCATCTCTTGGGAAAGAGGCCTTTCCATACCAAATTCGAAGTCCGTGTGTGTGTGTGTGTGTGTGTGTGTGTGTGTGTGTGTGTGTGTTGGGGGGGGGGGGTGTCCCCTTGGCTTTTGTTCCTAACTTATCTTGTCAGGGAAAAGAAATGAATCCCAAAAGCTGCTCCCAAAAATTCTGCTGGTCTTCAAGGTGCTCCTGGACTCTGGTTCCTTTGTGTCTTATCAGAAAATAACCCCCTGATTCAGACTGTGGGCCCATCAAAGTCAGTATTGCCCTTGGGCTACTCAGTTCTCTTGGGGCTGTTTTCAGAGCAGTTCTCTTAGGGCTCTCTCCACCCCACCTACCTACTTCACAGGGTGTCTGTGGTGGGGAGAGGAAGGGAGTTTGCAAGCCATTTGGGGTCTTCTTCAAGTAGTAAAAAAAAAGTGGGGTATGAAAACCAGGTCTTCTTCTACTCAGACTAGCAGTAACTCAACAGGATCTTAAGGCAGAGATGGCTGAGGGATTGAATTTGGAATCTTAGAATCATAGAACTGTAAGGGTCCTCCATGGTCATCTAGTCCAACCCCCTTCACAATGCAGAAATGCAGTGCAAGCAGGTGCTGTCCAGCGGAGCCACTGGCCCCTCACCTGCCTGTGCTTTTCTCCTCTGCCCTGCCCAGCTGGATGCCTCTGCAAGGCCCACTCTGACCTCGTTTCCCCTCTTCCTGCAGGACAGGGAGCAGACCCAGGCCCTCTTGGAAGCCCAGCAGAGAGAGCGCCTGATGCAGGTACGCCTGGCCCAGGTGGAAGAAGAGAACCAGAAGCTCTTGGCCCAGCTGGCTGATGGACAGTCCCAGGCAGGTGAGAGAGGCCGGACTGATTTCTTCCCTAAAATGTGCCTGGTTGCCTGCCACATAACCTACTCTGAGCCTTTGGAGAAGGGCGCCATATAAATTAAATAAATAAAGATGCCCGTTGACCACTGTGGAGTGCCTCAGCCTGTGTCTCTTGCATGCAGTCTTCAGAGTCCCTTCGGAGCTGCTGCTCCTTCGGCATGCCCTGGGTTTTTGTTGGACGGGCCCCAAAAGGACGAGCAGTAGTCCTTATCCCTGGCTGCAGGGCCTGCCAGCCTTTTGCTGGGAGGCTGCTGGAGCCTCTGTTTCTCCCTGATCTTTTAGAGCAGGAAATGGGCTAGGCTCAGTGACTAGTAGGTCTTGTCATTCGACACACAGGCACACACGCAGCACCAGTCACATGACTTTCTTGACTGGGCGTGTGCAGCAGGCAGCAGGTCTTCTAGGGCAGCTCTTCCCTCGGGCAAAAGGTCCTGATGTCGCCACCCGAAATTTAATTAACACGTCGACTTGTCTGACCTGACCAGGATGGCTCACAGGGGCCTGATGTGGTCAGATTTCGGAAGCGACGCAGGATCAGCCCTGGTTGGTACTTGGAGGGGAAGAAGAACTGGTTTTTTGTACCCTGCTGTTGGCTACTTGAAGGAGTCTCAAAGCAGCTTGCAATCGCCTGTCCTTCCTCTCCCCGTCACGGACATTCTGTGACGCTGAGGCTGAGAGAGCTCCGGGAGAACCAGCAGGCCTCATGTGTCTCAAACCAGCTCTCAATCGCTTTCCCTTCTTCTCCCCACTACAGGCACCTGGTGAGGTAGGTAAGGCAGGGAGAGCTCTGAGAGAACTGGCCCAAGGTCACCCAGCAGGCTTCCTGTATCTCAAAGAGGCTTCCAATCATTTTCCCTTCCTCTCCCCACCATAGACACACTACGACAGGGGTAGTCAAACTGCGGCCCTCCAGATGTCCATGGACTATAATTCCCATGAGCCCCAGCCAGCGTTTGCTGGCTGGGGCTCTTGGGAATTGTAGTCCATGGACATCTGGAGGGCCGCAGTTTGACTACCCCTGCCCTACGAGGTAGGTGGGGCTGAGAGAGCTCTGAGAGAACTGTGACTTCCCCAACGTCACCCAGTTGGCTTCAGGCAGAGGAAGAATGGGGGATCCAACCTGGCACTCTAGATTAGAGGCAGGCAATGGCAAATCACCTCTGCTCATCTCAGTTGCACCTTGAAAATGCCTTCCGTCACCCTCCTTGCATAGATGAAAGTCGTTAGCCTTACAGTGCCTAGGGGGGAATTAGCAAAGCAGAACGATTGGAGCTCATTATGGTGGCTGGTGATGCTGGAGCGGCCGGGATGCCCTGCCTGGAGCTGCTTGAGCAAAGCTCTCCCCCGATTTGGTTGCAGACCGGACCACGTGCCAAGAGAGGGAGGTGATGCTACGACTCAAGGAAGTGGTGGACAAGCAGCGGGACGAGATCCGCGCCCAGACCCACGAGATCCTCAGCAAGAGCCGGGACGTGGAGGCGGTAAGGCTGCGTGGGGGTGGCCGGCTGGAGGAACGGCTGTGGCCCAGTGCCAGCCACGTGGTGCTGAGGGGCTTTGGGCCCCGGCTTCTTAGTTGCAGGAACAGCTCGGCCGCTTCATGGCCGTCAACGAGGAGCTGCGTCACAAGCTGGCCGTCGTTCGGGCACAGCTGAAGAAGGCCCTGGAGGAGAAAGCGGGCCTGGAGAACTCTCTCCTCGGGACCGGCCGGGAAGCCCACAGGCTGAACAAGGTTCGGGAGGGCACGGTAAGATGGCCATCCCTTCCTCCCTTCTGATTATCCCTGAGGGGCGGGGCATCTCAGCACCTGTGATGGTGATTCCAGGTGTTCGGTGACTGTCTTCGGGGGCTTTAGCCCTTGGCACACTGAATGCCTTGCGTTGGGCATCAAGTCGCTGCAAACAACTGGCAGCGTCTCACAAGGAAGTGGGCTTTTCTGGTTCAGACGGGAAGTTTTGGGGCACTCTCCCTCCTTTTGCAAAAATAAATGCTTGCATCTGTGCAATTCAGAGCTTGGCTGTTCTTGTCACTTCTGCAGGGCCTGCACAATGGAGTTGTTCCGCCAGGCCTGCGGTTGAGGCCTGAAATAATACTGAGATTCTGGCCTCCCTGCCCAAAACATCAGTCAATTTATCTTTATATTACCCCTCTCACTAGAGAGAAGGAGGCGGCTTCGGGAATCATTTGAAACTGAAAGACTAATTAAATTTTAGGGTTTTAATAGCAATGGCTTTTATGGTTGTTATTGTGTTGCTTTTATTGTTTTACTGTTACACGCCCTAAGTCCTTGGGCAAGGGCGAGATATACATAAAATATTACTTACTTTCTTGCCTGGAGCCTTATGTAGTTCCGGCCTGGATGCCTGCAGAGTCTTCGGGCGAGGCTGGCCTAGCAGCTGGAGCCACCTTGGATCTCTTCTCTTCCCCCCTTTCCCAGGGCCAGGGTGCAGCAGCACCAGCTCCCCCACCCAGGAGCGAGGAGCCCCCCTGCAGGCACAAAGGAGAGCGGTGCTTCTCCAAGGAGGAGCTTCAGCAGATCGTTCAAGAGCGCAACGAGCTGAAGACCAGCCTGTTCTTGGTGCGGGAGGAGCTGGCCTGCTACCAGCGGTCAGTCCGGACAGAGAAGGGCAGTAGTGAACAGTGGGTATGTGGGGAGGGGTCTAGCTGGGATCCCTCTACCTCAGGGGTAGCCAACCTGTGGTCCTCCAGATGTTCATGGATTACAATTCCCATGAGCCCCTGCCAGCATTTGCTGGCAGGGGCTCATGGGAATTGTAGTCCATGAACATCTGGAGGACCACAGGTTGGCTACCCCTGCTCTACCCGGTTGTGACTTGCAGGTGGATTTCAGAGGAGCATGGCAGGGGAGGGCTGTTGTTCTTCCCAATTGCTTGCATTAATGGCTCTACTAGTTCTGTTAGAATGAGAATCACACACATGTGAGACCAGGAGCATCTTTGAGAACAGCAAAGTGTAATTCCCGGTATTACCTTTCGTGTGCAGGCACACTTCCTCAGATACAATGACGTGTGTGCCCTCAAAAGCTGAGGGCCCCTCCTCTCTAATAATAGCACCCCCCCCCCTATTATCAAAATCAGACGATGATGCTGAGGAGTTGAGAGGTATTCATTAGTATAAGCACCCGATGCTGTTTTAAGTAGTGGAGCTTAAGTAATGGAGAAAGATGTTTGATTTGCATTGTTTTTTATTGGGATTGTATTGATTTTAATGGTCATGACCAGATGGTCCAGGAGCAGCAGGATAGAATTCTAATTCATAAATAATACACAAATAAAATATATACCCAGAATCAAACTCGGTTGGTCCTTGAGGTGGCCCTGTACTCAAACTTAGCCCTGCTGCTCCCAACCAACATGGACACCCACCTGAATCTAGAAGAAGTTGGTTCTTATATGCCGCTTTTCTCTACCCAAAGGAGTCTCAAAGTGGCTTACAATCCCCTTCCCTTCCTCACCTCACAACAGACACCCTGCGAGGTGGGTGAGGCTGAGAGAGCCCTGATATTAGTGAAGAAGAAGAGCTGGTTCTTATATGCTGCTTTTCTCTCCCCAAAGGAGTCTCAAAGCGGCTTACATTAGCTTTCGCTTTCCCCTCCCCACAACAGACACCCTGTGAGATGGGTGAGGCTGAGAGAGCCCTGATATTGCTGCTCAGTCAGAACAGCTTTATCAGTGCCGTGGCGAGCCCAAGGTCACCAGCTGGCTGCATGTGGGGGGAAGCGGGGAATCAAACCTGGCTCGCCAGATTAGAAGTCTGCCCTCCTAAACTCTACACCAAGCTCGCTTTCTATCTGAAGTAGCATGTATGCATGATAGAGCTCATACCCAGAATCAGACTCGGCTGGACTTAAAGGTACAGGGGACTTAAATATTCTGTTGCATCAGACCGCCCTGCCCACCCACCTGAATAAATAACTGTGCCCATGTGAGAACAGTGCTTCTGCAAGGGTCAAGCACTGTCTCTGACCTTTGGGTAAACAAAAGCTTCTGCCTGGGCAGAACAGATTGAGGAAGTGTGCTCTGATTTAGAGGACGACCTTTGATCCTGCCTTTGCCAAACAGGAGAATTCCCCATCCAGCTACTGCCAGGGTGCAACCTGACCCACCGGTTCAAGGTGGGGGTGTCAGTTTCTTTTTACGTTCCTTATTTGCTGCTGGGTCAAAAGTCTTTTGCAGCAGGTGTCTCGTTGCCTTGGAGAGAGGCGTGGATGGTTAGGCAGTCAGAAACAGAAGCTGTGAATTCTGGGAACCTCTTCCTTGAGTACATCAACTTGTATGGGGACCGCTGGGCCAAAGGGATTAAAAACCAAGAGGGGGCTGGCGGGAATTGTTCTCCTCTCTGGCTGCTAGGTGGCTCTCACACCTGGCATTAAGCTTCCAGGTGGGATTTCCCAGGTGTTTGGCAAGGTCGGGAGGACTCTCCTATTGGGCAGGGGTGACTTGGGCCCTGCCACCTTCCCTCTGCTACGTACAACTCCTTTCCCCAGGGATATTTGCCTTCTCTCCTTGGTCTGGTGTCTCCACCTTAGAATATAAAGTTCCCTTCTAGGTCAGGCTAAACAGCCCAGCATCCTCTTCCCCCCAGTGGCCATCCAGATATTTTCGGAGCTCTCTAGAGCATCTCCTGAAGGTGATGGGCCATCTCCTATCTTGTCCCTGGATTCTGGGAATGAGCTAGACTCTGAATGGGGGATAAGGCTGCCTGAGCCAATAGCTGTCACTGGATCCTATGGCAGGGAATTCCCTGGTCTGCCCCAGACTTCTTTCTCCTTGTTTCCAGCTACTGATGCATGTTTGCAAAGCCGTATTGGGCTGTCAGTGTTCTGGAACAGGGGAGGGGCAGAGAGAAAAGAACAAGCGATAATCCTTCTCTCCCAACTTGCCTTGAGAATGTGCTCTCCCTCCCCCCCCTCCCCCAGGGAGCTGCTTAACCACGAGCGGATCCCCAGTATCCTCCTGGCGGCCATGAAATCGGCCTTCCAGAAGCAGCACAAGAAGGTGCGTGCCAAGATGTTGGGGACAGCGGAGGGGAGCAGGTGAGTCTGTGCAGCCTTTCCTTGACTGCTGCAAAGGTCCCGTGGGAGCTGGCTTAGAAACAGAGCCAGAAGGGAACCCCGAAGGTCATCTAGACCAGCACCCTGCACAATAAGGAAATTCACAGCCACCCACAACACGCACTTCCCCAGTGACACCCTCCAGGTAGCCTTGACTGGGACTGCCACCAGTGTGTGCCAGTCATCGGGGTGGCATGAGCTATGGGGGGGTGGGTGGGGGTTTTGCTCCTCCTCCCCTACCTCTCTTTGACAGTCTTCCTTTCTGGCCACTTATATTGCAGTGAGGAAGAGGAGGAAGAAGGGGTGTGGCTGGCCACACCAGACTCGGACACAGTGGATGGCCCCGTGGCCCCGTCCAGGATCAAGAGCTTGTAAGTCTTGACCAGAGAGTGATAGGGGAAAGCAGGGGGAAGTGGGAGAAAGAAAGAGAGAGAGAGAGAGATGTTTTTTATACCCTGCTTTTCACTCCCCTAAGGAGTTTCAAAGCGGTTTACGATCTCTTTCCCTTCCTCTCCTCACAACAGGTACCCTGTGAGGTAGGTGGGGCTGAGAGAGCTCTAAGAAAATTGCTCTGCAAGAACAGCTCTAAAAGAACTGTGACTGCCCCAAGGTCACCCAAGCTGGCTGCCTGTGAAAGTGGGGAATCAAACATGGTTCTCCAGATTAGAGCTCTAAAGAACTGGGGGGGGGGGTGGATTTGTCTCTGTGGCCAATTGATAGCCTCTCCTTTCATGTCGACATTCTCAGGAAAGGGAGCCCTAAAAACAACCTAATACACTGCATCAACAATGAAACCAGTAGCTGTTTTGAGGTGAAGGAAAAACTAAAAAGAAAAGTCACAGCTTTGGCAAGGTCTCACCATAGTAACACAAAGCCACCTGCAAGCTTTCAGGTTCTCTGAGTAATATTTTATTAGTTTCCAGCCTGGATGCTGCTGTCTCCCCTCCCGGAACCCTGAAGCAGGGGTAGTCAACCTGTGGTCCTCCAGATGTCCATGGACTACAATTCCCATGAGCCCCTGCATGGACATCTGGAGGACCACAGGTTGACTACTCCTGCCCTAAAGGGCCACCTGGCAGCAGCTCCATCCAGCACCACCGTTCAAGTCTGCCTGGCCCACGGTGGATCTTTCCCACCCCCACCCACCTTTTTTATTGTTCAGCTTGAAATCCGACTGGCCATGTTTCGGTTGGGGTTAGTCTGATCCTGACCTGGATAGCCAAGGCTAGCTTGAGCTTACCAGATCTCAGAAGCTAAGCAGGACCAGCCCTGGTTAGTGTTTGGATGGGAAACCCCAAGGATTTGGGTGGGAGTTCCTCCAAGGGACACCGGGGTCATGACAATATCGAACCACCTCCGAACATCTCTTGCCCGACTGCCAGGCAATCCTTCAGATCTCAGGAACTCGGCAAGGCCGACTCTGGCGAGCTGTCAATCCTCCAGGCCTGGCAACGGGAGACGGGCCAGCGGCCAGAACGGCCCTGCAGGGAGTCCACAAAGCGAGGTCAGTAGCTGGAAAACAAACACTCGCAAGCCAAGTCCAATAAGGGCCAGAAGAGTGGCGAGCCGAAGGTCAGTCAGGAAAACAGGGCCCATGAGCTTCAAGAGCACGGTCTGGGACTGCCAGTACATTAGGTTTTCACCTCCCTCCTCTCTTTAGCCCCAGCACAGCTAATCTGGCTGCCTCAGTCTTCTGAGTGGATTCTGCAAAGCACCTCGGAGACCAGTCCTTCCCTGGCAGCCTGCTTCACACTCCTGTGCCTTTCCTGCAAGGCAAAGGGTGTTTCCGATGATGTTGCTCCTTAGGTTTAGGAGATGACGGTGGGGAGCCAGCTGCTGCTGGGTGGGTGCTAGAGGCTGCAGGTGCCCCTGCCTGGTTGTGGGCTGGGTTCTCTAGGGGTCAAGGGTAGTCAACCTGTGGTCCTCCGGATGTCCATGGACTACATTTCCCATGAGCCCCTGCCAGCGTTTGCTGGCAGGGGCTCATGGGAATTGTAGTCCATGGACATCTGGAGGACCACAGGTTGACTACCCCTGCTCTAGGTAGTTCTGGTCCTTCTGAGGCAGTGGTTGAAGCTCAAGGGCTGATTCTGGCAAGACTCAGCTCCGTCTCTTGCTCAGAGTCGGACAGGGTTGCAGCTGGCCTGGGGTTTGGATGGGAGACCTTCAAGGATCTGAGTGAACACCAGGGGTCATGACATGGAGGCAGGCAACGGCCAACCACCTCCTGGCTCCCAGGCAGTTCTTGGATCTCCTGGCTTCCCTGCACACGCGCCGGATGGTATTAATAAATAAATAAATAAGTAATACTTCATTCACGTTGTTGCTGCATTCTGAAGAGTGCAGTATCCGGCAAGCCCTAGGCCTTCAGAGGTAAAATTCCAGACAGCTGCTGCTCAACAGGTACCCGGTATAGCTTGAGTGAAACAGGACTTGTTCTGCCAAGTAGACTTTTACCCGCAGGGCTTTTCTTTCTTTTCTTCTTTCGGGAATTAACGCATTGGCTTTTAGACACACACAGTAAACCGTCGCGGATGTTAGAACTCCTTAATTGCAGCGTTGGACTTCAAAATATAGTTTTGAATTGGCTTCTGAGCCAGAGGGGTGTGCCCCGTGCCGGTAGTTCTTCACTGAAAGAGGATCAACCTGCTTGAGAATTACCATGAACCCCAATTAACAACAATTGCATAGCTCCTTAAGGGCTGCTGCAAGAAATTTGGCAACTTCTCCCCGCCCCCAAAACAAAAGATGAAAGAGAGGATAGGCCTAGGAGCTGGCAAGAGAGGCCAGAAGGAAAGGAGTCAGCGTGGTGTCCTGGCTAAGACAGGACAGGCAGCTTCTAATCTGGTGAGCCGGGTTTGATTCCCCGCTCTTCCACATGCAGCCAGCTGGGATCCTTGGGCTGATTCCAGCCCTGATGGTGCTGTTCTCACAGAACTCTCTCAGCCCCACCAACCTCACAGGGAGTCTGTTGTGGGGAGAGGAAGGGAAGGTGATTGTCAGCCGCTTTGAGACTCCAGGCAATTAAAAGTTGGGTATGAAAAACAAACTTAAATGGACTCCGGGGAATGGTAGAGGACAGGAAGGCCTGGAGGATCATTGTCCATGGGGTTGCGATGGGTCGGACACGACTTCGCACATAACAACAGCAACATGAAAAACAACTCTTTTTTTTTGTACCCCACTTTTTATTACCCAAAGGAGTCTCAACATGGATCACCATCACTTTCCTTTTCTCTCCCCACAACAGGCACCCTGTGATGTAGGGGAAGCTGAGAGAGCTCTGAGATTACAATCAGAACAGAACTATCAGGGCTGTGATGAGCCCAAGGTCACCCAGCTGGCTGCATACGGAGGAACGGGGAATCAAACCCCACTCTCCAGATTAGAAGCCACTGCTCTTAACCATTACCCCAAGATAGCTTATATCCAACTTATCACTACCCAACTGTGACTAGGACAGCCAGCTGGCTGCATGTGGAGGAACGGGGAATCAAACCCAGTTCTCCACTGTTCCTAACCACTACCCTAACCACTACTCAGTAGCTGCCATTGGATCTAGCAACGAACAGTATCTACCACAACTTTTCTATCTGCCTCTTTCCCTCCTCTCGGCAGTTTTGGCCTGTGGTATCGCAGCAGCACAACCAGCACCAAAGACAGCTCCGCTGAAGCCGGCCCTGCAGCCTGGGAGATCGTTGACCCTCAGGAGGGTGACCCAGAGCGAGTAGAGGAGGAAGAGGAGGAAGAGCAGAAGGTGGCCTGAACAGAAGCTCCCCCCTGCCCTGGACAAAGATGGTTGGGCCCACAGAACTGCCGTGTCTGGGCTGAGGATGTGAAAAAGCAGCTCCAAATGGGTTGGGACACCACAATTACATCCACCATCCTGGCAGCTGCCCCAGCCCTGCGGAGGAAACCCCACAAATGGCTGGGGGGAGAAGCCATTTGGGAGACCCAGAGGGCCACATCGTCCCCATCAAATCTCATGCAGTTGAGCCTGTGGCTCTCACAGCCGGGGTGGCCTGCCAGGAGCCATGTCATCCTTCCCAAGAGGTGTTGTGTTGTTGTTTTTCTATTGAGACACGTAAGATATGGATCACTCATGGAATCTGAATGGAAGCTGAATGAGTTCTACGCTGCAAGCTACTTCTGAAAGGTCGCCTTAACGTCGCCGGCCGAAGCCAACATGTTGGAGGGATCTGCCTGTTCACAAGTTTTTCACAGTCCCCTTTCATGGGTCACTTGCACAGTTTGTCACCCAGCCCTGAAAAAGCGCTCGGTTTTATCTCTCCTCCGCTTGCAAAACGTCTGTTTTGAGCAAGTCATAACTATCGGCCTCCTTCTTGCTTGAAGACCGCTTTCAGTGCTAGACAGACTTGGCTGCTGGTCTGGAGTGGCAGAACAAAGTTCGAGTGGTACCCTTAGGACCAAATCAGTTTTAATTCTAGGTGTGACCTTTTGTGCGCATGCACACTTCCTCAGATGCAGGATGGATCCGAAGAAATACGCACGTACACGAAAGCTTATAGCAGGATTTCCAGCCACGCGGATCCTTCCACGGTCAAAAGGTTGATAAAGGCCAGCTTACCCCTCGAATAAAACTCTGTTGGTCTTAAAGGTGCCACCAGACTCAAAGTTGGTTCTGCTTTCAGCAGTAAGTATTTCAGCATTCAGCCAAGCCCTGGACGCTGCAGAGCGATGGGCCGAACTGGTATCCGGTGGATGCTTTGGAGGAATGACGGCTTCGATCAGGGCGAGGATTACATGGACAGGCTTAGCAAAGCAGTAGCCTCTTGCTCTTTGGATGGAAAGGCACATGGATAACAAGTTTCTGCTTTCATTGTGTTTGGTATGTTTTTTCTCCTGGGCTGCACTGAACTGGCAAGGCGGGTCCACATTTGGTTGTAACGTAATGCACCCCAAGTAGAGCTACCCTTTAAAAACACCTCTTAAAAACCAGCTGTTGGGGCTCACTTCTTGGCAGAAGCCTGGGGCAGATTTCTCCGGCTTCGAAATGCTGGCTTCTTTTGCACACCTCTTTCTAGGTCTTGCCCCCCCGGTGCTCATTCTGAGTGCAATAAGCTGCTGTTTCTTTAAGGACAGTCTTCTCCAGCAGCCTCTGCGTACTCTCCCATCATTTGGTACAGGCAAGATGGTGTTACCCCTAGTTAAGGTCTTTTGAGGTGCAGTTCTTAGTCTCCTGCTGCCTGGGGTGGGGGAGTATCTAACCCTACCTCCTTTTTCGGCTAGCTTGTTGGCCAGCACAAGTCCGATTACTGGGTGTTGTAAATTGATATGGATTGTTTGTAATATTTGGAGAGAACTATTTTAATAAACAGGAGAATTTTATGCTGTTTTCTTCCAAAGATGACCAGTTAATGATGCTGAGACAGCCAGTAACTTAACTCTACTTTGCGTTTTTAATAGTTCTAAGGTCTGGTACCAAAACACTGGATGCCAACTCACCCACCTGGAGATATACCAGCACCAAGGGGTGCAGGGATAGAAATGGACAGACCAGGACTGTGATAACGGAGCAGCGAGCTGAAGTGGTCTCCTAAGGCCCCATTTGGCCAGTGCTCGACTACACCAATAACACTGCCGCAAGCCAAAAGCCAATGGCATACCACAGTGCAGTCCTGCACACCTGTATGATCCACAACATCCTAGGGCAGGGGTAATCAAACTGCGGCCCTCCAGATGTCCATGGACTACAATTCACAGGAGCCCCTGCCAGCGAATGCTGGCAGGGGCTCCTGGGAATTGTAGTCCATGGACATCTGGAGGGCCGCAGTTTGACTACCCCTGTCCTAGGGTATGGCTGTTATTTCAAGGAGAAACAGGGTGGGGACAGTGTGGCCGGAACAATGACTTCACTTCCTTGGCTCTGCTGAGAAAGGCAAACATTACGTTACTGGTGCTCTGCTCTAAGTCTCTGCTGCCTGGATGCTCAGGACAGGTGCACAGACACTCAGAAGGAACATGGATAACAGTAGACACTGAAGAGAGACATGACCACCTGAATCTGTAAGCCTCCACATGTTCCAGGTAGCCTGAAATCAAAAACAGTACAGTCGACACCATCATTTCATCACAGTTCTGCTCCGTGAATTTTGTTGATTGATCCCCTGTCAATTAAGACCGGCCCCCTACACCCTCATCGTGCCTGTTTGAGGTTTGCAGACCATCTTTCAAAAGCAGCCCTCTGATGATCTCTCTCCGCGTCCAGAAAGGTTACAGAACATTCTTCTCGGAGAAGTCACGCAAGGGCATAGGCACGTGGCCAGGGCTATTTTCTGTTTGCTGATCTTGTACTCGTTTGTTGTCCTCGTTTCATATTACTAATGGACAAACAGGATGGGAGTTTTGGCAGGTCAATAAATACACAGGTTTAATCAAACATCTTTCCACAACCGAGTCCTGAGGGAGCGCAGAGATTCGGAGATGCTACAAAAAAGGAACTGTCAGGGGGAGCATCTTTGTGCAATCATAATAATAAATAGAAGAAGAAGAGTTGGTTCTTATATGCCGCTTTTCCCTGCCCAAAGGAGGCTCAAAGTGGCTTACAGTCGCCTTCCCTTTCCTCTCCCCAAAACAGACACCCTGTGAGGTGGGTGAGGCTGAGAGAGCCCTGATATCACTGCTCGGTCAGAACAGTTTTATCAGTGTCGTGGCAAGCCCAAGGTCACCCAGCTGGCTGCATGTGGGGGAGCGCAGAATCGCACCTGGCATGCCAGGTTAGAAATCCGCACTCCTAACCAGTACACCAAACTAGTGTCCAGTCCTCTTCCCAGACTGGATTTCCTTCTACAACCAGTATTGATAGAGGGGACTCACACAGCACTCCCATTTATAAAAAGTTTATTAAACATTAGGGGAAACTACACATAGATCGCACATATATATTCAACACACTCAAACGTTTGCCAAATTCCTAAAGTCTTAACAAGGAGGGCGGGCTGTGGGGGCACGGGGTGTTTATGAACTTCTTCCGGCAGGCGCCAGGCGGCTGAATGTCAACCGTCCTCTCTTTCTGCCAGCGTGGCAGCCAGCCAAGCCAGGGTCTTAAGCGTAGAGGTCTTCTCGGTCGGCAGAGTACACCTCGCCCTCCTGGAGAAGGGCAAAGTTGAGGAAGTGAGAAGGGCGATGGACCTCATGGTAGAACTCCTTCGGGTTGGCCAGCTGCAGCTCGTATTTCATGTTCGGATCGTGACGCACACCTGGGGGAAGAGGGAAGCCGGTCAGGATCACAACCCTCAAAGAATTCTCCCCTTACTTGCCGGAGGTTGCTAGTGAGACTTGAAAGGGTTAAGAAAGCGGAGGCCAGATTGGCAGGAAAGAAAGAGGAAACGGCAACACAGAGAAACACTTTCCTTGGTGGCGGGAAATTCAATCCCCACAGGATGGAGCACAGAGGTTCCCCCCTCCAAGGGGCTCAAAACCCAGGAACTTGGACCAGGGAGACGTAAGGCCTGGTTCTTTCCCAGCATTTTCACTGTGGAAAGGGATTGAAGAAATCCCTTCAAGCAAAGTCTTGAAGCAAAGGTTGGATACACACTTTTCTTGGGTGCTTTGGGCTGATCCTGCGTTGAGCAGGGGGTTGGACTAGATGGCCTGTCTGGCCCCTTCCAACTCTATGATTCTATGATTCTAAGAAATGTGGTGGGTTGCAGGCAGATGTGCGCTGAGAGGAAGGGCTTACCCCATAGAGCAAGCCTTCTAAACTCACCCATGAAATTGTAGTTCCAGGAGCCCTGGGCTGGCACCATGAAGAAGCCCAGGAAGCGATCGGACAGGAGCATCTGGACTCTCTCGTAATGGGAGGGCAGGTAGCCCTTGGGGTTGTTTCCTTTGTCTGTGTTCTGCCTGCCCCACTCGTAGCCACTGGGGGTCAGCTTGTAGGCGGTCAAGGTGCAGGAGCCGGGGGTGAAACTGCAGGGGAGGGGGAAATCATGAACACAAAAGCAGACCCTCTCCCTAAAGATCGAGCCCCTCTGAGTAACAGAACTAGGAAACTACATTTATATTTTAGAAGGATATGATGAGTTGGTTTTTATGCCCTGCTTTTCTCAAAGCAGCTTACAGTCATCTTCCCTTCCTCTCCCCACAACGGACACCCTGTGAGGGAGGGGAGGCTGAGAGAGCCCTGATATTACTGGAGAAGAAGGAGGTTTCGCTATCTGAAGGAGTCTTAAAAGCAGCTTACAGTCATCTTCCCTTCCTCTCCCCACAACGGACACCCTGTGAGGGAGGGGAGGCTGAGAGAGCCCTGATATTACTGCTCTGTGAGAACAGCTTCATCAAGGCTGTGACTGGTCCAAGGTCACCCAGCTGGCTGCAGGTGGAAAAGTGGAGAATCAAGCCCGGCTCTCCAGATTAGAAGCTGCCGCTCTAAACCACCACACCAATCTATTATTGCATTTTTATATCACCCTTCCGAGGGAGCTCAGGGCGGTTACATCAAACGTAAAATGACACCCCAAATCCAGGATTTTTTTACTCTCTGTACTGACCTGCAGGTGATGATGATGGTTTTTTCTCCATCCCACGAGGGATTCTCAGCCATGACTTTGGCGTGAGTTGTGACGTCTTGCGGTGAGAGCTGAGGAGACTCATTCGGCTGTGTGTGAATCCACCCCAGAGGCTCCATTTCCTAAATTTGGAACGGGAGGGGGGGAAAGAGGACAGGATTAGCCTATTCCTGGAAGCAGTTCCATCACTGTGGCTCAGGAAAACGGTGAGAAAAAAAAACAGAGATGGGATAGCCCGGCTTGCCCAGCCTCCCTGAAGCCATTTGGCCACTGCTTGCCTTGACCTAATAGCTCCCATGCTCACAACTGCCACTTAATGCTTGTCACTTGCAGATTTTGTCTACAAACTGCTTATTATTAAGAAACCCATTAGGATGTGCATATCTAGAGGCCTCTAGGCACCCGTGCAGTTAAAAGCTTTTGTTGAGGTCCACTGAGGAAGCATTCACAAGTGAAACGCAGGGTTTTACGGGTTCCTCATTTCGATTTGAAATTTCCAGTGCCGTTCCTACAGCTTCTTAATATCTTTGCAGTACTGCCATGATTTGCTTTTGCTTTGGACTGGATACAAGCTTTTCTCCATACTGTACCCATTCTTATTGTGTTGTCTTTACGCAATGGATTATGCTCTCTTGTATAACTTGCAGATCTCTGGCAGGCTATTGACAGGCCTACTGCTGCCTCTCACAAACACACACAACCACACACACGTTGTCCTCATCCAACCGAACAACCAACCTGGCTCAACTGAGGGCTGACATTCCCAGAGCCCAGTCCTCCCCCCACCCCAAGCAATCCAGGGCTGGCAGAGGCTCTCTCATAAGTGCAATAGAAACAAATTGTATTGGGAGAACAGAGAAAGGACAAAGTTATGATGTCTTGTGGTGCATTTAGCGGCCTGTTGAGACAAAGAGGAGCCAGGAAGTTCAGACACGTGGGAGAATGCAAACCCAGAGGTGTGGGAACACGATATTGCTAACACCGCCAGACTGAATTGGTTCCCTAGCCCAGGCTCTGCTCTTCCCATGCATGCTCCTGGGAAAGGCAATGGTAACCTTTCTGGGCCTTATCTTATTACAAGCACAGACAGATGCTCAGGCGAGTGCTAAGCTAATTGGGCAATTCCTTATGGAAGGGAAACCTTATTCCTTCCTCTCTGGGGCCTTAAAGGTTCGCTGCCCTGTTCCCACCCTGGTTAGAGATGCTGCCTGATGGGAAAGGCCCAGTGGGGATGTTTCATTAGAAGCAGAACAATCACGGGGGACCTGGATGGGACACGTTATAACATCAGACCTACAAACTATAAGAGGAAGGGAAAGCTTGCCAGGATGGAGGTGAAGGGGTGGGAACCAGAGCCCCTTCTGTTACAGACAGAGCAGAAACCGAGTTTGTGAATCCGCAGGCACTATTCCTCCTCCTGCTCGTGATGGGACAGTGAACTGTCCAAGGAGGACAGCACAGCCCTGTACCAAGGTTGCCACACCCTCTTTTGGAAACAGGAAATGAAAGACCCATTATGGGAAACAACCCCCCCTCTCCCCTGCCATGTCAGCTGCAACTACTGCATCTCCCGTTATCAGAGGTCTCAGCCAGACTCACCTTGAGATACTCATGCTGAGGCAGCTGGCCTGGGAGATGAACCGTCTGATGCGTTCCCCACTGGGGCACCATCACGATGCACCGGATCTCTTTCACCTGGGGGTTATCCGGGGGGCTCACGCCATACAGGTACCCCGCGATCTGAAAAACAGGCACCCTTCCATCAGCAGCCAGCAAGCGGAACCTCAAGGGAACGGGGAGGTAGGAAAGGAAGGTCTGGGACTGAGGCCTTATTGTGGCAATATTTTTTTTTTATTTGAAAGCTATGCAGAAGAAAGCAGCAGTCAGAAATTACCATGCTGGGCAATACGGTGCAGGAGAGTTCACGTGGCCAGCTGGCTGCAGAAGCAACAAGGGGAGATGGGACGGGGCAGAGACCCATGATTTTTCAATAATAAGCATGAAGAGGGAGCACTGTGGGCAGGGGCAGCCTTGGCATGCCCTCAGGTGGGGCAGCTGCCAGGGCCCAATGAGTATGCCAACCTGTGCCCACTTCACTTGCTAGCATGCCATCCCCCGTGCCCCATGCCACTGGGGAAGGCATAAGGCAGCTGTAACCACGGGCAGTGGTAGGGCTTGTGAGAAAAGTCAGGAAGGCCCATGCAAGCAGGTGGGCAAGTGGGAAGGATGGGAGGAGTACCTGACGGTGGAAAGAGCAGGCCCTGAAACCCATCTGCCCAGAGGCCCCCAAAAACTGGAACCGGCACTAGCAACAGCCCAAACATCACCTAATCTGAGGAACCACTCCCCCAGGCCCCCATCCCACAGCAATACTAGCAGGGGAGACCCACTTGTGCGCGTAGGTCTGAAATGCAGATGAATTTTTTCAGCACGTTCTTGGGGAGGATGTAGGTGTAGCCGGTCTCCTTGATATCGTCCGACGAGACGTAGATGTGGTTTGTCCGTAAGTGGAGGTTGGCTGCGGAAATGGCCCTGTTGTATGGAAGGGGGGAGGAAACGGGTCTTGAGCATTTCCAGACAAAGTTCCTCCCCTCAGAAAAGCCGCCCCCTACAAGCCCACCGCTGGCGCTTTGCTGCCCACCTGACGCGCCACTCCGTCTTGGAGGAGAAAGTTTGTGTCTCGTAGTTGCTGGTGGTGGAGGTGATGATCTCGTCGCCGTGCTTGTTCACGGTCCGCGTCTGGGTGGCCGTCAGCTGCGACTGCTCCTTGGTCTGCTTCTCGATCTCGGCGATCTGCTGCCGCTGCTGCGAAGGAGCCGAAATCTCCATGCCCAGGATGATGTCCCGGATCTCAGACTGTGTCAGAGAAGCCACGTTGACGCTGGCGGGAAAGGAGAGAGGGAAAGGGCACTTGGTTGAGCTTCCACAGCCCAGAGCAAGAAGTGGAGGAAGACATTCAAGTGTTCTGGAGGGCTCTGTGCTCTGATTGGGAACAGGAGTTGCCCCGTACTGGGACTTCACCCCCCCCAGTGAATCGAGAGACTCCCCCACAAGGGCCGCCTACTTGTTTTTCTTGCCGTAGTCTGCCAGGATCAGATCCTTCAGCTGCACCTCCACCTTGATCCACTCTTCATCCGTCAAGGTGGGCCAGATGTGGTGAGGCTCTGTGATGGTGGTCTTGTCTGGCTTCAAGATTACCTTTGCCCGGTCATTGTTCACGTGCAGCGCACGAAGAATGAGAATCAGACGGGAAAATGCCTAGAGTACGAGGACAAATCAAACAGAGATTGAGTTAATATCCTGTTCACATATTCACTGGTTACCTGTTCACCTGTTTTAGCCATGAAATGTTTCCTTGACCAGTTTATGCCCTGCTTTAGCTGTGCAGTGTGCTTTTTCTCCACAGCTTAGAGGCCCAAGGTCTCTCTCTCTCTCTCCTATATCTCCTGGGAGCTTTTTATTATTTTGTCCTTGCAAGGCTGATGGATCTGTAAGGAAAGTCTTTGTAGCGTCTAAGCTGTTGTGCATGTTTCTGCATGAGAAACAGTTTGTGCCTGTTATCTCGTCCAGCTCCTCCAATTTCAAATTAGTGTGAGAGGATTCAGAGAAAGCTTTATAGTCCCCTTGCTAATTTGGTTCTTTAGTTTTAGCAAGGAACCACTTTACTCCCTGTTCACTATCTTCTTCAATAAAGAGATTTCCTGTAACAACGTCTACTTCTTGAGAGTTGACAGGGACTTGACCGATTGCCTAAGCATGATATCCTTTTTTACAGGAAAAGGAGCCCAGATACAGGTTGTCTGGGGCTTCTCACCTGGGGACACATCTGGAGTTCACAGGTCACCTGTGACTTGTGCTCAGAGTGGAATAAGAAGCTGGTCTAGTCCACACACTGCACTAAGGCCTGCCTGCTCTACGCCGACATGCTTACCGTGTAAGAGGAAATGGTCTTCAGCCAGTCATCGTAGAGGTTGAAGAGAACCATCTGAGGCTCTGTAGCCTTCAGGATCAGGTCCCCAAACTTCTCCACTTTCAGGCAGGCTTGGAAGGGCAGCTGCAGCTCGGAGCCTTTGATCACAATGTTGGGGAAATCCAGCAAGTGCACCTGGAAATAAGCAGCAACAGGTCAGAGGAAGGCCTACAGATCAATGTCGCAGATACCTCCGACAATCCAAAATCAATTCAGCTCCTCTGCTTTTTCTGGCCACCCTCTTGGTGAAAACCCTACCTCCAGAGGGTCCAGCATGCCCTTCCGGGTTACGATAATTTGTTTCGGCTGCTCCTCCACGGGTAGGGATCGGATCAAGGCCGCCACCTCTTCAGCTGTCTTCCACTTGGCCAGCTGGAGGAAGAAAGAGGTTCTGAGCGAGAGTACAGCATAAGGACTCAACCAACTTGTGGGCCACACCTTTCAGGACCGAGGTCAGCAGCTGGACTCCTCCCGCTTCCAAATCCAAGTCAGACCCTAACTCCCATCCTCACCTGGCCCAATCGTTTCTGCCCGGCCCACACAGAAGTATGGATGATCTTCAGGAAGAGTTGCCCCGTGCGGGGATTGAAGATGAAGATGGCTCCGTTGATAGGCTTCGTTGTCAAGTTCCCTTCGAATGTCTGGAAGAAAAAAATTTCTATTAGGTTTCTCTATCCTCTCAAGCCTTAGCATGTGGATCATTTATCATGTTGCTTGAGTGCAGTGCAGCCAGGCAAAGGGCGTTTGGAGGTCATTATCCATCGCCTGCCTCCACATTGTGACTCCTAGTGTTCCTTGGAGGAACTACCATCCACATCCTTGGAGGTCTCCCCTCCGAATACTAGCCAGCATTGGCCTGGCTTAGCGTCTGAGATCTGATGGGGTCCAGCTTGCCCCGCTGGGTGCCTCGCCTCTCACCTTGTGAATGGTGACTCTGTACACGTTGGTGTCGTCCACAAACCAAATGATTTGGTTGGAGAACAGCTCCCCGTAGTTCTGAGAGGACAGGTAGGGCTCTGTGGGCTCCGAAGAGTAAAGCTGGAGGCCTTTGCGGATCCGCTCCCGCAGCACGTAGAGAGCAGGGTTGGCCTTCATGATCTTGGCCATGGCCTGCTGGATCAGGGGCTTGCTCCCAGGAAACCAGTTCCCATAGGCACTAGGAAAAGAAGGTGGAACAGAGACTCATCAGCCACTGAACCGTCAGCCAGCCCCTTCCCCATCTGGCTGCTTGCACACCCCAGAGACTGCTGGATTATCAGCATTGCCTATTACTCAAGAACCAGCTTGGTACAGCGATTAGGAGTGGAAGCCTGTAATCCGGAGAACTGGATTTTATTCAGCACTTCTCCACGTGCAGACAGCTGAATGACCTAGGCAGAGTTACAGTCCTCTTAGAGCTCTCTCAGCCTCCCTTACCTCATAGAGTGTCTGTTATGAGGAGGAAGGCAACTGTAGGCTGACTTGAGTAGCAAAAACCTTTTTCTTTTATAAAACAGCAGTATCTTACAAAGGGGTGATGCAACGACAACTGTATTGACTTAGTTCACACAATTTATACCTGCTTCTGGCAGTCACCAGGAACCAAGCAGGATACTACAGGCCACAAAAGCACTCCCCCTCCCTTAACCATGTCAGAAGAGTCCCCTGCTCTGCAACCAGGAGCCATCCCTACCTGTGCAGGTTGTAGGCCAGATCGATGGCAATGAGGACGCCAGTGGGGGAAGGGTAGATGCTCATGTTGTCTGTGGTATAGTCTAGGAACTTGGCCCGGGCGTAACGCTCAATGTCGTGAGAGTCATAGTCGCCCCAGCGCAGTTGGATATCGATCCAGTACTTCTGCGTGGTGGTGCTGTCCATCACGTCCCTGGGGAGGAAGGAAAAGCAAGCAGCTGTCAGCAGGAAGCCAGCCTTCTGGTTCTTGGCAGGCCTGGGGCTCCGGAGGCACTGGAGGAGCCAAGGAACAGGAAGCACTCACTTGGAATCCGCCAGCAGAGATGGTCTGGACACGTTCCACTTGTACGAGGCAAAGAGGAGTATGTCGGCGCAGGAGGAGTTCATCTTGTAGGACTTCCTGGGGTGGATGGTTTCCTTTTGCACTGTCTCAATCTCCAGGGCATCCAGTTCCTGATCAAAGACCTACCAGCAGACAGAACCATTTCAGTTTAAGAAGATCAATGACACAAGCAGGCCAATGGCAATTGCAGGAAGGGGGCTTGCCAGCTGCCAGAGGGGAAGCCAGGGGAGATGGCCTGCTTTGCGTCTGTTTGTTGCCTCACAATGCTCCAGCCCGCTTAAGCTCCGCCTCCCCTTCTCCTCACCTGGCACAGATCCATGACAATGCTCTCGTGGATCTTCTGCCACAAGTGGGCTCGGAAGATCTGAATGAGAGAGATCTTCAGGGTGGGAATCTTGCCGTGCATGAAGATGCCTGTCAAGTCAAGCTGCACCTGGAAGCCCACGTACACCTGCGGAAGGAAGGAGATTGAATTGGCCCAGCTAGACACACAGTGGCTGACGCGTGCTTTGTGACAAAAGGAAAAGGCTGCCTGGGATCTTGGAATAATGTCATTCTCCCACACGCTTCCTCTGGGATGGAGGTATGTAGGGATGGAATTTTGTGCTGGCCAACACCAGGAGGGTGGAGGGAGACTACTCACGTTGGCCCTGTTGATGGTGGGAGACCACCAGAGGGTGAACCTTCTGTTAGGGATCTGGTTCAGACCAGAGCGCTGGGCGTTGGTCAGCTTCTTCCACTTCATGGATTCCTCAAACCCGCTGGCCTTTTCCCTGCAAGACCATGAGAAAGACAATCAGATCTGGCAGTGCCCTCAAGAGAGGCAACCCCAGCCCACTGTGCCACAACCTCCTCACCAGAACAGGCCTTCCCAGGTCGGGAAATAGGTCCCTTTGAAGAGCGTGTGTTCCAGGATGCCCTCCACACCGCCGAGGGCTTGAATCATGTCTGTGCGGTAGTTGTTCAGGTTCCACAGCTTCCCGTCGTGGCGCTGGTGAGTCCACCAGAAAGGGTTCTGCTTCAGGACCTGGGTGACGGAAACCCGGAGCAGGCAACGTTAGGGGGAGGGGAACAATTGCCTCGGGAAGAGGGAGGGGTCAAGGGAAGTGTGTCAATCAAAGGCTTTGAAGTGTGCGGAAAGACAGGGGGAAAGAGAAGAACAGCTAGGTTTTTCCATCCCACTTTTTACTACTTGAAGGAATCTCAAAGCAGCTTACAATCGCCTACCCTTCCTCTCCCCACTACAGAGGTAGGTGAGTGAGAGAGTTTCTGAGAGAACTGTAACAGACTCAAGGTAACCCAGCTGGCTGCATGTGAAGGGAGTGGGGAACCATGCCCAGTTCTCCAAATGAGAGAGCCACAACCACAGCACCAAGCTGGAACTCCAAAGGCAAGCCACAGCCTACTTAGGTAAGAGGAAAAGGTTCCTCCAGATCATGCACTCCTTCGTTTCTCCAACTCGTACCTGGTACTGTTTGAAGTCTGTCCTGACCCTCCAGCCCTTGTCATAGGCAAGGGTGTGCCGGTCTTTCTGGAAGAGGGTGTTGATGCGAGGGATGCCCCTGTCCCAGGAGTCTTCCAAATCCTCCAGAGTCAGGCGCCTACAAATGAAGTCCGACAGACACAGGGTTAGCTACCTACTTAGAATCCCCGCCAAGATCTTTCTTTAGCCATCCTATAAAGGAAAGGAGCTGGCAAGATCAGTGGGTGATTCTTAGTCCTTCAGTGGACTGAAGGAGAACAGCTGTTTTTTTATACCCTGCTTTTCACTACTCAAAGGAGTCCTTATAAACATCTTTCCCCCCAGCAGACACCCTGCGAGGTAGGTAGAGGTAAGAGAGAGCCAAGAAAACTGCTCTGCGAGAACAGCCCTAAGAGAACCGACCCAATGTCACCCAGCTGGGTGCAGATGGAGAAGCAGTAAGCAATCAAACCTGGTACTCCAGATTAGAGTCCACTGCTCTTAACTACTACACCAGGGGTAGTCAAACTGCAGCCCTCCAGATGTCCATGGACTACAATTCCCAGGAGCCCCTGCCAGCGGGAATTGTAGTCCATGGACATCTGGAGGACCGCAGTTTGACTACCCCTGTGCTACACCATGCTGACTCACAACAAAAGCTACTTTTCAAGGAAAGAGCCATGCCTCTGCAAGAAATCTGCAGGATGGGGAGGGGATAGACCCCAGGCCTGCCCCAGACACACCTGTTCTGAGCGATGGCCTCCTGTCTCTTCAGCGCATATTCTGCCCACACCCGCTGTGAGTCAATGAACTCGCTCTCCCAGGGCTGGATGTAGCGGTACAAGTTGGGGATCAGCTGGTCCTCTTCGTGGCTCATCCCCGACCGGAAATGCGTGATGCCGACATCTGTCTGTTTGGACCACCTGTGGCAGGGAAGGATAAGGGAAAAGCCGCATGGTGGAGGGCAGCAACCGGGGAGGAGGAAACCAGGTGAGTGCGAGGAAACCAGGTGAGCTCCGCAACGGAGCCGAACTTACCTGAGGTCAGACTGGGGAATGAGGACGTGGCCCATGGACAGCATGCCCAGGCCTCCCAGCTCTTTAGGCGTGTAGAAGACCACCGGCGGGAAGCGACTGGGCATTTTGGAGTTCAGTCCGATCTTGATCCGAGTCTGGATTTTGTTCTCGCACTTCACCAGCAGGTCCAGCAGTTCCTGCGTGTTCACCACGGCCTCTCGGAAGTAGGTCATCAGGCCGATCAGCGCAGTGTTCCACTTGTTCACGATCTGCAAGGAGGATTGGAGGAACGAGGTCTCAGCCTCTCGGTCGGGGCAAAACGGCAAGCGGTCCAAGGGCCGCAGACCCTTGTTTACCTTGGTGAAGGTTGTGGATCCCGAGGCCATGAGGATCTGCCTGACTCTGTTGTGGAACCGCTGCATGGATTCATCATCCACTCTCAAGAAGCACTGAGCTGTCCGCTCTTTGGTCACCTGCAGAGATGGGAGGCCCCGTTAACTCCACAGAAACTCCAGTGCCAGCCTGCTCTTCCTCCCCTCCCAGGACGTAGATAAAATTAAAAGGGGAGAGCGACAAAGATGATCTGGGGCCAAGGGACCAAGCCCTATGAAGATAGGTTGAGGGACTTGGGAATGTTCAGCCTGGAGAAAAGGAGGCTGAGAGGGGACATGATAGCCCTCTTTAAGTATTTGAAAGGTTGGCACTTGGAGGAAGGCAGGATGCTGTTTCCGTTGGCTGCAGAGGAGAGGACACGCAGTAATGGGTTTAAACTTCAAGTACAACGATATAGGCTAGATATCAGGGGAAATAATTTCACAGTCAGAGTAGTTCAGCAGTGGAATGGGCTGCCTAAGGAGGTGGTGAGCCCCCCCTCACTGGTAGTCTTCAAGCAAAGGTTGGATGCACACTTTTTTTGGATGCTTTAGGATGCTCTGGGCTGATCCTGCGTTGAGCAGGGGGTGGGACTAGATGGCCTGTATGGCCCCTTCCAACTCTATGATTCTATGATTCTATGGCCTGTATGGCCCCTTCCAACTCTATGATTCTATGATTCTATGGCCTGTATGGCCCCTTCCAACTCTATGATTCTATGATTGTATGCCAGCAGCAGCTCTTCCCCAGCCTCTCTTCCTCACCTCGTTCTGCAGGTTCCACACCCCGTCCTTGTGGGTGAACTCTTCATAACTGGTACGACACTTGGGGAGGATGCGGCACTCGAAGCCACACATGTTGAACAGCAGATTGGGGTTGTCCTTGCTGTACACCGACACGAAGCTGTTCTCCCACTGCACCGTGGTGACCGAGCGAGGCAACCGGTTCTTGATGTCCCAAAAGACAGCACGGCCCCTGCATGGGGTAGGGGAGAGAAGAGGCAGTTAAGCCTGGCTCAGGAGCCCGCCACACAGGGTTGGTGGGCAGAGAGAAGCAGCCTACCCCACTCCGTCCTCCCGGACGTGACTCACAGGTTGACATCGTGTTTCATGAGGCGCATGCGAGCGTCCCTGGGCCAGCACTTCTTGTTGTTGTAGCCCACAATGTTCTCGTTGTTGGGGTCAGGGTGCTCCGTGAGGTAGCGCTGGATCAGGTCCCTGGCCTCATCTGCTGTGAATCTGAAGGACAGACAACAGGACAGCTCAAGACTGGGGAAGGGGACTGGAAATAGATTTTGGGGGGTGAAGCTAGACAGAAAAGGGTTGGGGCTTGGAATCATAAATCCTAGAGTTGGAAGGGACCTCCTGGGGCATCTAAGTCCAACCCCCTGCACTATGCAGGACACTCACAACCCTATCGCTCACCCACTGTAACCTGCCACCCCCTTGAGCCGTCACAGAATCAGCCTCTCAGTCAAGATGGGAGGTCAGTGGAATTTTAGTTGTAATTTTTAGGGCCTCAACCACAAGGCCAACGGAAACCCTTTGTCATACAAGCCCTGCGGAACTGTCCAAGGTCCTGCAGCGCTCTGATCAGACTTTGGATCAGAAAAAGCTCAGTGATGGAAAACAAACCGTCAAATGTCATGAAATCTCTCTTGGAGAGAATAAAAACCACTCGAAATGCTTTCACCTTTGGGGGGAGGGGTGTAAGAAGGATGGGGTGCCAGAGACTGTGACGTAGGATGTCTCACTCATTGTAAAAAAAATAAAAGAGGGCAATGACATGGGTGAGGCAGATAAACACACACACACCCAAATCTGAGGCCTTTTGAATTAGTGAAAGTGTCATGAATGATCCTGCAGTTCACTCCCTTGACTGACAGAAGAGCCAGCCTGTGCCCTTCCATCCTCAGCCTCTGGCTGCAGGAGCTTAAGTAGCTCTCAGAAGCCTCTATGCTCTCCACTCCTGAGGAGGGCTTCGCTTCCATGGCCTGCAAGCTGGCTCACAGCAGCAGCAACAAGTGCTGGAGGCAAGTGCGGAAACCGTCTTTGGTCACCGGAAGCCATCCGCACTAGGCTGCCTTGCAAGTCTAAGCTATCATTCTTCCCAAAAAGGCTCCCCCACCCCACCCCAGCCGCACTTCCCATCAATGCAGTTGATGGTCAGTATGGGAAGGACAAAAGTCAAGTCTTCATTCAAAGAATAATTAACTGGTGCCACTCCGTTCCCTAGTACACAGTGAGGGCTCACTAGCCTTAACGCACTGCATGAGTTCATGGCGAAGAACCTGAGCCATGACAAGTAAGTGGAGACAGCGACCCACTGAATACGGGAGCAGGGGGCAAGGAAAGAGGATGATTCTGGCTTGGACCGCCTTGGCTATCTTCCAGGGGCATCCAGTTGGACACTGTGCAAAACACAGTGCTGGACAAAAGGGACTATTTATCCGAGCCTGCTCAACGGAGAGTCTTCCCAAATGCTGCTGTCCAGTGCTGAACATACTGGATGACAGAACTGCGGATGTACCTATGAAGCTGCCTTATGCCAAATCAGACCATTGGCCCATCAAGGTCAGCAGGGCCTACTCAATTGTCAGCAGCTCTCCAAGATCTCAAACAGAGGACTTCCACACCACCTACTGCCTGGGTCTGAGGACGTTGGGCACTGAACATGGGGCCTTTCTGCATGCCAGGTAACGCTCTAACATTGAGCCACGGCATCCCTCCTCCCCCCTTTACTGAACTTCCCAGAAACTCCGCAGTATCCCCACCACCACCACCATGGAAGCACCTGAAGAATATGTGGATGCGGTCGATGTATCTGCAGAAGAGGCGGATGGGGTGGGCCACTTCGGTGGCAATATCCTGGAAGCTGAGGAAGTCATTGGGCATCTGCGGAGGACCGGCCATCTCGCTGGCCCGGTGGAGGCCGAGCACAAGCAGGTCCATCACCAGCCCATAGTACTGGACGATGAAGGAGGCAAACTGCAGGCCCCGGATGATCCCGTAGGAGTTGGTGTGGTTCATGTCCTGGAGAAGGGGGAGAAATAGTTCAGTAGCTGCCACAGGGTGCATCAGCCTCCCACAGGCAGATGGAGCATGAACCTACGGCCTGCCATGTAAACTACAAGGGGTACCTTGTAGTTGATGATAACGTTGTTCTTGGCCGTCATGTAGTCGGCAATGTTGTGGTCGACGATGAGGCGCAGCAGCCTGTTGAGCAGCGTCAAGTCGATTTTCTCGTACATCTTCTCAAAGCGAGACTCCAGCATTACGTTGCACTCCCCTTCGCTGGTCTCCCAAACGTCCTGCAGGTTGTTGATGCCTGAGGAAGAAAACGGGGGGGATAAGAAAGCGTCCATCTCAATCGGCCCCCTTGCCAGCACGTGACACAGTCAAATGACCCACAACCTCCTGGAATAAGCCGCCCGTTGACTGCTGGGTGGCCAGAGCCTCGCAGAACTTCTTTCCCAAGGAAGAAGAGGGCTTCCCTCGCTCAAAGCAGCTGGCTCTGTTCATGGAAAAGCAAGAAGTTCCCAAGGTTCCCATAAGGTGTCGAGCAGCACCTTCTAAACGTGTCTCACCTTGGCACCACTTGTACACAAGCAATGGGGGAGGCTCTGTGTCGGCTGGCTTGATCCAGGGAGGAAAGAGCCGCCTCTTGTCGGCCTCATACCACAGATACTGGTCCAGGTAGGCATCCGTGATCTTCTCCAGAGGTTCTACATCATACACTGGGACCAGGTGGCTGTAGAGGTCCATGAACTCAATGCCCACCTGGCCAAGGAGATCAGAGAAGAGGACCGTTCAGGGGCCAGCAAAGAGTACTTATTTAAGATACATAAATAAATAAACATGGCATAGATTTATTTATTTGGGGATTTCTAAACTACAACAATAGAATACAAAAAAAAAATACAAAATACAAACAACATCTAAGTAAAACTTAGTAAAAATTTAATTAAAACCAGGTTCCCAAGTTCTATTAACCCACTTTGTTCTAGAGACGAACAATCCAACAGGCCAGGCAAGCAAACTGGGACATATTTCCGAAAAGCCTGCTAAAGACGGCTCATAATGACTAAAACATAATAGAACAACAAATCATTCAAAGAACGGTTGGGACGGCTGGGGCGGACCATGAAAGGCAGTGCCTGAAGTCAACCCTGACCTCCTCTCCCGCAGAGGCTCACCTCCTTAAAGGCCCGCTGCGTCAGCAGGTGTCGCTTGATGCGGGACAAGGCCTCGTGAGGGTTGTCGTACGCCTGCTCAATGAGGCCCAGTTCCTCTCGCTGCGACTGATTCAGACGGGACTTTACGCTGGGGAGGATAGAAGTTGGGAGAGTTGTATTTGTGCCCCTTGGTCCTCCGGTCCCTCAGACAAGGAGCCCTCCCAGAACCCAGCAGGGAAAGCTCCAGTCATTGCTCCTGGGAGAGAAAACTCTGCCATCAACCCTTGCTTGCCGGGTCTCAGATTTCAAGTTACCTGTAAGCTTCCTTCAGCCGCTCCAAGGCCAAAATCAGTAGCTTGGTGTCATGCTTGTAGGACAACGGAGGGAAAGGAATGGGCGAAAACCGCCGACTCTCCAGCCAGTGCACAGTGGTGGTGTAGACAGCCACGGCCTCCTCTGCTGTGATGTATGGGCCATCCTGCAGACCAGATTCGGCATTCAGGGCGCTGCTGCTGTTGGCCCCCGCATGGCCGCACCCCAAGCAGAGAACTCCCCCAGCCTCACCTTTAGGTAGTTGTGCTGCCGTTCCTGCTCTGCTTTCAGGTACAGCCTGGTCAAGCGGCCCAGGTTCTTCTTGCAGACCGTCTTGTCCACGGTGGCACCCCGGCGGATGCGTTCCCGGTTGTAGTGGGCTGTGTTTGTCCACCAGTCAGCTTTGGCTTTCACGTACCGCAAGATCATGTTCTCGATGGGAGTTGGTAGCCCGGGCACCTGGCAGAGAGCAAAGAGACAGGAGGATTAGAGGAAGTGACAGCTTGAGGCGCACGGATGGCAGCAAGGCAGGGATGTCCAGGTAGGGCCCCCTGGGGCTCTGTGAGAGCTCCCCAGGCCTTTCCCCATATCCTGTCTTAATGGTCTTGGCCACAAGCTATTCCCAGCACTGCCATTAAAATAGGGAACTGGCCATTTCCATTGAGCCAGGGGGTGGTGTTCTTGCGAAAGGGGGCAGAGCAAGAATGCCTACTCCTGCCTCAAACCACCCCCTTTCTCTCCCCCACCCAGGCATCCTCAGGCATGGCAGGAGGCGTGGCCAGCTGATATCTCTTCTGACCCAGTTTTGGACCTCCTTAAAGCCTGAAAAATATTTCAGGGGCTCCTCCAAGGTCAAAAGGGTTGAAAAAGGCTCCAGGGAGGAGTCAGCCCGGCACTTGCCTTCCAAGGGATGTTGGCTTTCCAGCAGCGCCAGGCTTCACTCAGATGTTGCAGGATGGTCCGAGCCTTGTTCTGCTTGATCCCCTCGGGCATCATGTCCAGGATATCGTGCATCACAGCCGCACGCAGCTCCAAGTCAAAGTGTGATTCCACGCGCTGCTTCGTGACGGTCTTGGCTACACCCTTGGAGTGACGACCTGGAAGGGGCAGGGGGGAGAGGATGGACCAGGAGGCATTATTGCGGAAGGGAAGAGTCACGCCCTGAGAAGCAACGATGCCAGGTCACTAGAGCTGACCATAGCCTGGGAAAAATAGCACTGAAGTGAACCACGAGGACTCCTCAGATGTCTCCCTGAAAACGAAAGGCCCAGAAAAACCCCATCAATACATATGAGAGTTCTGGGTAGCAACCTGGCACCCTCAAGGGTTGGCCAGTCAAGACAATGCGCTTTGCTGGAGGACACTGATTGAAAGGGACGTGAAGAACTACTTCACTGGACCAAGTCAAAGCACATTTCATCCTGATCCTCCTTCTGGCCTTTGAAATACCACCCCCCACCCCCCTTCTAAGTCACCCAAGCATCTGGTAGACTGAGATATATATAGAGCGCTGCTAAAGACAAAGAAGAGGTGAGGTTTTGTAACATGTTCTTTAATACCTCAACGGGGTGTTAAAACAGCTTACAAGCACCTTTCCCTTCCTCTCTCCACAACAGACATACTGATTAGATTAGAGGCCGCTATTCTTAACCACTATTGCACACTGGAATAAGGAGACCTTGTTTCTGGGCACCCACAAAAACCCAACTGAAGTCAGTCAGGACCTTAAAAGGTTGAATGTCTGCATAATATCACCAGTTAATTAGAAAACTACATGAACTTTATTGTGCACAACTTAAAACTTCTTACAAAAATTAAAAACATACAGGCACAGCCCATAGGCTACTCCAAGAACCATGTTAATTGCACTATATATATATATAGCAACTGTAAACCTAATGTGTTGTGGCCCATGCAGGACCGTCTTCAGAAGTCCAATTATAACACACACTTATTTTTAAAATGTATGTACAGCAGCCAATAAAACAACCAAGGCAAGAACTTTAGAATAACACAGTCAATCAAATAGCTGAAACGGAAGATGCCTATTTGCCAGTCATTAGTTCTCTTCCAAAGGCTGCCCAAAATTTCAACTGTTTGTTCAACAGTTAGCACATGTATTGCAGAAAGTAAAATAATTTGTGGTTTGTAATTTAGCTTTCCAGGAATTTCTTTTGGTTCTCGCTATCTTTGTGATTGCTAGGCTTGACAAACCAAGATGGTGGCTCACCTTCAAACTGCCTGGCCAGAAGGTTGCCCAGCCAGCGTTCCAGCAGTGGGGTGATGCCTCGCATAAAGAACAGCCACACACGCCATCCTGGAGCCCAGAAGCCGCAACCAGGGCCCTTCCCCACTGGCCCCTAGAAGAGAGAGGGGAAGCGTGTTGAAAAGCAGGGTAGAGCTGAGAATTATGAGGCCTCCCTCCCATTTCCAGCCCTCCTATTGGCCTCACCGTGTTGAAACGGTAGTAAATGAGGTGCTTCAGGTCCTTGCACATCCGGATCTGCCTCATCAGCTTGTACTTGTAGCGATACATCCCTGTCAGCTGCCCGACGTGGGCAAAGATATACTGCAGGCCATCTGCCAGCTATTGGGGGGGGGGGGGGGTGAGGGAGAAGACAAAAAAGAAGAGGAACGTATTGGAGTAAAAGCAGTGTCCCTTTTTGACACCGACCCCAGTCTGGTTGAACACTCTGTCCAATGAGATCAGAGCCCTGCAGGACCTAGGACAGTTCCGCAGGGCCTGTAAAACCAAGCTGTTCCACCAGGCCCTCAGTTGAGGCCAGAAACGATACCTAATTTCTGGCCTCCTCGCCCAAAGCATCAGTCAAACGATCACCAGACTGTTAATCTATGTTTACATCACCCCTCTCATTAGAAGGAGGCAGATTTAGAACGATTTTCTTTTAAACTGGAGTATCAATTGATTTATGACTAATGTTTTATGATGATAAATGATTATACTGCGTAATGTTACTGTTTTATTATTACACATATACACATATACACATATACACATATACACATATACACATATACACATATACACATATACACACACACACACACACATATATATATATATATATATACATATACACACACACACACACACACACACACACATATATATATATAATTTTTTTTTTTTTTTAACCTGCCCTGAACTTTCAGGCAGGTTATAAATAAAATTTATTGTTCTTTCCAGCACCAGAATCACCACTGTTTCAGCCAGCCCGGCTCCTACGAGTACAGCTGTCACCCTACCTGGAAAGCATCCACGTTTCCTAATCGATACTGGACGTGGCTGTCTACCACCAGCTTGGTCAGGCGCAGCACCTCTCGGCAAAGGTGAAAAGCGTTGCCAAACCGAGACTTCTTCCTCTCCTGCAAAGAGAGAGGCAGGAAGAGGGAATGAGGGAAGGGCGAGGTGAATACTGCCCCAGCCACCACACAGCCTGCCTGGGATTGCCCTGCGAGGGAAGCTGCGGCTCCCCCTCCCCTCCCAAGCATGCAGAAACTCTTGCACCTGGGCAGCTCTTCCAGCTTCACAAAGGAAGAGAGCTCCAGTGTCCACCCAAATGTATATCTAGCAATGGCTCTTCAAGATCTATTTGATAGAGACGTTCATAAATGGGAATGGGAGGGCGACTGTAAGCCGCTTTGAGCCTCCTTCGGGTAGGGAAAAGCGGCATATAAGAACCAACTCTTCTTCTTCATAAAGAACTGTGGGGTTATTTGTCCCCCAATTTTTACTACCCAAATGGGTCTCAAAGCAGCTTACAATAGCCTTCCCTTCCTATCGCCACAACAAACACCCTTGTGTAGTAGGTGAGTATGAGAGAGCTCTGAGAGAACTGTGACTGGCCCAAGGTCACCCAGAAGACTTCACGTACAGGAGTGGAGAACTGAATCCATTTTCTAGATTAGTGGCTGCCGCTCTTTACTACCACCCCACACTGGCTCACAGAGCCTACCATGAACTGAGCTGCTGAGAGACACTAGCCTTGCGGCTACTCTGGGAGTAGGGGAAGTAGCAGTTACCTTGGTGGTGAGGGTCTTGACAGGCTTGAGGTTGAAGTTGTAGTCCAAGTGGAGATAGTTGAGATTTTTGCGGTGGATCAACAAGTTGAGCATGTTGTAGCCCTGGCGGCAGACCTGGAGGCCCACCTCCACCCAGTCCAGCTTGGTGGACTGGAAGAACTTGGTGGCCTTGAAGGAGCGGAAGAGATACCTGAGAACGAGAAGGCAGAGGGGTCAACCCTGAAGCTGGCTTTCTGCCTGGGGACCAGGCCAAGGGAAGGCCTGAGTGGCCACTCACCGCTTCTTCTGAGCCTTGGGGGGCCGATGCTTGAGCGCGTTCAGGACGTAGTACTTCAGCAGCTTCTGGTAGGAGACCCGGACTTTGACAGGCTGCCCAGCAGGGCAATGCTCACGGTACCTGAGGACAAAGATATGAAGTTTAAAGCTTCTACAACACCACAGGCCAATGGGAACTGTGGGAAGCTTTTAGGTGTTTACAAGACATTCAGTGGAAGTACCAACAATGTCCCTTACCCAGCATTTTGAGAATATGAAAAAGATTCAGAGTTTGCAGAGAGACAGCTAAAATCCACATGGGAGTTTAGAAATAAATAGAGCAAGGATTCCCAACCAGAGGGAATTAGCCGCTTCCATTGCCCTGGGGCGTGGTTACCGCATCTGAGGAAGTGGTCGAAACCTGGACATCTACTCCTGCCTCAAACCGCCTCCTTTCTCTCCCTTTTCTCTACCAGTCTCAGGTCTAGCTGACCACTTCTGGCAGCAGAGGAAAAAGAAGGCAGCAGAGGAACAGTTTTCTAAAGGAAGAAGCCTGTGACCTGGAAGGAGAACCAAGGGGGTTCAATTCTCTTCTCTTCTCACAACAGACCAAGAAGACTCAGCCACACATGTGCCCAGCTCAGTGCTGACAAACCATCACTGCCCTGCTATGCAAGATCTCCTGCCCACCCCACTAAAGCATCCTTACCAGTTCTTGACGAGAGGGATGTCGAGAGCCCGCCGGGTTCGGCCAGAGCGCAGGTTGAAGGGCCGAGGTGCCCACAAGAGCGCAATGCCGTTGGCCGTGTTGTCTGTGTAGAGCGGTGTATCCTTCAGAAAAGGCTCCAGGAATTCTGGCAGCTCAAATTCTTCATCATCATCGGGGAGGGGTTCTTGGCTCTGCAATGGGACAATCACAGTGATACTCCACTCCCAACCCAGGGAGCCTGAGCATTTTTACTGCAGGCTCCTTGGTTTAAACCACACAGTCAAACACGCAACTGAAGGCCACAAGCAGCAGTATGTTCCATAGTGTGCAGCTACTGAAGAGAAGCGACTTATAATTCAGGGGCGTCTTTCTCCACTTAAAAAAAAAATGGCACCTGCACATAACATGTTGCAGCCAGCACAGCTAATCAAGTTAATCAATGGAAGAGCAATTCCATCCCACCGCCCCTCATTCGTCAGACCTTTCACAAATTATCCCACCTTAACAGAGTGTCTGTGTGAAATGGGGTTGATGAGTGGGTCAAAGTAGAAAGCTGGCAGGTCGGGATCCTCAGTCTTGATGAAGACCACATTCGGGGTGTGGTACCTGTAAAGTACATGGCATTAGGCAGGTTGTCTCATACGCTTTACCCCAGCCCAGCCAATCCCCCTGAGATCTTACCAGGTAAGGTGCACGTGGTGGGGGAGGTTGTTGTAAAGGTAGGGGAAGGCGATCTTGTACTCTGTCCTAATTGGCTGGCGGATGATGATTTTGTTGATGTCATTAAACTCGTTCCAGTCTTCGTCCCTTTTTGAAACAGGGAGGAGGAAAAAAGGATTGGGCAGACAGATCAGAAGGGGAAGTTCCAGGTAAGGCAGCTCACGTATCACGTATTCTTGCCTGCCTGTCCTCCAAGCTGACTTTATTTTTAATCATCCACCTAACAGAGAAAGTGGCTACAGTTCACTCAGGTAGCTTTCAAACCTTGGCCTCTCAACTCCTGCTTCCTCTTTCTGATTTATGGGCTCTAACCTTCAGGGAAAATTCATCATACAGAAAGGTGGGTGCATCTCAGTACAGAAAGGTGATCCTCAGCCAGGGGCTGGTGGCCAAGCACATAAGGGAGGAATGAAAACTGGATGGAACTGCATGGCAATACAAACATGCCAAGAATACTCAAGGACTGCCCCTGTGGCCTTAGATACAGAGGTACATCCAGGGTCACTTACTCCAACCCCCTGGACAATGCAGGAACTCACAACTAACTGCCCACCCACATTGACCCCAATTTCATGCCCAAATGATCCCTCCAGCAAAAATCTTACTCCTCTGCCTCTTGTACTTACTTAGCAACAATCCAGGGTGGGATGCAAATCAGACTCCCTTAGAAAAGGCCTCATACTCTGGCTCCCAGAATACCAGGCCAGGCCTCACTGAGCTCACTCATAGACCATCTCATAGCAATTCAGTGCTGTCAAGTTACAATCAACTCATGGTAACCCCATGCAATTCCCCAAAGGGGCTTTCAAGGCAAGCAAGAAGCAGAGGTCATTTTACAACCATAGTCTTCCTAGGGGATCTTCCATCGAAGTACTGACTGACCCCTGCTCAGCATCCAAGCTCTGCCAAGCCCAGTCTATAGCCAAGGCTATTTAGGCTGCCACAACACTTACTGTAGGTTAATGTCTCGGACCAGAGGCTCAAACTTGGGCCCTCCTGGAATGGCCATATTGAGTGCCTTGGAAGTGAAGAAGGCCTTCAGGTCAAAGAGGTAAAAGTAGTTGTCATCCACCAGGTCCGTGAGGAGCTGGTTGGCCAGGCGATAGAGTGTGGACATCATAGGGAGGGTGAACTGCCAGCGTTGGTATGTGGAGCCATTGACGTACCTGCAGAAGTGGGGACAAAGATTCACCCCTCATTTTTCTTTTAATTACACACAGGCCTTGCTTAGGCTGTTTTTTCCAAGTATAGAGGCCTGTGGACTCTTCTCCCACCAGCAGCTCCTCACAGAATACCCACTTGCGGTTGTCCTTCAGAGGCTGGTGGTCATAAAACCAATCCAGGACCGGGGCATCCTCCTCAGGGTCCAGTTCCAGCTGGATGGCCTCGAGGGGCTCCACATCCAGAATGTTGTCAGCATAGTCGAGAGGTGGCTCTTCATCGTCGAAGGGCGGAAAGCGCATGCGTTTGAAGTGGCGGCGGTCCCTCTTTTCTCGCCTCATCATGATCCACATGGACCTGGAATGAAATGCCAAGCATAAAGCACAAGTCCCCATTTTGTGGGTGGAGTTCAGGCCCCAGAAAAGCAGGGGAAGCTCACTTACCCCCACTGGGCAATGTACACTGGCTCAATCACCCATGGTATCTCATTCACAAAGGAGATGGCACCGGTGATGTGGTACAGGACGGGCACATCCCGGATCTGCTCCCAGGGCATCGGCATGTTCTCTAGAAGCTTCAGGACTGCATGAGGCATGTATTTCAGAGCACTGGTGGGATGAAAGGAAGATGATATGTTAACAGAGGGTGCTAACATCTAACTAATTAGAGTTTTGCATTGGACACACACCACTACAAGCTGTACTTTCAGGACTCATTTACAGAACAGTTGGTTTTTATATTCTGCTTTTCTCTATCCTAAGGAGTCCTGAAGTGGCTTACAATCACCTTCCCTTCCTCTCCCTACAATGGGTGCCTTGTGAGGCAGGAGGGGCTGAGAGTTCTGAGAGAACTGTGACTGGGCCAAGGTCACCCAGTAGGCTTCATGTGTCTCCAGATTAGAGTTTGCTGCTCTTAACCACAGTGGCTCTCGTCAACTCCAGAGTCAATACCTCATTGCATCTTACAAGAGATACAACACTCCCCCCCAGAAATGCTGATCAGTGCAGAAAGGGATAGCACAGAAGAAAGCAGAAAACCTGAAACATGCAATAAGTTGATTCAGTCTAAACTTATTTTAGTGCTTTAAGAACATAAAATGTAGATTGGATAACATACTGGACAAAGATTTTCAAAACAGGATCACAAGCAGATTCCCATTCCTACTACTGCAAACATTTCATCCTACTACTGTAAGCACTATTAACATTTTGTCTGTTTATTTGGCCACATTTTGTAATTCTTGGAGACGCCTGTTTCTTGCTCAATCTTTGGTGTGGTAAATAATTCTTCATTTTTTAAAAATCATAGTGCATTTATTGTGTTTCTGGTTTGTATTTCATTCTGTGATCCCTTATTTTTTTCCTTCATGTTTCAAGTGTTTTCACATCTCACCGTCTTATCACCCGGGTCCTTTAATAAAAAATAAACATATTGTGTGTTTCTTACCAGATGCGGCTTGTGCAAGTCCTCGGAGGATTGGGGTTTCTCCCCACAACACACTGAACATCTAACAATTCTGCATCTTACTTTGTGTTCCACACGCAGAAGTTTCCAAGTGCCAAGTTTCAGCCAAAACTCTCTCAGCCCAGCTAATTTTCTGCCCCACCGTAAGCAATGCCAGATACATCCCAGAAAAAGCAACGTAATGCTACATTTCCCTCCACTCACCCCAAATAAACTCGCTTGTCATGCCGGAATTTTCTGTTGGTCATGTCACCATGGTCACGGATAATCTTCCTCACATGCTCAGGAGGCATGTCTTCCTTCTGGGCATCCACAAAGCCAAACTTCCTCTTCTCAGCATAGCGCTTGGCCTGCAGCTGCTGCCACTTGCGGGCTGACAAGAGAGAAGATGTCACATGCAATGGCGATATATATCAAGTTGCTAATAGCCACAAGTCCACCTAATTCTGCACTGTCAAGTCTGGCTGGCAATGGGTCTCCAAGATCTTTCCTAAGAGAATCACTCTGGAACCTTGTTTACCATTAATGGTCCTCTTCAGTCGTAATTAACATGTGGAATTCACTGCCACAGGAAGAGGTGACGGCTACAAACATAAACAGTTTCAAGAGGGGATTGGATAAACATATAGAGCAATGTATGCAGCAAAGGTTTAGTAGTGGCTTTTAGCCACAAGGTACAGATGGAACACTATATCTCTAAAGTAGGAAAGCTTCTGGATCTCCTGATGGCACCTGGGTTTTTTTGGACTGGATGGGTCATTGGCCTGATCCAGGATGTTCTTATCACCCAAAGAGTCATAGCTCATGGGAGCATAACCAACCCGCTCATCCCAGTTAGTCTTAGGCTAGCATATCTAGCACGTAAACAATAGTTCAGTACCCCATCCCAAAGTCATACCTTTCTCTTGAAGTTTTTCCTCAGACATGTAGTCAGGGAGTGGGGTCAAAGGAGCAGGCATCGGGGGGCAGGGCCCCCGGAATGGGAACACACCCGCCATAGCAAGGGAACAGGGCTGGAAAGAAGAAAAAAACCAGACACCAGAGTAAGAACCCACAGACATACAAGTGACTTAAGACAGACCACAGTATGGTTATGGCAATGTCCACAGTCCTTCAATCTCCTGGAAGGACAAAGTGGAGTATGAAATTGAGGCAAACCAAAAGTAACACTTGTTTAACAGAATAACTACATTTGAAAAATAATTTTCTAGAATGTTTGCACTACTGGATGTCTCCACTGTCCATGTAAAATTATCACATGGGAGCCCAATCCTAAAGCTAAATTACAAACCACTAACCAATTAACAGCAATGTGGGACCTATCTTTTGGGCACATTCCTGTACCCCAAGCTCTTCAATATCTATGTAACGGACCTTAGAGCAAACCATTTGTAGTGTTGGGGTTGGCTGTCATCATTATGCAGACGATATTTAGCTCTATGTACATATCCTTACTAAATTTCTTCTGGTGATGTGGTAGAGATTGCTGGGGTTAAATAACTAAGCTGAAATTAAATTCTGAAAAGACAGAGGTAATAAGGGGTGGTATGGAGGAGAGCTTGGAGGACACTATATCACTAGCTTCTCCGTCCACTGGGCTGAAATATCACTGGGAACTCTTCTACATGAACCTCCCCATGCCCCATATGACAGAAAGCACTAGGGGCATTTTTAATAACTAATATTAATCTGATGTTTCAATGCTTGATTTAAAGTGCACTTTGCATTTGTAGTGTTGGGGTTGGCTGTCATCATTATGCAGACGATATTTAGCTCTATGTACATATCCTTACTAAATTTCTTCTGGTGATGTGGTAGAGATTGCTGGGGTTAAATAACTAAGCTGAAATTAAATTCTGAAAAGACAGAGGTAATAAGGGGTGGTATGGAGGAGAGCTTGGAGGACACTATATCACTAGCTTCTCCGTCCACTGGGCTGAAATATCACTGGGAACTCTTCTACATGAACCTCCCCATGCCCCATATGACAGAAAGCACTAGGGGCATTTTTAATAACTAATATTAATCTGATGTTTCAATGCTTGATTTAAAGTGCACTTTGCATTTATGAAATATATATTTATTTTTTAATTTATATTTATTTTATAGCACCATAATCTTCCATCAATTTTCTAAGTTAGGGCAGCACACACATTCCAAAATAAATAAAATGTACTTTCTATTTTCAATGGATCCTTGCTGACTTAGTTAAACTGACGAAGTTACGCTGCATCCAGCATTACTATCAAAGAAGCAATTAACGTAGATGCAAAAAGGTGCCGTTTTCTAACTAGTCCAGAAGATGGCCCCTCTTTAATGCAGACAATCTGGCAACCTCAATCCACGCTATGGTACTATCAAACACTAGACTAGTGTAGTGGATTCTACATGGGTATTCCCTCAAAATAATATCAGAAAATCCAGTTGGTACAGAACGACACAGCTTCATTATTAACAGGAACGAGGCAGAGCATGCATATCAACTCATTCTACATATTATCCCATTCCAATTGACCACCAGATTCCAGGCTCAGTTTAAGGTATTAGTTATGACATGCAAAATGTTTCATGGGCTTGGTCACTCATATCTGTGGATCTGCTTCTCCCTCTGCACTCCACCGTGACAGCTTTAAAAAACAGTAACTTCGCAGGGCCTTCTGCAGGTGACACCTGGCAAATGAACAACTGCTCAGAGACATGCATACTTCATTGTTCCCCCCAACTTGTGCAACAATCTGCCTGATGAGGTCCTGGCTTTCTGCAAGCTATCTGGAACTTAATTATTCATGATGATTGTTTGCACAGGAAATAGGGCTGAATTGTAACAGTAGGTTTCAAAAATAAGCTTGGGGTAAAAGATTACAGACTGCAGCCCTGTTGCTATAAGGAAGTTCATGCTAAGTAACTTATGCACTTGTTTAAGGTGTCATATTAATACTTCTGTTGCATTGTCCTTATGTTTTGTATACTTTGTAGACTTGACAGTATTGTGATGGCCAACAGCTAATACAATAAATGATATTTATCTGTTGCATTGTCTGGTTGGTTTCCACATTTCTACAAGGCAGACCCTGTTGCACCATCTTGACATCCCATCCTATTGATTACATTGATTTGGGGGGGGGGGGGGACCCAACCTGCCCTCAGTCTCAGACAGAAAAACAAGCTATAAATAATGCAAGCCAGCCCTTTTCAACCTTTTGATGGCGGAGGAGCCTCTGAAATATTGTTCAGGCTCCGAGGAGCCCCGGAACCGGGCCGAAGCCATTAAATCAGGATATCAGGGAAAGGCCGGGGAGCCCAGGCTGGGATTCCCTGGTGTAAATAAACAAGCGCAGATGCCCCCCCCCTTTACTTAGTCTACCTTAGAGAAGCTCACGCTCGACTTCCCCAACAACTGGCAAAATAGCAGCGCGGGAGGGAACTGGCTTCCCCGCTATGGAAAGGAAACGCGACTCCCCGCCTGCCCGCCCCCAAAACTCAGCCTGCGGCGGCGCGGGCCCAGGCGGCGGAAGGGCGAGTAAAAGCCCCACAAAGAGCCGAGCTCCGGGCCTTCAGTCTCTGCGGGAGGCCTTCCTTCATCCCCCCGGCCCTACCTGTTTCTCAGCCGCCCGCTTCGCCTCGCCCTCAAGCTGCGGTCATTCCGCGCAGGAAAACGCCAATGGCGGCACCACGGCAACTCGCCAGACGCACGTCGCAGCCACTGCGCAAGCGCGGGCACCCGGAATTGACGTATAAGAGAGCTAGTCGCTGGCCAATCCTCTGCCAAGGATGCGGAGATGAGGAATTCTCATTGGCTAGTCGCCAGCACTATGGGCGGGGTTGCTCCTTGCCCCGCCCCCAGTGTCCAAGGGACGCAGGAAGACATTCTATTACTTCCGGGTTAAAAAGAAGGAAAGCGATGTTACTGTTTTTTAAAATTGCATTTCGTGTTCTTGTCCTTCGTCTACGCAGCCGTCGAAACTGAGGGATGCATTTGGCAGAGAGCTTTAAAAAATGTTTCCGGCGACAAAGGCCAGGTCCATGCCCTTTAAACTCTCTCCTATTCTCCTGGAGGGGGGCTCAGAGCTCAGTCCCGGAATGCGTTTGCAGTGCCCGAAATAAGCGATGTGGTTCCCAAATAAAGAGTGCCTCTGAGCATCTGCAAAGTATCTGAAGACGCGAGCAGCGACCCACAAAGCTCGTATGTTGCTCCTGGGCTCCTGCTCTTTTCTACATCCGCAGCGTGTTCTTTCCCCTCTTTTCCTAGACAGTGGTCTCCAACGACGACTCTTTCCTCCCTATGGCGGCCTTAAGACTCAACAAGCCTTCCGATTTGACATTAATGTTGCCATCTCCAGGTTGAGAAATATCTGGAGATTTAGGGGTGGAGCCTGAGGAGGGCGGGGTTTGGGGAGGGGAAGCACTTGAAATGGGTCTAATGCCATACTGCCCACCTTCCAAAGTGGCTGCTTTCTTTGGGTGAATTGTAATAGCAATCTCCAGCTACCACCAGGAGGCTGGCGACCCTCATGTTCGTGCAAGACACGTACAGGAAGGAAGGAGCAGCTGCATGACCTAGATAAGATGAAGAATAAGCTGAAACTGAATCCGGATAAAGCGGAGATACTGCTGGTCAGGAAAGCCGCTGCTTGAGGTGAGCTTTCGTTTCCTACAAATAGTTATAATTCTACGAAGAGCTCAGTGTCTAGATCCTGACTTAATCTATTGAAACTGACTGTAAAATGAATTTCTTACACAGGGACTTTGCAGGGAATTTTGATGTGAGAGCCTTTAAAACGGTGAACCTCCACCTGCATTTTTAAGTCATGCAGTCTATAATTAGCACTTCATGGCCCTATGCAAGCAATGCCATAAACTTGGGAATCAAGCACACCTTTCCCATGCTGGAAAGTGAAATTTCCCAAAGTGCAGGAGGGAAAGTCACACAGCCACCATCTAAGGAAAAAGATTTTTGAAGAATAGGGCAGATTGCATAAGCATGAAGAGGCTACCTGCCTGCATAAGCCACTTTTGCTTTGGTTTTCTTAGAATGCACTTGAATCATCATGTAGTTTGTTTTCAACAATTCATTTATTTTTTAAGTAGAAAATCATGTCTTGGATTAAGAAATAAATCCACAGTGTCCTTTGATCTCACTAGGTTGTCGTCCCCCCCCCCTATCCAGTTATGTTTCTAGAGAGCCAGTGTAGCTAGCTTAGGACCTGGGACAACCATATTCAAATCCCTGAACAGCCATGGAACCTTACCAGCTGGCCATGGTTCCATCACAGTTTCACAGAGTTATTGTTGTAATGATAAAGTGGAGGAGAGCAAAACAATGTGATAAACTGCATTGGGTCTTCATTGAGAAGAAAAGCAAAACAAACATTTAATTTTTTTAAGTGCATATATTTTAAAATGTTTTTCATCTGCTTTCTACCCTCATATCCACAAGCTATGCCTTCCAAGCTAAAAAGAGTCTGGAGGATCATTTCTCTCAAGGTCCTTAACTGATATATAGGGAAACATGGGAAGGAGAGATCTCATCTCTTCTGGGTTTAATGCCAGCTTCACACTTTTAGGTATCTGTTCTAGAATTCCATGTGGCTATGCTGGCTCCTTGAGTGATAAGCAACCCTTCTTTACATACTTAGGTCATTGTGACCCCTTTCCCACCAAGCTGGAGATTTTTTTCCTAGCCTGTGAAGCATCCAGGGACTGTCAAGCATCAACATGTATTTCCTTTATTATCATGACTTTGTGCAAGCACAATCAGAAAGCTTGTTACAAAACCAAGGCATCATGAAAGTGCATTTTCCATAAAATCTGCACAGCACTGGAACACCCTGAGCTGCAGAGCCATGTTGCCTTCCCCAGCTAAGGACATGAGTCTCCAGTAACTAGTCTAGTATAATAAAGGGACCAGTGGGTAAGCAAGGAATTGCCAACTGGCATGGAATTCATTTGGAATCCTCGATCTCCACAACCACCAAAGAAGGGCCATCAGCTATAGCACCTTAGCAGGGGGCTACTGTCTTCAAGGGACCTTTCCAAAATGGTGGTGGTTTAAGTTTGTCTGCCTGTGTATATATGCGAGGGAGACTCCAGAAGGCCAAGTGTGAACTGGTCCCTTCCCATTCCCCATGGGACTAGAAGGGGCTTCCAAGGTCTCACTACATTTGTTCAAGCCCCTCAAAGACGATTCCAAGCTCCAACTCTGGGCAAAAGACTTGTATTCAGGTCCAGGGACAAACGCACCCCACAGAATGTTAGTTTTGAAGAGGTTGAGAGGAATGGCATGGCACAGCAACAAATGGTCAGACCACTTTAAGTCCCTCCATTCCCCAGAGACAGGACTGTCCCAATTTCAGGCTCTACAGAATGGGCTATAATACACAGCCAGGAGAGACCACTGGAGAACAAGCAAGAGGGATAAAAAAGGGCCATGAAGTCCTGGCTCCCTTTCCTTTGTTCAGGGCTTTCCATGATCTGTGGTACCAGCCCAAATGCAAAGGCCAGTGGTGAACAAATGTGCTAAGGAAGCACTCCCTTTGCACAAGGAAGTCCACCCTGCCCCGAGCAAGGAATGTGACTGTCAAAAGCAAAGGTCAAAACACAGTTGTGCAGGGAGAAGTCACTTCAATACGCACCTTCATTGTGGGGACACTACATCACCCCCTTTCTGCCTTGGCGTGCCCTCCATCTTCAGGCTCCTTACTGTACAGTTACAGAGCGCCACATCCAGAACACAAACATACATCCCACAAAGGGGCTTTGGAGTCATCTTTGCACCTTTTCCCTGCCTTGAGGCAGCTCCTGCTTTTTCATAATCCATCCGGAATGGCTAACAGCTTCCAGTTGCAACCTGGAAGGCAGGTTTCTGAAGACCCTTCTTATGCCTTCAGCCTTTCGGCCTGTCTGTCTGTCACTCCCCTTCCCTGGCCTACAGCCAGTCCTTGTCACACTGCCCGGACTTAAGGCAGTCGCTGCGCAGCAGACGGCAGAAGAGTACGATGTTCATCGGGATCATGATGGCCATGCCCACAACGCCCACCATATAGGTGGCCAGAGGGATGTTCTCCCAATTGAGAACAAGCCAGCGGGTCATCCAGGCGAGGGTGCTGAGGCGGAACACCACGTAAGTGCTCAGGTTGACCAGGCTGGTGACGCGGTAGTAAGGGGTGTGCGACAAGCCAGCCATCTGCAGGATGGACCGCAGGTGCAGAAAGACAGAGTTGATCTCCACCAACAGGGCCACCATAGCAAAACCGATATAATGGTGGATCACGAAAGCAAAGCCAAGGCAGACAATCACCTGAAAGAGAGGGCAGGAGGTTAGTCAGGCCCTGAGGCTACAATCCCTGAAGATGGACTGCTGGCAGCAACAGACTGTGAACGTGATGGGAACTACTTAGAGCAAGGGTAGTCAACCTGTGGTCCTCCAGATGTCCATGGACCACAATTCCCATGAGCCCCTGCCAGCGTTTGCCCAGCTCCCTGGCATATATGTGTGTGTGTGTGTGTGTGTGTGTTTTACAGCATCCTGCCAATGTACTCGGTCCTACAGAAGAAAGGGAAAGGAGAAAACACTTGATTTGAACCCGGGGGCACACAATAGGAAAGGAATGCGTTCGGCCAGTTCCTCTCCTCCTCCTCCACTACCAGCCCTGGAGCAATCCCTCTGTTTTCTAACTTATCTCCCATGCAAGAATCCTCACTACCCCCCCCCCCAAAAAAAGAAGAAGCTCACCACTGAGTGATGAAACAGTAGCTCCCAGCACTCGCAAAACTTCTGGTTAAACAACATATCGATGAAGTCCTGCACGAAATATCCTGAGAAAGAAAACAGGCCTGTTCAGCAAAGATCTTTCCCACCTGTCCTTCTTAACAAAAGGAGAAATCCTGCAGAAATGCTTCCAATTCCTAGGTTTCAGAATTCTCCCACCCACCCCTTGGAAGGGTTGAATTATCAACGAGTCCCATTTTTTTAGGCCCTTGGGCAACCAGCAGCCTGGAAGCTGGCACGACCTTCCTTGCTCTCCAGCTCTTGATCCTGCACAGAGAGAGACACACAGTTCAATTTACTGCCGTCCAGGAGACATTACAGATAGATGCCTGTTGAAAAATGTGCCTGGTGTACAACAGCTAGCAATAGCTGTCATGCTCCATGCCAGTGTGGTGTAGTACTCAGAAGCGGCGGCTTCCAATCTGGCGAGCCGGGTTTGATTTCGGGCTCCCCCATGTGCAGCCAGCTGGGTGACCTTGGACTCATCACAGCACTGATAGTGTTGTTCTGACCAAGCAGTAGCATCAGAGCTCTCTCAGCCTCACCTCCCTCACAGGATGTCTGATGTGGGGAGAGGAAAGGGAAGGCGATTGTAAGCCGCTTTGAGACTCCTTCTGGAAGAGACAAATTACCTTGAGCTCTGTTCGATAAATTGTTTATATGATATACTTTAATATATTTTTGTCCCCCAGCCTTTTTGGCGCTCCCCTGTTTTTCAGGTTGGGTTTTTGGTTTTACCTTTTATTGTTGTTTGCGGCAGAAAAACTGAACAGAAAGTTAGAGGGTCCACAATGGTGTGTGTGTGTGGGGGGGGGGGGGGTGTCTTCCTGCCAGGATGGCCTACAAGGAAGCAGCAGGCTCTGCCCCTGGCCAAACCACAGACAGCTAGAAAGGGCGCCTTTTCAAAGGGCGCCTTTCCTCCTCTCTAATTAAAAAGCACTGGTGCCAGAGCAGGCCCAGTGCTTGATTGCTAAAGAGGGTGCTGCCAAGGCTTAGTCTAGCCTGAAAGCCCTTTTGATCCAAAAGCCAAAACACCTTTGTTACAGCTCAGAGGTTGTCACCTTCAGGACGGCTTCAAGTTGCAGCTCTTGCAGCTCAAATAAGGCCTTACCCCCATCTCAGCAGAAAGCAAACCCACCACAGCGGGCACAGCGCTCCTAGCATGGTGAACTGGTTTAGAGTGGCGGTCTCTAATCTGGAGAACTGGGCTTGATCCCCTGCTCCTCCTCCTCTACATGCAGCCAGCTGGAGGACCATGGGCCAGTCCCAGTTCTCTCAGAGCTCTCTCAAACCCACCTGCCTCCCAGGGTACCTGTTGTGGGAAGGTGATCGTAAGCCACTTCGAGATTCCTCTGAGTAGTGAAAAGCGGGGTATAAGAACTATCTCTCAAATGGTTCCCCCCACCACCCTTTCCATCCACGCAAACACGAGTGAGTCGGAGAGGTTGTATTTCCAGTTGGAGAGGTTGGCATCTGTATTAACTTGCCTGCGGGCTAACCAATCTCCAAACGGAGCTTAAAAGTAAACCCCAAAAACTTGGCTGCTGGTCCTGGTGCTGTGTTCAAAGAGCGCCAGCCACCTTTGCGGACTGGCTGCCCTAGAAGCAGCCAGCAGCCCGTGGCGCTTTGCACAGGCCGGGACAGATCAGGGCAGAAGATGGTTCCCAGTGAGTTTGGCCCACATGGAAGTGGATCAAGCGCCATGGGGCTTTGGATCAGGGCCCTTGCTGCAACTCCACTCAGCACCGGCAAAAATGTTCTTTTCCCAGACGGATTCTCCACCCCCCACTCCCACCCCTGCTTTGGGGGGCAGGTGACTGCCTACAGCTTCTCTTCGGGTCCCTTTTCCCCCCTGGAGATGCACCCTCTCCTGGGGACGGCAGGAGGCTAAGTCCCACCCCTGTCCCGCACCCCAGGGGGCAGCCCTCGAGCCGTCCAAGGCTAATAATGGGGGTCACCCGTCCAAAAAAAAAAAAAGGGATTCCAAGCACCAGTCCTTCCCCCCTCCAAACCGAGCTCCGCAGCCCTCCCTCGGGCGGGAGACACACACACCCCACTCACCGACGGACACCCCCAGAAGGCGATGCGCCGCGGGCAAGTGCGTCCCGATGGGATCCTGCGCCATCTGCGGGTGGAGGTAGAACCTGCGCGGGGCGAAGAGGGCAGGTGAGACGGCGCGCCAGGCGACCGCCTCCCCCCCCGCTCCGCTCCGCTCCGCTCCGCTCCCTCGGCTCGACTCACCCGAGCAGCGCCCCAGCGCCGCTGAGCAGGCTGTGGACCAGGGACGTCCAGGTGTTGCGCCAATCCCAGCGGCTGCCCTGCGCCCCCGGCGGCAGCAGGCGATCCAGGCCGGCGTTGAGCAGCCGGAAGGCGGCCGCCGAGCCCCCCAGCACCAGCAGCTCCATCGACGGCCGCCCGGAGCCAGCGCCCGCCTCGCCCAGCCGGGCAGGCAGACGCCCGGCCGCCCGCTCGCCTTGTGCTCTCCATGGCGACCCCGTTTGGCCCGGCCGTCGGCACCAGCCGGGGACGCGCAGCGCCTCGACGCCCCTCCGGCGGCTGGTTGGACGAGCGCCGCGGGCCTCACAGAGCGCCCTCTAACGTGCGCGGCACGTCGCTGCTGCTGCCGCCCGGCCGCGACGCGGACAGGCGGCCAAGCGCGCCAGCTGGACGGGCATCTGCCTGCTGCGCGCTTCTCAGCGCCCGGCAGGTGGTCCCTTCCCTTCGCGCCCTCCCAGCAGGCCGCCGGGCGGCGCTGCCCGAGAGGAGCCGGGAAGCAGTCGCTGCCCTCGCCCGGGCGTATTGGCCAGTGGATTTCCTGTGCGGCTGGGGCTCCATTGAGGCCAGGTTGCTGAAGGCCCGGCACTTATTGGCAGCTCTGAAATGCTTTCCCGATTGGGTGGGAGTTAGTTAATTTTTAATATATTTTTGATTGATTAAACATTTATTGGATGATGTCCAATGTTGGCCCGCCCCCTCCCACTGATGGGCCTGCAGGGGGTGGGGCTGGTGGGCATGTCCACAGCTCTGCTTCCCAATCTTATTCTGCAGGATGGTGCCACTTCTGGGGTTTCTCCAAGCCTGAGGAACGTTTCAGGGGTTTCTCAAGGGTAAAACAGTTGAGGAAGGTTGATTTAGGCAGAGGGTAGAAGCCGCCAGGCTCAACCTTTTGGCTGGCCGGGGCCCTCTTAGCAGCTGTTCTCAGGTCCCCTGCCAAATGAGGATACAGCCCAGCATGAACAGTTAGATAGAAAGTCATTTATTACGGAGCACCAAGAAAACCTGCACTTTCCGACAGACTGGAAACACCTTTTCACAGACTGTATGAAATTTAAGATAGATTCAGGTGGGTCGCCGTGTCACATCTGTCTGGTGTGCAGAAGGTCTCAGGTTCAGTCCCCGGCATCTCCCCATAAAAGGACCAAGCACCGGGTCATGTAAAAACCATCCTGGTCCTTTTAAGGGGAGCTGCCGGGGAGCTGCGTGCACACAAAAGCTCCTACTTTGAATGAAACTTGGTTGGTCTGAAACATGCCACTGGATTCTAAAGCAGGGTGCGATTACCTGTCGGAACCCTCTTAAGGTTGCCTGGCTTTTGGATCCGAAACTTGGCAGCTTTGGGATACTTGTGACCTACCTAACAGGACTTCTTATCCTGGGCATCTTTTTGATATTTCATAGCTTGCTCCCATTTATCTCCTCTTGTGTTCGGTTCACACCTCTGGCCCTGCCCAGACTAAATACCTGCAGGGAGAGGAGGAGGGGAAAAATATAATGAAGACAGAAGTCAGCAGGATCATCCTCATTTTGCAACTCTCCCAGCAAAAAAAGCCACAAAGATGAAAAGAAAAAGTGTTGGCTTAGTCCTCGTGCCGAAAAAGAGTAGGGGAGGTGCTAGGTGAGCAAAAGGGGAAGGGCACTCTTCAGATGGAGTGCCACGACTGGAAAGACCCTGTTTCTGGACATAATCTGTCTCACCTCTGCAGGTGGAGCACAGCCATCAAGAAGCATCTCAGACCATAAGAGAGGGACATATTCCCTTAGAAGCCATGGAGGTCTCTGGGGGAATGGCCCATTTCTTTCCACTTTTTCTTTCATTATCTGAGAGAGAGAGCAGGTAGATGAGTATGTATCTGAATGAGGAAAGGCATATAGAGCAGCAAGCAATGTGTTTAGAGAGGTGTATTGCATGGGACGTTGCTAGAGACCTTCCAAAAAAACAACAACCCTGGAACCCCCAAAGAATATTCTTATTTATTTATTTATTTATTTATTTATTTATGTGTTTGTTTATTTGTTTATTTGTTTATTTGTTTATTTGTTTATTTATTTTTGTGTTTATATACCGCCACCCCTGCGGCCCTTGAGTTTTAACAGCCCTGCCTAGAGAAGAACGTAAACAGAGCAGTTAACGAGACAGCAACAACGTAGCATTGTTAGTAATGCTTACAGACGTTCCTTCCCCATCACCAGTATGGAAGAGCGGAACAGGCTCCGCCCATCCTGTTGTTGCCCCCAGCAACTGGCAATCAGAGGTAGGCTGCCCCTGAAGCTGGAGGTTGCAGTTAGCCAGTTTGCTCTCCCCGTTTCTTTGGCCTCTCTTTTTTTCAGAATTATGTGACCTAATATTTCTCAAATCCATTCGATCCAGTCCATCGTCATGGATTCATGATGGCCAGGGTGAATGTTATTCCATCCGCTTTGGTTAACGTGAGATGCGGAAGCATACCCACGGAATAAAGGCTAGGTGCCTGCCAACTTGGCGAACCAGAAACAATTACGCATATACTACTACTCTGCCCACTATTCTTCAAACAGTGTTCACACCTAATCTGGTTCATTTTGCAAGCCCAAAAGAATCTAACTGTAGATGTGACACAGTGTTAGCTGATAAGATCCCCAAAATAACAGAGCATGTTGCAACATTTTTAGCTGCTGTTTACCGGAGAAAGATTCAGATATATTGCCTGAGACCTTGATTATACGTGACTCTTATGTATCTTAATTGGAAGAAGTTTAATTCAGTATACTTGTTTATCTGTGGTATTTGGCAATAATTGGTAAGTATTATTTACTATTCATGAGCCTCTTGTGGCGCAGAGTGGTAAGGCAGCAAACATGCAGCCTGAAGCTCTGCCCATGAGGCTGGGAGTTCAGTCCCAGCAGCCGGCTCAAGGTTGACTCAGCCTTCCATCCTTCCGCGGTCGGTAAAATGAGTACCCAGCTTACTGGGGGGTAAACGGTAATGACTGGGGAAGGCACTGGAAAACCACCCTGTATTGAGTCTGCCATGAAAACGCTAGAGGGCGTCACCCCAAGGGTCAGACATGACTCGGTGCTTGCACAGGGGATACCTTTTTATTTACTATTCAGTTTTCTTCTTAGTATGCCAACAAAGATACTGCACTGTGTGTGGATGGGTCAAGCATAAAATGTGGACACCTAGAAGTGGCGCAAACAGCTGGGCTGAAGAGCTAATCTCTACTGCTTTTAAGATGCTCGGATCGATGGGTTTATTGTTGCTGTTTGGGATTGGGATGTCTTTTTCTGCAGGCTAGACGTTGGGGGGATCGGTCAGCTGCTAAATGCCCTGACCTGGATGGCTCACGCCTTCCTGGTCTGATCAGATTTTGGCTGCTAAGCAGGGTTGGCCCTGGTTGGTCCTTGGATTGGGAGACCACCAAGAAAACAGAAGGTGCTGGACAGAGGCAGACCCCCCCCCCCCTTATTCTCTGGCCTGGAAGACCCCACAACAGGTTGTCACAAGCCACCTGCAACAAGACTTCAATTCCCACCTCTACCACCAAGATGCAAACTGGGTTTAGGGCTCCGGTTTCTTTCCGGCATATATGCAGTCACCATTGCCTCTGCAGGGAAAGCAGTCATGCCAGCATTTCAGGATCTCTCTCCTCCCCCTCCCCCCCTCCAAAAAGCTCCAGGCTTATTTTCTTTTGGGTGAGAGAGCAGGGGGTGGAGGAAGCCTCAGTGGACCCATTGTGGGCTAGTAGCTTATCCAAAGCATCATCAGTGAGGAGTTACAAAAGGAGGCGGGCGTGAGGTTACCTTGTTCTGCAGAAGGCCTGTGCTTGGCTCCCTATCAATCATGTCACATCCCTTGTAGCAAATGCACAACTCTGGGGGGGGGGAGGCATTTCATGTGGAGTCTGCTGACAAATGGCATTCTGGTATCAAACAAGTTCCTCAAGTCTGGGCAACCTGGATGGGTTGAAGTCAAATGACAACCCCCTGGCGTGAAAGACCCCTCCTGCACCAAAGATGCCTTGGAACCAGGGTGTCTGCATTTCCCAACCTTCAGAAGGGGTGGGAAGGGAACTGAGGGTGAAGAAAATAAATCCCTTTGTTGGAGGGCTTGAGTCAGCTCCTTCCCACCTGTCAAGAGATGCAGGGAGTGATTCACCTGCTCGCCAAGCAGCCATGGAAAAGGAAGCTTGTTTTTTCTGCTTCCTTCTGCTTTGTTAATATTGAGGAGGACAAGGTGGTAGTAATAGTAGTTGTTGTTGATTTAGGAAGAGAAAAGCCAAGCAAGTATTCAGATGGGAGATCTGCAAGGGATACCTGGGTTGTGATACGGGAACAGGGCGAGCAGCTTGGCCTGGGGGTGGGGGGGCACCGACACTGCTGCTGCTCCCCCTGCAGGCACCCACGCATGATGGGACAAGAGGCAGAAAACCCAGGAAAAAACCAATTTATATACAATCATGAACAATGGATCTTCACGCCATTGGTCAGTTGCGGTTTAATTTCTGTGAAAGAACCCTTGCATAATTTTATGGTTGGGGGTCCCCACCACATTAGGAACTGTATTCAAGGGTCGCGGCATTAGGAAGGTTGAGAACCACTGAGTTAGAGCCATAGAGTTGGAAGGGGCCAGATAGCCATCGAGTCCCACCCCCTGCTCAATGCAGGATCAGCCAAAAGCATCCAGGATAAGTCTCTGTCCAGCTGTTGCTTAAAGATTGCAAGTGAAGGGGAGCTCAGAACTTCCCTGGCCAGCTGATTCCACTGCTGAGCTATTCTGACTATGAAAATCTTTTCCTCATATCTAGTAGGTACCGTTCGACATGTTTAAACCATTACCGCGGGTCCTTTCCTCTGCTGCAAACAGGGACAGTTCCCTACCCTCCTCCAAGTGATAACCTTTCAAATACTTCAAGAGAGCCATCCTGTCCACTCTCAGCCTCCTCTTCTCCAGGCATAATATTCCCAAACTCCTCAGCCTTTCCTCTTAGGGCTTGATCCCCACTCCCCAGGCCCAGATCCTTCTCGTTGCTCTCCTCTGCACCCTCTCCATTTTGTCCATGTCCTTTTTGAAGTAAAGCCTCCAGAAGTGCACAGAAGACTCCAGGGGGGGCCTGACCAATGCAGGATACAACAGTATAAATTGTTCAGGTACTGGCAATACAATTGCGCATTTCTTTTCATGACATGGGCGTTGGTGGCCATTTTGCTGTGAAGCCTAAAGGGTGCAAGATCCCCAGACAAAGCGTGCAGAATATTTTAATTACTACTCCTATTATTATTTTAATTAGCTACACCTAAGATGTCTCCACTGTCAGCAGGAATGGAGGATGATGGCCAGGAATAGCGTAGCTTGTTCTTCTTTGCACACAGAAGGCTTGATCCAAATCAGACCCCTTGTGTGTCTGAACATTCACACTTAAACACAATCACTGGAAGTTCTGCACCAGAGGTTGACTGGGAGGGGGAAAGGGCCCTGGGAAAGGACCATGCCAACCAGTCTGCCCCTGAGAGAAGGAGGAGGTTCTCCCTCTTTGTTGTTGGTGGGGGGGGGGGAGGTTGGGGCTGCTGGCTTGCAGCTGTAAGTTGTGCCCATCCTGCACTAAAGAGTGATGAACATGTAGTATTCACTGTTGCAGGAAGTGGAGATGGATACAAGCATAGAATGCTCCAAGAGGGGACTGGATAAACACATGGAGCAGAGATCTTTGAGTGGCTTGAAGAAAAACAGGAGGAGGAGGAGGACGAGGAGGAGTTGGTTTTTATCTACCACTTTTCTCTACCCGAAGGAGTCTCAAAGCAGCTTACAGTCGCCTTCCCTTTTCTCTCCCCACAACAGGCACCCTGTGAGGTGGGTGAGGCTGAGAGAACCCTGATATTACTGAGGAAGAAGAAGAGCTGGATCTTATATGCCGCTTTTCTCTACCTGAAGGAGTCTCAAAGCGGCTGACAATCACCTTCCCTTTCCTCTCCCCACAACAGACACCCTGTGAGGGAGCTGAGGCTGAGAGAGCCCTGATATTCCTGCTCGGTCAGACGATGATCAGTCAGTATGTTTATTCAGTCGATTGACCCATATAAATAATTCATCAATACAGACTGTAATCCATTGCTTTGGTCAGAGCCATAGCAAGGCCAAGGCTGCATGTGGGGGAACGAGGAATCAAATCCGGCTCGCCAGATTAGAAGTCCGCACTCCTAACCACTACACCAAGCTGGCTCTCTTAGCCACAAGCATAGATGGAACACTCTGTGTCTGGGGTAAGTATACTCTGTCTTCTTGGTGCCGGGGGTGCCCACAGTGGGACAGCTTCTGGAGTTCTGGCCCTGCCGGTGGACTTCCTGAAGGCACCTAGGTTTTGGCCACTGTGCGACAGAGTATTGGCCTGGATGGGCCACTGTCATGAGCCAACATGGATTCTCTTATGTTCTTCTGTCTTAGACAGTGATGCAGAAGAAGAACTGTTTCTTTGTACCTTGCTTTTCTATGCCCAAAAGAGTCTCAAAGCGGCTGACAACCATCTTCCCTTCCTTTCCCCACAACAGGCACCCTGTGAGACAGGTGAGGCTGAGAGAGCTCTGACAGGGCTGCTCGGTCAGAACAGCACTATCAGGACTGCGACTAGCTCAAGATCCACTGCTCCCTAGCATGGCATCCACATAGCACTCAAGCCGTGCTGGAGGAAGGAACAGGTCGATCTGTCAGCCGCCCTGCAGCCATGCTGCAGTCTGCACAGGGTATCAGGGCCTTCCAAGTTGCGTCTGTCCAAAGGGCACCGTGTGTTCCACCCGAAGGCTGGGGAAACGTAGTGTTCCCACTTTGGATGGAAGGAGTTCATCTCCGCTTTGATCTCCCCCACTCTGTCTCCAGATAGCAGCAGGGTGGCGTTCTTGCTCTTCTGCCTAAATTGCAAGTGGCAAAATTGCTCCATCTCACACCACCACACCCCATCCCTGGGCAAAGATTAGTAAGTTGCGGATCCTGCACCCATGCGCAGTCAGAAGAGCCAAGCAGGCTCATTCCCCCATCCCTGATCCTAGGGGAGGAGCATAGGCCCGGTTGCCAAGATATGAGCCACCTGTGCGGGTTGGATGCTGCGCAGGTTAGGAGGTGTGGCTGGAGCCCAGCCAGGTGGAGGGAGAAACTGGTTCCCAGCTGCCTCCCTTCACAGTCTCTGCTGCTCTGAGCAGAGCCAAGTTCCAGGGAAGGAGAAGCTTCTTTTAAGTGAGTCATTGCTCTTTGCCGCTACGCTTCGCATGCTTTCCTTTCTCGACAGACCTTTGCCTTCGCAACTGCTGGTGGTGCTTCTTTCCCCTTTGGTCCCTGCGGTGCAAATGGGCTTCTCCCCCATTACAGACACACAACAACCCTATGAGGTTGGCTGGGTCGAGGAGGTGTGATGGAGAAACGTCACTTCCCTGCCTCCACCTGCCCCGGTCCCTGGCTTTCAAGTCAGGGAAGGGAATCAAGCAGAAAGGGAGCAGGGCACGTCCAAGTCATCCCTCCCTTCTGATGCAAACTCATTGTGTGTCCCCCCCCTCGCCTCTGGCTCAGAAGTGGCAGGGGGCAAAGGGAGCCACTAGATGTTGCTTTTTTGCTATCCCTCCTTTCCAGACTTGGCATCTAGAGCCAACCGTGGAGGAAAATCTTGCCAGAAAACCATTCCTAAAACCTCTGCCTGACGTCTTCCTTTTTCCCCCTGGAAGCATGGAGAAAGGAGACGACGTCATTACCCAGCAAGTTTGCCTGGAGGACGACTTGTATGATGGAGAGTAAGTATTGGGGGGGCCTGGATTGGAGGAGGACTCTCTTCTGACTTGTCTGTGTGTGAGTGTCATGGGACCCCTCTGGAGGAGTCCCTGCTACGTTCTGCAGACAGGCACTCGGGCGACTGAGAAAGATCAGAAAGCACCGTGGCTTGAAGGATAGGCAGAGAGAGCAAGTTCACATTTTGCACCGTGCTGCTCTGGCCACGTTGGCACAAGCCACCAAAGCTGCCGTCCTTCGGAGTTCGGTTCAGAAGTTATATTTCCAAGTGTGTACATGTGCAACGGACGCGTCCTGTTAATGTGTGCCCTTGGATACTAGAACCCTCTGCCATTGGCACACACAGCAGCGGGTGAGCTGTGCAGCTCAGGGGAGAGTGCATTTCGGCATGCGGAAGGCCCCGGGTTCAATCCTCGGGATCTCTGGTAGGTCATGTGAAAGTCCTTGGCGTGAGACCCTGTAAAAGCTACTACTCGTCTGGGTAACCAAAACTGAAAAATTCTAAGTCCTGTTTAGTGTCCAAATCCTTGGAAACCAAAGGAAAAATTCTCTATCATGCATGCGAAACAAGATTCCGGCATAAGAAAGCCTGTTTCGCGATTTTCTTCAGCAGCATTAACCAAATATAGGGACGGAAGCTCTCCATGGCACTTGGCTCCCAGCAGCTTGTGTCTCACCTCTTAACTGCGTGATTTCAGGGGGTGTTTTCTGGTCCCTACTGATCCTCCATGCTGTTCACAAGTTTTGGCTCCCAAGGATGGGGCAATAAACTGGACTTATAATTGTCGATTGATATATTATGGTGTTATTGCAATGTATATTTATGACAGGCTTCCTTGGGAGGTGGTGGGTTCTCCATCTTTGGAAATTTTTAATCAGAGGCTGGAGAGCCATCTGACGGAGAGGCTGATTCTGTGAAGGTTCAAGAGGGTGGTAGGTTACAGTGGATGAGCGATAGGGTTGTGAGTGCCCTGCAGAGAGCAGGGGGTTGGACTAGATGACCCATGATACCCCTTCCAACTCTCTTATTCTATGATTCTACGAATACACAAACTAATTTATTTTGCTGCTGCCTTCTTTGTGTGTGCCTGTTGCTTGAAGAAAACCAAAACTGATGGCCGCGTCATTAATTCATGTGATAGTGAAGGAGTTCCCAGAGCCCAACAAGCGTTTTTAGAAAACGGGCAGGGCCAGGTTGGGCTTTTGCCAGCGAGCCTTCTGATTGGCCCCTGGAAATGGGATTGGCAGTGCAGATTTTTTAAACACGTCGCTTCAGCGGCTCCTGCCACCACAACAAAAAGATTTCCACTGCGGGGCTGAAGATAAGTTGCCAAAGCCATTGCATAGCCAGCTGCACCAATCAGATGAGTCAGAATCCCACAGGGACCGCTGGGCCACAGTTTGAGGCTGGGCGAAAGACATGGAGATGTTGGGGGTGGAGCCGAAGGAGGGCAGGGTTTGAGGAGGGGAGGGACTTCAGTGGGGCATCATGCCATAAAGCAGGGGGCCATAAAGCAGCATTCGCTGGCAGGGGCTTCTGGGAATTGTAGTCCAAGGACATCTGGAGGGCCGCAGTTTGACTACCCCTGCCATAAAGTCTACCTTCCTGTTTTCTTCCCCACCACCACCCCCGTTTTCTCCAGGGTAACCGATCTCGGTCCCCTGGAGATCAGTTATCATCCCAGGAGCTCTCCAGCCAACACCTGGAGGTTGGCAACTCCACCACAGGAGCCCTGCGATAGCATTTAGTCAGGAATATATTCATTTATTTTGCTCCAAAATGTGTGAAGAATTGGCCCTTGCAGAGTTAACCAATATTGTTGTTGTTGTTATTTCAATTTATTGAAATAATAATCTTATTTTAAAGCATCTGGATAAAAATATAAATATAAATATAAATATAATATTATTTTTCAGCATTATTTTACAGCATCTGGATAATACCCCAATAAACCCCCTTAAAACAGACATAAAAACAGAACAAATACAAATACAAAATACAATCAAACCCCCCTGGGGAAGAAGATGCTGCAGCAAAAACTCATCCCATCCCAGTCCTAATAATGCTCTCAATAGTACATCCTGGAGGGGGAGGGCGATAGAGGGTGCTGGTGGAAGAAGAAGAAGAGCTGTCTTTGTACCCCGCTTTTCACTACCCAAAGAAGTCTCAAAGGGGCTGACCATCCCTTCCTCTCCCCACAACAGACACCCTGTGCGATAGGTGGGGCTGAGAGAGTTCTAAGAGAACTGGGACTGGCCCAAGGTCACCCACTTGACTCTATGTGAAGGAGGAGTGGGGGATCAAATCTAATTCTCCGGATCAGAGGCTGCCGCTCTTAACCACAATACCACTCAACCAACAGGGCAGAGCCTTCAGGAATGCATCAAGAGGAATACTTCATCACCAGGAATCTCTGACAGGAGAAGAGAAATGACATTTTCAGCGCTGAAATGCTGGAAGGAATCCAAGCCTGTCAAGAGCCTTTCTTCTCTGACAGATAGCATGTGAAGCGCCTCTAAGCAGATGCAGAATTCTCCCCTCTGAAGGATAACATCTCTGCTTTAATTACTTCTCAGCGATAACAATGAGACCTCATCCTTCCAGTTGCCTAGCAGGACAAAATCCTGCCAAGGTTGAATATATATCTGGCTGGAGGGCAACTCAGTCCACTGCCCCAAATCTTCTCCTCCCCACGGTCATGTGGAAGGGGAGGACAGCCCCTTACACAGCTTGAGACCAGGGTATCTGGAGGACTGTCTTCTTCTCCAATATGTTCCTGCCTGGGAATTAAGATCACAGGAAGAGAACCTTCCTAAATGTCCTACCAGTCAAAGAAGCTCATATGTAAGGTTGCCAGCTCCAGGGTGGGAACCGCTTGGACATTTGGGAAATAGAGAATGAGGAGGAGGGTAGGGTTTGGAGAGGGGAAGGAATTCAATAAGGTATAAAACTATAGAATCCACCTTCCAAAGCAGTCATTTTCTCCAGGGTCTCCTGGAAGGGCAGCAACACCTTGAGATGCCCTCTGAGAGAGAGCTGCAACCCAAATCAATACATTTGGTGTAGTGGTTAGGAGTGCGGACTTCTAATCTGGCACACCGGGTTCGATTCTGCACTCCCCCACATGCAGCCAGCTGGGTGACCTTGGGCTCGCCATGGCACTGATAAAGCTGCTCTGACCGAGCAGGAATATTAGGGCTCTCTCAGCTTCACCCACCTCACAGGGCATCTGTTGTGGGGAGAGGAAAGGGAAGGCGACTGTAAGCCGCTTTGAGACTCATTCAGGTAGAGAAAAACGGCTTATAAGAACCAACTCTTCTTCTAAATTGCCAAGACTGGCTTGTAGCAATGATACTCTGGTTTACCTCCCAGATCCCACACCCATCCCTCCAGAATCCAGGCGGTTCAGGCGAAAGAACATCGGAGACATAACAAATGGAGCTGTGTGAAATCAACAGGTCCTTATCAAGCCTGCCCTAGGACCATTTGTTAGATGGATGGGGGAACACAAGCAGGAAAGGGCACTGAAACAGCGAAGTAATACAAGCAGGAAGGGATGCCACAGTTCACATGGAGAAAAAGAGAGCAAGCCTCCAAACTACAAGCTACAATCCATACTGACTATACGACATACTGACTATATGACACAGGGCAGAAAGGCACTTCTGACAGGCACCCACGTCTACTGTGGAAAGCAGAGGCTTAGTCGGGGCAGCAACGCCTTTTGTCTTTCTGTTGCAGGATGCGAGAGGTGGAGGTCGCCGGTTACCCAGTGCTGCTGGTGAGGGAGCACCTGCAGATCCGCGCGGTGGGGAGCAAGTGTCCTCATGCCGGAGCGCCCCTCTGCAAAGGCAAGCTGGCCAATAGGGGGAAATCCAGTAGGCCTGACCTCTTTCGATTGACACAGTCAAAACTACAGACCAGGAACGGCAGGTGGTGATGATCTGGGAGATTCTCTTGTAAGGGAAGGGTTGACCTCCCATCTGACAGATCCATCCGGGTTTGAGGCCCACCATGGGGCTGACTTCTGGGGAGGCCACAGGCTGCTGTGGGCACACATTTCCCAAATATCATATGGGGACAATCAGGACTTCCAGCAGGGGTTACAGCGGATCCCCTCCAGTACTGACCTTAGCAGAGCTGCTTTTGACCGTCTTTGACCCCCTTCCCACCTAGCTGTCACCTCCTTCTGAATTGCAGGTTTTTTGAAACATGGCCGGTTGCGCTGTCCCTGGCACGGGGCCTGCTTCAGCACCCAGACGGGTGACATCGAAGAGTACCCCACCTTGAATTGCCTTCCTGTTTTCGAGGTGAGCCCAGACTCTGATACTGGTTATGAAGTATGCCTAGGGAAATCCCTCTCCTTATACAAGGGAGCTGATTGGAGGGGGGGGGGAGCAGGATGTCAGATTCCTCGGCATTCTGCCACGTGTTTCTCATTGATTGCTGTGATGTTTCCCAGGGCTGGTTCCCTTCCCTAGTTTGTGCTTTATGGCCTCCACTTCCCACAACAATGCTGTGCTGAGATACTGCACTCCCTTTGACTTAGTTTGCCCTCCTGCGTCTGGTACCCTGATTAGAAGAATGTTTGGTCTCCTTTGAAACCTGAGTCATCACCTTCCCATGGGAGGGAGGGAAGGGAATGTTCCTGTGTTTTATAGATGTGTATCTTTAGTTCTGCCTATTTGCTTGCTGGATGCTTTTGCTTGAGAATAAAGAAAATTTCCAACATAGAAGTTTTCCTGTCTACAAGTCTAGAACTTTGACACCTAAGGATTCTGCACTTAGCTGGTTTGTCCAATGCAGCAGCTGCCGGGCCCCTGAAAAAACTCCTTTCCTTCATAAAGCAGGTCTTCAACCTTAGCCCTGAACAAAGAGCGCTAATTTAGAACCATCCCCAGGGCCTCTGTTCAGCTACAATGCATTCATCTACTATTTCCCTAGCTTAATTCACGGTTTTGCAAGAGGTTTCGTGTCATCAGGGAAGAATTCCATATACCGTGCCACATGTTCGCAAAGGAGCACCTGCTGTAGCAGTAGAATTGGCAACTCTCAGATTTAATGCCCTAGAGGGGTAGATTGAGAGTAGCTTAAGTCTGGGTATTGGAAAAAAACAGTTTGGCTTCTTGTTCTTGGGAAACAGGGCAAGCAGGAACCGCAGAAAAGTGGGTGGGAGGGATTACACACACTCCAGGAAGTTCAGGTTCATTTTTTACCCATTGTAAGGAAAGGTCTGATTATCCACACCAGGCTACAGGGCTCTTTCAAGATGCTGCTTTAATAACTGCAGCACTGAAATGGGAGACTAACTCCTAAAATCCAGCAGCCACCCAGAGCCACACTGGGTACAGATTTTTCTACGGTCCGAATAACACACCCAAATGAGGTCATGAGCTAATTAATCACGGCGCACGAAGTTTGATAAAATTATCCAATCAGCTCAAGGCCTCTGCTTACCTTTAGTCTTGTCCATCTTCAGGCACATGGTGTGTGTGGGGAGGTCTTCCCTGTCCAGGACCTAGTCTGCACACAATAGATAATGCACTTTCAATGCACTTTTGAAGTAGATTTTCCTGTTCTGCACAGGAAAATTCAGCTGCCAAAGCACATTGAAAGTGTATTATCCTGTGTGTGCAGACTAGGCCCAGGTCAGCATCCTGGGACTTTCCTCCTGCATCAGGCAACCTGCCAAGGTACCTCGCAGGTATCTTAGTCTGTGCAAAGTTCCCTCTCTATTCCTCTGACGGCAGGATGCTTTATGTTGTGAAATTCTCCCCCCATCCCCACATTGGTGTTTGCAGGTGACTGTGGAAGATGGGAAGGTGCTTATCACTGCCAGCATAAAGGTACGGACCTCCTTTTATATATATTCGAGCATCATTATCCATTCAATAGCAGCTGTTCTTTTTATGGCAAACAATATACCTGTTCCTGATATCTACCTGTTTTAATGTGGCTTTAATATTCTAACACCTTTGGGTAGGAACATGTCTGTATTTTAGCCATGCTATTTTAATTATTATCTTTGGCTATAATTTTTTAGAGCTTTCGGCTTCTGTATTACCCGGACGGGTCAAACTGACTGAATAAATCTTGATCTAATCTGTTCAAGACGTGCTTTCTTATGGCGGGGGGGAGGGGGCTGTTCTGGTCCCCTCTACAGTAACTGGTTGCGGTAGACTAACTTACTGCTATTCACAGGTTTTACTAAAAGCTCATCCAATCTTAGCTGTATCTACTGCTCAGTGACTTATGCATCTTCATTCTAGTTAGACCTTTCCGGCCCCACCCACTACCTGCCTTTTATGGCTTCAGTGAGTCCAAAAAAGTGTGCATCCACATCAGAGCTTGTACCCAGAATTAAATTTGGTTGGTCTTAAAGGTGCTGCTGGACTGATTTTGTTGGTTGTTCACTGTGGGAGACAGGACGCTGGACGAGATGGGCCCTTGGTCTGATCCAGCAGGGCTCTTCTTACGTTCTTATGAAGGCTTCAGCCTCTATGTTCTGTTGTTGGCCCTCCAGAGGATCTAGTTGGCCTGTGTGTGTGGTAGGATGCTGCATGAGATAGGCCCCTGGTCTGATCCAGCAGGGCTTTTCTGATGTTCTTATGAAGGCCCCAGCCTCTCTGCCCTACCATTGGCCCTCCAGAGAAACTGGTTGGCCTCTATGTGGGACATGATGCTGGACCTAGATGGACCCCTGGTCTGATCCAGCAGGGCTCTTCTGGTGTACTTGGCTAACCTGCCCTGAGATGGCTTTGTACATGGCTTGCTTTCCATCCCACAGGACCTCGCAAGCATGGGCAAGGTGAAACCCATGAGCCAGCGAAACCCGCAGATCAGGCAGGTGGTGCTGCTCCTGGGAGCAGGTGAGGTCCTGCCATCAAGGCTTCCCTTCCTTGGCCCAAAGCGGCTGCTCCAGCTTCTGCCCACCAGAACCACTGCGGAGATCCCCAGCTGCCCATTTCCCTTCTAGGGCCAGCAGCCCTGACGTGTGCCGAGACGCTTCGCCAGGAGGGCTTCACGGGCAGGATCCTCATGACGACAAGGGAGAATAATCTGCCCTATGACAAGACGGAGCTCAGCAAGGTCCAGCAGGGTGGTTCTTGGCTGGGGAGGGGGAACGCAGGAGCTCTATGTGCGCAGGATGGACTGTGGTTGGTTCGTGCTCCCCTGCAGTGCGCGCTCCTGCGCAGGCTGGATCGTCTTGTCTGCCGGTGGCGCTTGCCGCTGGCTCAAAAGGTCTCCTTTCCCGAGACTTGGCCGGCTTGTTCTGAACTATGGTTTTTTCCAGGCGTAAAATGGGCTTCTTTGCCACTTTCAGAAAATGGAAGCCAAGGCGGAGAGCCTTTACCTGCGGTCCCAGAGCTTCTTGGATGCTCACGACATAGAGGTCTGGAGGGAGAGAGAGGTGAACGTTGCGCTTTGCAGCAAAGGGGACTCCGGTGAAGATCGGTGGGTGGTGGGAGACCTTGATCGCTTTGGAGGCAATAAGGTAGGGTTGCCAACCTCCAGGCGGTGGCTGGAGTCTTCCTGGGTTTACAGTTGATTTCCGGGCAACAGAGATCAGTTCACCTGGAGAAAATGTCCACTGCGGACGGTGAGCTCTGTAGGCATTATGCCCCATTGTGGTCTCTCCCTTCCCGCCTTCCTTACATCCCCCAAATCTCCAGCTGTTTCTCAGCCTAGAGATGATAGAAGAAGAAGAGTTGGTTCTTATATGCCACTTTTCCCTACCCGAAGGAGGCTCAAAGTGGCTTACAGTCGCCTTCCCTTCCTCTCCCCACAACAGGCACCCTGTGGGGTGGGTGAGGCTGAGAGAGCGCTGATATCACTGCCCAGTCAAAACAGTTTTATCAGTGCTGTGGGGAGCCCAAGGTCATCCAGCTGGTTGCATGTGGGGGAGCGCAGAATCGAACCCGGCATGCCGGATTAGAAGTCCGCACTCCTAACCACTACACCAAACTGGCTCTCTATTCCCCCCTCCCACCAAAAGGAACAGGTTCATAGCATGAAGGTGCCACTGGATCCTGGCCTATATTAGGAGGCCAAATACATCGGCTGTAACCATTCTTTGAAAAGCGTGACCAGGCCATGGTGATACATGCTCGGATTACATCCAGGTTCAATCCTGGTAATGCGCTCTCTGCAGAGCTGCCGGTGTTTCCAAACACCCAGTACCTATACAATTTTCTGCTAGATGCCTGGCCAAAATGTCCATGTACCTGGCATTTATTTAAAAGCCTGGTGTTTTTATTCCTATTAAACGTCGTTTCATAGCCTGTCTCTAACGTGAGTAATGTTTGAAGACCCATTTTAAGGTGCTCCGTGATTTATGTTGTTTTGTGCTCTGCTGTGTGTGTTTTTAGTGCTGGGTTTTCATCACCTTTTATGATGTTTTCATTATGTTTTATTTGAGAAGCTGCTAGGCAGGCTCCCCGGAGAGGTGGCACAGAAGTCAAGAAAAGTCAGGAACGAGCTTAGGCGGCATTTAGAAGGAAAGTATTGGATGGGCTTATGGAGGAATGGGTTATTAGCCACGATCGCTAGATGGAACCTCCATGTTCTGGGGCAGTGTTCCTCGGAAAGTCCATTGCAGGATATAATAACAAGGCAAGGGCGTGCTGCTTAACTATTGATCCTTTCAGGGGGGGGGGGGGGTTGGCCATTGTGTGGATCAAGTTTGATGGACCATGGACCCGATCCAACACTCTCTCCAAATCCTTCCGAACTTTGGTCAAAAAGCAGGCTAGGAGCTAGGTTGGGAAATACCTGGAGACTTTGGGGGTGGGGCGGGGAGTGACCTCAGTGGAGTATAACACTACAGAGTCCACCCTCCCAAGCAGCCATTTTCTCCAGGGGAACTGATCTCTTCTGTCCGGAGATGAGCTACAATTCCAGAGGATTCCCCAGGTCCCACCTGGAGGCTGGCATCCCTCCTAGGAGCAAGGGACTGGGGAGGCATTGCCATGCTCTCTCTCTTTCTCCCTCTTCCATGGCTGCAGGTAGTTTCTCTGGACACCTCCAAGAAGACGGCACATTTCCACGATGGGTCTTCCCAGGCCTACGACTGCCTGCTCATTGCCACTGGCAGCGAGTAAGTGAGCCTTCTCCCACCTCCCAAACATGGGGAGGGATCCCTTCTTTGAGCCAAGGCGGCCTCTCCGTCCCTGCTGAAAGACAGGCTGCATCACAAGGATCCCCGCTCAGCTGTGCCTCCCTTCCTCAGCCCTGGCCCCCACTCCCTTCCTCATCTCCCCTGTGCTGGTAAAGAGCCTGGTTCTTTGGATAAAAGTTGAGGTGAGATGGCCAGCTCTGGTTTGGGAAATACCTGGAGCCTGTTGGTCTTAACCTTCAAGGCCTTGCATGGTCTGGGCCCTGCATACCTGAGGGACCACCTCTCCGAATATGTCCCCCGAAGAGCACTACAATTGGCCAATTCCAACCAGCTGGTGGTCCCTGGCCCCAAGGAAGTGTACATGGCCTCAGCCAGTGAGGGCCTTTTGGGCCCTGGCTCCCGCCTGGTGGAATAAGCTGCCAGCGGAGATCTGGGGCTTGTCGGAACTGCCAAAGTTCCGCTGGCCCTGTGAGGTGGCCCTCTTCCGCCAGGCGTACAGTTCAGGCCAACGCAAGCACATATTAGAGTTGAAATGGGCAACCCTCCTCTCCTCTCGACCTCCCTCCATCCCTGCAAACCGGGCACTCGGACCCCAATTGCAACTGAGAAATTAGTGGGATGAAAACATTTAATATGTTTGTTTTTTTTAAACCGTGGAAGTAGGGATTTTTACATGCTGTCAGCCGCCCCAAGACGGTTGCTAGAGAGGAGCTGTCTACAAATAAAATAAATGTAAATAAATAAATAATAGGAGCAAGGATTGGGAAGAGGAGGGACTTCCATGGGGGATGAGGCCATAGAGCAAGGTGGCCAAACGGTGGCTCTTCAGATGTCCATAGACTACAATTGCCATGAGCCCCTGCCAGCATGCAGGTGGGGGCTCATGGTAATTGTAGTCCATGGACATCTGGAGAACCACAGCTTGGTTACCCCTGCTGTAGAGTCTACTTTTGAAAGTAACCAGGTTCTCCAGGAGAAGTGATCTTTGTTGCCTGGAAAGAAGTTGTAATCCTAGAATCCTAGAGTTGGAAGGGACCTCCTGGGTCATCTAGTCCAACCCCCTGCACTATGCAGGACACTCACAACCCTCTCACTCATCCACTATAACCTGCCCAAGAGAACTCCAGCTACTTCCCTGAGTCTGGCAACCTAAGCTGCGGAAATGAGCAAATGTGTAGCACCCTGGGCTTTCCCCCTCCTCAACCACGCCCTCTTTTGCCAGTCCCAAGCGTCTCGAAGTCCCCGGCACCAAACTCCGGCACGTGTGTTATCTCCAGACCCCGGAAGATGCCAACAGGATCCTGCAGCTGGCATCCAGCAGGCGGGTGGTGATCATTGGAGCATCGTTCATCGGTAGGAAGAGGAACCTTCTGGCGGGCATGCACGGGGGTAGGAAAGGGCCCATGGGGGACCACACGAGTTTCTCCCCCAGCAGAGACTTGGCTGGAGCCCTGCATGGCCAGCAGACAGCACAGGGCCTCTTCCTCCTTGCCTACCCTCTTGGCCAGATTGGCCCTGATCCTCGGGAGAGGTGAGGCATCGCCGCATCTCTTGTCTTCCATGCGCAGGCATGGAGCTGGCTGCCACCCTGTCGAGCACAGCACGCAGCATCCATGTGATAGAGAAGACCGAATTTCCATACCAAGACGCCCTGGGGCCGGAGGTTGGAAACTTTGCAATGCAGGTGGGGAGCCCGGTGGGGGGAGGAGAGGGTAGATGAGCGCAGTTCACAGTCCCTAGCAATGAACCCTTGGATATCATTCATTCATTTATTCATTCATTCATTCATTCATTCATTCATTCATTCATTCATTCATTCATTCATTCATTCCCTTTGTTAGGCATTTGTCCCACCAGAGACCGCCCCCTCCATGGCGTTCCCCCAAGAACAGATTTAAATGGGTAGCCGTGTTGGTCTGAAGTAGCACAATAAAATCAGAGTCCAGTAGCACCTTTAAGACCAACAAAGATTTATTCCTCAGACATAGTCCTGGAGTTCTGAGGACAGGGGTGGTCCCCCACTGGTCAGGATGCAGCCTCTCGGTCAGTGCCTTGCAGCGGCTCTGCCATGTTGGGGGTGGAGGGACACATTCGACAGCCTCACAACAGGCTAGACTCGGAAAGCCCCTGTTCCTCCCATGGACCATCCCCAACGGGCTCCAGGACCTTGCATGCCCCCTCCTCCTCTGCCAGGAAGCACCGACTTACCCGAGGACTTTCTGAGCCCCCAAACCTGGCCGCATCAAGAGGTGGCCCTAGACGACATGAGTTCCGAATCATAGTCTGAAGGTACCTCCAGGGTCATCTAGTCCAACCCCCTGCAGAATGCAGGAAACTCACAACCACAGTGACGCCAATTCCATGCCCAGATGATCCCCCCAAAAACACAACACCAGAATTCCTGGACAGTCTGGCGTGGAAAAAATTTCCCTCCCGAGGCTGATTCTGTGACAGCTCAAGGGATGGTAGGTAACAGTGGATGAGCGAGAAGGTTGTGAGTGTCCTGCACAGTGCAGGGGGTTGGACTAGATGACTCATGAGGTCCCCTCCAACTCTTTGATTCTATGATTCTAAAGTGGCAATTGAAAAATCAATAAATAAATCGAAAAATCAATAAATAAATCAGCTTTTCCCCCAGCCTTGTACACCTCGTATACATTTTAGGCTAAGGCAACCCTACCCAGAATTCTGGGTAAAGGACGTACTGAGTAACGCCCTCTTTCCTCCATTGCCCAGATGCTCCATCAGCAAGGAGTCCTGTTCTCAATGAAGACGGAGGTGGCTGAGTTCTTGGGTGAACACGGGGAGGTCTGTGAGTCTCTCAGGCTGAGCATCGCCCCAGCCTGCCCAGCTTGTCACTTGTCTTGGCAACGGACAAGGAGCAGGGGCACGTCACAAAGGGGTAGAGCCACAGGGGTTGGCAGTCCTTGTGGGACCATGAGAGGGGCGGCAGGAGCCCCCCAATAACATAAGCTCTCTCGCTTCCTCCCTGCAGGTCACCCACGTCCTTCTAGACAGCGGGCGCCAGATCCCAGCCGACGTGGTGGTGATAGGAATAGGTAAGAAACGGTTAAGAGCAGCGGCTTCTAATCCGGTGAGCCAGGTCCGATCCCCCATTCCTCCTCACCATGCAGCCAGCTGGAGGACCTTGGGACAGTCACAGCCCTGATAGTGGTGTTCACACAGCCTCACAGGGCATGTGTGGTAGGGGGAAGGAAGGGAAGGCGATTGTCAGCCACTTTGAGACTCCTTCGGGCAGTGAAAAGCAGGGTATAAGAAAACAGTTCCTCTTCTTCTTCTAAGACATGGTGGAAGATTTTGAGAGGCAGAAAGAGGGCAGCTTGTGCATAGGGAACAAAGGCAAATCCAGGTGCCGCAGCCCCCCACCTCCACTCCAGGCTTCCACTTTAACCCCATCCTAAAAGAGGAGCAGGGGCTTGGATATGAATTTCCTGAATGGGAGGGGGGAAGAGTCAGCAGTGAGTCATTTTTTCCCTATGATCAAGGGCTATTTAGCTAGAGGGGCCCAAACTTCACCGACACGCATTCGTCCAGGTGGGCAGCCATGTTGATCTGAAGTGACCACAACAAAGGGTGCTTTCACACCCACTGAGAATCACACAGAGCTGGAAGAGACCCCAAAGGATCATCCAGTCCATCCCTCCCACCTTCTCAGGGACTTAAAAATCACACATTCCCCTCTTAAAAAGGACCAACGAAGGAGACTCCACCAACCTCCCAGATTTCATATTCCATCTACAAACAGAAAATGCATCCTAATATTGAAGTGGAACCTCCTTCCCCATGATTTGAACCCATGGCTTGCCTCTAAAGCTGCAGTGAACGAGTTGGGCCCCTCCTCATCATGTCTACCTTGTACGTAGCTAAAGCCAGATATCCTATCACTCCTTCCCCTCCTCTTCTCCAAGCTGCACACACCTGACCCTCTCAACCTCTCCTCCCAAGGCACGGATTCCAGGCCCTCAACCAGCCTAGTCATCCTTCTAAATATAATACATATAAATAAATACTAAATAACGCCCGTTCGGGGTACTTGGGAACTAGTGATTTCACTGTGTGAAATGGGAAAATCCCCTGGCAAACGATCGCTGACGTGCATTATTATTTAGCCAAGTTTAATCCCGGCTATAAGCTTTTGCGCTCTTCTTGGAATGGCACTCGTGTGCTAGAAATCATTCCCACTAGCATTCTGTGCTCTGACCACCAGGGGGTGCCACACACACATACAGCAGCTACAGGGAAGCCAGCCCCTAGAGCTGGCAGTCTCCAGGGAGGAGGGGCAGGACCTATTGGCCAGTACCGGACAGTCACTGCCTCCCCCAGAGGAGCTGCCTATTGCTCCACCTCTTCCCACTGCTCGCAGCTCTCCCAACTGTGCCCCTCCGCCACCCCAGAAAGAAGGGTGGGGAGGAAGGCTATTGAGGACGCTACGCCAGGCAGGTGAGCAGGGCATGGCCTTGGCCGGGGGGGCTGAACATGTCAGTTCTCTCCACAAGCGAGCCATGTCTGCTCCCATTTGCCGCCTTGCCCAAGCAGCCTATTCACTTTACCAGGCTTGACTCTCAACCTTCCTCTCCGTCCTCCCCATGGCCCTTCTTCAGGAGCGGCTGGCTTCCGCAGCTTGTGCCACAAGGCTTGGCATCAAGGGGAACACCCCCTTCTCTGCCTCCCTACCAGGCCTGGCTCCTCAACCCCCTTCTTCTCCTTCCCCGCAGGAGTTGCTCCCAACACCCGCTTCCTTCAGGGCAGCTCCATCGACCTGGACCAGAACAACCATGTTCTTGTGGACCTGGTAGGTTGAGGCCCATGGGGGGATTTGGCCGGGACCCCCAAGCTCAGTCCCTTCTTTCCCAGCGGGGGTGTCATGCTTAAGAGCTGCAGCCTCTAATCTGGAGAACTGGGTTTCATTCCCCACTCCTCCGCATGCAGTCAACCTTGGGCTAGTCACGGTACTCTTAGAGCTGTTCTCTCAGCACTCTCTCAGCCCCACCTACCTCACAGGGTGTCTGTTGTAGGGCGATTCAAGCGGGTAGCCGTGTTGGTCTGAAGCAGCAGCACAAAACCTGAGTCCAATGGCACCTTTAAGACACACAAAGATTTATTCAAGGTGTGAGCTTTCGTGTGCATGCTCTGAGGAAGTGTGCCTGCACACAAAATCTCATGCCTTGCATAAATCTTTGTGGGTCTTAAAGGTGCCATTGGACTCAGATTTTGTTGTTGTAGGGAGAGGAAGGAAAAGGTGTTTATAAGCTGCTTTGAGACTCCTCCAAGAAAAGCGGGGTATAAAGACCACCTCTTGAGAGCCAGTGTGGGGTAGTGCTTAAGAACGAAAGGACTCTAATCCAGTGAACCGGGTTTGATTCCCCACTCTCTCTCCACATGCAGCCAGCTGGGTGACCTTGGGCTAATCACAATTCTCTTAAGAGCTGTTCAAACAGAGCAGTTCTGTTAGACCTCTCTCAGTCTCATCCGTGTTATGGGCAGAGGTAGGGCGATGTGTGTGTAGGTCACTTTGAGACACCTTCCGGTAGTGAAAAGCGGGGTATAAAAAACAGCCCTTCCACTTCTTCTTCTTCCCCTCCAGTTCATGAAGACCAATGTCCCAGGTGTCTTTGCTGCTGGGGACGCGGCCGCCTTCCCTGTGGCCCTGTTCAGCTGGAAGAGCACCCACATCCACCACTGGCAGATTGCCCAAGCACATGGTAGCAAACCCCTCCCCTTCCAGGCTTGGCTGGGGCGAGGGGAGGTCTGCAGTAGGCAAGTCGCTAGACCTTATTGCTGCAAAACTGAACATGCTGACACTGGAGCTAACCGGTAGCACTGCCTGCGGCTTTCTGAAATCTCAACAAAGCCCAGGTTGCAAGGGGCTTCAGGGTCCTGCCCAGGCCAGCCTGTGGGACCCACAGCCCAGATAAAGCCACTCCCCCCCCACACATGACCTCTCTTCCTTCCCCTGCCAGGGCGGGTGGCTGCCCTCAACATCCTGCAACGGGAAGAGAAGCTGCACACGGTTCCATTCTTCTGGACCAAGTTAGGCGGGAAGGTCATCCGATACGCAGGTAACGAAGACGGCAGAGGCAGGTTAGCCTGGTCCCCCCTGGACGAGTGGATAAGGTTGGCAGCTCCTGTTGGGAATCTCTTGGCGGCTTGGGGGGATGAAGCCTGGGGTGGACATGGACCTCAATGGACAGCTGTGCCATAGGGTCCATCCTCCAGAGCATGGGTGGCCAAACTGGCTTTCTGGATGTCCGTGGACTACAGTTACCATGCACTCTTGCCAACATGGTGCTGGCAGGGGCTCATGGTAATTATAGTCCATCCAGAAAGAAACAGTTTGGCTTCCCCTGCTCCAAAGTATTCCTTTTCTCTGGAGGAACTGATCCCTGTAATCTGGAGATGATCTTTAATTCCAGGGGATCCCCCCCCCCAGAGGCTGGCATCCCTAGGGAGAGCAGGGTTTGGGATCCAGAGCAGAGCTATGTTCCCAGAGGGACCCTGGTGTGGCTGGACAGGGACCTGCTTACTGCAGCAGGTCACAGAAGACAGCTCCCCTCCTAGGTGGGCCACCAACCTGCTGCTCCTGCCTGATACCTCTGCATCCTATTTTCACCTTGGCCAACCTGTCATGCTCCATCAGTCTCCTTGGCCAGGCGGGTTACAGAATCTTGGATCAGGAGACCTCATGTCCTTCTTTTGTCACTTAGGCTATGGGAAAGGCTACACAGACATAGTGGTGAAGGGCAAACTGGACGAAGAGAAGTTTGTCGTCTTCTACATTCGGTGAGTGCAGCGTTTCACTGCAAGGGGGTGGATGGGTAGGGAGGGCCCAATGGCTGCTGGCCGAGCCCCTCTCTGGACAGCAGGAGAGAGAAGAAACTGAGCAGGAGACCAAGACTGTAATAGAAGCCACATTGGATCAGGCCAATGGGCCCACCCAGTCCCACCCTCTGTGTCACACTGTGAGCAAAACCCAGGTGCCAATCAGGAGGTCCCCCAACAGGGCCAGAACTCCAGCAGCCCTCCCACTGTGCCCCCCCCCCAGAAGCACCAAGAACACAGAGCACCCCTGCCCCAGTCAGTGTGTTTTGTCTATAAGGTAAAGGTATCCCCGGTGCAAGCCACCTAGTCATGTCTGACCCTTGGGGTGACACCCTCTAGAGTTTTCTTGGCAGACTCAATACGGGGCGGTTTGCCAGTGCCTTCCCCAGTCATGACCGTTTACCCCCCAGCAAGCTGGGCACTCATTTTACCGACCAAGGCTGAGTCAACCTTGAGCCAGCTGCTGGGATTGAACTCCCAGCCTCATGGGCAGAGCTTTCAGATGGCTGCCTTACCACTCTGCACCACAAGAGGCTCGATTTTGTCTAATACCTTGTGGCTAATAGCCTCTGACAGACCACTGTTCCATGTGCTTCTCCGATCCCCTCTTGAAGCCGTCTGTGCTTGTAGCCGCCACCACTTGTCAAGGGAAGACCGGATCCCCCAGGCTGCGGGTCTCTCACGGGAACCTTCTCCTTGCACAGGGACAATTTTGTGACTGCAGTGGCCAGCCTGAATTTTGACCCCGTGGTGGCCATGGTGGCCGAAGTCCTCTACACAGGAAGGCGGATCACCAAGCAGGAAGCAGAGTAAGCGATTTGGGCTGCATGTACACTTCTCCCCCACCCCCCCCCTATTTGTTTTTTAGGAGCATCGGCAGAGCACTAACCCCATGCGGCTGCCTATGCTGGAGACTAACTGGACATCTCTTTTTTAGGAGAATGGATGTGTCAAATATCAACCAATGTACCAGCTCCTCAGGTGGAGACGAAGCTGCCGCTAAGCTGCAATAAATTATTATATTCAGCTGGGATTGGGCTCATTTTTTTTTGTGTGGAAGCAGGAATCAGAGAAGGCATTCCCACAGCCCAGACCCCAGCTCCACTGAAGGGCCAGGACTCCAAAAAAGATTTTCCGAGGAGCCCTGCTGGAACACTCCAGCAATCCGTCCAATCTGATCATCCCATTTTCCTGAACTCAGTGAGGCCGTGGTTCAGTGGAACAGCCTCTGTTCGGCCTGCAGCAGGTCCCATGTTCAATCCCTGGCATTTCCAGTCAAAAGGATCAAGGACTGGCTGACGTGAAAGACTTCCGTCCAAAGACTCTTGGAAAACCGCTGCCAGTTTACCAGTAACATAATAATGTTCTGATTCAAGAGGAGAGCTTCATGGTCTTCAAAGTGTAGCCATGGAAGGAAAACTCAAGAAGTTGAGGCCTTCCCCTGATGTTACTTCCTGGCACTGGTATTCAGAGATTTACTGCATCTAAATATGGAAGTTTTCTTCAACCACCATGACTAGTAGCCACTGCTGACCCAGGGGGTGTCTCTACACTCCTTTCAAGTACATCAGTACATTTAGTTTTAAGGATGTCCAAAGCTGATGCAGATCTATGGCCTTATAGGCAAGCTCTGGTTGCCTTTCTCAATCTCTAAAACAGGGGTGGCCAAATTGTGGCTCTCCGGAGGTGGTGGCAGGGGCTCATGGTAATTGTAGTCCATGCACATCTGGAGAGCTACAGTTTGGCCACCTCTGCTCTAAAAGGACATTGCAGGGCTGGAACAAGTGGAAATGTGTAACCAAACTGAATAAGAGGAGAGGGGTTCATTTCCTAGGATGAAAGGCTGGAATCTGGGATGTTCCAAGGCCGGGGGGGGGGGGGAACGACACTAAATGAAGAAATAAGATCTTGTCAAATTATGTGAAGGGCTGCATGACACAGCCTCTGACCAGGCTAGATACGAGAGCCTTGTTCCTCCCATGAAAATCTCCCTCATCTGCCAGGAAGCACCAACTTACTCGGGGCCTTCCATTCTAAAAACTAACTGAATGCAAATTTCCACTTCTGGAAGTAACCTCACCGTCTTAGGGTCTCTTTTTCGGTGGAATGGCAGCACGTCAGTGTTTGAAAGAAATACATTTCGGCCCGGAAATTTTAATTCCCCCTATTTGGCTGAGACAGCCAGAAAACAGCAATCCCCCACTTTTGTCAGCAGAGGGCGCTCCAGCCCAGGCCATAGATACGTACCTTGTGCTCTACACAGGAAGGGGGTTAACTTAGTTGGATGAGATGGGTGGGGGCAAGACAGAGACGAAGGCAGTCCCTCCCCCGGACAGGGCAGTGCAAGGCCCTCCTGACTAACTGGACAGGCAGCCCGCCGGGTACCGCTCCCTCCACCCTCTGTACTTCCTCATAGGCACATGATAGCTGCAGAAGCACTGGGAGTCAAGCACAAATCAGGGAGGGCTGAAACCACCCTGGAGGCAGCTGCCTTGCATTGGGGGGGGGGGAGCAGAGATGCGACCAGCTGAAGACCTTCCCACCCTTCCACCACTGGTCCCACTTGAGAAGCTCCTGCGGCCCACACGCCACCCAGAGAATCCACAGCTGGCAGGAGGAAGGAAGAAGGCCTAGGCAGCTGGCCATTTCAAGTCCCAGTGACAGTCTTCAAGATAAGTGTTTTATTGTGACAGTATAGGAAGGGCGTGGCGCTCCTTCGTCAGAGGCACAAAAGACGGACTTCCGAGTTGACCCACGCATTGATATAGCTATTGAAGGGGGGGGGGGAGGGGTCCAAGGGCCGTGAAATGCCAGCAAGCCGGCAGGCCTGTATCACCTCCATGCAAGGCCCCGGTGTCCATGAATGCGGTCCAACCATGTCTCACTCGTGGGAATGGGCAAGAACGAAACCTTTGTCCAGCGGCCGTGGGCGAGCGAGCTTCTGGCTGCCGCTCATTCAGTCCCAAACGCATTCTGGAGCCGATCTCTGAAGTCCTTGGGTTGTATAATGGCGGCCAAGCACGCAGGATCCGGGGCGGATGCCCAGCGAGGGAAGAGGCCTTTGCCCCAGGGCACAGCGCTCCTGGCATCCTCTGTGAAACGCCTGCAGGCCAGGGGAGGGACTGCCTGTGTCCTCCAGAGGAGGCCCCCCAAAAGAGAAGCTAAGCAAGCCCCCTGACACACGCATAACCTTCCCTCTCAGGCAGCACGCCCTTTGCAGCAGCCAGGCTTTCAAGCCCCCACCCCCCAGGCCGAGACCTCTGGAAGGGAAGGAAAACAGAGACAGCCACTCCGGAGCTCAGTGGCTAAGCACATTTAGAGTTTTATCCATGCAAGGCCCTGACTCGATGCCAGGCATCGGCCCCAGCAAGGCCCCTTGCACAACAGCCAGGCAGGAGCCCCCCTCCTCCCACATAAGGCCCAACTCCACCCCGGACTGCTGGCGGCGGGGCCTGAAGAGGAAGGCTCCAGAGCTCTCAGCCAGTCTAAGCAGCGGCCCTGAGCTCCAGGCAAGAAAAAGATCATGTTTCTCAACCCAGGAGATCCCAAGGGGCGAGATGCCAGGACACCAGAAGGTCCAGCAAGAAGCTCTGCAAGAGAAATCTCCAGCTGGCCCACCCCATGGCCCAGGCAGCTCTGGTCGAGCCAAATGGCCCACTGGACAGGTCAGCTCTGCTTGAGCAGGGTATAGTCAAGAGCCCTCTGGCCTGCCTGGGAGTAGAGCTGACTCGGAGCTGGCTCACTTGTTGCTTTGTGCCCAAAGCCCCGCAATCCTTTCCCACCCTGGCAGAAGGGTAGAAGCCTAACCCTTCCCCAGGTAAAGGGGGCACCAACAAGGGGCACCAGGAATGTCCCACTGCTTGTGTTTTGCAAGGCTCTTGAACAGCCCCAGCTCTTTCAGGGAAGGAGGGGAGGGGGGTCCAGCCCAGGGCTGTTTGGGGACAGGCACTCAAGACACTGAAGGTTACAGGCAGAGCACAGGGGTGCCTTTTGGAAACCTCCCCGAAGTTAGGAGCCCCTGGCTTGCGCAGCAGGCAGACACACATACACAGGCACCAGCAGGCACCCTCTACCCCAGAGGAGGTCTGGTCCTTCCCAGCCACCCAGCCACCCACTCCGAGCCGTCCGACTCACCTGTCTGCCCGGCCGGCCTAGTCCGCCCCGTCCAGTCGGCGCCGAAGAGAGCGGCCACGGGCCACAGTTCTTCAACTGGCAGCTTTAGCGGCTCGGAGGGACATAAAGCATGCCACTGAAGAACTGCGGCCGGGTAGCCCGGAGGAACAGGCCGACGACTCCCGCCGGAGGGGAGGGGAACGGAGCCCAAACGCCCGGCCGCCCGCCCCCGCCGAGCCCTGGCCCCGGCCCCAGGCGACCGCAGCCGCCCTCGGGCTTCTCGCCCCCCGGCCCGAGCTGCTGCGACATCGCCGGGCCCAGCGGCCCACGGAGCCGGGAGAAGGGCCGCCACTTACCCTCCGCCGACGGTGGGGGGTCGGCAGGCGGCCCGGGCAGGCGAAGGTGGCCGGCGGCGGCGCAGTCCGCTCCGGCCGGGCCAAATGCCGCACATTCCAGGCGCGCCTGGGACAGCTGCTCCGCATTCCAGCCGTCTGCCGGCCCCGCGGCGTCTGAAGTCGGATCCAAGGGCGGGCTCCGCCCCCGCCCGCCTTCCAGCCCGGGGATCCGAGGCATGAATCAGCAGCTCCCAGAGGCCCGGCTGTGCCTTGGCTCCGGCCGCAGGGAGGCTCCGTCCTTGAGCCGCGGGCTCCGGAAGGGCGGCCCAGAAACTTTTCGTTCGCCCCGTCCAGCCGGGCTGGCTGCTTGGCAGGCTGGCACAGAGAGAGCGAGGGAGGGAGGACCCGGGGCCGGCAGCGAGGCCGCCCCGCTCGGCACAGGGGCGAAGGGAGCCTGCGGTCGGCCCGGCCGTCTGCTCTGCCTCCGGCGAAGCGAGCGAAGCCGGGCGGCGGCCAAGTTTCCGCCCCCTCGGCGCCCCTTCCGCGGCCCCCGGTTGCATAACCAGCGCCGCCGCCTGCTCCTTGGCCCGGGTCTGCCACGCGGCCGGGAGGGCTGGGGCTCCGCGAGGGGGGAGGGCCGCGCTCGGTTGTCCGCCGCCGCCGCCCGGCTCGTCTTCCCCGCCTGGTGCTCCGTCTCCTCCGGCACTCACCGGCTCTCGCCGTCTCTGATCACCTGGCTGCCTCTGCCGCTGCCCAGGCGCGCCTCCTTCCGATTGGCAAGCCAGCCCGACCAACCAGGCGCCCGCGAGGGCTGGCTTTGTAACCGCCCTCCTCCCCATTGAGATAAACCTCGAGAGGCCATTGACAGAAGGGGCGTGGCTTAAGAAAAAGCAGCTGCGTTCGCGAGGCGCGCTGGGAAATGTAGTCCAGGGGGGGCCTTCTGCTTCCCCCCTCCCATCATGCCCCGCGGACTGTGAGTTGGCATTTTCAAGGGAGGGACACTAAGGGCTAGTGATGGCAACCGGGGAGGGGCGTCGCGAAGATGATTCCCAGTTTCCGCGTCGCTGTTAGAGATTTATTTTCTCGCAAACTGGTGGAAAAGCGGGTCGCATAAAAATGCTGCGCAGGAGCGGGTCGGCCGTCGCTCTCTCCCTGCCGCCCCCCCTCCTCCCGCGCACTGCAGGTTGAAGAACAAGTGACGCAACCAAGATTCCGAGAACTTTGTTGCAAACTGCTGCAGCCAATCAGAAGTGACTGGGCCTTCAACAGAGCGCCAATCAGAGAGAGCCGAGGGGGCGCGGCCAGGGGAACTCAGCTGAACCCAGTGACTTGGCAATCCTTGCCGGGCGGGCGATGACTGTGCAAATTCTTTAAAGGGCCAGGCGCGCCCTCGGCGCTTCAGCGGCGGCGACTCCTCCTGAAAGCAAGCAGCAGCGGCGCCGCTCGACGCTACTCTCTGAGCGTGTGCAGAGGATGCGGGCTCTGCTTTGGAGCCCCTTTGCTCCCCGACGGGGAAACTGCGACGTTTGACGGATGGAGGTGCTCTGAGCATATGCAGAGTGCCTTTTCTGCTCCGTAGATGTCGCCTCCGCCTACCAGTCTGGCTCCAGAACTCCGGCTTGTTAGGCCGACAGAGGCCGCCTTGCAGAGAAGAGCCCCCCTCCCCGCACAGCATACCGCTGCCGGGTTGCCCTTCGCCCCACTAAGAGCTAAGGATGCAAAGCAGCAACAGGGCACTCGGGGGACCAATCAGCTGTTTCCACATCTCGGTCACGTGACTGCCACCAGCGGAGGAGCCGCAGTCGCTGGGGTGGGGGGCGGATGGAGGCGAGCGCGTAATTTTTTCCCCGGGGGAGCGCCGGGGCTGGCTCTTAAAGGAGCCGCGCTGCAAGGGAGGGGGCTGCTTTACCCGTGCAGCCCGGCTGATCGATTGAAGTACTGGAGGGAGAAAGTTTGAGGCTCAGGGAAGTCGCAGTCACCGGCCTCCCTCCAGACAGCTTCAAAGGGAAATTCCAGCGTGAAGAGGCAGAAAACAGAACTCATCAAGAAATGTCCCTGCGTTGCCCAAAACCAGCTCGGACAGCTGTTGATTAGTTCAGCAAAACTTTTGTGTTACTATTATTTAGGATTAGGACCCCCTACTGGAAATGGCCTCTACTTCAGACTGTATATAGATTTCTCACACTAGTGTTACCCAAGTGGGGTTGTTTGCTTGGTGTGTCCAGGCCAAATGAAGAACGCAACAGGGAGATTCCAGAAATAGAGATTTATTGCAGAAACATGGTCCATAAGTATCAGAATACAATGCATAAAACAACAGAGCAAGATTAACAGCACAATAGCTCCATGTTCTGTATTTTTCTTTTCATTATAACTTTAGAAATGGATATAATTTAGTTCATTTATTTAGTTCCTATGTATTTACTGTGTTCATTTATACTCCATCTTTATCGCCTATTGGAATGTAAAGCAGGTTACAGCCCCCTCTCCTGTTCATTTATATTTTTTATTTAAAGCATTTTTATATCACATGCCCATCCAATTGGGATCCACAAAGCAGTGAATATAAAAACAAACAAAATATTTTTCAAATTAATTTAAATACATCAACATACAGCACTAGGAGTGCAAAAACATGTTAGTGGAGGGAGGCTAATGAAAGTCAGCCGTAGAGATAGATGAATCTCCCTGGAAGGCGAGTATAACAGTTCTGGTGCCATCACAAAGAAGGCCATTTCTCACGTCATTCGCCTGTCGTGCCTCAGAAGGCAGGAGCAATTGAAGCAGGCCTCTGAGAATGACTCAATTTGGTGGGTCATCCTCACAACAACCCTGCAAGGACGGTTAGGCTAGGTGACTAGTCCCCCAGCAAGCTTCCTTGACTGAGTGGGGATTCAAATCTGGGTTTCCCTGATCCTGTTGGGACACTCTTAACTACTACATCATACATAGGAGACCTGGCCCTTGGGTTTAGGAACGGTTGAATGAAATCAGAAGTTGGACATTGCAAGATGAAGCTCATGATTTCAAGGTGCTTCCATGGATCAGCCCCCCCCCTCATTTTAAATGCCTCTGGCATTTCCCAACCTGGAGCTGGCACCCCTAACTCTGGGGCCAGATCTGGTGCAGGAGGGTCTTCTATTGGTGCCTTGAAGGCATCCAATGAAGTACAGCTTTGGCTGCAGTCCATCCCTGTTTGCCTCCAAGGTGGCACTGAATTCCTCTTTGCTTTGCAGCGGGACTCCCCCCAGCCAATGGGCAGAGTTTTCTGGACTTGCTGCTCCCTACGTTTGCCAGCCTCCAGGTGGGACCTGGAGATCTCCCAGAATTACAACTGACCTCAAGATGACAAAGATGAGTTTCCCTGGGGCAAATCGGGTGCTTGTGAGGGTGGAATCTATAGCATTACACTCTGCTAAGTTCTGTCCTTTCCCCAGAGCCTACCAGATCCAGCTTGGTGCGGTGGTTAAGAATGGTGGCCTCTAATCTGGAGAAATGGATTTGATCATCACTCCTCCATATGCAGCCAGCTAGGTGCCCCTGGGCCAGTCCCAGTTCTTTCAGAGCTCACCTAGCTCACAGGAGAGGAAGGGAAGGCAACTGTGAGCCCCTCTGAGATGCATGAGGCCTGCTGGGCGCCCTTGGGCCAGTTCTTTCAGAGCTCTCTCAAGCTCACCTAACCTCACAGGGTGTCTGTTATAAGGAGAAGAAGGGAAGGTGATTGTGAGCCCCTCTGAGACATATGAGGCCTGCTGAGACACCTTGAGCCAGTCCCAGTGCTTCATGAGGTCTCTCAGTCCCACCTACCACACTTGCGTGAGGGTAGGCCCCTGTAAGCGACTTTGAGACCCTCTTGGGGAGAAGAAAGTGGGGTACAAACAAGGAGTTCTTCTCAAATCCCCTTTTCCCCAGGCTCCACCCTCCCAGTCTGCCAAACTGTCCCAACCCAGAGCTGGCCATCTTGCCTCCCACCCTTCTCCCCACTCCCCTGCCACTTCATCTCACAAGCTCTCAACCTGCCCCCCCCCCCAAAAGCTGGGCTTGCAACCAACCCAAGCGGCAGGTGACCCATGCAGGAGGAATGTCAACCGCCCACCCCTTCCCCCCCGCCAGAGGGAGCGTGCCAGGCGTCCGAACTCTGCAGCAGGAAGAGCACGTGGGGAGGGGGGGCTCAAAGCCAAGATCAGGAGCCTTTCCCCCCATGTCGGAAATGTTGTTTGCATCCCCCCCCACCCCCCTCCCGTGTTTGGTGCTAATTCCGCTGGCTCAGGAAAGGCACAATGAGCTTGCCCGGAAAAGGAGAGCGAGTCCTCCTCCCGGGTGGGGGGGTGGGAAGGCTTTTCTTGGGCCAAATCCTGTTTACACATGTCCTCCGTCGCTGAGCCCTGGTGAGATGGCATTCAAAAGGAAGCCTGATGCAACCACAGATAGGCCTGCGAGGCCTGGAAGGGCTTCGCTTTCAGACATTCCTGGGTGAGTCACCCGAAAGGCTGCATCTCATTTCCTGGCACAGCAGGGCCGCAGCCACTGGGGCACGGACGAGCCAGACCTTCCCAGCAACACGGCTCAGCCCGGCCCTTCCTGACTCACCAACCCCCCTTCCCTGCTTGGCCCCAAGGCCGGAGATCTCCTGCTCCACTGATGGAGCAACAGGGTCCAGGAAAGCAAACGAACAGCTCTGCCTATGAATGGGGTTGAATCCTGGCCAAAGGGCAGCAGCAGGAGGGGGTGGGGAGGCGAGATGCCAGCCCAGGTGGCATTTGGGGAGGGTTGCCACTGGAAACGCAGGTGCCGCTCACAGGGCTTCTGTGTAAGCAGGAAGACATGGTATTTGTGAGCCCGGCTGGGAAATTCCTGGAAATTTGAGGGTGGGGCCTAGGAAGGGAGAGGTTTGCAGAGGGAAGGGCTCTCCAGGAGGTTTGATGCCACAGAGTCGGCCCTCCCAAACAGCCCTCTTTCCCCCGATCTCTTGTAATTCCATACCTCCAGACCCCACCTGGAGGTTGGCAAGCTTCCAAAGAAGGCAGCCCGTCATTTGAAAATGCAGCCTGGAGGTGGTTTGCCCTGAAATCCCTGATGCGTCACAAGGGGCAAGGGGGTATTCCTACAGGTTCTGCGCATGCTCAGAGGCACTCTCTTCTCTGGGGAGCAAGGGAACTTCTTCTCTGTATACAAGAGAGAGAAGGAGAGAGAGATCAAGACCAAGGACCTGGAAAGAGACGCCAAGGTTGGCCTGACGTCTTGTCAGAGTGTCCCGCTCGGTCCCAGGGAACCTTGGCGTTGCCTAAAAAGGGCATCGGCCAGCCTTCCCGATCGCCAGCCAGCCCTTCCTCCGCTCTCCGTGGTGGGATCCTTTAAGAGCAGCTGTCTCATCAGCTTGGCTTTTCAAATGCCAGCTGACAGCAGGGCAGGGGGGTGGGGGTGGCGGTGGGGCTGACGTGGCTCTGACCTCAGCAGCCTTTGCCCGTGAAGGCAGCTCCTGTCATTCTAGCCCCGGGGACAGAAATAACGGCAGCCATGCTATCTATAGGCACCTGCCCAGGGCACCGGGCCGGGCCTTACGTAACTCACATTGCTGCCCTTGGCAAACCCTGGGCACTGGCCCAGCTCCACCTGTCCCCACTTAAGGAGACTGCAACCCGCCCCCCCGCCCCCAACACGCACATGGAAAATTCCCCATCTTGAGGCCACGCGCAGCTGTGTTTTTCCCCAGATCTGTTTGTCAGGCACAATCTGAACAGGATTCCCCCTTAGGGGGAAGGTGCAAGAAAGCAGTTGTGCATTAGCAGCCTAAGTCTGGCCACCTTGTTCTGTCTCGGGGCAGCCAGCCTTGGGCCTTTGCAGCCGACCTGTTTTGGTTTCGGTCAGCGATTCTTTGGAGAAGGCATTTCGCCGAAAGACAAGCTCTAACCCAGCTTTTCTCAACTATTTTTACTGTTGAGAAACCCCGGAAAAATTCTTCAGGTTTCAAGAAACCCCAGAAGTGTCACAATTGTGCAGAATATGGTTGGGAACCAGAGCTGTGGACATGCCCATTTGCCCCCCCTGACCCTCTTCCAGACCCTTCATTGGCCATTGGGTGGGAGGCAGGTCATATATGGTCATACCAATCATTTTTATCTTTAAAATATATTAAAACCAATGAACTCCAACCGATTTGGGAAATCCATCAAGAAACCCCAGTGTTTCATGAACCCCTGGTTGAGGAAACCTGCTCTAACCAGTGGCTTTTTCAACTTTGATTGTTGTATTCTTCGGTCATTTTTGGTTACTATTCTGAAATTATTTGACCACTGGGCTGTTTGGCCTCCGGGTAGCAGTTGAGCCTTAATAAACCAATGACCACTGGCCTCCCCATTCAGACTCCACTGACCTCAAATCTCTCTTTAATTCCCCTGTCTTTTCCCATGATACAGGAGTGGACAACTAGTCGATTCCTGTTTTAATTGCTGTCTTAATACTTGTGTTTTAATGTAGTTATTTTAAATTTCTATTGTATATAGCAGCCTTCCTTGACCAGGGTTTTGTGAAACCCTGGGGTTTCTTGACTGCCCTCGAAGGGTTCCCTGAATGGCTGGGAGTTGATTAATTTTAATATATATTTTAATATTTGTTAGTTATCATGTAATATGGCCATATATGGCCATGACTACCCACCCATCCCTCCCCAAACGGCCAATGATGGGCCTGGAGTGGGTGGGAAGGGGAGGGGCCCCAGGTGGGCGTGTCCACTGCTCTACTTCCCAACCAAATTCTGCAGGATTGCACCACTTCTGGGGCTTCTCGAAGCTTGAAGAACATTTCAGGGGTTCCTCAGTGTTAAAAGAGCCGAGAAAGGCTTGTATATAGTTGTATATGTTTATATCCCATTGCAACCTGCCCTGAGTCTTACAAGACAGAGCGGAAAATAACAATATTGCTGCTCTCTAGGCAATGCAGCCCAGTTCACATGACGGAAAGGGCTACTCGGAAAGATGGACGTTCTAGCCCTTCGAAGTCCCGCCCCTCCCATTCCTCAGGCTCCAGCCTCAAAACCCCTAGGTATTTCCCAATTGGAAATCCAAATTCGCCTTCCCAAACCCTCATGAAAAATTCCCGGTCCACAGAGGCCAAGGGTGACTTGCCCAAGGACTTAGGCACCTATGGCAGAGGCAGCCTAGCTCCACCCATAGCAGGGCCCTTCCAGCCTGTTGCTCCTTCTGGCCTATTCAGGGAGCCCTTTTCATCTCTTGCTGGCCTTGCTTCCCCCAAAGTGGAGCCCCAGCTGTCCCAGGCCCGGTTGCCAAGATCAGCAAAACAAGGGAAGCGTTCCACCGAATGGGAGCACCGTCAGCAAGGGACGTTTTTCAGAAGAATTTCTTTTTGCTGACTTCGCTCTTGAAGTTTGTGCACTGCCTGGTGCACCACTGCAGGGAAAGCGGCTCAGAAGGCTTTTGAACTACACAGAAACCTGCCTGCGTCTTTCTGAGCCAGCTGGAAAGCCCCTGTCCTTTCCGATCCGGCCGCATGCGCCATCTGCTGGTCAGAGCTGCTTGCTACACCCAGGGGCTTGAGACTGCGGGGGAATACCCCCTTTCAAGACGGAGTCTGGCTCGCCCACCTAGGGATGCCAACCTCCAGGTTGGGCCAAAAAAAACAGGAGGCTGAAAAATTTATTGTAACAGCTCCGTGAGTCCACCGAAGAAGCAAATCAAAGTGTGCCAGATCTTCATGTAGATTACAGTGTGACATTTAAGACCTTTTTTTATAAGAAGTGCTTTGTGAGTAAAAATCCTTTACAAATGTTCTAATATAATTTTGTGAAGGGAAATGTGTTGAACGTGTATGGGTTGTGCACAGAGCTTGCTAGCACAATGATTTGTGGTCTATATTGTGTTAGCTTCCAGCTGGGGCCTGGGGATCCCTTGGAATGACAGCTCATTTCTGGGAAAGAGAGATCAGTTTCTCCAGAGAAAACCGCCACTTGGAAGTCCTTCCCCTCCGTAAGAGCCAGCGTGGTGTTTGTGGTTAAGAGCAGAGGCCTTTAATATGGAGAGCCGGATTTGATTCCACATTCCTCCACATGCAGCCAGCTGGGGAACCTTGGGCTTGTCACAGTCCTGATAGGGCTCTTTTCACAGCAGTGCCATCAGAGCTCTCTCAGCCTCACCTACCTCACAGGGGGTCTGTTGTGGGGAGAGGAAAGGGAAGGTGATTGTCAGCCACTTTGAGCCTCTTGAAGCCTGCTGGGTGACCTTGGGCCAGTCATGGTTCTCTCAGAGCTCTCTCAGCCTCACCTACCTCACAGGGTGTCTGTTGAGGGGAAAGGAAGGCGATGGTCAGCCGCTCTGACACTCCTTTGAGCAGTGAGAAGCAAGTTGAGCTGAGGCTCTCGCAATTTCTATTTTATAATGTTATTGTTATGATCTTATTATTGTTATAATGTTATTACTGTTACTGTTACCATATGTTAATTGTATCTTTTCCTGTTTTCTATAAACCGTCCTGAGTCCTCAGGGAGGGCGGTATATAAATATAATAAATAAAATAAATGAATAAGGTAAAAAAACAACCCTTGTTCTTCTTCTAAGCCCTGCCCTCTGCAGGCAAAACCTGGAGCTGGCACCCCTATGCCCAGCTACCAAGGCCAGGGAGTCAAGTGACTCAGATGAAGGGGGCTCCTTCCATCTTGAAGCCCCAGGAAATGCCCTGCTCGGCCCCCCGTTTCAAGACATCCCGGCCCTCCAATCTGTGCTCATCTCCATCCAACAGTGCCGTGAGTCAGGCTTCCTCCGCTGGGCCCAGCAGAGGAAGCAAATGGAATCCCTGCTCTCCTTATATGTAACGGTTGAGGGATTCACGTGTGCAGTCATGTTGGCCAGAAGCAGCAGAACAAGGAGACCAGTGGCACCTGGAAGACCCACAAAGCTTTATTTAAGGTGTGAGCAAGAAGTGTGCATGCACACATCCTTCCACACAATTTCATTGGCTGAGGAAGTGTGCATGCACATGGAAGCTCACACTTTGAATAAAACGATGTTGGTCTTAATGGTGCATGCCCCTGGTCCGGAACTTTGAACAAGATGGTATCATTGACCTCCTGAGGACCCCACTATGCCAAATGTTCCCCAAGGAGCTGGCCCCAGAGAAATGGAGGCGAGCGCTGGCAGTATAAAGACGCTCCCCTGAATATCCACGGTTTAAATACAGACAATGGGAGAGAATTGTCCTAGGCCAAGAGTTTTGGTTCCAGCAGCAATCTCCAACCCCCCCCCCCTTCCCGTGTCTTTTACAATGAAAGCGTTCGGGCGACTGGCAGGTGAGACGGAAATGAGCTCTGCACGTGCTCAGAGAAACTGTTTTTACATTATAAGACGCCCCTTTTCCAGCCGTCTTGGTCCTCCTGGGCAAGGGTAGTCAACCCAAGCAACTGCTCGCAGGGGCTCATGGGAACTGTAGTCCACGGACATCTGGAGGACCACAGGTTGACTACCCCTGCTCCTGGGCACTGGCCAGAACGGAGACATCCGAGGAGAGACAGGATGTCCGACTCCCGGCGGGAGGGGGGAAGCCCGGCCCTGATTTCGTGCCCGGGTTGGGAACCTTGCAGACGATGCCAGCGGCATCCCAGGCTGAGAAGCTCCTAGCAATTTGGGGAGCAGCCTGCGGAGGGCAGAGACCCCAGACTAGGGTGCATTTGCACGAGCTACGGAGCTCTGCTTCGCCTCCCCAACATCCTCCGTTCTTGCACAGGGTCCCCCCTCCAAAGCTTCCGTGTCCTCCCGGGGAACTGATCTCCGTGGCCTGGAGCTGAGCCGGCATCCCGGGGGATCCCCAGGTCCCGCCTGGAGGCTGGCATCCTTCCTGTGCCAGAGATGTTTCCGCGCTGCCCGGATCTCCCACCCGGGCGCCCCCGCCGCAGAGGCGTCCTCCCGGGGCGGAGACCCTCCCAGCCACGTGGCGCTTGTGTCTGGCCCGGGAAGCGGCGCCACGTGACCGGCGGCATCAGCTGATGCAACATGGCCGGGCCCGAGCCGCCGCCGCCCGGGCTGGAAGCCCTCGCCCTCTGAGCACGTGCAGAGGGGCTCCCGCCGGCCAACCGGTGAGCCCTTGGGGTGGGCCGGGGGGGAGCGGTCTGGGGCTCGGGGGGCCGCCGGGCGCAGCTTTCCCCCCGTGGCGCTGCCACCCTGGGACTCCGGGGACTCCGCTTGTTCAAGGCGCCCCCTCCCCAAACGCCCCTGCCAGCCCTACGCCCCCCTCCTCTCCCGTCCCAGGTTAGCCTCCCCAGAACTTGCTCGGCTTTCTCCTAAAGAAGTGTGTGCACCGGGGCATACGCAGAGTGCCCGTCCCTTTGCTCTCTGCTCCGGGTAGGGCTGCCAGCTCTGGTTTGGGGAATTCTGGCGGATATGGAGCCTGGGGAGGGCAGGGGTCTCGACGGGGTGCCTTGGCTTAGAGTCGTCCTTCCAAAAGCAGCCATTTTTCTAGAGAACCGAGCTTGCTTATCTGATTGACTGCAATAGTGGGGGATCTCCAGGTGCCACCTGGAGCTTGGCAACTTTAGCTCCGGGTAAGGGGATTCTTTTGCAAGCCATGGAGCAAGACTCTGGAGGGGACCTCTGAGTGTGTGTGGCGTGAAGTTTGGGCAGGGGTTGTGGGCCCTAGGTTTGAACCGTGGCTCAGCCATGCAGCTCCCTGCGTGACTTGGGTTTCTGTCAGTCTAACCTACCTTGCAGGGTGGTTGTGAAGACAAAATAGAGGAAGCTGTGTTGGAGCTGCAGGAAAGGGTCATGTTTTGGCAGGAACGCTTGTTCTTCCCCATAATTCTGTTTCAGTTCTCACCAAGGCTGCAGGAGCCCTCTTCCTGCTCACGAGCCCAGAAACTTGTATTTTTGCAAAAAAAGTCACAGTACTCTGATTTCAGTTTCCATCCCAGGTACAGAGTTAGGATGCCCCCACAGCCCTGGCTGTAGAGCACAGTGGAATGGGGAGGTGGGCTGTAGGGGGTAGGGACGGATTCCGAGCCACTTTCTTGGGCCAGTTCAAAAATCCCAGTCTTGCTCCTTCACCTGAAAAGTCTGCAGAATGGCAAACAAAAGCTTAACACCATATACTGCTTTTGAAAAATGCCTCTTTTAAAATGAAAATCACTGCCCTATCATGAAAGTAGCAGAGAAGCTAAGAAATCAGGAAGCTGGAGTGAATATTCTAACGCCCCCAGGAAAGGCCTGAAAGAATGCGTAATGTCTGAAGGAGGAAGAGGAGAGCATGCCATTGAGTCACAGCCATGGGATTCTTCAAGCAAGAAGCATTCAGAGCAGTTTGCCATCTTCCTTTGCGTAGCAACCCCGATCTTCAATGCCAGTCTGCCGTCCAAGTACAGACAGCTGCTGGCCCTCCTTACCACCCATGCCCTGAAAAACCCCCAAACTTGGCTGATATCACCTTTGAGCTGGATGCCAAAAAGGAAATCTGTGAAGTGCCATTTCGGAGAAGGGGATTTTATAAGAGGGGGCAGCCACCTGTCTAGCATGGGAAAGCAGGGAAGGGGGTGCCTCTCTGACTGTCTCCTTGACTTTCTGTCTCTTCTGCAGGAAATGATTTGAAGCGCCCCCACCCCACCACAATGGAGAACCTCCTGGAGCAGGTGGAGAAGGACCTGGCCATCGACCGCGGCCAGCTGGCTCCGGCCTCGGAGGGCGCTCACGTCATCGCGTTGGTGCCAGCGAAGTGGCTGGCGAGCCTGAAGGACCGGGGGCTGTTGCCCAGCCTGTGCCCACGTCCCGAGGGTCTCGGCGAGGCGGAAGTGCGCACCTGCTTCCAGCGTTCCGTGCAGAAGTTGCCCCCGGGCTGGATCAGGGTGGAGGTCCACGGCCTGCGGAAGGACCGGCTGCACCATCCGCTGGCCACCACGCACGGCGCGCACGGCGATGCCAAGGGGCGCCCGGAGACCCTGCACAGGTTCATGCAGAACGTGGCGTCGCAGAACTACCGGAACTTGTGGGCCCACGCCCATCGCTTGTACGTGCAGCCCTACCGCCACGCCCACGACCCCCCCAACGCCCCGGTCTTGGAGGTGCTTCGTGCTGCCCTCCAGAAACTCTACGCTTGCCCTGTCGTGCAGGTGGGAAGGGGGGCGTCCTGCCCCTCTCCTGCCAAAGAGTGGGGCCCGCCCGGCAGGAGCCGACAGCCGTGCCCCAGCGTCCTCCCTGCCGAAGCGATTTTGGAGTCCTCGGAGATGCTCTACGTGCTCTTCCCGTACGTCCAGTACTCCTTGCACGACATTGTGACGTTTAGCCCGGCCAAGCTGTCCAACAGCCACGCCAAACTCCTTTTCATCCTCTTCCAGATTCTGCAGGCCATGCAAGCGTGCCACGCGGCCGGGCTGGCGTGCGGGGCCTTCTCCTTGCGCGAGGTGGCCGTGGACGAAAAGCTGTGCGCCCAGCTCCGGGTTCGCCTGCAGGATTACGAGGAAGCGCCGGGGGAGGGAGGGAAGGAAGCCGCCGGAGGCAGCGCCGGGAGGGGCCCTTTGGCGGCGGAACGCTGCCCTGCAGAGAAACCGGCCGCCCCCCTGGAGGGACTTGAGGGTCTCGTGCTGGACTGGGTGAACGGCCGGCTCAGCAACTTCGACTATCTCATGCATCTGAACCGCTTGGCGGGGCGGCGGGTGGGGGACCCCAACTACCACTCGGTGCTCCCGTGGGTGGTGGATTTCACTACCAAAAACGGCAAGTTCCGGGACCTGCGGAAATCCAAGTTCCGCCTCAACAAGGGCGACAAGCAGCTCGACTTCACCTATGAGATGACCAAGCAGGCCTTTGTGGCTGGAGGGGGCCTGGGGGGAGAACAGCCGCATGTCCCCCACCATATATCAGACGTCCTTTCGGATATCACCTACTACGTCTACACGGCCCGGCGGACCCCCAAAGCTGTGCTGTGCTCCCACGTGAGGTCTCAGTGGGAGCCCAATGAGTACCCGGCGAACATGGAGCGCATGCAGGCCTGGACCCCGGACGAGTGCATCCCCGAATTCTACTCGGACCCCACCATCTTCAAGTCCATCCACCCGGACATGCTGGACCTGGAAGTGCCAGCTTGGTGCGGCTCCTGCGAGGGGTTTGTGGCGGCCCACCGGGCCTTGCTGGAGAGCTGGGAGGTCTCCCAGGACCTCCACCACTGGATCGACCTGACGTTCGGCTACAAGCTGCTGGGCAAGGAGGCCATCCGGGAGAAGAACGTCTGCCTCCACCTGGTGGACAACCACACCCACCTGACCAGCTACGGGGTGGTGCAGCTCTTCAACCAGCCCCACCCCAGGCGTTTGGCAGGGCCTCTGCTCCTGCCCGCCGAAGCCCCCTTGGCCGTGAAGCCTCTCATCCCCCCGGTGGAGGAGACCAGAGTTCTGGAGGACCTGAAGGACCAGTTGGCTGATGGGGTGGGTGAGGCAGAGGTAGAGCAAGGCGCTGAAGCCCTGGAGGCTATCCCAGTGGCGGGCAGAGGGGTGGAGCCGCTTGCTCCCGGCGTGCTTCCGGCACAGACTCCTGGGCCCCCCGCAGACGGCAAGCACCTTGGCCGCAGGGCCAAGGCCCCCTCGCCTGCGGAAGGAACCGAGGCAAGGATTGTGCTCCCGGAGGGCTGCATTGCCCTGCAGGCCTTGGAGGAGCTGGAGCGGCTGGACACCTTCATCCTGAAAGGGTTGCACAGCAAGCTGCCCAAGCCGGAGCCGCCCCTGCCCTCACCGCTGCCGGGGCTCCCCGCTCTGTTCCAAAGGGACATGCAGGCGCTCGGCGTGCTGGTGACCGAGATCATCTTTGCGTCCAAGCTGCGGGCTCTGAAGCCTGGTGCCGCCTTGCAGGGACGTTTTCGAATGGCCCGGAGGCTTTGCCGGCTCCACCCGAAGGAGATCCCAGCTCCGCTCCAGCATCTGCTGGAAACGCTCCTGCGGCTGAGCGTCCCCGATGGGCGGCTTTCGGGGGAGCCGGCGGGGCGGGGAAAGAGCCCGCTGTTCCCCTACGAGCCGCTCTGGCAAGGCCTCCCGCCCCCCTGCCCGTCCCAGCTGCTGAGCCCCTTTGGGGCCGCCCTGCCCTTCCCGCCCTATTTCCCGGCCCTGCACAAGTTCATCTTCACGTACCTCTCGCGGAAGGCGGAAGACGCGGGGCAAGGGCGGGAGCTGGTTTTCCAGCTGTGGCAGCAGCTGGAGGGGGTGCTGCGGGACAACACCCCGGAGGGCCTGGAGATCCTGCTGCCCTTCGTCCTGGCCCTGCTGTCAGAAGAGAAGACGGCCGTCCACGCCGCCTGGTACCTTTTCGAGCCCATTGCCAAGGCCCTGGGCCCCAAGAACTCCCACAAGTACCTGCTGAAGCTCCTGATCGCCGCCTACGAGAGCCCCCACGGCCTGCCCGGGCGCTTCTACCTGTACACCGACTGCTTCGTGGCCCAGCTGATGACGCGCCTGGGCCTGCAGCTCTTTCTCTCCCACCTGCTGCCCCACATCCTGCAGATCCTGGTGGGGGTGGAGGGCTCTGCCCCCGAGGAGAACAGGGCCCTGCTGCTGGGGGCGGCGGAGGACGACGAGAGCGGGGAGGGCAGCCCCGGGCCCGGCTCCTTCGGGGAGGAGATCAAGACCGACCCAGACCGGGGCTCGGGGGCTCTGGAGCTGCTGGACTACATGTCCGGGGTCAGCTTGCATGACCAGGGCTACCTGCCCGAGAGCGAAGACTTCCAGAATGGGCTGTACGTGGCCGAGGGCCTGCAGGAGCCGGAGTCCCTCAGCCTGGGGCACCTGAGCGATAAGAGCAGCGCCAGCGAGGTGTCCTTGGGGGAGGACCGGCCGGCCGCCGACGGGGAGTCCCTGAAGGAGAAGACCAGCCTGGAGTCTCAGGACAGCGGCCAAGATCCGAAGCACAGTGAAGAAGAGGAAGAGCCGGCCCAGCGGGACAGGGAGGAAGACCAGGAGGACGCGCCCGGGGTCCCTGAGGAGCTGCCTGTGTCCGGGGAAGCCAGCCTAGCAGAGGAGGAAGAGGAGGAGGAGGAAGACAGTTCCGAGCACGAGATGCCGGACCACGATGGAGACAAGGAGCAGACGATCTTGCTGGGTGAGCTGCCTTTGCCCTTTTGAGAAGGCCTCCTGCGGTGCTAAAAATCATGCCCTTTGCCCAAGAGGGTCTAAACTGGAATCCTTATCCCTCCCCCAAATTCAAAATTCAGCTCTGAGTGGGGAAATCCCTGGAGGGTTCGGCGGTCCTGGGGAGGGTGGAGAGAAAGGAAGGACCCCCATGGAATGTCAGGCCATAGAATCCGGCCTCCAAAGTAGCCATTTTCTCCTGGGGAGCCAGTCTCTGTAGGTGGGAGATCAGGGATAATTCTGGGAGACCTCCAGCCCCCATCTGGAAGTTGGCATCCCCGGCCCAGGGTGCTGCAGCCCTGGCTGGTTCGTTGTAGCCAGAGGCAGCAGATGAAGCATTCTGTTACAAGAAACAAGTCTCCGCTCCTGGCCACGGCAACCGTGGCCCTCCCTCCTTCTCCTCCACACTGACGAGATCCTTTTCCTTATGAAGGATCTGTCAAGATGAGGCACGAGTGCGAATCGGGGTGACGGTTCGGAGGGAGCGTCAGGCCAAGGGTGTGTTTGGGGTGCTGGTGGCTGACCTCCTTTCCTCTTCCTTGCCTCCCAGACACGGCTAGCAAGACAGTGAAGTGGCTCTCCGCCAAGTTGGGCCCTACCACGACCTGCCGCTACATCGCCAGGAACCTTCTCCGGCTGCTGATTTCTTGCTACGCTGGTAAGGTGGCCGTGCCAGGAGGCTGCCAGTGCTGCTTTTGCCCTTCCCAGCTCAGCTCTGCTATCAGTTGGAAGAGGGGGTTGGGTAAACGCAGGGAGCCGACGTCCTTCTGTGGCTCTCAGCCCCAAGGTCTAGATGGAACGCTCTGTCTGCAGCAGGGGTGCTCCATCTTCTTGGTGCTTCTGGAGGGCTTCTGGAGTTGTGACCCTGCTGGTGGACCTCCTGATGTCATCTGGGTTTGGCTCACTGTGTGACACAGTGTTGGGTTAGATGGGCCTGATCCAGCATGGCCTCTCTTACACTCTTATGTCTGAGGCAGTGATGCTCTGTCTTCTTGGTGCTCAAGGGGGAGGGAGCAACAGTGGGAGGGCTTCTAGGCCAGGGGTAGTCAACCTGTGGTCCTCCAGATGTCCATGGACTACAATTACCATGAGCCACTGCCAGCATTTGCTGACAGGGGCTCATGGGAATTGTAGTCCATAGACATCTGGAGGACCACAGGTTGACTACCCCTGGTCTAGACTACAGGCCCCACTGGTAGACCTCCTGATGGCTCCTAGGTTTAACTGTGGGGCTTCTCTTATGTCCTCTTTCTCCCTGGCAGGTCCTCACAGGCAGCAGTTTGTGGCAGGCACAGAAGAGAACAGCCCTTTGAGTGCTGGTAGCATCTACCAGAAGCGTCCAGTGCTGGGGGACGTTGTGTCGAAGCCGGTGCTGGCTTGTCTGATGCATATCGCACACCTGTACGGAGAGCCTGTCCTAACCTACCTGTACCTCCCCTACCTCAGCTACCTGGTCAGTATCTGAAACCAACAGTGAGTTAAGAGACACTGATCCCCCTCCTCCTTTCTGTCTATCATCTTGACTTCCCTTGCTTTATCCCGGGGCCTGTGATATTCAGATGGCCCTTGGATCTTGGGGCAGTTCTTGCACAGTCACTGTTGCTTAAAGATGGAAGAGCTGGGTGTTTTGTACCCCACGTTTCACTACCAAAAGGTGCCTCGAAGTGGCTGACCATCGCCTTCCCTTCCTCTCCTCACAATAGACACCCTGTGAGGTCGGTGGGGCTGAGAGAACTCTGAGAGAACTACTCTGGGAGAACAGCTCTAACAGGACTGTGACCAGCCCTAGATCTCCCAGCTGGTTGCATGTGGAGGAGGAGTGGGGAATCAAACATGCCTTACCAGATTAGAAGCCGCCACTCTTCACCACTACACCAAGCTTTGAGACGCGTGAGGCCTTCTGGGCGACCTTGGGCCAGTCCCAGTTGTCTCTGAGCTCGCTCAGCCTCACCTACCTCACAAGGTGTCTGTTGCGGGGAGAGGAAGAGAAGGCAATTGTAAACCATTTTTAGACCCCTTAGGGTAGTTAAAAGCAGCGTACAAAAAGAAAAGTCATTGTCTTTCTTGTTTTGTCCTGGAGCTCTGATGGGCCTTCGGCTGGCCACCCACAATGCACTGCGAGTCTCTCTTGCTGCCTGTGTCTGCTTCCCTATTGGCTGTGCTCTCAGGTCATTCTGACCGGGACTCTCTTGCGTAATGGCCGGTGCAGGGCCTGGCTTTTATTTCATTTTGTGGTCGGCGAAGGAACAAATTTGGGGTGTCTCTCTCCGCTCCAGGTGACCCCTAGCACCGGGGCAGGTGCCGGCCGGCTAAACAGCCGCAAAGAAGCCGGCCTCCTGGCTGCCGTGACGCTGACCCAGAAGATCGTCATCTACCTCTCAGACACCACCCTGATGGACATCCTGCCCAAAATCAGCCAGGAAATCCTGCTGCCTGTCCTTGGCTTCCTCACCTCGCCAACCATCAGGTGAGTCTTAGGGATGGGAGGGGCAGTCAAATGGAGCCCCCTCCTCCTTTCTGTCTATCATCTTGGCTTCCCTTGCCGTATCCTGGGACTTGTGATATTCAGATGGCCCTTGGATCTCAGGGCTGTTCTTGCACAGTCACCGTCACTTGAAGATGGAGAGCTGGGTTTTTTGTACCCGATGTTTCACTACCAAAAGCTGCCTCGAAGCGGCTGACTATCACCTTCCCTTCCTCTCCCCACAACAGGCACCCTGTGAGGTCGGTGGGGCTGAGAGAACTCTGAGAGCACTACTCTGAGAGAACAGCTCTAACAGGACTGTGACCAGCCGTAGGTCACCCAGCTGACTGCAGGTGGAGAAGGAGTGGGGAATCAAACATGCCTTGCCAGATTAGAAGCCGCCGCTCTTCACCACTAAACCACGCTTTGAGACGCGTGAGGCCTCCGGGGTGACCTTGGGCCAGTCCCAGTTCTCTCTGAGCTCGCTCAGCCTCACCTACTTCACAAGGTGTCTGTTGTGGGGAGAGGAATGTTGGGGACAGGACCAAAAAGGTTCAAACGAACACAAAGCTTTCTGTGAGAAAAATCGGACCTGGAGTAGAACGATGCTTGCAAAGACTCAAGGCAACAAAACATGTACTTCCCGTGCATTGTTTAAATGAAACACATGCATGGGGAAACAGCGGTCTCCCTCACTTTAGCACACCCAAAGAGCTGTGAGTGATACGGCCTGGGCGTGGGTGTCCTCCTTATCTTTTAACAGAATTTAACTCTCTCCCACAGAATTCTGTGAGGCGCTTCAGTTTCTCTGTCATGGCTGATACAGCCTCACTTGCATTGCACATGGGCTCAGTATCAAACCAGGAGTGATAACCTCTTGTCCACCGTGCGCAAGAAGGCAGAATTCCAGATTTTTGCGCTGAAGTCAGAACTCGATTTCTCGTTTGGACTCCCTGTGGCTTCATTCCCTCCTCCCACCCTTGACACCACAGCATCCTGTACTGAGTTACGCCATTCCTAGAGATAACTGTGTGAAAAGCATTCATTATGATGTTGAAACTTACCAAGGAGAGCCAGTTTGGTGTAGTGGTTAGGAGTGCAGATTTCTGATCTGGCACATGCAGCCAGCTGGGTGACCTTGGGCTCGTCATGGCACTGATAAAACTGTTCTGACGGAGCAGTGATATCAGGGCTCTCTCAGCCTTACCCACCTCACAGGGTGTTGTGGAGAGAGGAATAGGAAGGGGACTGTAAGCCACTTTGAGCCTCCTTCGGGTAGAGAAAAGCAGCATAAAAGAACCAAATCTTCTTCTTCTTTCTTCTTTCTTCTTTCTTCTTTCTTCTTCTTCTTCTTCTTCTTCTTCTTCTTCTTCTTCTTCTTCAAGCCTGCTTCTGATGGTATTGGGAATGGTCAATGGTGATTAATTCTATGAGAAATAAAATATTTACTTTGGGGAGGAGGGAATGAAAGCACTGGCAAATGCACCATAAGAACTGTGAAGTTTGGAAATGTTTTGGCCCGCGTATCTGAGTGGACGTTGGGCAAAGAGAGAGAAAGGGGATGCGGGATGCCCACTGGGCAGGCCCGCGTTGACTTAGTTTCCTTGCTTCAGTTTTCCTAGTGGGGCGCAGGCCCGACTTATCTTGTGCATCAAGGGCATCAGCCTCGTGGCGCTCGTTGCTTTGCGGATCGGCTCCGAAATGGTGCAGCAACACCTGAGTAGCACCCTCCAGATGTTCTTCGAGGCGTTCTCATTGCCGCTGGCAGAGCAGGTAAGTTGAGCGGGGGAGGGGGCTGTCCATCGAGGCTCTCAGACCATCAAGGCCCTGTAGTTGGCCCTCCAGAGGAACTGGTTGGCCATTGTGTGAGAGAGGATGCTGGACTAGTTGGACCATTGGGCTAATCCAGCAGGGCTCTTCTGATGTTCTTATGAAGGCCGTGGCCTCTCTGTCGTGTTGTTGGCCCTCCAGCGGAACTCGTTGGCCACTGTGTGAGATAGGATGCTGGACTAGATGGACCCCTGGTCTGACCCAGCAGGGCCCTTCTTATGTTCTTGAGTTCACTGTGGGTTGCAACGATCATGTGGAAAACTCATGTGCTTCCTAGAGGTGTACAAAAGAAGAATTTCAACAGGTATTGCTGGACAAAACATGAGGAAAATTACTTCTTCTGAGCATTCCTCTCCATGTCAGAGGCCAAAGGAAAGTGGAACCCTCTTTCCTGGAGAATTCCTGCAACCTTCAGATATTTGTAGGTTGACTGGCTTGTTTCTTGCCCAGGGTCTACCCACGGAGCTGGCTGTGGGCCAGGCAGAGCTACTTCCCCATGACCCATCTGCTCTGGAGGAGCTGCAGAAGGTCTTCAACCCTGAGATGGCATATTCCACCTTTGTGCCCTTCTCTTGCTTGCTAGGTAAGGGGCGGACTTCTGCTTCTTTACTTGCTTGCTGTCTTGTTCCCCCGCCCCTGACACACAGACCACCTCCAAGCTATTGTGTGACACTGAATGTGGCTCTGGGTAGGACTGTACCACCTGCGGGCTTTGGCGGTGGAGGTTTTCTCTGGCTGCTTCTGTGAGCTTGCTGAGAAGGCCCTGAGGAACAGGCTGGGCTCCCCTCAACTGTCTTCACTCTCTGGGCCCAGCTACATTAGCATAGTGAGAACCCCATGCTCAGGTGGTCAGGGTTGCCATGGGTGGGACTACGCCACTGGAAAGGGAGGGAGCTTTCTCTGGATACTTCTTCTAGGTGGTTGAGAAGGCCCCGAGAAATAGGCCAAGGCCCCTCAGCTGTCTTCACTTATTTATTTGTCTGTCTGTCTATTTATTTATTATATTTATATACCGCCCTCCCCGAAGGCTCAGGGCCTAGCTATGTTGGCATGCACCATAAGCTTGCCCGGGCTAAGAATTAAGCCCCTGGGGTTGTCTTTCTCAGGGTGCCTCTGGGATTTTGCTGAGAAGGCCACGAGAAAACCAACACACTCAGGTTGGCTCCTGATTACAAGACACTTACTGGACACTGAAAGGGCTTACACGGACCAGGGCCTGGTTCTGAAATATTAGAGGCTTCAAACAGTTTTATCTGGCCTTCTGGTCCGCAGGATTGACTGTAGGTCCATCGTGTCCACGGTATACCTTTTTATGTAAAGGAGCCAACTGGCCATAACAATTCTTGTATTGCTTGTATTTTACGTTATGCTGGTTTTATGTGATGCCTGATAAAGGTGGTAGCACCAAAATGCATTTGGTCAGTGGAGGCATTGGTATGCACTGGTTTGATTGAGGCTGTGCTAAAAGACTTGGGTTTTTAACTTGGTCAATAAATATTAGCGCTACTAGAGGCCACGCCCGTTGCATTCAGGAACAAAGCGGGCGCTAGGTTGGGGTGGGTGGGTGGAAGAACTCTGCAAATGGCCCTCCCCTCCTCCCCAGGACCTGGAAAGGTGATTGGCGGTCTGCTGGACAGGCAGGCAAGCCGGTTGGAGGCACCCAGGGGCGGGACAGCTGCCCTGAGTGGGTGTTAAACGCTGAGTGGCACTTAAGCAATCAGACATGCTCCTCCTCCAAGCCCTCACCAGAAATATATTACAGGTAATTTTAAACTGGTGGTCTATCCTGTATAGACTTAAATTCATCTCCCCTGTTTTCTCTCACTGGCCAGGAGATGTCATTCACGCCGTCGTCCCGAATCACGAGGTGGTCAGCCACCTGGCCAGCCGGTACTTGGAGAGCCTCCCGTCCAGCAAGGAGCCCGTGCCGGGCATGACTTCTTCGGAGCGCAGCGCCCTGGGCGCGGACCCCTTTGCCAGCCCCTGCGAAGACACCCACTCGGGCACCTTTGGGAGCGTGCTGGTGGGCAACCGCATCCAGATCCCCGCAGAAGCCCAGCAGGAGGCCTCCGGCCGCCCCAGCAGCTTCTGCCTCTCCGCGGGGGGCAGGGAAGAGAGTGCCCTGCGGCAGGAGCTGCCCCACAGCGCCCATCAGCTGTGCGGCAACTGGCTGGCCTACTGGCAGTACGAGATCGGCGTCAGCCAGCATGACGCCCGCTTCCACTTCCACCAGATCAAGCTGCAGAACTTCGCCGGCCACCTGGGGGCCATCAAGTGCATGGCGCCACTGAGCGGCGAGGACTTCTTCCTAAGCGGCAGCAAAGACAAAACTGTCTGCTTGTGGCCCCTCTACAACCGGGGTGACGGCACCCACGAGATCGCCCCCCGCCTGATCTACGCCCAGCACAGGAAGTCCGTCTTCTACGTCGGCATGCTGGAAGCGCCGCAGTATGCTGTTAGTTGCGATGGCGCCATCCACGTCTGGGACCCCTTCACTGGTAGGTTTGTGGACGGGCGATGGGGGGGAGGTGTTCAGCTTAGCTCCAAGGAGGGAGCTGCCCCCTTTCCCCGAGGAACGTGGGATCCCTGTGAATGAACGAGCCACTAGATAGGATAGGCAGCTAGCTCTGTTGGTCTGCAGCAAAAGAGCCGGATTTGAGCCGTCAGGTGTTGTGGAGCTAAGCAGGGTCGGCCTGGGATGGGGGGCCACCACCAAGGAGGCTCCGGGTTGCTGTGCAAAGGTGGGCAATGGCAAACCGCCTCCATTTGCCATGAAAACCCTGCAGCAGGGGTAGTCAAACTGCGGCCCTCCAGAGGTCCATGGACTGCAATTCCCATGAGCCCTTGCCAGCATTTGCATATAAGAACCAACTCTTCCTCTTTCTTGCAGGCAAGCTCATTCACGCCTTTGAGGCCCCGGACAGCAAAGTGCCCATCACGGCTGTGAGCGCCATGCCGCCCCCCTACAGCAGCATCAGCATGGCCAGCGCCGATTCGGTCTTGCGTTTCATCGACCACCGGAAACCAGGACTGCAGGTACTGGCCTGTCGCTCCCTGCCTGCCTAGGCGTGACCTGCCCCCGGGGCTCGAGGTCTCCCTTTGCAGTGACTGCAAACCCTCTCCCACTTTCTCCACCCTCTGCAGCATGAATTTCGGCTGGCCACGGGGGCGAACGCCGGCCTCATCCGTTGCCTGGCTGTCAGCCCCAGCGGGCGGAGCATCGTGGCCGGGTTCTCTTCGGGCTTTATGGTCTTGTTGGACACCAGGACGGGCCTCATCCTCCGGGGGTGGCCAGCGCACGAGGGAGACATCTTGCAAATTAAGGTAAAAGCTGGCGGCAGGAGTCTATGCTCCCCACGCCTTTTTAATTTTTTAAATTTTATTTATTCTTCCGTTTGCACGCATCCCTTCCCCAGCGGGCTAAGGGCGGCCCATGACATTTTATAAATATCACATAAAACAACAAAAGCATACAAAATCCTAAAATTCTTAGCATTAAAGTCAAATTCTACAATTTCCAACAGGCCGTCTCTTTTTCATTAGAGACAGCGGGGCACGTAAAATGCATCCATCAATCATTGGTGCATTGGACACTTTTGGTTAGGGGGGCAAGAGTTTGGCTCATTTCTTAGCCCCGACCACTGGCCCGGCAGAACAGCTCTGTCTTGCAGGCCCTCTCATGAGGCCCTGGTGGAGAAAGCCCTGCTCCTGGTTGAGGCCAGTTTGATCCCTTTAGGACATCTTGAGCAAGGAGCACCTTCCAGGGACACTTTGACCATTGTGCGTTTCCTGCCTAGCCGGGAATCCGGGTGAAGGCTCTGCATTGGGATGAGGAAGCAGAGCCTGCTGTAAGAGCCCAAAGACCAGGACAAGAGCCCCATGTAGGCCTGGTAGACCCCAGTGCCCCAGCCAAGTCTTTTGGGGGCTTGTGCCTTGCATCTGGAGCCGCTCAGAGAAGCCAGGGCACACGCCAGCTTCTTCCATGCAGAAATCCCCAGCCCTTGTGGTATCGGGAAAAAATGAGAGAAACAAGAGCAATGTTTCCGGTTAAGTCGAAAAGCCTGGCCTGCCCATCACAAGGGTCTGGGAGGATGCAGTGGGGCAGTGGTTAAAGAGTTGGGGACTCTAATCTGGAGAACTGGGTGTGATTCCCCACTCCTCCTCCATATGCAGCCCGCTGGGTGACCTAGGGTGAGTCACAGTCCTGTTAGAAGTCTCCCAGAGCAGTTCTCTCAGAGCTCTCTCAGCCCCACCGACCTCACGGGACATCTGTTGTGGGGAGAGGAAGGGAAGGCAGTTGTAAGCCACCTTGGGACTTCTTCAGGTAGAGAAAAGTAGGGTATGAAAAAATAGCTCTTCTAATCTGGAGAACTGGGCTCTGCTTCCCCACTTCTCCACCTGCAGCCAGTTAGTCACATTTTTCTGAGAGCTGCCTTTGCAGAGCAGTTCTCCCAGGGCTCTCTCAGCCGCGTCCACCTCACAGGGTGTCTGTTGCGAGGAGGGGAAGGGAAAGCTATTGTAAGCTGCTTTGGGCCTCCTTTGGGTTGTTAAAAAACGGGGTAGAAAAAAACAGCTCTTCTTTATAACCTGTAGTGCTTTCTTGCGTAAATCAAGCATGTGGATGACTAGATGGAGGAGGAGGAGGGGAGGAGGAGGGCCCTCGTGCCAGGGTGAGAAGGGAGGGAGAACGGCCTGGAGGGGAGGGGCCCTGCTGGACAGCCCCCCTGCCCTTCAGCTCAGGGCCCCCTTCTAATCTAATGAATAATCCTCCTGTTTGTCTGCCCCCGGAAGCCACGAGGCACTGCGTCCTTCACCTAGCCCCAATCAAACATAAGCTTCTTACCTCTCCTCCCTTGACTGGGGGCTCCGGGCAAGGCCCTGCGTCCCAACTAACTAGCACTCGGCTTCCATGGGAGCTGGGGAGGAGACGCTCCCTTCCCACCCCTGTGACTCGGTGGCAAACCAGGGGGAACCGGCAGCCACTGTGGTGTGAGATTCAAGCTATGGCTTCTCAGTCCCTTCCAACTGCTGGGTTAGGAGGCCCCCTCCTGTGCAGCCGGAGCAACCGAAATCCCATCGCTTATTTGGACTTTGATCCCCATTCCATTGGGGGGCCGGCCAAGGCTGGGACAGAAGAACTGCGCCTATTAACTCTGCATGTTGGGCCTTCCAGGGGTTGGTGCAGAATTGCCTCTTCTGACTGCTGAGTAACCACAACTAGCTCCCACAGAACTGGGATTTGGGGCAGAGTGTATCTTCCGGCAGCCTGGCTCCCTCTGGCTAGTGCGGGCAGCCTCTGGGGTGGAAGAACCCATCCTCACCCAGTGATCCCAGTTGGTTTGCCCCCCCCCCCCACCCACACACACACACCAGTATCCAGCATGAACACATGAAGTTGCCTTATTCTCAATCAGACCCCTGGTCTAGCATAGTCAGTATTGCCTACTCAGACTGACAGTGGCTTTCACCGACTGCCTGGTCCTTTTAATTGGAGATGCCGGGGACTGAACCTGGGACCTTCTGCGTGCCAAGCCGAGGCTCTTCCACTGAGCCACAGCCCCTCTCCATGGCTTTCCAGGGTCCCAGGCAGAGGTCTTTCCCATCACCTGGTCATCTCAACTGGAAAGGCCAAGGATATCAGACTGGCCACAGCAGGGATTTTTCAGCCCTGGCCCCAGTCTGGTAGAAGGTTCTTCCCGGAGAGATCAGGGCCCTGCGGGACTCTGGTCAGTTCCACAGGGCCTGTAAACAGAGCCATTGAGGCCAGAAATGGCGCTGGAATTCTGGCCTCCCAATCAAAAATCCCAGCCCACCATATTTGACATCTGTACCGTTCCCACTGGGCAAGCAGAGAGCGGTTTTGAACCAAACTGGGAAGTAGAACCTTTTTAAATTATCAATTGTGATTGTTATTGTTTTAACGTTGTTTTTGTATATATTGTTACCTGCCCTAGGCTTTGGGGAAGGGTGAGTTAGAAATAACAACAATTATTATTATTATGATACTATGTGGGCCCTCCTGCAAGCAACTCAGAGGCTCTTCCACGGAGCCATGGCCTTTCCCTAGTACTCAGTTGCTCCCCCCCACAAACCTGAGTGGAGCAGAATATGCCAGCAGGTATTTAAGGTAAACCCTGTCCATTTGGAAGCAGCCGCTTCCCCCCCCCCCCTGCGTTTTGCAGTTGGCATCCCTTTTGTGGTGGTCCCATCCTTCCAGCAGCACCCACAGGCTCAGCAAGGCCTGCAGTGGCCCACGGTAGCTTCCCCTTCTTCTCCCCACCCCTGCAGGCCACCGAGGGCAACACGCTCATCAGCTCTTCCTCCGACCACTCGCTGGCCGTCTGGAAGGAGCTGGAGCAGAAACCGCTGCAGATCTACAAGTCCGTCTCCGAGCCGATCCATGCTTTTGACCTCTACGGCAACGAGGTGGTGGCCGGCACCGTGGCCAACAAGATCGGCGTCTACTCGCTCCAGGAGTCATCGCCCCCAAGCGTCACCAAGCTGAGCTCCGAGAACTTCCGGGGCACCTTGACCAGCCTGGCCGTCCTTCCCACCAAGTGCCACCTCCTGCTGGGCTCGGACAATGGGACGGTCCGTCTCCTGGCATAGCCCTTTCCGCCGGGCCTCTGGGATGGATTTCCTTTTAGGGACTCTAGCGGAGCCAATGGCCAACAGCGTACCCCTCCCAATGTGGTGGTGGGGGGGGGAGGAGCAGGGGATCTTGTAGAACTGTTCTTTCTGTTCCCCTCCAGACAATGGGACCCATTCCTAGCAGGGGGCTGCTGGGCAGCCAGAGGGCGGATTCTTCCCTATCACCTCACGTGCCTAACTTCCTTTGGGATCAAGGACTGTTTCCCGGGGAAAACCCACTGAGGAGGGGCCTGCAACTGCTCCCCCCTCCCAATGTAGCATTTCCACTTCCCCCGATCTGCTTGGGGAGAAGCGAATGTTTCCTTGGCTTTCCTTCAGCTCCCTCATCTTCCCTCTCCCCTGAAGCGCGGCCGGCTGGAAAAGCCAAAGCGGAAGCGGTACGCCCCTTGCCAAGGATGGAGGGGGGGTAGGCTTTCTATCCAAAAGGTGATCGTGGGGTAGCCGGAAGGGAAGGCAAGGAGAGGCTCTTGTGATCCTATAAATAGCACAGGGCTCTCCCTCCCCCCCCCCCACCGCCTCCCTGGCCCAGGAGACTTTCCCATGGCGAACACTTAAGTGAGTCTAGGGTGGAGCCATAGAAATCCCTCTGCCTAGAAGGACCAGCTCTCAGTCACTGGCTGGCAGGACTTCTGAGAGGTCCTCAGCGCCCACTCTACCCACCAGCCGAGCCGTCATTCCTCATTGGGCAGGACTTTCCACCTGCCCACTGACACCACTGCGGTCCAACTCTCTTTTGCCACTCTGAACACGGGGAGTCCCCTGGGAGGCTGGGGTGGTGGCAGCAGCAGCAGCAGCAGTATAAATGCTTGTTTCATTCTTCGCTCTTGGGGGGGTGGGGGACAGCCCCTGGGTGGCCGGTTTATTGCAATAGGTCGTGTAAATATTCTAATAAACACTTTGGAGCCGAGGATGGCCGTGTGGGCACCCTTATGGCAGCGTGCTTGGGTGTGCAAGAGAATGTACGGGACCCCTGGGGAGGTAGAGAGAATTATCGTCCTTCACTGCCTTTATGGTTTCAGGGCTGTGGCCCAGCACAGCTGGATTGCTGCAGAACTAGAGGGAAGATCATCATGAAGAGGAAGTTGGCTCCTTGTTTGGAGGTCTGCAACAGGCTTGCACAGCCAGGGTTTCGTGAAACCCTGGGGTTTCTTGATGGGCCCTAGAAGGGTTTCCCAATTGGGTGGGAGTTAATTTTAACAAAATATCAGGAGATAAATATTTAAATTAGTTGAAGAATTATCAGGAGATATGATTATACATGGTAATGTTGACTGCTGCAAGGGAGTGGCGGGCTATAAATCTAATAATAATAATAATAATAATAATAATAATAATAATAATAATAATTGGCCGATGATGGGCCTGGAGGGGGCGGGAGGGGGGGCAGGTGGGTGTGTCCACGGCTCTGTTTCCCAACCGTATTCTGCACCATTGCACGACTTTGGGGGTTTCTCAAAGCCTGAAGGATCTGGCTGGGGTTTCTCAACAGCCAAAAAGCGGAGAAAAACTGATCTAAACTATGGCTCTCAAGGTGTCCATGGACTATGCTGCTGGCAGGGGGGTGCATGGGAATTGTAGTCCATGGACAGCTTGACCACTCCTGGCCTAGAGGCAGCCTGCCCTACCCAGGATGGCCCAGGCTAGACCAGCCCCATCAGATATTAGCACCTGAGCAGTGTTGTCCCTGGCTAGTATTTGGGTAGGAAACCAATAGCATATCTCCTGCCTTGAAACCTCACCAGCGGTCACCATAACTTGGCTGCAACTTGACGGTACCTTCTGCCACTGAGAACTGCCTGCATCAAGAGCAGGCCTCTGCTTGCTCCGGTCTCCTCCCCAGTAGCATTGGGCTATGGCAGAGCCAGAGGGCCCTGCAGTGATTTGCCCTGAGGCCTCCACCGTGTTTCACGGGCTCTACATGGCCACCTTGCAGGAGGGTGCCGTGCCAGGGAGGATGCTTCGTATCCATACAGTGCTGGGGTCTTTGGAAACGGTTTGGAGTAGCCAGCAGTTGATTTGGGGGTGCAGAGAGGCTCAGATGAGAGGTCCTTCCAGATGCTTTTTAGGGACGAGGCGCTGACCAACTGGGGGTGGGTTGTGAAATGGGAGACAGCGAGAGGGTGCAGGTGGGCAAGGCTTGCTTTGTGGAACGGAGCATACCTGGCAGAGAAAGTGGACGCTGGAAATGCCTGGCTGGGGGGAAAGGGGAGGGTTCTTTCCCGCCTCCCCCCCCCAAAAAAAAGTTTGAAGAAGCTGTTTGAAAGCTCGATGGTTCTGATCTGCTCTTTCTCTGCACTATCATCTAGGACAGGGGTAGTCAACCTGTGGTCCTCCAGATGTTCATGGACTACCATTCCCATGAGCCCTGGGGAATTGTAGTCCATGAACATCTGGAGGGCCACAGGTTTGACTACCCCTGATCTAGGGTGGCCGACTCTGGGTTGAGGACAATCTGGAGATTCGGGGATGGAGCTTGAGAAGGAAGGGGATTGCTGAGGAGCAAGGCCCCTGGGGTAGAACGCCCTGGAGACTCCCCCTTCAAAGCAGGCCTGATCCCTTCCTTGTAGATCCGGTGCAATCCCAGAAGATCTTCAGGCAGCCCCTGGAGGGTGGCAACCCTACCTCTGAGCTGCCAGCTCAGACCAGCCGCCCTTCCAGGGCGCACCTTGTTTCCCCCAGTGGTCACCCAGTTGCCAGGGAGGGTCTACAAGCGGGGCACCCCCGCCAACGCCTTCCTGGCAGGCTTCTTTCCTCACGACGCCAAGTTGGTTTCGAGCAAATGTTTAACGGGATGCAGAAAGCAAATATTTGTGAGCACAAGGCGGGGGGGGGAGATTCCTCCCAGAGGGGCGTTGCTACCGCTGGCCCCAACTCGCCGTCGGTCCACTCGTGCCCCTGGGGAGACGGCGGAGGCTCGAAGCGAGGGAGGCGGACCGAGGTAAGGGGGGAGGGAGGGGGGGAGACCGGGGGCTGGCTCCCCGCAGTGGGAGTCTCTCTTGGCATGGGGGAGAGGGGCTTGACCCTTAATGGGGAGGGGAGGCAGAGGCTTCCTCCAGGGACCCCCACCCAGCCTTGACCCCTTCGCCGGGTGCCTGCCGCTGGAGAAAGGGGCCGGGGCGTCTGCAGGGATTTCCTTCTCCGTCCTCAGCCGCCTGCCCGCTTGCTTTGCAGGGAGGATGGCGGCCCTGCCTTGGACGCGGCTGCTTCTCTGCGCGGCTGCGCTGCCGGTAAGTCCTGGGCGGGGAGGGCGCCGTCGGGCAAAGCGGGAGCTGCGCCGAGAGCGGCGGGACGGTTCGCCCCACCCTGTGAGCATGCGCAGAAAAGGCGCCTCAACTTTCCCCGGGTCTTTCCTGCAGACTCGGGAATTCCCCTCCAGTTTCGAAGGCTTTTCTCCCCCTGGAGGTCCTCTCTTGCGTGGACGCCGCGGGCCGCTTGAGCGTCCAGGAGACTGGGCAGCCAAAGCGATTAGCGGTCAGGGTTGCGTGCCTTCCTGAAGGCGCGCAGTGGCTTAGCCGGACGGACGGACGGCCAGGAGGCGCTCAGGGAGATGGCAGAGCCCGCATCGCAGCACGCGGGCAGGGTCAGGCTCGCCACGTGGCCGGAGAAAGAGATCCAGCCCCTGGGGGTCCGGACGGCTTCGGGGGTCGAACAACCCTTTCACAGGGGTTGCGGCAGGGCAATGAACTTGGCGGGGAGCATATAATAAGGTGACCAGATTGTCCCACTTTTGGAGGGACATCTGGGGGTACTTGGCAAATTGTACTTATGTTGAAATTAAAAATATATATATTACAATAGTATTTTTGCGTTCTATCCGTTCTAGGAAACCTTGTTGCTCCATATAGACAAAATTTTTAATCTAGAACCCCCACCCCCACCCCACCCCGTCAATGGTGTCCCGCTTTAACCAATGTTAAAATCTGGTCACCTTATCATATAAATAACAGCCTTGCGGGGTAGATACAGATAGAACGTTTGTCTGCCTGGAGCAGCGGAAAAGAGCGAGATGGGCATGATGGGAAAAGAGGCAAAGCTGAACTGAGAAACCCCGGGGGAAAAGATTCTATACAATCATGAACAATGGATCTTCATGCCATTGGTCAGTTTCGGTGTAATTTCTGTGCAAGAACCCTTGCATCATTTTATGGTTGGGGGTCACCACCACATGAGGATCCGTATTAAAGGGTCGCGGCATTAGGAAGGTTGAGAACCTGGTCTAGGCACAGAACTCAAGTTGTGTATTGGTAACGAATATCTCTGTTTACCAGCACTTCTATCAATAGTGAGTCACCTTACAGGAGGGGTTCATCTGGGGGAAAGAGAGAAAGAGAGAAGATAATGTTGAATCAGCATTTCCTCCTGCACAGTTTGGACATTTGACCTCTTTCTTTACCAGTGTAGCGGACTCAGGTGAATAGCTGTGTTTTGGTCCAAAGCAGCAATACAAAGCTTGGCTCCGGTGGTATCTTTATGACCGACAAAGTTTTATTCGAGGTATCAACCTTCGTGGGCTTGCCCACTTCTCCACCCAGATTCAGGTGGGACGCTGCAGTGGTCCGAAGCCGCAGGGTAAAGTTTGGGTCCAGGGGTACCTTTAAAGTTTTATTCAAGGTATGACCTTGAAAGTATACCTGAAGTACAGCTGAAGAAGTGTGCATGAACACAAAAGCTTATGTTGTTAGTTGCAAAGTCGTGTCCAACCCATCGCGACCCCATGGCCAATGATCCTCCAGGCCTTCCTGTCCTCTACCATTCCCCGGAGTCCATTTAAGTTTGCACCGACTGCTTCAGTGACTCCATCCAACCACCTCATTCTCTGTCGTCCCCTTCTTCTTTTGCCCTCAATCGCTCCCAGCATTAGGCTGGGAGTCCTTCCTTCTCATGAGGGAGGCCTTCCTTCATGAGGGACTTCCTCCAGGGAGTCCTTTTCATGAGGTGGCGAAAGTATTTGAGTTTCATTAAAAGCTTATACCCAGAATTAAACTGTGTTGGTCTTAAAGGTGCCCCTGGGCTCCAACTTTGCTCCTACGAAGTGTATTGTGTGAGATTCTGCATTGCACAACTGTTTCCTTTTTCCCTCCGATACACAGTTTGACAGATCTCATTCATGGGCTTCAAGTTATGCCTTCATGGGGATGGAGTGAGCCAGCAAAGGTGGGCATGGAGCAAAAAGTCTATGCTGTGTCTCAGCTCCATTCTGGTGCCACTTGCTTTGATACGTCTCCTTCCAGGTCCTTTTCTCCTGTGCCTTGGATCCGGTGACCGCTGCTCTGGAAGAAGCTGTCGCAGAGGAAAATGGGCAGGTAAAGGGAGAGGACGCTTTTGCTGGCTGGGTTAAAGTTGTTCAAAAAGGCAGCTTCAGGCCGGGAGGAGTATAACAAAAAATATATATTTTAGTATTTAATTTATATCCTGCCCATCACAAAGCTGACAAGGTAAGGATCTACAATAAACCTGTTGTTGTTGTTAGGTGCAAAGTCGTGTCCGACCCATTGCGACCCCATGGACTATGATCCTCTAGGCCTTCCTGTCCTCTACCATTCCTCAAAGTCCATTTAAGTTTGCACCGACTGCTTCAGTGACTCCATCCAGCCACCTCATTCTCTGTCGTCCCCTTCTTCTTTTGCCCTCGATCGCTCCCAGCATTAGGCTCTTCTCCAGGGAGTCCTTCCTTCTCATGAGGTGGCCAAAGTATTTCAGTTTCATGAAGATGAAACTGAAGATAAACCTGTACAAATAGAATAAAAGTGGAATAAAAATATAAAACAGGGTACCCAAGATACCCATACGGTTCCTTCATAAGCAACCCCATTTCATTGGTCCCAGTGTTGGGTGAGTTGGGCAACCTGGGGGAAAGATGATAAATCCTTTCCCCGGAAACAGAGGGGGCAATGCACATACATCAGTACATATAGATAAGGTAGACGTAAGTGAGCGTGTAGGGCAGGGGTAGTCAAACTGCAGCCCTCCAGATGTCCATGGACTACAATTCCCAGGAGCCCCTGCCAGCAAATGCTGGCAGGGGCTCCTGGGAATTGTAGTCCATGGACATCTGGAGGGCCGCAGTTTGACTACCCCTGGTGTAGGGGAACTGGACTACAACAGCATTACCCGGGGTGGTAGCCGCTGAGATTCTCTGGGCTTAATTCCAGTTGACGGCCATGCGGCAATGTTTGGGCTGCTGAAGACACATGGAAAGGCTGTGGGTGGGCTGCTGCGTGTGTGCCAGCCTGCTGTGGGTCTGCCAGGCCTCCCACTGCTACAGTTTCTGCATGAGTTCACGAAGCAATCATGCTTTGGCTGCTCTGCTGCACCCCAATAGGCAGCCCATGAGGAAGACAAGACGCATAAAAGGGCAATCTACTCAATCAAGCAACTGGAGCATCTGTAAAGAAAAGCTAACAAGTTTGGAGGGTCAGATTTTAGGCAGGGAAGGGGGTGCTGATAGAGGAAGGTCCTCACCGACGCTATGCAAAGTGAAGAGAAAGTGGCTACGTGCATTCATATATTTTAGTTCGTTGGTTATTGGATTTATACTCTGTCCTTCCCGGCTCGCCGGCTCGGAGCAGTTAACAGCATAATAGCCAATTACATAAGATTTTTTTAACACAGTTGCCACGTTGCCACATTAATTAAAAACACACACCCAAGACCCTGTTAAAACAAGGATGACCAAACTGTGTCTCTCCAGATGTCCATGGACTACAATTACCATGAGCGCCTGCCAGCATGGCATCATGGTTATTGTAGTCTGTGAACATCTGGAGAATCAGTTTGGCCATCCTTGTTTTAACTGTTTTGTGTTTGCGCGTTTTAATTAATGCGGTGGCCAAATTGATGACGGCCAAACGGTCTCTCTCTGGGTGCCCACGGACTACAATAACCATGAGCCCCTGCCAGCATGCTCGCAGGGGCTCATGATTATTGTAGTCCGTGGGCATCAAGAGAGACACAGTTTGGTCACCCGTGATGCATGCCATCAAGTCACAGCCCACATAGGGTGTCCCTGGCAGCGGTTTTCAAGGTTAGTGAGAAGCAGAAGTCATTTGCCATTGCTTCCCTTTGCAAAAAAGCCTTCCTTGGTGGTCCCCCATCCAACTTAGAATCCAAGATCTGGCGAGATCAAGAGCAAATGCTTATTTCAGGGCAGTTGTCGGCCACTGACTGAAATGGTTTCCATATTAATGCAGGGTAGTCTAGTGACACTTCTTAACCAAGACAGCCCACTGGGGCCTCCATTTGCAGAAGCAGGCTATCTACAAAGTCCATCTGCAGAAGTGAGAGGGCATTGGCCCCATGCCCTGTTTGTGGACTGGCCAGAGTTCAGGGGAGGACGTCTCTTAATAGGCTCCTGAGAGGCACATAGCTTGCCACTGCTGATCTGCTCCAGGACTTTTCTTCTGTTTCCATATTTGTGATCAGCCGTGTTGCAGGTCCTCCAAGACGTTGAGTGGGAGGAAGGCAGGGGGTTCTTTCTGGCACTCTCCCCTTTCAGTTCCTCCAGCTACCCATTTCTTTGTAGGGAGGGGCCCTGGCTCATTGGCAGAGCATCTGCTTGGCATTCAGGAGGTCCCAGGTTCAATCCCTGGCATCTCCACTTAAACGTAGGGGGTGATGGGAAAGACCTTGGCCCGAGACCATGGAGAGCCTCTGCCAGTCTGAATAGGCAATACCGAACCTGATAGATCCGTGGTCTGATTCAGTGTAAGGCAGTTTCATGTGTTTATGCGTTTTCAGGAACTTACCGGTGACGTCTCCCAGCCTGATCTTGCTGTTTCTCTCGGGCCAGAGGCTGAGCCAGACCTGGAATGCCCTGCTGTGCCAAGCTTTATGCCCCCCAGTGGCACATCACTACCCTCTGGGCCCCCTGCCCTTGAAGATGGCGCGCCTGATATGCAAGAACACCAAAACACCTCTGTGGGGCTGGAGGAGGAAGCAGGAAGAGGCTGCGAGGAGGGTCAGCCCCTGGAGAAGATGCACGCGATCGCTGAGGCCATGCTCAAGTTCACGGCGGACCTCGTGCAAGAAGTGGAGCAGGAGAAGGGCCAGGCCAACCTCTTCCTCTCCCCGCTCAGTATCACCCTGGCGCTTGCTCAATTGGCTCTCGGTCAGTATTTGCCCACCTGTAGTTACCTGTTCAACTCCAGCAGGGTCTACGTTGCAAGGGGGAGGAGTATGTGTCAGAACCCCTCATGTCTCTGTGGGAGTCGCTGATCCGAGCAGGTCTCCCGGCTGGGAAGGAAGCCTGGCCAGAGCAGCGACTCGTGCAGATCGCAACAGTCAGCCTCTTCTGAAGGACCGGGGTTTCTGCTGTGTCTCTGAATGCTGATGCAGAGGCGGACTGTAAACTCATTCAGTCATTCACTTACCTTTATTGGCACTCCATAGCATTGCAGTGTAACTGTTAACAAGGCAAGGCTGAGCCAATATGTTGTGCTTTTCCTCTCCGGGTGCGGGTTTGGGGAAGCCAGGAGCTTTGGAAGGGCTGACCTTTCCTGGCAATTGCTGCTCTGGATGAGTTCTGAAACAGAGATGGAGCAGTCAAAAAGAGCATTCTCTCCTTTATGCTTGGCTCTTCACGTCTGACCGCACCCTGGAGTTCCTACAGTACTCTGCCTGCTGTTAACAGCACCTCTGCTGCTACTAGGTGCTTTATGACTGGGGCAGGGGTAGTCACACTTTGGCTTTTTGGATGTCCATGGACTACAAGTACCATGAGCCCCTGCCGGCATGCTAGTAGGGGCTCACAGTACTTGTAGTCCATGGACATAGGGAGAGCCACGGTTTGGATGAGGACATTTGGCAGCCCAGACAAGAGGCAGGGCTGCATTTCATCACACTGGTAGAGGAGCTGACCCTGATCCATCCATGGGCCCAGGCCACCCTGAGCATTAACCACACCCATTGGCTTTTCCAGGAGCTGCCAATCGGACCGAGAAGGCCCTGCTGGACGCGCTACACCTGACCTCAGTACCCTGCCTCCACCAGACTCTGCGCCGGGTTCAGCAGCAGCTGAACCAGGAAATGCTCAGTGTTGCTTCCCGTCTTTACCTGCAGAAAGGTGAGGGGTGCGCGCAGGGCAGCCAGGCAGTGGTTGAGCGTGGGGGAGGTCAGGAAATGAGCCTGCACAAGAGAGGAACCGTGATGCTGGTGAAGCATCAATTCGCCTCTAAGCCTCTTTTGGTAGCCCCCCCCCTCAATCTTATGGGAGACCTTCATTCCCCCTGCCCTCCCTGATTCTCACTCCAGGATTTGAGGTCAAAAAGGAATTCCTGGAGGACTCAGAAAAGTTCTACAAAGCAAAGCCAGCCACGCTGTCTGGCAAAGGGGAGGAAGACCTTGCAGCTATCAACAGCTGGGTGAAAGAAGCCACCAGGGGACATATCCCCGAGGTCCTGTCTGAGCTGCCCGTCGACGTCGCAATGATCCTGCTCAATGCTGTGCATTTCCAAGGTGAGCTGTGCTGCTGCCCCACCCTTCCCCACCCCACCTTACCTGATGAAGTGCTCAAGTTGGGGACATCCAGTCTGGGCACTCCCTTCTTCTGCCACCGTCCCTTTCTGAGCCCAGGAATTAATATGCAGCCTGGCTGCCATATAGAGTAACAAGTTGCTTGAACAAAATCTCCAAGGGTTCTGCATAAACTGTCAGTCTTGAAGGGACCACAGTGGTACAGAATATACGAACAGAAGGAAAAACTGGAGGGGAGCAAAACATAACAACGCTCCTATTATTCTTAAGTTAAAACACACACCGGTATGTTTAATACTAGAGAGTCACTTGAGACAGGGCAGGATAGAAATCTAAGAAATAACCATAACAGCAGCAATAAGAATAATTCAAACTATTCTGGAATATCCTACTATTTGTTTCTTATAAAGCTACAACAAACGTCCAAATTTTATTTAATTGAATCCATCCTCGGGGATCACTCCATGGAGCACTCAGCAAGTAAACTGCAAAAACAAAACAGCCAAAAGAATTTAGGTACTTAACACACTTAAAGAAAGAGTCCTCAGCCCCTCCTTCGTCCACAATTCAACAGGTAGTGTCTGCTATCATCAAAATGCTGTCTGTAGATTCCTGTACTAATCCAAGTCCATTAGCTTTCCTGTAAAAACCCTTTCTTAAAATATGTGCTGTTTTGCTGTTTATTGAGTGTTCTATGGACTGATGATCTTAAGGTTGCAGTATTGGTGTATCGCTCACTAGGTTGGATACAATTAAAGTTTTGTATCGAAAATACTAGTCTGTGTTTTAAGTTAACAATGATAGGAGAGGGGTATGTTTTTTCATAGCATTTCCTTTTGCTCAAGCGTTCTGCATGGCCAGCCTTGATGAGAAAGGAATTTCCTGCACTGCAGGAGACCAAACACCCAAGAATGCTCTCTCTAGCCCAGGAGGCTGGCGATGGGATCCCCCAAGCAACTTCCTTGGAAATTTAGCCTCATAATTTAGCCTCATAATCTGGCTAAAAAGGCAGGACTCCAAAACAAAGCCAAGTTTGCCTTTCTCCCGTTGATGGCTTATTTCTGTCTTTTGGGGAGAAGGGTTTTGGAGGAACAAATTTGATCCCAAGCTGACTGGGCCCGGAATGTTTCACCTGGACGATGAGTTCGTGGTCTCCGTGGAGATGATGAAGGCTCCAAAATACCCCCTCAGCTGGTATTCTCTGCATTCCTTGGACGCTCAGGTGAGCCTGGCCTTGCCAGGTCTGTGGACTCCCTTTTGCTGAATGGGGGGCTGTCTTTCCCCTGCCCCTCTGTGTCCAGATTTGCAGCTCACATTCCCTTCCAATTTCCTCCACCCCAATTGGGTGCTTTTAAAAAGTGATCTCTGAGGGCCATTCTTGTGTTCTCTGCCCCAAGCCTCCTGCTTCTGTGTTCTTCCTTGTTTAATGCATGCTGTGCCAAGCTGTCCTTCTCTCCTTTTGACCGGCTTTCTCCTTCCAGGTTGCCAGGTTCCCTTTTAAGGGCAACATGAGCCTCGTGGCGATTGTGCCAAACCAGACGGAAAGGAACATCTCCCAACTGCTGTCTGAACTCCGGCCGGCCAGCCTCCTCAGCCATTTCCCCACGGAGAGGCCGACCATGGTGCAGATGCCCAAAGTGCACCTGGAGTCCCATCTGGAGCTGAACCAAGCCCTCAGCCAATTAGGTGAGCAGACGGCCGCAGGAGGGGCGGGGCTGGCCTGTTCCCCTGCCACAAGCAGTTTCCTGGTTTTCTGCTTTCGCTTGCTGCAGCATCAGGAGGCTTGGCAAGAGGTCCGGAAGGGAACACGCTGGGTTGGCATGGGGGCAAGGGTGCCGTCTTTTCCTTGTGCATCCCCTGCATCCAATGTACAGCTGCTGAGGAATGCAGAGACAAGCTTTCTCTTCTCTCGGAGAGCAAAAGTCTGCTACCTCATCAGATACCGCTCTGCAATTAGCATTGACAGAACCCGTCCTGTGCATGGTTTTATGCACAATGAAAAAGGAGCCAACAGACACACATGCACCCCCATGAAACATAGCAGCTGGAAGATCCTGTTCTCTTCCCTTAGTCTCCCCCTCTCTCTCCCCCCCTCCTCTGCCAGCATGGTGTCGTGGTTAAGAGCAAGCCGGGTTTGATTCCCTGCTCCCCCACATGTAGCCAGTTGGGGACCTTGGGCTCACCACAGCACTGAGAAAGCTGTTCTGACTGAGCAGTGATATCAGGGCTCTCTCAGCCCCACCTGCCTCACAGGGTGTCTGTCGTGGGGAGAGGAAAGGGAAGGCGATTGTAAGCCGCTTTGAGACTCCTTCGGGCAGTGAAAAGTGGGATTTAAAACCAACTCTTTTTCCTCACTCACATTTTCTACACACACATTCCCTCCTCCTGCTTCAGAACAATCTATTATATAAATCTGTCTGGAAGAGACTTCAGGAGTCCAGTCCATCTTCTTCAGATCGTTATCCTGTTTTATGGAGCAGGGAGGGCCTCAGCTGCACGACTCTGAATGTAGAGTGTAACCAGCACTCCCTCTGTTTTAGGCATATTCCGACAGCTGAGTGGTGGGGGGGAAGAGCTGTCACGTCACCCCCAAGATGCTCAGGGTTGGTTTAGCCATTGCCTGCATCTCTGTAGCCACCTGCCTTCCTCAGTGGTCTCCCAGCCAAATGCCCCCCAAGGCCAACTCTGCTTAGCTCCCAGGATCCAATGAGATCAGGCTAGCTTTGGCCATTCAGGATGTAAGAAAGTTGTGATCCGGTACAAAACGTAACGCCCTTCCTGGTTTGGGGAATGTATGCAGGCATCACGAAGCTTCCAAACCTTCTGCAGAAGGTGGCAGTGAAGCTCTTCCAGGAAGTCGTCCTGGAGGACGGGCAATCTTCCCTGTTTCTTCCTCTCATAGAATCATAGAGTTGGAAGGGGCCAGACAGGCCATCTAGTCCAACCCCCTGCTCAACGCAGGCTCAGCCCAAAACATCCTGAAGCATCCAAGAAAAGTGTGTATCCAACCTTTGCTTGAAGACTGCCAGTGAGGGGGAGCTCACCACCTCCTTAGGCAGCCTATTCCACTGCTGATTTATGGGCTACCAGCAACTTAACTTCAATTGCTGTGTCATCTCCCTCCTGTCCAAAGCCTGGATGCTATGAAAACTTGAATCCTGGAAGCTGCAGAAGCCATGCACCCATGCTTTACTGTAGGGACACTTCTGCTCCCCGAGGCTGGGCCAGGCCTGAGCTGGCCTGGGTTGCCTTCTCCTACAACCACTGCTGCCTCATTTGGTTTTCTGTTCCTCTCCAGGCCTCGGGGAGCTGTTCTCTTCCCCAGACTTCCGGCGCATCGCAGAGGGACGGCTCTTCGTCTCCAGCATTCAGCACCGCTCTGCCCTGGACCTGGAAGAGGCTGGGGTGGAGGCCTCGGCAGCAACCAGCGTGGTGATGTCTCGCTCGCTCTCCACTTTCATCCTCAACCGTCCTTTCGTCTTTTTCATCTGGGAGGACACGACGGGCATCCCCCTGTTCTTCGGCAGCATCCAGAACCCCAGCCCCGGGGCTCCCAAGCAGAGGAAGGAGGAGGAGGGGCTTGACAAGCAGCATCTGGCCCACAACACAATTCCTAAATAAGGGAGAATCCACATCGTGGGGGGTGAGCAGGAGTGGCTTTGGTCTTTCCAAACACCTCTTCTCCCCCCCTCCCACCAGTCGGTCTATGGGAGCTGCCTGGGAACTTTTCCTATAAATGGTTACCTCTCCTGGATTTCCCCAACGCTGTCCGAGATTTGTAAATTTTCAGTTTTTGCCTTTGTCCTCAGCCTTTTGCTCCAGGGTCATCCCTGGAGTCTAAATTCCAGTCATGATTTCATTCAGGGTCTCTTTTGCTCTGGTGCGCCCAGCCTTGCAAAAAGGTGCTGGGCAGGTAGGCCTGGTGGAGAGACTTAACCCTTGTTCTGCTGTGCCTCTCCTCCAGAGCTAGGCTTGGTGCAGTGGTTAAGAGCAGTGGAGAGCTGGATTTGATCCCCCGCTCTTCCACATGCAGCCAGCTGGGTGACCTTGGGCTAGTCGAGGATTCAGCACCGGGGACATGAACAAGCCTATCCAGGGTGAAACACAATTTTAAAAATATAATACCAGTATTTATTAATCAAGTTAAAAAACCAAGGCTTTTAGCATGGCATTAATAAAATCATGGCATCATAAAATCAATACATACATACATACATACATACATACATACATACATACATACATACATACATACATACATACATACATACAAACAAGGCCTCCACTGGCCTTGGGTTTTGAACTTGATTAATAAATACTGGTATTATATATTTTTAAAATTGTGTTTCACCCTGTATAGGCCTAAGTTCATTTCCCTGGTGTTGACCTTTTTGGGTTCCTGACTTTTATCTGGGTCACAATGTTTTCTCCTTTTTGTTTTGACCTTGGGCTAGTCACAGTCCTGTTAGAGCTGTTCACACAGAGCAGTTCTATCAGATGTGGGAGAGAGGAAAGGAAGGCGATTGTAAGTCCCTTTGAGAGTCCTTTGAGTAGTGAAAAGTGGGGCATGAAACCAACTCTTCATCTTCATGGACAGCAATTAGAAGCTACTAACAGCTGGTGGGTGGGGCTGAGAGGGGAGGGACAACCTTGGGCCATTCACCCCTACAGCAGAAAGATGGAAACTCCCCAGGGTTCTGCCATGTCCCAACAGATCCTGCATTACTTGGCAGAAGTTTTTTCGTAGTATTTGTGTGTGGTGGCAGCGGTGGGGGAAATCCCAGAAATGTGTGTCTCAGCACAGGCCTGTCATGGAAAAACTTCCTAAGGAAGAGGCAGGAGTGGGTCAAAATGCGTTCGTGTGAACCAGCATCAGAAGAATGAGCAACAGGTGGTCTTCACCTCCTCTTCCTCCTCTCGCATCCCCATTCACCCTTGGATTGTGTGATGGATCTGAATTGTAAGCCGCTTTATGTAACAATCTGGCTGAAAAACAGATTACAAATACACAAACGAAAAGAAGTAAGCCATGCCCTTTCTGTACCAATCTACTCCAATGTTCACACTGTTATCCTGTTATGGGTAGACTGTTTCGAGGCCCTACCATAGAATCTTCTTCACCCTATTCAAGCTTCCCTGTAAGCCATCGGCCAAGGTGGTGGTGCAGACCCCCTTAATTACGCACAGAACCCCATTTGTGGCTGATAAAACACAAGGGGAGGCTTTTTGCCCTGCCTGGGAGGTTTTGGGGAAACAGAATATTGGAATTTAAGGAGATTGTAAGTGGGTGGGCAGAAGGAATTGTGCACATGCTTGGCTCTCGTGGCCTGCGCTTGAATGCTCAGGGGAATGCCGATAGCCAAATTGGAGGCAAATTTCCTCCAGGCCAGACTGACCAGGGATTCTGGTGGGGTTATTCTGGAGGGGGCGTCATCTGGGCATGGAGTCTGAAGCTCTGCCCATGAGGCTGGGAGTTCAATCCCAGCAGCGGGCTCAAGGTTGACTCAGCCTTCCATCCTTCCGAGGTCGGTAAAATGAGTACCCAGCTTGCTGGGGGGTAAACGGTAATGACTGGGGAAGGCACTGGCAAACCACCCCGTATTGAGTCTGCCATGAAAACGCTAGAGGGCGTCACCCCAAGGGTCAGACATGACCCGGTGCTTGCACAGGGGATACCTTTATCTTTTTATGCCCTCCCTTTGTAGCTCTGTAGTTCCAAGGGAGCTCTGAATGCAGCCCGCGATGGCAGGAATCCTCCAGCAGCTGTTTGACAAAGGCAGCTCAAGTAGCAGGAAAGGAACTCCGGCTGCATTGACCCAGCAGTGGTTTTCTGGGATGTGCTCTTTGGTGTTACAGATGCTGCAAACTCAAGTCAAATTGCACCTCCAACCAATGTGATCAGAAGACTACATCCCACAGCATTAGAGAACAGGGCAGTCGAAACATAAGCGCAATACATGAGGAGTGTGAGACTGGAGAGCAACACAGTGGGATGAGATATTTTTTCTAATGTTTTTAATAATGATCTGGATGAGAGAATGGAGGGACGCCCCATTAGGTTTTCAGATGACACCAAATTGACAGGAGTAGCGACCATCCCAGAAGACCGAGGTAGAGTTCAACAAGATCTGAACGTGCTGGAAAAGGGGGCAAAGAAGAACAAGGTGCAATTCGATAAGAAGGGCAGAGTTCTCCATGTGGGTGCATGCATCCTGCTTGGGAGATACAGTGCTGGATAGCAGTGGGTGTGAATGAGATTATGGGGATGCTTGTTTACTGTAAATCTTAGCAGACAGGCTGGGAAAGGTTCCTGTTGGCAGCAGAGATTAGAACCCACAGTAATGGCTGGAAACTACAATATTGGCTAGATATCAGGAGGGAAAATTTCACGGAGTAGTTCAGCAGTGGAATCGGCTGCCTACGGAGGTGGTGAGCTCCAGCTCACTGGTGGTCTTCAAGCTGCAGCTGGACAGATCGTTATCCTGGATGCTTGAGACTGATCCTTCACTGAACAGTGGGTTGGGCTCCATGGCCTGTCTGGCCCCTTCCAAAACTATGATTCTATGAATTGATTTCCCCAAATTTTCCCAACCAGGGTTTCCTGGAGCCCATTTTCCCTGTTGCTCTACAAGTCCTACACAGAGCAGATCTAAGCATCCAGTTTCGTTTTATCCTATTGGCCCTTCCTAAATCTGGTCACACCTGGTAGAAGTGTATGGATGGCATCACTTCCGGGGGGCGTAACAGGCAGGCGAAGCCAGCTGACATAACTTCTGGGGTTCCTCAAAGCCTGAGAAATATTTCAGGGGATCCTCTATGGTCAAAAGGTTGAGAAAGGCTGGTGTAAGCTTCCAAGGGGATGCACTCTCCCTCGGATAAAACAAAATGGGCATTCCGAATCCATATAGGTGGAGGGGAAATTAGCAAGTAAGTAAACAGCATGATGAAGATATTTAACAGATTCAGGGACCCTATAAAGTTATCATTTGTTTGGGATCAATGCAGGGCAAAACCACAGTGAAGGAAATACATCTGTCCGAATTGGGGATCAATCAAGAGAGCCACTGTGCCCCACCAGTCCCCAGTAAATCTGTCACAATTTGGGATTGGCTGAGCATCTCACTTTGCCCTTTGATTCCTCACATATTTTGTTATGTCTGAGAAAGCATGCATGCACACCTTTCACCTTGAATCAAACTTGGTGGGCCTTAAAGGTGCCATTGGATTCAAACCTTGTTCTGCTACTCCAGACCAACATGGCTGCCCTCTTGAATCTATGGGTGGCTCTGACGCAGTGCTACTCAGAGATGTGATCCTGTGGATATGTGGGTCCTAGAACATGAGGTACTTTGTATACCTTATAGGTGATAACCAGGTGTATTGAGCTTGGTAGCTCTTCAGTAACTTTGGAGTGACTGCAAAACAGTTGTCAGACTTACACTCTGCCTACCGATACGGACTTTGATGGACCAAGAGTCTGATTCGGTATAAGGTAGGTTCAAGTCATACACCATCCGTGGTATCAGGAGGAAGTCTGCCATTGTCCTGGAGACCAACCCAGCTTCTACCATCATTCATTCATTCATTCATTCATTCATTCATTCATTCATTCATTCATTCAGTATGCTGCCCTTCCTGGGCGGTTTACATAGAACATAGAAATAAGTACCGTGTAATTCAATAACTTTGAGTAGAACACAATGGCAACTGGTTTCAGTAACTCACAATTCCAAGAACGTTTCCAAACAACTGTACTAATATTAATTATGGCAACATTAACCAGTTAACTATGATCTCATAAAATGGTCAGTTCATAATTCAGTTTATGGGAGGGGGGGGGGCTCTACAGGGCCCAGTAGATGGTGTTGGTTCAGTTGACCTCGACCAAATGCCTGGCGGAAGAGCTCCCTTTTGCAGGCTCTGCGGAACTGTGGAAGTTCCGTCAGGGCCCTGTTCTCTTCAGGGAGCTCATCCCACCAGGTGGGGGCCACGAAAGAGAAAGCTCTGGCCCTGTTTGAGGTCAGATGTAATTCTTTGGTAAATTAGTAAATTATTACTACTACTATTAGTACTAAATTAGTAAATTACTACTACTATTAGTAAATTACTACTACTAAATTAGTAAATTACTAATTTACTGCTAATTTATCCTCTCCGTTGGTCTGTACTCGGATGATTCCTATTTCATTGTCTGAGAAAGCACACGTGCACACACACGAAAGCTCACACCTTGAATAAAACTTGGTGGATCTTAAAGTTGCCATTAGGCTTGAATTTTGTTCTGCTGCTTCAGACCGACATGGCGACCCACTTGAATCTATTCCAGAAGGAGCCCCTCCATTTGACCAAGCCCCTCTTTCCACCCAGGGCTCACTCTTTTCTCATTCACAGACAGCTCTGCACAAGCTAGGAGAGTGGAGTGCCAAAAAACAAGAGGGGGCTGCTTTAAGAGAACTTTGGGAAGCTGTAATCTGAAGCCAGCTGAGGAGGCCTGTGGGCTGGCAAGCAGCGGCAGCAGCAGCACAGGCAGATGTGGCCCCAGAACAGCAGCCTAGCATTTCTTCCCTGCTCTCTCCTCTCACACCAGCTGGGCAAGCAGAACTGCGGAGGCCGACAGGTAAGGGAGAGAGCTCTGCGGAGCAACCTGGATGCGTTCTGGCATGTTTGGTGGCTGCAGGGTAAAGAGAGCTATAGCGAGGCATGCTTGGAGGGTTGCTGGAGTGGTACAGCAGGAATCATAATGCCAGACGGGGCGCCACGTTAGTCCAGAGCAGCAAAATAAAACAGGGGTCTGGTGGTACCTTAAAGGCTGGGAAATCAGAAACTCTCATGAGTCAGACACGGCTTCGTCGGATGCATTGAGTCCAGGGGCACCTTTCAGACCAGTGAAGTTTGATTCAGGCTCAGCGGGACCTTTAAGACTGACTAAGATTTATTCAAGGTGTGAGCTTTCGAGTGCAAGCACTCTGATTCAGGCTATAAGCTTTCGTTTGCCTGCACACCTCTTCAGAGAGATTCAGGTGGATATCTGTGTTGGCCTGAAGCAGCAGAACAAAGTTTGGGTCCACCTTGGGGCACCTTGAAGACCCACAAAGTTTTATTCAAGGCAGAAGCTTTTGTGTGCACGCACATGTCTTCTGATCGGTTTAGTCTGCTGCTTCAGATCAACATGGCTACCAACCTGAATCTATCCAGGCAGATGCAGTTAGAAGAAGAGGAAGAGTTGGTTCTTATATGCTGCTTTTCCCTAACCGAAGGAGGCTCAAAGTGGTTTACATTCGCCTTCCCTTTCCTCTCCCCACAACAGACACCCTGTGAGGTGGGTGAGGCTGAGAGAGCCCTGAGATTCATGCTTGGTCAGAACAGTTTTATCAGTGCCATGGTGAGCCCAAGGTCACCAGCTGGCTGCATGTGGGGGAGTGCAGAATCGAACCTGGCATGCCAGATTAAAAGTCCAAAATCTTAACCACTACACAAAACTGGCTCTCTTATTCTGAAAAATGCCGACAAAACTCACAAACAATGGCCTCCCTTGGTAATATCCCCCCATCTCCTGCCCATCGTTCTGCACCTTGCAGTTCTTAGTGCGCTTTCTGAATGGTTTGCACATATCTCACAAAATGAGCATCAGCTTACAGGAGTGTATTGCGGGATATGTGGTGTTCGACCCAAGGTGCTGGTTCAGGACTCCTGTGAGCACACACAAAAAGGCAGGTATGCAGGAGCATTCCCAGGGGCAGTGGAGGATGGAAAGACCTTAAAGCTGAGGCAGAGTGCTCATTTTTCTTCCTGCTGCCAACTTTGGATTCCTATGTAGCCAGTATGGTGCAGCGGCTTCTATTCAGGCGATCCAGGTTTGATTCCCCGCTCCTCCTCCACATCCAGCCAACCGGGTGACTTTGGGCTAATCACAGCCCTGATACAGTTCTTACAGAGCAGTAATATCAGGGCTCTCTCAGCCTCCCCTACCTCACAGGGTGTCTGTTGTGGGGAGAGGAAGGGAAGGCAATTGTAAACTGTTTTGAGATTCTTTCAGGCAGTGAATATCGGGGTATAAAAACCAACTCTTCTTCATCTCTGAAACAGCAAAAATAATCTAGCCCCTTGAGAGGGAATAGGAGTCCAGAGGGGGCTAGATGCATTTTGTCAGTTGCTGCAGCCCCCTGGGAAAGGCAGCGTTTCCATTTTGCATTATGCACAGGGTGGGAGTTTCAGGGTGGCAGAACTCCACCACAGTCCACCTTCCTAATGGGAATCTGCAGTCTGGGAAAGGCTACCCACCCCTCACCCCCACCCCAGCCAGTGGCTCATTTTCTTTCTGGTAAAGAATTGGGTCCCTTCAGCATCCAGGTCCCTTGTCTGTGATGTTCTCTTGATGTTATCTTCACAGAGTTTCGAGAGCTCAGAAAACCCCTAGTTCAGGACTCATCCAAATTCTAGCTAAAAGATTGGCCTTTTCGGTGGTTTTCTCCTGGGCTGCATGCTTTAGGCTTGTGCTAATCCAATCCAGATGTCTAGAAACTTTGCAAGGCTTCCGCCTCGCTTCTTGGCAGACCGTCGGAACTCCAAACCCAGCAACCCTGGCCAAACCAGGACATCCAACCCCCCTTCTGCGGCCCCCTTCTCCAGAAGAGAGCCTGGTTGGAACCAGAACTTTTTGCAATTGGGCTAAGCTTAATAGACACCTCCCTTCCTATCTTTGCATTAATTTTGCAGGCGATGCTTTCTAGATGGCTCTTCCAGCGCAGATGGTAAAAGAGACTCTCTTCCAGCAGCCAACTTCTTCCTCCTTTGTCCCCATTTCTTCTCAAGTGGCTAAATTGTTATTTTTTGTTTCTTCCCCTCCTGCAATTATAAGAGGAAAATTAAACTTGGTGGCAGGAAAGATCATTAACGCTCTGCTTTTCTTGAGCTTTCGGGCGCCTGGCTGGCTGCATTAATTTTAGGAGCGTGCCGCATCTGAAATTCATGGACAAACCTCCTCATTTGGCTGCCCCAGCTGCTGGGACTGCCTTTCTTTCAATTGTAGGCTTGGAAGAACACAATTGCTGTTTTCCCCACAGCCCCGCTGGCACCGGCTCTGGTTGGTATGGCTGACTTGGCTGCTGGGGTGACAGTCTGCCCTTTGGACTGGATAAAAGGGTCCAAAGTTCCTTTGCAAAATGCAGGCAAAAGTTAACCCCGAGATCGCAGAGGTCTCATCCAAGTTCATTTGCTCTCCGAAACACGGCGACTGCCCTCTTCGAAAGCCCTTTCAAGACAATTGGCTTACAATGGTTAGGATTGTGTTTTAGGAGAAGAGGTAGTCAGGATTGGGGAAGGGGAGAGATGTTCATGGCATGGCTCCCAAATGTTATTGCTGTAGAACAGGGGTAGTCAAACTGCGGCCCTCCAGATGTCCATGGACTACAATTCCCAGAAGCCCCTGCCAGCGAATGCTGGCAGGGGCTTCTGGGAATTGTAGTTCATGGACATCTGGAGGGTCGCAGTTTGACTACCCCTGCTGTAGAACATGGGGCGCCTTTCCGATGCTTTTTGAGTGCGTTTCAAAAGTGGGTGGGGCTAGGGGGAACTTTTCCTCAGCAGGGCTTGTGATTGGCTGTGCAAATTAACAGATATCCTGTGAAGCAAAACCTCTGCTTGGGATTGATTGATTGATTATATTTATACACCGCCCTCCCTAAAGGCTCAGGGCGGATTATGGGAAACAGGAAAAAGATACAGATAATATATGGTAACAACAGGAGATAAGAGCAATAACATTATAACAGTAACCTTAACGTGATAACAATAACATTAGAGAATGATGGAACTGCAAAAGAGCCTCAGCTGAACTCTTAATGGGACCCAGTGGGTTAGGCAGATTAATAGCAGTCGTAGTAGGAGGCGGGGGGCTTGGGGGCCAATTGGAAGCGATGATTTAGGTCGACCTCAACCAAATGCCTGGCGGAGGAGCTCCCTTTAGCAGGCCCTGCAGAACTGTTTCGGGATGTTGAAGAGTTACTATCAGAGTTGCATTTAAGCTCATTCCCTGACATTTTGGGGACCGGTTCTGCTTATTGCAACAGCCAGTTTGCGCTTGGTTCAGCCTCCTGTGGCAGCTCCTTTGTGCCCACTGCCCTTTTCCTGAATTCCAAAGGCATCCATGGGCTTAAAGCAATATGGGAGGGGCGGGAACTCCTGCTGTAGGAGCTAGTTGTGCATCGCAAGCATAAGCCATCCAGGCTCCGAAGGGGGAGCAAGAAACTAGCCGCACAAGACAAGCCATGATGGCCGGTCTCTTGTTGGTTCAGATTTTGGAAGGTACTCAGCACAGCAGAAAACCTTTTTGGTTGTGCTTGGTGCTATCTTATTCTTGCCTCTGTTGGTGACTGCTTTGAGAAGCAGCATGCTTAAGAGTGGCAGACTCTAATCTGGAGAACTGGGTTGGGTTCACCACTCCCCCTCCCCACGCAACCAGCTGGGTGACTTTGGGCCAGTCACAGTTCTCTCAGAGCTGTTCTAGCAGAGCAGACCTCTTAGAGCTCTCTCAGCTCCACTTATCTCCCAGGGTGGAAGGGTAAGCCACTTTGGGACTTCTTTAGGTAATGAAAAGTGGGGTATAAAAAAAAAACACTCTTCTTCTTCTTTGGAATGTTATAGTCCTTGGTTCAGTCCATGGACCCTTGCCATGGAGGCTGAGATGCAACCAAAGTTGGGACAAGTCTTAGAGACCATGTGGTCCAGCTCCCTAGTCAAAGTATGAAATACAAAAATTCCTGACAGTCAAGACAAGAGTGAACACCTACATCAAGGAATAGGTGCCATCCCCACCACCCACCTGCCCTGGGAACTGGTTCCATCACTGAAACACTGTTGGGAAATGTAACATTCAACCAAAATGTCCGTGCCTGTAATAGAAAATAATTGATCTTCTTCTTGGGAACAGGCCTTCTGGTTCACAAAGAATGTAAACATGTCTCCTCTTCCTCAGGCTATGCTTATACTCTGTTATTTTAACCTGTCCTCACAGGACTTGTTTTCCAAACACATAATCATCTTATGTACCCTCTTCTGAACACGGTTCAGTTTGTCTTCCTCTGTCGTAAAGGCAGACAACCAAGATGGGGCCGAGTATACTCCAGATGAGGTCTGACTAGCACAGCATTGAGAGCAGCCATTATTCCTCAGAACTGGGCTGTTGTTGTTGTTGTTAGGTGCGAAGTCATGTCTGACCCCTTGCGACCTCATGGCCAATGATCCTCCAGGATCTGGGCTACTTGGCTTCTATTAACAAAGCAGCATAAAATCGTATTAGCCTTTTTTGCTGCTGCATCACGCTGTCCAGCTTGTGCTTGGTCACACGCCTGAGGCCCTTTTTCACGTGCTCGACTGCGGAGTCAAATTTCCCACGTATATTTTTTACGCGAAACAGAGATTTGCATTTGTCTGGACAGAGTTTCATTGTTATTTTCAGCCAAATGTTCCAACATTCCATACCGTTCTGGATTTGATTGTGGTCCTCCAAGCTATTCCTCCCAATTTTGTGTCGTCGGCAAAGGTATCAAAGCTCTCGATTTTGAATTTGAAAAGCCAGTTAGCACTGTGAATCACAGAACCCATCCTCCCCCTGCAGAGGTGGGCCTAGTAAACCTGTCCTAAGTCCAAGTACTGTAGCTCCAAAACCCAGATTCTAAAACCTTTGTGACTGGGCACCAAGTTATTTCAAATAGCTTCCAATTCAGGAAAACAGGAGTGGACCCCTTTTTGAAAAACCTACTTTCCCCAGTTAGAGGCAAGCCGATTTGTTGTTCAGTGCTCTGGTTTTTTACAAGAAGACTGGTTGCTCTGTTGTTTCTGCTGGTCCAGGAGAGCAGAGTGGCATCTGTACATCCTCAGAGTCTCAATCCTTTGCCCTCAATCTTCTTTTCCTTTCTGTTGTTCTGAACAAACTTTGGGTGCAGTGGCCCCTTTAAGACCAATGAAGTTTTATTTCTCCTTCAGGCATCACCATGCAGGGGCTGACAGTTCTTCTGTGTCTGGGACTCCTCACCGCCTCCTGCAGAAGCCAGGTCTTGGGGGCTGAGCAGGTAAGTGCAGCTTACAGGGCAGGCGGGATGGTTTTCGGAATCACCTTGACACCCAGCCTCCATCCCACAGGCTGCAGAATTTAAAGAGCTAACTTGGTATTGTGATTAGGAGTGCCGACTTCTTATCTGGCGAGCTGGAATTGATTCCCTACTCCCCCACATGCAGTCAGCTGGGTGACCTTGGGCTCACCATAGCACTGATAAAGCTGTTCTGACCGAGCAGCAATAATGTCAGGGCTCTCTCAGCCTCACCCACCTCACAGGGTGTCTGGTGTGGGGAGAGGAAAGGGAAGGCGATCGTAAGCCGCTTTGAGACTCCTTCGGGTAGAGAAAAGCGGCATATGAGAACCAACTCTTCCTGCTTGCGAGATCCAGCAAAGTCTGCCTTCGCTCCCATCCCCCAGTCCATACTAAAGAAGCGATTCTGTGCCCCCAAGGAACCTCCCAACCCAGATGCCGATAATGCCGCGGGAGCAGAGGAAGAGGAAGACTCCTTCTACAAGGTGCCCGTGAACAAGCTGGCAGCCTCCGTCTCCAACTTCGGCTACAACCTGTACCGTCAGAGATCCAGCCAGGTGCCCACGGCCAATGTCCTCCTGTCACCCTTCAGCATCGCCACGGCCCTCTCGGCCCTGTCGCTGGGTGAGCTTGCCTTCGCTTCTGATTCCATCTCACCCCGATGTCGCGTGAGACGGGAGAGGAAGATCTCACTGGCCTTTCTTTGCCGTCGGCAGGCGCGGGAGAACGGACGGACGCCATCATTGATCGCGCTCTCTTCTACGACCTGCTCGATAAAGCGGAGGTCCACAGCACCTACAAGGGTCTCCTGGCCAGCCTGGCAGTCTCCACCAAAGGCCTGAAGAGTGCTTCTCGCCTCCTCATGGAGAGAAGTAAAGCTGGGTGCTGCGTCCCACGGGAGCCAGGGCCTCTTGGAGGGTGGGGTGCCAGGGGGGCATAAGGAGCTATGGTTCATGCACTGGCGCAGGGGTGACCAAACAGTGGCTCTCCAGAGGTCCATGGGCTGCAATCCCCATGAGCCCCCGGAGTTTGGCCACTCCTGCTAGCGATTTCAGGCTTAAGAACTAAATTATGCAAAGGGATCCTCGGGAGGTCCCCCTAGGAGAAGATGTGAGAGTCAGCTTGGTGTAGCGGCTAGGAGTGCAGACTTTTAATCTGGCATGCCGGGTTTGATTCTGCGCTCCTCCACATGCAACCAGCTGGGTGACCTTGGGCTCCCCTCAGCACTGATAAAGTTGCTCTGGCCAAGCAGTGATATCAGGGCTCTCTCAGCCTCCCCTCCCTCACAGGGTGTCTGTTGTGGGGAGAGGAGAGGGAAGGCAATTGTAAGCCGCTTTGAGACTCCTTTGGGTAGGGAAAAGTGACATATAAACACCATCTCTTCTTCTTCTTCTTGAAAGATCACATGGGGTATAGCCAGGTAGCGCAGGTCGCCAACTGGGCACTGGAGCCCAGGCTATTGGTGTCGTAGCCAAGGGGCACAGGCCCAGCCCCAGAAAGCAAGACCTTCAGATACAAGCTAATTATGGTTGCAGTTTGTGTTTCCTTTGCTCTCACCAAAAGCCCCCTGTTTTAAAGAGACAGGGCCAACTTAGCTCAGGTTAAGATAGGGGTGTTGATTGCCTGCTCCACATATAAGGTTGGGAAATTAATGGCAATTTAAGGGTGGAGATTGGAGGAGGGGCCTGGGAAGGGGAGGGACCTCAGTGGGGCACCATGCTATAGAGTCCACCCTTCACCATTTTAGAGCTTTTTCCCTAGACATGGATCAGAGAGGGACTGCTCAGTGGAAATGCCTCCGCTTTGCACATGGAAGATGCCAGGTTCAATCCCCAGCATCTTCAGTTAAAATGATCCAGGAGAAGGGGATGTGAAAGACCTCTGCCCTAGACCCTGGAGGACCCCTGCCAGTCTGAGTAGACAATACTGACCTTCATGGACTGATGGTCTGATGCAGTATAAAGCAGCTTCCTGTGTGCACAGTGGCCTATAAATACATGAGCTTTCTGGTCTTTTGGCAGAACTGAGAATGAAAATTGGGTTTGTCGGTGAGCTAGAGAAATCTTACGGATTCCGGCCCAGAGTACTGACCGGGAACACCCGCGTGGACCTGCAAGAGGCTAACAACTGGGTGCAGCAGCAGACCAATGGAAAAGTCACCAGGTTCCTACGGGAAATCCCCACTGGAATCAGCATCCTTCTCCTCGGGGCAGCGTACTTCAAAGGTAAGGGAAAGCTGCTGTGGGATGGAGGGAGAGAACCAGGAAAAGGAGCCGATCCAGCAGTGATGGCCTTGGGAACAGATTTCTGTTTTAAGTGTTTGTTTTGTACTTGTTCCTAGAAACAGCAGTTAATATGGTACATCCATGGGGACATTTGCATGGACTATATCATGCATATTAAGAGAGCCAGTGTGGTATAGTGATTAAGAGAGCCAGGTTTGATTCCCCAATCCCCATTCCTCCACATGCAGCTAATCCCAGTTCTTTTAGAGCTCTTCTTGCCTATCAGTTCTCTTAGAGCTCTCTCAACCCCAGTTACCTCACAGTGTGTGGGTGTCCGGTGTGGGGAGAGAAAGGTGTTTGTAAAACACTTTGGGGCTCCTTCAGGTGGGGAAAACAGGGTATCAAAAACCCACCTCTTTTCTTCATGCTAAAATTTGGGGGTGGATGAAGACAGAAGACAAGCATAATATCGAATAGTTTTATCGGGGTACAACTCCAAGGGAAAGGAGTGGGGAAGTGAGCATCTTCTATGGACCAGAGTGCTGACAGATATATTGGAAAATTAATAATTAATGAATGAACAAATAAAATATTAACTCCTGTTCCAAGTACGCAGCAAGCATACCTTACTTCTCAAGAGAGTTGCATGCATAGGTTTCATTTCTTTGGCTCAAGCTGCGTCATTTGATTACTTATGAAATGATCCCACACGCTGTTGGTCAACGTTTCTAGGGCTAGGAATGCTTGTCTCTTCACTGGGCTGGAGTTTCCAGGTATTCCAACTTAAATGAGACTTGATTGTTCTTCTGGTCACTCAAAAGGGCTATTTTGGGATCTTTTGTACCTGATGGTGCATTCTGTGTCGTAAGCCTGCACTGTAACTAACCAGTGTGTGGCTAGATCCCGGATCCAGTCGGTTTAAAGTGAAACTGACCAATAGCACACACTGGGGGGAAGATCCATTGTGTGGCTTCTGTAGATAAGTTGGGGTTGGTTGTGGGTTTCTTTGCTTCAGTTTTGGTTCTTGTTCCGTCATGCTGGGCTCCCAGTAAAGAGCAGAAACAAACCCCCAGTGTCCTGGTCTCTAACACTGTGCATTGGCGAGCCCTATGCCAGTCTATCTGAACCTTAGGACAGGACTGCCAGACATGAGACACCCCACAGCTCATACTGCACAAACCTGCATGGGTAGGTGAACGCCGGTCGAATTTGCTTGGCTTCAGGTGGTATCAGTCGATCCCCTTGAACTACCTTTCTTTAACATGTCTGTAGTTCAAGGGAGATGGTTGCCATTTTGCAACTCAACCGTTCCCTTGGTATTTGTTCCCAAGCCTCCATGTCTTTTGTTTCCCTTTCCAAAGGTCATCTCCCTGTACACAAGATAAGGAGATGGCTCTTTTGAAGTGGGCCCTTATGTTTAAAACAGGATTTTCTGAAGCTGCCAGCTCCTCTCTGACTCATTTCTGGCAGAGGAAGGACTGATATCAGCATGGAAGTGTAAACAATCATGCCAGGGAACACAGGAGCCATGCATTTTTGCTGAAATTTCAGCTTTTTACACTATCTTCCTGTTATGTCTGACTTTTGGGAATTTACTGGTCTAGATACTAGGCTCAAACAAGGGCACTTTATAGGTCCCCAAGTTATAGGGCAGGGATCTCCACTCACAGTCTGCCAAGAATTTTCAGAAAGTAGGCCTGGCCAGGTGAGGCTTTGCCCAGCAAGGCTTCTAATTGGGGGGTGCAGATTTTTAAAACACTGTTTTGGCAGCAGGGGCCTACACAGCCTGGGGATCTTCATTATGGGACTGCAGAGTAGCATCAGCAGTGGCCATTTTGTTACTGGCTACGCCTCCTGTTGCCAGCTCTGGGTTGGGAAATACCTGAAGATTTTGGGGGTGGAGCCTGGGGAGGGCAGGACCAAGGGAAGGGTGGGGCCTCAGCCGGCTATAATTTCATAGAGTCCACCCTCCAAAAGAGCTGTTTTTCCAGAGGGAACTGATTCGGGTTACCTGGAGATCAATAGCAAGGAGATCTCCAGGTGTCATCTAGAGCAGGGGTAGTCAACCTGTGGTCCTCCAGATGTCCATGGACTACAATTCCCATGAGCCCCTGCCAGCGTTTGCTGGCAGGGGCTCATGGGAACTGTAGTCCATGGACATCTGGAGGACCACAGGTTGACTACCCCTGATCTAGAGGCTGGCAACCTTGTGTGGCAGCCATTTTGTGACAGAATTCCAGAGGTGCCCACAAGTTCACAAAAGATGGCGTCCCCTGTTACGGGGAAATTAGAGTGGGTCAAGCATTTTCTACGATAATCCTATACTTGGGACGATGGCGCAAGTGAAAAGATTGAGTGAGCACCTGAAGTTTTTGGACTGGCAGACCACATTTTAACGGGAATCAATCCCCCCCCCCCCCGATTCATTCTGCCAGTGTGGGATTCTCTGTCGGCTCCCATATTGCTTTTAAGCAAGGGGCTAGAAGGCGTCTAATGCTCTTTTTGTTAGGCTCCAAGGGGTGAAGGTGAAGACGACCCCGGCTTGGCTTCAATTTCTTCGCAGCTTCACTGATTCTAACTTTTTCTCACAAGGGAGGAGGAAACCGGGAAAACTCTTAACAAAAAAGTCTCTTCCCCCCCCCCCACACACACAGGAAAATGGGTGACCAGATTTGACTCCAGGCTGACCAGGCCGCAGGTCTTCCACTTGGATGAAGACAGGACCGTGAGCGTCCCCATGATGGCCGGCTCAAACACCCTCGTAAAATATGGCTTTGACTCCGAGCTGAACTGCAAGGTCAGTGTGGGACGAGGAGCCCCTCCCTGCCCCACTTGCCCCCTGACTGCCCCATAGGAAGGCCGGAGGGGTCTGTCCGTCGCTACCCACCCGGAGCATCAGCAAATCAGAGAGAAGCGGCACAAAACTCATCCTGGTCTGTATTTGCAGGATCGTTTCGAACTCTTTTGCAGTCCTTGTCTCTTCCTCCTCCTTGACATGACTTTCTTGCACCCTTTCAAGGCATTTCCATGGACAAGACCCCCACGAGGCTCTCGCCCACCAATATCATGCATAGAACCTTGGCCAGGATTTGAACGTGAGCCCACGAATCAAGGCCAACGCTGGCTACGTGTTCTGTAAAAAGTGCCCATGTACTGAGGCCGCTGCCTAAGCCCGGCTTTCTCAACCTGGCTTTCGTGAAACCCTGAGGTTTATTTATATATATATATATTAAAATTGGACATTTATTGGGTGATATGATCACATATGGTCATGGTGACCCTCCTCCCAAAATGGCCAGTGATGGGCTTGGAGGGGGTGAGAAGGGGAGGGATCCCACGTGGGCATGTCCACAGCTCTGCTTCCCAGCCATATTCGGAATGATTGTGCCACTTCTGGGACTTCTCGAAGCCTGAAGAATGTTTCAGGGGTTTCTCAAGGGTCAAAAAGGTTGAGAAAGGCTGGCTTAAGCACTTAGACTGTGCCACCAAAGGTGTGTCCCCCTGCACACTCTCCTCCCCCAATGCCATCGCCATAACAGCTGAAACCGGTAGCAGAATTCACCCTAAAACAGGATTAGACAGATTCACGGAGAATAGGTCTATGAAAGGCTACTAGCCATGGTGACTAAAGGGAACCTCCACATCCAGAGGCAGTCAACCACTGAATCTCAGTGCCGGGAAGCAGCACTGGGGACTCCGCCTCTGTGCCCTGTGGTTGGTCTTCCAAAGGAACTGGTTGGCCACTGTGTGAGACCAGATGCTGGGCTCTTATTCTGTTCTTCATTCCTGCCACCTGATGCTGGGTATAAAGGGCAGAGGCATGGAAAGAACCACTTTTCGTGGCTTCCCCCAACACTCCACTGTCCACGTCAGAAAAGCTCCTGGAAAGAAAGCAACGTCTTCTCTAGCGTGGAATGAGAGCAACAATCAGACTAGTTGCAGAAAGAGTATTTGGGCTTTACGTGGCCTTTTTTATTTCCAAGGAGCGCCAGTTTAATTCACAGGTTCCAAGAGAGCGGTATAATTAAAGGCCAAGAGCGAGATTGCTAAATTGGATGTTATGAGCAGAGAAGACAGGGTTCAGTAAGAATAGACATTTCAGGGTTTCCATGGGCACTGGCAGCCGCTCTGCGGAGCCCGAAGAGGCAGGGCCACTTGGAAAAAATGTAGTAAGAGAGCATTTAAACTACCCCCACCTTTCTAGGAACCAAGCCACCACCCAGCAGTCACTGCCCCACTCTCCCCCCTTTTCCAAGGAGCTCCATCTGCCTTGCATCTAATCACCAACCACACCAGACACTCCTCTATTTTGGTAAGCATGCTTCTTTCTGCAGATTTGACGGAGGGACTTCCCTCTGGCCCAAGCATTTGCCAAGCCATCTACCATTACAAGCAGGGCTGCCAGCTCTGGTTGGGAAATCCCCCAAGATTTGGGACGGTAGAACTTGGGGAGAGCAGGGCTTGGAGAGCGGAAGTATTTCAGCAGGATGCAATGCCATAGAGCAGGGGTAGTCAACCTGTGGCCCTTCAGATGTTTATGGATTACAATTCCCATGAGCCCCTGCCATCAAATGCTTGGGCCAGAGGCTTGGGCCAAATGCTGACAGGGGCTCATGGGAATTGTAGTCCATGAGCATCTGGAGGACCACAGGTTGACTGCCCCTGCCATAGAGTCCACCCTCCGAAGCAGCCATTTTCTCCAGGGGACCTCATCTCAGTTGTCTAGAGAGGAGTTGTAATGCCAGGATCTCCAGGCCCCACCTGGAGATTACAACAAACAAAAACTGGGGTACACAGTAAATGGAAAAGACCAGCAAAAAAGGGCACGGGGTAATCGTGATTCTGAAACGGTAGTCGATAATGCTTCCCAAAGTGCAAATGTCATTTATAAAGTATCACAAGGACAATCGTAACAGCCAAACAATACTGTGAATTTGTGTACAATGATACAACAATTCAACAAGTGTGTTACCAAAAAAAATTCAGGCAACAGTTCAGCAGGTTAGTTCCAACTGAAGCTCAAATGAGGATCCTGGTAGCCCCCCGTTTTGCAAGGTGGCTTTTACAGGGGACCTAAATAATTGAGGGGGAACGATGCAATAATACAAGGTCTCAAGAATTTGCAATTTATGATTTTAAAATTGTAATGTTGATAAATACTATTCTTATCTATCTAACAGAAGTCATAATATTAGCAAGTTCCTCAAGGGAATGAAGAACAAATTGACTTAGAAGAATTCTCCAAAAAGTGAACTAATTCTATAATGAAAAATGAAAGATAACATGATTAGAATGATAATATCAGATTCCAGTAGCACCTTTAAGACCAACAGAGATTTAGTCAAGGCGTGAGCTTTCGAGTGAGGAAGAGTGCTTGCACTGGAAAGCTTACACCTTGAATAAATCTTTGTTGGTCTTAAAGGTGTTACTGGACTCTTTTATTGTGCTACTTCAGACCAACACGACTACTCATCTGAATCTATGATTAGAATGATGTATTTGTTATAAGGATTGTATAAAACAAACAAAAAACTGTCCAGTATTGTTTAGTTATTACGGTTGTCTTTATAAATGACTATTTTGCATGTCAGGAAGCATTATTTTCTAGAGTTTCAGAATCATGATTACGCAACTTCCTTTTTTCCTGGCATTTCCCACCAGGAGGTTGGCAACCCACATTACAAGTTAGATGAGTCATGAATGTGGATCTTGTCCAAACAAAGGAAGGAGCCCACTCTGCTGGAGAGTCTTCGGGCTGTTGGCCACTGGGGTGGGATGCTGGAGGTCACTGGAGGGTCGACCCCTTTGGACTGTCTGTGCCTGCTGACCTTGTGCTTTCTGACTCCCACCCCAGATTGCCCAGTTGCCCCTGGAGGGGAGTGTCAGTGCCCTGTTCTTTCTGCCCCAAAGCGTGACCCAGAATATGACGCTGATCGAGGAGAGCCTCACCTCTGAGTTTGTCCATGACATCAACAAGCAGCTGAAGACCGTCTGTGTGGATTTGCGGATGCCACGGCTCAAGCTGGCTTCTGAGGTGGCCCTGGCTGGCACTTTCCAGGAAATGCGTACGTACTTGGGGAAGGTCTCTGGCGGGTGGAGTTAGTGCTGGCGCTGCCACCATGCTCGGTCGGTCCAGATCTGCTGTGCTGCCAATCGGCTGCTCCAGAGCAGGGCCAGCCAGTGGCAGCTGGATTGATGGAACGGTCCCAGTGACTAGACTCCCTGGGGGTCTCCAAGGCTTGGGGATGGCCATCCCTTGGTGCTTGTACCTGGGTCCCGCTTATCAGGATGCTGTTGCCTCATAACAGGGGCCTCCATTTGTAGTGAGTACGGCTTGTGGTGAGTGAGACTTCATGGATTCACAGAACCATAGAGTTGGAGGGGCCAGATGGATCAGCCTATGATCAGGATCTGTGCAGCTGCTGCTTGAAGACGGCCAGTGAGGGGGAGCTCCCCACCTCCTTAGGCAGCCCATTTCACTGCTGAACTAGACTCATAGACTCCTAGAGTGAGAAGGGGCCATACAGCCATCTCGTCCAGCCCCCTGCTCAGTGCAGGATCAGCCTAAAGCGTCCATGATCGGTATCTGTCCAGCTGCTGCTTGTAGACCACCAGTGAGGGGGAGCTCCCCACCTCCTTAGGCAGCCCATTCCTCTGCTGAATTATGCTAAAAAAAAGTTTCCTGATACTTAGCCTGTACCGTTCAACACAGTTTAAACCCATTACAGCAGGTCCTTTTCTCTGCTGCTAACAGGAACTGCTCCCTGTGCCCTCCTCCAAGTGGCAGCCTTCCAGACACTCCGAGAGCCATCCTGTCCCCTCTCAGCCTCCTCTTCTCCAGGCTGAACACTCCCAGATCCCTCAGCCTTTCCTCACAGAGCTTGGTCTCTATGAGGAAAGTTAGAATGCTAGAAACATACACTATCCTGTCCAAACCTCTCCTGTAAGGGGGTTTTGTGTACCTATTTCTACCTGCTTACCCTGAACTTGCTATTTCATTGGAAGGAAGGGGGAAAGATGCAAAGGATGCAAAGGACAAGGACTCTCTTAGCATCACCCTAAGTCCACAAAATGGCAGAGTTTTCCTCTGGCCAAAGGCTGCCCACCCAGGAACCTTTCCAACCCCCCCCCCCCATTTGCTGCTCTTCTGCTGGGAGCACAAGATGTAGCCTGGCTCTATCTTGGGTGGCCAAACTGTCGTTCTCCAGATGCCTATGGACTACAATCACCATGAGCCCATGCCAGCAACATGTCGGCAGTGGATCATGGTAATTGTAGTCCATGGACATCTGGAGAGCCACAGTTTGGCCACCCCTGCTCAATCTCCTGCCCTGTTTTAACGTGCTCCTTCCTTACAGGGCTCCAGGCGCTCTTTGAGACCCCCGACCTCAGCAAGATCACCGCTAAGGCCCTCAAGCTCTCCCACGTGCAGCACAAAGCCATCCTGGAAGTGAACGAAGAAGGGGTCGGATCCGCGCCTCCATCGCAGGCACAGACCCCCTGCCCGAGCTTCCACATAGACTACCACTTGGACAGGCCGTTCTTGCTGGTGGTCCAGGATGATGAGACAGGCGCGCTCCTCTTCATTGGGAAAATCCTTGACCCCAGAAGCACTTAGGGCCCCTCCCTCCACCAGAGCAGCCCACCCGGGCGGTGGGCAGGTGGCTCTCAATACACATTCCACGCCCCACAAGCGCTGCGCATGATGCGCTGCAATAAATCGGCTTTTGCTTTAGACGCGCCCTAAGATCAAATAGCTTCTTGGGTCAGTACCATCTTTTCCTTTTTCCCAATACCTTGTAGCTGCTGATAGGAAATTTGTCCCAAAAAGAAGACAACAGGATGCATATGTGTGCGCATGGGCAATGATTCTCTTTATTTGGTTGTGTCTTTTGCATCATCTGTAATTGTAAGCGTCCAGGGAGACTTCCAGGGCAATAAATGCAACATTCTCTGCCAAATCTCAACGGCGCACCAGAGACCAATGGGTCCGGACCTATGTGTGCGCATGCAGGTAGCAGTCCTTTCAGTAGCAGTCCCTTGTAAGTTGCATGGTACGTGTGATGAAGTGAACCTTTGGATCCTCAAGTAATTTGCTGCCAGAAATGGAGGCAAACCCCAAAATGAAAACCCGCTCCTGCAGTCTACCACTCACACCAAGTATTTGATCAGTCTAAAACAGGGGTAGTCAACCTGTGGTCCTCCAGATGTCCATGGACTACAATTCCCATGAGCCCCTGCCAGCGTTTGCTGGCAGGGGCTCATGGGAATTGTAGTCCATGGACATCTGGAGGACCACAGGTTGACTACCCCTGGTCTAAAAGATATCTTCCAGCATTTTGACAGGGGGATCTCGGTCTCTGACCCCGAGAGGCAAGGCAGCTGCAAGAAGGGTCCCCCTTCCAGGCCCTCCACATTCGATGCTCAGATTACCATCCGTTCTGTGAGCATGACAGACTCTCCCCCGTCTTCTGGTTGTCACCCCCGCACTTGCGCAAATACCTGATTGCTGCAGGCTTCGTTGTTCCTGAAGAAACATTGTGGTTTTTCTGAGTACAAATGAAGGGGCAGTGGTGTTTAGCCACGCAGGCAACATCACAACGACCGACTGGTGCCTCTTTCTGATGGGATTCTTTTTTTCTTTTTTTTTTGAGGCCATGTACAACCACCTAGCCGCCCCAAGAAAGAAGAAGAGCTGGGGGGGGGGTTACATCCTGCTTTTCCTATCCAAAAGAGTCCCTTCCTATCCCCACAACAGACACTCTGTCAGGCGGGTGAGGCTGAGACAGCTCTAACAGAACTGCTCTGCAAAAACAGCTCTTGGAGAACTGGAATTGGCCCAAGGTCACCCGGCTGGCTGCATGAGGAGGAGTGGGGAATCAAACCTGGTCCACGAGATTAGAGTCCACCAATTCTAACCACTACACCATGCTGGCTCTCAAGGGGGCACTCTTCGTCTGTTCCCTGGGCTGAAGCCTTACCGCATGGGGCGTGGGTTTCCCTATGATGATCGTGCCCTTTCAGCTGCCACAGGGGCACCCAGCGATTCTTGGAGGCAGGCTTTCATCTCTTGCAGCTCTTGGACCTGGGCGTTCTGAGGACCCAAATGCACAGCCAAGATCCTTTCAGCCTTCTGAATAGCACTTAGGGCTTCTGGCACAGCACACCTGCTCGGAGAAGGAGGTAGCAGTGAATTCTCCGGGGGACAGGCAGGGCAACGCTCCCCTCCTACAGGATCTCAAGAAGGGCTTTTAACTGGGGGGGAGGGAAAGCAACAAGTAGAGTTTCAAAAAGAGCCCAGGAAACCTGCTTGTGGGGTGGAGAGGGGACATCTTTGTGCCTTTCTCAGCCCGACAGTGGTAGCTGCTTTCACCAGGCCGTCCTTGAGAACAGCCCAAATCTTGCACATGCATAGTGCATGGACAGCTTGGAAAGTATGGCCATACGAAGCTGCCTCATCATGAATCAGACGCTTGTTTCAGAAGAGTTGGTTCTTACATGCCGCTTTTCACTACCTGAAGGAGTCTCAAAGCGGTTTACAATCGCCTTCCCTTTCTTCTCCCCACAACCGACACGCTGTGAGGGAGGTGAGGCTGAGAGAGCACTGATATCACTGCTCGGTCAGAATAGCTTTATCAGTGCCGTGGCGAGCCCAAGATCACCCAGCTGGCTGCACGTGGGGGAGCGGGGAATCAAACCCGGCTCACCAGATTAGAAGTCCACGCTCCTAACTACTTCACCAAGCTGGCTGTCTCCATTGAGTTCAATTTTGCCTACTCAGACTGACAGTGGCTGCCCAGGCTATAAAGCAGAAGGTATTTTACATCACCTGTGACTTGATACTTTTAACGAAATGCTGGTGGGGGAGGGAACCTGGGACCTTCCACATTCAGATGTCATTCCACTTACCCATAGCCCTTTCCGAATCCTGTCACTACTGTCTATTCAGACTGACAGGGGTTCTCCGGCTTCTCAAGCAGAAGCCTTTCACGTCACCTGTCACCAGATCCTTTTAATGGGAGATGCTGGGGATTGAACCTGGGATCTTCTGCATGCAAAGCAGAGGCTCTTCCACTGAGCCACGGCCCCTCTCCATGACGTACCGGGACTTGCGTGCTTGTGCTTACCCATTAAAGAGGACTTGAGCCAGCTTGAAGAGCTCCTGACCCACTTCGATGCTGGAGGGCCCGTAATGGGCTTCTACGACCTCTATGCTGCTACGCAGATGCCCCGCTGCCTCCTGCCACTTTCCTGGCAAAGAGAAATTAATGGCTGGTCAATGTGCCAGGGGGTAAAAAAAAACAGGGGGGAAAGAGGGCATTGTTTTTAAAACCAAAATGAAGAAAGAATAACACTTATACCAAGTTAGTGACATGCAAATACGGAGTTTCGATTGTGCAATATTAAGAGTGAAGGAGAAGGAGGGAATGAACCACTACACCCTGCTGGCTTTTCTAACAGCATAAACTCAAGGTCACCCCGGAAACAGACTGGTCTGATCCAGCATGGTTGTGCTTCTTTAATAACCTGCGATATAGTTAAACAGCCCTAGGGGCTTGGAAGGTGGAATATCTAGCCCAGCATTTACCCAGGGTGACGTATGCTCGTGCCAAGTGATCCTCCATCTCGCCCGCCATCAGGTGCTCTGGACAGAGGAGTCTTTGCGCTTCAGACCTGCATCTCAGCAGCAGCTTCACTGACTGATCTGCCAATGCAACAAACACAAAGTGAAGGTCCGTCCCCAACACTGGTCCCCATTCCGCCGCAACACAGACCAGCGAAGCTGGGTTCCACTTTTGCACCTTCCTCTCCATCACCAAGAGCAGGGGTAGTCAAACTGCGGCCCTCCAGATGTCCATGGACTACAATTCCCAGGAGCCCCTGCCAGCATTCACGAATGCTGGCAGGGGCTCCTGGGAATTGTAGTCCATGGACATCTGGAGGGCCGCAGTTTGACTACCCCTGACCAAGAGTCTCTGTTCTCCATCCTTGCACAGCAGACTGGTGGGTGAATGCTGCGTTTAGAGATCAGATCCAACCAGGCTAAATATGATGCAGCTTAGTGGGCCACAACACATGGCAAGGTAGCAGGCATCTGAGTTCACTGAAGGAGGAGCAAAGTGGAGGGATATGTAGCGTGTGCCGGGTGACATGTCAGAAAAACTGTCCGGTTTCATAACACAGCCCACCCTTCCTCGAGCAATGATTATCTCAGCAATTCTTACATCATCCCTATAAGGCAGATCATGACTAATCCCTACATTTTTAATTTATTGTATGGGATGTGTTGTGTGGCCAGGGGATCCAAGGATTGTCGTTTAGAGGCAGTTTTGCCACTGCATGCCTCCACCTAATGTTCCTTGGAGGAACCACCAGCCAACTCCTTGGACGTCTCCCCTCCAAATATTAGCCAAGGTCAGCCCTGCTTAGCTTCTCAGATCTGAAGGCTTGTTTGGCAGCCAGGCAAGGGGCGTTCAGAGGTGATTTGCCACTGCCTGCCTCCGCCTAATGTTCCTTGGAGGAACCACCACCCAAATACTTGGAGGTCCCCCCTCCAAATACTAACCAGGGTCAGCCTTGCTTCGCTTCTCAGATCTGAAGGCAAGGGACCTTCAGAGGTTGTTTGCCCTTGCCTGCCTCTGCATCATGACCCCTGGTGTTCACTGGAGGAACTGCCACCTAAATCCCTGGAGGTCTCCCCTCCAAATACTAGCCAGGATCAGCCCTGCTTAGCATTCAACATCTGATGGAATTGGGCTTGATTGGACTATCCAGCTCAGGACATTAATCCCTGCATATCACTGACAAGGTGATGGCTGAGACAGGGCTAGATCTTCATGGCAAGGGAAAAATCCCAGGGCCTCCCAGATCACAGCTGTCCTGTCAAGGGTCTCGAGACTTCGCACTCCATCAGGTTATTCTGGAGAGCCCTTCATCACACAGTGAAGGTGGATCTGTATGCAGCTTGGGAAGGCCAACACTGTCACCCAGCGGGCTTTGTGAAGATTCTCGTTACTCATCCAAAAGCAGGTCAACAGGGAGAGGCATCCCCTGTGACTCTTACCTGGCTGGCTGTTTTCAAGCATCTCCAGGGCCGTCTTGGTTAGAAGCTGGAGTTCCCACAACTGATGCTGCAAGTGATCTTCCGGGACCAGTACTTTGCAGGCTTCACGAGAACACCGGAGCATGCTCTCCCCCTGGGGAAGACCACGTGACAATCAGGGCCACACACCTGCGCCCATGTAGCTTGTTAACAGGCTGGCTTCCCTGCCCACCCTGCATTTGTTGCAGAAATATTTATATTCCACCTTTTGACTGAAACAGTCTGCAAGGTGGCTGATAAACCATCGCCAAGGACGATGTAAACCAACTACTGTAAACGAAAAGAAAAATAATAAACAGGGGCCGAAAATTCAGCCTGGATAATTAAAATGACAATTCGGCCTAGATAATTAAAATGAAGAAGAATGCAGCTACGTAGGCGGACATATCTTAACCAGTGAAACCTGCCAATGGGGCTTTATTCAAAGGAGAAGTAACATTGTGTTGTCTCCCGACAACAGACACCTTGTGAGGTAGGTGGGGCTTAGAGAGTTCTGGGGGAACCGTGAGAATCAGTGATATGAATTTCTTCGAGGGGGATTCTTGGCGCCACTGCAGAGAAGGCTCTGTTGCTCATTAATACTGACAAAATGTCAGGCGTTGGAGGTTCATACCGGTGTAAATGATCCCTCAACTATCCCGGGGCTGAAATGTTCAGGGTTTCGATAGTCAAAACCACCAAAACTGTGTGCAGGAACAAACTGGTGGCCAAAAAGGGTGACAAACTGGCATAATACAATCCACGTAGTTAGCCCCAGTTAACAACTTGGCTGGACCAGTGGGATGACCTAGACTTCTTCGAAGGCAGTCCCTTGTAGCAAATCATATAGTAGTTTAAGATGTGCTCCACCATTCTCCTCTCAAAAAGGGCAAAGTTTGCAAACCAGCCAAAGAGCACATTTCTAACCACTCTCTCCAGCTGAACACCCAGACTGTGGGCTGGGACAGGGCAGGTTTCATGTCTCTCTCTGCATCAACATACGCATTCCAGAACAAACAGCTGCCTTCAGAAAAGCACACTGAAAATGGTCCCTATCAGCTGGGTCCATTGTTGGTTTCCTTCAGAAACTGTCTCGCTGGAGCCTCTTGTACTGCCTGCTCCCCGTTCCATCATGCCTTCCCAAGCCCAGGCAGCTCCGTTCCTAAACATGCAATGCTGGAAGAAGGGGGCTTACAGCCTGATGGACAGCTCCACAAAGTGGAAAAGTCATCTCCAGCCTATCCCACACCCAAAAAGACAAGCTCTCTTTGTAGAAAAGAAAAAAAATCCAGGAGAACTCAGAATGCTGCTCCACTCTCCTGAGTCATTTTAATTGGAGCTAGCCAAAGGTAAGTGTTGGCGCATTAGGGTTTTGTTTTCCTTAACAGACCAGCATGTGTTGACCCTTTTTTTACTCCACAGGAACTTTCCCTTCCACCAGAGACACTCAGACCTTGCCCTATGAGCATTGGTGTGGTGTCATGGGCAGAGTGTCATGACTAGGATCCTGGGAGACCTGGGTTTGAATCCCCACTTCTGCCACAGAAGTTCACAGGGCTACTGTGGGCTTGTTGCAAATTCTCCGCCTGGCCTGCCTCACAGGGTTGTTGTGAGAAAGCGGAGGTAGGGCTCAGCTGCTTTGCGTCCCAACTGGGCAGAAAAGTGGGATACAAATAAATAAATGCAGCATGCAATGCCTATGCAGTACCAAGCATGGGGCCAGTCTAGGATGTGAATGATGGGCAAAAGATTTCCACAGTCCCTTCTCTTGGAAAGGGACTCAGCTGCAATTCCTCACCAAGGTTCCAGGATGATATAAATTGACTTTTACCTGCAGCGGTGCCTGGCAGGTAGGGCAACGGAAGATGCTGTACTGGGATGCTCCCGTCCCAGAACTGGACCCCAGCTCGCTCAGACAGGCCTGGCACTGACACTCGAAGAAATACTGCGCCAGGAGCTCTCTGCGTCTTTCAGCAGCCCCCATTCGGCACCTGTGAGGTCCTGCCACAAGAGAACAGTGATAACAACACAAAGGGCCACACATCAGAGCCACAAGGAGCAAGCAACCCAGTGGTCCTCCCAGCATCCTCCTCTCTTTGCTGCAGAAGAGACACAATTCCAAAGCTTTCTCAGTTGCCCACCACCATGTAGGAGGGGCGTCCACTTCCTAAAAAAACAGCAGCGCAATTGAACGGACAACTAAGCGTTAAATGTAAGAACAAACCTTGAGTCTAGCAGCACCTTTCAAACCAACACAGTTTATTCAAGGGAACTTGGTTCTGCTGCTTCAGAGCATCACAGCTACCCACCTGAACCTATTTTAAACCTAAGTTACTTATGTTCTTATTAAAAGGGGATTAGACAGATTCATGGGGACAAGTCTAGCGATGGTGACTAGCCCTGGTGACTGAGCCTCCACATTCTGCCACACTAATCCTCTCAATCTCAGAGACAGGAGGCAACACCAGGAACTGACCGGCCACTGTGTGGGACACGATGCTGGACTAGATGGACCCTCACTGCTGGCTGCCCATATCATAAGGACTGGGTTATACAAAGACAGATGAGCCTCTTGTGGCGCAGGGTGGTAAGGCAGCAGACATGCAGTCTGAAGCTCTCTCCATGAGGCTGGGAGTTCAATCCCAGCAGCCGGCTCAAGGTCGACTCAGCCTTCCATCCTTCCGAGGTCGGTAAAATGAGTACCCAGCTTGCTGGGGGGTAAACGGTAATGACTGGGGAAGGCACTGGCAAACCACCCCGTATTGAGTCTGCCATGAAAACGCTAGAGGGCGTCACCCCAAGGGTCAGACATGACTCGGTGCTTGCACAGGGGATACCTTTACAAAGACATATGAAAGCAAATTTTTCAATCCTCTTCCCAGCATCTTCAGGGCTCGGTACAATAACTAATGTGGCCTATCGACAATATAGGCCTTGCACCCCATTTGCAGTAAAGGAGTGAGCTGAGAATGAAAGACAAGGGAAGCAGAAGCCAAAGGTCTGTGCCCCCCCCCCCACCTATACTTTGACTCTGCTCAACAGCTCTCACACCCACCAAAGTAGACTTCAGCTAGGGCTCTTGTGACCCCCCCCCCGCTTTCTTCCATAAGATTAAGAAAATCGGGCAATTTAGTGTTGATTTTGGTTTACAATGTTTTAATGTATTTAAATTACTAAATTATATTTTATTTATTATGTAATTTATATTGCTGTTAGCCACCCTGAGCAAAGGAAGGAAGGAAGGAAGGAAGGAAGGAAGGAAGGAAGGAAGGAAGGAAGGAAGGAAGGAAGGAAGGAAGGAAGGAAGGAAGGAAGGAAGGAAGGAAGGAAGGAAGGAAGGAAAGGAGGGAGGGAGGGAGGGAGGGAGGGAGGGAGGGAGGGAGGGAGGCAAGGCAAGGCAAGGCAAGGCAAGGCAAGGCAAGGCAAGGCAAGGCACGGCACGGCACGGCACGGCACGGCACGGCACGGCACGGCAAGGCAAGGCAAGGCAGGAAGATGACAGTTACTTACCATAGCAGTGGAGAATCTCTTTTCCTTTGGCAATTGGCTGCAAAGCCCGGATTTCAGCAGTGGTGCTGCTAAAAGTCACAGCGGTGTTTGGGTCGCAGGAATGGTTCAGTAGGCTGGCCACGGGGAAAAGGGCCACAGCCAAGCGCACCTGCTGCCTCTTAGTAACTGGTTCCTCTCCAGATCCTGGGAAGGGACGGGGAAGCAACACTGGTTTCAGGGCCATGAGAGAGCCAGCGGGGCCTGCAGGCTGTTACGAGTGCTTCAGAGCCATCGTCAGCCCCTCCTTCTGTATCGCAGCCTGCACCCACCTCCTCAAGAGAACCGAGCACTGACCTGACTCGCGTAGCATGGTAATAGCCTGCGCATTGCACCGTAGCTGCAACATATGCTTCAGCATGGCCTCCCCCAAGGTCTTCAGCTCAGGTGATGCCTCAGCAGGGGTTGCTCCTTCCTGACTCTCCGATGGACTCTTTCCCCAACCTGGAGCCTCCGGGCCAGGCTCTCCAAGTCTCTTGCACAAGGCCGCTACGCTCAGACCGCAGAGGAACAAGAATTCTGGACTTTGCTTCTCCATGTGGGACAGAAGGCTGGAGACGGCTCGGTAGGAGCTGCGGTACTTCCCGTCAGCGCCGCAACCGGGCACGGAGGCCGGGTCCTGCTCCTCGGAAGCTGAGGCTTTGGTAGCAGCAGCCTCCTCTGCGTTCTCTCCGTGCGACTGCCCAGCTAAAGCACGGATCTCTGCAAACCCGGCCACCAGAGCGGCTCGAAAGGCCACGTGGCAGAAAACCCCCAGGGCGAGAAGCAGCGCCCCGAGGGAACATTCCCTCCCGTGGTAATTCCCCCACGCCAGCTGTGCACACATCTGGCCGCAGTACTTGGCATAACTGCAGCCCCGGCAAGGAACGGAGGCCAGCAGCCGCCTGAAGCAACGGTGGCAGTGGAGATCTTCGTTGTGAAGGAGCGGTTCGTCCATTGTCGTCTCAGCGCTGTCTTGCAGCAAGAGGCTTTCCCCCGGGCGCAGCACGCTGGCAAACGCCTCCTCCCTCACCAAGATTTCCCCGGGCAGAACATCCCTGGCAGCAACCAAGTGGCGCCCTTTGCCTGGGGAGACTCTCAAACTCACCGCTGCAGAGGCGCATGAAATCCTGCTGTTTTCCTCCCAGGGCTCAAGGGCCCCCTGGGCTCCGCTGGGCGTGGTGGGTGGCTGGAGAAAGGGGTTGCCCTGGCAGGCTTTCGCTTTCAGCTGCCTGAGTTGACTTAGCAGCCCCTGGTGGCTGTCAGCTGCCGGACTCTGATCCGCAGGCATTTCGCTCTCCAGCCCGCAGAGCACTTCAGCCGCTTCCTCGGCCCTCCCTAGGGAGAGGAGGCATTCTGCTTTCCGCAGCAAGATCTTAGGGTGCCACCTCTGTGGGTAGCCCTCTGCCAGAGCCCTCGCAATGTCTTCCAGGCACACCTGCAAATGAAGAAGAAGAAGAAGAAGAGTTGGTTTTTATGCCCCGCTGTTCTGTACCAGGAGTCTCAAAGTGCCCGACAATTGCCTTCCCTTCCTCTCCCCACAACAGGCACCCTGTGAGGTGGGTGAGGCTGAGAGAGCCTTGATATCACTGAAGAAGAAGAAGAGTTGGTTCTTCTTTGCCGCTTTTCTCTATCCAAAGGAGTCTCAAAGCAGCCGAAAATCACCTTCCCTTCCTCTCCCCACAACAGACACCCTGTGAGGGAAGTGAGGCTGAGAGAGCCCTGATATTACTGAAGGAGAAGAATTGGTTCTTCTTTGCCACTTTTCTCTACCTGAAGGAGTCTCAAAGCGGCCGAAAATCACCTTCCCTCTCTCCCCCCACAACAGGCACCGTGTGAGGGAGGTGGGGCTGAGAGAGCTCTAACAGGACTGCTCAGTCAAAACAGCTTCATCAGAGCTGTGGTGAGCCCAAAGTCACCCAGGTGGCTGCATGCGGGGGAGGAGCGGGGAATCAAACCCGGCTCGCCAGATTAGAAGCCGCCCCTCCTAACCACTACACCACACTGCTGGGTAAGGGTCTTGTTGTGTCTGACTGTTGGGATGTATCATGGCCTAACTATAATAATAATCCTTATTATTGTTATTTAATTTATAGACCACCCTCTCCAGTCAATCACGTGACCATCTATAGCAGGGGTAGTCAAACTGCGGCCCTCCAGATGTCCAAGGACTACAACTCCCGGAAGCCCCTGCCAGCATTCGCTGGCAGGGGCTTCTGGGAATTGTGGTCCATGGACATCTGGAGGGCCGCAGTTTGACTACCCCTGGTCTATAGGCTAAGGACACACTCTCCCTTCCCCCTCATTTACTAGCACCCCTCTCAGGGTTAAATACCACGAACACGATTTAATACCCACACTTTGTGCTAAATGGCTATCAAGACCCCTCCTGGGCTGCACTCAGGCCAGTAATAGACTGCCCAGTCAAAGAAGAGACGGAGGACCTGGAAACACCACTGGGGTTCAGGAAGTCACCACTAGCACTGCTAGACTCCCCCCAACCCAACCTTAGTATAGTTACAAAGTCACTCAGCAAGTGACCGCAGCGCCTCTCCTCCAGTTTCATTGTGAAGAGCTGTCACAGCACAGTACACGACAGCTGTGATTCGCTATGTCCCGCGGCAGTATACACCCAAAGAAAGCCATTGTTCCAGCAGCCTTTCCCTTCCACCTGCGATATGGGCGGGTGCCACAGGTCTGCCCGACAGGTGCTTTGCAAAACTGCAGAGGCAACGCCTGCAAATGCTGAGTATCTCCCGCCAGGTTGTCCCCTGAGGGCACCTTCCTTTCTGCAGGAGAGCATCTGCTGTGCAAGATAGGCCAGGGGCGGCGTTTTGCCTTGCTGTGGTCTTTAGGAGCAGGGAACAGACAGTGGTGTCAAAGACTATCAGGTTCTGCAAGAAGAGCAAGCGCATTCTTCTTTCCCGGGCGAGTGGCTTCCAGCTCACCTCAAACTGGTCCAGGCGAAAAAGGGCCGCTGAACGGTTGGCGTAACACACTGCCCTTTCTGGAGTGCTGACCTCTGCGTGGGACAGCGCCTGCCAGGATCAGAAAGAGGAGCGTTAGCACAGCTGTGAGGCTCTTGGCTCAAAGCTCGGCTGGGCTGCACACTCTTTAGCTGGTATTCTTCTTTTTCGTCTTTTTCTTATATTTATAGGCTCCCCCTCCCTGCGATCAGGCTCAGGGCAGCTTACGAGAAATCAATCAATAAAGCAGCAATAAAACATCGTTAAAACATTACAGTTCAAAACTAATACATCACTCTTCCGTATTGATATATTTCCACTGATTTTCCTATGCTTAGTTGTTCCTACAGGGAATGGTCAGATGGTATGGAGTTTTGGGGAGGTGGAGGCAGCCCCATAGTTGTTTCTCATTTTTTGTCCTGGCCTCAGCTGTAGGCTTGGTGGAATAGCACTGTTTTGCAGGCTCTGTGGCACTTCCCTAGTCCTGTCAGGTCCTGGATGTCAGCTGGTGGCTCATTCCCCCAGGCAAGAGTCTGAATAAGTTGGTGATCCCCAGCCCATGAGAAGTACACCTGGCCTCGATCAGGGTCAGGGCCTTTTTGGTCCTGGCCCCTACCTGGTGGAATGAACTGGAAGAAGAGCTAAGGGCCCTGTCCGAGCTATCACAGTACTGCAGAGCCTGCAAGACGGAGCTCTTCCACCAGGTTGAGGCTGGGACAAGGAACATCTGCTGGGGCCCTCCTCTGAACACCCCTCCCCAGGGCATGGGACTGACAGTTCACTGAGTTGACAAGAGGGGAGAAGGGAGAGTGAGCTTCAAAACTAAAAAGAGGCACCTTACATTGGAAGCCTCCAACCTTTTTGTGTCTGAAGGCACATTTGGGATTTGGACACAGCCAAATCTGCACACAGCTGCAGGAGGCGGAGCCAGCCACCAAATGATTGCCAGGACTTAAGTTCAGTAGCACAGTACTGATAAATCTCTTTCTACTTTTTGACTATGGAGGAGCCCCTGACATAATGTTTCAGGCTTTGAGAAGCCCCAGAGGTCATGTCAGCTGGCCAAGCCTCCCTGCCCACACCCCACAAGTGCAGGAGGACTGGGGGGGGGAGAGATAGGGCGTGGTTTAAGGCAGGATTAGGCATGCAGGCTCCATCCCCTCCCAGGCACATAAACTACGAGAGAGCTCACTCATACTCAGGAGGGGGAAGCGATGGAAACAGCCAGTTCCCTAGCTTGTAGCCAAGTCCAATAACGCAGGAGGGGAAATGTTGCGGACCCCCTTCAGAGCTCCCATGGACCCCCAGGGATCCACAGACCCCCTGGTAGGGAAATTCCTGTTATTGAGCCTTATGCTGTGGTGGCAGCTGCCGCCAACGCTACATCTTAAAAAATCTGCACAGCCAATCGCATTTCTAGTAGTCGATCAGCAATCTTGCTGGGCAAACGCTGCATCTGGCCCCACCCACTTCCTTAAAAAACACTTGACAGCTGCCAGAAAAGGTGTGAGCACAATGGGGGGTCCCCTGTCTTATATATTCCTTGAATAAAAGAAAAGGAATCACATGTGCCAGAACCAGATTTTGTAAAACTATCGTAGCAGCCGTTTCAAACCTGGGAATCCCCCTAAAGCTGTCTGAATTACCCTTTCCAGGGAGGGTTTCTGGGCTGAATTTCATCTTGATGGACAAGCAGCCTGGATTGTTCACGATGTGAGTAGAATATTCAAGGCCACAAAGAATGCTGAAAACCAGCCAGCTTCAGTGCACAGCTGTGTGAAGGAAAAGAGGCTCTCTCGTCTTATCTAGATTTGTAGCTGCTCAGTTTGAAGCACGGTAATGAGACAATCTTGGCGAAAGCACAATCCGTGCAGATACAGGGACTCAGACAATCCATGCAAAACCAGAGAGTATGCAGAAGACTCTTGCAGCCAGTACCACCCCCTAAGAAGTCACAGAAGCAAAGGCGTGATTAAATCAAACAATTGAAACGAGTTTCAAGATTATTTAACTGACATGGCTCCCTAGGAAGAAATTCTGGCAAGGGTACTTCTCTGAAGGGGCGCCACTCAAACGCCAAATTACAGTTCCTTGGATGCTTTTGTGGAAAGCTGTGAAAAGTAAACCAGAGTTAAACTGCTTTAAATCTGTAAAGCAAATTTCTCCCTCGAAGCCAAAATGGCTAGACTGAGGAAATCAAGCTTGATTCGAGTCCAGGAGCAACTTAGAAACCAATGGGATTATTTTTTTTTTTTGGGGGGGGGGGATAAGCATTTGAAATTCAAAGCTCTCTTCATTGGATACAAGTAGGAAAGGTGCTTGGTGCTTATATCTCAGTCTGAAAGTGGGAGGAATGTTGCAAAGGGTGCAAAGATAAAGACAATAACATCAGGAAAAGTTAAAAGCAGTCGGAAAAGACAGATACAAGATGCGATGAACTGACTCGAAAAAGGAACCTGTGATTTTCAGTTTGCAAGAAGAGGAGCTGTTTTTTTCGTTGCCCGCTTTTTTAGTATTGGAAAGTCTGTGAGGCAGGTGAGGCTGAGAGAGCTCTGAGAAAACCGTGACTGGCCCAAGTTCACCCAGCTGGCTGCACGTGGAGGAGGGGGGAATCAAGCCCGGCTCTTCAGATCAGAGGCTGCCACTCTTAACACTCCACCATGCTGGCTCTCGACTACCTCCCCAGAAGCCTGGATATTCTGTGGAAAGGCTGCAAGGATTTCCTGGGAACTGAAACGTAAGAAAGCCAACTAGGGGAGAGATCAATGTCTCTTCCGGTCTCTTTCCTTCAGCATCGCAGGGCTCTCTCCCTTGCCCTCCACACCAGGTGGGTTCTGCCTGCACACCCTAAATGCGGCTGTTCCTGATAGCAAATACCGGAGATTATAAATTGACTACATTCTATGAGACACACGAGAAAACAGGCTGTGAGAGGGCTTCAATAAGGGTGCCACTTTCAAGAACACTTTAATTGGAGGCGCCAAAGAGATATACTTGGACACATTTTATAAGTGTGGGAGCCTCTTCATTCATATTTTAACCACCTTATAGTCCCCATTATTACATCCCATGAGTGTATTTAAATAACAGACCACTGAAGAAGAGAGCAAGAGGGGTTGATTTGGGGGGGGGGGAGTATTTTTTTTGTCACTCATCCACGTGTCAATATGCTTTGGATTCGTGCAAGAGTGTGTGACGGAGGTTGATGTTTTTAAATTGCATATGTGCACAGGAATTGAAATAAATATTTGTGTTTGAATATTCAGTGCATTCTGCAGCTGCTCAACCGTTAAGGTTCCTAGATCATTAATTCACCAGAAGTCGGAAGCGACTTGACAGCACATCACATGCAATTTCTGTGAGCCAGCAGCCCAAAGCGGTATGTGATGGATGAGCCTGTGAATGAACTACGTGCAGGAACCTTGAGCTAGGACCTAAATAAGAAACTGTAAATGCCATGTGAATGCTCAGAAGTGCACAGGTACAAGAGCAGCAACTCAACGACAGTTTGGCTTCAAGCGAGGGCTCTGTCTAGGTTTGCCAGGCCGCTCTGGCTACTGGTGTGGGATGCCAGGTAGGGTGGGAGGGGATGGGATGGGATCTAGGATGGGAAACTCTTGGAGATTTGGGGATGAAGCCCAGGGAGAACAGGGACCTCAGCTGTCCATAGAGTCTACCCTCTAAAGCAGCCAAAAAAAAAGTAGCAAAAAAGACTGACAACCCTGGGTTTCCTGAATGGGTAGGAGTTAATTTTTTATATCTGTTCCACATAATATATTTCTAGTAAGGGCTTGGAGGAGGAGCATGTCTTAAGTGCCACTCGGCCTTTAACACCCACTCAGGGCGGCTTTCCTGCCTGAGTGCCTCTGCCTCCAACCGGCTTGCTTGTCTGTCCAGCGGCCAGCCAATCGCCTTCCATCCCACACCCGGGACCACCCCCTCCTCCTTCCACTTCCCTCCGAGGCTCAGAGGCTGCAGATTCCTGCCATGTGAGAGCTGCCCTGCTGGTGAGTTCCCTAACAGCTATCTGCAGTCTTTCTAGGTCCTGGGGGGAGGCCGTCCACAGAGTTCAACCCCCCCCCCCAATCTAGCGCCTGTTGTATTCCTGAATGCAATGGGCTTGCCCCCTAGAATTCTTATAATTTGGTGTTGTCAACTCCCCCTCCATCCCAAAATGGCCAATGATGGGTCTGGAGGGGATGGGAAGGGAAAGGAAGGGGTCCCAGGAGGGCATGTACACAGCTATGCTTCTGCATGATTACATCACTTCTGGGGTTTCTCAAAGCCGGAAGAACGTTCCAGGGGTTTCGCAATGATAAAAAGTTAAGGCTCCTCTACACCATCCATTTTCTCCGGGAGAACTGATGGCTGTAGCTTGGAGATGAGCTAATCCCCTGGTCCCACCTCAAGGCTGGCATCGCTGCCTCAATCTGAGGTTTGGGCTACACAAGGCCTTTACCTTGGAATAGAGCATCCCTGCCATTTGGTACTGCTTCTTCCGAAATCTCTCATTTCCTTCTGCCTTATAGAGCAGCGCCATTCTAGGGTCTTTCTTCACACAGTAGTTCCTGGCCAGGCAGTGCAAATACTCTTCATCCTCAGGCCTGTGGGGGAGAAACAGCAAGGGTGCGCTGAGGCTGGAGACCAATAGACTTGGCAGAGAAGCTTCTGGACAAGACGCAGCTAGAACAGCTGCATTTGTGGTATGACTTACTGGAACAAAGACGAGACCAGAAGAAAGTGATCCTGGAGTGACAGGGCAGAGCGCAACCTCTTCTTCAGGGCCGGCTCCAGGGAAGTCCATTTCTGCTTAACGTAAGACTTCCATTTTTCCACAGGCAGGTCCATTATAAGCCAGTCAGAAAGGGAGGAGTCATCCACCTGCAAGAGTTCATTTGAGTCTAGAGTTGTCAGTCATTCAGGAAAGTGTTATGTACGTAAGACGGGGTGGGGGGGGGAGGAAGAGGCCAAATTGATCGTTTTAAAAACTTATGTTTGGAATATTTTTAGAATAGAAATGCTCTTCAGCCTAAGAGGGAGGAAATTAGCATGTATATCTTGTACCGGTTTTTGCTTAATAGAATCAGAGTCCAGTAAAATAAAATCAGAGTCACGCCCTGAATAAATCTTTGTTGGTCTTAAAGGTGCTAGTGGACTCTGATTTTATTGTGCTACTTCAGACCAACACGGCTACCCATTTGAATTGGGTTTATGTTTAGTTTGCCAGCAGGTATTCTCTGACAAGAGTGCTCCAGAATTGTTGTTCTGGGAGATTTCGACACTTATGTCAAGGGCAGCCTGTTGAAACCAAATTAGGATTTTGTGGCCTGTGTGAACAACAGGACCTTAATTAGCTGGAAGGCCTTGGCCTCGGTGTCCTATTGTTGGCTGTCCAGAGGAACTGGTTGGCCACTGTGTGAGACATGATGTGGGACTGGATGTACCAGCAGGACTCTTCTTAAGTTCTTAAGTTATAAAGGCTGCGTAGGTAATGACTGGGGAAGGCACTGGCAAACCACCCCGTATTGAGTCTGCCATGAAAACGCTAGAGGGCGTCACCCCAAGGGTCAGACATGACTCGGTGCTTGCACAGGGGATACCTTTACCTTTTCAGTTGCACATATTCCATGCCTGTCTGGTGCCTCTATGCATGCACTTGAAAGCTCACGCCTTGAATAAATCTTTGTTGGTCTTAAAGGTGCTACTGGACTCAATTTTTGATGTGCTACTTCAGACCAACACGGCTACCCACTTGAAAGGCTCTATGGTTTGAGATAAATGTGTGTTAATTCACGCAATCAGGATGTTTCCCAGTTAAGTATTAGAATCTGCAGTCCCCTACACCCCCTTTCCCCCTCAACATGCACTGTTGTTGTTTTTTTAGATCAGGGTGGCATAATGCTGGCAGGGGCTCAAGGTAACTGTAGTCCATAGACAACTGGAGAGCAAGTTTGGCCACCCCTAGTATAGATCATATTCCATAACCCTATCACTGTATTCTGGCCACAGATTAAAGAATCTCAAGCATACAGGGGCCAAAAGCAGGGAGGTAAAACTTGCTACCTGCACCACATCTCAAGGAACTGATTCTTATTTCAAGGATAATTCAAGTGGGCAGCCATAAGCAGCATCATAAAATTTGAGGTCAATGGCACCTTTGAGATCAACAAAGATTTCATTCAAGCTGTGAGCTTTTGTGTGCATGCACACGTCCTCAGACTTATGGATGAGCACGAAAGCTCACACTTTTGTTATTTCAAGGAACTGACCCTTATTGAGTTCTTAAAAATTCACACAAATTGAGAGCTTCTCCATCACTGCAGAAAGCAGCTTTCAGGTAACGTGCTGCAATCAGGGTTGATTATTCCAAGAGATCTGAGGGTGCAGCCCAGGGAGGGTGGGGTGATGTCTCAGCAGGGTCCAGGGGAACTGATCTCCATAATCTGGAAATCCTAATTCCTGGATATCTCCAGGCCCCACCTGGAGGTTGGCAAGCCTGGCTGCAACACTTTAAAAAGGTGGAGGGACACACACAGACACATTCCCCCTCCCTCTATGGCAGGGGCGGCCAAACGGTGGCTGTCTAGACGTGCACGGACTACAATTGCCATGAGCCCCTGCCAGGCACACGTCCATGGACAACTGGCCAGCCTCAATTCGGCCACTCCTGCTCCTCTGTGCGGGCAACGGAAGTCGGGCCAAAAGCCGCCCACCAGAAAGGGCGGGACGCAAAACTCCCGCGCACAAACGGCCGTTAAATATTACGACCGGCAGCGAGCGTTTCTGAGCATACGCAGAGCGCTTCGCCGCCGCCGCCGCCCCTCCCCCTGCGCACCTCCTCTCCTCGCTGGGCCAGGGAACGTCGCTGCGCCGGCCTCGTCCGTCAGGACTGCGCATGCGCCCAGGCCGCCGCTCTGCGCGTGGGTTTCCCTCCCCCCACCCGTTCCCGGGCGAGGCGCGCATGCATACGGCGAAGTGGCGCGGGGGGCGTGGCCTGGAGGCTCTTTGGCGCGCGGGAAAGGCCGGAGGAGGCGTCGGCAGCATGGCGGTCCGCCTCAGCGAAGGGGCGATTGCGGTGAGCGAGAGAGGAAAGCGGAGGGTGGGCGCGGAGGAGGGCAGCGGCTCTGGCCCCTCTCAGTCCCCCGTGGCCCGCCCGCCTCCTTCGGGAGGCTTCTTCGCCTTGGGAAAAGTTAGGCCTCTGCCCCCCCCTCTCCCCGTCGCTGCGTCTTTAACGCTGCGTCCTGTAGGGGTGCCAACCTCCCGGTGGGGACTGGTGAACCCTGGTTTTGCTGCAACAGGTGATAGATCAGTCCCCCGGAGAGAATGGCTGATGGGTGGGCTCCCTAGTATATATATATATAGTATAATAAATGATAAGAATAAAAGGGCTTGCACGGAGGTATTTAAATACAAATAAGCATTTAAACGTCCAAAGGAATGCCTATGCCAGTAGTGACTTAATGTGTAATAAACAATTTATTTGCATTTCTTATTGCGGCCCAATGTTTCCTATGCAATTCAATTTCGGGTGACTGCAAACAAATCCTAATATGTATCTCTGGAATTTGGGCAGTTTCATTATGCTGTATGTTAATTTGCCCTCTCACTCCATCTATTGGTCTGAGATTATTATTTTCATTCTGTGACTTTGTATCTGAGGAAGTGTGGGTGCACACAAAAGCTCATACTTTGGCTAAAACTTTGTTGGTCTTAAAGGTGCCACTGGACTCTAAATTTGTTCTTCTGCAAGAGTTGTTGTCCAGAGTCTTTTGCTTCAATTTACTGCTTGAAGTGCTGACAACAAATCATCAAGTCAATCTCGTCTGTCAATATGACTTTTCTCAATTCATACAAAAACATGGCTTTTCATATACACCAAGAAGCGTTTTCCAAAACATGCAAAAAGTTTCATTGGCATCCTATCCCTCAGGCTTATGTGACTATCAACAACTCTTGCAGAAATTGTTTATTATACTTTAGGCCATTATTTATATAGGTTTTTCCACTGCGGTCCCCCCACACCCCAAATCCTGCCCACTCCTGGCTCCACCACCAAAGTCTCCAGGTATTTCCTAACCCTGCTTATCGCTCTAAAACGGCCACGTTGTTCAGGGGAATTAATCTCTCTTGCCTGGATATACAGATGCCAGCCTCTTAGTGGGGCCTGGGGAACCCCTGGTTATAAATTTCCCTTGACCTGGAACCCTGTATTTGAAGAACTGCTGCTTTCCATATGTCCCTGCGTGTCAACTATCGTAGTCTGGTAACCACCTGTTGACTGTCTCACTGCTTAGGATGGCCTGTCAGGGGTCAGCCGAAGCCAGGGTCTTTTCCATCATGGCTTTGGCTCTATGGAATGAGTTCCCTGAAAAGGTGATGGTGGCCTCTCCCTTGAGATCTTCCAGGGATGCTGCAAGCCCTGCCTGTTACTAGGACTTTTGAGGAGGGGGTGGGGTTCACAAGACTTTGTTTTTAAAATGGAAATTGAATTTGCATTTTTTAATCTCAAAGTTTTTATGCTGCAGTGTGACATTCTTTGTTCAGAGATCAACTTTGTTTCTCCCCCCACCGCTTTACAGTCCATTATGCAAGGAGAAGATGTTGGAACACCTGTCTTGCAACTTATTGTGAGTATTACCTGTTGCTCTTTTTGTGCTACTCATTGCTTAGTAGTAGACGAGGGGCAAGACTTAAGGAATAAGCCTACAACCATGACAGGTGATCTGTCCGGAATTTTGTCAGCAAGCAGTGGAGATTTTTAAAAGTCATGCATACGGCAAGATGTCAGAGATGAAGGAATTAATATTCAGTGGTTATTATCCGTTTCAAGATTAAAGAAAATAATGTGGAATGTAGAGCTCTAAGAGAGAAGACTGAGTTCGAAAAGTTGATTATAAAACAAAGATAATTTATTATGATGCATATTTAAGTTACTGCTTCAGTTTGAAATAGAACAAGTGAAAAAGTGTGTGATTAAATGGATGCAGAATTTTAGAGAGTGCCTATGCAACAATAGGAATGGTTATGGGGAGAAGAAATTACGTTTACAGCTAGCCAGATACTAAGAGAGAAATGGTATAAAATGTTCTTCATATGGAAGAATGAAAGGAAGGAGGGAGAGAAGAATGAAAGGAAGGAAGGGGAGGAAGAAAGGAAATGGGATGAATTCAGGGAGAAGGAAGGAAAGGGGTTGAAGGAAGACAGAGAAAAAATGAAGGATGTGATAAAGACAGTGGGGGAGGGAGAAAGGGAGGTCTTTCTTGGACTTCCCATGGCTCCTGCAGCTCAGGAGGGAAGCGGAGGAGTGCCCCAAGGTCACCCTGGACCCTATGGGCAGCCTTTCTTCTCCTGCAATCCCCCTGACTTGGGAGAGTTCGTAGGCCACAATTGGTGTTCCAGGGCTGGCCAGCAGGCTCAGCCTCTCCCTCCCTCCCAGCTACCCTGCTTTCTGGCTAGCTTACATTTGGAAGTGTGCCAGTGGACTGAGCCAGATCTTTCAGCTTGGAGGAGAAAGAGGAGGCCAAGGGTAGGGCAGCCCCGCCATTGGTCCTCTGGTGCATGGCTGCTTCCTGTTGGGGGCCTATGCCCCCAAACAGCCAATAGGCAAGGCATGAGTAATCCCTCATGCAATCTGAACTTGATTATGAGAGAAACTTTGTCTTATATAGCCTGAAATATACATTAATTTTGGGATAATGTGATTTGCTATCCCTCTGTATCCCTTTTATATTTGTCTTTAAAAAAAAACCCACAATATTTACAAAATATATGTATATGACCAGGCATTTGTGCCCAAATGTATATTGCTACTTTTTCTTCTGTGATGATGATCATCAAGCTCCCCTTATTGCACGGATTCCTACAGTGTTCTTCGGAATTACAGCTCAGAACTTCTGTTTTTTCCCCAGACTATACGCGCTATTTCGACTGGAAATGGCTTGCCACGTTACCGAATGCTCATGAGTGATGGAGTGAACATGCTTTCTTGTAAGCATTATTGTGTAGAATCATATTACAAGCATCCTGCCAAAAGCAGATTTTGCCCAAGAGAGGAATGTGATGTAGCTCAGTGATAGATTTGTTTCATATCATTGACCAGGTATTCTGGGGTGTCTTGTAGGCTTGGGCCTCTGCAGTGATTCTGTTCCTTCCTGAGAGATTCTAAATGGTAATACCGGGGAACTAAAGTTCTTGATACTTATTTAGTATATATTTATTATGTTACAAATTAATTTTTTTCCGGAACATGGAATATCAATGCTTCCTGGATTTGGTTTACAAACAACAGCTTCTGCTAGACAGACAGGCTGTTGCACAGACAAGGAGATTCTGTTCTTCACACTTCTAAATAAGCCACCTGCAGTCTCCTTGGCAGCCTCAAATGGAATGAGCGTGTGCTGTAGAGTTCCTCAGAGCTCCAGGCTAGTCCCATGATATTTAACATCTGTATGACAAAGCCAGGCGATGTCATCAAGAGGCATCAACAGTGGGGTCATCTGTATGTCGATGACGCCCCACCTCCAGTTCTCCTTTTCCTCTCAGCTAGCATCAGCAGACAGTAACAAATTTAACGAGGGTGAATAAATTGGGGCACGGTGCAGATGTAGGCAGCTCATGTCTGTGTTAGTAGGAGGAAATGCTGCAGTTTATGTTCTCCCTGAGAGCATTACTTTTGGAATCCCAGGTAGAAACTGTGACCTGGTGTGTTTTTTAGCAGCATAGATAATTATTTGCTAGCTGCACCCATTATTAGAACAGAAGGGCTTGCTCCCACCCTCCCTGCCTTGGTGATTGCAGCTGTCTTTTACATGGGATTGCCTGAACACTTATATTGGTCCACAACTCTGCTTCCTTTTTGTTATCCCTAGCTTCTGGAACCTCTAAAATACATGCAATAATAATCAGCTTTCAGCTGCAAGCCTACTTGATAGATGAAAAGTGATATGCTTTTTCCATAGCTACTACTTATGCTTAAAATGAAGGCCAGTTTTGTCCTCCAGAGTATAGTTTCACAGCTGATGTTTGAGGAAGCAGCATAATCTTGGGGCCTAATTTCAGTACTGTCCTGGATAACATCACCCCCCCCCAAACTAAAGGAAAACAAAGTGTTCCATCAAGCTAATCCCCACTATACTGGTCTGTTAGATTCTTGAAAGATGATATACCTTGATCCAAGAGGCTGCATCCTATTTTCTTGTGTTCAGAGATTTTAATCCTGTAGACATATCTTTTCGCAGGGACAGGTTTTTACTGAAGTCATATATCCCTGAAATATCCCACAAAGCTCTGCTGTGTTGACAATTCTTTGCCTTTTCAAATAGCTATATGCAGCAATCTGGCATTGGAAGCCTCCATAGCATCACTCAGTTCGTGTATTTCTTGTTTCTTCTCCATTCTTATGCTGAGTCTCTATCATCCCAGCATGTCATAAGAAGTATTCATCTTATTAGCTATTACCCAATTTCTTTCTGCAATTCTGCCGCAACTGCGTGAGCCACCTCAGGGGAAGGGTATTTTTTGTTGGGTTCCCTCATGAGTGTCTGACTCATGTTGACTTATACAAGTATAAGAATAAATAAGATACATGACTCATTTATTTTCCTTTAATGCAGTCTGATGATATATCCCTAAATTTAAATCCAGAGGCTTTCTGCCTCTGTGGTACTCTTGACCCACTGAGATTACATGATAATGGCTCAATATAGTTTTGAGGGAGGAGAGAGGGACCAGTGACATCAATTTATAGAGCTATAGCATCTGAGCCCTGCTGTGAAACTGAGAAAGGACACTCAGGGATGTCCTCCTGAAGAGTTCCCCTTGCACAGTAGACCAGGGGTAGTCAACCTGTGGTCCTCCAGATGTCCATGGACTACAATTCCCACGAGCCCCTGCCAGCATTTGCTGGCAGGGGCTCATGGGAATTGTAGTCCGTGGACATCTGGAGGACCACAGGTGGACTACCCCTGCTAGACTATGAGAAGCTAGTCCAGTCCAGTGGGTCAAACCCTTGGATTGTGGAGGCTGAGTTAAAATTCTGGCTCTATTCATTTGGACTTGGAATAGGTATGTTAACAGCTGTAAAGCCGTTTCCCCATTAAATGGTACTCTTTAATTTCCACGGGAATTCACATTAGTACACCTGTATGTGATTAATGATATTTTGAGATTCCTTTGGCAACAAACAGACATATTAGGTGGTTAATGTTGCAACAGCACTACTGTAGTTTCAAATCTGTCTTTTTGAAGGTGAAGTATTGGTTTGCATTCCAGCAAATCCATGACCTTTGCAGTGGTTTGGTGATTTGAGCTTTAATTAACTGGAGAAGTTAGTGTTTAGATCCCTGCTTGATCATACATGACCTTTTTCTGAAAATGCTCTATCATGTGCGGCCACTTTGACCTTACAATGTCAGTTCTGAGTGGTTCTCTCCCCCCCACCTTCTGTTTTGTTGTGCAGCTTTCATGCTGGCGACGCAGCAGAACTCTCTAGTTGACCAGGGACGCTTGGCTGCACATGCTATCTGCCAGATTAACCGGTTTATCGTTAACGTCTTGAAGGATGGAAGGTAATTGTTTGCTCCTTGATGTGTTCACAATACTTTTTAGAAGTTGTCCTGTGGGATAAAGTTAAACCTGTGATTTTTTCCAACCTGGGGCTGGAAATATTGTCTGTCTCCCCTTGTGTGGAGAGGTCTGGAGTGGCCTGGAGGCAAGGTACCTTCTCTCCTAGGTTTTTACAACCCTAGGCTTTCCCCTTCCAGTTATTTTAAGAATCTACCTTAAAGTTGAATCAGGCAGTCTGCTGAGATGGCACAAGCTTCTTCTGTGACCTGCAGAAATACTAGGCAGAGATCCTATGTTTGTTTATTTCTATTTATCAATAAAATTTTATTTATTACTCGCTCCCAGCCAGCTGGCTCATGGTGAATTACAATGGTAAAACCCCACAGTAAAATGATAAAACAATATCCCTTTAAACCGTATCCTCCCGGATGGCGAAATACTAATCCTCAAACACCCTCCCACGCCCAACAACCTCGCATTAGTGCCTCAGGGAAGATGTTCATGGAGAGCCTGCTGTCATGACTAAGCCAGGGAGGGGCCTCTGAGCTCAACTGCACCGGCCTCAACCAAATGCCTAGTGGGATTGTGAAAGCTCCATCAGGGCCCTCATAGAATAATAGAGTTGGAAGGGACCTCATGGGCCATCTAGTCCAACCCCCTACACTATGCAGGACACTCACAACCCTATCGCTCATCCACTGTCACCTGCCACCCCCTTGAGCCTTCACAGAATCAGCCTCTCCGTCAGATGGCTCTCCAGCCTCTGTTTAAAACTTTCCAAAGATGGAGAACCCACCACCTCCCGAGGAAGCCTGTTCCACTGAGAAACTGCTCTAACTGTCAGGAACTTCTTCTGGATGTTTAGATGGAATTTCTTTTGAATTAATTTCATCCCATTCGTTCTGGTCTGTCCCTCTGGGGCAAGAGAGAACAATTCTGCTCCATCCTCAGTTCTTCTGGAAGCTCATTCCACCAGGTCAGGGCCAGGACCAAAACACCCTGGCCCTTGTCAAGACCAGGCGGACCTCTCACGGGCTGGGGACCACCAGCAGATTAGCACCCACGGAATGCAAGACCCTGCAGGGGGCATAAGGCCATAGTGGTCCCTGAAATATGTGGGGCCCAGATCGTGGACGACCTTGAAGGTTAACACCAAAACCTTGAACTTGATCCGGAATGTAACTAGCAACCAATGCATCTGCCTCAGCACTGGCTGGATATGGTTCCTCTAAGACGTTCCCGTGAGGACCGTAGCAGCTGCATTCTGCACCAGCTGTAATTTCCAGGTCAGGAACAATTTTTTAAAAAATGCATCTATTTTTGTCTATCCCAGATTAGCATTCTCATTTTTTTCTGTGTTTTCTCTTGAAGCAAAGCATATTCTAGATTCAAAGATCTTTTAAGATCACCCCCTAGTCACAGTGAGTACTGACTTGGTAACGGTTTGCTTTGAAGTAACTGGCATTGTAGAAGCCAAGGTAACAGTGATACCTGTATTTCTTCCACTTGTCCCATATTCTCAAAGACGTTCCAGTAGCTATATCATCAAGCATCACTGCCATTTTGTTTGCCATAGGGTAGCTTCTAATAAAGTGGAAACACTTAATGCTGATCTGTCTGGGCCCAAAAGAAGCTAGTAGTTTTCACATGTTATTTGAGAGCGCTGTGATGTAGCGTAGTAAAATAAGTCAGGCACTGCTGTCCCCTTGCCTGCCTCTGCTGTTTTCCTGTGTAATGTTTTAGCATGAAATTCCAAATAAAGTTTAAAGTAACTCTTTAATTTTCAAGAACTGATCAGCCTACATCTCAAACACAGAACGAAGTGTAGCTAAATATTTCAAAGCCATGATTGTAAGAAATCACGCTGAATGCAACCCTACAATCCTAAATTGGTGACTCCCTTTGCTGTGCCTCCTTGATTCTTTTGCTAAAGCGTTCTTCCGAGAAATTATACTGGTGAATTTTATCCCATTCACCCTTTGCCATACCCTAATTTCACATATTACCACTGTGCATAACCAGACTGACAAGATAATGAAGAGAAAGGGTGTATAGACAGATACCAATTTTCAAAAAAATCAGAAAATATGTTCAAGCAGATGAATCCACAAAATCTATGCCGACATAAGCTACAGGGACTCCCAACAACTAGCAAGGGGTGTGACATTGCCAGGGTTATAGTTACAGATGAAGGAAATTACGGGAGAGAATGATGATTTATTGCAGCTACAGGTTACCAGATAGCTAACACAATTAAAAATATGCTGAAAAACGCTGACAGGATGGGAGTTATTTCACAACTAGCTTCAAAGCTAAGGTGACCAGATTTTAACGTTGGTAAAGCGGGACACAATTGACCAGGAGGGTTCTTGATTAAAATTTTGGTCTATACGGAGCAACAAAAAGTTGCATAGAATGCAAAAATAGTATTGTAATATTTTTTTAATTTCAACATAAGTACAATTTGCCAGGTACCCCCAGATGTCCCTCCAAAAGTGGGACAATCTGGTCATCTTATTCAAAGCCCATTCATAAGAACAGGCTTTGAAAGGGTCCTCCCTGTGAGCTTATTTGGGATCTTAAAGTTATTAACAGACCATCACAAGAAATAGAGGCTCCGTAGGGGAGACAAAGAACAGATTGTTTCACGGGGCCTGTTGGCTTAGAAATGCTTCCTTGGCAGAAAAGCCCCTAAATTGGGGGAAACGCAACCAATATAAGACAATATGCTATATCTAAGGAAGTGTGCATGCACACGAAAGCTCATACCGTGAACGAAACTTTGTTGGTCAGAGGTGCTACTGGACTCTAAATTTGTTCTGTTATAACGTGTTTGTTGTATTTATTTTCTGCCGCTGTCAGCGAGACCAACTCATGGCAGGTTACATAAAACCCCACATAAACTTAGGCTTAAAAATTAAAACTGTTCTCAACCCCCCCCCCCCCCGGATACCAAACAAAACATGGTGATGTAAAAAGACTCCAACCTCCTCCCCCAATTTCCAGCAGCCCCCTCTCGGTGTCTCAGGAAGAGTCCAGGGGTGCTGTCAAGTCCAACCAAGGTATCAAAAGTCCAACCATATTTATAACAAATATGCTAGTTTAGTAGTGAAGTGAACAAACAACTAAATAGACAGGGCTAGGGTTGACAGCTGCAGGTGTCCTCCCACTAGAAGGAAGTGGGTGGGGACAGGAGCACTTGTGCATGATGTCACTTCCGGTGTAAAACTAGAAGTGACTTTATACAATTCTACAAATCGCCCAAAGCCTATATGGTTAAAGCATGGAGTTTTGGATGGATCCTAGAGCATCCTCTTTCCATGTTGATGCCGCTTCCTTTCGACTGAAATCACATGGTGCCAGCCTGTGAAGAGCAGGTGGAATGGGGCAGATCCTCTAACGAGACTTGGTGCCCCGGGTGGGAGAGGAGCGGATATTCGCAGTAATTACAGGTTTCTTTTTCAACTGCTGCTATTGTTTTGTTAAATAAAAATTGAAAAAGGTTTAAAAGAAAGAAAAAAGATGCAAGCTACATCCTGAGAAGAAAACAGCATGTTCTTTATACAATGTTGGAAGAATAGCAGGCTTGACAGTGCTGTTTCATCTGAAACTCGCACATACTGTGCCAGTCTGCAGGCATCACTGAAGTGCCATATTGGCTCAGTCTTGTCTACTTATCCTTGTTTGTATTTGAACAGCTTATACTCTTGACAGTTTATGGAGCTTTTGTTCCCATCTGTCTTCCCAAAGGTGATTGACTGAATAGAACCCAAGAGCCTGCATATTGTTTGCATTTTCAGTTCATGGGCTTTAAGAAGCGAGTAGGTGTCAATAATCCAGATTTTTCTTTCTTTCTTTTCGGGTCTTTGCAGGAAAGTGATTATCTTGATGGATTTAGATGTTGTGAAAACTGCTGATGCAGTGGGCGGTAAAATCGGCAATCCAGTGCAATATGCTGAAGGTAAGAAGCTTGCCTCAGGTGGCTCATGACGCTTCTTCCAGAGACTTAGCTGCTACACTGGCTTTTGAGTAATGAGTCTCCCTGTTTTTTATGCAGAATAAGGATTTTTCTGCTTTTTCAGCATCCTCTGCGCTGTGGGATCACTTCTCAGATCTTCATGCTCAGTTTTCTCCACTGGGCATTTTTGCTTTGGAGCAGTGGAAGGCTAAATCTGCTTGATTAATTATTTTTAATTGTTGATAATACAGCATGAGCCAAAGTTGGGAGTAATCAATGCCTTTCAGGTGACTGTATCCGAGCTGTGTGCAATAGTATGGCGTGTTGAGTTTATTTGTAGCTAGTGGGATGGAGGGATGAAGCCACAGGGGGTCCAGGTATAAACTCAGCTGATTGGCTCAAAAAGCAAAGTTAAAATTCTTGTGTGTGTGTGTGTGTGTGTGTGTGTGTGTGTGTCTCCTTTCACATGATGGGGGACATGCGGTCATGGCCAATTTGATTCAGAGGTAATGTGTAATGCAAGTGAGGTTGTATCAACAGCGACTGAAATTGAGGTGCTACAGTAAGTTCCAAGGAAGAGAGTTAAGTTCTGTTGATGGGATGCGTGTGCACTCATGGCCACTGCATATCCCGTGTGGTTCTTCAGGTGTGCGCGAATGAGTGCGCCAGCAGTTTTTAGAGCCTTTATTCTGTGGGTTTTTAAACAGTGCACGGGAAGTAATTGAGGAAATTTCTGGAAGCTTTGAAACCATATCTGAGGGGAAATGGAAACTGGAGGGGAAACTGAAATATATGGGATATTTGCTTTCCTGTCCTACCTAAATGTCTTTGACAGCATATAAAATTGTTCCATCGGGCGTATGTGTGTTTTCTGCAAGACAAATTGCAAAGTATATTCAGTACTCAGGAAACAGTTGTGGAATGCTGAAACCTGAAACTTTAATTTTTTGACCATTGTAAAGGTAGGAAGTATAAAAATTGAAGAAAGAAAGTAAATTCTGTAGAAAACAAGTATATTATTTGGAGAGAAACTCTCAGAGTGACACTAGTAGGACTGCCAACATAATTGGGTATTAAACCGCATAATATTTTTTAAACCCTGAACTTTAATAATGTATTATAATTAAATGCTTTATAGCAGGGGTAGTCAACCTGTGGTCCTCCAGATGTGCATGGACTACAATTCCCATGACCCCCTGCCAGCTTTGCTGGCAGGGGCTCATGGGAATCGTAGTCCATGAACATCTGATGGACCGCAGGTTGACTACCCCTGCTTTATAGCATATTGATTGGCGCTAGTATAATTTTTAAAAACCTTGAAAATATTGCATGTTTACGGTACAAGAGTTTGTTTTCAGTGCTTCCCCAAATTTCCAGTGTTTTTCCCCTCTGGAAAAATTGAGGAAGTCCTCAGACTTTTTTAATGCAGTATGTTTGGAATGTATAATAAAACACTTTGTCAAACAAGCGTTTTCTTTGTCAAAAAGAAAATCTTTTGTAGGAGCTGCTTTTCAATGTTTCCAGTGTTTTGTTACGTTCGCCAATTTCCCATTTTTTTCTCCAAAGCCCTTAAATCTCCAGCAGGAATTGCCTGCTCCGATGTCTTCAGTTTTTATAAGCACCGTTCTGTTTCGGTGTAGATGGTTTCCACATAAAGCTTTGCACTTGTAACTTAAATGTTATACTCAAGCGCTTGATTGCTTTGATTTTTTTTGTCCCCCTAGACAAATATTTTTGATTGAAGTGCCTGGCCATTCTTCCCTCCTCCAGTTGTTCCTTCCCCTCCCTGGCCCTGGTCTCCCTCTCTCACAGTCCCTGCTGTGTCTTATCTCTCCTGGCTTCTCACCATCCCTGCTCCCTCCAGGGAGCTGCTTTCTGTTTGCTGCGGTACTTGTCAAGTGCCATTTTGCATTTCCCTGCCATCTGAAGTTCTTCATTTCCCCCCCTGTGTTGCACAGATGTTTCTGTTACTATTTTTGTAGCCCACTCTTTTTTTTTTTTTTTTTTTACATTTCACATTTTTCTGCAAACCTAAGCCTTCCTCTGGATTTGTATTAGTTTATGATCTAGCTTCAAGTGGTCCTGTTCTGTGGATTTCTGCTGCAGAGGGTTTTATTTTTTTTTTGGGTGGACGTGGTTATTAGCTATATAAATCACACTATATAATAAAAATAAGAGCCTCTTGTGGTGCAGAGTGTTAATGCAGCAGACATGCTGTCTGAAGCTCTGCCCATGAGGCTGGGAGTTCAATCCCAGCAGCCGGCTCAAGGGTGACTCAGCCTTCCATCCTTCCGAGGTTGGTAAAATGAGTACCCAGCTTGCTGGGGGGTAAACGGTAATGACTGGGGAAGACACTGGCAAACCACCTGGTATTGAGTCTGCCAAGAAATCACTGGAGGGCATCACCCCAAGGGTCAGACATGACTTAGTGCTTGCACAGGGGATACCTTTACCTTATATAATAATAATAAATAATAATAATAAATAATAATAAATAATAATAATAAAATGTAACTTATAACCTGCCCTTCCTCAAAGGCTCAGAGCAGGCAACAACATAAAGAATAAACTGTGATCCAATTTAAACATTAAAATTACCAGCAGTTTGCAGTTAATTAAAAAAAAACATTCTCTCTTCCGATGAGAGGGGTGATAAGAGGGATGATTGTTTATGTTCTGAGCAGTCTGGCATGGGAAGCCAGATTTCCAGTATTGCTTCCAGCCTCAACTTGGTGGAACAGCTCTGTCTTGCAGGCCCTTCAGAACGTCTTAAGTCCCACAGGGCTCTGATCTCACCAGGGAGAGCATTCCATCAGGGCTGAATAGAGAATGGGGACCTTGACCAAAGTCTGCTCACTAGATCTCCATTTCCTTTGGGGGACAAAGGGGAGGAGGCGCTCCCGTGGGCACCAAGGTTCCAGGCAGTTTGGGGGCTTTAAAAGTTCTAATAACCTATCCCAAAGGAATTTGAACGGTGTGATTGAGACCTATGAGGTTGTTGTGTGTTTTAAGTCAGGAGGGATGCCATCTTCTCCCCCGGGACTGTGCATTTGGGAGAGAAGAAAGTTGACTCCACAGCTGCAGTGAAATCACTTTCCCATGAAATGTTAGACACCTTCTGGTCCAACACATTTGCTTTCATGCCGCAGTCTCTCTTGAAATCTTAAGTCATCACCTTCTTATGGTCAGTGCATTTGCGGAAATGATACAAGGGCGTCTTCAGAAATAGTGTGTCTTTTCAGCAGCTGGAGTCATCTGACTCTTGGTATATTTGCAATGTTGACGTAATGTAAATGTCATTTAGAGCAGGCGTAGTCAACCTGTGAGCCTCATGGGAATTGTAGTCCATGGACATCTGGAGGACCACAGGTTGACTACCCCTGATTTAGAGTACATATTATTAACAGAGAGGGTTATCCTTATGCTGGTTAACCCTCCCAAGTGCTCTGTAGACAGGGCTGTACAAATTCTTGTATGATTTCCTGTTGTGACTGGAGATGCTTCCCCCTCAGTCTGTGCCCTGCCTGTTTCACTCCATTGTTCTTCCTTTCCTCAATGCCTATTTCCTTTTCGGATGGCAAAAAGCCTTATTGATTTTTTTTAAGTTGTTTATTTACTTACAGTCTGTCTTTCTCACTAGGAAATTACTCTAGAAAAGTCACTTTGAAACCAAAGTAGTCTCTTTGACGCTATGTAGGGCAATTAATACTTAATTCACAGGTCCTAATGGTAATTAGCCCCTTTTGTGGGATCTACCCTTTGATCAACGAAGTTTCTGATTCAGAATTTAAGTGGGCCTTGAATAATGCATCCTCTTCTCAACAGCACCCTAGTAATGAGTTATTAATGTTTTATTAAGCTAAACCTTCTAACTTGCAGTAGTATGAAGCATACAATCAAGGAGAACATAAAATGATATGTAGAAAAAATAACCTAACATCCTAACATCTATGACTTCCTAACGTTCTGTATACAAATACAAGCTCCAGTGCCAGAATCCCTTAGAGAACCAGCGTGGCGTAGTGGTTGAGAATGGCAGACTCTAATTTGGATAAGCAGATTTGATTCCCCACTCCTCAAGCAGCTAGCTGGGTGGCTTTGGGCTAGTCACATTTCTTAGAACAGCTCTGTGAGAACAGCTCCATTAGAGCTCTCTCAGCCTCACTTACTTCGCAGGGTGTCTGCTTTGGGGAGAGGAAGGGAAAGGTGTTTGTAAGCCACTTTGGGACTCCTTTGGGTAGTGAAAAGAGGGCTATAAAAACACCAGCTCTTCAAATTAATTGTCCATCCATGGCTACTAGCTAGGGTGACTAAAGGGAACTTCCACATTCAGAGGTAGTAAACCTTTATAGCAGTGCTGGAAGGCAACATCAGAACAAGGCGTTTGTTCTCGGGGGCTCCGGAGTAACTGGTTGGCCACTGTGGGAGACAGGATGCTGGATGAGAGGTACTACTGGTCTGATCCAGTAGGGCTCTTATATTCTTAAGCAAACCTATTAAGAAATAGCTTTTTTGTAATTAATGACAAATATCAGGACAGAGAGGTGGTGGGAAAGACATTGTTTGCCCTGTCGTAACACAGGGTCAGGAGGAACAAATAGCAAATGAACTTTTGTTTAGTGTCTCAGAACAGCTAGGAAATTTACTGTGTCAGGTGACTTAACAGTTGTGACTCTGTTTACACTGGGCACAGTCCAGAGGAAATGTCACTGTTGCAAAATGTATGTACAGAGGGCAACAGCAATTGAGAGCCAGGATTGTGAACTTTTACCTTAGGAGGCTAACATTTAACCTGAGAGGCTTTGCTTCTCCAGGTTCTTGTGTTGGATTCCTGATGCCTTCTGTCTTGAGCTCAGTGTGTGCTTTGCACTTTCCCTTTTTCTTAGAATAACAACTATCTGTGATTCCAGCCACCACAAATTTTCTTCAGCTTTATAAGCCACCCCAAAAAATTAGGAGCCAGACTTGTTTTTCAGCCTTCAAAGTTTTATATCTTAATCATCATTTTCCCCCATTAATGCTGCCACAAAACGTAATACGGAAGATCTCCCTCTGTTATATTTATATTTGTTAACTGCCACTCCTGGACCCAGCTGGCTCGTGGCGGTGTACAACAAACCCACATAATATACAATAATATCATAAACAAAGTGACGGCAAAAAAAATATCTAAAAAGCTCCCTCCTCCTCCACCTTATGATAGCAGCATTGTGGCCCACACCTGGGGAGGATCTATTGGCAATTTGTTTGATCTCCAGATGGCCAAGATCAGTTCCCCTGGAGAAAATGGCTGCTTTGGAGGGGGGACCCTGTGGGATCCCTCCCCTCTCCAAACTCTGCCCTCCCCAGGCTGTACCTCAAAAATATCCAGGTATTTCCCAGCCCAGAGGCGGCAACCCTAGCCTGAACTCTTCACAGATTCTTTTTGCTACTGTTAAAACTATAGCAAAGGTGCTATAGTGTATTAATATATGGGGTAACCCAACAAAAAGACAACCTCTATTCCTTTACCTAAATAAGCTTTGTACTGCTACTGAGAATCACCATGAGCCACTTACAATAAAGGACTTCTGGAAATATTAGGCACTCCCAATGAAATATTAGGCACCATGGCACCCTGGAACCGGGGATTTCTCAAGCCTGGATTCTTAAACTATGAAATCAAGATATGAAAAAAGCGAGAAGCTCCACCTCGTGCTTTCAAGGTTATTCTGCTGCATTTGTGGTGGGTAGACAAAAGATGCCAGAAAGCCAGAGACTTTTTCAGTGGCCAAATCCTCCCTCACATTGAGTTCTGTTGAAGTTGGCAGCGTCTCATGTATCTTTGACTTTGACTGGAAGTGCAAGAAAACCCCTGCCAAGGTCTCAGGGTAAGATCTGAATTTGTGACTCATGGCACTTAAAGCAGGCTCTCTTTGATTGGCAGGACATGGGCAAGGAGGGCAGCAGCAGCAGCAGACCTCAGCTTTTGCAGCCAACGAAGCACCAAGCAAGCCATTGCAGCAGAACAGGATCCCTGCAGCAGGTAAGGACTCTTGCAGCCAGGAGGGTTGGTAGCAAACAGAAGAACAGTGGCAGATATGAAGATGCTAAAGTCCCATGAGTCTTCCCTTGTCTGTATCTCACGGAGTGTTTAAAAACATTTGGTGACAATGTTCCCATTTGGAATTGGGGACCAGTCGTAGTCCAAGAGTCCTCTCATAGGATAAAGCTTTTTTTGTCCTTTCCTGTTGCTCTCCCAGTCACTGGTTCATCCTAAACCGATGTGGTTTGGCCCGCCATGTTGAATCAGTGGATGCTTGCTGATGGAGCCGAGCACTCTTGTTGCGAGGTGCCACTGTAGTTCTGCTTGTCACTAGTGATGCCAAAGCTGGTGCTGGAGGAAGGAACGGCCTAGTAGTGGCATCTGTGACAAAATACAATAAGATCAAGAAACAGTCCTGTGGTGCAGGGGCAGACAACCTGTGGTCCTCCAGATGTCCATGGACATTCCCATGAGCTCCTGCCAGCATTTGCTACCCCTGCTGTAGGGGAATGCAACAAATGCCCCATTGAGATGGATGGAAGGTGTGTGAGACACAAGAGAATCTTCTGGAAGGTTGTGCCCCTGGGCTTTAAACAGGAAGCAAGCAAGTGTGACGGGCAGCAACAAAAAAGTTTGTCAAAGAACGCAAGAACTATTTAGGATGGATGGATGTGACATTACCTGTTTGCTCCCAGGTGCCTCCCTTGCTGCCCTGCTTGCCTCATCTTGAAGGAACTGGATCATTTTGGACACTTCTAATTTCAGCCTTAGCCTGTTAGCTTATTTGCAGTAGGTACTTATAATTAAAAAGCCTTTTGTTTCCAGGGGAAGTACAGTGATATACAGCTTGAAAATAAATAGGGGCAAAAAGCTGATATGAAAATTGAAGCTGCAAAATAATGTCCCAGACGCTGTCAGGTTATAGTGGAGCTTCATTAATAATCTGGTCGTTTTTCTAGTTCGCCCAAAACACTCATAGTGTGCGCATAATGCTTGTCTAAATTCGGAAATGTCTTACATTGGCAACGGGTAGACAGCCTAATCTCTTTGTGCTGGATGTCGTTAAGGCATTCATCTCCAGTGGAGATAGGACAATTTGAAGCCTTCAAATTGCCCTTTCAGCTGGAGGAGGAGGCAGAGTCAGCTTGTGAGCAGGGACCCTCCCCTCTTTGCGGGGTTTCTTCCCACACTGGCAGGGTGGGGCTCAGATTTCCTGATCCCAGATGGTTTGATTGTGGCCTAGAGGCAAGGAGCCTCCCTTCTTTCTTTCTTGAATTCTGTTTCTTCCATCCGCCCTTCCTATCCTTTATGTCTGATGGAGGGCATAGGTGCCCTACGTAGAATGGGGAGGCTGACACCTCCTGGGTTCTTGCACAGGGGTCCCTCCTCCCGTTGACCTTTTCCCCAGAACTGGTGAGGATTGCACAGCAGCTGCTCAAGTGTCCAGCAGAGCGAGTGATCTGGCTTGCTCCCACTTAGCCATTTCCTGTGTCCTGGGAAATGCAGCAGCACGCTCTCCCCAACAAAGCTGGATGGGAGGCAGTCAGGATGGCCGAGGCACCTTCTCCACAGGTCTGGTGGGGAGTGAAACGGCTCTTGTGCCGAGTTTGGGCTTATCATCTGATGGTGGTCTTGAGCACCTCTTCTTCCACAAGTCCTAGACAGACACAGCATACCAAGGGCTGTCGCTTCAGTGGGGTGGATGGCAGCAGTAATTTTTCCTTGGAGCGGCTGTCGGGTCATTTAGTCTCCGGAGAAGCCAGGTTGTCACCTTCAGATAAACCTCCCAAGAATGAAATGGCCATTAGGTGTGAGGGGAAAATTGGACTGCAGTGGCACCTTCTGGCAGCTTAAGGCATAGCAGCTATCCAGTTCATACTTGTAGGAGGAGAAAGGACAGCCGCAGAAAGTCTTGACTTGACCTCTGAATCCAGACAGGATTGTGTGTGTGGAACATACAGATATATGTGGAGAGGAAAGTTTGTAGACAAAAGCTTCCCTTCTTGATAACAAGCTCCCAGTCTGGGCTTTTAAAAACAATTCATCCTGCCTTTGAGACCAAAATTTGAGAATTGAGCCCTAGCAATCTTCCTCCTTTCCCAATCTATTTGTCTCCCTCTCCCATCCTGAAGTAGTTTAAAGATCTAAGTGGCCCCCAATCAAAACAGGGCTTATCGACTCTTTTCTGGACCATTCAGACTACACTTCAGTATTTCCAAGATGACAGCTTTGCGGTGAACTGAGAAGAGTGCTTTACATGCAGGCTGGCTGCTGGGCTTGCAGAGCTACTACTTGTTCCTGGACAGACACACATAAATACTGCCTGTTCCCGTCAGAAGAGAGAGGGAAGAAGGGGATGGAGTTGATAAAATAGGTTTGAGCATCGCATTTCAGCATTGAAGTGTCAGGGGGTAGGTACACTACTTTAGTAAAATGAAACATGAATTTTGTTGAACATCATAGCGAGAGAACACCTTGACTAGTGCAATTAGTAGTTATATTAATGGTAGGAGATTGCAAACTAACACTGGTCCCATACAAGGCCACCCTAAAATTTTCTTCCAGTCCTTTCTAAGGAAACCACTGTGTAGTTTAAACGAAGCTGCTCTCCTCAAATAAAATCAAGAGAGCCCTCAGCCAGTGGCTAGAAAAGGGTACTGTATTGCAACTGGTATGTTTGGACCACATCGGTAAAGTCAATAATTGCAACAGATATCAGTGTGTGTATGGAGTGGGGGGGGGGGGGGTGAGCAACTGTGTGAGAGATCAAATGGTTCTGGAACAGGCAGGAATCAAGAAAACCTGGCTGGGACTCTGGGCCATAAAAGTGTCTCTCCAGATAGAATCATAGAGTTGGAAGGGGCCATACAGGCCATCTAGTCCAACCCCCTACTCAATGCAGGATCAGCCCTAAGCATCCTAAAGCAATCCTAAAGCAGATCTTTAGCTCTAATCTTTAGAATCTCATGTATAGACTGTGGGCTGAATCTAGCCAGCTTTTCCATCAGATAAAGGTAAAGGTAAAGGTATGCCCTGTGCAAGCACCGAGTCTTGTCTGACCCTTGGGGTGACACCCTCTAGCGTTTTCTTGGCAGACTCAATACAGGGTGGTTTGCCATTCCCTTCCCCAGTCATTATCGTTTACCCCCCAGCAAGCTGGATACTCATTTTACCAACCTCGGAAGGATGGAAGGCTGAGTCAACCTTGAGCCGGCTGCTGGGATCGAACTCCCAGCCTCATGGGTAGAGCTTTCAGACTGCATGTCTGCTGCCTTACCATTCTGCACCACAAGAGGCTCATTTCCATCAGATGCTTGGGATCATAACGTCTGTGTGTGTGGGAGGGTGGAATAAGGAGAGGAATTAGGTGCAGTTGAATGAAAAAAGCTGACTGGGTCAACCCAAGAGATCAACAGCCGTTTACAGAAACCTACAGGCAGGAACTGGGGAATTTGGTCACATCATCATGTTGACAGGGAATCATCTAGCGGAGCACCTGCAGGTCTCTCAGAGACGTCCTATTAGTCTAAGTGAGCAGGGATGGGAGTTCAGGAAACAGAGTGATGTCTCAGTCTTCGTGTTCCAAACAATCACCAGACGCTCCATCATGAACCTGTTGGTCACAGCAGCGATCAGACAGACGGTGAGACTCATGATTTGCTTTCCGTGCACAGAAGCAGAAGGCGTAGATGAGCAACAGTGGCGTCAGGGTCTTTTGATATGCGTTTCCTGGCATCCATCGGAACCTGTGGCTGGTCAGAGCATCAGATGCCAGAAGGCAGACCCGATTGTAATCACACCACCTTGGCCCGGGTGCCCCTGGCTTCTGGAGTTGATGTTTTATGTCAGCGGGACCCTGTTGGCTGCTTCCAGAAAGGAAAAAAATCTCTTCTTACGTGGCCTGATCATTCCTTTTAAGATGGAAAGATAACAATCTGCAGCACGGGGGCTGAACAGCACTAGCCGAATTTGTGCGGGTATTCAGGTGGAATACTTGACATCCCTTCTGCCCTTCCTCCTTCAGTAAAACATATGGTGTCACCTGAAAGACCTTCCCAGAGGAATGTGATAGAGAAGAAGCAATACCCCAAGAGGCAAAGATGCTTGGCTGGTTTTAGAATTCCCAAAAAGAGCCATTCACAGGGGCTTCCTCCGTACCTTGAAGAGGCAGGTTTCCATACTCAGATACATTTTGGGTTATAAAGGCACTCTTGCAACTTACTTTCATAGTGTTGTTTTCCTAACTGATGTGAGCTTTTATATTTGGAGCTCTCGTGAGTCCCCTCTCTGCGCTGATGACTAACATTCCTTTGAAGACGGTCTCTGGTAGTTAATATTTTGCCAAGGATGGTTACAGAGTGTGTGAGTTATTTGACTCAATTATACCCCGCCTTTCTCCCCAGTGGGAATCCTAAGTGGTTTACGTCATTCACCTCCATTTTCTCCTTACAGCCCTGTGAGCTGGGTTAGGCTGAGAGTGTAATTGGCACAAAGTTCAACGAGTAAGCTTCTGTGGCACAAATGGGGATTTGAATCCCCAGATCATGGTCCAACACTCTTAGCCACTATACCACACTGGCTCTCTTTGTCATCTAACCTGTCGTCCAGCTCTTCCTCCTGATGGATGACCGCCCCAATTAGCCCCTAGAAACCTTAGCCAGAGTAGTTCAGCAGTGGAATAGGCTGCCTAAGGAGGTGGTGAGCTCCCCCTCACTGGCAGTCTTCAAGCAAAGGTTGGATACACACTTTTCTTGGATGCTTTAGGATGCTTAGGGCTGATCCTGCGTTGAGCAGGGGGTTGGACTAGATGGCCTGTATGGCCCCTTCCAACTCTATGATTCTATGCTTGGAAGCAGTGATGAAATGGCTCAAGCAGAGTTGTCTGAAGTTCAACCCTTCAAAGATGGAGGTCCTGTGGCTGGGTAAGAAAAGGACCAATTGAGGAAGCTCACATACCCAATCTGGACAGAGTGCGTCTAGCAATAGCCCACTCCGCCAGAAACCTGTGTGTGATCCTTGACGCCTCCCTCTCCATGGAGGAGCAGGTTACGAGAGTAGTGCAGCAGGCCATCTGCCATCTTTGCCAAGCCGAGCTACTAGTGCCCTACTTGGCACCAGAACCAGAACACCTAGCCACAGTGATCCATGCGACGGTCACCTCTAGACTGGTTCTGGCTTCTCTTGCTCACCCCCGTGCATGTCCAAAACCATGACTGGCATAAGCTTAACATTAGGAAAGAGTTCTGATTTGATTTAGGCAGTACCTCTGACATCAGGAATGCAGAAGCCCTGTTGGGTCTGGAATATTTCCTGGGATCCTAGTAAGGTTTCTGGGACATTGGAAATGTTCAGAAAATCATCTCTAGAGATTCAGGGACATTCTGTTGGGTGAGTAGGTACTGGTGACCTTCTCGGGTAATGTGGCAGATGCCTTATGAGCTTCCATGTACTCGTTGAGAAAATCAGGCTGTGTCATTCTTACCATCACACCATACAGGCTCCTTTCCATATCCTGTTGGTTCTAGAATGTCCTCCCGCCTTCAGTTGAGAAAAGGAGATTTTTCTTTCCAGGAATGCCTAAACTTGGAGAAGCAGGTGGGCACTTGTGCCACTGCTAATTTGTTCTAGATGGTAGAAGTCCATTCTTCTGGGCAGTAGGCAACCTATGGAGGAGGCAGACATGGACTCCTGGAATTAGTTCTCTATCCTACTGATTTGTTTTTGTTGCATTTTACTGTTGAATATCCAGTTATGGTAATTGATAGGCCTTGTAGGGATTAGGTAAAGGTAAAGGTATCCCCTGAGCAAGCACCGGGTCATGTCTGATCCTTGGGGTGACGCCCTCCAGTGTTTTCATGGCAGACTCAATACGGGGTGGTTTGCCAGTGCCTTCCCCAGTCATTACCGTTTACCCCCCCCCCAGCAAGCTGGGTGCTCATTTTACCGACCTCGGAAGGATGGAAGGCTGAGTCAACCTTGAGCCGGCTGCTGGGATTGAACTCCCAGCCTCACGGGCAGAGCCTTCAGACTGCATGTCACAAGAGGCTCAATTGCAGGGATTACTCAGGCTCTTTTCGGGTCTGGGAAGGATCTCCCTTCAGCATTGCAGTTGTAATTTTCAAACTGTCTACGCCTCCTTCTCCAGCTTGGGCAGTGCCAAGGGTTCCCGAATGCATAAGGCTATAAGATGAGCCATTCTGTTCACACAGCAGCCAATTAGCTGCCCAGCCTGAGAATAGCCATGTCTTGCTCCTTGCATGTTGCTATGATTGGTCTGTTTGGGCAGAACAGGATGATTCTCTCTTTCCTTCCAAAACAAAGACTAAAGAGCAAAAAAGTGCAGTTTGAGCAGTTGGCTCAAATGTTGGACAGGAAGAGCAGCTGATTGGCACCTCAGCCAGCCTGCTTTGGTTTCTGTATGTAGCTGAACCTGAGATGTCTTTCCCTAGGAACTCCGGCGAAACACACCAGCCCTCCACCGACGTTTGGGAAAGCAGGCAGCTCCAGCTTCCTGAGCACTCCTGGTGGCTCTCAGGTGAAAGTGGTGCCCATTGCCAGTTTGAATCCATATCAGTCCAAGTAAGTCAGCCTGCTATGGCTTTAAAGCATTGCTAAAGGGCTGTTGCTTAGCATCTGGGGGCTGTTCCATGCTTCTGTGTTTTGCTGCTTTTTTTTCCTTGCTTAATCCTGCACCGGCAGGTGTGCTCTCTTGAAGTCAGTGGGTTTATTTTTTTTTTAAAAAAGGGCTCCACTTTTTACTTTAGGGGAGGCTGCTCCAGCTGTGTCAAAGATGGGGCAATTTGACACAGACTTGAATTGCCTCTCCAGCTTTGCTTTGCCTCCCAGCAAAACAGCTCGTCATTAAAACATCAGAAGAGCTTTGTTGGATGAGACTAAAAGTCCATCCAGTCCAGCATCTTGTTTTCCACAGTAGCCAACCAAATGCCTCAGGGAAGACTGTAAGGATTAAAGACCTCCCGTTTGTCCATCTTGTTTGTGCTTCCATCCACTGGTCTTTGTAGCACATTGCCTGGAAATCTGGAGGTTCTTCAGCTGCCAGAATTTAACAGCCATGGTTCTACTTATTCTCTATGAGCGTGCCTAGCCCCCCCTTTAAAAGATAGGTCTGTTAAGTCAAGGGTAATCAACCTGCGGTCCTCCAGATGTTCATGGACTACAATTCCCATGAGCCCCTGCCAGCAAACGCTGGCAGGGGCTCATGGGAATTGTAGCCCATGAACATCTGGAGGACCACAGGTTGACTACCCCTGTGTTAAGTAAAACCTTTTTTGCTGGCAGTGGAAGAAACTGAGGTTGGGACCTTGCCCATTTAAATAATTAGAGCTACCACAGAACTGGGCCCCCCTCATCTTCAGCTGCTTTCTTAGCAGGATGTTTGGGCATTACACACATTTGCTGTCTGTGTTGCATTTCAGAAGATGCTGGTTGCAGTAGTAGGTGGGATTGTTGAGAAGGAAGTAGAAGAGGTAGCTTATTCCTGCAGCAATAGAAAAGGGCTGTCGTGTGCTTTGATGGAGAGGGTTATGTAAAGGTAAAAGGTAAAGGTATCCCCTGTGCAAGCACCGAGTCATGTCTGACCCTTGGGGTGACGCCCTCCAGTGTTTTCATGGCAGACTCAATACGGGGTGGTTTGCCAGTGCCTTCCCCAGTCATTACTGTTTACCCCCCAGCAAGCTGGGTACTCAGTTTACCGACCTCGGAAGGATGGAAGGCTGAGTCAACCTTGAGCCGGCTGCTGGGATTGAACTCCCAGCCTCATGGGCAAAGCTTTCAGACGGCTGCCTTACCACTCTGCGCCACAAGAGGCTCTTAGGGTGTACGTAGATAGGTTATATCTGCGTACACCCTACATATGCTACTTCTATCTAGGCATCTGATGGAAGTAGGCTGGTGCCTACACAGTGCTTAGTTTCTCAGCAGCTGGTCTGCCGTGCGAGTAGCAGGCGTGTAGTACGGTCGATGGCCCCAGGATCAGAGCTGCGAATTAAGGGCTGGGCTGGACCAACCCACAGTTTGCCGAGATGCTTGCTTGCTTCGGTTCTATTAATTGCAGGTCGTTTTCAGATTCTGCGCTTAAAGCACACAGGAGATGGTGGTGAGGCTTAGCTCAATTAGGTTAATAGGGCTTGAATTCTTGTTCCAGGTGGACTATTTGCGCACGAGTGACCCAGAAAAGCCAAATCCGGACGTGGAGCAACTCGCGTGGGGAAGGGAGGCTGTTCTCCATAGAGCTGGTTGACGAAAGTGTAAGTGCTTCAGTGAGTGCGCGGAGGATTGCGCTGCACCCTAGGAAAAGGTGGGAGCAGATAATAAGCCCCTGATCCATTAATGAGCGGATCAGCGTGTAGAGACCAGTGAGATGCGAAGTCTGCAGCAGCACCTTCTGCTCAGTGTTCTGTGTTCAAATCAACAGCTCCTCCCCCCCCCCTGCCCCATGTTGAAGAGGCTCATACTGGGAAATGTCCTTTCTCTGCCACTATAGCTGGGCCTGCTCTTTGCAGGCCAACTCAAAGCCTGCCTTTCTAGCTACCATTGGTTTGGCAGTGTTTCATCTGTGTGCTTTGCACCCCATTCAGAAAAGAGACACTGGCTGTGGTATGAAATAATATTTTACAGATCCTGCGGTTAACAGTGGAAACAAACCTGTGCTGGTTAACTCGAGCACATGCCCCAAACGGGCGCAGAATGGCCTAGAGTTGTCACAAGCTATGTCATCCCTGTGGCGAATGGGAAGGAAGCCATGCTATACACCCTCTTCTCACCCCCACCCCAGTCTCTTCACAGTTTCTCTTTATGTATGTAAATTATTGCCCTGACCTGGGTAGCCTGATCTGGTCATATCTAGAGAACTAAGTAGTGTTAGTCCTAATAAGTCTTTTGATGTAGACTATCAGGGCCATTACGCGGAGGCAGGCAATGTCTTAACTACCTTTGAAGGTGTCACACCTTGAAAACTCTACAGGGTCTGCATAAGTGAGAGCCGGCTTGGTGTAATGGCCAGGAGTGCGGACTTCTTGGTGAGCCGGATTTGATTCCTTGTTCCTCCCCCACATGCAGCCTGCTGGGTGACTTTGGGCTCGCTACAGCCCTGATAGAGCTGTTCTGACCGAGCAGTAATATCAGGGATTTCTCAGCCTCACCCACCTCACAGGGTGTCTGTTGTGGGGAGAGGAAAGGGAAGGTGACTGTAAGCCACTTTGAGACTCCTTCTGGTAGAGAAAAGCAGCATATAAGAACCAACTCTTCTTCAATAATATCAGGGCTCTCTCAGCCTCACCTCCTCACAGGGTATCTATTGTGGGGAGAGAGAAGGGAAGGCAATCGGAAGCCGCTTGGAGATTCCTTCGGGGAGAGAAAAACAGCATATAAGAACCAACTCTTCTTCTAAGTTGGTTGGGACTTGATGGCAAAAAGAGAGAGAGAAAAGTAAATTATTAAGAGTCTCCTTTCCATTGGAAAGTAAAGATGAAACCTGAGTTGGTCAAACCTAAACTGAACGTGAAACATTGCTGCACAAGCATCTGGATCAGTTTTACCATCTTTGGCCTGTATCTTACAGAGGAAGAGCTGCTCGGCTGCTGGAAGAAGGCTTTGGACTTTGCTGAGCGAAGTGATAGGATGCAGGCCATTAACTGCTTGGTGGCCTGTGCTTATTGCCCATGCTGTGGAATTATTTTCAGGACCGCACAGTGTGGTTTTAAACGCCTGATGCCATCTTTAGCAGCTGTTCATTTAGCTTCGCCTCAGCTTGCCGTTGGGTTTTTGACTGACAGTTTTTATGAGATTTGGAATACTCCTATTGCATAAACATCTTATCTGGTGGCGCTCTAGCCCTCCTTTTAATTATCACTTTTTGGGAGGCCTGTCACAACATTAAGGGTGCCACCACCACACGGGTGATGTCACCTGCTAATTTGTAGAGCTGGAGGTAGGTATCAGTGAGCCTGTAGGTGGACATGATTCAGGCTGCCTGCCCTAAGTGGGGTTTCCTTCCCACAGGGAGGGTGCAAAAAGTACTTACTGCATCATCGTGCCTTCCCTGGGGTTGCTTATGGGGCTTGTTAGGCAGCTTTCAAGTGGGTGAGATTTCATGCCATCTGTGAGGAAGTCGAGCAGGGGTATTTATTGGGTCTTCAGCCAATTGCTCTGTAGTTCGCGTCATCTGTTTTGAGCAGATTGATGTGATTTTCAACGTACTTACGTTATTACCGAAACGTTGGCATCGATGACTGAAGTAATGACGGAATTGCAAAGGAACTTAGAATTAAACAAACAGAAGGTGCCACTCAAGATACCCTTCCCTTCTAAGGGCTTTCTGTCACTGTCAGTTGTATTTAAGCATCGCAAAGAAAAACAGTCCCCTTCAAACAAGTCACTCATTTCCAACGTCATCAATCTTAACATTGGCCTCCCCTGATCAACGAACCAACTAAAGCAGGGGTAGTCAACCTGTGGTCCTCCAGATGTCCATGGACTGCAATTCCCATGAGCCCCCTGCCAGCATTTGCTGGCAGAGGGCTCATGGGAATTGTAGTCCATGGACATCTGGAGGACCACCCCCCTGGACTAAAGTATCGTTGGAGAGCTCCCTAAAGGGTGACCCATGTGGCTGTGAGGAAGGAGCGGCACTGCCAACATCTGTCCTGTGGTAGCCCAGGGAGAAGCATTTCCCAGCCCTTTCTCAAGTACTGAGTTGCGACTTTTCTTATAGTAAATAAACATGTTTATACTTTTAAATTCTCCACATTTCATTCGCTGAGTTATAATGAGTTCGTTTCCTGTTTTCAAATGAGTCAAAATAGTTTAGGTTTGATAAGGAAGCATTGGAAGTGTTTGGGGTTTTCCCCGAATTTCTGGTCCGTCCCCTCCCCTCCCGGGGCTTCAAAATTTCCAGCGATTAGCTATCCCACTCACTAGATCAGCCTCTGTATTGCGGACCACACCATGCTGTGAGTGCATTCAAGAGAAGTGCCAGGAGAGTATGTAGTGGAGAGATCTCAGATGAGCCTCATGTAATTCACAGTAGGCAAGGGGATGAAATTGTTCATCTGGAAATCCCTTCGGAATCCTGATTGCTCTTCTGCCTCTTTCCTTCAGGGCGAGATCAGAGCGACTGCCTTCACAGACCAAGTGGACAAGTTTTTCCCCATCATTGAGTTGAACAAGGTACGGTACGGTTGTCTCTCATAGCAGCAAGATGGGCATTGTAATGTGGCGGAGTATGAGAGTCCTTTGTGACATTGCCCTTTTAAAGGTCTTGTGTCATCCGAATTAGGACCTAGTCATACGAAGGGTACTTGGAAGAAAGGTGACTATTCCACACTCCCCACATGCAGCCAGCTGGGTGACCTTGGGCTACTCACAGCACTGATAAAGCTGTTCCGACCGAGCAGTAATATCAGGGCTCTCTCAGCCTCACCTCCCTCACAGGGTGTCTGTTGTGGGGAGAGGAAAGGGAAGGTGAATGTAAGCCACTTTGAGACTCCTTCAGGTAGAGAAAAGCAGCATATAAGAACAAACGCTTCTTCAGTAATAGAGCTCTCTCAGCCTCACCTCCCTCACAGGGTGTCTGTTGTGGGGAGAGGAAAGGGGACTGTAAGCCGCTTTGAGACTCCTTCGGGTAGAGAAAAGCGGCATATAAGAATAAACTCTTTTACTATAATAGTTGTCCCTGGTAGCGGAGCATGGGTTGTATCCTTCCTTCTACAATGGTGTCTTAGAATATGTGTGGCTAACTGATTTGAAACCACTTATTTCTTGTCCTCTCTATGCATAGCTTTTTTTTTTTTTTGGATCCTTCCAGCCCACAAAAGAGGGTGTGGAGTTCTTTGAACATGCAGCTTTCTCTGTGCTTGTGAACGTGACACTGACCTCACCATGTCGCTGCTGACTGTTGGCAGCATTGCTAATCTTTGGGGCATCCCCGATGGAAGGAGGGGTAGAGATTGAGGAAGGGACCCAGTGCCTACCTGCCTGAGCAGTGATATCAGGGCTCTCTCAGCCTCACCTACCTCACAGGGTGTCTGTTGTGGGGAGAGGAAAGGGAAGGCGACTGTAAGCCACTTTGAGACTCCTTCGGGTAGAGAAAAGCGGCATATAAGGACCAACTCATCTTCTTCTACCCTGTGCCACGTGGAATGGGACTGCAGATGTGCTTCATGCTTGACCCCTTTCTGCCTGCTGTAGGTCTATTACTTCTCAAAAGGCACCTTGAAGACCGCTAACAAACAGTACACAACGGTGAAGAACGATTATGAAATCACATTCACCAACGAGACGTCGGTCATTCCGTGCGAGGATGCCCAGCACCTCCCCTCAGTCAAGTTTGATTTTGTTTCTATCGGTGACCTCGAGAACGTCAGCAAAGATTCCATAGTGGGTGAGTCCGTCTGGACTGGGCTTCAGACAAAGCTGTGGCGAGGAGGGGAGCAGTTGCTGCGTGCTTTGTCACATTTTGGACAGCTCCAGTGGCAGTGGCTGAATGCTGCTTTTAGTTGCCAAGAAACTGGCCGACGTGGCCGTCAACATATGCCAGGATTTATGTTTGCACTAGCAAAGAATGGCGGAATCCCCTGTTTGGAATAAGTGGGCCTCTTTGATTTTGATTTGTAGCTACTAATAGGCCGCAGAGGTCTGAATCAGCACTTTACTGGGGCTGCTGCACTGCACTGTCAACATGGTTATATTGCGCTGTGTGTGGCTGCTGTGCGGGGAACATCTGGGAGCATCTGTAAATGAAGCCGGAACCTGTGAAGGCACCAGTTTATAGTGTCTGATTTATGATAGAGGAATTCTCAAAATCAAAACTTACAGACCCATGCTATGGTCCTGCTGTGCTTAACACCAAGCAGATGTCTGCCTAATGACAGCGGAGCCTTAGTATTTGGCACACTCCTTAGATAGAAATAGTGAAGAAGCATTGTTAGTTAAAGTCTGTGGCAACAGTGTTAATATCTCCCAGTCACCAAGTGGCATTCAGAAGCTGTTCTCATGTTGCCCTTACAGGGAAAGAGCCAGTTAACCATAATACTTATTTATTTATTTGGGCTCTGTTTTCCACTTTTCTCCCTGATGGGAACCGAGAACAGCTTACAGCCTTCTCCCATCCCTTCCTAACACCCTGTGAGGAGGAGTGACTGGCCCCAGGTCACTCAGCAAACTTCCTTGGCAGAGGGGAGATTTAATCCTGGGTTCTGCAGATCCTAGCTCAATTCGTTAACTATGCTGGGCAGCCCAACATACCACTATGACGCCACAGTCCCCTTCCACATAACATACAAATGAGAACATGAAAGGTACAAAGGCAGCATTACATCCCTAAGCTGTGTGAGCCACTGTAAGTGCAGCCAGTCCTGAACCATATTACCATTTTTCCATGGATCTCTGCAGATGGGAATTTGATTCTTTTTCTGCCACACAAACAGCCCTGCCTACTCCCTTCACTGTAGCTTGTAAGGGATGCATTATCCTTGGATCCCCAGTTGAAGGAGTGGAGTTGGAACGTCCCTGTTAGGAGTCGGAGTGTGGCACACGTGTAAATGTCCTGCGAACACAAATGTAAGCCAGGCGCTATTTCTAGATTTATCAACTTTAACTATTTGTACAGAGGGCCCTTTCCTAGAGTCACCGTCAGGTCTCATTTGTGTGTTCTAAATGTGCATAATGTGAGGCTGAAATGATGTAAGCTCATGCTGTGTGCTCTGTAATCTGAGAAATGAGTGGCCTGCCTGGACGCATGATAATTAATGTAAGCGAGCTGTGTTAGATACAGAGCGTGTTGAAGACCTGTGCGGAATCATGTCTGCATTGTGCCAGCGGAGCAGATTTTCCTTCCTCCACGATTTAAGAGGGATCATCTGCAGTCATGACCCAATGGTGCATACTTGAACCGGAGGGAATAACTTAGACATTTCTCCTAAGAACATACAAAGTACCATGTTTGGTGTAGTGGTTAGGAGTGCGGATTTCTAATCTGGCGAGCCGGGTTTGATTCCGCGCTCCCCCACATGCAACCAGCTGGGTGACCTTGGGCTTGCCACAGCACTGTTCAGACTGAGCAGTAATCTCAGGGCTCTCTCAGCCTCACCTACCTCCCAGGGTGTCTGTTGTGGGGGGAAGAAAGGGAAGGTGAATGTAGGTCACTTTGAGACTCCTTTGGGAAGAAAAAAGCGGCATATAAGAACCAGCTTTTCTTCTTCTTCAGTAATCTCAGGGCTCTCACAGCCTCACCTCCCTCACAGGGTGCCTGTTGTGGGGAGAGGAAAGGGAAGGCGAATGTAAGCCGCTTTGAGACTCCTTCGGGTAGAGAAAAGCAGCAGATAAGAACCAACTCTTCTTCGTGCAGGATCACATGTAGTGAAGGCCGCCAACTTGGAAGGCTTTAAAAGTGGAGCGGAAAAATTCTTGGAGAACAAAGCTATCCATGACCTAGCAGGTCCAGCATTCTGTTCACACAGTAGCTAACCTTCTAGCTCTAGGATTTCCCACAAGCAGATTGACTGCAACAGGATCCTCCTGCCCCTGCTCCCCAGCAACTGATGGTGCCTCTGGTACTGGTGAGTGTGGATATCCATTATGGCCAGTAGCTATTGACAGCTCCATCTTCCATGAATATCTCCACTCCCCGTTTAAAGCCTTCCAGGTTGGTTGCTGTCACCACATCCTGTGAAAGCAAGTTCCACTATTTAACTGTGTGCTTTTGGAGAACGTTGTCTAGTTTAAGAACTAGAGTGATTTTGGCACATTTTTGTTTAGGGCACAATGACAATTAAGATATTTAGAATCATAGAATCATAGAGTTGGAAGGGGCCACACAGGCCATCTAGTCCAACCCCCTGCTCAACGCAGGATCAGCCCAAAGCATCCTAAAGCATCCGAGAAAAGTGTGTATCCAACCTTTGCTTGAAGACTGCCAGTGAGGGGGAGCTCACCACCTCCTTAGGACTTTCTCACGGATTCCCTACTTGCCTTTCAGATGTAATTGGGATTTGCAAGAGCTTTGAGGACGACAGGAAAATTGTAGTGAAGGCTTCCAATCGAGAGGTGTCCAAGAGGGATATACACTTGGTGGACATGACTGGAAAAATGGTCACAGTCACACTATGGGGAGCTGAAGTAAGTTCTTTGCATTGTTCCTGAAAGCTGTATTGGCCATTTTGCGAGATGTGTGTCTGTCGCCTGACTATACTGCAGTACGTTCCATCTTTGGAACAAGAAGCAAGGTGGCTCCTTGGGAGTAGGGTGGACCTCCTTATTCTGCCTTGATAAAGGGAACAGATTTTTGTCAGCTGTCCATAGTTTCAAGCTAGGGAAGTCCTTTATTTGCAAGTTCGTGTCTGCACCCTTCTTTTTTAAATGGGGGTCCCTTTTCCTTGGGTTAATTGCTTCATGGCCAGATTGTTTATCCAGGTTAATGATACAGCTTTCTGGGGCTGTCCCTCCTACCTTTGCTTTGTAGCACCAGATTTGCTAAATGGGAAGCTCTGCAAGCAGGGAGCAAACGCCAGTTTCCTCACCATTCAGGGCCAAACTGCGCAATATGTTTTTTAAGGAGCCAAGTCCAGATTTCCCAGACATGACTCACTTTCCCCACAGATGCTTTGAATGTCGTTTCAAAAGCTGCGGTGGGGGCTAAGAGTTGGCAGGGACCCCACAGTGCAAGGGAGGAGGGCCTCCTGCCTCCACCCTGCCCGTGCTGTTTTCCTGAACTGAAAAATGTGGGGAGGGGGAGCTAGGAGCCAGGGGTCTCCCCTTACACCACACTCCCAAACCTTATCCAGCCTCCGCAGGCTTTTTAATCAGCATTCCCCATGATTGTGAGGGAAGCCCTTAGGGTCCTGGGAACCTGGTCTCAAATTGTTAAAAAAATATATTGTGTAGTTTTGGCCCAAAAGTGAAGTGTTATTCCGTCTAGAGCAGGGGTAGTCAAACTGCGGCCCTCCAGATGTCCATGGACTACAATTCCCAGAAGCCCCTGCCAGCATTCGCTGGCAGGGGCTCCTGGGAATTGTAGTCTATGGACATCTGGAGGGCCGCAGTTTGACTACCCCTGGTCTACAGATACTGCTGATCTTCCCATGCAAAATACAGTTCCATCTGCTATACAAAGGGTGTTGCATATCCCTTCTGAAGAAGGCTTCTCTGGACCCCAGTGACCTTATATAACTATTGTGTGGTGGCCAACCTTCCATTCTTGGACAGGATGCTCAAGCAGGCAGTGACTGAGCAGCCTCAGACAGTTTTGGAGAAGAGAGATTCTGAATCACTCAGTTGGAAAAGGCCACAAGAGGCCATCCAGCCCAGCCTCCCACCTTGTAGACCCTTTTAGTTTTTGTTTCAGGAGCAGGTTTGGGACTGGGAAAAATGTTCGCCTTGACTACCTTTGTTGGGAGAGTTGATGAGGGGTTTCTTGGACGTTTGGGCCCCATGCTTTGATCGTTCCACCGTTTCTTGTCCGGCCAATTCCAGAAGGTGGCGTTGGGGGAGCGCTGCTTGGCCGTGTGGCATTAATGCTTGTGTGGTCTCATGGTCTTGACTCCCATGGTGTTTCACAACTACACTGTGGAAGACCCATCTCAACGGTTTGGAGGTGCCACCAGTTTGCAGAGGAGGCCCAGTTCTGTTTCTCCTTAACAGCTGAGCTGTGTGGGCTTGGGAGGCAGATGCCTGCAAACAGCCATGGAATAGAAGAGGGCAATAAACTGAAGCTCGTTCCAGGCAGCACTCAGTTGCTGTTGATCAATGACAACATTGATTGGAAGATTGAGGAGTCGGCTTGCCTGGGGAAGGGGCCATTTGCACTCCTAAAGGAACAGTCCAACCTGCCAGTTAACATTTTCCTTGTAAGCCCTTCTCTCTCTCTCTCTCTCTCTCTCCGCTTTGCCTGCAGAGGTGGGGCAGGTGGCAACCAGAAATGGAGCTTTTTCAGCTGTGGACCCCTCATGCATAGAGACTCACCTGGCAGCCATTGAGACTCACCTGGCAGCCATTTTTATCCTCCAGGGCAAAGCGTTTCTTTTTGCCCATGCTTGTAACTAGAAGGCTGATCTTTATATTGGGTTATACAGTCTGCTTCTCGCGTGAGTTTCTCTTGTTTTGCACCCAAAAAACCCCGAATGCTTTTTGCTTCTGAGTTCTTAGAGATTTTTGTGTTTTGTTTACTGATTTGTAATGGCGATTAATTTAAAGAATTTTAGAGCTCGTTGAAGTTGGTTTCATCTTGCGAGCCACTTCTAGCAGGTGAGTTGGAGTATAAATAAAGTGTAATAAATACACAGCGGAGTGCTTTGATTAAGCCTGGCTCCACATGCAAGGCCACTGCCATCATACCACAGTGGGAAAGAGCATCACCGACATCTCTGTCTTTGCAGGCTGAAAAATTTGATGGCTCGCGGCAACCTGTGGTGGCCATCAGAGGAGCCAGAGTCTCAGATTTTGGTGGCCGGAGTCTGTCTGTCCTTTCGTCAAGCACTGTCATCGTGAACCCTGACAGTCCAGAATCCTTCAAACTGCGTGGATGGTATCCTTGTTTTTACTATATCAGTGACTGTTGCTTAACTGATTTGTTGGAGGCAGGGGGATCTGTTTGCCTGCAGAGTTGGGTGCAAAGAAGGCCTTGCTTGCAGCCTGATGCAGCTGAATTCCTGTAATTAGCCCGAAAGGACTTGGCATTCGTATAGTGCCGGAACATAAAGCTCTTAGTAACCAAGACGGCAACTTTTGGGTGCCGTTAAGCACGGCACTATGAGAGACTAATTTGACCCATGGGACAGGCCCTCCATGGCAGTAGCGCTCCTGCCACGCTTGTGTTTGTTTCAGTGGGTTTGGCCCAGCAAAATTTCCCAGTGGGTGATGCCCCAAGTCAATTTGTTGTGCAGAACGGGTGGTTAGGATTTTCCGCCTCTGATATCTTGGACCAGCCTGGTTGGAAGGTTCCTCTTGAATGTCCTTTTCCTTTTGCATTTCCTACTGGAGTCTGTTAACACCCAGCTTGAAGGGAAGGACTCTCCTTTTGTCATCCTAGGTTCTCTCCCGTGTTGCTTGGCATTTGACAGGATGCCAAAAATGGATATTTTGCTGTTGGCAACACAGCCCTGCAATCCTCATGTTGCTTGCTGATGCTGCCAGGGTGCAGGTTCATGACAGGGAAAGAGACCTTGCTGCTGGCTTAGCAAGTATCCTGCCGTTCATCCCAGAAGGGAAACCTTTGTTCTTTGGAAACTTTTGACTTCCCTCTTAGATAAGACATAGATTCCATCTTCGAGCATTGTGTGAGAGTTTCTTGATCTTGGGACTCAATCCCCAGTTGCAGAAATAGGGCGCGCGCACACTTTCTCTGCCTTACATGTTGCTGAGGACAACAGTCCATTAGTAACGGATGTACTTTAATGCACTCGGTTGCATTTGGTGCATTGTTCCTCTTAAGTGCTCTTGGCACACTCAAGGCTGTGCCAGAGACAGAAGAGGCAGCCTGTCTCGGCTCATTCACCCCCCCCCCTTCCAACCCAGAGTCTTCTGTTTAATTTGATGGGCAGTATGAAAACCTATTGAAGGGGGAGGTGTCTCTGTCTTCGGGTGTCAAGCGTCAGCGTGGGCTGATACTCATGATCCATTTAGGCTTCAGGAAGGATTTAAAAGGAAATTCGCATATGCTGGATGACAAGAGTGTAGACAAAGAGAGAGAAAAGGGTGAGAAATGAGGGAAGCTCGGAGAGAAACACTGGCAGTGCTACGAATGGGGAAGCAGGCTAGCCATTTGTCCTTGGCCTCAAACTTGGAGGAGGGGGGCTAAAATGGTTAATTTAGGCGCATTTCAGAATTTCCGCAACATTCTATGGTTTTCTGTGCCATTGCTATCAGAAAAAAAATGCAACACCTATTCTCTGTCAGCTTATTATTATTGTGGCTGGGTACCTCAATAGCCCGAAGTGACCCAGGCGGGGCAAACTTGAATGGACTCCGGGGAATGGTAGAGGACAGGAAGGCCTGGAGGATCATTGTCCATGGGGTCGCGATGGGTCGGACACGACTTCGCACATAACAACAACAACAACAAAGCGTCAGTAATGTGAATTTAGGCCCCTCTTGGCCCTGAGTGACCTTGGTCTTTTCACTGACTCAGCCTAACTTCCCTCACAGAAATGCTGAAGATTTACTTATTTGCATCATATATTTTCTGCCTTTGTTACTTTTACTGCCTTTGTTACTGAGGATCACACCATAAAAACAATGGCACAGAAGCCATATAATGCATACAGCAAGTAGTGCAATTAAAAACAGGATTGCGAAATTATCGGATGTGAGAACTGTTTAACATGTGCGGCAAAGTGGGCTTACAAAAACGGTGACACGAAACCATATAATATATTCAGTGAACGATGTAATGAAGAATTCCCAGGCTATAATTACAGCCCTCCCATTGGCTGAGGGTACAATAAAGAAGTTAGAGGTGTTACCCCTCAAGCATAGGTATATTGTTGTCAGCTATCCCTTTTCAAAATGTTGGCTTCTCTGTTTTCATGGGTGGGTAGGGCTCTGTCCCTCCAGTGGTTTCCCCCCCTCCCTGGCAGCAGCTGCTAGAAAGCCACACACCAATATCAGTTCTGTGAGAGAAGGGGAGGGGAACAAGGACTCCTATGAAGCTGCCTTAACCCTGAATATGAAAACTGGTTCATCTGCTTAGTACTGTCTGCTCTGACTGGCAATGACTCTCCAGGGCCTTGGACTGAGAACCTGATGCTGTCTTCCCTGCATCCTTCAGCCTGGGAGGGGTGGTCTTGGAATGAACTTGAGACTTCCAACACGTAAAGCATACTCCATAGCCCTCCCTCCTCTTGCATTAGCCAGGTGAACCGTAGCACGCAGTACATCCCAGGGAGGCTTGTCAAAAGGGAGGGCCTTAGGAGACAGGAGCTGCTGTGAGGTCCACAGAAAAGGCAAATGCCAAATGCAAATTGCGCAGTCTTTTCTCTGGGCAATGTTCAGTGATGTCCACACACTTCCTAGCCTTCTGGCTCAGAAAAGCTCCTGGCATGCACCGTTCTGCCCTGTACCGTTGCGTGTTAGCTGGGAAATCATTCCTCCCTGCCTGTCTTCAGGCTGTGTGCAGATCTTTGCACCGTGGCCGGTGTCTTGGGCTCCTCCTTTTGCAGGCAAGCCCAGCAGTATTTACAAGTGCAGCTTGCAGCAGTTCGCAGCGTAGTCGTACCTGCACGTGTATTGTGTGCGTGGAGGGAAAAAAAAGAGCTTCAGGAGCAAGTGCTCCTGTTCCCCCTCCGCACACCGATTGTGTTGCTGTTTCAATGGAATTGCTTCTCTCTGCGAATGCTTAGCAGTACCAGATAAGCTGTCACCGCGCGGCTCTTCCCTTCCCAACACGAGCCGCTTGTTAGCATTCCTTGATGGGCTCCGGTGAATCAAAGCCAGTGGTTTACTAAAACAAATTAAATTGCAGTGCTGTTATGGTGCCAAGGTAGTGGCATCCACTTATCTTGTCGGCAGGGGCTATAGCTGCTACTGACTTCAGACAGGAGACCTCCAAAGCTTAGTCTGCATTTCTTCCCGAGCTTATGCTAAGAATAATGGCAGCATATAATTTAACTCTCATTCCAGTGGCCTTACGCCTGTTAAGCGTGCATGTCATCTTCTGAAATGCACACTGTTTAACCGCGGCCACTAACTGGTGTGGAAGGAAACCGTAGCTTGTCCCCTTTTCTCCCCGTTATAAAATATTGCACTAATTAAAAGCAGCGTATTAGCTTATCTTGAAATGGCGATTTAAGTGAATAATATACACAAGTTACAGTAATTGTTTCCTGTGCAGCTATTGATTTTTTTTTTTAAACCTTGTGTTGAGTGTACGAGACCAAAAATAAAATCCTGTTTGCGCTGCTTCCTGGAACTGGGAGTAATCTCCTTTTTGGCTTCCAGGTTTGACGCTGAGGGCCAGCTTCAAGAATGCGCCTCCATCTCTAACGCACAGGGTGGGCCTGCTGGAGGCGGAAGCACCAACTGGAAAACTCTGTACGAGGCTAAATCGGAGAACCTCGGGCAAGGAGATAAGGTAAAGCAGGGGCCTTGGAACGGCAGGCGTGGGCTGTCTCTTGCCGAGATAGGCAGCTCCCCGCGGGTCTTAGTTCTGAAGCGGAGAGGGACTTACCAAAAACTTGCAATAAATAACCAACTAAAAATAACACAATAGAAACACCTTAACTTGTGCAATTTTTGGAAACCGTGCTCAATTCCAGCAGAGCAGAAATATTAATGCCCAGGTGACAGTCTTAAAAAAATAAAAAGAATTAACTGCTATTAATACGAGCGATCCGCAATCGTGCTAATGTCTTATTATGTTTGGGTATCAATAAAGTGAGACCTCAGTTGTTACTGGGGAATTGTTGAGGCTGGCACCCGTCTGAACCTCAACTCATTATTCTCTCAATGGTTAATCCGCTAATCAACCAATTAAATACCCAAGGCATGTGTGAGAGTATTTAATTAATGCCTGTCTTTATCTTGGCCCTTAAATAGCATGGATACATTTGCACGTTGTGAAGACCTTTTGCTTTTAATACTGCCAGTGCGGGCGGATACCAAGGGAGAATAGATGGGGATGTAATAATGCAGTCTGAGAGTTAGGGTGGCAGTAAGATCAGGCACACAAGTGAGATTCTGGGGCCTCCAACTTGGTCTTCAGGGATCAAGCTGTGACGATGCCTCAGACTCTGCAGATTTGGAAAGCAAACCAATCCCATCTTGTGCGTTTCTTTATGCTTCCTGCCTTTCCCTCCAGGCTGACTATTTTAGTTGTGTGGCCACAGTGGTGTATTTGCGCAAGGAGAACTGCATGTACCAGGCCTGCCCATCCCAAGACTGCAATAAGAAAGTGATTGATGAACAGAATGGACTGTATCGCTGCGAAAAATGTGATAAGGAATTCCCCAACTTCAAATATCGCATGATCCTTTCAGTAAGTCCAAGAGGAGCGTGGCGGAATTTTTTGTTGGTTGCCTTTGTTTTGAAGCTAGTTCAGTGGGGTGGGGTGGGGGGCACAGGGGGTTAAAGAGTGCACCTCTATACTTGGTCAAGACACCTCTACTCACACCCTGATCATATCAGTCCTTGACAGTGCAGTAACCATGACTCTCTAACCCCCTGTGCCAGGTGCCTAATTTTTCACCATGTCCTCTGAGTGTTTTGTGCAGAAACAGCCAAATCCTGGACCCCCCCCCCTTTGTTTTCCCCCCTCCCTCTCTCTAGGTGGACTTACATTCTGTATTTCCACTTCCCATTTGATACGGTTTCAGAATGCATGTATTTTTTCTGACTTGTCAGCTTTTTAGCCATCTTGTGTTTTTTAAACAGCCATTTCGCCATTTTCTGGCGTGATACTGCCATGATGTCAAGCCTCCATCCAGCATCCCACCCCTGCCATGCAAGCCCAGCTCTGGCACATTAAAATTCCCACAGGTGACAATACTTTTGAGCTGAGCTTGGCAAAGTGTTTTTCCATGCCTCTTGCGAGGGAACCAGAATGAACCAACGCTCTGGCCCAAGAGTTCCTGGTCGGTTGCACCAAACAGAGGCCTCTGCCCTGTGGCCTGCTAAGTAGTTCAGTGTTGAACCAGTCGCCTCCGACACATCCGGCAAGCCCCCGTGACTTTGGTTGTGAGCATTGCAGCCCGTGCGAGAAGCCTGGATGGGCTCACACCTTCGAAGATAAGCTTAATGTGGAATGACATTTCTAGAGAGTGGTAATTGCCCTTATTCAGCTGCTCCCTATATTTAGTTTGCTCTATTGTGGGTAATGTTCTGTGTCTCATGCATTAATGGAACCTGCTTCAGCGCGGTGTGTCTGAAGGCTGCCATTGTGATGCCTGCTTGCACCCTTGGAACACAGCAGCTTTTTCAGGCTTCTCTCTCATAAAAGCGCCTCCAAATTAGGGCCTTGTGTCTTGCCTTTAGAAGCTCTCATGCAGGGAGCCTGCTTCGGGGAGGGTTTTGCTGCCACTGGGGGCTTCACTTCAGCTAATAGAGCAGCTAAACAAAAAGGCTCTCCAAATAAATGGCCTCACCTTATTAGAACATTTGAGAGTATGGAAACAGTCCCCCTGGGGAAATAATTTATTGTGTGGAATTGGGAGAGTGTGGGGAGCAGAACTGCTTAGGAATTATGGGCTGTTCAAGTTCTTCTCCTGTGTGTTGTTCTGTGCTTAGCAAGAGCTTTCGCTAGATACTAGCAGTGGAAATTGAATTCCTTCTCTACCCACTCTACCTCTTTGCCTCAAACGGCATGATCGGAGGGACTGAGACGTTTAGGCTGTTTAACCTACAATGCCGGACTCCGATGTGAATCAGACCAAGCTTTTTTTTTTAATTTGAGCAGAATTTGAGCAAGAATTGCAGCAAGAAGGCTCTGAGCAAAACCTTGCCACCATCTAAGTGGCACCCACTGGTTGCTACTGGGAGTTCATTTGTGTGGTTGGTGCCCTGTTGTTGGCCATCCAGAGGAACTGGTTGGCCTCTGTGTGAGGCAGGATGCTAGACTAGATGGGCCATTGGTCTGATCCAGCAGGGCTCTTCTTATGTTGTTATGAAGGCCTTGATCTCTGTAGCCTGTTGTTGGCTGTCCAGAGGAACTGGCTGGCCTCTGTGGAACAGAATGCTGGACTTGGGGAACCACTGTCCTGGCCCAGGAGGGGCTCTTTTTAGGTTCTTACATTGTTTTGCATATTCAGTTCCTTACTTTAAAGCTTGGTATACTTTTTGCATGGAAGGTGTGTCTCCCCAGTTTATTTACCAGGTGTAGGCTGTATACCCCCCCCCAAAAAAAAAACAATACTTTTTCTCTCTTCGTTCTCAGTTGGTGGCTGGAGGAGGCAGCAGAGCTACAGAGCGCTAGATGTACAGATTATTTGGATTTTGGGTGGTAGTGGTTGTTACCTGGTTTGTATTCGGTGACTCAGGGAGGCAAGAGAAGGGGAAGACATCGTTGAGCGGAGACTTGGGACAACCGCAGAGCTTTAGAACCTCCTGGGGTCCAGTCCAAAGGAACAGAAAGCATTTCTAAGTGCTTGCTTCACAAATAGGCCAGAGAAGGTGATGCTGAACATGCGCATTTTAAAAGTTGCCCTGTGCTCTTTTTGGCCAGCTGCTTTTCATTCCTGGCACACACACACACAGCCAAGGATACCCTCTCTGCTGCATATCTATCCTGCCAGCTGTAGGTCCTTTTTTAGTTTCAGGGTTTTTTTGGCTTGTTTGATTGACAATTATATCAGGAACAGGGGAGTTGTGCTCACTCCCTCTCCTCCTTTGTTTTCTGTTGGCAAATAGTAACCAGTGAGGGAGGTGTCACCTGTTCTCCTTTTGGCCTGCTGTCCTGGGGGCTGTTGCCAGCTGTTTGCAGTGGCTGCTGGTATCCCAGGCCAGCTGCCTTACTTGTTTTTTTTTTTTTGAAGCACCGGGACCGGTGTGTGTCAAATGGGATGTTGTCAGGCTGGTGATCCCAATCAGAAGACCTAGGGTGTGGGCACAGTGAACTGAGAGCCATCTTGGTGTAGTGGTTAGGAGTGCGGGCTTCTAATCTGGTGAGCCGCTCCTCCACATGCAGCCAGCCGGGTGACCTTGGGCTCGCCACAGCACTGATAGAGCAGCTCTGACGGAGCAGTGATATCAGGGCTCTCTCAGCCTCACCCACCTCACAGGGGAGAGGAAAGGGAAGGGGATTGTAAGCCGCTTGGGGACTCCTTTGGGTAGAGAAAAGCGGCATATAAGAACCAACTCTTCTTCTGAAGGGAGGGGCCAGACAGGTATGTCATGGGGAGGAGGCTTGACTTTGCTGCATTTGTGTCCACTTAAACAAGGCTAAGGAACGATGGCGTTTTCTCTTCTCTGTCTCTCTCCCAACCCAGATCAACATGGCAGATTTTCAAGACAATCAGTGGGTAACATGTTTCCAGGAGTCAGCGGAGGCCATTCTTGGGCAGAACGCTGCTTACCTCGGTGAGCTGAAGGAAAAGGTCAGTCGGCTCATGTTGTTTATTTGTTCAGCGGGCAGGTGAGAGCTTGAGGGCGCTTGTTTCCTCTTCGCCACCTTGGTGTTGATACGCTGACCGTGGCTGCGGCATTCTGAGGAGGCTTGTCAGGCCTTCCTCTCCCGCTGCTTGACGAGAATGGGCTGAACTGGGAAGCCTGTGGGAGGGGGGTGGATGAACCATGGAGAAATCCCCCTCTTCAGACCACTCTGTGCCCTTTCGAGGCTATTGTTTTATTATCAACTGTGTCAGCATTCAGAGCTTCCTGAAGTATGTTCAGTCCTCATTAGGATGCTCTGGGGCAGGGGTAGTTAAATCGCTGGCAGGGGCTCATGGGAATTGTAGTCCATGGACATCTGGAGGGCCGCAGTTTGACTACCCCTGTAGGATAGCAATAGCTCTGCTCAGGATGTAGACTTTATTCTGTTCCAATATGTGGTTTCCTCTATACTTCATACCTAGGTGGAATTTTGACATTAACTCCCACCGATACCAATAACATTGCGCTGTCACATTGGTAAAGCCTCTGTAGTAAACTCTGTGAATGAGGGTTTTCACCAGGGAAGAAAAAATTTGTAGAAGATGTAGATAATGACCTTTTGATTGTGACAGCTTATGTTGTAATAATCACCCACTTATCTCAAAACTGTTTGGCTGAGCAGTATCGACACACAGGGATCAAATTGCCTGTGTCAAAAATAATGCCACGTTAAACATTCTAAGGGGCTCCGAGTACGTCAACATGTCAAGGCATATTGTGTGCTCCAGTGCCTCTCCCAACAAACTCTATCGCATAGTTGCACTTGTTTATGCTTTTTTATTTCTACTTGATGATAATAAGCACATACTTCAGATTTTCTTCTTTCCCTTGTAATAATTCAGGTTATTTTTCAAATACTTCCCTTGTTAACACCGGTATGTATAATTGTCTCAGGTTCTCTTTTCTTTACTTTCATCATGTTCTGACCTTTTTAAAAAGCTTCCCTTCCATTGAGCACAAGATCCTAGGAACAGAAAAAGCAGCTATGCCTTCTACTTTCAAGTGATAGGACTGCAAACTGTATCAGTCACCATCCTTACATGAGTGTTGTACAATAGCAACTTATCTTTGTTGTGAGGAAGCACAGGTTGAATTTTTTCCCAGCCCAGTCAAAGCAAGGTTGGTGTAGTGGTTAGGAGCGCGGACTTCTAATCTGGCAGGCTGGGTTTGATTTCCCATTCCTCCACATGCAGCCAGATGGGTGACCTTGGGCTCACCACAGCACTGATAGAGCTGTTCTGACCGAGCAGTAATATCAGGGCTCTCTCAGCCTCACCCACCTCACAGGGTGTCTGTTGTGGGGAGAGGAAAGGGAAGGCTCTTTGAGAATCTTTCTGGTAGAGAAAAGCGGCGTATAAGAACCAACTCTTCTTCAAATCAGGAAAAAGGGCCAGCAAGAGGACCAAAGAACCAGAAATCTCTCAGATTCTGATTGGAGATCCTCAGATATTTATAAGGGGGAAAGGAATACCAGCTCTTGTCCTTGAAATCAATACTTTGCTCAGCCTACCAGAAGTAATATCTTTCCCTTGGTCATGGTGTAGTCTTCAGAATCTGAAAGAGCAAATTTCTCGTGTCATTGTACAGGGCATCCAACCCTGTGAAACTTGACTAGAGGAATGGTCAACGGAGGAGGCCTAGGCATCATGTGCCTTCTCTAGGTCCTTTGGCTTAGAAGATTTTCATCTAGCAAGCATGTTCACCATTCTCCAGTTATCTGGCAATCTTGCCAAGCAATCGCATCCAAACCTGAGAAAAGTCTCCTAAATCTTTCCTAAATGTAAACATGCTACTCTCAGCTAATTCCATTCCCATAACCCTCGGACGATAACAGGATCTGGCTCAGTTTCTTTTAAAACACGACTCTCGCTGCAGCCGTACTATGGGTTCCCTTAGGATGCCACTAGTGAATGCTAGTTTTGGCGTTGGTTCCTGGCAATCGTGACAGCGGTCTAAAAGACCCCGGGATAAAAAGAAGAACCTTGCAGGATCCATGAGGCTGCCCTCCTAGGCCGTTGGAAATGTCCTCTCCTCTAGAGTGGTCTTCCCAGTTGCAATGTATGGCTGTGAAAGTTGGACCATAAGGAAGGCCGAGCGTCAAAGAATTGAGGCTTTTGAACTCTAGTGCTGGAGAGGACTCTCATGAGTCCCTTGGACTGCAAGGTGAACAAACCGGTCAGTCCTAGGGGAGATCAGCCCTGACTGCTCTTTAGAAGGCCAGATCCTGAAGATGAAACTCAAATATTTTGGCCACCTCATGAGAAGGAAGGACTCCCTGGAGAAGAGCCTAATGCTGGGAGCGATCGAGGGCAAAAGAAGAAGAGAATGAGGTGGCTGGATGGAGTCACTAAAGCAGTTGGGGCAAACTTAAATGGACTCCAGGGAATGATAGAGGACAGGAAGGCCTGGAGGATCATTGTCCATGGGGTCGCGATGGGTCGGACACGACTTCGCACCTAACAACAACAACAACAACTAGAGTGGTTGTACCGTGGCTCTTCAGGACCTGCCTGCTGACTCTGCCAGGCTGTGCCATAATCTATCATTTGCTGTGGCTAGCAATCCCATGATTATTTATTTATTTATTTATTAAAACATTTAATGGCCACCTGTCTACCTTATGAAACTCGATGCGGATCACAGTGTAACTAGAACAGAAAAATACACAAAACCTCTAAAAGGCCATGTATTAAATGGCAATTTAAAACTGCTGACGGGCACAGAAGCTAAACTAATTGAATGATGTCCTGAATAAAACCTTTAGCTGACTCCTAAAGATCGAGAGCGATGAGAGGAGATCTCTGGGTAAAACCCTGGAGCATAGATCAAAGCTCCAAGAGTCATATCTCTACTGCTCCCTTCAGAAGAGGTAAATTATTTGGGGAGTCAGCGCTGGGCACAAGGCCCTAGGTCCAGAATAAAGCCATGCCCACCACTTTAAAAAGCGACAGAACTTTCAAACCTCTTCCATGCCTTGTCCCAATTCAAAGCCAGGGAATACAAAGACAGCAAGTCTTTTAAACCTCCTGAAAACAGGATCTAGTCTGCACACAATAGATAATGCACTTTCAATGCACTTTAGAAGTAGATTTTCCTGATCTGCACAGGAAAATCCAGCTGCCAAAGCACATTGAAAGTGCTTCATCCTATGTGTGCAGACTAGGCCTAGGTCAAAGTTCCATTCCAGACCCCCTCTTCCCCCATCCAGCCTAGCTTCTTCTTCCCCACCAGCCAGAGAACAGGACATAAATTCTATCCGGCATGATGCCAGACCTCCACTAATCAGAGGAAGCCTCAAAAGATTCTGTCCAGCCTGAGGAAAGTCCATAATGGATCTTTGGGTGCATCAAACAATTCTCAGTGGGTACAAATTAGAGCTCGTGTGCATGCTCTCCAACAACTTAATAGCTTCTCCAAGGCCTAAGAAATTACAGTACTTCATACAGGCAGTCCACTGAGAGACTTGACTCCAATTGAATTAACATACACCAGCCTGATGGGTAGGGGGGCTCGATGCCTCAGCCTGTTAGCCCAGGGCCAGTGGTCCACAACAGTCAATGCACAGCACAAATGGGCTAGAGTCGCATTCATTGGACGAATCCCTCCTGTGTTCGTACACTGCGGAAGAAAAGCCTGTTAGAATCTTGATGGCAACCACTGTGAATGTGGACATCAGCTGCTGAAGAGGAACAAGCCTTCCGTTCCAGGAAGGGCTTCAATTGCTACCTGGACGGAGCACGAGCTTTCTTAGTTAAGTTGGTTAAGCAACTTGGAGGGCTTGTTTTTCTTTGAGACGCAACCTATGAATTGCTGATCCCCCTCCCACTGGATCCCTGCAGATCTGTAGCACAGGCCGACCTCTGGGATCCACTAATAATAAAATACTCCAATGTTCTATTCTTCCGCAACATTTACCACAATTCTGAGTCGTCCACTGCTGTTTTCAGCCCAACCGTCTCCAGCTTTGGTGTAGTGTTGAGAGTAGCAGCTTCTAATCTGAAGGTCTGATTTCCTCACTTCTCCATATGCAGCCAGCTGGGCGACCTTGGGTCAGTCACAGTTTTCTCGGAGCTCTCTCAGCCCCACCCCCTCCGAGGGTGAATGTTGTGAGGAGAGGAAGGGTCAGCGATTGTAAGTCGCTTTGAGACTCCTTCAGGTGGTGAAAAGGGGGGTACAAAAACCAGGTCCTCTTCCAGTCTGCTAGCTCTGTAACACACACACCATTGCCAGAGCTTTTACTTGTCTTTGAATGAAGCTGGAGGGTTTTGGGTGGTGATAGTGTAGTTTTAACAGTGGCACAACAGCAATATGAAAATCCCTTCTTGTCCCAGAATCTCCCCCTTCAGGTTTCTCTGAGCTTTATAAGGCTTGAGCTGGCTGCCTGGTTGTTCTTTAACTAACATTCCAATGCCTTCTTTGTTCCACACGTCCAGAAGCATACTCAGTCCCTGTGGTGACCAATTTCCTCCCCCCCCCCACTTTTGAGTACTTCTGCCTTGTCTGTGGGTAGCCAGGTTTTTCTGCTTTCATCATTTGCAAGGGGGGGGGGGAGAGACAGTTTACTATGAGAAAGAGGGGTGGTCATGCTGATGACACACTTTGTATTTTTGAAGCAGTGATGTCTCCTTATGCTTGATTAGAAAACAAGAAATATATTACACATATAGTTTAAAAAAGCCAGCACTAAACGGATGCTTTGACGAAGCCTGCACAGCGAAACGTGCAGGGACTTCGTAGAATGAAATATCAATCATCTGTCACCTGGCATTTCCCCCCTTTTTGTTCCGTTGGCACATGGCTGGGTGCAGGCCATTTTTTCTTCATCCCTCGATACGTTAAGGGCAGGGTTCGCACTTCCACACGATAGGAAAGATCATGATCGTGCTGTCTTCCAGAGCTCTCTGGTTTTGTACTGCTCTCCACGCAACGGAAGGTTCACGCAGAACCTTCTTATTAAACTTCCCACAAGTAAGACAAAGACGCAAGTCCTTATTCCTCGTGCTTGATGTTTGAAAAGGGGGTTATCAAAACAAGCTTGCCTTGGGAGCCCTGCTGATTAATCTGCAGCGCATAGCTCCTTAATTCTGTATATATATGAGGATAGGCAGCCATTCCTTGGGGTGAAGGAAAAGCACTTTGCGTGCACGGCGAGCCACTGCTTTCTCAGGATTTCCAACTTGGCCCTTGCATTGAAATGCAATTCCGGAGCGCCGAGTCCTGGCATGAATTGAGCCTTTCTTTTAACTTCCTTCTCCGAGAACAAAGAACAGGAGTTAGTGACAGATGTCCAGGAACGTGTTAGCTGTACGTTTGTAACGTGTATTGTCAATACATTATGTAGTTCCAAGTTGTCATGAACACTCTCGGAGCCTCAAAACAATTTGTTCAGGTTAGAAACACGTGAAAACAAAAGTTTGAGACCCCTCTCTTCCCCTTCCCCACCCCCGCAATATTAGCGATGCAGTCAGTGCACTATTAATGTGAGTGAGAAGCCTCATTTTTTAAAAAATTCATTAGGTGCTGGATTTGTACCTAAACTCGGGTTCAGAAATGCTGGTCCTTCCTGCCCCAAAGAACCCACATTGGTCTGAACCAAATGGGTTGATATGTGTGGCAGTGCGTGGTCATTAACCTGAAATGCAAATGAGCACAGTTTACAGGGTGAACAAGACTTCCCTTTGGATTCAGGGTGGAACGGAGATGAAACATAAGACCAGGCGTCAGCTGAGAATGGCCATTTGGAGTCAGATTTAGGAGATCTGTGTTCAGAAGCCACTCAACCTTGAAGTTTATTGGATTAATTCTGGCCACTCCTCCCTGGCTTAATAGGATGGTAGTGAGACTGAATTAGGGAAGGGGTGAACCATGAGTTTCTTTGACATACCACTGGAGTGGCATAAATATGCGACAGCTAGTAGAAATCAGGTTGGTTTTTAGCCTTAGAAGAAATTTATACTGGGAAGAGTCTTGAACCAGGTTTATTCTGGAGCCCTGATACTTGGTATTTAAACGGTCAGCACTGAAAACCACCACCACCACCGCCCCAGTTTATGTTACAGAATCCAAAAGGGCATTTAGCACCTGTCCTCTTTGGAACAACTAGAGTGTCAGGACATTACTGGTGCAGTAAACCAAAAGGCTGAGGGCAGCTAATAAGATCCTGACAACAAAACATCTCTCCATGTTGGCATGCTTGAGTGGTCATAAGGAAGCATCCAGGTTGACTAAAGTTGGGAAAAGTCCCTCTTGCCCCCTCCGGTTATTCTCAATTTGGATTCATGACCCAAAAGAGGCTTCTGTTCTTTTTCCCTCCCATCAAAAGCTCTGAACCGAGGGGTATTGGATTCAGGGAAGACTTGACACGTCATAGGTCTGTGCTATTAGCATTGTTTTCATGCCTTTTCTGTCCCTCCCGCTCCAGGCTGCCAAGAGTTGATGGACTTGGAAAGTATCCACGAAGCTCATTGTTACCTACTGATATCTGCTTACTGTGTTTTGTTTTCTTTTTAACAGAACGAGCAGGCTTTTGACGAGATAATTCAGAAAGCCAACTTCACTACCTACGAATTCCGTATCCGAGTTAAGCTGGAGACTTTCAACGTAAGTCCGACGTAGATAGTAGTTCTTTGGCTCTATGTCTGGAGTGACTTTTTAAAGGGTTCAGTTGGAGATCTGGTTTAAAATAATTTTTGTTCAGTGTTGTGCTTTTTGAATTATTAGATCCCATTGTTTTTAATGGGAAACACGTTTTATGCAAGAATAGAGCACGTGGGTTAAACTATGCACCCCACCCACCATACCTTACTGACTGGTTTCTGGTGCTTGTAACGTTTTTCTCTTGGTTACATTCTGGGATTGGAGCTCAGCTATGGGGGGGGGGGAATGCATAATGAGTTAGGCATAGGAAGGTGTAGAACAGGGTTTCATGAAAGGGGAAGGGGTTCCCGAATGGGTGGGAATCAATTAATTTTTAATACTTAAAAAAAAAAGTTAAACATTTATCAGAGGTATGACCATATATGGTCATGGCAACCTGCCTCCCCCATGGCCAATGAAGGGCCTGGAGGTGGTGGGAAGGGGAGGAGCTTCCCCAACACTATTCTGCACAATGGCACTCTTCTGGGATTTCTTGAAGCCTGAAGAATATTTGGGGGGGGTTTCTCAACGGTAAAAAAAAAAGCTGAGGAAGGCTGGTGTAGGATCTAGCTCCTCCCCTTCATGCTGTCTTAAAAAAATATATGGGCAAACCTCTCATTCCTTTTTTTTTTAACGCAGTAATATTAAGTTGCCCATCTTTCCTCCTGCCCTTTCCCATTGAGGCCGGTAGCATCTGGAAGGGGTGGAGTCATTCATGGAACATTAAAGCTGTCAAGAGAGCACTGATTGCTGATGTCTCGTTGGGCTGTCCATAGCCTCTTCCCCCACTCCCCATGCACATATATTAAGATGAAATGACAAGCTCCGCTTGATGCTGGTAGGTGGGGCATTTGCCTCTCACTCTGCAGCACAGCCTGCCTATATTGCCAGCGTGCGAGCAAAATGTTTACCCACATGCTGTTCTAGAACAGAATAGCAAAGAAACAGGAGTCATTGCACTTACACAGAATCAAATCCAGGCTCTTTCCAAACCAGCATGCCAGCAGTTGGTGTAAACAACAGATTTGGAAAGGCAAACCTATCGGCATAACACTCTTTGGGGGCAAGATCTGTGTACAGCTCTGCGGAATGGCTGCTGTCCCTGATCATCCCCCTGCTGTCCCACAAGGGAGTTGTGCATAAAAGCCATGACCCTAAAGCTTATTCTCCGAGCGCAAGGCGCTTCTCCCCTCCGACACTTTCCCCTGCCTTTGGAGCGAGTGTGGGAGAGAGCCTCATCTCACCCTTCAGTTTTCTTTGCTGCTGCAGAGAGAAGACACATCTGGATTCTTTTTGGTCTTTAGCTGTGTGTGGATTCTGTTTTGCTTCTTTCCTTTCATAGTGCACAAATCATGCTCACAAGGTGAGGTGAAAATGGTATAATCTGATTATTGTGCACTCTGCATTCATTTGTCTGGATAAAGGACACGTTGAAGCCATTTACACCCAAAGCAAAGTTGCCTGTTGGGACAAAGCTGGCTCAGATGCTGTCCCTGTCTCAGGAATAAGCCTCCCCCCCCCTTAGACCAAGGCTTCCAGATTGAAATCTACAAACGCTTATTGATATCTTAAAAGTACTGGCTATTTGATTTGACCTTGAGTGATACCAGCTACAGCCACTCTGAGCCTCTTGCATTCAAGACCAAGATTAAATCTAGTCTAGGTGTAGATAAAAGTCCTCGCAGGACAGCAAGAAAATCCTGCTCTATCTGTACCACAAAGAAACCTGATCTTCCTAACCAACTGTTCTGTTACCCATTCTGAGGACCCAAGTTCTAATGTATGTGGAATCATTATTTCCATTCCAGAGGGAGAATGAAGACAGCCACATTCCTGCAACGTGCAAATCCTCTCCCCTCTCAAGAGGAAAAGGATTATGAAGTCGGAGCAAGGGAGGTGTGGGAGGTGTTCAGCTGAGACTGTCATTTTGAAAGATAGTAGCTGGACCATCGCTCCTGTGAACGGTGGTTCCCTTATTTTGTGTACAGTTGACCACTTCGTTTTTGGAGATAATTGAAATTGCAGATCCCTTGTTGGTGGCAGAGACAGGCTCACAGATGCGTACCTTCATACTCCAGAGCCTAACTCCTGGAGAATTTATCTTTAAAAAAAAAAAAATCTCACCATCTCCCCATAATACAACTCCTTTCCAAAGGTATACTATCACACAGACAATAGCAGATCTGGTTATAGTGCATGATGCGAAATCTGATGTTAAGACCAAAACATTGGCGTCACAAACTCTAGACCCTGTCTTTTGCATTCTTCAGTCTGAAAACATTGGAATTATGGCATTCCCTGTCAAAGAAGGACTGTTGAGCATGCAAGCGGGTCCATGCCTGGGTTCCGACCTCAGTCCCAGCCACTACGATTTGTTCAGTTGATTTACTCTGCTGGAAATTTGATTCCTCCTTAGGCCTGTCCTTGCAGAGAGCCAACAATCAGGCCATTATGGGTTGTCGGAGGGAATGTGTGTTGCAGATAAGGAAATGTTTGGACAAGTCTTACAGGCCAAGGGCATAAAGCTAGTGAAATGGAATTACTAGGGGGAAACACCTTGCAGATTGTATGGCTTGGACCCTGACCACAGTGACCTTTAGGACAGGGGTAGTCAACCTGTGGTCCTCCAGATGTTCATGGACTATAATTCCCATGAGCCCCTGCCAGCAAACGCTGGCAGGGGCTCATGGGAATTGCAGCCCATGGACATCTGGAGGACCACAGGTTGAGTCCCCCTGCCTTGGGAGACGTGTCTGGCTGAGATCTACTGCTTTACCTGTTGAACTCAATACTAAGGGGGAGGATCTGCCGCTTGTGAGAGCTGAATTTGTCAACAGCCATACAGATGAGACATTGGGGGGGAAAGTACTCTCTACTTGTAGAATCTACAAAACACCTTCATCCAGAGATTGGTAATCAAATGGAGTAAAATCCCCTAGCAATTCTGCACTCCCGTTGAATAATTCTGTCAACTCATGTCACAGAGGCTACCTTGCCTCTGTGGCTTTCCTTATTCCCAAGTCGCATAGTAAAGAGATTACAACTTCAGCGCATAAAAAAATCTCTCTCTTTTCCCCTTGCACCAAAGCATGCCACTTGATCTTATGAACATCACAATCCACTGCTGAGTATCTAAGATTGTCACACTCCGGAGCCCAAGGCAGAGAACTATTTATTGTTAGCATTGTTTTCCCCTCCAAACAATGCTTTACTAGAGATTGGTATTCTCTGATGTAGAAGGTGGTATGATTATCTCTGCATGGGCCTGGGGGCTGAGAAAGAGAGGCTTGCCATATCAGGCAATTGCCAATAATGCGGAATCCCCCCCTCCCATGGCCTCTACCCTCACCTGCTTCTTTTCTCCTCCCAAGGACGAATCACGCCTGAAGGCTTCCGCGATGGACGTTAAACCCGTCAACCACAAGGAATACAGCAAGAGGCTGATCATGAACATCCGGAAGAACGCCGCGCAGCTTGCGTGAGCAGCCCGGCAGAGCTGGATCCCATCTGCAGGAGATCTTGAAACACAGGTTTCAGTTGGCTTCTCCCCACCTTGTGCCAGCCCCCTTTGGCACAGGCTTTGCCGTGTTTTGCAGCTCTCCCTACCTACTGGGTTGTCTCCTGTGTTTTGGAAGCATGGCTGAGTGGCTGCTGGATGACGGACAAGGTGCTGCGCTGACTCAGTGGCAAAGAAAGCAACGTTCTGCCCCTGGGACCTTCGGTTGTGCCTGGCACAGAGGCTCCCTTTCATTAGGCAGGGCTTGGGCACGATTAGCAAAGTGTCCAGTTTCCCTCTCCCAAAATTTTGGGTGATGGGTTCCATTTTAGAGAGTGTGAAATAGGACCCCAGGTACACCCTTCCCCTGTGCTAGAGTGCAGGTGCTTCTTCTATCACGATCCAGGCCCTTCCTTCTTTCCTTTGCATTCAAAGACTTTCTTCCTGCCACAGGTACCAGGCAGTTGTTAATGCTTGGAATGACAATATGGTAGAATTATTAATCAAAGACGTATCTCTTCTATCTGAAGAATATCCTACCTTCAGGGTTTAATAGACTGAGTCAGATGGGCCTGATATTAATCAAAATTGTCTCTTCTGAGAAAGGCTGATAAGCGTTGACTCTTCATCCCTCTGGGAAATCTAGGCAACTACAAAGCACTGCTTTAGTTTTTCGCTTCAATTAAGATTGCATTTTTGTGGCTGCTGACCGCACGGGGTCTGCTACCTGCCCATATACATTTCTTTGTGTTTGTACACCAACAATATTCTTTTCGGATCTGTTTGCAACTGATGTGAACAAACGAGAAAGTGGTCATTCAGATGGTGGTGTGTCCCCCCCCCTTTATTTTTCAATAAACAATGTTTAGTTCTTGTGTTTTGTGGGTTCCAGTTCTTGCAAATAGCAACACTTTTCTCATTACTGGAAAGCAATTAATTAGTTTTCATAATACATTGTCTCTTGGAAGAGACATTACCTTATTATGAGCTCTGAATTTAGCTGCGTTCTCAGCTAGTGTCAGTATTGACACGTGCTTGTTTTGCTGGTGAAGGTGGCGGGTGGGGAGGTATTAATGTGTACACATCAGCATGAAACTAACTGGGTCTTGAGATTGTATGCATACAGTGCACTGGAACTGAGAGCAGTAATTGTGTTGCTGGGCATTCCAGTTGGTAGAGCAGGCTAGCTCTGCATGCTTCTGATCGCATTAATTATGCATTCTCTGGTTGCAGCAAAGCATTGAATATACAGCTCCCAGCAGCCATGCTGTGTTGCAGCTTACCTTTGGTAACGAAAGGTGTTGCCAATCGGGTGCTTTTTCTCATGCATATGGGGGCACGCCCTGCATGTTACATGTGGGCTTCCCGTGTCTCTCCCCCCCCCCCCACTCCCTAATTTGCTGACCTTTCTCACCCCTGATTGAACAGAGAGCCTTTGTTGACTCTGGTGGCTCTTGTGCTTCTAAATTTTGTTTCAGGGTCATGCCTTGACCTTGCTTATGAGAACTGAAACTTTGGTTTCCTGCGTGCTTTCACGGTTGACGAAATTATAGGTTAGGAGTGATCATCTTTCCTTCCGCTCCACTTAACCAGTCTCTTGCTTCTGCCTCATCCCATTTACTTCTTCCCTGGAATTGGGAAGAACCAGGAGCTTTGCCACGCAGAGGGACCTTTGGCCTGTTATTGAAGGAGAGAAAGGAAGGGATTCTGTGATGTGGACATCGCCTGTGGGGCCTTTGTGAGCAAATAAACATAGCAGAAGTGGGTTCTGGCCAATCGCACCTTCCTGGCGCTGTCTCCTAATTAGGCTCTGGCACGAAGTCATTAGCTTTCTCTCGGAAATAGAGCAGTAGTAAAAGGCCATTCTGCATTCTAACAGTTAACTGTTTGAGAGAAGTGTGTGGGTGAGGGAATTGCATCCTCCTTGTGTAGTTCTTGAACTGAGGGGGGGGGGGTAGAAAAGAAGAGAACCAAATTGCTTCACTTACTGTTTCATATGTTCTATAAATTCCCTCCTGTGTCATTGTGCAAGAGACTGAAAAGCAGATAGTGATAATTTTGATTTGTCGTTTTCCCAGTGCTGTGCGTTTGCCATAAGGCCCCAGACGATCTAGTGGGTTTTGCTAACATTTTGGATTTATAAGTCCAAAATACGGTGCCTTTCTCCTCTTCCTGCCCCAGTTGAAACTTGTTTTTTGAACTGTAGAGGTATTATTGATCCAGGTATTTAATACACTAATGAAACAGACAGATATTGACTATGTAATTAATATACTCCCTGAAAGCAAAATTTGGCAGTGCAGATACTGAAGCTATATTGACTGGTGCCATTCTGGCTGAGTGCCTCTTTTGGTAGCCTTATTATAGGAAAGGGGAAACAAGTTCCTTTTTAGGAAAGGGTTCTTTTCTACGCCAGAAAAACTGGTGTTCTTCCCACCTGCTTACAGACTCACGTTTTCCTGGGATGCGTTTTAAATCCCCAACATTTAGCCGTTCCAGTTAATGTCTTAGCACAGTAACATTTTTACCTGTGTGTGTGTGTGTGTATTTTATGGCTATCATTCTGTGTCTTATCTGCACACTTGTCTGTAGCATAGACTTATGGTTTGACATCTGAAGGGGACATTGGGTCAGTTGCTTGGGATGACATAGGCGCATCCTTGCTTTGTGATATTGGCCATGTATTTATTGGCCTTGTATGAGACAGCATACAAAAACATGGGCATGGCCCGAGTTTCATGGTCCCCACTGCTGTAGAGCTCACCGCGTAACCTGGAACCAGTTACTCTCAATCTAACCTATCTCAGAGTTGTTGTGAGGCTAGAGGATTGGAGGGGGGGGGGCTCTTGTAGGCCCCCTTGTATGAAGTATGGACCCCTTGTTCCCTTGTGGTTATGAAGATGATGATGAGTTGGTTTTTACACCCCACTTTTCACTATCCAAAGGGCTCTAATAGCAGCTTACAACTGCCTTCCTTTTCTCTCCCCACAGCAGGCACCCTAGGAGGGAGGTGGGACTGAGAGAGCTCTGAGAGACCTGTGACTGGATCAACAACCCAGTTGGCCGCTGTGGTGTGGCAGTGCTCTGTCGGTCTTCAGAAAAGAAATAAAGGGCCCTGTGGGGGTGGGCCTTCCTCAGCATCCCCAACCAGCTGGATTTGGCATGGCTCTCCTCCTTTTCCCCCTTCCTACTGCCCAGACCAAAGCAGCTTTGTTTGAACTGGCTTTTAATTAATTGATTGCTGTTTGGTACTTTTTTTATTTAAAAAAAAAAGTACACTCCTTTTTGTTCTCACTGCTCTCGGTTTTAATTTGGCTTTAAGTGGCTTCTGTGAGTTGTATTTGAAGTAGTTTTAATTGGCCGCTGTGGATTTTGTTCAGTATGGCTGTTTTAGTCGATCCCCTGTAGTTTATTGCTGATTTTTGGAACCGGGTACGTTTTTAGAAACCGGCGGATTGGGTATTGCCATTGCAGCGCAACATGATTTTTTTTTTTATTCTGTGGACCGCCTCTAGCGCTTTGGCAGAGAGGCAGCATACGCGTATTTTAAAGAGGCGAGATAAACCCAAAAAGCTCTCCTCCAAAAGCTATGGAACGGTTGCTGGTTGTAGACGGCTCCAGTGGGCAGCTCAGACTGCGGGAGACTGTTTTGTGTTGTCTTCTTCTGCCAGCTTTGATTCCTCTTCAGAGCCGTCCTCCTGGAAGGGCTCCCTAACGCGAGGAGCTTGGGGCATGGCTTAAATGTGCTGAAATGGCTGAGCATCAAGACGAGGTGAAGCTATTTACAGCTGATTGAGAAGCTGGCATGATGAAGCTTTTTCTCCCCAATCTCGAGCAGTTGGAGGAGGGGCGGTGGCGGTGGTGGAATAAAACCCTGTTCTCCCCAGGGTATTGGCTTTCGGGTAATTGGAGCCTGCGCTGTCATTAAAGATGACAGCTTTCTCTGGATAAGATTCTTGTCTAACACTTGTAAAATGCAGCGGAGGCCGCCTATGTGTCTTCTCTCCGCGATCGCTTCCGCCAGAATTCCGGGTCGGTGGGATTCCTGGAGCTTCCGCCGGGAACACGCAGCCGTTATCTCCTTAACGAAAGACTTCCTACCGGATATCTCAATTAGGATGTTTCTATCAGACACTGAGGGAAGACGGAAGGTGTATGGCTGGCACAGTGGACTGTGAACGTACAGTTCAAGAAAGGATGCAGTATATACCAGAAGAGTGCCCCAGCCTCCATTCCCCAGCCTGCCGTAATTCCCGGAGAGCTCGCTTCCTCCCTAAAGCGGCTGGGGTGAAGCTCCTTTAGCTGAAATCTGCTTGAAATCCTCCCGGTGGCTGCTCCTGCCCACGCGTGCGTAATCTGTCAGCCCCTGACATATTTGGCAACTGTCACTCTTGTCACCTTCCTTCCTAAATCTTTCCCTGGTTTGACTTCGGGGCTCATCATCTTCATAACTTTCCTCCGGATCCTTTAAAAAAAATTGGGGGGGGGGAGTTTATACACCATGAAACTTTGGCTGTTGCGAGAAGAATTCTCCCCCCACACACACTCGTTTTTGGTGTCCTTTTCCTCCCTGATTTCCCCCTTAATCCTCTCAAAAGGAACAAATGCAGCCATCCTCCCTTGCCCTTTTGTCAGATCAGCAAATGTGCTCACGCTGAAAATGTTACAGGGCTGTTTCCCCTCCTCTCTTTGGAAGCACGGCGCCCCATCCGCCGCGCAGTTTGCTAATTAAACAGGAAAGTGTGGCTTGCCATGTGCAGCTACCTCAGCCACCTCATTTTTGGGAGATGCCAGGGCCTGTCCTCGCAGCCATATGAAAGCCTCTCTTTTGCTTGAGTGGCCGCCTGCTTGTTGGCTAGGATCTCTGCTGTTAGAGCGATGCTCTTAGTTCCTCCCCCTCCCTCCTCTGCCTGAGTGTAAATCCACATTAGAATAACTCTTATGAAGGAGTCCTGCTCTCAGAAGCACCTGGTAAAGGCTGCTCTCCTAAAGCATTACTGTGGAGCGTTGTACGCTGGCCTTTACCACAGAGGCCTCTTGGCCAGGCTTCAGTTGCATTAAGACGATGCTCGGTGAAGATTGGCAAGCAGCTCTTCCATCAGTTTTGTAGACAGGTGAGTGCCCCCATTCTCATGCCTCCAGTAGAAGCCATTAGCTTCTCCATCTCTCTCTCTCTCTGTGGGGAGAAGAGAGTGAGTGAAAAGAGAGGAGGAAGATCAGGCTGTACCCCAGTCCAGATGGAATTTAGGTAGCGGAGCCGGTGAAATGGATTGAGCAGAGTTGGCTTTTCCCCCCTCTCATCCCTTTTTTTGCTTGCTTACCTGCTTAAGTTCAGTTTGTAAGTCCACAGTGGGGGATCTTGCAGCGTAGGAGGCCTCTTGCTGTTAGAGCAGCATTAGCTCAGAGACAGGGCTGGATCACCATGGCGTACATCAGGGGCATTCGCTGCCTCGCCTGCAATCTTCAGAGTTTGGTACTAGCAGGTTCTACATACAGGCAGCTGCTCTTTGGTATTCCTGATGGGGGAGAGTTTGATGCTTCATTTTGTCTTTTCTCATGCCCAAGTGCAGATGAAGAGAGCTGGAAGAAGAGCTGGTTTTTTGTACCCCGCTTTACTACTCGAGGGAATCTCAAAGCAGCTTACAATTGCCTATGCTTCCTCTTCCCCTCAACAGACACCCAGTGAAATATGGGGGCTGAGAGAGCTCTGAAAGAATTGTGACTAGCCCAGAGAGCTCTGAAAGAATTGTGACTAGCCTAGAGAGCTCTGAAAGAATTGTGACAAGCCCAAGGTCACCTAGCTGGCTGCATGTGGAAGAGTGGGGAATCAAACCCGGATTCGAAGCCGCCACTCTTAATCACTGGCCCAAACTGGCTCTCTGAGCAGAATGTGCAGGTGCCAGTGCTGTCCTTACTCCCAGTTCCTTTGACGTGTCCTCAGGAGCTTCTGGTCTGGACCCCGACCATTTCTGCCCTGCCCTATGGCTCTCCCACGACTGCTTCAGCGTCGGGAAGATGACAAATCCGTTTCTTGCTGAATTTCTGACCGAGAAGAGACTCCAGGTTGGCAAAGCTTGAAATGCTCGCAAGCCCTGGCGGCCCCCATCTTCAAAACGTCAGCGCCGGAGAGCTGAGCGGGTGATTGTCACTTTCTTGGAGTGTATTTATAACTTCCGTGCTAATTCGGCTTCTTATTGACTCATAAAGATGATGAGATCTCGGGCTCTGCTACTTGTTAAATTCTGGAGCCTTGTCGCCGAGATTAATCCATCCAGACTCGTTGGGGAAGTTCAGTTTTTTAATTGGGGAATGGTAACACGCCAGTTTTGAAGACCCACAGGGAGAGGGGGGAGCCGTTTCATTTGGAGAGTTCCAAGTCTCGGAAGCATGGGGATACATGTCAGCACGTATTGTCTTTACAGAAGAAGGCAGGGTTTGAGTTCAGTAAGTGCTTGTGATCCAGTCCCATCTCTCACGAGCTGAAATGGTTTTAAAAAATAAAGTCTGTTCTTTCTTTTAGTGCTGGTGTTGCAACTGAGACTCGCTTTCTCCTTAATCAATCGACAGAAACAACAACCCAGGAACTTGAGAATTCGAATTTGTATCCTGCTCCCTCCAAAGGTGCTCAGGCTGGTGGACATGGCATTGTTTCTTTATTTGCTGCATTTATACCTGCACGAGGACCACCTAAATGGCCTTACGTCCACAGTCCTCACGAAAACCTGCTGAATAATATTAATTCTGTTTGCTTCTTAAAACATTTATTATCCTGCCTTTCTTCACGGTTCAGGGCACCTTTGAAGCCAGGACTCTCATCTAGACCAATGCCACTTCACACTTTTGGCACTAAATTTCAGGGAAGGGGTAAGATCTCCGGCCAGTTGGCAAGATCACAGATGTCTTAGCACCCCCAACCCACCCCGTGATGCCAAGATGCAGTGATCGCAATGTTTGCATCCACACAAAACACTCTGGCAGAATGTTACTACTTTTCTAGTCCAATGTCTGGCCAACACTACAGGACCGTTGGAGGCTAAGCCCGAAAGTCCCCTGCATTCATGCTGGTCATGAAGTATTCAGCGGAGGTTCTTTTCATAGTTACATGATTGATTTTAACCATCCCCCCCCCCCCACATACACACACACACATTTTGTGTAATGCTTTTGGTCATAGCTGCCTGGTTTCTGCCATGGAAACTGCCAATTATACCTCAAGAGAGATGGCAGAAGCTCCGCTGTGCTTCCGTGGAGGCTGCTTTATGAAGACTTCCACTGAATCCTGGGAAAGTGGGGGGGGGGGACGGAGTCTGCGTTCCTTCCTGCGAGCCGGCCTGACAGATCCAGCCTGGAAGTTAAATGTGTTGAGGCAGTTTATAGAACCACTTCAGAGCAAACAGAAGGGTGCATCCAATAGGCAGGTTCCAGCAGGAAGGGCATAAATGTTCCAAATGTGCTTGGGATAATTAGTTTTGAATTACCATGCGCATATTTTAAACATCTCATGATCATCTGAGGACTCTATAAACAGCTTTCGTACAGCTTCGCTCAAGAGTCCCCTCCCCCTTTTGCGCTGAGTACTTAATGCTCCGGTGTGGCTGGGAAGCACTGAAGCATCTCGTCTGCCACTGTCTGGGAGGGGGTGGGGAGTGAAGGTTCTTCCAGCCCGCCCCGGCGTGGTGTGAAAGATCAGTGATTTTTGAGCCGCGTCACGGGTGGACGTATCAGGCCGTGGGAACTTGGGGACAAATGGCAAGGGAAGAGTAACACCATTTGCCATTTACGATGGTGGTTGGAATCTGCTACCGAGTTGTATCTGATTTGTGGCTTTGGCATCTCTCATGGCAAGGGACTAGCAAGGGAGTTTGTGCCATTGTCTGGCTCTGCATGGCAGCTCTGGACTTCCTTGGTGTTTTTTCATCCTAGTACTAATCAGGGGTGTCTCTGCTTAACCTCCAGGATTTGACAAGATTGGGATACCCTGGAGCATCTGGGTCAAGGTTTAGCACTTATAGGCCCGTTCAAGTGCATCATGTTTGGGGAGGGCACACTGGCTCAGGATCTGTTTAGCATGCAGAAAGCCCTAGAGCGGGGTTGGCCAAGCTGTGGCTCTCCAGATGTCCGTGGACTACAATTCCCAGGAGTCCCTGCCAGCTCATGGGAATTGCAGTCCATGGACATCTGGAGAGCCACCTTTTGGCCATATCTGCCCTGGACCTAGCTTGGTGGAGTGGTTAAGACCAGTGGCCTCTAATCTGGAGACCCAGGTTTGATTCCTCACTCCTCCACACGCAGTCGGATGGGTGATCTTGAGCCAGTCACAGTTCTCTCAGGGCTCTCAGCCCTGCCTACCTCACAGGGTCTCTGTTGTGGGGAAGGGAAAGATAAGCGATTGGGGGTGGGCAGGAATAGGAGGGATCTCAAGGTATGGTGCTGCACGTGCCAAAGTAGCTGTCTTCTCCAGGGGAACTGATCTCTGATTTGTAGATAGGTGTGGTGTCCTCGTTATGAGAGGCAGCCGGTCTTGATTCCTCAGCTTCATGTGATCCTCGGTAATTCTTCCACATGAATGACAAGCTCCTATTCTTAATTTTGTGAGGGGTTCTCTGGCCTAATTGATACAGAGGAACAATCTAGCAAGCTCTGTGAGGTCCTACACATCCAGCTCGCTTTGGACATGATTATAGGAAGAGGGGTGCTGGTGGCCAAGGCCAGACTCGTATCTCAGGCAGCGCTGATCACAGCATAGTTTCCCTGAGATTCTCAGGTCCTGGAATCAGCCAGGAAGCCCTCCTTCACACAACTCAGAAGGGGGCGACCTGGATTTTGGATCTCTCTGCATTCAAGACCAGGATAAAATATTTGAGATTTGAGGTTTAAGAGGTGGGGTGCTTTTTGGAAGTGAATGGCATGTTTGCCTGAGTCTGTCCTGGGTTCTTCAGGAACTAAAACTCCTAGCCCAAGCTGTTTGGGTTTCTTGACTACTACAGTTCACTTCAGGGTAGACTGAGAATGCTTCTGAAGATTTCCCTGCATATGGTCAGTCTACAGTGGACCCCCCCCCTGCCCCCATGTGATAAAGTTTCAGAGTACCCTGTACTTCTTGGCTTCCAGAAAGTTTAAGGAAGGAGTAGGAGGGCCCCTTCTGTGCTACAGCTGGCAGATCCAATCAGGCATTGAATGAATGTTGGGGAGATGGTATAGATCAGTGTTTCCCAGTCTGGATCCAGAAAGCCACTGTAATTGGGTCACGGGCCAGCCCTCCCCAATGGCTGCCCCTGCCCTTTTCATTTGTCTTTTGAAAACCAAGGTCTGACACTGGTAACAGTATCTTCCACGTCATACATTGGTTGGTATTTTCTCTTCACTGCATGCACATGTTCAAGTAAAATGTGTTACTGCAGTGAGTTTCTTGGAGGGAGGGGAGTGTCCAGAGGCTGTAACGTAGCTTCCCTACGCAAATGCTGTGTATGGGTGTCAGAATGCCACTTGCTTGAGGTTCATAGTAGGGGCAGTTGCACCCTTGTGCAAGGTTTGCTGGTTTCTTGAAACCTATGGTTAGCCACTGTAGAAAGCTGATGATTTGAACTAGAAGGGTGCCAAGGTCACTGTTTGCCTAGGGCAGGCTTTCTCAACCAGGGATTTGTGACAGCTATGGAAGGGTTTCCCAAATTGATGGGAGTTTTAAAATATTTTTTTTTAAATTTGGTAAACATTTATATGGTGAATTGAACATATGTGGTCATGTCGACCCCCCCCCCCCATGGCCAATGATGGGCCTGGAGTGGGTAGGAAGGGGAGGGGCCCCAGGTAGGCGTGTCCACAGCTCTGCTTCCCAATCATATTCTGCACGATCACACCACTTCTGGGGTTTCTCAAAGCCTGAAGAATGTTTCAAGGGTTTCTCAACAGTTAAACAGCTGAGAAAGGCTGGGCTAGGCAGTCCAGCAGAAACTAATCACAGTTCCCCAAGTGGACCTCAATCTCTCATTTTCTCACTTGTGCTTCAGCGGGTTTTCAACAGTAAAAAAGTCGAGAAAGATTGGCCGAGGGGCCCTAAACAACCAGTTGGCTCACCAAGTAAAAGTTTGGTAGCTGCTGCTATAGGCTCAGGTGGGCAGCTGTGCTGGGCTGAAGCAGCAGAACAAGGTTTGTGTCCAGGGGCACCTTTAAGTCCAATGAAGTCTTGAGTCAACCAATAAAACTTTGTTGGCTCTTAAAGGTGCCGCCGGACTCCAAGTTTGTCCTGCTGCTATACATGACAGTCTTGAAGACTTGAAAAGAACGGGGTGACCCTGCCTCCTGACCCTTTTACCAAGCGTACAGACAGGAACCTTCTTGGTGACCCCAAATTTCCCCTTTCAGCATTTCTGACCTTGCATACTATTCCCGAGCTTATAAATGCAGATTTACCGGAAGGAGAACTAGAATAAAATTGCCACTAGGCTGTGGTTTCATTAAAGACCCTGTGTTTGTAGAAATATTGGTTGGCGTGTTTTAATGGTACGTGGGTTTCAGTAGACACATTTCCTCATTAGTGGACTAAGGGCACAACGGTGCTACGCGGCTGGCCTGCTAAGGGTTGAGAGATCGGTTATATTTATATTTATGAGTGGCCGGACTAATTAAGGCTGTGCTTGGATGTAAAACCTCTCCCAGACTTTGGGGGAGACTGCTGATCAGGCCTTCCGCCCCCCTCCCCACCAGTTGCCACAATAACTAAGCTCTCCCATTTGTTGAAGCCCTCCTGTGGTTTCTTTCATCACCATTTCCATGCCTTGTGCGCCTTCTCTGCTATTTGCAGGAGGATGCTTTGCCTGCAGAGGTGTGGCTGTAGACCCTTTTCAGTGGTCGGGTGGATGGAGAATGAAGAAGAGACCACCAGCTCCTTGCACAGAGAAGCAGCTTCTCTCACAAACATGTCCAGGTTCCTCCACTTCTCTAGGCTCCTTGCAGGAGTGGGTGTGCTAGCCCCGCATCTCCCGTTTGCCTCATGGAATCTTGAATGGAGCAGGGAAAAACCTGAGAGATTCAGGTCACTCCTGCCCAGCTGGGGGACTGCTAAGGTGCCAACCCCAAGAGGGCTGCTTTGGAGTCATCACCATGGATTTTCTTATATCTCTGGACTTGGTAACCTCTCCCTGTGCCTTCCCAGGGCGCAGACTCTCCTCCCTTTGTTTGGAAGCATCACCCCTAAGGAAAAAGCTAATCCACGGGTAAATTTTGCTCCTAAAGTTGTCAACCTCCAGCTGGGAGCTGGGAATCTCCCAGTGTTACAACTAATCTCCAGGTGGGAAAAAATTGTTTTACCTGGAGAAAGTGTCTTCTATGGCATGATGCCCCATTGAAATTCCCTCTCCTCCTGAAGCCATGCCCTCCTCAGGCTCCCCTCCCAAAATCTCTGGGTATTTCCAGACCCAGAGCTGGCAGCTCTATTCATCATGCATACCCCTCCTTTTACTCACTTTGGTTCTCCAGAGGCTTCGCCAGCCTCCTAGCGCCACTGAGTCTGCAGGCCTGACCAGTCCTGGCCCATTTTATGACCCTTTCTCAAAATCCCTAAAGTGCCTGCTGGCTCAATGGAGTAGGAGATGTTCCCAGCGGCCCTTCAGACACCAGCGATGGGGAGACTTTCTGAAGTGACTCTCTGGTGATGTTATCAGTGGCTGGTGTTAATGCCTCCATGCAGGTTGGAGCAAAGCAGGTTGCTGGCTCCCACTGGCCAGTTCTGTCCTTGTTAGCCACAAGGGTGTAAGGCAGGCTTTCTCAATGAGGGTTTCCTAAACCCCTGGGGCTTCTTGACGGCCCTGGAAGGGTTTCCCCAATGGGTGGGAGGTAATTAACTTTTTAATATAGTTTTAAAATTTGTTCAGCATTTATCGTGATATGACCAGATCATGTTGACCTGCCCCCCCCCCAAATGACCAGTGATGGGCCTAGAGAGGGTGGGAAAGGAAGGGGCCCTGGGTGTATGGGTATGCTTCTCAACCAAATTCTGCATGAACGTGCCACTTCCAGGGTTTCTCGAAACCTGAAAAAGAAAAGTATGCTGCTATTCTCTTCCAGGAGGAGTGTCAAAGCGGCTTACAATCGCCTTCCTTTTCCTCTCCCCACAACAGACACCCTGTGAGGTGGGTGAGGCTGAGGGAGCCCTGATATTACTGCTCAGTCAGAACAGCTGTATCAGGGACGTGGCAAGGCCAAGATCACCCAGCTGGCTGCATGTGGAGGAGCAGGGAATCAAACCCAGTTTGCCAAACTGTGCTCCTAACCACTATACCACTACACCAAAAAAGTTGAGAAAGGCTGGTGTCGGGTCAGAGAGGAAGGGACTGAGCAGACGGTTGATAAAGGGCTGACATGGACTGTCCCTGTCAAATGAATGGTAAAAGCAGCTGGACTAAACTAAAGTCAGTGGAAAGCTCTGTTGTTCAAGGATTATTCCTAACCGGTAGTAATAAAGTTGTGTTCTGGAATACAACAGGCGCTAGCTCATGGCTTGGTGTGGGTTTAGTGCCTCACTTGGAAGCTGGCAACTCTAAGAGGAGATCTCTTGCACAGCAGTCTTGACCCTAGTCAGGGTTATGCACAGCTAGGTAGTGTGGAATTCCAGATCATGAACCCAATCTGGCAACCTTACCTCCTCTCTGCAGTGTTTTCTTGACCTGAAATAGGTCAAGGGGTGGTATGTGGCGTTAGGTGGCTTTGGAAGCATTACACACTGTCCCTTCTCCTCTTGTTGGTCCTCCTAGCCCTATTCTTTCCCTGACCATTTAGCCCCAAGGCAGCTAGGGAAAAGAGCCAGGTGCCCCACTCCTGCCTGACCCAGTTGGTGGAATAAAGATGGACAGGCCAGGGCTCAGAACAGATTGGAATCCCTCCACCCTGGCATCCATACTGGCATCTCAGTGTCCCCTATTTTGGCTACTGCGTGTGTAGCGAAGCCAGGGAATCCCATGTTGGTAAGATTATCTGGCAGCAGGCAAGAGACGTTTGGAGGCAGTTTGCCATTGCCCGCCTCCGCATCAAGACCCCTAGCGTTCCTTGGAGGCCCTCCCATCCAAATGCTAACCAAGGCCGATCCTCCCCAATGAGCCATCCCACAAGGTTCGGGTGGCAGCTTTGCTCTTGGCTGCACGATAAAGGCCTGGAAGGAGCCTGCAGTCCCACAGGTTTATAGAGGGGGCGGGGGGCTGTGTCTGTTCCTCCCAGGGTGAGTCCCACCTGCCATCTGCTGACGGAAGCCAGCCAGTCACTGCAGGACACGGCATCAGCCCCTGGATGTGAGAGTTGGGGTCAAATGTAGGTGGTGTGGCATGTAAGCTGCTTTGTTGACCCTATCGCGGAGAAAGGCATATCCTTATCCATGGTTCCTCTATATATTTGTGAAACAGCCTGGGAGGGGGGTGGAATGTGTCTGGCTGTCCAAGTTGGAATAGGGCCCTGCCCCTGTAGCTCCTGCCCTCCGTCCCTGGATGCTAGCCTTTTTGCTCTCAGACGCACCTCAATTCCTGGAGCCAGCAGCAGGGAAGGGGAGAGGGCCCTGGGCAAAGGGTCGTGGTGGAAGGCCTGCTAAGGAGGGCCTCTTGGCCTGCTGACTGCCTGCTAACGAGCTGGCCAGCCCCGCCCACCCCACTTGATCTGGCTGCAAGCTGCGGTCCAAAAAGCCACCTTAAACTGCCTGGCCAGGGGAGGGGATCCTTTCAAGGCCCGTTCTTGGGAACGGGCTTTGAAGCTAGTAAATGAATAGTCAAAAAAGCAAGACCTGCCAGAGTGGGCCTCCCTCTGTGCTGCTCTACATGGGCCTTGTCACAAATTATCCTATTGCACAGTATCCAACCATTTAGGCAGCAAGGGGGCAGCTGTTGTTGCTGCCCCCGCCCATGGACCGCTCCTGCCAAATTGGCCCCTCAGTTTATCAATCTCTACCAATATAATTTTCACTTGAATTACTTGCTTATCTGTTCCAACCTCTGGCCTCCCTCATCATCCAGCACATGCAGCTGCCAAGAGCGTTGATTGATGAGCGTACTCACACCTCATCCTTCTCCATCAACCCCTCTCTCTTCCCCTTTGCAGGAGAATCTACATGTGAGAAACTCATGGTGGAACTCAAATCAAAGCCTTCCTCCCCTGCTCCCCTCCTTCCCCCATGAAGGGTCCCGGAATGGTTTTCTCTTGGCCTCTCTCTCTGAACGAATGAACCGTGACTCAGGAGAGCTCACACTGGAATAAGTCTTGTGAGTTTTTTGGGTGCCATTCGGCTTCTTTTTCCACCAATGGCAGCCAGCCCCTGGCTGTCTGGTCCAGTGTACTCAGAGGAGCTTTGTGGCTGCTGGAGCATCACTCAGTGAGAAGGGAGCACATTGGGGTTGCCTGTGGAGAGCCAGAGGCAGGGCTCTGGGTCCTTCCGGCTGCCATTCCTCTCGCCTTTTAGGGGGAGAGATGTGAGCACATGGACAGCCTCTCCCTCCCAATCCCCATTGTGTGTGTGGGGTGCTAACCCTTGGCGGTGGGGTGAACCGTCCCTGCCCCAGCGCCACACCTGCCCTGCCACACCACGCCCGACAGGTCAGCCAGTCAGCCATAACCTTCAGCCAGCGCTGAAGCCTTCTCCCGGCCGGTTGCTGCTCCGGCAGGGAAGGGACAGTGGTTTTTCCGTTCGCCTTTTGTCTTTCACTTTTGCAACTCTCACCCTGCCGCACTGTGCATCAGAGCGCCTGGCTGCCGGATTGAATTGTGTTTCTATTTTGAGCGCCAGCGTGATGTGGCGGTGAAGAGCAGCGGACTCTAATCTGGAGAACCAGGTTTGTTTCCCCTCTCCGCCTCCTCCTCCTCCTCCGTGCGAAGCCTGCTGGCTGACCTTGGGCCAGTCACGGTTCTCTCAGAACTCTCTCAGCCCCGCCTGCCTCGCCAGGGAGCCGTTGGGGGGGCGAGAGGAAGGGAAGGCATCTGCCAGCCACTTGAGCCAGCGGAAAGTGGGGGATAGAAAGCAGGTCTTCTGCTGTTTTATAATCGGAGGCAGGGGGGCTGCACAGGAAGTTAGGTAAGGGAATGGAGTTCGTGAAGGACGATCAATAAGAGGCCAGTTCTGGCTTCTGCTCGCCTGATCTTTTGCCAGGCAGGAGTGACAGGGAAGGCAGGTCTTGGTTTGGATCCTTTTCCGAGGACTTTCAAAGTGCCCCCCACCCCACCCCAGCATGTGTGCTACCTATACAGGGTCCCCCTTGGCCAGGGGTGAGGATGGCGGCTTGGCGTGTCCAATACCAGTTGGGGAACTTCAGATTTGGCGCCAAGGGAGGGCAGGACTTCAGTGGGAAGCAATGTCAGGGTCCACCACCCTCCAGGGGAACTGCTGTGATTCCAGGGCATCTCCAGGTCCCACGGGGAGGCTGGCATCTCCTGCCGGGCATGCTTTAGCGTCTGAAAGAGTTCGCTTGTCACCAGCAAGTTCCCGGCCTGCAGTGGCTTCACGGGACCCTCAAGCCCTGGGAGAGAGGCGGCACGGGGCTCTGCAGGGACAGGGCAGTCCGGGCAGCCCTCTGGCTCCTGCCGCAACTTCTCCCCGCCTTGTCGCGGGAAGCGGAGCCGGGCCCGGGCAGGCCGCCGCTTTGGGCGTCGCTGGCGGAACTCGGCTCCGCCCAGCAACGGAGGAAAGTAGGTCACGGCGGCGCCTCGTCCCCGGCGCGCGCGCGAGAGAGAGCGCGATCACGCGCCTGCCCCGGGAAGCGGAGAGTCGGCCGGGCCGGCAGCAGCGCCCGCGGCGGGCGCAGGGGGGCGCCACTGTCCCTATCCTCCCCCCGCGGTCCGGTCTGGCCGGAGACGGATCCTGTCGTTCCCATGGGACTCAGGAGAGGGCGCTGTCCCGCTGCCAGCCAGCCAGCCGGCCAGCCTCCCTCCCCAGGGACTCCCGCCGGTGCCTCCCCCCCCCGGGTCGCTTTCTTGCATTCGCAGCCTTTGCGCCGCAGCCTAAGTTAGCACAAGCGGTACGTGGTCGCCTTTTCCCGGGATCCAGGGGAGGGGAGGGAGACCCTGTTCTCCTGACCCTTCGCTTTTGGAGCTCGCCCAACGCCGCCGCCTCCCCACCCCCCCACCCTTGCATTCTGGCCAGGGAAGAGGGGTCCATATCAGGGAGGCTCCCGGGGCTCCTGCGGCAGGGGAATTGGGGGTCAGACGGGGGTCGGAGGCGCGCTCCCCGGCTGCGGGAGGGGGGTCCCGGTAACGGGGGCCTCTCGCAATGAGGCGCGGGCGGGGGAGAGAAAGCAAAGCCCAGCGAGAAGAGAGCTGCAAGCCGAGATGGTCTCGGGCCCTGCTTGGGAAGACCTGGCTCCCAACTTCGGATCTCCTGGCCGGGACCCGCCAGCCGGGGGAGAGGTCCTTTCGAGAGCATTTAAAAATGCAAATAATCATTGCACTAAAGCGCACACGTTAATAAAAATTTTGGGACTTGCTGGGTGGTAAAGAAATTCTGCACAGCAGTGCATTCTCACGGGTCCTTAAAAAAAAGTATAGATTTTCTTTACCACTCAGTAAGCCCCAAACTTTTATGGATTGGTGCATTATAAAATGACCATCGAGGGTTAGGGTCGAAACGCGTGTGATCTCAGTTCCATGTGTAGCTATGAAATTATATACCGCGATTCGTCTGTGTTTTTAATGTTGAGCTTGTGCACTTTATTGTGATAAATATTTGCGTTTAAAAGTTATCCTTGTAGCTCAACCTTGGCTTTCCTAACTTGCCTAGTTGGGTTGGGTTTGGGTTCCCGTTTTGGTTTTGTATCTCTGCTAGGCTTGCCAACCTCCAGGTGGCATCTGGAGATTTCCACAGGGGTAGTCAACCTGTGGTCCTCCAGATGTCCATGGACTACAATTCCCATGAGCCCTTGCCAGCGTTTGCTGGCAGGGGCTCATGGGAATTGTAGTCCGTGGACATCTGGAGGACCACAGGTTGACTGCCCCTGAAAGATCGGCTCTCCCGGATAAAATAGCTGCTTTTGGAGGGTGGCCTCAGTGGCTTATAACCGTCCCCTCCCCAGACCCCGCCTGGAGTGCAAGAGGAATGCTGAAGCTTCCTGGTGAGGCCTGGAGAACACCCGGGGTGTTCGCTGATCTCCAGACTTACGTGGTTGCTAACCCCCAGGGAACACCTGGAGACACCTGATTTACAATTGCTCTCTAGGCAACCAAGAGCAGTTCCCCTGAAAAAAAATGGGTGCCTTGGGGGGCATTAGACCTTGTTGCAGCCCCTCCCCCTCCAACCTGTACCCTCCCCAGGCTCCACCCCCAAAATCTCCAGGTATTTCCCAACCCAGAGCTGGCAACCCCCTTGGTCTTCACAGGCACAACCCCAATCCCCCTTCCCCACATTTTTTTTTTCTGGCCTGAGTTCTGCAGAGGGCCTCTGGCCAGAGGGAGTCCGGGCAGGGCTGGCTTCCAGCCGGGGCCGCCCCCAAAGGATTTCGGTCTGCTGCTGGGTTCTGGACCGCAGGGCAAGCAGGGGCGGTGTTGGGGGGGGGGGAGAGAGAGAGAATCTGTGCATTGCTTTTATTTGCTATGTGAACACAGACGTTACAAACAAGGCGCGCCTCGGAGAAGCCCCACTTTGGGGGGGAAAGGGTCCCGATTCCAGCCCGTCGCCTTGGCCTGGAGCGCCTTCGGTTGAGCAGTCCTGCAAAAGGGGAGTCCTGAGAGGTTCGGGGGCTTCCCAGAGAGCTCCAGCCAGTTCCGAAGCCCGGAGGCGCCGAGAAGCTTGCCCCCGCGTCCTTGCGCCCAGTACTGTACCCTGCGCCAGCCCCCATGCCCGCTGGCCCGCCCCCCTTCCCCGGCCCGGCTGGCAGCAGTCCACGGGCTGGCCTCGCCGTCCCTTGCTTGCGAGCGCGCCCCGGCTTGCGATCCCTGACCCAGGGGTGGGCGGGTGGGCGGGTGGGTGGGTGGGAGGGATCTGTGTGCGCTGCAGTTCCGGGGTCCCGATCCCGCTGGCCGCGCCAGGCCGGCTCCCGGGCAGAGGGCGAAAGAGGCGCGGGGGCTCGGGGATCGCTAGCCGGGGGCGCAGACGCTCAGCGGACGACGGCCACGCAGGCCAAGAGCCCGAGCCAGAGCAGCAGGCCTGCCGCGGAAGCGCGGGCGCCGGCGTTCCCCAACCCGCCGCCCGCCGCCTGCTGGACGCCGCTGGGGGGCAGGAGGGATGTCCGCGGGCACTTGCCCTTCTGCTTGGGGGGCGCGGCGGGCATGAGCTCGAAGTCCAGCTTGTGCGTCTCCTGGTCCTGCATCTCTCCGTCGGCCGCCTTGCGGGGCCCCAGCGAGGCCGGCTTGGCGGTCCGGTTGCGGCCTTTGGGGCAGTTCTTGGCGGCCTTGCGGGATCCCTTGCCCCGCTCGGCGGAGGCGTGCAGCAGCGGGGGCGCGGCGTGGTCGGCCGGCGGCAGGAGGCGGGCGCCCTTGCTCTGCGCCAGGGAGTCGGCGGGCGCGCAGCCGGAGAAGGCGTCGGCGCGCAGCTCCTTGAGGTCCAGGCCGCGGCTGCGGGCGGGCCACTCGCACGGCACGCTGGAGCTGGAGCCGCGGAAGCGCCGCAGCCACTCCCAGAGCGAGCGCAGGCGGCAGCCGCAGTCCCACGGGTTGCCGTTGAGGCGCAGGTACTCCAGGGCGCCCAGCGGGGCCAGCGCCTCGCCGGCCAGCTCGGCCAGGCTGTTGTTGAAGAGGAAGAGCGTGGTGAGGCGGCGCAGGTCGTGGAAGGCCCGCCGGTGGACGCTCTGCAGGCGGTTCTGGTGGAGCAACAGGCGGTCCAGGTTGGCCAGGCCGCGGAAGGTGTTCTGCTGCAGGCTCCACAGCTGATTGCCGTGCAGGAAGAGGTGGCTCAGGTTGACCAGGTCGGCGAAGAGATCCTCCTGCAGGAAGCCCAGCTGGTTGTCCTGCAGGTAGAGGTACTGCAGGTTGTACAGGCCCCGGAAGAGCCCGCCGGGCAGGGAGGCCAGGCCGCACTTGTACAGGTGCAGCGCGTGCAGGCGCGTCAGCCCCTGGAAGGTGTCCGGCGCCAGGGCGCGCAGCTGGCGGTTGTCGCCCAGGTCGAGCTCCTCCAGGTGGACGAAGCCCCGGAAGGCGGCCGGGTCGACGAAGGTGAGGTTGTTGGAGTAGAGCCACAGCGTCACCAGCGCCGCGCTGAAGTGGCCGCGCAGCAGCACCGAGATCTGGTTGTTCTGCAGGAAGACCCGCTCGCTGTCCTCGGGGATGCCCTCCGGGATGGCCGGCAGGTGGTGCGACTGGCAGCTGACGGTCATGGGCGACGGGTAGCACACGCAGTCCACCGGGCAGCCTCCGCCCCGGCGCAGCTCCAGCCCCAGCAGCAGCAGCAGCAGCAGGAGCCCCAGGCAAGCCCCTGAGAGCGGAGCAGAGAGAAAGGGTCAGTGCCCGCGCCGGGCCCAGAAGAAACAGGCATCCCGTCCCCCTCCCCCCCCCCCGGTGGAGACTTCGGGTGGCTTGGCCCCTCCTTCGTGTTAGGCACACGACAACCCCGTGAGGTAGACCAGGCCAAGACTCTGTGACCGGCCGAATTTTCACCTGGCCAGTCCAAGCTGACTCTCCCAGATCCTAGCCCTGCGGGAGGTCCGGGGGGCGGGGCGGAGGGGGGGACCTCAATCCCTGCCGGCTTTCCAAGGTCTCCGGCGGAGAGGCCTTCCTTCAACACCCCCTCGGCTCCCCCTTGGAACCGGACGGGGCCTTCTGCGTCCTGGCACAGAGCTCTGCGGCTCAGCTGGACCCCTGGTCCTTCTCGCTCAGGAGCTGCTCCTGGGGGCTTCCCCAGTCATCGGCTCCAACGCGTTAATTGGAGGTTTTCGGCAGAGGAAGGCCCCCGAGGCCCCCTTCCCTGGATATGTCAGGATTCGAACCTGCCACCACAGGCCTGTTCCCCCCCCCCCCGCCCCTTTGTCCCTCCCCGTCCCCTCGGCGCTCCTGGCTCCTCCTCGCCTCCCCAGCCAGGTCGAGGAGCCCCACCCCCCACCCCAGCCCGGCCACCATGCCCATCTCCGCAACTCCCTCTTGCCGCAGCCGGCCGCTGGGGCTTGAGCAGGGCTGCGGGACACCCCCGGAGACCGCGATGAAGGCCACGACCCCCTCCTCACGCCCCTCACCCCGCCTTTGCCAGTTACGGATCGCTGAACGATGAATGCCCGGGCGAGGGCCACGGCGCGCGAGGTCTGCAGAGCCTTGGAGTGCCTGCTGGGATTTCGGCCAAGCTCTATCGCCCTCACCCGCCTAGGCACACGCCTCTGCCTCCTGCCGCCTTGAAGGAAGAAAGCCAGCTTCTCAGCGTGAGAAAGACGCTACCAGAAAGGAAAGGACTGCTGGGAAGCAGGGGTGCCAGCCTCCTGGTGGGGACTGGAGATCCCCCGGAATCGCAACTGCTCTGCAGACATCGAGCGAGGGGGATTCGAACCTGGGACTCAAAATATACTGGACGCTCGGGCTCTCCTTGGGCGGGAGTGGGCAGGCGAGGGAGGTCTGGGCGCCTTGTAGCCGCTCCAAGCAGTTGAGTCGGGCTTTGCTCGACGGCGGGGCTCCGTCTGGCGCTGGCCTCCTCTGTCTGCCTGCCTGCCTGCCTGCCTGGCGGCGGCGCTCGCCCTCCCGCCCGCTAAGACCGGCCGCTTGCCTGGCTGGCTGGCTGGGCTCCTCCCTCCGTCGTCAAAGCGCCGGGCTGGAGGCGAGCGCGGCGCTCCCGGGCGGGCGGCCTCGGCCCTCGGGGCCCGGCCGCCTTGTTTACTGCAGGGCTGGCCCGTCTCCCGCGGGGCCCTGGGCCGGGAGCGCCGAGCAGCTGGTGCCGCTGGCCCGGAACGCAGCCTCTGTCCCAGCGGCCCAGAAATAACTGGAGGCAGGACGCAGCTGCCGGGAAGGGGCCTCTGGCAGAGACGGACAGCTGTTGCCAGCCCACCCACCACCCGCCCAGCCTCACCCACCCGCCCACCCACTGCCTGCCCACGCCCCGGGGGTCCTGCAGAGCCAGACTTGCACCTTGGTGCCAGGGGACTGGGTAGCTTGGGCGTCAGAGCCAGTGGTGACCCCTCAAATGTTGGGGGCTAGTGGGGGGGGGGATCCACCAGCCTCTCGTTGGTGCTATTGGCATGTGCGGAGAGGAGAAGCAGACCTTCCTGGGGGGAAAGGCAATAGCCCTGAGATGAGAAGGTTGCTAGGGAGAATTTGCAGGGAAATCACCAGCCCTGTTCCCCGGCATGGGGTACTGCTGAAGAGCAGCCAACTCTAATCTGAAGAACTGGGTTTGATTCCCCCACACCGCTGCATGCAGCCAGCTGGGTGACCTTGGGCCAGTCATAGTTGTCTTAGAGCTGTTCTTGCAGAGTTCGCTTAGAGCTCTCTTAGCCCCACTGACCTCCCAGGGAGTCTGCTGTGGGGAGAGGAGGGGAAAGGTGTCTGTAAGCTGCTATGGGGCTCCTTTGGGTGGTGAAAAGTGGAGAATACAAACCAGCTCTTCTTTGAAGGTAGAGCTATCAAGGGTCTAGTGGTTAGAGCCTCTATGATCAGAGAGGCCCTCCCTACAAATGACATAAGAGAAACCATGTTGGATCTGATCAATGGCCCATCCAGTCCAGTCCAGTCTGTCACACAGTGGCCAGAACTCCAGAAGCTCTCCCACTGTTGCCCTCCAAGCACCAAGAATACAGAACTTCACCAGCCCAGACATAAGAGAAGCCATGTTGGATCAGGCCAATGGCCCCTCTGGTCCCACACACCGTGCCAAACCGTGGCTACGCCCAGGTGCCTGGGGCCTATCTTTCTCAGCCTCCTCTACACTGTGAAGTTGTTGGGAGAGTAAAATGGAGGAAAGGAGACCCTTGTAAGCCACTTTGGACACTCAGTGGGGAGAAAGGCAGAATATAAGTGAAGTAAACCTGCAAGTGAACATCCAGTGGGGGAGACCCAGGTTTGAATCCCTTGTCATGCCATGAAAGCTAGCTTTCATGCTCTCTTGGCCTAGCCTACCTCACAGGGATGTTGTAAAGATAAAATGGAGGAGAGGGGCTTAAGCCATACTGGAATCCTGTTGGGGATGATGGTAAAGTAAGGAGAAATTAAGAAAACACACACATAAAGCGTCCCCTAAACTAGCACTACCTGGGATAGTTCATCTCATCAGATCTGGGCAGCTAAGCAGGGCTGGCCCTATCGCGTGCTTGGATGGGAGACCTGTAAGGAACACCAGGGGCATGACACAGAGGCAGGCTGTGGCAAACTTCCTCCAAACATCTCTTGCCTTGAAAACATTATTGTAAGTCAGCTGTGACTTGACGGCATTTCCCACCACACCAAAGCATGCGTGTAGAACGGGAATGCACACTAAACCCCAGGCCTTCCCCAGATTGTCCGTGAAAACATTGGGGGGGGGGAATAGGAATGCTCTAAGGTGGGAAGGATTGCAGCGCGGCTGTGAAATTTCAGCTGTGAAAGGAGGCCACGCAATCACTAAATTAGGAGAGAGCCCCACTGGACTGATATGACTTCATTGTTAAATTAGGAAACTCTTTCTTTCCTGCATGGAATAATCAGTCATGTCTTCCAGATCACAGACGAAAAGCCCTCCTTCGAGGCTTAGTGAGGGCAGCAGGCCAGGCAGCATAGCAGCACCGAAGCTTCCAAGCAGCCCCTGTGCCAGGAACAGGAAGCAATCAAATGGGCTCAAGGAAAACCAGAAATGTGACACTAGCCAGCTGCTGCTCGCTCCGTGGCTGCTGCTGCTTCCTTCACGGTGGTTTCTGTGCAAGCTGCGTCCGCGCAAGCAAGATTAAATTGGCCTTGGAGCAGCGGTGCCCTGATGTCCTCAGCTGGCCACAGATTTCCCCCACTGCGCCTCAGAAAGGTCACTCCTACAAGGGATTCCTGCTGTTTGTCTTTACTGCTTTGATGCACAGATACAAATTCCAGCTCACTTCTTTGCATTTGTATGGGGCTGGCTGGGGGGACAGAGAGGCTTCCTGGGGTTTAGAGCCACAAAGTGATAGCCTTTGAGTCTAAGGGCAAAACGCTGAATGCTCCCTTGCTTGCTTGCAGCCTAGTTCTCCTCGAGGCCAGGGAGGTAATCCGGGACACACTTGAGTAATGCTTGGTGAAGGGATGGGGGAGGCAGAGGAGGAGTTGAGTGGCTGTGGTCCAGGAGGGGGCCTCTACATCCCTTCTTGCCCCTCCCAGAGCAACAGCGGAAATGGGGACTCTGTGAGATCCCTTTCACCCATAAACACGGATCGTGACTGTTACAAACAACTTCATGAAAACTTCATTGGTCTTAAAAGTGCCGCTGAACTCAAACTGCTGCTAAACAGCGTCTTGTTCACGATTTCAGGCCTCCCACACAACAGTTCTGAAGGGTAGGCCAATATTTTCTTTAACTCAGGCTTTCTCAAGCAGAGTTTTGTGAAACCCTGGGGGGGGGGGGTTGAAAGCCCTAGAAGGTTTTCTTGAATGGTGGAAGTTAATTATTATTATTTAATTATTGACATTTGTTTGGATGATATTAAGAAGAAGAAGAGTTGGTTCTTACATGCCGCTTTTCTCTACTCGAAGGAGTCTCAAAGTGGCTTACAGTCGCCTTCCCTTTCCTCTCCCCACAACAGACACCCTGTGAGGTGGGTGAGGCTGAGAGAGCCCTGAGATTACTGCTCAGTCAGATCAGCTCTTTCAGTGCTGTGGCGAGCCCAAGGTCACTCTGCTGGCTGCATGTGAGGGAGCGGGGAATCCAACCCAGCTTGCCAGATTAGAAGTCCACACTCCTCACCACTTCACCAAGCTATATACAACCATACATGGTTCTGTCGACCCATTACCCCCTCCCAAAATGGCCAGTGCTGGTCCCTGGAAGTGGAGGGGCCCTGGGTGGATGCATACACACCCATGCTTCCCAACCACATTCTGCACCATCATGTCACTTCTGGGGTTTCTCAAAGCTTGAAGAATGTTTCATGGGTTTCTCAATGGTAAAAAAACGCTGAGCAAGGCCACTCTAACATGTGCATGGCTACCCCTCATTCCTTCAGAGTAGTTCCAGGTGGTCCTCTCTGCCGTTTGATGCTCACAACCACCCTGAGCGGTAGGAGAGACCAAGAAGAGGTATGATGGGCTCACGGTCCTCCCAGCCTCATGCCAGATGGAGGAACTTGAACCTGGGACTCCCAAACACGTCACTACTACCTCCCTCTGTCTCATGCCCATTTATAAGGCCGACAATGGCGCTCAAAGGGGACGGCTTCCTGGGGTATCAGAGACTGCAATGGGGCTTCCTTCCCCAGCAGCAGCAGCCTTAATGCCCCCTCCTTGGGTCGGGCTCTGTGGGCAACCCTGTGCCAACAGCAGAAGCCACTGTAGATCACAAAGAGACCAGCAGCCCCGGCTGGACCCTGCCTTGCTCTCCTTCAACAAGCCTACAAGTTTCTCTTTGGTTCTGGCAGCGATGTGGAGGGGCCAGGAGCAGTCCCGCATCCCCCCCCCACACACACACACACACCCTGCCACTGGGTCTCAGCCTGCTGCCAGATGTTACTGGGGGGGTGTTGTTGAAGGGAACGTTTTCAAGGTCATCTGGAAGCCCCCCTCCTTCAGCTCGCCCCTTATTGCTGTTTTAAAGCCAGCCATAAATTTTGCACTGTAATAATAAGGAAAATCAATAGCGCCGACCAAAATTCCAGCTTTATCTTTCATTGCAGCCGGGCCTGGAACCTCCCCATGGGGCCTTGCGTCGGAGCCAGACAAATGAAGGAGGGAAAGGCAGGCAGCTGCCCTCTGCGGCAGGTGTGTGGCCACTGGTGCGGGTGGGGATGGGGTTAATTGTGGTCATTTCTTCCCATTAGTCCCGTTTGAAGCCAAACTCCGGACAGGGTCCCTTGGAGGGGCGGTCGCGCCCAAGCTGGGACCAACTCCAAAGGATGGCTTTGTAGTCCTTTCTGAGCTTGGGTCAGCCGCCGAACAGCTTTGCTTCCCTCCCCCCCCAGAGAAGAGTCCTGCGTTTCTGGGGAGCTTGCAGAGCTCAGAGGGAGGGGGAGATTTTTCTGCTTTGTGTGCAGAGCGGAGCTCTTCAAGGGATTCAACTAACGGGGCTATTTGAAAGCCCCTTTCCCGGCCTAGCAGTGAGCTGGACGGACCGGCAGCCTGAACTGGGAGAAGGCCGTATCTAATATTCAGACGTGTTCAAGGTTGTCTCACGTCAGGGAACATCGCGCCTGATGACCTAGAAAAGGGTAGCTGGTAGCCTTCTCTCTTCGGCAGGGGAAAAACCATTTTGGCTGCTGCATGTTAATCAGTTCGGAATCTCGTCCCTCTGAAGCGCAGTCACCAAGGGACGGCACCTGAAGTCCTGCCAGAAACGACAGCTTGTCAACCAGCATGAGGACTTCATAGGATTGGGGAGAAATGCTCAGGATCTCCCCTAGACCAATACTCATTTCCCTTGTTCTGCCATGCTCTGGCCCAGGCTTCCACCCACCCTGACCCCGCCCATGTGGCCTTGCCACCTGGTTTCCAATCAGGCCTCTCTGTCCCCTCATTCAGGTAGCCAGGCTGCTCCTTCTGCTTTAAAAATAAAGTCGCTGTCCTTATTGTTATTATGTTTCTCGGTCCAGTTTGGTGTAGTGGTTAAGGGCAGCAGCCTCTAATCTGGAGAGCTGAGTTTGATACCCCACCCCTCCACCGCTGGGTAACTTTAGGCTAGTCGCAGTCCAGTTTGAGCAGTTCCCACAGAGCTCTCTCAGCCCCACCTACCTCACAGGGTATCTGTTGTGGGAAGAGGAAGGGAAGGTGAATGAAAGCCTCTTTGGGAGTCCTTTGGGGAGAGAAAAACGGGGTGCAAAAAGAAACACTTCTTCTGTAGCTAGTTCCATCAGCACGCATGCTTCTGACACCTGTCCAGGATCACAATTGGAAGGGCCTCGCTCACTCCTCAAGCCTTGGTTTCTACCCTGAGCTTTACAGTCTCCAGGCTGGCCTGATCAGGGATAGTCAAACTGCGGCCCTCCAGATGTCCATGGACTACAATTCCCAGGAGCCCCCTGCCAGCGAATGCTGGCAGGGGGCTCCTGGGAATTGTAGTCCATGGACATCTGGAGGGCCGCAGTTTGACTACCCCTGCATTAGATCTCAGAAGCAGGGTGGGCCCTGATTTGGATGGGAGACCACTGAGGAAGACGAGGGTTGGTACGCCGAGGCAGGCAATGGCAAACCGCCTCTGTCCACTTCTTGCCTGGAAAACCCAGTGGGGTCACCAGAAGTCCTCTGTGACTTGATGGCACAAGGAAGGGCTGTGTAGGTGTCCAGTGCTGGCCTTGCCAGCTGTGTTGGGCAAGGTTCAAAGAGCAGCGTCACCTCTGCTTTCCTCTGAGATGGCGCCTCCCGCTTACACCAGAGCCCCAGATTCCCAGAAGAGGTCAGGTGACTAGGCTACTTTTCTCACTCCTGAGCTGCCCTCCGCAGCCTCCCTACCATCTCCCTGCTGCAGATCCTGTTGGGGGCACCCAATACCAAAAACGCATTGTGCAGAATAGCCATGGCTTCCCACCAGCCCACAGATGCCAAGATGCTCCCTGGGAATGCTGATGCAGAGGGGAGGGGGGATATCAATTGCCTGCAAACCCACGATCCGTGCCTCATTCATTCATTCATTCATTCATTCATTCATTCATTCATTCATTCATTCATTCATTCATTCATTCATTCATTCATTCATTCATTCATTCATTCATTCATTCATCACCTGCACCCCATCTCCCACTCCCAAAGAGTGCTTTGGGCAGCTGCTGATGGATCTCTGCAGTGGTTGAAAACAAGCAGGCATGACTCCACATCCCAGCGTGGGCACCATAGTAACTAAGGCTCCCCAAGTCCCAAGGCTGCCGAATAGCTCCTTCCTATTGTAGCTTCTTTGGCTGTCTCGTTGAAGTACCTGGGTGCAGAAAGCACCTCGGCAAAGACGTTGGATCGCGGAAACGAGAGAGATGCCACTAGAAGGCAGCTGGATGCTGCCCTTTCTGGAGGGCTTGGCAGAAGGACAACGAATGACCTCCAGAAAGTACCTCAGGGCCCACCATCCCTCCCCACCCACCCACCCACCCAATAACTTTCCAACTCCTGCTGCACACAAGACGCCGTTTCCACCAGTTTAAAGGGAACTGAAAAGTGCTGAAAGGAAAACAAGGGAAAGGGAATTCTGGCAGAGGGCAAAAGGAGAGGTTTGGCTAATTAAAAGCCAAGGGGCTGCATGGCCCAATCCAGGCAGCTGTGCTGCTCTCTAGAGGTGCAGAAGCCTTTGAAATTCCTCAACAGCCAATCCTTTCATCCCACCTGATGCTGGCTGAAGGGGGGCTTCAGGCAGCCTGACTTGCATGGCGAGGAAGGAGGGGGGGGGGAGAGCAGAGCCAAACTGGCTTAGCACCCAGGGAGGGTCCTCTTATCAAGACCTTTTAATCAGCCCAGGCACCATCAATGCCAGGGTGGGTTGAAACAGGCCCTGGACTCCACAGTTTGGGGTTGGTAGCTGTGTTGGTCTGAAGTAGCAGAAGGAAGTTTAAAGCCCATTCCGCACACAGAGGATAATGCACTTTCAACATGCTTTGGCAGCTGGATTTTCCTGTGTGGAACAGGAAAATCTACTTCTAAAGTGCATTGAAAGTGCATTATCCTATGTGTGCGGAATAAGGGGCAACTTCAAGACTGTCCAAGTTTTGCCCAAGTTTTGCCCCCTCTTGTGTTTCTCAAACGAGTTGAACCCAATGGTCTGATATCCTTATTAACCTAGCTTGTGGTTCTAGTAAGGCTCTTGAATCTGCTAAAAAGCTCCATAATACTCCATCTTTATTGGATATTTCCAGGATGCTGTTTACTAATTTGCTCTCTCCTTCTATATGGAGTCTGATTTCCATTTCATTGTTGCTGAGGAAGGGGCCCATGCACATGAAAGCTCACACCTTGAATCAAACTTGGCTGGTCTTAAAAGAGCCCCTGGACTCCAATTTTGTCCTAGACTCAAGCATCAGCCTAAAGCATCCAGGATGAGCCCCTTGCCTAGCCACTGCTTGAAGACGGCCAGTGAGGGGGAGCTCCCCACCTCCTTAGGCAGCCCATTCCACTGCAGAACTAGAGTCACAGAATCCTCAAGTGAGAAGGGGCCATACAGGCCATCAAGTCCAACCCCCTGCTCAGTGCAGGATCAGCCTAAAACATCCATGATCAATATCTGTCCATCTGCTACTTGAAGAAAGCCAGTGAGGTTTGAGCTCACCACCTCATTAGGCAGCCCATTCCACTGCAGAAGTCTTCTAGTTGAAATTCCCACCCCCAATATCTAGCCAGTAGCATTCTATGGGTCTTCTCTTCTGCTGCCAACAACAGGAACCACTCCGTGCCCTCCTCCAAGTGACCTTTCAAATACTTACAATAGCCTTCCCTTCCTCTCGCCACAACAGGCACCCTGCGAGGTAGGTGAGGCCGAGAGAGATCTGAGAGAACCACAACTGGCCCAAGGTCACCCAGCTAGTGACCCACCTGGCCCAGGAACTCCCAGAAGAAGAGCTCTGCCAGATCAGATCCATAGCCCGTCCAGTCCAGCATCCCATCTTACACAGTGGCCAGCCAGACTCTCTGGCCCAGTTCCTCCGGCATTCAACAGAACTGTTCTTGGATGGGGCCAAGGGGCCCTCCAAGGTCTCCCTGCCCCCCCTTTTCCTATGAAGGCCACAGACTGGGGTCCTTCTGCCCTCTGTCCCTCCCCCACCCCGGCCAGCAAGTTGCTCCTCTCAGCAAGCCTAGACGCTGCCAATGTGTCATGAAGCCACCTTTCAGCTTTCATTTGGAGCCTCTCTCTTCCCACTGAGCAGCCTCAGCCGTGAACACTTTACTAATTGCAACTTTTAATATGCTGGATGGAAAGTCCGCGAGATCAAAGCCAGCAACAGCCACGACAGGGACGGCCATCGTGGAGAGATGATTCATGGGGGGAGGGGGGGAGAAGAGCCGCAGAGACGTGGCAATCCACGTCCAGGGAGAAAACGGCACAGCCACTTTGGAGCAATCGTCCGCGATTTGATCCTGGCACTGCATCTACAGCCTGTTTTTGCCACCCCTTCAAACCTCCCGAGAGAGGAACAAGATGTCCCAGTAGAGGTCTCCAAGGTGGCCTCTGAGAGGGTCTTCGGTGAAGCCCTAAAGGCAAGCAGCCTGATCCGGAAACTTGGTTCTGTACTGAGGACCTCCCAGAGCTCCCTTCTGTGTTTGAGAAGCTGAGGGGAGAGTCAGACAAGATCTATGCAGGGCACTGAGCACTGAGCACTCTTGACATAGTGCAGGCTTCAGCTCCGCTTCCCAACCCTGTTCTGCACAACCACATCACATCTGGGGGTTCTTGAGAGCCAGCTTGGTGTAGTGGTCAGGAGTGTGGACTTCTAATCTGGCATACCAGGTTCGATTCAGCACTCCCCCACAGGGTGACCTTGGGCTTACCACGGCACTAATAAAACTGTTCTGACCAAGTAGTGATATCAGGGCTCTCTCAGCCTCACCTCCCTCACAGGGTGTCTGTTGTGGGGAGAGGAAAGGGAAGGCGACTGTAAGCCGCTTTGAGACTCCTTCGGGTAGAGAAAAGCGGCATGTAAGAACCAACTCTTCTTCTTCTTGAAACCTGAAGAATGTTTCAGGGGTTTCTCAATAGTAAAAAAACCCGAGAAAGGCCGAAAACATCTGAAGGACCTCCTCTGGACCACCAATGGTGGTCCGTTGAGCTCCTTTGCCTCGCAGTGGCTTTCCAGGGATCCCAGAGGAGACCTTTCCCACAGAACCTTCTACATGCCAAGCCCTGCTCCACCACAGTCGTCCTCCCTTCCCATAAGAAACCACCATCTATGGCAGCAGTCCCCAACAGGGTGCCCGGGGGCCCTACGGCATCTGCCCACACCCTTCCCAGAGCCGGTCAAGTGTCCAGCAGGGAGAAAAGCAGGATATAAAGGCCAAAGTGAAATCAGTCATGGAAGGAACCCAGCGTTGTGCTTCATCCTGGGGTCTGTCTGGCAGTGCGCTGCATCCGACCGACTGCTCCCCCCTCTTGTGAGAAGCCAGCTGCAGTCAGAGATGGGGGGATTTATCAGGGGGCCAGGCCAGTTCCTGGGAAGCTCCTGATATCTTTCCTGGCAATATTTCATCAAACAGACATACCCAGTTTTTCGCAGAAACCGCATCCCAGCGGGGAGCCTAGATTCCTTGGCAGGACTAATTAGGCCCTGGCTGGGACCCCTTGAGGACCCAGATGTGGGGCAAACAGTTTTGTTAGCATGGCTACGTCACTGATTCCTTTGCCCATTGGGTTGCCACCTCCAGGTTGCGAGATCCTTGGAGATTTGGGGAGCTGAGCTTGGGGAAGGTGGGGTTTAGGAACGGGGGGGGGGGGGGTCCTCAGTCGGATATAATCTCACACTCTTGCAGCGCATCCAGGGGATCATCTGTAATTCCAGGACTCCAGGCCACACCTGGAGGTTCACACCTGGAGGTTCACATCAGAAAAGGAAACCAGAATATCTGGAATCTGACGTACACGATCAAAGTCACTATAATTCTATGATGATAAGGTAGAGGTATCCCCTGTGCAAGCACCGGGTCATGTCTGACCCTTGGGGTGACGCCCTCTAGCATTTTCTTGGCAGACTCAATACGGGGTGGTTTGCCAGTGCCTTCCCCAGTCATTACCGTTTACCCCCCAGCAAGCTGGGTACTCATTTTACCAACCTTGGAAGGATGGAAGGCTGAGTCAACCTTGAGCCGGCTGCTGGGATCGAATTCCCAGCCTCATGGTCAGAGCTTTCAGGCAGAATGTCGGCTGCCTTACCACCCTGCGCCAAAAGAGGCTCTAACTATGACACTAGCGTAGATTCCAGATATTCTGGTTTGCTTTTTTTGATGTGGACTTTCTATTGTACACTCCTCTCTTTTTGGCCTTTGCCCACTGGGAGGTTGGCAGTCCTATCCACAAGGAGCTTCCTAAATTCCACACCCACACTCACGCCCACACCCACCCAAGCCCCTTTGTTTTGCTGCAGCGACTGGACTGCTCACAACTCTACCCGCTAAGCACAAGACCCACAGGCGGCTGGAGATCTCAGCCGACCTGCTACGGATTCAATTACAGGAGCACGTTCAGGCCCCGACAGCTCCACTCAGCGTGGTCCCAACCCACAGCAGCGCCTCTGCGCAGCCAGGCGGGGAGGCCCATTACGGGCCCATAATCCAATCACTGAGCCTTGCCAGGCAGTTCTGTGGGGGAGCCGGCTCCACCAGACCCTTTGCCTCCGTCCAGACAGACTGCCTTCACTCTTAATGGAGTCGGGCGCAGAGGGAGAGGCCGTGGCCGGCAGCCCTGGAGAGTGGGCCTCTCCCTCCGCTGGGGAGGGGGAAAGAGGAGTGCCAAAGCTGCCTGGTGGGACCTGGAGATCTCCTGGAATGACAGCTGGTCTCCAGGTGGCTGCTGGAGGTTGGCGACACACGTGCTTGCTAACCTCCGGGTCGCACCTGGAATCTGCTTTTGCAATTGCTTTATGGACAACTCAGATTAGTTCCCCTAAAAAAAAATCGGTGTGCTGAAGGGTGAATTCTATGGTATTAGATCTTGCTCCCCTCCCCCTACTCTGCCCTTCCCAGGTTTCGCCCCCACCAGCCCCAATTCTCCAAGTATTTCCCATCTCAGAGCTGGCAACCCTTCAGAGAGATCTATTCCCCACTGCGGTCTCTCCCCTCCCCAGCTCTCAGGCTTAATTCCAAAACCCCCAGGAATTTCCCCACCTGAAGTTATCAAGGGGCTCAAGGGGGGTAACCAGCCCACACCAAAACTGGTCCCTGGTGTGAAGCCAGGCAGCCAACTGCTGTCCCCAGCCCCCCTGTCCTCGTTCCCATGGGAATTCTTAAACCTGTAGGGCTGATTCCACCTGCTCCCTGCCATTGGAAATCTAGCCTAGCAAGAAGATAAGTTCTACCGGGGTCAAGTAGGCCTCAAGCCTGCGCAGGGAAAGCGCTGCTGGTGGAGAGATTTGGCAGCCCACCGTCTGCGCTGCAACTGCCCTCGGGACGGACAGGCCGGGCACCATGCCCACCAACGATGCATTGATTGCAAAGAGAAGCTGCAGCAGCTGCAGCGGAGGGATCACTCCCTCGGCTTCCTGGCTCAGGCACTCAGGATTCTTGGCCACTTTTATGTCTGTGAAACGGCAGGGCCTTAGTGGGGGTAATTTCCTCCACTCCCGAGGCAGCCAATTTCTCCAAGAGAGCTGATCGATGCAGACTGGAGACCATCCCTTGCAATCCAGAGAAATCACCAGGCCACACCTGGAGGTTGGCAGCTTCTGGGGGTCGGTGGCTGCCCCACCCCCCACCTATGTTAGTGTCGATCCTTGTGGAAGCCCCAGGGACTTCTGCTGAGCCTTCCCACTGCAGGGGGCTCCCGCCTAGACTAAAGGATCTGACGAAGCCGTGCCTACGAAAATCATTCCCCGGCCGTCAGAAGGCGGAAGGGTCAACAACAGGACTGATCCAACCCCTCCAAGGACAGAGAAGGGGCCTCAGTTCAGTGGAAGAAGCTCCACATTTGCATGTCACAGGCCCAGGGTTCGAATCTTGCAACCTCTAGCTAGATACAGGGGTGGCCCCACTGTGGCTCTCCAGAGGACCATGGTGCTGGCAGGGGCTCATGGGGATAGTACTCCATGGACCTCTGGAGAGCCACAGTGCGGCCACCCCTGAGCTAGAAGGAGCAGGTTGCAGGCGATGAAAATGTTTTCTATCTAAGCCCCTGGAGAGCCGCTGCCCATCTGAGCAGACAGTCCAGACTAGAGGTCCCCTTCAGCTCCCTTTCATGCACGTTGGAAGTAGATTTTCTGAAAATCCCGATGCAAAAGCCCATGGAATGTGCATCCAGCCACGTGTGCAGATTAAGCCCTGGATGGTTGGTCATAAGGCAGCTCCCTGTGTTCCGTGTGCAGGGGACCTCTACGCCTTTCTTCTTCCCTTATCTGTTCAGCCAGGGAACTCCTTGCGCGCCCCCTCCCCTCCCCTCCCCCCCAATCGCTGGGCCCCCCTGCCTCCCACCTCCACGCGACGGTCTGTTCAATCGCCAGCCAATTTGGGGGCGCCGTTTCTCCCTCCAGCCGCCGCCCCCCGCCCGGGATCCAGCAAGCCATTAAGAGGCGACGGCAATCTCGCCAGCCCACCTCTCCGGCCGGGAAAAAGCCGAGCGGCGGCGGCTCAATTAGGCGGCCCAAGAGGCTTCTCCTCCCCGCCGCGCCCGGCCTCCGCCAGGCAATTTCCCCGTCCCCGGCCGAGCAGCGCGGAGGGAGAGAGAGGGAGGCAGGGAGGGCGGCACTGCGGGCCCAGGCCCGACCCCGCCCGGTCCCCCGACGGCGCGCTGCGCCACTGCCGCTCCCTTTTCTCGCCCCATGAATTAGCAGCCAACACAAAAGCAACCGGAGCTGTTTGTGCCGAAAGAAGAAAGAGGTGAGAGCGAGGGGCGTCTGCCTTCCTTCCACGCCCGCCCCAAACTCTGCTCGCAGCCTCGTCGGCCCGAGAGCTTCCTGCAGAGCGCGGCGTTAACCCGCGGAACTCCCTGCAGGGGGGAATCGGAGAGCGGCCAGGAGAACTGGAAGGGGAGAGACCAGGCAGGGTGGACTCCAGCCAGGAAGAAATGCTTGGCGGAGGGGGGAGGTTTGCTAGCGACCAGCCTGATCCTGACCTGGATTTGAATGCTTAGAAATCCGGGAAGATCTGGGACAGGGAGCGGGTGGGAAGTGTCCCTAAGTCACAGCTGACTTAGGGCAGCCTCCTAGAGCAGAGGTAGTCAACCTGTGGTCCTCCAGATGTCCATGGACTACAATTCCCATGAGCCCCTGCCAGCAAACGCTGGCAGGGGCTCATGGGAATTGTAGTCCTTGGACATCTGGAGGACCACAGGTTGACTACCCCTGTCCTAGCGGGGTTTCAAGGCAGGAGAGGTGGTTTGGCGCTGCTTAACTTCCCAGCTCTGACACGGTTGGGCTTCTGACCTAGCCTGTTGGAGGAAGGAGCTGCAGGTGTGCGGACTTGGGACAGGGATAAATGCTGGCTCTACAGCACTTTGAAGGCCCTTGGCAACGGTTGCCACGGGAACCTTCCGTGCTGCTTGGTCCCCCAGGGGAGTTTGTGTTCCTCCGAGGGTTCGGCCTGCAAAGCAGATGCCAAGGGGCCCTGGGCCGGGTGAAGGAGCTCGGCCTCCTATGCACAAAGCCACTGCTCCAAGCCCAGGCCCCAGCAGCTATCAGATAAGGCCAGCTGCTGTCCTCCTGGCAGGCCAAGAAGTCTGAGGATCCAGAGGTAACTTGCTGCTGTGGCCGCCCTTGGCCCTCCAGCAGGTGAGGTGCCAAAGGATAGGCGATGCTCAGGGCAGAAAAGCTTTTCTCCAGCCTGGAATGTGTAGTCTTCATCCCTGATTCTGGCTCACAGCACCATGGGAAGGAGTAGAAGAAGAAGGGTTGGTTTTTATGCCCTGCTTTTCACTGCCTCTGTGCATGGAGGTTCCATTGGGCTGTGTGGCAGGTCCCTGAACCAATTTCAACAATGTTCTGAAGCAGGGGTAGTCAAACTGCGGCCCTCCAGATGTCCATGGACTACAATTCCCAGGAGCCCCTGCCAGCATTCGCTGGCAGGGGCTCCTGGGAATTGTAGTCCATGGACATCTGGAGGGCCGCAGTTTGACTACCCCTGTTCTGAAGTCTCTTCCCTTCCCTGGTGTAGCCTCCTCCCTGCCCAGTTTCCTCCCGCTGCCAGCATACAACTGGATGCTGCACTGTGTGTGTGTGTGTGTGTGGGGGGGGCAACATCCAAGTTAAGAGAGGCAGTTCTTGTTTGATCAGAAGAAACCAAAGCAGGGGGTCTACAACACAGTATGGGGTGGTATCCTGCTTGGCTCCCACATTTGGGGCTAGGTGGGCAGGAAGCTAACAGCCCTAGTGGGCTTCCCCCTCTCATGAATGTGCCACCTCCCCTGTGAAGGCCGTCTGTGCCAGTAGCCACCCTCCCCTGCCTCCAATCTCAGGGCAGCAAATTCACTAAGTCTTGCCTGGTGGGTGACCCATCAATTCCAGCCTTCTGCAAGCTGGGTAGCAAATTCTCTCGACCTCCTTTTTTCCCCGTATCTGCCGTGCTTTTCTAAAGTAGGCCAGAGCATAGTTGCAGCCGAGGCCTGGTTTTCCGAGGGGACACCGGAGTCAGGCAGAGAATCCAGTCCCCCTCCCCTCCCTGCACCTGAGTTTGCCTCTGTGCGGAAAAGCAGCCACTGCCTAGCCCCTCTATCTGCAGAGAGATGCTGGCAAAGGGTGGTGGTGTGTGTGTGTGTATGTGGGGGGGGGGGATTGGCCTGGAGACATCTCAGCAGCAGAGCCACGGACCAGGGTCACGAGTTGGGAATGTGCAGGATCCCATGGGCTCTGAGGCCTAGGTCAGGCCCCCATCCTGCAACCTGGGAAGAATGACATTCTCTTACCACTGGTCGATCTGTAAGGAGGGCAAGGGAATGGCCCATCCGCTTTGCTCCCTGCCCAGCAGCAAATGGAGCACAGATGCAAATAAATTATGTAAACCAAATCTGCTCGGAGAACAGCGCAAGAGAAGGTGCTGCTTGTGAACTGGGGGGGGCGGGGAGGGAGGGACGGACAGACCTGGCTGTTCAGATGCTATTTTGGACATGTTAGTAACTTGCTTAGAACCTCAGAACCTCAGGAAGGGTAGAAATGTTTTATGGATTCGGGCCAGAGCTCCCCAACTCTTTTGAGCAGGGGTAGTCAAACTGCGGCCCTCCAGATGTCCATGGACTACAATTCCCATGAGCCCCTGCCAGCTGGCAGGGGCTCATGGGAATGGTAGTCCATGGACATCTGGAGAGCCGCAATTTGACAACGCCTGCTTTTGAGCCTGCAGGCACCTTTGGAATGTGTACAAAAGATGATGGGCAGAAGGGCTACAATGGCAGCTGCAGCAGACAGAACCGACCACAGAATGTCAGGGATCAAGATGATGCACAAGTCCAATGGTAATGCTTCAACATTTCAGGCAGAATCTCTGTTTAGCAGGATACCTTTTAATCTGCACAGCTAATTAGAAGCCCTGTTTGGGGGGGTGGGAGAGGGGCACCTGGTCCTGTTCACTTCCTAAAAGCTCTTGGTGGCTGCCAGGAAAGGAGTTGGCAAAGCCTCTGCTTTAGATATTTATACCCTGCTTCTCTCCCCCAACTGGGACTCAAAGCAGTTTACAAGTTCATTGTCCACCCCTCTTTTTTATCCTTCTGTAACTGAGAAGGAACTGGCCCAAGGTCATTCAACGTGCTTCCATGGCAGATTGGCGGATTCAAACTTGAGCCTTCTAGCGCTGAAGGCTGGGTTACTACCCACTAACCCAGCCCTTCTCAACCTTTTGACCACTGAGGAGCCCCTGAAATAATTTTTCAGACCTCAAGGAGTCCTGGATGTTATGTCAGCTGGCCACGCCCCCAGCTGGCCACGCCCCCTTCCTTTTGCTCCCTCCCCGTGCCTTTACTTCTACTGTGGTGGTTCTGTGGTGGTTCTGCCTCATGTAGACTGGAAAGAAGAGGTGAGAAGATACTGGACCCCCCCCCTAACATACCATGTCATTTCAGAGTAGATCCCCTTCAGAACTCCTGCGGACCCCCAGAGCCCACAGACCCCTTATTGGGAATCTCTGCTCTAAGCACTAAGCCACACTGGTTCTCCGTAACCCTTTTGTAAATTGCTTAGACTGAACAAATTTCTACACTGTGCCAGATCATACTTTTCCTTGGCCTTGGGTGTTGCCTGAGGATCGTCCCTTTATGTCCTAATAGAGGCCGGATCCTTACATGACATGCCTTGATCCTGGGCACAATCAAGCCCTCTTCAACCTCCGAGCCAGGATGAGGCCTCCCTCCCTCCCTTCTTTCCTTGCAGCAGCTAGCAACATTTTAAAACAATATTATTATTACTAGGGACCAAGCATTCAGGAATACAACGGGTGCTAGACTGGGGTGTGTGTGTAGAAGAACTCTGTGGATAGCCCCTCCCTCCCTCCAGGACCTGGAAAGGCGGCAGGCTGGAGGCCTGGAAGGGAATTCACCGTCTGCAACCTCTGAGTCTTGGAGGGAAGTGGAAGGAGGAACCAGTGGTTAGGGGTGGGGGACAGAAGGCGATTGGCTGGCCGCTGGACAGACAGGCAAGTCGGTTGGAGGAGGAGGCACTCAGGGGCGGGACAGCCGCCCTGAGTGGGTGTTAAGCGCTGAGTGGCACTTAAGCCATGAGACCAGCTCCTCCTCCAAGCCCTTGCCAGAAATATTAAGTGGAACAGATTATTTATTATTTATTAATTGGATTTTTTGGCGGCCACTCCCGGCGAACCGGCTCATGGCAGGTTACAAAAACAGGTTCCAATACAAACCCCCCTCCCCGCCCCGATAAAAGCCCTATTAAAAAATACAATAAAATATGCCCACCTGGTGGTAAAAATAACCCCCTCCTACGGCAGTATGCCCACCTAGAGGGGAACGGGGATCCAATAAGCGCTTGCCACCAGCACAAAAACTGGAGGCTGTTCCAGTGGCCCAGAATTACAGCTGGGCCACCGGCATTCAGGATCTCTTGTTTGACCTTGAATTGCAAAAAGCATATCCTTGGAATTCCGGCGGCACGCATAAAGATACAGCGATGAGGCAGACACAGCACGAAGGGGCGTCCCAGGGGCATCAGAGGTTGTTCAGGGGCGCCTAGGGGTATCTTTCATGCCTTATTCAAGCTGGGACTGCAGCTCAGCGTCGAATGAAAAACCAGGGAAACGGCTACGCTTCAGTAGCCGTAGGGCCGAGAGGGCCTCCGGAGAGGCCCCTTGCCCCACCTGGCCTGCTGCCTACTGATGCCTCCTTTCAGCCCAGCCGCTGCACGGAGGACACCCCCCCCCCTCGTTCCGCTGCACGCCTGGCTTCTTCCCCCCTCCCCACCGCCAACCCCCACGTGCTCAAGACACTTGGCCCCCTCCCGCCTGCTGCTCCTCAAAGGGCAGATTAATCGCCTTGTGCTGGTTCTGTCACATGCACGGGAGGTATATTCTTCTTGGAATTTACAAGTAGTTCCATCTGAGAAATAAACAACCAGAGATAAAAATTACATTGTCACAGTGCAGGTGTGATAGATGTACAAGGCAAACTTCTCCGGTCGCCGAGGAGGCAGGAAGCTGAGATCAGCCGTCGAGCGAGCCCTGCCAGTCCCCGTGGGCACGGATGCCAACGAGATGCCGCTGGAGGAGGGGGGAGCTGTGCAGAGGCATGCGCCACTTATCCCAAGACTTATCCCAAGACGCTGGAACAGAAGTCCGGGTTTTTTTGGGGGGTGGTAGAGGAATGGTGAGCAGCAGGGGCAGACTGTTTACGCACTGGGAACTTCACTGCCCCAGGAAGAGGTGGGGCAACCGGCCACGACTAAAACTCCAGCCTGTAGCCCGGCATGAAATCGTCTCCAGTGCCAGGGGAGGCCATCCTCTTTGCTGGCCCTCCAAAATAACTGGCCATGGTCACTGCGTGAGACATGATGCGGGACCAGATGGACCATGGATCTGATGATCCCGCAGGCCTCTTCGGATGCTGTGCTCTACAGGAAGTTCTCTCAAAGAAGCAAACGGGAACAGCAGTTCTGGTGGTGTCGCCATAGGCCTTCACAAGGGCTCTCCACTGCTTGGTTTTCTGACGCCCACCAAGCATAAGACAGCCCTGAGCTTAGGCCCAGCAGCACCTCCAATGGCTAATAATGCTAGCAATAAATAATGCTAATAATAAAGGTTTGGTTCCACCTGCAATGACGCAGGATACTGCAGAAGCCTGGGCTGTAGATCAAAAAGTCCCGAAGGGAAACCTTACCTTGCTGGGAAACCTTTGGACAACTACTAGGTCCCCTTCCTTGGACAGTGGGGCAGACTGGGACTGAGGGTTGCCAGCTCCAGGCTGGGAAATTCCTGGAGGTTTAGGGCTGGGGAAAGGACAGGACCTCAGTGGGGAATCCTGCCAGAGTCCCCCCTCCAAAGCAGCCGTTTCCTGCAAGGGAACCGCTCTCTGCTCCTTGGGGATACCCAGGCACCCCCTGGAGGCTGGCAACCCAATCAGGACCCATCATGCCTACTGAAGATGCTGCAAGGATAGCCAAAAGGAAGCCTGCGAAACAATTTTAGACAGACCAGAGCTCTTCCTAAATATTTTCACAGTCTGGCCACCCCGGCAAAATTTCTGCCTGTGCATGCACCGGCGTGAGATCTAATTGAGCGCAAAGATGTCATCATGGCCGGGGGAGAGGCGGCAGGCACGGCACAGGCCTGGTGCAATTCAGGAGTGGACCGCACTCCTCCACACCCCATCAGGCCAAAGATGTCCAACTCATCCCTCTTCCCGGCAATGGGGATTGTGGGTCTGGAAGCAGCCTGAGACCACCCCCCCTGGAAGTCTGTCGGAATCCTCCTGCAGCCTAAATCACAGGGAAAGAGGGTGGGGGGGGGCTTTCTTCTCCTTCCCACTTTGGGCAGGTCTGTTTTGTTCTTCCACCGACAGGCCCCCGCTTGCCCTGCCTCCCCTAAAGGCCCTCCTTCCAAAGTGTCCATTAATAGAGGCGGAAGCTCCCCCACCCCTCCCCACCTCTCCGGCAGGCACAGCCTTATCGGGGCCCCCCATTTCACAAGCACTTAAATTCCAGAGGAAAAGGAAAACGTGAAATCAGATCGAAAATGCAGGTCTGTTTACTGTTTTCTCCAATGAAATGTCTCTGGGTAAACAGCAGACGCCTTTGATGAAATCCCAGCAGGCTTAAACAATAAAGCTGGTTACAAACTCAATCTGGCGAAGATATCAGATCTGAAATTGTTTCAAAAAAACATGTCAACAGTTTTTCTTTCCCCCCTCTCCCAATGCAGCTGCGGAAAAACTTCCGCCGCAAGCCTGCAGCTGCGGCGCGCATCCTTCGGCGACCTGCACTGTCAGGAGTGCCCCTTCCCTGGCGCTGTCCCAAGAGAGGGGCCTGAATTTCTGCCCAGGCAACCAGGTGAAGAGCTCTTCTGCCAACACACCAGAACATGCCTCGGATGGACCCATCCAGCCCCGTCAGCAAGACTCAGAAAAGGCTGCAGCACCCCTTCCTGCTTCTCCTGGCCTGTCCACCTTTGCAATCTCCTCCGCTGCTTTGCCCAAAGCAGGGGTAGTCAAACTGCGGCCCTCCAGATGTCCATGGACTACAATTCCCAGGAGCCCCCTGCCAGCGAATGCTGGCAGGGGGCTCCTGGGAATTGTAGTCCATGGACATCTGGAGGGCCGCAGTTTGACTACCCCTGGCCCAAAGCATAATGAACCTGTGGAGTTCACTGATGCAGGAAGTGGTGCTGACTACAACCTGACAGCTTCAGGAGGGGGGCTGGAGAAACATCTGGAGCAGAGCTCCATCAGTGGCCGATAGCCACAAGGGACAGATGGAACGCTCTGTCTGAGGCAGAGATGCTCCGTATTTTTGGTGCTTGGAGGGCAACAGTGGATGGGGGGGGGGCTGCTGGAGTCCTGGCCTTGCTGGTGGACCTCCTGATGGCGTCGGACTGGAATGTCGGACTGGATGGGCCACTGGCCGGATCCAACAGGTCTTCTCTTACGTTCTTAAGACCAAAATCTTTGCATCACAGGAATCGGCAGCACCCCTGGTGTGATGGAAGACTAAATGTCCCATGGCTTGAATGGGCCAGGCTACTCGCTCTCTTCAGATCTTGGAAGCTGAGCAGGGTCTGTCCAGGTGAGTATTTGGATGGGAGACCCCCAAGGAAGCCCAGGGATGCGGCACAGCGCCAAGCAATGGCAGACCACCTCTGGACGGCTCTTGCCTTGAAAATCCTACCGTCGCCCGGAGTCAGCAGTGACCCGATGGGGCTTTCTCCTACCGCCAGGGACCCAGTCAGTGAAGCCAAAGCAAATGCATGGCCTGGCTGAGGAGCCAAGAGCAAGCAAGGAGAGAGGCTGAAATGATGGCAGAACCCCTCATGCCCTTGCTATGGACAGCCAAACAGGGAAGGGCCCTGGAGTGTGGAAGATCCAGCCTGGTCAGAGTTTTCCCCCAAATCTATGATAGAGGGGTCTTCTCCTTCCCCCAGCGTCCCATGACCCCAGCTTGGTAAGGAGCAGCAGCCCCTAATCTGGAGAACTGGGTTTGATTCCTGCCTCCTCCTCCACAGGCAGCCAGCTGGGTGACCTTGGGCCAGTCCCCATTCTCTCAGTGCCACCTACCTCATGGGGTGTCTGTTGTAGGTGAGGCGGAGAGAGCTCTGCAAGAACTGTGACTGTTCCAAGGTCACCCAGCTGGCCGCATTTGGAGGAGGAGCAGGGAATCAAACCTGGTTCTCTGTATGAGACGCCACACTGATCCACAAGCCACAGAGATCAGTTCCCCCGGAGAAAGCAGCTACTTCGGCAAGTACGGCACCATACCCTGCTGCGGTCTCTCCTGTCCCCAGACCCTGTCCAACCCCCCCACACACACACACACCAAATCTCCAGGAATTTCCCAAATGCCAGAATTGGGAAGCCTACCCCCTGTGGAGAAGAGAGAAGCCTGGAAGGTGGGAGGGGGTGGCATTTGAAAGGCACAAGAAGCAGGCAGTAAAGGAGGCATCTGTAGGCCTGGATGCTCCTGCTTGTGGGTGCTGGGGACCCCCAGCCTAAGTTGGGGCTGACCCCTCCAAGGAGGGCCAGTGCCACCCTTCTCCTTGTTGCAATGAAAATATTCTGAGTGTCTGGCGGAGGAGCCAAGGAGGGGGGGAGCACGTTCCCTGGATGCTATGAAATATTCACCTTGTTTTGTTTTGCTGCTTCTCTGCTCTATTGATCAGAGCGGAACAGCGGCTGGCCAGAAGGGGTGGTGGCCCCCTTTGGCCTGCCTGAGCAGCAGAGAAAGGCATGGGTGACCCCTGCCCTGGACAGAGCATCTGCTTTGGGGGGGGGGTGACAAGGGCTCCCCTGAGCCCTTTCCCTCCAGCCCCTCCCACCCTCCAGCCCCTAGGCTGCTTTTCTCCAGGTGCTGGTGTTTATTCTGGGCTTGAAGGCTTCGTCTCCCTCCTTCTTGTGTTATGCTTCTGTAATATTTGATTTCAGGAGGGGTGGGTGGGAAATCAGACACCCTCAGCAGGAAAAGGTCAAATTGCCCAAATGGCACAGATTCAGCATCCCATAATTACCTCCTGTCTGTCACAAAGAGATAGGAGCTCACAATTATCCTCACAATCAGAGCACTAAACCCTCCGAATGAAGGACTCTTTTTTTTCCTGCCTGTTTTTTTCTGCACGCATCGGATAATGCATTTTCAGGGTGCTTTTGCAGCTGGGTTTTTCCTGTACGGAACAGGGAAAACTACTTCTGAGATGCATTGGAAGTGCATTAGCAGAATGGGAACACTATGCAGGCCCAGAGCTGCATTCCTGGAAGCCTTCTCTGTCTTCCCTGAGCCAGGCTGAGAGCGCTGGTGCTCTGCGCATGGTCAGGAACACCATGTCCAGTGTCCCAGGACCAAATCCTGGCAAAGAAATCAGACTTTAGGCCTCAACCTCTCATCAATAACTATCCTGAGCCTAACAAAACAACATCAGAGTCCAGTGGCACCTTTAAGACCAACAAAGATTTATTCAAGGCGTGAGCTTTCGAGTGCAAGACTGACAAAGTCTTACGAAGAGTGCTTGCACTCGAAAGCTCACGCCTTGAATAAATCTTTGTTGGTCTTAAAGGTGCCACTGGACTCTGATTTCGTTTTGTTGCGCTGCTTCAGACCGGCTACCCACTTGAATCTATCCTGAGCCTAGTCCAGATTAAAGGCCTGGGGGTGTGAAGCCCAGTCCGGGGGAGTGTGGCAGCTGTTCCGGGCGAGTTAATCCAGAACAAAAGAGTGCCAGGTTTGCGTCAGAGGCTGTGTGCCAGAAGGTTGGTGCCAGAAGGCTAGGGGTGGCGTGGAAGGCTCCGTGTATGCGACTGACGGGGGAGCTCGACTGGGAAAAGGAGCCGTGGCCAAAAATAGCCATCCCCCCCTCTCTGACACGCACACACGCCTGCACGCACACTCCATTTGATACCCAAGCGGAACCACCTCTGCTGTCCCCAAGGAGACAGCGAGCTTGCCCTTTCCCTCCAGCCCCAGTGGAGATCAGCCAGCCAGCGCTCTGTTCTCCTTTCAGGTCGGCAGGCTGCAGCCGGCGTGCGCCCTGGCGTCTGCACACTGCACAGGGCCTCCCCACGGCAGCGCAGCGTCAAAGAACTCGCCTCTGCCTGGGAGGGTCCGCCCAGTGGCAGGTAAAGAAGCAGCCAGGCCCCCCCTGGGCAACGTGGTCAGGCAGAGGAGAGAGGCTGTTCTCCTGCCAAAATCCCTCGCTGTAAAGAAGACAGGAAGAGCGGCAGCCGGGCAGCGCCAGATCTGTGGCCGTAAGGAGAATTTGCAGCCGAGGAGCCTGTGCATCGGACCGATGGCCCATCTCATCCAGCGGCTCGCTTCCCAGATTCTTCTGAAAGTCCACCAGTGGTTGCAGGGGGACCAAAGATCCTGCTGTGGCTCAGAGCCAACAGTCAAGCCCATCTCCATCCATACCTCTGCCCTAGCTAATGGCTGGATTGACGCCCTTTGGCGATTTGTTCCGTGAGGGGTGAATAGTTTAGTTTCACTCCTGAATTTGTCTTTCCTGAATCTATCCTGAATCTATCGGCGACTGGCTTCATTGGGTGAACGCTGGGCCCCGATACAGGAAGCAAAACCTTCCTCTGATATGTTTAAACGTATCACTCTCTGTCATATCCTCCCAACCACCCAGGGGGGGACACTGAAGTCACGGCTGACTTCTGGCAATTCTGTAGGGCAGCCTTTTCTGACTTTTTGACCGCGGAGGAAGCCCAGAAATATTGTTCAGGCTTTGAGGGACCTCAGAAGCAGTGGCGTGCCCCTTGAGAGAAGCAGATGCAGAAGCAAGATGCAGGAGCCAGTTTATCCAGAGATCATTTACTGTTTTGCCATTGTGGAGAAAGAGACGGGGTCTGCAGAACAACAGAGGAAGTGGGCTCCAGTGACGTCGAGTGACGTCGAGTGACATCAGCGAGGTCCCTGGCTGGAGATCCTTCCTGTAGGGCTCTCAAAACAAGCGACGATCAGAGGTGTTTTGCTCTGGCCTCTGCATTGTAACCCGGGACTTCCATCTAAAAGCCAACTGAGGCCAACCTGGCTTCGCTTCTGAGATCGAATCCTGGACCATCCAAGCCAGGGCTTCAACCACCTTACTGAAAACCCCCAAGCGATTCAGTCTTTCTTTTTAGGGACCATTCTCCAACCTCTTACAGCAGTGGCTCTCAACCTCCCTAATGCCGCGACCCTTTAATACAGTTCCTCATGTTGCGAGGACCCCCAAACGTAAAATTATGCAAGTGTTTTGCACAGAAATTAAACCAAAACTGACCAGTGGCATGAAGATCCATTGTTCATGATTGGATATAAATTGTTTTTTTTCCCCCAGGGTTCAACCACCTTGTTGAAAATCCCCAAGCAATTCAGACTTTCTTTTTTCTAATGTTTGCTGTGTGAATCCCAGAGGCCTGGATGTCCTAGAGCAGGGGTAGTCAAACTGCGGCCCTCCAGATGTCCATGGACTTCAATTCCCGGGAATTCGCTGGCAGGGGTTCCTGGGAATTGTAGTCCATGGACATCTGGAGGGCCGCAGTTTGACTACCCCTGTCCTAGAGGCTTAAGGATGTTACACCTGACAAGGGGACTGAGATTTCTAGGGATTTCCCCCTCCCACCGCAGCCCATGGTTCCCCCCCCCACCCCAAGTTTGCTCCAGGGCTTCAGGAAATGCCCAGGAACTGCACAGGGGGGAAGCACTTGCCTGTAACAAGATGAGAAATCAACAGGAAAGGTTTCTTCCTGCTATGAAAAGTTTGGCTTCCTTATGTCTTCAGCATGCCTAGTTGTATAAAAAGGTAAAGGTATCCCCTGTGCAAGCACCGGGTCATGTCTGACCCTTGGGGTGACGCCCTCCAGCGTTTTCATGGCAGACTCAATACGGTGTGGTTTGCCAGTGCCTTCCCCAGTCATTACCATTTACCCCCCAGCAAGCTGGGTACTCATTTTACCGACCTCGGAAGGATGGAAGGCTGAGCCGGCTGCTGGGATCGAACTCCCAGCTTCATGGACAGACAGCTTCAGACAGCATTTCTGCCGCTTACCACTCTGCGCCACAAGAGGCCAGTTTTTCATTTGTGGACAATGCCCAGCACTTCCTCTTCCCTTGTTTCCCATGGCTTCCAATCCCCAACACACTCACGCCCTTTCTAACAGCCCTTGGGCTCCCCCTGGAAGTTCCTAGCAGCAGGCCGACTTGCTACAGAACTGACCACGCCACATAGGGATGCCAGTCCCCACATGGGACCTGGGGATCCCCTGGAATTACAGCTCCTCTCCAGACTAAAGAGATTCCTTCCCCTGGAGAAAAGGGCTGCTTGTGTCCTGAGGGTGGGAGAACTGCAGGGAGGGGGACTGAAAGACCCCCATGAGGAGGCACCTTCCACAAAGCAGGTCACGGCAGCGGAGAAGAAGCCCTTGGGAGCAGAACCCAAAAGGTAGAAGTCCCTCCCATGTTTGCCACCCCCAACGCCTTTGCCTAGCCAGTGACGGGTGAACAGGAGCCAGGGTGTGTGGAAGGACTTCTTGTATCGACCCAGGAAATGGCACTTTCAAAAAGGATTTTAAAAAATGGACTTCCCTAACCAGGCAGTGGTTGATAGCATGAAAAGGGCTGAGGACAAGTCCCCAAAGAGGTAGGGTTGCCAACCTCCCGGTGGGGCCTGGAGATCTCCCAAAGTACACAACTCAGTTCCCCCGAATAAGACAGCAGCTTCCGCAGTTAGACTCTATGGCAACATATCTCTCCCCTCTCCGAATCCCTCCTGGAATCTCTGATTCTTTTCCAGCCTGGGCACTCTGAGATGCTCAGAGGAACTTTCCAAGGCACCAGCTCTGGGCTGCAGCTTTGGGTGGGGGGATGAGGCCTGTGTCCCTCCCCTCCCCCTCCCCAAGCTGGTTCAGAGGAAGGATCCCCCCCCCCCCCCGCCGCCTACTCTTTGTTCTTCCACCTGCCTCCCCTCCCCCCACTAAGTGCCCCGTAAAAAGAGGGACTGCTCCTTTCCCCTATAATCTCCAGCGCCCCCCACCCCCGCTGCCTGGTCTTGACATGCCCCCTCCCCTTTCCCCACTTCAGAGGGTGGCTCTTTGCAGGAGGGAGCAGGCGAAAGTCTCAGGCAGAGACCTACTTTCCAGCTTTAATCCTTTTTTGCTTAAAGGATTTTTCCCCCTTTCGCTCAAGGAAGAGGCAGCGTGATCAGAGGAGAGACGTGGGGAGCTGACAGGCTGCAGAGGTTGGGAAAGGGAGAAAAGAATACATATTTATTACTCGGCAGCCCTTGCAAAACAAAAGAGAGGCCACTCCGGCCCTGGCAGGCGGCTCCCACTGCTCGTGGCTCTGCGGCCCAGCTCCCGGGCAGCTCCTCCTTTCCCCGGTCTCTTCCCTGCCCTTCCTGCCACTTTCTTTTGTGTGTGTGTTTGTGTGTACAATCTGCCACACATCATGGACCAGGGGTAGTCAAACTGCGGCCCTCCAGATGTCCATGGACTACAATTCCCATGAGCCCCTGGCAGGGGCTCATGGGAATTGTAGTCCATGGACATCTGGAGGACCACAGTTCGACTACCCCTGCCATGGACAGTCAAGGCTGAGCCCCCCCCATTGCCACCCCTCCCCAGTTTGCCCACATTATGCCCCCTGCTTCTGATAGTCCAGCTCACCTCCCACCTACCCCCGGAGCAGATGCCAGCACCCCCCTGCTCTCTTGGGCTGCCTAAACTCGTTCCATGAGCCTGCCTTAGCATGCCATTCAGACCCTGTGTGACACTGCCCATCCAGTCCACAGGCCAAGAGGCTACGGAAAGGACAGAGGTGGGGCATCTGACCTTCATTTCTAGCTGACGTGGAACTCCTAGTCTAAGGAGGTGAGGAGGAGCAGCTGGTGAGCCATCTAGAACCCTACCTGGAAATACCTGGAGATTTCATGGGGGTGGGGGCTGAGGAGGGTGGGGTTTGAGGAGGGGAGGGTCTTCGGTGGGGTCTAATGCCGTAGAGTCTACCTTCCACGGGCCATGTTCTTTAGGTGATCAGTTCTCCAGTCGCCCCTTGGAGGCTGGCAACCTGACTAGCCCATGGGGAGAGAGGGGAATCCCTCCTGCCCATTGCAGGAGATGGAATGCAGCCTGTGACCCACAGATTATGACCCCAAAGGTAGGGGGCAGAGGTCAGTGGGTTCACGGAGATTTCAAGAGCTGATGCTATGTAAAAAAAATTGGTCCCTGCTCCTGGCTCGGGGGGGGGGGGGAGTGAAGAAGACTGAACACAATCAGCCCCCCAAAAGAAGAAGAGCTGATTTTGTATACCCAACTTTTCACACACACACCCCGAAGGAGTCCCAAAGCAACTTACAAGCCCTTTCTCTTTGTCTCCCCACAACAGACCTCTGGTGAAGTAGGTGGGGCTGAGAGAGCCCTGAGAGAACTGCTCTGCACAACAGCTCAGAGAGAACTGGGACTGGTCCACAGTCACCCAGCTGGCTGCAGGTGGAGGAGGAGCGGGGAATCGAACCCAGCCCTCCAGATTAGAGTCTGCTGCTCTTTCACCACCACACCGCCCAGGCTAGCAAGCTCCCTTGTCTTGTGCAGACGTAACCCCCTTCATGCGTGTGCAGATCACAATAGACAATTGCCTCTTTGGTCACAACCCGCAGGGCACAGGGATGCCTCTCTGGGACTGCATCTGTGGTCTCAAGGCTAATTCTGTACGTTCCTCCCCCCCCCCCCCCAAATACACATCCTTCCTGTTTTAGGCCTTCTTGCAGGGGACTGGGGCAAGGGGGGGGGGTTCCCTCTTCTGCCCCCTTGGTTTTGCTCCTGGCAGCACACCGGATCAGCATCAAACCCACCCCAGAGCAAAGCCCCGTGCAGAAGAGAGTCTCATTAACAGCCATCAAAGTCTGCTCAGCAACATGAGCAGGCAGGCGAGCACAGGGGAGCCCGGGTAGGTTTGGGGAGGGGAAGTGCCATCGCCATGCCTCAGAGGCGGGCACCAATGAGAGGCTCCCTTTATCTCTGCCATGTGTGCCCTGCCCTCCCTTCTGCAAAAGCAAAGCCAGAGGTGGGGCGGGGGAGTCTGTCTCCCCCGCAGGCCAAACACAAGGAAATCCGGACCTTCCTGGGGGGCGAGGGGAAGGAGGCTCTCACGGCAGCCCCGGTTCCCTGGGGGCAAGTGGCTTCCTCTAGCACCCCCGCAAGTGTCGCTTGGGGTCAGAGGAAGCCCGCAATGGGGAAGCACCTGCCTTGGCCCAGCCTGCAGTCGTTTCCAAAGGAAGAAGTGGCAGGGCCCTTGAGTTGGCCTGCCAGTCTGGCCCCCCAAACCCTAGGTTGCAATTTATCCCCAGTGATGGGCGTGCTCTTTGCGCATACCCAGAAGCATCCTTCTTTTTTACAGCACTCACTGTCCAGGCTCCTGGCCGTCCTCCAAGGCAGCCTCCCTACACATCACCACTTGGACAGCTCAGGACAGGGACATGCAGGGGGGTGGGGTGGAATTGGTCCTTCCAAAGATGGTGCCGAGGGCTGCAGGAGAAGGATTCCCACCACGGGAGGGAGTCTTTTGTTTTGAAGAAGGTGGCCATTTGGATACAACAAAGCCAGCCTCTGGCCCAGGCCACTTAATGTCTGTCATGCTGTCCTGGCATTGCCCACACTAGCTCATGCCCAGCCTGGCTGCCCTGACCAAGGGCATATTGCCAAGTGGGGAGGAGTTGAGTGTGCTTCCTGGCCTCTAGGAGGCTTTCAGCTCTCTCCTGGGTTTCTGCCTTTGGGGTCAGGAAGGAGCTCCTCTTGAGGCTAGTCTTTCTCAACTTTTTTACCGTTGAGAAGCCCCTGAAACGTTATTGAAACTTTGAAAAACACCAGAATTGGTGTGATCACAGATCATATGGTTGGGAAGCCTAACTGTACACACACTCAATCACTGGCCATTTTGGGAGGGGGGAAAGGGGTCGACCTGACCATTGATGGTCATATCACCCAAAGAAGAAGAAGAAGAAGAAGAAGAAGAAGAAGAAGAAGAAGAAGAAGAAGAAGAAGAAGAAGAAGAAGAGTTGGTTCTTATATGCTGCTTTTCTCTGCCTGAAGGAGTCTCAAGGCGGCTTGTGTGGCCCTCCATGGCAATCCGGCTGGAGTAATCAGACCTCTTTCTGGCCGCATAGTGGGCAGCCAGAAAAAGGAGCTGGGTGGCTCCTGGACCCCCTTCTTGGCCTCAGAGGCCTCCACAGGGGCAAAGGCTGGGCTGCCAGCTCTGGCGTGGGTCATTCCCTGGTGAGCTGGGGGAGGAGCCTGGGGCAGCTGGACTCGTCCCAGTTCTCTTGGAGCTCTTCTCTTAGTGCTCTCTCGGCTCCACCAACCTCACGAGGGGTCAGTGGTGGGGAGAGGAAGGGGGAAGGTTTGACAGCTGCTTTGGGACTCCTTCAGGTAGTGAAATGTAAGGTATAAAAACCCAGCTCTTCTTTTTCAAGGTGCCGCTGGACTCACACTTGGCTCTGCCACTTCAGACCAACACAGGGACCTCCTAAATGCTGGAGGTGAAACTGAGTCACTTGCCAGGCCAAAGAAAACCTTTGTCAACAATTCAGATTAAAGTCAAACACAGCCGATAAGGACAATTACAAAAAAAAAAAAAAAAATCGAGCATCACTGGCCCAGAAAGAACATTCCACAGGGGTGGCCAAACTGTGGCTCTCCAGGTGTCCATGGACTACAATTCCCATGAGCCCCTGCCATCATGATGGCAGGGGCTCATGGGAAATGTAGTCCATGGACATCTGGAGAGCCACAGTTTGGGGCCCCTTGATCTAGACCTTGGGGCTAAGACCCATCATTCAAAAAGCTCAGGTCGCTCACCTTGTGCTCTCTCCTCTCCCAGGTGATTCTCACAGCAGCCCTTTGAAAGGTTATTTCTCTCAGGAAGAGAGGTGTTTAGAGACCACCTAACTGCTCCCAGATGGAACCTCAGCTGAGTCTACAAAGCAAACCCAACCTTAGGGAGAAGGCTCAGTTTGGCACACAGGCAGCCCCAGATCCATGCCTTGGCATCATCAGACAGGTGATCAGGTTGCGGGTGATACAGAAGATCACCAAAAGGGGCAGCCGAGGATTTGGGAAGCTCCAGTCTGAAATTCCACTTTGCCACAGAAGCTCGTTGAGTAACCTTGAGCCACTCTCTGTCTGTCTGTCTGTCTGTCTCTCTCTCTCTCTCTCAGCCTAACCTGCCTCACAAGGTTGTTGTGGCAAAAATAAGGATGGGGGAATTATTTCCAGGCAAGGCAGCATGAGGTGGTTGGACAAGCAAGAACCCGTGGGTGTGCGTGGACATCCTTGTTCATCGCTATGCGATCACACAACCAGCACCAGGCAGTGTGTGTGTGTGAAAGATTCCCCAGTATAGGAACTAAAATCACCAATTCTGGGTTGGAAAATTCCTGGGGGGGGGAGCCTGGGGAGGGGGGGTTTGGGGACAGGAGGTACCCCAGTAGGGTCTAAGGCCATAGGGTCTGCCACCTAAAGTAGCCATTTCCTCTGTATTCTGGAGACCAGTCGTAATACTGGAAGATCTCCATGCCCCACCAGGGGGTTGGCAACCCTTCTAGACACTGCTCACTTGAAAGTGTTCAGTCCCATCAGCATTCATTTGAGAATCTCTTTCCTGCTTCTGGCCGGTCTCACCAGCCTCTCCCAGTTCCCCCAGGAAAGTCCCTGCATACCAGCCCAGAAGACGGGGGCCGTATCCTGCCTGCCCCCACGGCCACTCCATAGCGCTTTCCTGGGTGGGGGAGCCGTCAGAAGCCCACGCAAACGCTGGCTCTCCCGCGCCCCCTCTGTACCCCCCCTCCTGCTGGCTCCCGTCCTTGGCTTCTTTCCACGCATTAGCCGAGTAACTAAGTGAAAATAACTTAATTCCATTTTTGCTGCCCAGCTGGCAAGAGAGGTTGTCAACAGAGCAGAAGAGGCGTTTGTAACGCCAGTGGCTGCCTCAGCCTGGACCCACTGGACTCCCTGCACCCACCCACCCACCCACCGGGATTCCCCACCTGCTTTCTCCTGTGACCTTGAGCCAACCTCCTCTCCTGCGGACATCCGGCCCGCCTGCTCACGGATGGCCTTTCCTTCCTGGATTCCATCGGCAGGCAGCGGAGGGCTGAAGGCTGTGCCCCCTGGAGCTGGAATGCAAGGCCTTCAAGGGGCCCCTCAGCCCTGGGGAGCTCCTCTGGATGAACATGTCAAGCAAACAGGATTACGTACTTGCAGGTCTCTCTTCAACCCAGAATTTACCATTCCGTTTGTGAACTTCATAACCTGGATTAACTAGCTGACTGTCGCCTTGTGTGGTTGGGAAGATTTCAGATGATTAGTTTTCAACGGGGGAAGTTTTCCATGGTTCTGTTGTACAGGCTGTTTGTGCATGTAAAACATCCTGTGGCCGCTCTCTGGTTTCTAACATGGTGTGGTGCAGTGGCTAGAGTGGCCTAGGGTCTGGGAGACCCAGGTTCGAATCCCTAGGAGTCTTGCTGGTTGACCTTGGACCAATCTCACTCTCAGATCTCACAGGTGCTTATGAGGATAAAACAGAGGAGAGGAAAATGATGGAAGAAGAAGAAGAAGAGTTGGTTCTTATATGCCGCTTTTCTCTACCCAAAGAAGTCTCAAAGTGGCTTATAGTCACCTCCCCTTTCCTCTCCCCACAACAGACACCCTGTGAGGGAGGTGAGGCTGAGAGAGCCCTGAGATTACTGAGGGAGAAGAGTTGGTTCTTATATGCCACTTCTCTCTGCCAGAAGGTGTCTCAAAGCGGCTTACGATCTCCTTCCTTTTCCTCTCCCTGCAACAGACACCCTGTGAGGGAGGTGAGGCTGATATTACTGCTCGATCAGAACAGCTTTATCAGTGCTGTGGCGAACCCATGGTCACCCAGTGGAATCGAACCCAGCTTGCCAGATTACAAGTCCGCACTCCTAACCACTACACCAAACTGGCTCTCAAAAAGAGACCCAAAGCAGTTTTGGGTCCACAATGTGGAGAAAGGCAGGGTATAAGAGAAGAAAGAAAGAAAGAAAGAAAGAAAGAGAGAGAGAGAGAGAGAGAGAGAGAGAGAGAGAGAGAAAGAGAGAGAGAAAGAGAGAGAGAAGGAAGGAAGGAAGGAAGGAAGGAAGGAAGGAAGGAAGGAAGGAAGGAAGGAAGGAAGGAAGGAAGAAAGAAAGAAAGAAAGAAAGAAAGAAAGAAAGAAAGAAAGAAAGAAAGAAAGAAAGAAAGAAAGAAAGAAATGCTCCCCCATCTCATTTCTAGCAGCACCACAAATTACGAAGAAGACATTTGGCTAGGTACCAAAGCAAGAATCCTAATGCTATTCCATTATTCATGGGGTGCCTGACGCTGTATGAGTCCATCATCTTGATTCTGTACTCTGTCTTGAGTGTCGGCAAGAAAGGCTGTTTCTAAAGAAAGGAAAGAAACTAAATAGGAAATCATCTCCTCCCCCCACCAAGAAAGCTCAAAACTTACTCAGAAAGAGAGAACGGGATGGAACAGCCATCTGGCACAAGAGCACATGGGAAGCTATCAGAGTGGGCCCTGCGCATGCCAAAGTGCTGTCACTGACCTAACCACAAATGAATGTTTATTTGTTGCAATATCCCTTGTGTTGCAATATTTTTCCATGGAAGTCATTCATACTGGATTTAGACTTGCCAGGAGTGGGTTGGCTGATTCCTGGAAATTTGGGGGTGGATTCTGGGAAGGCTGGGGTTTGGGAAAGGGAGCGATCAGATGCTATGCAGTACATCTCCAAAGTGATAGTTTTCTCTGGGAAAACTGATCTCTGTCATCTGGAGTAATTCTGGGAGATCTCCAGGCCCTAGCTGGAAGCTGGCAGCCCTTACTACCCACATGGCTTACAGAGAGGTGTGAAACCAGCCTTTACTGTCTCTGAGCTCTTTTCAACTCACCTGGCTTCTACTTGGTTTTCTGTTTTTGTATTTAAGACTATTCTCAATCCAAGGCTTCACTTTCCCCCAGGACAATATACAGATTGCCAAATTCCAAAACACTTAAGGCATCTTTATGGGTTCTCGGCCCCTATGCCAGCCCAGATAACTGGGACTTTGGTTTTGTAGATTCTAGACCAGGCTTTCTCAACCAGGGTTTTGTGAAATGCTGGGGTGAAAGGCCCTGGAAGTGGCTGAGAGTTAATGGGTGAGAGTTAATTATTTTGTTACATTGTTTTTAAATTTGTTAAACGTTTATCGGGTGATATGACCGCATATGGACATGCTGACCCCTCCCCTCCCAAAATGACCAATGATAGGTCTGGAGAGGGTGGGGAAGGGAGGGGCCTCAGATGGGCGTGTCCCCAGCTCTGCTTCCCAACCATATTCTGTACGATTGAGCCTCTTCTGGGTTTTTGTGAAGCCTGAAGAGTGTTTCAGGGGTTTCTCAGCAGTAAAAAAGTTGAGATAAGCTGATCTGGGATATCAAGGGAGTAGAGGACATTTGCCCAAGGCCACAAAGCAAGCCCATGGATGGAAAGGAATTCGAATCCAGGACTCCAAGATCCCGTGCTCCAGCATCTGCAAGTATTTTACACCAGCCCCTTGGATTGGTCTTGAAAACCCATTCTTGCTCTACACATCCATGACTGAAACCTCTTCGCCCTCTTTCTTTGCTTCTTCCTGTTGTGGGCCCTGAAGGGTCCATCTCTGACAAGGGCACTTCTCTCTTCCTGCTACCATTTCCTCATGGCATTTCTGCACTGGGGCATGCGACCCCCTAAACCCTCTCCCTTCCTCTGAAGAGCATATCCTATGCAAGTCCCTCTTCTCCGACACACAGCTACTCCTAGAGCCGTTCTACCTGAACACCATTTGCCTATGAGGACTGTAACACCTTTGCGGGGGGCCTGAAGCCTGAAAAGAACTTCTCTTCCCCGTTTCATTGTGGCCCAAGGCAGAGACTAGGAAGGCCTCGGTTTAACTCAGCAGGGCTCTTGCCATCCGGAGGCATCTCTGTGCTTCTTGCCAGTTCCGACAACTAATTTCTAAGGGAAAAGGTCCCTGTGTTTCGAATCACACCCTTGGCGTGCTGGCCCCAGGCTAAACGACTTCACCAGCTGGATCCAGCCAAGGAAGTGAAGCCTCCCAGGAGTTCTGGAGGGCTTTTCACCCCGTTGCGCTACTTCTTTTGCTGGAAGCAATGGGCCGTTGAGTTCATTGGCTCCGGACTGGGGACCGAATCAGGCCTGGTGCTAATCTTTAAAGCTGTAAATGGTATGGGGCCAGTGGATCTACGGGACTGCCTTTCCCCTTATAACCGCCCAAGAGCAGGGGTAGTCAACCTGTGGTCCTCCAGATGTTCATGGACTACAATTCCCATGAGACCCTGCCAGCGTTTGCTGGCAGGGGCTCATGGGAATTGTAGTCCATGAACGTCTGGAGGACCACAGGTTGACTACCCCTGCCCAAGAGCACTAAGATCTTCGGATCAACATCTGCTCAGGGTCCTACGAAGGAGATGAAATTGGCCCTGACCTCCACCTGGATCAGGGTCCTGCAGGATATAAATCATTTCTGCAGGGCCTGTAAGAAGGAGCCGTTCCACCAGGCTCATGGCGGAGGCCTAAAATAACATCCAGCAGGCAAGGCTGGAAGAGAGATGGAGGATCATCGGCTCCTTGCCAAAAATAAGAACAAACTCTTTTCAAGTGGATAGCTTTGTTGTTTGGAAGTAGTACACAAAAATCTGAGTCCAACAGCACCCTTTTTGGTCATTGGATTCAAATCTTGTCCCAAAAAAGACGATCTGGGAATTTTAGCTGGGGGAGGCATTAGCCACACTGCACATGTTTTCCTTTTTAATCATTGTATGTTGTTTTAAATGCTGTGACCCGCCCTGGACAATATGGAAGGGCGGGATAGAAATATTATTATTGTTATTAACTTGCTTGTGTCATGGGGAGGAGGTGTGCAACCAGCCCCTGGGATCTGGGACCCTCGTCTGCTTAATAATTCTAAAAACAGTTCCATGGAACGCTGTAACTGGGAGAAGGAGGTCACAGTTTGGAAGGAGTGTTTTGCCTTAGCGGATCAGATCATGAATGCCAGGCTCTGTGAATCTTCACAGTCTGAAATCAGCACGAATTGGAGGGAGGGGGGAGAATCAGGAGCGCTAAAGGAGGCCTCATCAGGAGTAGTGAAAGGACTTTGTGAACGAGTCACAGGAGCCTCCAGAAATCTAATAATGTCCTGCCAGCTGTGGGATCCGCTGGTGCCCTGGAGGAGGAGAGTAGGCGGGCAGCCAGTTGAGACGTGGAGATCTACTTCCGGAATTGACCTCCATGACCCATCTGTAGCGACCTGAGATGCTAGATTTCTTGATGCGGCTTGAGCTGGGCCAAAAACCCCTTTCCCTGTAGGCTCCTGCTTCCCTCCCCGCCTGGCAAGCCCGATCCCATCAGATCCTGGAAGCTAAGCAGGGTCGGCCCTGGCGAGCACCTGGACGGGCGATTTCCAAGGAACACGAGGGTCATGACCCGGAGGCAGGCAATGGCAAACCGCCTCCCAAAGTCTCTAGCCTGGCTGCCAGACACTCTTCGGATCTCCTGGCTACATAATACACGTGCCATAACAAGTCCTGCTTCCCTCTCCTGCTGCTGGGAAGTGCCCTCAAGTCACAGCCAAATGACGGCAACCCCACAGGGGTGGCTCTCCAAATGGCCGTGGGCTACAATTATCATGAGCCCCTGCCAGCAGGGCCAGTTGGCAGGGGCTCCTGGTCATCATAGTCCGTGGACATCTGGAGAGAGCCACCATTTGGCCGCCCCTGCCTGATTTTGAAGGCAAGAGACGTCTGCCACCGCCTGCAGCTGTGGAGGACCCCCAGCCATCCAAGCACTAATCAGGCTTGGCTTCCAAGATGGGACAGGGCTGGGCTGCTTTCCTTACCCCAAGGAAGCAACAGTGACTGAGTGTCAGATCCTGCTAGCTTCCAGCAGAATACTGGTCTTTTCCACCACCCCCTTGCTCCCCATCCCCTCACCAGGACCGGGCATGCTCTGTTTCCAAGACCAGGCAACCTCTGGCATCTTCAGAGCCTCTGCTGGGTCCTGGGGAGGCAGGGAGGAGTTGCTCTCAAAGCAGGAGGTGGCAACTGGCAATCTCCCCCCCCCCCAGTCTCTGTGCCTGCATCCCTGCCAGGGAAGAGGCTGGGCCTTGCATACAGGCCAGGGGAAGGCGGAGAGAGACAGGAGGGCAGCCGGAGGCTCGCTCAGCCTGCTGAATTATTCAGGCCTGGCATTAACTTTGGAGGGAGTGTGTTTGGGCGGCTATTTCTTTCTTTTTCTTTTTCTTTTTTTGTGGTTGATGTACAGATAAATTCGAAGGGAAGACAGCTACAAGATTCTCAATAATTAATCAAGGTGCCACTTAACAAAGCTTCCTTGGCCCGCCTTAACGAGACCTCGAAACTTTGCAGGCCTCTGGATTTGCATCTCATCTCATCTCCTCGTGTGGGTCGGTTTCGTTCCCAGCCGCTGGTTTGCCCAGAGGCGCCCCGAATGGCCAGCCGCAGGGCTGGCAAAGGGTTTGCCCCGACAGGTCCCTCTTGAAGTGGGGGGAGGCGCTGGGGCCCGAGCCCACCGGGAGGTCGCCCCCCCCCATCTGCAGGCTTCCTCTCCTTGGGATTAGTCAGGGGAAAGGGTAAGGCACTTTGTTGGTGCTCAGAGGTCTTCCTGCTGTGCCTCTCTGTGGCCAAGGGGCTTGGGCACTGACCTGTCTTTCGAACCAAGCTCCTGTCTTATTAGCATCTCCCAAGCAGGGCAACTCAAGCACCTGAGGCATTAGAGTTGTGTGTGGGGGGGTCCCTTCTGTGGGAGGGGGGCTGGGCAGCCTCTTTCAGATGCCGCAGCAGTGATGCTAGCAGATAGATTACATCGACTCGCCACCCCTTGGCCTTTCTCGGCGGGGCCTTCCCTTTGATTGACACACCCTCCGGAAACCTCCTCTGTCACTTCTTTGAGCATAGACGGCACTGGCCTGAAATGCGCGGCACAGAAATTCAGTGTGTCATGTGTCCCCCCCCCACCGCCCCCAACAAAGGAAAACCAGTGTCCCAGGCCTCAAGACTGCCAGGACCCTGGGAGATGCCCCCGTGCCCGACGTATCCTGGCGCTCTCCAGCAAGGAAAACCAGCCCACAGGGAGCAGATCCAAAGGAAGGCGTCCTTTGCCTTCCAGCCGCAGGGGTGCTCCCCTTTGAGGCTTGGGTTCAAAGCCCAGGGCGGGGTTGCCAAGTTAGGAAGGCCCTTTGTAGGGGGGAGGTTCCCCCTCCCACTTCCCCTGGGGGGGTGCAATTAGTCATACAGAGGGTGGGACCCGGGCGAGCCCCAGCGACCCTCCCCTCCCCTCCCCTCCCGGTCCGTGCGCAGCCCTCGGTACTTCTTGCTCTGCTACTCGGCGGGAGAAGATGGAGAGATCCGCGAACTGACCCAAAAGAGCCGGACGGCGGCGGTGAACAGAGAGGGCGGGCGGGTCCGGCTTCGCTTTGTGCTCCTGGCGCTCCAGGTGCCTCCCCCCAGCACCCACCCCCGAGGCTCTCTCCCTATAGCGCCCCCCCAAGCCAAGCGGGGACGCAGGCGGCAGCCCCAGTCCGGCCTCCGCGGTCCCGGCTGCGCTCCAGCGCGCAGTCCCTCAGCCTCCTTGGCGGGCCCCCGTCGGGTCTCTCGGGGCTCCCTTCCCGGGAGGCGCGGCGGTTTCGCTCGGGCCCCTCGGAGGAGTTGCCGCGGCGCCCCGGGCCCCCGGGAATTGCATCACCCCCTGGCGGCCCTCGGCTCCTGCCTGCCGCTGCGGGGGGATCCGCGGCTGAACGGAGCTGGACGGGGCGGCCGGACCCTGCTCTGGCGCCCCCTGCCCTCCTCCGGCGGCGCCCGCGTCCCACGACGGCCCCTGGGGAACACCGCGCGTCCTGCCGCCAGGGGACCCGGAGCCCCCAGCCCATGACCCACCCCCCATCCCCCCGGACGGCGGCGGGAAAGTTTGCTCGGCCGCGCTCCCTCCCGCCCCGTCCTGCCGCCCGCCCCGAGCGTGGCCGCCTCCCCCCCCCCCCTCCTCCTCCTCCTCCTCTTCCCCCGGCCGGCCATCGAGCCGAAGTTTGGCGCCCGGTGCCCGCGCTGCGGACTCACCTTTGCCGAGCATGTTGGAGCTGCGGAGGAGGGGGCCGGCTGGCTCCCCCTCCCCCTCCCTCCCCCCGCCCGGGAGCGGCGCTCACAGCAGACAGCGGCGGCCGCGGCGCCTGCTAATCCGAGAGGGGCTCGCCGGAGCGCCGGGCAGCCGCATCGCGCGGCCGGGCAGCGGCTGCGGCTCCCTTGGCTGCCTTCCTGGGCTCGTCCTCCGCCGTCCGCGCCTGGCCGGCCACTTTTAGCTGGCGGGGCCGCCCCCTCCGGGCTCGGCGGCCGCGGCCTCTTCCTCCTCCTCCTCCTCCTCCTTCGCGGCCGCCGCCTCCCGGCCGCCCTCCGGCTGCGCCTCCGAAGGGCGTCTCGCTCAGCCCCGGCGCGCACCTCCTTCTGGCTCCGCCGCTCGCCTCTCCCTGCAGCAGCGGCGGCGGCGGCGGCAGCAGCAGCGACGGATGGGCAGGGCTGGGCTGGGCAGGGCTGGGCTGAGCCAGGTCCCCCCCCTCTCTCCTCCCTCCCCTCCCCTCCCCTCCCTCCCGTCCCCTCCCTGCCTCTCTCTCTCTCTCTCTCCTGTCGGCGCGCTTCCCTCCGCCCCCCACCCCCCTCCCCGCCCCGCTTCGCATCGAAAATTTATGAAAGTGTTTCTAGAGCGACTTGGAGCGGCGAGCGCGGCCACTCCCGACGGCTCCCCACGGGCGGAGCGGGCGGGGTGGAGGGAGGGAAGCGGGGAGGGGAAGGGAGAGGGCTCGGGCCGGGTGCCCTCCCCTCGGGGCGCACTGCGGGGACGGGCCAGCCTCCGGAGGGGACCCCCAGTGCGGCCCGACGAGCCAGGGAAGGGACTTCCCGCTCGGACGGCAACTTGCTGCTTCGGCCGGACAAAGAGCCGGTTCGGGGGGGCGGCCGGGCGTGGCGGGGAGGCCGCTTTCCCGCAAATGCCGGCTGGTCTGTGCGCCCCGTCGCTGGAGCGCGGGGCACGGGCCCTCGAGGGGCAGCCGGGTGGGTGGGTGGGTGGGTGGGGGAGAAGGGGGGAGGTTCCCGGGTCCCCACCTTCCAAGCCGGGTCAGTCCCAGGGAGGGGCGGGCATGGCACGCGGCGGGCCTTGACAGACATCTGCGGTCGCTATAGCAACGCGACAACGAGCCCCTCTCCCTCTTGTTGCCATGGAAACCAACCGGAGTGGATGGGCCGCCCGCCCGCTCCATCGGGGCCGGGGGAGACCCACCACGCCCTCCCGCCGCCCCCGGGAGGCTCCTCCGCCCTCTGCCCCGGCTGGGCCCGTGGGACATGCGAGGGGTCCCCACCGACCTACTTTCTCCTGCTTGAGGGAGGGGGGAGACCCGCCGCGGGAGGAGGCGTCCCGTCCCGTGTCTCTCGGCGGAGGCCCGGTGTGGTCCGCTCAAGATCGCGGGAGGGAACGGCGGCTGGCGGGGGATCGGTCACCCGACGCCTCCGGAGAGGGACTTTCGAGCCACCCAGGGAGGGAGGTGAAAAGCGGGCCCTGCTGCCGATGAGCGGGACCTGGTTCAGTACCTGGGTCTTGGGACAGCGCCTTGGCGTCTTTACGACACCCCTGTGAGGCAGTCCAGCCTTACAGACGCGCATCGCAGAAGCCTAGACTCGCGTTCAAGCCACGAACTGCCCGGAGCGGAGCCTGAAACTCGCCGCGGCTCTCCCGATGCCCTGGGCTCCAAGCAGGCCTTCGGGAAGGGCTCTGGAGACGAGCCGTTCCGGAGCTCAGGGGACGGTCCCTGGCAGGACTCCTTTGAGACCGTCCCGGAAAGTTTCCTGCGTCTGTCGTTCCTCTCTAGCCTCGTATACAGAAGACAGATTGACTGCCTTGGGCCAGGGAGGTTCCATCTTCACCTGTCCCGGTTCGGTCCCCAGTATCCAAACCAGGTGCTCCAACCAGCCGGCTTCGGAGCTCGGGATCTGCCGCAGCCTGATGCAACCGGCGGGGGCAAGTTTAGTTCAGGCATGACGCCTCCCGCGCCTGGCTAGTTTGGGGTCTTTTGCCACCTGCTCCCCGGAACAGCCCCTGGCTCTCCCCCGCCCACCCCTTCCATGCCAGCTGTCCCCCAAAGCGCTCCGCACACCCTCCCGTCGGAAGGGAAGCCGTCGCGTCCTCACCGTCGGGCCAAGGCCGGCTCCTCCGCGGCTGGAGCCGCAAGCCTTGGACTGTCCCCCCAACTCGCTTCTCCTTGTGGCACAGCCGGACATACCCGGCCTGCTCAGGGGCATGGCTGACAGCGGTCTGACAGCGCATCCCGGCCCGGTTGGGAAGGGACCAGCCAGGGATCGCGCCTTCGGGGAAGTTCTCCCGCCCAGCCCCTGGGCCGTGAACGGAAACCGGCCCTCGGGAGGGCGGGGAAGGCAGTGGCGCTGAATAGGGGCCGAGCGACTCGCCCGCTTACCGCAGCCGTCGGGGCCTGTCGAGCGGCAGGGCAGGGGGGACTTCGCGGGCGTCCAAGGCTAAACCCAGGGACAGGGGAGGGGGCGAGCGCTGGCGCCACACCTCCCGACCTTCCCCAGCTCTTCTGCCAGCCCCTCGGGGCAGGGACCCATGCCCTCCCCTCCCAACTGGGGGGCCGAGAGCCCCTCCCCGTCTCCCTCCTCCTTTCACCACTGACTCCGTGCCCCAGCAGCTGGGTCACTTGGGGGACTAGGGGGGGCAAGCTGGCCACTGGCCAGGGCTGCCTTTCTGGCCCACCGGCTGCCGCCCCTCTCCTCTCGTCCCCAAAATCGCTGCAGAGGGGGCGCCTTTCTTGCCATCTCCCAGGTGGGCACCCAGAAAGTGGTCTCCTGACCTCTCGCTCCCTCTGCCTGACCTGCGGACTGTGCAGGACGGATCTCGGGCCAGGGATCCGCCAGAGGGTGCTCTAGAGCAGGGGTGGGCAAACTGTGGCCCTCCAGATGTCCATGGACTACAATTCCCACGAGTCCCTGCCAGCATTTTATGGCAGGGGCTCATGGGAATTGTAGTCCATGGACATCTGGAGGGCCACAGTTTGCCCACCCCTGCACTAGTGGATCGGGGCCCCCTCTCCCATTCGGGTTCCTGGGAGGGGGTGTACCGGCAGGGCGTCATCTGCTTGGCACGCGGAAGGTGGCGAGTTCGATCCCCGGCTTCTCCCGTTAAAAAGACGGGGCAACCGAGCTGGGCCTGAGGAGCGTTGCTGCCGGTCTGAGCAGACGACACCGACCTTGAGGGACCGGCCCAGCATCCCCGCTCACCTGCTCGGGGAAGGCGTGTAGACCTGCTCCGAGGGACCAGCGAGCGAGCGCCCCGAGGGGCCCTTCCTTTCCCCCAACGAAGCCGGGCACCGATCCCTGGAGAAATGCGGGGTTCAAACCCGCATGTTCAGCTGTAGCCGCATTGCACGCAACAGGAGAACCGAGGCCGGGCTAAGGAGAAGACCCCCTCGCCCGGTGCATGGCCGGCCTGTGGTTCCTTGAGGACGGGGAACGAAGGCAGCTTTGACGCCGGATCTCACAGCCTGCCCAGGCCGGGGGGGGGGGGGAGGGGGCTACGGTACGGCGGGATCGAGGCTTCTTCCACCGTCGAAGGCCTTCTGCTGGAGGCCTACCTGGCGTGGGGAGCCTGTGGCGAGGAGCAGATTGCCTGGGGGCTGGGTGGGAAGGGAGGGGGCTTCTTGGCACTCCCCCAGCCCTTCTCAGAGGGGGAGGGGGCGGGCTGGCGGAGCCCACGCGTGACCGGGGCTGACCAGCCCTAGGGAGGCGGACATTACTCAAGCGCTGAGTAAGAAGCCGGGGCCGAGGGGGCGGAGCAGCTGTCGCTCAAGCTGGGGCGGAGGTCCGAAAATGTCAGGGGAGGCGAGGCCACCTGCCGAGGGGGCACAGCTCCGGAGGGAGGAGGGGATCTGGCGCTCGGCCAGCCCCCCCCCCTCGGAAAAGCATCAAAGCCCCCCTTCCCCCTGTGCTCGGGATAATCATGGCCTGGCTGGGAGAGAAGCCGAGGCGCGACCCTCGAGAGTCTAACTATGGGGGCCAAGCCGTCTTCTTCCGAAAGCTTGCCTCCCCCCAGCACTCCAGGGGGTGAGACAGACCCATTTGTCGAGGGCGACAATTGATTTGTTTGCATTCATTTCCTTTCTGCCCCGCTATGTGGACCCAAAGCGGCTGCCTCACAACAACCCTCCATTTATGCCTCACAACAACCCTGCGAGGTAGGCTGGGTCCAAAGTCTGTGACTGGCCCACGGACACCCAGCAAGGTTCCATGGCACCAGCCGGGGTTCGAACCTGCATCTTCCAGATCCTACTCCGACGCTCTAACTAGGAGACCACGCTGGCTCCGGCTCCTTGTGCAGCACGGGGAGAAAGGGCCGCTGATTCAGGAAGCCTGGCCCGGGGTGTCCCTGGCCGACCGGCTTCCCGGACTGCTTTGTGCCTTCAAGAGCAGACGCGCTCCTGCCTCCTATCCTGAGAAAAAGGTAGTTCTCCCGGGCGGGGGGGGGGGGAGAGCTTGGAATGAAACTAGGGTGGCCAGATCTAGGCTGGGAAACTCCCGGCGATTTGGGAACAGAGTCTGGGGAGGCTGAGCACCTCGGGGGGTCCACCATCCTCCGAAGCATCCCTTTTCTCTAGGATGGGGCCCTAATCTCTGTAGTCTGGAGAGGAGTTGTGATTCCGGGAGATCCCCGGTCCCGCCTGGAGGCTGGCAACCCTACACGAACCCATTGGGACGACCCAGGTTGGCTAGAGCAGCCGCTGGCCCCGTGGGAGGCGCTCTTGGAGGAGACCGGCGCAGTGGCCACCTGGCCCCTCGCTCCAGCCCCTCCACTCCGTATAAACCCGAGCCGTGCAAAGGGATCTGCAGAAGCCAAAGGCTTCGGCGGGTCTCGGCCTTGTGCTGGCAGGCGCGGAGGCTTCGTTCTGGCCCTGGCGAGAAGCAACAGGTGCAGCCGCCGCCGCCAGCCCCTCTCCTCCGGCACACGAGGAGTACCCCCAGCCCCGAGGCCGCCAGTGCAACCATGCAGGGCAGCGCCGGGGGCTTAACCTCTCCGGAGAGGGGCCGGAGCTCAGCCTCTTGGACGAGAGGCAGGGAAAGGCCCACTGGCGCAGGCGTCTTCGCCCGGGGTTGAGCCCCGAGGTCTCGAGACAGATGCCCGGGGAAGCCCGGCCGGGGCTCGGTCCTGCAGGCCGGGAAAGGGCAGAAATCTTCTTCTCGATGCGCTCGGCCGGCTCCTGCTCCTGCCTGGCTCTCGCGCTCGGCGCTCGGCAGGCGCTGCCTTTCTCGCCTCCACGTGGGTGCTGCAGCCATGGAGGACTCCGCCGGTGCGGAAGCGGGCAGCTGCTCTGCTCTCCCGGCCCCAGGTGAGTGAGGAGCCGCTATGGAGCGGGGCGGGATCGGGTCAGGGAGGGGGGGGGGGAGAGAGAAAGGAGCTGGCTGGGCAGGGCTTCTCCAAAGGCCTGGAAGTGACACAGATGCGCAGCACCCGCCCTGCGAAGCAGGCCCCTTTCTGATCGCTGCTTTCCCCAGTAGAGATTTGCTGAGGACCGAGGATGAGCGAGGTATCCGAGGCCACGCGCGTATGGAGCAGCGGGGCAGAAGTGACCGCGACCATTCAGAATGGGTTGGAAAGGTCGCTTTTTAGGATGCTCTCCTCTGTCCAACAAAGCCCCATGTACCACAGGGAAAATGGGGGTCATCCTGCTTTGCCTGTTTACAATTTGCAGAGGTGGTTTGATGTGAAGGTTCCTTTAAAGCTGGACTGTACCAGCTTTAAGTGCAACGTGGTGTGGCCCATTCGCTCATCTCTTGCCTGGTTGAACCGGGTTTGAGCCACGGGCACCATATCAAAGCCCAACCCTGGAAAGATCCTTGCAGAAGTTACTTGCCCAATGATCCCTTTTTCTGACTCTTTCCTGCTACGGGTCATCCCAATCAAGGCTTCCCTCAACTCAATTTCTAGAAAGAGGCAGAGGCCCCTTATCCTGTGGATTCCGAAGCATGAGAGATGGCATTTCCATGCTTGGCCACCTGGTTTAATTTTAACTTTCCACAAGCAGAATACGAATTTGCTACTAATTTACATTCTCTATATGTCTGTATTCTTATGATCCCTGTTCAAGCCTGAGGAAGTGTGCCTGCCTGCACCCAAAAGCTCATGCCTTGAATACATTTTTGTTGGTCTTAAAGGTTCCTTTGGAAAATTTTGTTAGTCAAATCAGTGGCAGTGAACAAGGGCTGTAGTCTGTGGGCCCTGCTACCTTGACCATATATCTGTGAATCGATACAGTTTGTTCATTCAAGGCAGAGGCTTTTGGGTGTACACACTTTGTCAGACAACGAAACTGAAGTTATAAGACTTCAGAGGCTGGGTCATGGGTTAGTATAAGCAGAGGCTGGGTCATGGGTTACACCACGTAATAAAGATGCTTGCCAGATACAAGGGCCTGACAGAAATAACAAGCTAACTTCAGTTGGTTTTAAGGTGCCATTGGACCTATGTCAGCTGACCGACAATCTGAGAAGGTCTGAGTTCAAATCCTCACAATCCTAAAACTTAGTAGGTGGTTTAAGGTAACAGTGATTGTAATACTTAGAATGTTTTCCTGGATGTGACTCCTATTAAATGGGGTTTAGTTCTGAATAGAGCTGCTTGGGCTTGTTCTCTTTGTCTTGGCCTAATCTGTTCGGGTTTGTTGGGATGGAATGGAAAATGGGAGAAACATGTATGTCCTCCTGGAAGGAAGAGCCAGAAAAAAACCCCAATAGTAATAAGTATAAAGGTAAAGGTATCCCCTGTGCAAGCACTGGGTCATGTCTGACCCTTGGGGTGATGCCCTCCAGCGTTTTCATGGCAGACTCAATACGGGGTGGTTTGCCAGTGCCTTCCCCAGTCATGACCGTTTACCCCCCAGCAAGCTGGGCACTCATTTTACCAACCTTGGAAGGATGGAAGGCTGAGTCAACCTTGAGCCAGCTGTTTTCACTTCAAATAGTTTGGTCATTTTGTGAGGGGCATCTTGGGGCCTCTGGCCCAAAAGATCTTTCTTGCTTCCCATGAATTGGCACTGGGCTTTTCTTCTCTTTGTTGTATCCTTCACTCAAAACACCCGGTGAGTGGCTAAAGGGAACTTCCGCATTCAGAGGCTGTAAATCTCTAAATACCAGTGCCAGGTAGCAAAGCAGAAAAGAAAAAGGGATTTGAAACGTTAATGGCTGGGAATAGTGACACCAGGCCAAAGATTGCGTGTCCTGTGTTTTTTCACTGCTTGCCTGCTCTTAAGCCTAACCTGCCAGGACCTTAAAATTCCTTGCCTGAGATTTTGGGGCTCATGGAAGGATTTGGCCTCTACATCCTGTTTGTTTGGCCCTCCAGCATAACTGTTGGGCCATTGCATGGACAGAATGCTGGACTAGATGGGCTCTTCTTACATTCTCTTATTCCCATTTCCAAGTTGGGAAACTGAAGCCACAAGGGGAGAGTGAACCGCTGGGCTGTTGGCCCAAGGCCTCTGGGAGCTTCTGTGGCAGGGCTGGCGTATTCTCAGCCCGTCGTCCATCCGCTGCAGCTTTGCCGGGAGCGGCTCTTTTTGCCTCTTCTGCATGTGATGCCTGTTCTGGTTGCGTCGGTCGGTCCTGACAGCTTGCTGGGCGGGCCCGGAGCTCGCCCGCTCTCCTCCACGAGTGGGCAAGGCAGCGCGTGAGTCAGTCTTGCCTGCTTCTTGGCCTCTTCCTACGGCAGCAGCACCTGTTCACCATCGGGGCATAGTCATAGCAAAGCAGAAATGGCCCCCACCATCCCAAATTATCAGCTCCCCCCCTCCCCAATGTAACGCTTTGCCAAGTTGTGTCCTCTGGCAACGCTGCCGCTTAGCTGATTCACAGAACCGTGTTTGTGCTAAAAAGAGGGGAGGGGGGGAGACTAGAATAGCAGGCTGCCCTTTTGGTTGACTAAGGTGTTGGTGCCCTCCTAACCCTTTTGATCTCCTCCCAGTGGGCGGATACCGAACACCCAGTCCCAAAGGTGACTCAGCTCTCCCCAGTTTGTACCCTTCTGCTGGCATGAGAATTCTGGCAGGGGAGGGGTGTTTGGCAGCAGGGGAGACACGGGCCTACTCTATTGAGGTGGGGGATCTGGGAAACCCCATGAAACCTCCTGCACCCCCCTTCTCCAAGTGTCGGCAGAAGAGTGAGGATTGGGGCTTTTCTTTGGTTGGGGTCTCTTACTCTGAGCTCTTTCTTGCTCTTAGTGTCAGCTTCAGGTAGTGGTTAAGAGCGGCAGCCTCTAATCTGGAGAACTGGGTTTGATTCCCCCGCTCCTCCACATGCAGCCAGCTGAGTGACCTTGGTTTAGTCACAATTCTCTCAAAGCTCTCTCAGCCCCTCCTACTTCACAGGGTGTCAGTTGTGGTGAAAGGAAGGGAAGGCAAGCTGCTCTGAGACACCCGAGGCCTGCTGAGGGGGTGACCTTTGGCTAGTCACAGTTCCCGCAGAGCTGTCTCAGCCCTGCCTGCCTATTGAGAGGAGAGAAAGAGTAGGCAATTGGTAAATTGCTTTGAGAGTCCGTTGGGAAGAGAAAAGCAGGGCGCAAAACCCTCATTGTCGTTGTGTGGGCAGGATGGTGCAGTAGATGGACCAGTGGTCTGATCCAGCAGGGCTCTTCTTATGTTCTTTGGGGCTCAGGAGACCAGAGGTCCAGCCAGCCACCACGTCTCCTCTGCGTATAGAATCATAGAGTTGGAAGAGGCTAGACAGGCCATTTAGTCCAACCCCCTGCTCAATGCAGGATCAGCCTAAAGCATCCATAGCATCATAGAATTGAAAGGGGCCAGACAGGCCATCTTGTTCAATGCCTGGCTCAATGCAGGATCAGCCTAAAGCAGGGGTAGTCAAACTGCGGCCCTCCAGATGTCCATGGACTACAATTCCCATAATTGGATGCAATTCTCATGGGAATTGTAGTCCATGGACATCTGGAGGGCCGCAGTTTGACTACCCCTGGCCTAAAGCATCCAGGAAAAGTCTCTGTCCAGCCTCTGCTTGAAAACCACCAATGATACTTTGCCAGCCTGGGGCTTTGTAGTTCCTTTTGGGTCATAAACTGGAAAACACCTTTGACCCTGTCCATCACACAGGCCCCTTGCCGCTGGGCAGTCTCAGCCAGCAGTTGGCTGGGGAGGACCTGCTGGGGAGGACTTGGGCTCGACCTGCAACATTCACCTTAACTTCCTTCTCTTGCAGCTCGCAAGGCCCGGCGTCAAGTGGCTCACCAGATCCCCCAGGAGATTCTATCCGACCCAGGCCTCCAGGCAGCCGTCAAAGCCCTGCCTTCGAACTACAACTTTGAGATCTACAAGACGGTGTGGCGGATCCGGCAGGCCCAGGCCAAGCGGGGTGAGCACCTTAGCAGCAGAGCAGTAGAGGCTATCGGTGCAGATGGACTCTCCACCTTCCAGCCCTTCTTCGGCTGGCTCAGGGCCACCAGGGATATGTGTGCCCTCACTTAGATTCCCCTTAGTGCTCAGCTGCTGTCTGTATTCTGGCTGGTCTCTTTGGCTCCCTTGTTGGTGGAGGAAATCCCAGCTCCACAGGTGTGTGATGTGAGTGTGAGCAGTGTGTGGGGGGAGGGTAGTTGTTGTGTGGTGCTGGGACTGACTGTTACAGCCCTTGCAGATGGGTGCCAAAATGAACCAGCTGTAAAGCCATCATCTCTGCCAGCGGCAGGTCTGCCCAATGACATGCCTCCCTGGCAGGATGGCAGGAGAGGCTGGTGTGCCCGTCAGCCAGAGCACCTCTGCCTGCTTGGCGTGGGTGATGGAGCGGAGGGTACCCCTGGGGTTGCCAGCCAAAGTTCCCTCTAATTCCCCACCTCACCTGCTGAGCAGAGCAGCTCACATCCTGAGCAGAACACAACTGATGCAATCTTTAAATGGGCTCCAGATGACTACTGTACAGGGCTATCTGGGTTAATGAGTGGCCATGAGCAGCTGTTCATGCCCGCAGTTTACGGGGGACCCTGTTGCCCACCTCCAGGTGGAGTGTGGAGATCTCCCAAAATTACAACTGATCTCCAGGCATTCTACCCCACTGGGGTCCCTCCCCTTCCCAGACTCCACCCTCCATAGCCCCCCCCTTCAATTTCTAGGAATGTTCGGAGGGAGGAGGGCTGAGCTGTCTGGCTTTAGGGGAGGGGCCAGTTCCCGCTGACCAGAGCTGCCTCCTTGGCTGGGTCTGAAGATGAAGCACGTCAGGTGATCTGGGCTGAAGGTGGGGGCCACCAACAGGAGTGCTCTACGATGAAGAAGAGCTCTGCTCTGTCAAGTCCGGCAGGTCAAAGGCTCCCTTCTGCCTGATTAACTGCTCAGCTGCCATAAGCTTGCCCCGAAAGTTAGGAGGTTTGAGAGAGAAAGTCAGAGTTGCCGGACCTCATGTTCAAACTGGGTTTGGATGTTGCTTTGCTGCTGAGTCTGGTCTGTGTGTGTGTGTGTGGCTTTAATTTTTCTGTCAGCAGCTTGGAACGTTTTGGACAGATGGCCTGATATTGAAATGCGTCTCTTCGAGAACAAGCACAGGATCCGAGGGGTTAACCCTCCACTGTCCTTGTTCTTGTAGTGTTTTTGCCTGGGGAAGAAGCATCCCTGCCCACCAGCATTACAGACACCCCCCGCTGTCCCGACTCAGGCCTGGATGTTTGGGTTTAAGGCCCAACAGAAAGGCTGGGAGTTCAGGCAGCTCTCAAAACCTGGCTTGGTCAGTCCCTGTTACACTGAGATAGGCTGAGAATGCAAATGCATGTGCATGCCCTCTATCTGTGCCCAGGATGCATTCATAGAATCATAGAGTTGGAACTACCTCCAAGGTCATCTAGTCCAACGCCCTGCAGAATGCAGGGAATTCACAACTACCTGCCCACTCAACGTGGCCCCAATTCCATGGCCAGTCTGGGCCGGAGGAAATTCGCCTCCTGACCCCAAAGTGGTGATCGGCATTTCCCCGGGCATGCAAGACAGGGCCACAAGACTCAAGCATGGATACAGCCCACCCACAGTCTGCCAAAGTCCACAGAATCAGCATTTCTGTCCGACGGCTATCTAGCCTCTGCTTAGATCTTCCAAAGAAGGAGAACCCACCAGCTCCCGAGAAAGCCTGCGCCACCGAGGTACCGCTCAAACTGTCAGGAACTTCTTCTGGATGTTTAGCCGAAAATTCTTTTGAATTCACAAATGCCAGGGCGAGGTGTATCATGGGAAATAGGGGTTTTTTTTGTTTGAGGAATGTAAAGTAAAAGAGGAGGCCTCAGGATCGCAGCTTCCAAAACCTAGTTCTGTGGGAGAATATGCTGGCTGAGATCTTTGGACTGGAACCTGGCCTAAGGCTTGTGCATGAACCAAGCCATGCTCTCCTCATGCGCGCTCTCTCTCTCTCTCTCTCTCTCTCCTCAGTGGCCCTGCAAATGCCTGAAGGTCTCCTCATGTTTGCTTGTACCCTCGCTGACATCATTGAGAGGTAAGGGGTGGGGAGGGAAGCTTGCTTTTCCTCAGGGCTGCTCGCTGACTTGGGTCAGAGCGGAGTGGAGCAGCCGATGGATGCGTGGGAGAGAGGGAGAGGCTGGGAGTCACACGTTCGGGTGCCGCTCATCTTTTCGCAGATCTCAGGGCGTGGGACTGTTCTGCTGCTGAAAAGGGCAGCCCTTCCCCCGTCAAGTGACTGCAGGGGTCAGCCTTCTCTTTGTGGGAAGATCTTCTTGTGGGAGGCAGGGGAGGGAGGACCGATTGGGAGGGGAGAGTCAGGTGGGTGGGCCCCGTTGGCCTGAAGCAGCAGAACCAAGTTGGGAGTCCAGGGGCACATTTAAGCCCAACCAAGTTTTATTCTGGATATAAGCTTGCTTATATACTTTGGCCACCTCATGAGAAGGAAGGACTCCCTGGAGAGGAGCCTAATGCTGGGAGCGATCGAGGGCCAAAGAAGAAGGGGACGACAGAGAACGAGGTGGCTGGATGGAGTCACTGAAGCAGTCGGTGCAAACTTAAATGGACTCCGGGGAATGGTAGAGGACAGGAAGGCCTGGAGGATCATTGCCCATGGGGTCGCGATGGGTCGGACACGACTTTGCACCTAACAACAACAAGCTTGCTTGCGCCCAGGGTGAAACTTTGTTGATCTCATGTTTTGATGGGGGGTATTAGTAGGCTGAGTGGGGGTAGGGGGGGAAAGAGTCTGTTTTTTTCTCACACTGCCTACTAAAGCCAGTGGGAGCGATGACAGTAGCAGGCCACCATTTCTGCATCAGGCCAAAATGGAACAACAGGCTTGTCATTTCAGAGGGTAGCCCTGTCAGTCTGTAGTAACCAGTGAGATTTTACTCCAGGAGAGCTTTCGGGACCAGTGAGTTTCAGGCTGTAAGCCGGGCTTTCTCAGCCACGAAACCCTGAGGTTTCTCGATAACCCTGGAAGGGTTTCCCGATTGGGTGGGAGTTAATTAATGTTTAGCGTATTTTAAAAATCTGTTAAACATTTATCGGGTGATATGACCATATGTGGTCATGTTGACCCCCCTCACCTCTCAAAATGGCCAATGATGGGGCTGGAGGGGGTGGGAAGGGGAGGGGCCCCGGGTGGGCGTGTCCACAGCTCTGCTTCCCAACCATATTCTGCATGATCCTGCCCCTTCTGGGATTTCTCGTAGCCTGAAGAATCTCTCAAGGGTTTCTCAATGGTAAAAACGTTGAGAAAAAGACCTCTCTAAGCTTTTGAGAGTCAGAGCTTCCTTCCTCAAACCTGGTTAAGCAGAAGTCCCTTGATCTGAGTTGCCTCAGGGGGAGGCGGTATATAAATACAAATAAATAAATACAAATAAATGAATGAATAATAAATAAGGTGGGTGAGGTGTTGTAAAGAAAGCTCTGATTACGTTCATATTGTCATCGCAATGCATATTGTATTCTGTGTGATTAGAACCGAGGGGGAAATGCCTGGGAGCAGAGGTCAAGCACTCCAACACGGGACTTGCGGAGGGTGGGAATGGCATGGGTAGGGTATAGAATCATAGAACCATAGAGTTGGAAGGGGCCATGCAGGCCATCTAGTCCAACCCCCTGCTCAACACAGGATCAGACCAAGGCATCCTAAAGCAGCTCTCCGGACCAACCCCGACCACTACATGGTGTTTATTTTTTTTCCCAGCTGGCCAAGCGTGGTCCAGGAGCAGTTGACCCTACTCTGCCTCTGGCCTGTGCGACTGGCAGGGGAGGTGGCCTTATGCCATGGCTGGGGAAAGGGAGCCCACTGGCGCTGCCCGCTTTGTGCCCAGCAGAGCAGATAGCTTGGCAACGCCCCCCCTCCCCCTTGCAGCATTTCTGGCTGTCCTTGCCCCTTTAAGAGCAACTGCCTCCTTCCCAGCATGGGGCCTCTTTTAAGTCTCCGACTTCAAAGGCAGCTGATTATGGCGATCCTTTTATCTGAATGAAACCTGAAGCATGACTTCCTCCTGCGGAAGCTTGGCTGGTTCTGAGCCTCCGTGCTCCTCCACCCTCCCGGGCTGCCAAGGCGGAAGGGAGGAGGGGGCTGGCATGGCCAATGTGTGACCCATAACTGTCATGCCCTTGACTCCTCACCAGAGCCCCCTGGGACTTCTGACTTGCAGATGAGTGTGAGATTTACCGCCCAAGCCCCGTATTGCTTGTATTCTCGAAAAGGAGCAGTATTATCACCAGCTTGGGCCCCCTGATCCCTTTTATATGTATAACTAGTTCGGTATCCAGGACCACCTTTGAGAGCCACAAGGGATTCAGGGGCGAGCTTTCGAGAGTTAAGGCAGACACAAAGATCTCTATTTATGTTCCTGTGTGACAAAGGGAGCTTGGACTGCCAAAAGCTTACACCAGGGGTGGCTCTCCAGCATGCGCTGGCAGGGGCTCATGGGGATTGTAGTCCGTGGACAACTGGAGAGCCGCAGTTTGGCCACCCCTGCCTTCTTAGACCCTGAAACCTCTGGGTCTGTAAGATGCTTCTGGAATGGGACCTATCAATCTTTTACTGCAGACTGACATGGCTGCTGTCCGGGACATTCTAAATATACACAGATATGATCATTGCCTCCCTGTTTGTGGGCAACCTGCCTTTTAGCACTGGGCCCCCTTGCTGGCTGCTTCTGTAAACAGAATAGTGAATAATTCTTCTCTCCCTCTTTTCTGCTGTCTTTTGCCCAGCTAACCGAGGGGGGCCTGGGCACAGAGTTGTGGCTTTGCAAGCACAAAGGCCCCTGCATCTCCCTAAGGAGTGAGTCTGGGAAGGGTTCGAAAAGAAGAGCTGGGGGGTTTGTGCCTGGCTCTTTCCTACCCAGATGCAATCGCCTTCCCTTCCTCTTCCCACAACAGACACCCGGTCAAGTTGGTGGGGTTGAGCGAGCTCAGAGAGAACCGTGACTGGTCCAAGGTCACCCAGCTGGCTGCAGGTGGAGGAGGATCGGGGAATCAAACCAGGTTCTCCAGATTGGAGGCCACCACTCTTAGCCACTGCACCCTGCTGCCTCCGCTGCTGCTGGTCAGCCAGCCAGTGGAAGGAAGGCTGCCTCTGAGGAATGGCAGCGTCCTCTGTCCCTTGCTGTTGAGTGGGCAGCGTTCTCTTTGCCCGCTGGCAGTCTGTTTGCCCCTGCCAGCTGCTCATACCTTGGAGCGCCTGGGGCCTTGAAAGAGAGTGGGCGTTTTGGGGGGCAGCACCTCTGGAGTACACCTCCTTGCTTTGCCGTGCTTTGTTGGCAGTAAATAAATACTGGAACGTTTCACCCCGCATTCATTTTTGAAAGTGCTTCTCCGCACAAACGGAAGCTTGGTTTGCAGAGACAACGGAAGCGTCGGAGCAGGATCCGAGCTTAACGGCAGCTTAAACCAGCATGATTTCCAGGGGATCAGCTTTCCAGACTCAAAACTGCCTTTGTCAGACGCCAAGCGGCAGGACAGTTTTGACGCGGTGTGTACACGTTCTGCGCTCTAACCCAATTTGCTGCTGAAAGCGAAAAACAAACGTTACACGGGTTCTTCAATTTGTCTGCTTTTCAAAAAGGAAAGCCTCAAACGTTTCACTCTTTCTTTCCAAGCCTTGCAGAGTGCAGGGGCATTTCCCCCCTTGGAGCCCATGTTTGCTCTCAGTAGAAGCCCTGCTGGGTCCTACCTGATTGCCCGCAGGGGCCAGCCCTGGTGCCTGAAAGGCCGTCCAGGAGAGCAGAGAGGCCAAAGTCTTCCCCCTTTCACCCAACTGGCATTCATCGTGCACTTCCTCTGAATGTACACACAGGAAACTGCCAGTCTATTGGTCCATCAGGGTCTGTATTGTCTGCTCAGTCTAGCAGGGGCTCTCTAGCGGTCAGGTAGAACCATCGAGTTGGAAGGGCCCAGACAGGCCATCGAGTCCCACCCCCTGCTCAATGCAGTCTCAAGAATCCAGGATGAATCTCTGTCCAGCTGCTGCTTAAAGACCACCATTGAGGCGGAGCTCACCGCCTCCTTAGGCAGCCTATCCCATTGCTGAATTACTCTTGACAGGAAAATGTTTTTCTTGATATCTAGCCGGTACCTTTAAAGCTGTTACTGCGGGTCCTATCCTCTGCTTCCCACGGAACCTTTCCCTGACCTCTTCTAATTGACAACCTTTCAGATCCTTCAAGAGAGCCCTCCTGTCCCCTCTCAAACTCCTCTTCTCCTGGCTGAACATTTCCAAATCCCTCATCCTTTCTTCAAAGGGCTTGGCCCCCAGGCCCGAGGTCATCCTGTTTTACTCTGCACCCTCTCCATTGTGTCTTCCTCCGTATATTTCACATCACCCGCTCCTGTTAACTGGAGGGTATGAACTTTCTGCAGACAAAGCAGAGGCTCTTCTTCATAGAGTTGGAAGGGGCCATACAGGCCATCTAGTCCAACCCCCTGCTCAATGCTGGATCAGCCTCAAGCATCCAGTAGAAATCTCTGTCCAGCTGCTGTTTAGAATCATAGAATCATAGAGTTGGAAGGGGCCATACAGGCCATCTAGTCCAACCCCCTGCTCTACGCAGGATCAGCCCAGAGCATCCTAAGCATTTATAGGTAATGCAGTATACTGTGACCCTTGTTAGATCCTGTGTCAGTGATTTCTGAAGGATTAATGGTGCGTGGGTTCCGCCCTGAATCTCCTGCTTTCGACTACATTGTGTGAAGTTCTAACAGAATGGGAGGCAGAGGTCTCCTCTCTCTGGCTCAGGCACCCTTTTATAAACCTCTAAGCTGGTGGGATGAGTAAGGGGGTGTTGGTTGGGCCTTTGCTAAAGGGACCGTGCTCTGCTGCCGATCAACAGCCAGGCCGGGCGGCAGCGGCTCTCTCACCTCCCACAGTTGGAATGGTGAACGCCACGGATTGTGGGCTTCCCGTTAAACCACACCCCACCTCCCCCCCCTGCTGCTCCTGCATTTAGATGGCTTGGCATGCAATATTTAGACCTTAAGGGAGGCGGGGGTCATGGCCGGGGGTGGGGTGGATTGGGAGCAGCCAGTGCCTGCTTCATGAATGCCAGAGCGGGCCACAAGGCCCAGGTTGGTGCTCGGTGCCCCTTGCTTGGATCCTGGGTCGTTTTGCTGCTGTCACCACCTCCCTCTGGGGGGAGGGTTCTCCCCTCTGCTGCTGCACAGCTTGCGTCCACGCGTGGGGTCGCTGAATGCAGCCAACCGGACTTTGCCGTTCTCTCCTTTGCAGGATGGGCAGCCAATGGTTAAGAGGCAGAGTACACAGCCTGGCCGTTCTTGGCAGGGCGGGCACGTCTCTAGCCTGCCAAGTGTGAAATGCGCCATTCTGGCAGAAACTTTAAAGGTCCCCAAACAAGCCAGGACAGGGCAGTGGTGAAGATCAAAGGGAGGACGGATGCTCAGCGCACTCCCGGCGGCAGAGCATGCCCAGATGGGGGAGCGGAACGTTGGGGAGCCCCTCCTATGGGCACACCTGAATTCTGCCTCCCCACCTTGTGGAAAGGATTGAGTTTGCCATCCCTTGAACAGGCCAGGTTTCCCTCCAAGCCCTGCTCCCTTTTCCAGAAGGGAATGCAAGACTCTTATTGGGTTAATTTTTTAGAAAAATTATCATATGTCTCGGAAGCACAGAAGCTTTAGGCAGTATCCTCGATTCTCCACATTTCCCGGTTAAGGGGGAAATGGTGTTCTAACAAATTACAATGATGACCCGACTCCAGTGGTAACAAGAGCAAGAAATTTTGCGTACATAATTAGAAGCCCATCTTACATGCTGTGTTCTGGTAGGTACATTTGACTTCTCGTGAACAGATTAACTTGCTTCGGCTCCAAGGCCAGGTAAGCGAGAGAAAAGAGGCCCCATATAGGATGAAACAGAGAATGGGAGGGATCAACATTTCAGGGATGAGAGGGTGGGGCTAACAGAATTCTCTTAACCCTTTCCCTCCCCTTCCCTGTGTAACTTGCATGCAGTATTACAATATCCCCGCTAACCCCTGAATAGGGGCACAATCCTTTATCTGACTGCTGTATTTCTCCCTCGGTGCCTGATTTCTTTTGCTGGACTTTGGGTCCTCGGATCTGGGACTTTCTTAGGCGATCTTTGTTGTGCTTTTTCATTGTAGCCTCTAACATTGTAGAGGGAGAAATGCTGTGATTGGACGCGGGCCACAATTTGGGAAGAGGCGGAACTGAATGGAGATTGTGGAAGGTTATTAGCAAGAAGGGATCCTATGCAGCTCTGGTGGGAGGAGTAGCCCAGAGAGCCTCCTCCAAGGAAGCGGGTGGGTGCTCAGCTCTCTCTGCTAGGACAGGGTGTGTGTGTGTGTCTGGGTGTCTGGCAGGCATCCTATCTAATCAGGTGTGTACCTTCAAATAGGCCAAGTGCAGAAATACTGAAGAAAGAGCATCTCCCTCCCCCCCCCCAATCCATTTGCAGAAAAATTGCAAGGGCCCTTGTTTTAATTACGCGCAACCCTGTTTCTCCCCCCCCCTCCTGCCAAGTTAATGAGGTCTAGAGCCTCCTTAGGCAGTCTTCTGTGCTGACTGTGGGAGGTGAGGTGGGGTAGGGGGGGAGTGGAGGAAACAGAGGGGGGGAAAGGCTTCTTGGAAGCACTTCTGTTGACTTGTCAGATTGGACCCCGCTGGTCGGTCCAGTGTTCCAACAATAGTCAACCTGGTGCTTCTTAGAAGGTCCTGAGCAGCAAGGGTAGACTGCTTCTGACCCTGGAGGTTTTGCGTAGCCACCATCTTCACGATGCTGGCCTGTTGCCGGAAGGCAGCAGGGAACCTGGGTTGGATGGGTGTGTGTGTATGGGGTGGGGGGTGCTTTGGCCTCCTTTCTCCTTATGCTGAACCTCAGGCGCTGTGCAGAGAGCATTAGTCATCTAACAAGCTTGGTGGGGAGGGTGGCCTTTCCTTGCAGTCTTGCTCTTCGCGCCGCCAGCTCTGGGGAAGAAAGTTGTGAATGGGAGAGCGCCAGAGCCCAGTGTACTGAGAATGGTGTTTTTAGCACGGCTGAAACGTTGAAGTGAGGTTGCCCAAATTCTCTGCCTCCAGAAGCTGACTGGGAGGCCGGAGGGGGAGGGGCTGTGAATTATGCAAAGCAAGCTCAATCAGCTGCAATTGCTTATTCTGCATAATCCTCTCTGCCGCTCATGAGGAAGTGCAGGGCACCCGACTCCTCCTTCTCTTCCCTTCCCTGTGGGAATTCAGGTCAGTCTTCCCCTGGCAGCAGGAAATTTGCCAGCAGTTGCCAATAAACCTTCAGGACTAGCCCCTTTAAAACAAGAAAACTGGTGGGTTGGAGCCAGGCTACATTGGTATTGTCCATTGATTTCCCCCCTTCCTGCTGCAGAAGACCTGCCTGTCATTCTGCAGGGTCTCCGACCCACCTGGAAGGAGAAGCAGAAAAGGTTCCCTTCTGCCACAGGACGTGCTATCATTCATTTCTTAGGTGTATATTATTGATTGATTGGATTTCTGTGCCGTTGGAGGCTCGTGGGCTTGGAGTTTCCTCTTAGGTCTGCAGTTGCATCTTTTGCCTCCTCAATTTGGTGTGGTTCTTCAGACCGCCTTTTCGGAAAATATATATATTTTTAATTTTTATTAATCTTTATCCCGCTTTTCTCCCAAATTAAGCCCCAAAGCGGCTTACTCCATTCACCTTTCTGCACGACAACCCTGTGAGGTAGATGAGGCAGAGAGAGTGTGACTGGCTCGAGGTCACCCAGTAAACTTCCACAGCATTTGAACCTGGGTCTCTTGGGTGCTAGTACGATGCTGTTAACTGCTAAATCACACTGGCATGACTTCATGCCCCACACTTTCCACAGTGAACATAGATGCAAAGAATTCCTTCTGCTTCTCTGATGTCTCCCTATCTTCCTTTAGCAATCCTTTTATGCCTCGATCATCCAAAGGTCTAGTGATTTCCCTGGCTGGCTTGCTGCTCTGGCGAGATTTAAAGCAATGCTTATTGGTTTCTTTTAGTAAGCTGATCCTCGAGTTCTCTTTCTGAACGCCGAATTGTGAGCTTACAGTACTTTTGCCAGACTCTGTTTCCCTTCTGTTCAGACCTCTCACTTTTTAAAAGAAGCCTTTTGCTTTTTTTTAATGACAAAAAAGATCTGGCATGGTCCAGATCATCATGGTCCACATCAAAATCACAAGATGTCATAGTCCCATTGTATACGGCACTGGTCAGACCACACCTGGAGTACTGTGTGCAGTTCTGGAGGCCTCACTTCAAGAAGGACGTAGATAAAATTGAAAGGGTACAGAGGAGAGTGACGAGGATGATCTGGGGCCAAGGGACCAAGCCTTATAAAGATAGGTTGAGGGACTTGGGAATGTTCAGCCTGGAGAAAAGGAGGTTGAGAGGGGACATGATAGCCCTCTTTAAGTATTTGAAAGGTTGTCACTTGGACGAGGGCAGGATGCTGTTTCCATTGGCTGCAGAGGAGAGGACACGCAGTAATGGGTTTAAACTACAACAATATAGGCTAGATATCAGGAAAAAAATTTCACAGTCAGAGTAGTTCAGCAGTGGAATAGGCTGCCTAAGGAGGTGGTGAGCTCCCCCTCACTGGCAGTCTTCAAGCAAAGGTTGGATACACACTTTTCTTGGATGCTTTAGGATGCTTTGGGCTGATCCTGCATTGAGCAGGGGGTTGGACTAGATGGCCTGTATGGCCCCTTCCAACTCTATGATTCTATGATTCTATCTTATTTTGTGATACAACTGCCCCCAGTTTCTTAATCTTCTCCTGAGTGCACTCCCACTTTGTAGCAGTTGGTGCAAAATCAGACTTTGGACTTGGTCCTATGTCAAGGAAGGAGCCGTGGCTGAGTGGAAGAGCTCCTGCTTGCCAAACAGAAGGTCCCAGGTTTGATCCCCAGCATCTCCAGTTAAAGGCCATGGCAGTAGGTGATGTGAAAGACCTATGCCTGGAGAGCAGCTGCCTGTCCAAGTAGGCAATACCTAACTTGATGGACCAAGTGTCTGACTCAGTTGAAGGCAGCTTCATGTGCATTCATGTCTGTGTGTCACCTTGCCGGGCAGAGGCCCCAGGGTCTGGAGATGTATATTTTGGGGTGGCGCAGACCTTTTAAATTAGGAATGTGGTTGAATTCACAAATGTGGAATTAAGAACCTCGAACCGACTTCGGCTTTGGGTGTTTGGTGGCACTTTGGGGGCAGGCTACAGTGGTCTTCCCTACTTGGGTCCATGCCAGCCCTGGCTGTACATTCTTTATTTCGGCACAGGATGACGCCTGACAGCCTCGCGCACGCCTCTGCACATGGCATGTTTCCTTACTGAACTTCAGAGTGCAAGGCACACCTCCCAGGAACAGCCAGGTATGCAGGAGAAAGAGAAAGCAGCCTTCTTTGCCTGTGTGCAAATGATCTTTGTCCCCTGGTCTTTTTTGGGTGCCCTCCTGCACCTAGCTAGATGTGGGGAGGGGGCTTTTAGCAGCATCGTGCCCCCCGCCTTCTCTAAGACGAGTGGATGACTTGTTCATCGCTTGACCTTCCGTGGGAGAAGGCTGACGAGCCACTTGCCTGTCCTGTGATCCTTCTTCTTTAATTAATTTATAGTACACCTTTTTCACCGAGGCGCAAGATGGCTTACCTGCTGTTAGTCAATGCAACCAGGGAGGGGTGGGGGCTGAGACTCCTAATCAGCAATGCTGTCAGAGTAGGTATACAGAAATTTGAAACAAAGCCAAAAGTATTAGACATGATATGTTAAACAATGCAGAAAATGGTCTTACATAAGCCGGAGACAATGCAGTGGGAACAGGGCGATGCGTACGGCAACGGGTAACCTGCACGGCCCCTTCATGAAAGCCTCTTCCAGGAGCGGTCCAGTATAATAATAGCCCTGTTTCCTTTATCGAAATGCTCTCCTGGACCATTCTGTCCCCCGTAGTTTGCAGGAGGCCGAGGGGGTGGGAGCGTGGCTGCTCCGTAAGGTGGGGGCTGTAAAAGGGAGTGCAGGCCTACGGGTGGTTGTGGGTGCTTGCCCCTTTGTAGGCGGGGTCTCCTGCAGAAGGCCTTGCTCCAATCTGTGAAACTCTCATGGCAGAGCCAGGCGGGAGAGGCAGCCCTGCAGATGTGAAGGGCTTTGCATGTTATCACCAACACCATGAATGTGAGATGCCTGTTCCCAGCTCTGATGGGGACGATGTAACACAAGCAGAGTCCTGCTGGATCGGTCCAGTAAGTCCATCTAGTACCTCACACGGTGGCCAACCAGTTCCTCTGGAGGGTCCACAACAGGGCAGAGAGGCTGAGGTCTTCTGCTGATGTTGCCTCCTGGTTAACGCCCCTGAATGTGGAGGTTCCTCTCAGCCACCATGGCTAGTAGCCGATGATAGACTTATGCTCCATGAATCTATCTTAATCCCCTTTTCAAGCTGTGTATCAATCACCGCATCCTCTGGCAGCATATGCCTCCTTTTAATCATCACGAGCCTTTGTTAGCGTGATAGCCTCCTTTTAATAGCTCCCTGCGTAAAGTGGTGTTTCCTTTTGCCCAGCCTGAACCTACTGCCCGTCAACTTCATTGGATGCCCTCAAGTTTTGCAATTGGGGAAAAAAAGCTATGTTTGTCAACTGTCTCCAGCCCAGGCATAACTGTGTCAACCTCTATCATGTGTGTCCCCCTCCTCCCCACTAGTTATCTGTTTTCTCAACTGAAAAGTCCCAGATTCTTCAGCTTTTCCTCCTAAAGAAGGAGGTCTAACCCCCTTCCTCATCTTGGTTGCCCTCCTCTGTTCTTTTCCCAGCTCTGCCGTGTCCTTTTTGCGATATGGTCACCGGAACTGCTCTTAACATTCCAAATCAGGCTGCAGCATAGATCTATACAGGGGCGTTATAATATTGGCTGTTTTATTCTTCATCCCTTTCCTTATAATCCCCAATGTTGAGTTTGGCTTAAGGTCTGCTGCACACTGGGCTGACCCTTTCACTGGGCTGTTCACTAGGACCCCCGGATCCTTTTTTCTCTCAGTCTCAGCAAATTCAGACCCTGCTAGCCAATAACACATGGGGAGGGGTTTGGCTGTGCAGAGCAGGAAAAGTCAGACCACCAGGCAGGTCTTCTTGCAATGTGGAAGCTCTGGGCCTTTGTTCAGAGGTGGCACCTGGCCTTTGCACTAGGAGGAAGGAGCTGGTGGCACCTGTGGGGTAATGGCGTTGCCAGCATCGGACTCTAGGCTTGATTCCTGCCCAGCAGTTATTTCTTAAAAAAAAACATCTGGGTGTCCTCTGTGGCCACATTGCCACAGACAATTTTCCAGGCCTCTCCAAATGTCTTTTTTTAAACAAGACACCTACATGGGGAGAGTATTGAGCCAAGCAACTCTTGGGGGGGGGGGTGAAGCATGATGCATCCGGGGTTCAGGCTTCCTTTTGTGCTTGGGCTTCTCCCCACAAGGTAAGAAACCGAGTGTTTGGGATGCCAATGATGAGGAATCCCCGGCTCTCCATGCATTGTCAGTCAGTGGTAGGTCAGAGGCAGAAGGCCCCGGCCAGCGTTCCCACGTAAACAGTGTCGGAAAGAGTCAAGCCGCGGAGGTGAGCAGGACGTTCTTGGGAGCAGCTCCTGATTGTTTTGTGGGGCAGGGAGGGGCTTGGCTTTCCCGTGGACCACATTGCTGAATTGGGGGCATCGATGTAAATAGCGCCATGTGTATGAATCCAGAGCGCATAGCTGGGAGTGGTGGTGGCTGGATTTGGCAACAATGGACAGTGTAGATCAGGGGTAGTCGAACTGCGGCCCTCCAGATATCCATGGACTACAATTCCCATGAGCCCCTGCCAGCATTTGCTGGCAGGGGCTCATGGGAATTGTAGTCCATGGGCATCTGGAGGTCCGCAGTTCGACTACTTCTGGTGTAGATCATGGCTTCTTGAATCCTTCTTCTGGGGAACAGGTTAGAATGGCCGGATTCCAGTCTGGGAACACCTTTTCCCTTATATCCCCATCTCCAAGAGCATTAAGATCTGCAGAATGACGTCTGCTCAGCATCCCTGGGCCCAGCCTGGTGGGAGGTGCTCCCGAATAGTGTTCAGGGCCCTGCAGCACCGTACCTGTAAGGCGGAGCTGTTCTACCAAGCTTATGGTCAGGGCCCAAAATAACCCCTAAGACACACTGGTTGCACCGCTCCTTGATGTTCAAACCCCATCTTGATTGGGGGGGAATTGAGACTGGTGGTGTTTTTAACTTAATTGTTGTTTTCGGATGCTGCTTACCCGCCCTGAGATGTATTGGAAAGGCGGGCTAGAAAAATTAAGTATTTTTATTGATTGATTTGGAGACCCAACAAGTTTTTTTGGGAGGAGGGCAGTGGGCGGGGTATAAGTCAACATCTTGTTGGTCTCTTAAGGTGCAGCCTGGCCTCGAATGGAGCGGTCCAGCCAGGTCTGTTCACCGCGGCTTCCCTTCGCATCCCGGGGCGAGCTCTTTGGCTCAAGCACCGCACTCCTTGCCTGCCAAAACGGGCATCGCAGTTGTGCAGGAGAATGCAAAGGTCACAGAGTACTTGGCAAGTTTAGAAAGGGCAGCCCGGAATCCTGGGAGTGCTGAGCTGTGTCCCGGTGTGTGTGTATACTTCAGCAGGAGCTTGTCGTTGGTGGCTAGGAGCCTGAGCCAGCCTCAACAGGTGGGGCAGCTGCCAGGGTGTCCACCAGGGCCCACCGCTGCCAACTCCCCAGCAGGCAGCCTCCCTGACTGCTGGTGAGCAAGTGCTGCCCCAGCCGGGCCTCCAGCTGCATGCTGTGCCTGGTGCCGTCAGGAAAGGGGCTGCGGGCCACGCAGGTGGCTGAGAGCATGGGCAGTTGGAGGGCTTGTGAGCAGGGCAAGGAGAGATGAGACACTGGGGTGAGGGTCTGGGAAGGGGGGGACAAGGAAACCCTCTTCTCAGGGCCTCCCGGAATCTGGAACCGGCCCTGCTAGGAGCTGCTGTGGGCAATTCTGTCAGAGCCCTCTTTGGGCCTAGAACACAGCAGGATGCAGCCTCGGCCCCTCTGCCCTGTTATTGGCCCTCCAGAGGAGATGGCTGGCCACTGTGTGAGACAGGATGCTGGACTAGATGGACCACTGGTCTTATCCAGCAGGGCACTTGTGTTCTTATGAATGCCTTGGTCTCAATGCCCTGTTGTTGGTCCTCTGGAGGAACTGGCTGGCCCTTGCCATCTCCAGCATGGGATATTTCTGAAGACTTGGGGGAGGTGCCTGGGGAGGGAGCGCAGTAGGAACATGATGCCACCCATGCTCCAAAGCTGCCATTTCCTCCCAGGGAACAGAACTCTTGTCATCTGGAAATCTGTCAAAATTCTGGGAGAACTCCAGACCCCACCTGGAGGTTGGCAATCTCTACTTGTCCCCAGTGACGGGCGTTTTCTGGAATATTCTGCGCTGGGCCAGAAAATTGTCCGGGGCCCTAAACAGAACGTGATCTGATTTTGCACGTTGATTTCAATGCGTTTAGTAAGCAACAGCGTACCTACCCCGTGTTAATATCCCAATAGGGACCAATACTCCAACCACATAGCGGGGGGGATCGGTGTAGCTAACCTGTTGTATTCAAAGAAATTCAAAGCATTGTTTGGGAAAGGATTCTGTCGGAATAATGCCTGCAGAAAATCAAGGACAATATAAAATGCCTCTTCTCTTGCAGTGTTTAAATTTAAGAAAGAATTAAAAAAAAAAAAACCACCACCCTGAAAATTGTTTACGAAGCAAAAGGAGGCAAAAAGCCCAGTAGCTCCAAAAACGGTTGATGTGCTCATTGCGGGCCACCCAAAGAGCCATGCATGATATGCCATAGATGTGGGCGTCTTTCATCTGCTCCGGCAGAACTGCCCTCCCTTATGCAGAATTTGCCGGGACACCTCATCCCTTGCATGGTTTGTTAGTTCCGTATCAGTCCGGGGATTACAACATCTCTTCCACCCCAGGAGGGGAAACCTGCAAATAAGAACGTTAGATTTGGTTTGGGCTGGGTCAGCACGGCCGATCCACCCGGCCTCAGAACTCGATTTGGTTCAGTTTGGAGGATGATGCGCATTTGTGTTTTCTTCCTCTCTGCTCCCCCTCCCCTAATTTGCAAATCGATAAAACATACAAGTACTTTCTCTACTTCTCGGGATAATTGCCTGAGAAATGTGAATTCCAGCAACTTTGAAGCACCCGAGCTTGCCTCTTATTGGCGTTCCTTCGTGGCTGTTCATTTCGTAAAACAAGGACTCTTTAGGAATTGAACGTTTTCTATGGAACGATCGTGTGCTGGAAAGTAGATTCGTAGAGTGGGAAGGGGCCAGACAGGCCACCCGGTCCAACCCCCTGCTCAGTGTAGGATTAGCCTTGAGCATCCAGGATAAGCATCTGTCCAGCCGCTGCTTGAGGACTGCCAGGGAGGGGGAGCTCACCACCTCCTTAGGCAGCCGATTTCACTGCTGAACTACTTTGCGAAATTTCCTGATATCTAGCTGGTACTGTTCTACACACAGTTTAAAGCCATTACTGTAGGTCCTCTCCTCTGCCGCCAACAGGAACTGCTCCCTGCCTTCCTCTGACAAACTTTCGGATGCTCCTGTGCTCTCTCAACCTCCTCTTCTCCAGACTGAACATTCCCAAGCCCCTCAGCCTTCCCTCATAGGGCTTGGTCCACAGACCCCAGATCTTCCTCTCTGCTCTCCTCTGCACCCCCTCCATTTTGCCTGTGTCCACGTCTTTTGCATCCCCTATCAGATACTTCAAGAGAGCCCTCCTGTCCCCTTTCAACCTCCTCTTCTCCAGGCTGAACGTTCCCAAGACCCTCAGCCTTCCAAGTCCTCCTCCCTAGATTGTCCCTTGTGCATCCCTAGCTCTATCTGCTGCCAGCAAGAGCCCTGAGCTACAGAAGGCACCCACTGACCAGGCCCAGGGAGTGGAGGGTCTTCAGCAGACGTATCTCCTAGCTGCCTGCAGTCTTTCGCCCCCCTGGAAGAACTGGGAGTGGATTTCCAGTGGGACTCCTGCCAGTGCTGGGGGCGGCCCCCTCCTAGCTCCAGACGAAGCAGGGTCCTCTCCCCGCTGTGAGCAGGAGATTCGCAGGAGTGCCTAATCCCCTGGACAGCCAGGCACATTTCCCCAGCTGAAGAGACGGATTAGCTCCTGGTTTAATGATGTGGCCAGGCCTTGGGCAGCTTTTCCTCTTCCCTGGGAGGAGCCTTTCCTGATAGCTCTTTCCAATTCCCCCTGCCAAACAGTTCTGGGGTGTTCACAGGCAAACGCCTTGATCCTTTTTTACAACTCGGGAAATTAGGCCGGCACTCCAGCCTTCCTATGGGCTTGCGGGGAAAGGGCTTGAAGTAGGCCTCTCGAATGCAGCCCCATGGCCATCTCCGTAGCCCCTGTGCTGTCTTGGCTGGCTAGTGGAGAGCCGGGGGGGGGGGGAAGGGGGGAAGGCCGGGGAAGGCCAGTTGGCCCCGGGACTTGCTGACCCCCCCCACTCCTCTTTCCCTTGCAGGTTCACCGGAGCGGACGCTGTTGTGATGGGCGATGTGACCTATGGGGCCTGTTGCGTAAACGACTTCACTGCCCGGGCGTTGGGAGCCGATTTCCTGGTGCACTACGGCCACAGCTGCCTGAGTACGTAGCCCAGGCTGGCCTTTGCCCCGGATTCCGATGGCGCCTCTTTCTTTGCCCCCCTCCCACGTAGCTCTGGACTTGGCAGGGGAGGGCTGCGCCTTAAGGCTGCCTGCTGCGGTACATGGGGAGCCCCACACTGGGACTCAGTTGAGTCTGGCTACTAGTCACGATGCTGAACGGGGCAGCAACAAACAGCTGGTGCCAAGACCCCCGATGGGCACACATGACGCTGCCTTGTGCTCCATCGGGCCATTCTTAAATACCGCATTGTGCGACGACTTCTAAAGTTTGTGTCTCCTACTGTAAACAAGCGCGAGCGTTATTGATTGGTTGATGGATGATTCCGTTTGTATCCCGCCACTCCCACATAATGGCTCGTGACGGGTAACCGTCGTCTTTCACAATAAAATCCCATCAAATGACATGGTCCCGTTAAAACTCCATCTCCACCCCCAACAATGGTCTAAGACTCCCTGCGGGGGCTGCCCAGGCAGCCTGATGTTCCCGCTTGCTCAGCTCAACGAAGGGCCCAGATCTTACTTGCCTTGGCCCCATACAAAGACCTGGCGGAAGAGCTCCATTTTACAGGCCCTGAGCAACTGGGAAAGTTCCGTCAGGCCCTCAGCTCTCCCGGGAGGCCATTCTCTCAGGTCGGGGCCAGTATCGAAAAGGCCCTGGCCCAGGTCAAGGCCAGACATACCTCCCTTGGGTCAGGGACCACTAACAGATTCGCACCCACCAGGCAAAGGACCCAGTGAGGGGCATAAGGAGATAGGCAGGCCCACAAGTATGTAGGCCCCAGACTTTGGATGGCCTTAAAGGTTAACACCAAAACCTTGAACTTGATCTGGGCTTCAGCTGGCAGCCAATTCAGCTGTCTCAGCACTGGCTGGATCCCTATCCAGCCCTCCAAGGAGTTCCAGTGGGGACTCTAGCAGTTCTCATTTGAGAACACCCACAATAGTATCTCAACCTGTATACTTCCTGTATTTTATGAGCCCTTCTTGGTTGTCTACTCAGTTGGAGTCCCAGGCACAACTCTTTCACATCCCCTACTTACCTGATCTTTGTAACCTGAGCTGCCGGGATAGGGACCATGGCTTAGTGGTAGAGCCTCTGCTTGACATGCAGAAGATCCTGGGCTCAATCCCCACATCTCCAGTCAAAAGGGATCAGGTACTAGGTGATCTGGACGAGCTCCATCTGAGCTCTCCTGCTGGTTCAGTAGACAATTTACTTACCTTGATGGGACCAGTGGTCTGACGACTCAGCTTTGTGTGAGCTCAGGGCCTTCTGCATGCCAAACACATGCTCTGGCATGGACCCAGGAATGCCACTGTTCTGGCAGAGCACTCTGGAGGGTTGCAGGCAGCCTGAATTGATTTCTCAGGGCATACTCTCCCTTCTGTGTTAGCAAGGAAGTGCCTTGTATCAGTGCCCCCACACCTGAAGGCAGCTTGATGCGCTCCCGTAAGTGGTTGACCTGGCTGCTTATGCCCTAGTGCAGGGGTAGTCAACTTGTGGTCCTCCAGATGTTCATTGACTTCGATTCCCATGAGCCCCTGCCAGCGTTTGCTGGCAGGGGCTCATGGGAATTGTAGTCCATGAACATCTGGAGGGCCACAGGTTGACCACCCCTGCCCTAGTGGGCTATGGGCCCTGGAGCCACCAGAGATGCCCACGTGGTATGGGAACTGTGGAACTAGAGTTAACGCTGGCTTGATTTGTATTTTTGAGCTGGCACAATCCCCGTGTGGTTCTGCGCCTGCTAAAGTTGGGGAAAAACCCGGAAAAGTTGGCACGTCAGGGCAGAAGTTATCTTTTAAGTCCCCCGCAAGGGACCCTTGTCACCCGGAGCTTCGGCAAACAAATTTGGATCCTCCGCTCGGAAAAATCAATACGTGAATTACAGCGCCCCCCCTTCCCCCCCCCCCCGCAAATCTACGGGGAGTCTGAAGTGGCAGGTCAAAGTGATCGAAGGACGGAAACGCGGCAAGGTTGCCTGGCGAACCTTAACACATGTTAACGCAGAAACCGACGGCTCGTGATGTTTTAGAAATGGTGGAATCCAGCTGCAGTCCCGCCTTTGCTTCCAGAGGAGCAGGAATCCTGCTCGAAGACCCTTTAAAAGCCACCGGGGTTTTGCAAATGGTTTTTGGCAGCGCTTGGGTGTACTTTGTGTACCCACCAAACCGTCCCAGGAGAATCTGGCGCAAAGCTCAGGATCCTGTGCGTGCCGGTGGCTTTTTCCTCATTCATCCTCGCGTCAGTCGTCTTTGCCTCCCCCCGCCCAGCGGTCGGCTCTTGGCTAACCAATCCAAAGCGCTGTTTTGTTCAAGGCTCTTTGCTTGGGCTGCATCCAAACCAGGTGTGCCTCCCCCCCCCCCCCCCGCCATAGATGTATATTTTTCACGGCAGCTTTTGACAAAAGGGAGACATCGCTTGCCTGCTTGGCTCACCAGCACGGTACGACTGGCCAGACGGGGATAAGACTGTGAGCCGCCTTGAAGCGGAAGCAAAAGCGGGGTGTACATGTTTTAATAAATAAGACCCGTAAGCTCAACCCCAAAGGCCCCGGGTCCCTCGTAAAGGATCGGCAGCTCTCAGGCTGAGGCCTACTTGAGTGTCTAGCAGAAGGCAGCAGGTAGGGATCCTTGAGCAATACAAATGGGAGTGCAATCTCGGATAAGCTTCTGCCTTCCCTGTTTGAATCCCATTGGCCTTTGCTTCACAGTTGGTCCTGTACGGGGCCCTGTGGATGCTGGGCTTTCTGGTTCACCTGCACTGCCCACCTGGGCCTCCTCTCCCTCCCCCTCCCAGGATGGAGAGGCTTCCAGAGCTCTGCGAAGGGGGCTCAGAGGGGTGGGGCAGGGGGCTTGCGCAGTTTGTGCGGCTGGCTGAGCATGAGGAGGAGACCTCGTAGAGCAGGGAGGGAGGGAGGGAAGGCAGGCAGGCAACGGTTGCCGGCTCCCTAGGCGGAACGGGTACTCTGGATTCTGTTGCCATGGAAACTGCACTGCTGTCCCAGATGCTGCTAACTTTGAAGTCCACCCAGGATGGAATGGGCTCAAAATAACAAGGAAGGGGTGGGGAGGAGAGGAAGAAAAGGCCGCTGTGTCGGCTTTTTAAGGTGGATCTGCAGGGGGGGGCAGGACCCGTGCCTTCTGCCACACTGCCTTCTTGGAGCATCATGGGGACGGGGGGGTTGCAAGGGTGGGGGAGAAAAGAGGGTTGGACAGGTGAGGGAACCTACAGGATGCTGCTGGGGTCTTAGAGCAAGGATACACGAGAAGCCCCTCCTTGCTTGATCTTTGCCAGGGAATCACCTGGCCATGCAATCCTTGGTTGGGAGGGCAGCCTGTGTTATTCTCCACCCCCCCCCCCATTTTTTTCCTGGGATCACAGAGCTCTGCTTGGAAGATCTGGCTGAGGCACAGCAGGCAAAGAGCTGGCCGGCAATCCACTTCATTGTCAGCAAGGGGCAGGGCAGGGTGGGGAGGAGGTGGAGAGCGGCATGGTGCCCTTCCTCCCCCCCAGGTGGCAGCCCCAAAGTGCCCACCCTGCAGGGGCGTTGTGCCAAGGGCTCAAATCCAGCTCTCCGGTCGGGGAGCAGAGTCAGCCCATTTAAGCACGCCAGAGCGACTTCATTTAATTTTGGAAGGGTGGGCTCGGAATCGACGTGTGCAAACCATACGGTTTGACCCCCCCTCGTTATAATTGTGGATGCCTTTAAACGAAAGGGATTTTTGGATTCCAGTGGGCAGGCAGGGCAAAGATGCCTGCGCGGTGGGCAACCAGAAAGGCGGGAGATTGTAGGGAGGTTTCAGCACCTTCATGCACAGCTTGCTATCCTTCCGCAGTGCAAACGTTTTTGAGGACCCCCAGTCTCCGTCCTCCTGGGCTCTGCTTCAGAGGATGGTCTGGCCTCGGTCCTGCCAGCCAGGAGCACGGATCTCCCTAAGGATCACCGAAGCATCTGGGCCTCAGAATCCTGCGCTTCCTTAGCTGAGGCGCAAAGGTTTATGAACCGGAATGGAAAACGGGCCGCTGTTGATGTGGTGCGGGAGCAAGGGTGCTGAGCATGATTCCGTCTTGATTGGCGGCAGGCGGAGGCTGGAGCAATATCATGCAGAGACGCAGCAAGCAGCCTCCTCTAGATGCGCCAATTAAGGATACGGAATTTTTCTCCCTGCAAGGCTGATTGACAGGAGGCGGAGCCAGGGGAGGCCTCGTTGGGAGGCGGGTGCCTTGGACTCGACTGAGCCTTCCTTTTTGTGCCTTCTGGACTTGCGCTGCACCGCATGGCAGTTTCTGGGTGGCCCCCAGGAGAGGACATAACAGTTCGGCAAGGTTGCCAGCTTCCAGGCTGGGCCCGGAGATCTCCCCGAATTACAACTGACCTCCAGACCACAGACATCAGCCAGCTGGGTGACCTTGGGCTTGCCAGAGCACTGATAGAGCTGTTCTGAGCAGTAATATCAGAGCTCTCTCTGCCTCACCCACCTCACAGGGTGTCTGTTGTAGGGAGAGGAAAGGGAAGGCGAATGTAAACCACTTTGAGACTCCTCCGGGTAGAGAAAAGTGGCATCTAAGATCCAACTCTCCTTCTCCTCCTCCTCCAGATCTTGCCCTCCCTGCACTCCACCCCCAAATTTCCAGGAATTTCCCATCCAGGGATTGGCAACCGAAGCATTTAGTGCGTTTCTCCCCCCCTTCCCCCCCCATGTGTCTGCCCTGACAGCTCTGGTCGCCTCCTGCTCAAATGCATGGTTACCTTGTTCCTCCCGTAAACAGAAACTATTCATGCAAGCAGGATGGAACCAGAATCACTTTTGGCCAGTGTTGACATTCTCATCTGCCCGTTTGCAGAGAGGCCGTGTTGACCGCCGACGTGGGCCTGACCTTTGTGTGGGACAGTGGGCTGGGGAGGGGGGTAAGGAAAGCCAAGCGGGTCAGGATTCCGAGCGCCCTCCCCTACGCAGTGCACTGTTGGGCCGGTCGTGAGCTCTTGGGAAGGAGGCGAACTGGTGGGAGAGCAAGGGGCAGTTCTGCTTCTCTCCTTCACCCGGGGGGCTCTTCCCCTTCCCCAGTGGGGTCCCGGCAGCAGCGACAGACAGCCTCTGTCCTTCTCTCCTCCCACAGTTCCCATCGACCCCACGTCGGGCGTGAAAATGCTGTACGTCTTCGTCGACATCAAGATCGACACGGCCCACTTCGTGGAGACGCTGCGGTTCAACTTCCCGGCGAGGTCCACGCTGGCGCTGGTCAGCACGGTTCAGTTTGTGTCTGCCCTTCAGGTGAGCAGAGGCGTGGGAAAGTGATGCTTTGGAAGGAGCGGCCCACCGGAGGAGACAACTAGGGCAGCGTTTCCTGTCCTGGGTCGGTTGGTTCTCTTTTCCTGTAAGCCTGGTTACCTGGGAGGGGGGGAGGATTCAGGCTGGCTGGACGGTACCCCCACCCCACCACCGGCACATTTCCCCTTCAAAATGCCTGGATTGAATCTGGGGCCTCCTGCATGCCAAGCAGTTGCCCTACCACTGAGCAAGAGCCCCTTCCGCATGGCAGGGCATCTGCTTGGCATTCAGAAAGTCTCGGGTTCAATCCCCGGCATCTCCAGCTGAAAGGACAACACGGTAGGAGATGTGAAAAACCTCGGAGAGCTGTTGCCAGTTCGAGGGGACAGTCCAGACCTTGGTGGATTATGAATCATAGAATCATAGAGTTGGAAGGGGCCAGACAGGCCATCTAGTCCAACCCCCTGCTCAACGCAGGATCAGCCCCAAGCATCCTAAAGCATCCAAGAAAAGTGTGTATCCAACCTTTGCTTGAAGACTGCCCGAGACTTTCTGAATTATGGGTCCGATCCAGAATCCAGCAGCTTCCTGCATGCCCTGAGCCCGTCCAGCTGCAGGTCACCTTTGAATCTGCACACCCCAGATAACGGGACGCGTATTTTGGCATCTCTCCTCTTGCAGGGAATCGCTCGTGTGTTGCCACCACAGATAGCCAAGCACTCGACGTTGGAAATTGCTGACCAGGTGGCCGGTGGGGAGGCCCTGGCAGGGCCCGAGAGCTAGGCAGGTTCCCTGCAAGTAGGCAGAGATGGATGGGCGCCTCCAGCAGGGGCTGTCCAAACATGGCAGCGTCGAAGCGTTAAGCAGCCACCTGTTTTTAACGGATGCCTCATCAGGGTTGGCGGCCAGCCGTGAGGCAGGCGCATCCCTCCTGTCGTGGCGCCAAGATCCCGGGGGGGCCCGCTGGAGGGCCGTGATTCGAGTCCAGCCCTTCCTTGAAGACTAGCAAAGTTTCCAGGGCGTAAGGTTTCAGGAATCTGAGCTCAGATCTAATGAAGAGAGTTTTGGCTGGTGAAAAATTATCCTTGGAAATCAGAATGTTTCCAACTCTGATCCTGGATTGGGGGCAAGCTCCCTGGGAATCATCCCCTGCTCCTTTTGGCCTTCCTGTCGGGATCCTGGACCATTCCTCATTGTGCAAAAAAGATCTTACCTACTTCTCATCATTTTGCTTACCTCAATGGAACCTCTCTGCTCCAAGGCAGTGTATCTCCGATATTGGACTTGGCTATTTCCCAAGGCCTCTTGGCTGGCTGGAATTTGGAGAAATGGAACTGGATTAGGTTCTCCTTTTGGAATCCGGCCCAGGAGGGCTTTGCCTGTGTCTCCCTGTGGTAGTACCCTGAAAGAATGGGCCGTTCTCATGAGCTGTTGTCCACTCTTCTTCATGTTTTGTCTCTTTTCCCCTCTCTCTTTACAGGCAGCCACTCGGGAACTTTCAGCAGATTATACCATCTGCACTCCGCAGTGCAAGCCTCTCTCACCCGGGGAGATATTGGGGTGTACATCCCCTCGTCTGGCAGAGGGCACCGAGGCCATCGTGTGAGTAAGGGTCACGTCACAGTGGTCGGGAGGGGGCCTTCCGTTTTTCCCTGGTCTTTCCGGTTTCATTTGAGCCAAAGGCACGTGCTAGCAAAGTTTTATTTCTCTTAATATTTATACCCCGCTTTCCCCACAAAGACATCCAAAGTGGCTGGCAGCAACAGGAAAACGAAAGGTGATCTAATGCAATATTGGAAGAAGAAGAAGAGTTGGTTCTTATATGCCGCTTTTCCCTACCCGGAGGAGGCTCAAAGCGGCTTACAGTTGCCTTCCCTTTCCTCTCCCCACAACAGACACCCTGTGGGGTGGGTGAGGCTGAGAGAGCCCTGATATTACTGAAGAAGAAGAAGAGTTGGTTCTTATATGCCGCTTTTCCCTACCCGAAGGAGGCTCAAAGCGGCTTACAGTCGCCTTCCCTTTCCTCTCCCCACAACAGACACCCTGTGAGGTGGGTGAGGCTGAGAGAGCCCTGATATCACTGCTCGGTCAGAACAGTTTTATCAGTGCCGTGGCGAGCCCAAGTTCACCCATCTGGCTGCATGTGGGGGAGTGCAGAATCGAACCTGGCATGCCAGATTAGAAGTCCGCACTCCTAACCACTGCACCAAACTGGCTCTCAAACCAAACAATTGGGGTGCTCGAGACTGCACGCTCCTGAGTGTGAGCCGGAAGGCAAGCAGGCAGAAGGGTCATGCCTCTGGCCATGCTCAAGCCATTATAGTACCTGCAGGAGAGTCAGACCAACTCAGCCCGGGCGGAGTTGCCAGCAAGATGTTCCTCTCTCATTCCCACCTTGAGCCTCGGCATCAGTGCAGAACATGCCTCTTGTTCATCGTTGAGGAAGGGAAACCGGGACGGTGCTCCGGGATCACCGGGGATCGTTCGGAAGACCTGTCTAGAGAAGCTCGCTTTTCATGGGGGGGGGGGAAGCACGATGCTAGAGTTGGAATGAGGAACAGTCTCAGTGGCAAGCAGGTCAGGAGCAGAGATTGCAGGTTTGGACTGTCAAAAACGGGACGGTGCAGAACGGCAAGTTCCCCGATAATAATATTGGGAACGACAGCTGGATGTCTCGGAAAGACAGCCTATTTCTGTGCCTCTTGCCCCCTCCTCCTGCCGCCACAGCAGGAGAATGCCAGCTTCCCCCTCAGCCCCTCTGCCTGTAGGGCAGCAACAATGAGGTCTCCCCATGGCCGGGAGGAAGCGTGCCCCCCTTTCCAATACCCCCTAACCTCCTCCCCTGTTGGAAAAGGGCTCCCTGACCCGAGACCTCTTGAAAAGAGCAGGCCCCTCTGGACCCCTCTGCCCTGTCGAAGCCGTGCCCCAAACCCAGCAGGGGAGGCGTCTGCAACGGCGGGGGTTGGGGAGGGAGGGCAGGGAGGTGCCAGCCAGGAAGACGAATGACTGGGAAGGACTGGGCCCCGATGCAGCAACCCCATTAATTTTCTTTAAGGACAGCGAATTAGACGAGCCTCCAGCTTCCGCACACCTAATTATGGGAGGTAATGGAAATGCTTAATGCACTGTGAACATCATGCCGAGGAAGCCGTGGAAAAATAAATAGCGGATCTTGGGGGGGGGGGGAGCAAAGGAAGGGGGAGGGCAAACTGCGGGAGGGGAAAAGGAGCCCCATCCAGCTGGCCCCCGACAAAGGGGAGAGCGATAAATGTCTGATATTTCAGGAGGGGGTGGTCTTTTCCTTCCCCAGTGTGTGGTATACGCCATAGGATTCACTGGCTTCCTTTTCTGTCTTGGGGGGCAGGAATGTGCAAATTAAAATGTGGAAAATCCCTTTTTCCTTCTGATGCCCCTCCCCTATATAGCCTTGAACCTGTTTGGCCATGAGTTGGCTGCCCCGAGGGGGGGTCGCCTGTGTGTGATGTTGCTCTCTTATCCAGAGTAAGAAGCTCTAAGAGAACCGCTCTAGAAGAACTCTGACTGTCCCAAGGTTGCCCAGCTGGCTGCATGGGGAGGAGCAGGGAATCCAACCTGGTTCTCCAGACTAAGAGTCTGCTGCTTTGAACCACAACACCATATCGTGTGGCAGTCTTCGGGGAAATGTCGCAGATTTCTCTGCCCTCAGGGGAGGTTACCCGTTGTGACTCTGTACGAGTTATCTCCAGTCAGGAGGCACATCAGAGCAAGAAGACGCATGGGGGGGGAGGGGAATTCCTTATTTGTTGCTCTTTTGTTTCAGAGTATATGTTACAGAGTGCCAGCCTGGCAAAAGCCGGGTTTGATTCCCAAATCCCCCTCATGCAGCCAGCTGGGTGACCTTGGGCTCGCCACAGCACTGATAAAGCTGTTCTGACCGAGCAGGAATATCAGGGCTCTCTCAGTCTCCCCTCCCTCAGAGGGTTTCTGTGGTGGGGAGAGGAAAGGGAAGGCGAGTGTAAGTCGTTTTGAGACTCCTTCAGGAAGAGAAAAGCGGGATATAAGAATCAACTCTTCTTCTCCAGGAATATCAGAGCTCTCTCAGCCTCACCTCCCTCACAGGGTGTCTGTTGTGGGGAGAGGAAAGGGAAGGCGAGTGTAAGCTGTTTTGAGACTCCTTCAGGAAGAGAAAAGCGGGATATAAGAACCAACTCTTCTTCTTCTTCCGGAATATCAGGGCTCTCTCAGCCTCGCCTCCCTCACAAGGGTGTCTGTTGTGGGGAGAGGCAAAGGAAGGTGATTGTAAGCCGCTTTGAGACTCCTTCAGGAAGAGAAAAGTGGCATATAAGAACCAACTCTTCTTCAGTAATCTCAGAGCTCTCTCAGCCTCACCTCCCTCACAGGGGGTCTGTTGTGGGGAGAGAAAAGGGAAGGTGAATGTAAGCCACTTTGAGACTCCTTCAGGTAGAGAAAAGCAGCATATAAGAACCAACCTTCTTAAGAAAAAACTGTTGCGCTAGTTTTAACTTAAAAAAACCCAACTGCCTCTGGAAACGTTGGTACAGAGGACAGAGTGTTGAAAAATGGCGCCCATAAAATGGCACTTTGTAGCAATACGCTCTCAAATGGACCATACAAATGATCGTGCCTCACAATCTAAAGACGGATGGAAAGGATTCAAGGTTCAAACGGCAGCCCTTGGTGGGCCCACTCTGCAGAACGAGGCCAGCCCGGAGTCCCTGCTCCTTGCTAGAAATGTTAATTGCAAGCACGGAATGTACAGCAGGGACGGCAGAGAGCCGAGCACCGCGGAGAAAGAGCCTGGATCTAGCAAGTGCGTGTCTTATTTATTTAAAAAATACCCCCAGTGGAGCCTCAGAGCAACTGACAGCCGTAACATTAATATGCCGCAAAACAATCGGCTCGTTTGAAACACAAAAAGGGACATTTAAAAACTGGGCAGTCCGGGAATGCAGCTGCACTGTTTTAAAGCAGGGGTAGTCAACCTGTGGTCCTCCAGATGTTCATGGACTACAATTCCCATGAGCCCCTGCCAGCGTTTGCTGGCAGGGGCTCATGGGAATTGTAGTCCATGAACGTCTGGAGGACCACAGGTTGACTACGCCTGTTTTAAAGGAACCAAGAATGAGGCACCTTCTGTGCCTAGCCCGGAGAGTCAGTGCCGTGTAGTGGCTATGCACAGTGGACTGTAATCCGGAGAACTGCTTTTGATTCCCTGCTCCTCCACGTGAAGCCTGCTGGGCCGGTTGCAGTTCTCTCAGAGCTCTCAGTCCCACCTACCTCACAAGGTCCTTGGTGTGAGGAGACGAAAGCAAGGCGATTAGCCCCCCCGAAACGCCAGAGACCCTCTCGGTGAGTTTGTGTGGCTGTTTAAACAGCGCTGCAGGCAAGGAGAAACCCTGCAGCGCCCCATAAGCCAAGGACCATTCAGCTGCCTCCTGTCCTCATCCAAAGCAGAGATGATCTGTAAATCCCAAGGACCCCAGGTTCCAGGAAGGCTGAAGGCTAGGAGGAACTGGTCCTGCAACCCCCCCCCTGGGGGGAACCTAGCTGCCAAGATGCTCTAAGCGCCAGTAGAGAATTCCCTCCCCCTCCAGGGATCCTCTGAAGGCATGGCTGACGGTACTGAAGGTTGGTATATAAATATGCAAAGGATTGTGTAGCACCAGCTGCCTGAAGAATAAAACGGTTCTCTTGAGTAGAGAAACAACTTTGGGAAGTGGAGAAAAAGAGTCCCATCAGTCCAACTGGGGTTCTTCTAGAGGCAATCAGGGAGGAGGCATGCTCAGAGGAGCAGGAAGTCTCCAATGGAGCCACTCAGGACACTGGAAGATTGGATTTGACAATACCAGGAAGTTCCTAATCTGAATCTGTTTAGCTATGTATCCCCCTCAGCGCCCCCTGCAGGAGAGTCTTTGTGTGCTGTTGAATCATGTTCAGCACAAGTCTTGCATAGCCTCACGCTGAATACCCCTCAGTGGTCCATAATCTTCTCCTGCCAAGCTGCTGAAAAAAGGGCAGCCCAGTCTCCAGATTGAAACGATCCAGCTGGTCAGCACAATTCAGGAGTCCCTAAAGCTCTGCTGCTCCAACGCCCGCCCACCCTCCCTCCCACTATTTTGGACATTGCATCTTCCTTCCTTCCTTCCTTCCTTCCTTCCTTCCTTCCTTCCTTCCTTCCTTCCTTCCTTCCTTCCTTCCTTCCTTCCTTCCTTCCTTCCTTCCTTCCTTCCTTCCTTCCTTCCTTCCTTCCCCAAGGCAGTGTTTCTGCTCTGCCCCATCTGACAGTGGTGATAAAGGAAATGATTGCACCCTTCTATCTAGCCAGTGTTGCATGGTGGTTAAGAGCGGCCACTACTAATCTGGCAAGCTGGGTTTGATTCCCCGCTCCTCCACATGCAGCTAACTGGGTGACCTTGGGCTCATCACAGCCTTGATAGTGCTGTTCTCGCAGAGCATTAACATCAGGGCTCTCTCAGTCCCACCTACCTCACAGAGTACCTGTTGCAGGGAAAAGAAGGGAGGGCGATTGCAAGTCGTTTTGAGATGCCTTCTGGTAGAGAAAAGCAGGGTATAAAAACCAAGTCTTCTTCTAGTTCAGTGGTTCTCAACCTGGGGGTCGAATGACCCTTTCACAGGGGTCGTGGCAGGGCGAGCAGCTTGGCCAGGGGCAGGGCACCGCTCCTCCTTCAGGTGCTCATGCTCGGCCGGCAGCACCTCTAGTGTGGCACTGTCTCCCGCCAGGTGCTCCAGGTGGTGGCGCACCTCAGCGGCCTCAGGCTCCTGCAGCTCCTGCAGCTCAGCCTCTCCAGGTGCGCTCACTCACCACACAGCGCATCCCACTCCAGTGCCACCTCCCCGCGGAAAGAAACAATTTATATACAATCCTGAACAATGGATCTTCAAGCCATTGGTCAGTTTCGGTTTAATTTCCGTGAAAGAACCCCTGCATAATTTTCTGGCTGGGGGTCCCTACCACATGAGGAACGGTATTAAAGGGTCGCGGCATTTGGAAGGTTGAGCACCACTGGTCTAGTTGATCATACCGTTATTGGAAATTGGCTTTAGTTCCCTGTTGGAGACCCAGATCTAATCTGCAGTTTCTTCTCTGTATTAAGAAATGCTGCTTGCTGTGTCACCTTTTACCTACAGTGGAATAATGGGGGAAATGGTTTATGGAGTGCCTTTCAGAAATTCTGTTTGGACTGAATTGAAGGGTCGTAACTCAGCCTTCCGGATGGAGCTGAGCCTCATACAGGCTGGCGCCAGGAGCAGAGGGGGGGTGGCGAATGTGTGCCGTTTAGCATTAGCTTGAAGGATGAGTGCCAACCTGGTGACCCTACACAGTCGGAGGTATGAGATCAGGGCTCCAGGGCTGGCCTGGAGACTTTAGGGCGGGGGGCAAAAGGGTCCTGGAGAGGACCGAAGGAGCAGCTTTTTTGTATTGTTCCATGCCTCCGAGCCAACCCTAGGAGGTAGACTTACAAATTCCATGCAGCAGCTCTCTGTTCCGCGCTCAGGTTGCCGTGACGTGAATTGCCTTTGAGTTTTTGTTTTTGCTGCAGCCAAAATAATAACAACAGCAATTTTAAAAGATTTCCCAGCCTGGCATGTCTCTGGGTAACTCCAGCCAGGCAAAGAGCCCCGCTTTGCCCTAGGGTCAGCACGTCTTCAGTAGTAACAGGCTCTGGTATGTCTCCATGGGGTATTCTTTGTCCCCTTCTCCCAGAGAGCCAGCCAGTCCCCTTTCAGCTGCTTTCGGCTGGGAGGGGTGGGGGTGTCAGGGTCTTCTCTCTCCCACCGCTGCCCCAGGCCACACAAATCACTCAGCGGCCGTGCGAACCGAACGGAGGCCGACCGGCCGGAGGAAAACTCCACCAGGGTATTGCAGTTAATGAAGAGTTTGGCCTGGAACGGAGACTTGCTGTTCAGCTACAAAAGAGCTGGCAAACTAGTCCCAGCGGGCTGCCCGCCTTTGAACGGATGGAAAGTAATCGGGCTCTTATGGCGCTGAAACGCCGCCTCGGACGGTCCTGTTGGAAAATTGGCTCTGGCCTCCGGACGTCCTTGGCCCCGGAGAGAAGGGCAGAAGCCTCCGTCGCAGAGGTGAGGGTGGGGTTCCAGATTAGCACCCCGCTTTCTGCCTGCCCTCCCCATGGTTGGTTCCGTTGCCTCACCAGCCCCTCCCGGCTTCTGTTGCAGGTATCTCGGGGATGGCCGCTTCCACCTGGAGTCCGTCATGATCGCCAACCCGGGAATTCCTGCCTATAGGTATGTGGGGGAGAGGCTGGGGGGAAGTGGGTCTAAAGCTTATTTCCCCCCCCCCCCAGCTGGCATCTGATCCAGCCGGCGTCTGCCATGAGACATTCCTTAGTGCAGGGGTAGTCAAACTGCGGTCCTCCAGATGTCCATGGACTACAATTCCCAGGAGCCCCCTGCCAGCAAATGCTGGCAGGGGGCTCCTGGGAATTGTAGTCCATGGACATCTGGAGGGCCGCAGTTTGACTACCCCTGCCTTAGTGTTTTAAGGAGCCCCAAGGGAGACCACTCCTTTCTCATGCTTCCAGGGCCTGTGCCTCTCCCGCTGGCACCGCAGCTCTCCCCTGCCGGCGGCCGCCTCCGATCTGCCGTTCCCTGCGTTAACCACGGAGGAGGTGCCCAAAATGTAGACTGGCCATTCGTCTTCCTGTGGGAGTGGCTGATAGTCTGGCTCCGCAGGTGAACCTCCCAGAGTATCCGTCTGATGTGCAAGACTGAGCGGGTATCAGGTCTTTCCTAGGCAGAAGCAACACCCAAAAGATGGGCATGAAGATGCTCCCCTCCCCATTGCTTCTCACTTTCTAATTAGGAAGATTCCTTTTCGAGGTCGCGGCTGACGGCCGTCGGGGGACCTTCCCTCCTCCCTAAATCGTCTGATGCCCTCTGAAGCCGTCCAAGCCATGTCCCATGGCATAATTGACCACAAGTTAATTATGACTGTGTGGTCAGTGTGTTTCCCTTTTATACACGTTGCGTCTGCAGGCCATCCATTTCACAGGTTAACTGTGATCCCCTGTAAGGGATAAGGGAAGCATTTATTTTAAACCAGACACAGGGAAAACGAAGGTATCACCTTGCCTGTTCCCAAAACAAAACATGTTAGCCGCTAAATAGCAGGACGAGAGAGAGAGAGGTGGCTGCTCTCTTTGATACCCGATCTCTGTAGATTGGAGCTCTTTGGCTGAAGAGGTCAGAGGTTTATCGCCAGGCGCCAAGTAAAAACGTATCCCAGCCCAAAGATCACTCGTGTTTCTTTTAAGATTTTTATTTAAACTCAGTCTAATCATTCTGGAAACAAGTAAATGTGGAGTCATCGCTTTGACACAAAATAGACCAGCATACATAAGTGAATTCTGTAACGGAAATACATACATACCATTCCTTATTCAGTCTAATTAAAAGATAAAACAACAGTTTCTGAGGTTCTCACCAAAGCTCTTTCAGAAGGAGAGAGAAAAGAGCTGGTTTTTTTGTACCCTGCCTTTTATTACCTAAGGGCATCTCAGTGGCTTACAAGCCTCTATCCTTCCTCACTCCACAGCAGACCCCCTGTGAGTTGGGTGAAGCTGAGAGAGCTCTGAGAGAACTGTGACTGGACCCAGGTCACCCGACTGACTGCACAAGGAGGAAAGGGAAGGCAACTGTAAGCCACTTTGAGACTTCTTTGAATAGAGAAAAGCGGCATATAAGAACCAGCTCTTCTTCTTCAGTAATATCAGGGCTGTCTCAGCCTCACCTCCCTCACAGGGTGTCTGTTGTGGGGAGAGGAAAGGGAAGGCGATTGTAAGCCGCTTTGAGCCTCCTTCGGGTAGGGAAAAGTGGCATATAAGAACCAGATCTTTTTCCTCTTCAGTAATATCAGGGCTCTCTCAGCCTCACCTCCCTCACAGGGTGTCTGTTGTGGGGAGAGGAAAAGGAAGGCAATTGTAAGCCGCTTTGGTAAAGAAAAGTGGCATATAATAACCAACTCTTCTTCACTACACCATGCTGGCACTCAAGGATTAGATAGTCTTGTACAACCCAAATCTGAAAGATCCAGGAGTGTTTTGGGTGTAGTTCATATTGGGCCCCCAATGAAATGGAATTAACATGACCCTCCCAGAACCTTCCAGTGCTCCTTACTGCTGACGGTATAAGGTGAGTGTTTCTCTGAGCCTAGGAAAAATCCGCTGTGGAAATAAACGTATCAAGACTGTGAACTGTTAGATCAACTTGTTCAGAGATTTTTCTGGGCATCCGTCCATCTGTTCAGAGTATCTCTCCTTCTCAAGGATGGGACATCGAGTACGCAGCTGAGAAAGCAAAACGCGTACGTGTTTTGCAAATCTGAAAAAAAAGCAAAACTAAAACAAATGGTCAGGCCTGCTGTCTGTTCAACCAGTGCCTCTAAGGGACAAGCGTCTGGGACATCCTGGTCACCTTTAACTGGCAAAGAATGAGGCTTTTTCCCCTCTTCGTCTTTTCCTCGGGTAGAAGGAGGAAGGCTAAAGGCGAGGCTTTCTGCTGGGCTCTTCAGGGGTCCTTTCCTCTTTTTGCTGTCTTCCGCTCAAAGCAATAGCAGACTGCTTCCTTCCAGCCCCAGATATCGCCCCCCCCACCCCTGGCACCCAACTGGGGTCACGCTTGCCCCATTGATCTGCCAGCTAGAATGGGAACTGTATTGTTAAAAAAGAGAGTGACCAAAAGGTCTCTAGACCAGGGGTAGTCAACCTTTTTGCTGGCAGGGGCTCATGGGAATTGTAGTCCATGGACATCTGGAGGACCGCAGGTTGACTACCCCTGCTCTAGACCTTTCATGCTGGGGTAGAGTGGTGTGGGGCAGTCATTATGTGAGTGTCTGATCAGAAGAGGCTTCCTGCAGTGTCTCTGCATGGTTCATGTGCCAGCTTTGCACAACAAGTTACCCTGGGCTGAGGGCGAATCATTCTGCATCATTGCTTTTGGCCTGGTTAGATCCATCGGTTGCTCCCCATGCAGCCATAGCACAACAGCCTGCTGTCAGAGGAGGCTGCCTGTTGCATCTCTGCATGTTGTGACAATCCTCAGATCTCTTGGCTACACGGCACACACCCTGTGTTGTAAACCGAATGTCATAAATCACCTCGAGCTCCATATGAAAGAGGCAGTCAAGAAACTGAATAATAATAATAATAATAATAATAATAATAATAATAATACCAATCATAATAACTACATCAGGATTGAAATGGGTAGCCATGTTGGTCTGAAGTTGCACAATAAAATCAGAGTCCAGGAGCAAGTTTAAGACCAACGAAGATTTATTCAGGGCATGAGCTTTCGAGTGCAAGTCTGGGTCTGAGGAAGGGTGCTTGCACTCGAAAGCTCACACATTGAATAAATCTTTGTTGGTCTTAAAGGTGCCACTGGACTCTGATTTTATCGTACTTTAGCGTGGGCAACTGCCTCTTCTGCACGTGGCACGTTTCTCCAGGCGTAAGTGTGCCTCCGCTGTCTAACTCAGACATTCATGCCACAGGCAGGAGTTTGGGACGTCCTGATCCCAGCTTTCTTCCCTCTCTGGAAGAGGCACAGAGGGAGACGGAGAGCTGCCGCTGGCGTCAGGTGGAGTAGCTGCCACCGCCTCCCCCGAAACCTAAACATTTTGACAAGCACCTGCATAAGCGTTATGTGGCGCTCCCATTAAAGTCCCCAGCTGCTGCAGGCACAGGCCATAAAACACCGTGATGAGGCTCCTGAAAGCCGATGAAATATCCGGTGCACAGGGCGAGGCCGGGCCCACTCCTCGGAATCGGAATTTCTGAGTAGGTCATTTGTCTCCAACTGGCGAGGACAGCAGCTTTATGGGCTGGGGAGGCGGCCCAGCCCGGGTGCAGCTTGATTAAAATTCCCTTTGTCGAGGCGGCCAACAAATCACCCCTATCCCTGGAAATTAGGGAGCCGACCAGCACTGGGGGGAAGCATGTTGCAGCCTCCTGGGGGGGGGGGGGCGGAAGGGCTGTGGGCTGGTCCCCTTTCCGCTCCCTACCAGCAGGGAGCTCCTTGGGCTGCAGCTTTTGCATAGGAAAGATGGGACCCTCCGCACACATACACAGGCGCTCCATGCAGGCCTCGGATTTCCCAGTTTAACCCCTCCCGCAGCCTTCCACAGGATCCCCCAGCTGGCTGCATGTGGAGGAAGAGCGGGGAATCCTACCTGGCTCGCCAGATTCGAAGCCACCGTTCCCAACCGTTACACCAAACTGGCTCTCAAAAGGCAATAAGAATGGGAGGGCTTCGTCTTGGACTTCCGTGGGGCTTTCCCATCGAAAACCAGAATTGGCCCTTGAGACAGTTCAGGACTAGCGAAGCCAGCAAAAAAAACTGGCTAGCCCCGCAAGGCATCCTGACGACGATATTCCGAACCAGACGACGTTTTGGGACGCTCGGCTCATCTATTTATTTATGCATTGAGTTGGATCTATTTTTGAAGTATCGAAGTTGCCAACTTAGTTCAAAAACGCCCCGGGGAAGCTCTTGCCGAGTTATTAAAATGCATCTTGATAAAAATAGGAAGGATCCGCACTAAAAAAAAAAAGAGAAAAGAATAAAAGTAAACTGGCAGCATATGACAAAACCTACTGCCTTGTCTGCATCTCCAAACCGAGCAGTAAATATCTGAAAGGGAGCCAGAGTGTTAAAACCTAATGAAAGTAGGAACAGAAGGTGATGTGCCAGGCAGGGCAAATGGGGGAGAATTTAGCAACTCAGCAAAACAAGCCAATGTTCCCCTGGTGCTTTGAAACTTAACAAGCTTGGTGCCAGGTGAACTGTGGTCGGGTGGGAATTCCGAGGGAGACACCGCTGCTGTTTGCCACCCATGGGAGCCAGCAGAGCCATAGGGGTGCTGAAGGATTCAGCTGACAGGCAGGTTTTCGTGAGAGCAGGTAGTCATTTCCCTTCCTCGGTCCTCCAAGTTTAGGGCCTTAGAAGGCAAAACTGGCACTTTGAATCCCATTAAAGAAAGCCTTTCAGACCCAGTAGTTCTTTAAAAGCAGGTGAGGTGTGTTCTTTCTGCCAGTCAGCAACCTGGCGGCTCCCTTCTGAGCCAGCTGAAGTTTCTGGGCTGTCTTCTAGGGCAGCCCCACATGGAACAGAGTACAGTAGACCAGCCTGGATGCGAGGAGAACCTGGAGCATTGTTCTGGTCCTCTGGCTTTCCAGATGAGAGGCCGCTTGTAATCCTCACGATAGCCCTGTAAGGCAGGCTGGCATTATTTACACCCATATTGCAGGTGGGAAGGCTGAGCGTGAGTGTCTTGCCCAAGGCCACCTACTGGGGAATCCTAAAAACACTTTCCTGGGAGTAGCCATTATTGAATTGACTTGAGTAGGATTCTGAGTAAACCTGCTTAGGAGCGATCTCCTAGTGAGTCTCTGGCAGCGGCCAGATTTGAACCAGGGGCCTGTTTCCTTGGCTGTGAGAGACCCACAACTCCCTTGTCCTGACTCTGGCTACTCTGAATTGTGTGGGCTAGTTTTGACGCTAGCTCATATTGTAGCTCGGTGGGGAGGCTGCTTGTGTGCTGGAGGGACAATGATGCAGGGTTGGAGCAAGAGAGAGACTAGAACAGCGGTGGCCATACTGTGGCCCTCCAGAGGTCCATGGACTACACTTCCCATGAGCCCTTGCCAGGAATTGTAGTCCATGGAGAGTCACAGTTTGGCCAACCCTGGGCTTGAGGTTTCTCTTTGGGGAGGAGATGGGCTGCCTGACAGCCGGCCGAATGCCTCTGCCTTCCTCTTTGCAGGTACGATCCATACAGCAAGGTCTTCTCGCAAGAGCACTATGACCATGAGCGCATGCAGGGCTCGCGCAAGGAAGCCATCCGCCGAGCATCGCAGGCCTCCAAGTGGGGGCTTATCCTGGGGACCTTGGGGCGCCAGGGGTCCCCTGCCATTCTCCAGGTGAACACCTCTCAGCCCTCGCCTTTTCTCTCCAGTGGAGCCCCAAACAGCTGACAACCGTTGAGATCTCCCACCCCAGGCAGAGGTTTTGCATCAGGAGGGCAGAGGGTCCTTTGTGCAAACCTGGCGGCAGTGAAAGGGTTAAGGCCTGAATAATCTGCTCCCCTCCCTGCAAAGTAGGGCATATCCTTCCTCCACTCTCTGCCTCCTCTCTGGGGTTTCCCTGCTTCTTCGTAGCCTTTCTGAGGCAGGAGGTTTTCCCAAGCCACGCATTGAATGCAGGGTTAATTGCTGCCCGATGCTATTGAGTTGTGGGCGGCTGAGTATTCCCGGCCCCTCCGGCCTAATCCCCTTCCCCTTCTTCTCCACAGCACTTGGAGGCCAGCCTCCGGGCCTTGAAGCGCTGCTTCATTCGGCTTCTGCTCTCAGAGATCTTCCCCGGCAAACTGCAGCTCTTTCCTGACGTCGAGGCGTAAGTTCTGGACGGCTTCCCGTGGTTGGGAAGCTCCTTTCCGAATTTTGCCACCCTTGAGTGGGGCCTGGAGTTCTCCTGGAGGGATAGTTCCTCTCCAGGCCACATATACCTGTTCCCCTGGAGAAAAATAGCCATGTTGGGGGGCTGACTTATATCGGTAGAGTCCAGGTGATGAAATCACTTCACTTGACCCCAAATTTCTAGGAATTTTCTGGGCCAGATTTGGCCATCCTAAACCCTCCCCAACACTATAATTTACTTCAGGGGTAGTCAACCTGTGGTCCTCCAGATGTTCATGGACTACAATTCCCATGAGCCCCTGCCAGCAAATGCTGGCAGGGGCTCATGAGAATTGGAGTCCACAAACATCTGGATGACCACAGGTTGACTATCTCTGACTTAGAGGAGGACAGGGAATGATTCCTTTTGGCATCAGAGGAGAGGAATCCCAGTAATGGGTTTAAACGGTACCAGCTAGATTATCAGGAAAACAAATTTCACAGTCAGAGTAGTTTAGCAATGGAATTGGCTGCCTAAGGAGGTGATGAGCTCCCCCATACCAGTGGTCTTCAAGCAGTGACTGGACAGATACTTATCCTGGATACTTCAGGCTGATCCTGCATTGAGCAGGGGGTAGGACTAGATAGCCTCTATGGTACCTTCCAACTCTATAATTTTATGGAGGCTTTAGACCAGGCTTTCTCAACCAGGGTTTCCTGAACCCTGAGGTTTCTTGATAGTCCTGGAAGGGTTTCCTGAATGGGTGGGAGTTAATTATTTTTTAATATATTTTTTAAAATGGACTGAACATGTAGTGGGTGGCATGACCATATATGGGCCTGGAGGGGGTGAGAATAGGAGGGGCCCTTGGTGGGCATGTACACAGCTGTGCTTCCCAACCATATTCTGAACGATCATGCACTTCTGGGGTTTCTCAAAACCAGAGTAACCTTTCAGGGGTTTCTCAATGGTAAAAAAGTTGAGAAATGCTGCTTTAGACTGATCCTGCATTGAGCAGGGGGTTGAACTAGATGGCCTGTTTGGCCCCTTCCAACTGCATGATTCTGTGGTCCCCACCACTCAGTCCCAGCCCTGGCCCTGATTTCTTTACCGTTGACATGACAGCAGCCACTCCTGGGCTCCAGAATGTGATGTGCCTACAATTCACCTGCTGCTCTTTTTGCAGGTGGGTACAGGTGGCATGCCCCCGACTCTCCATCGACTGGGGAGAGGCCTTCAACAAACCTCTGCTCACGCCCTACGAGGTGAGCTAATTGGGTCAGTTTCCAGTAATCATCCTGCAGCGGTACCCTTAGAACATCCGGGTCTGCTTTTCACCTGGTCCATGACAATTTTTTTTGGGAGGGGGGGGAATGATGACAAGCTCAAGCAAGAATTTGAGCCCAGGCTGGTGGGTGTATGAAGATTTGCAGAGCGGTGCTTCCATGTACTGGATCTGGGGTCTGGTCTACTCTGACAGGCTGGGTAGCATTCCATGGGAAGGGGCTGCTGCTGAAGAATTTGCTGACCCCGTCTTCCCTCCCCAGGCCGCTGTGGCTCTGCAGCAAGTTGCTTGGCAGGAGACCTACCCCATGGATTTCTATGCCAGCCAGTCCTTAGGACCCTGGACAGCAAACCACAGCTCCCACCGTTCTCAACAGAAGAGGACCGTCAAAGAGGTGAGAGTCACAAGCATCTTCGCAGGTGTAGGTCAGAGAGGACTGGGTCTAGCTTGGTCCCCTCCAGATCCTAATTGCAGATTGCTGCCTGGACTGGTAGCCCCCCTCCCCAACCTGTGCAGCAGGGCTCATCCCTGCCCTGCTCACTTTGCCCCCAGGGTAAAGAACTAACCAGCAAGGGCAGCTCTTACACAGCAGGGATCTGCAGCCTCCGTGCTACGGAGGGAAGTGGGAGGAGGTGGTCAGGGGTGGAGGACAGAGGGCGATTGGCTGGCTGCTGGACAGACAGGCAAGCCAATTGGAGGAGGAGGCACTCAGGGGCGGGACAGCCGCCCTGAGTGGGTGTTAAGCGCTGAGTGGCACTTAAGCCATGAGACACGCTCCTCCTCCAAGGCCTTACCAGAAATATTAAGTGGAACAGATTTAATTTCTATACCACCCCTCCCCACAAGCAGGCTCAGGGCAGTTTACAATAATAAAAACACAGTTCAAAACAGTGCCCTTCCCACACTCTGTTAAATACCCTCAGCTGGACTAACCGGACTAGGGATGGTCTAAAATAAGAGGGAAGGGAGAGCCAAGGAGAAGGAGGGGAGATCCATAAAAATTTTCAGACAGCCGTGGCCTCAACCAGAAGCCTGGCGGAAGAGAGGTGACCCCTTCAGGCAAAGGGCTACCCAATATCCTCCTGCCAGGGCACATGGGCAAGAGCTAAAAAACAAAGTTCAAGCAAACGGATGGACCTCAAAAGAGGTCAAGAGCCAAGCAGGCTCGAGGAAAAAGAAATCCATAAACCCAGACCAAATGTCATGCTATCTCCCATTCATTTCTTGATAAAGGCGGCTCGTTCCTTGACTGCAAGGTCTAACATGGCTTCGTATTTCAATATATGTAGCTATTACGGAGGCTTTTAAGATCCAGAGCTTTTGTCCTTTTGAGAGTTTCCAGGAAGGAGGAACGTGCTCTCCCGCTGCAGTAAGTGCACTACAGATCCAGTGAACCTTCTAGTGGAAAATAAATTAGTCTCTCAGTTTCTAACCAAAATGGCATGATAATTGGAAATAACCATAGTGCACATCATTGGTCACCCTCACAATTGACCTCCGGAGGCAGCTGGACCTGCTTGTGTTACTAGATCTCACGGCAGCATTTGATGTTGACCACAAGCGTTTGGCTTGCTGCCTTGCCAATGTGGGGACACAGGGTTTGGCCTTGCAGCGGCTGATCTCCTGCCTCCAAGGGTAGGGACAGAGGGTAGCCGTTGGGGAAGAGCGCTCGGCCTGCTGTCCCCTCCTTTGCGGTGTGCCACAGGGCGTGATACTCTCCGTGGTATTATTCAACATCTGTATGCGTCCTTCTGCATAGCTGATCCAGCTGATAGCTGCATAGCTGATCCCTATCAGTGGTGGTGTAGGTCACAAATGTAGCTTGCCAGATATTTTACCTGGCACCTGGCGAAGCTACTAGCGCGCTATCTGCTAGCCACAGTGATCCACACAACGGTCACCTCTGTGCGGAATTACTGTAACTCACTCTATACGGGCTTACCCTCGGCCCCAACCTGGAGAAGAACACATGGGTCCTCACTGGGTTCTTATATGGCAGGGGTAGTCAAACTGCGGCCCTCCAGATGTCCATGGACTACAATTCCCAGGAGCCCCTGCCAGCATTCACTGGCAGGGACTCATGGGAATTGTAGTCCATGGACATCTGGAGGGCCGCAGTTTGACTACCCCTGTTATATGGACTTCATATTTGACCTGCCCTCTCCAGCACCTGCACTGGTGACCAGCAGAGTTCTGGATCAGGTTCAGGGTTCTGGTACTGACCGATATTGTATTTCACCACCTGGAAAGTATCCTTGTATCTGATTGGGTCCCGAGAGCCAGCATGGTGAAGAGTGGCGGGCTGTCATCTGGGCCTGATTCCCTGCTCCTCCACACAGAGCCAGCTGGGTGACTTTGGGCTAGTCACAGCCCTGATACTGCTGTTCTCACAGGGCAGTCCTGTCAGAGCTCTCTCAGCCCCACCTACCTGCTGCGGGGAGAGGAAGGGAAGACAATTGCAAACTGTTTTGAGACTTCTTTGTGCAGTGAAAAGCGAGGTATAAAAACCCAGTTCTTCCTCTCCTTTGCAGTTTGAGTAATGCACCTTTCCAGTGGAATTGACTTTTAGTAGTTCCGGAAGGTGTCACCCTGCTCAGGACAGCACTGTTTGTTGCTTGTAGATGTCATTTTGGGGTCGGGGAGAAAGAATGATGGAGAGAAGAGCCCGGAGTCCTGATGTAAGGCAACCCTTGCCTGTCCTAGCTGTTTTCCTTTTGAGCTCCCCTTGGGAACTCTGGGTGACTCTTACTGTTTTAATCACACATGTATTTCATGCTTTAATGATAATTATAGGAGCATCTCCTTTGCCCAGTAAAACTGTTCTCGTTGCATTTAAAACACCAGCACACCCATAGACCACCCAGCGCCTTGCATCAAGGGGCTGTCTCCTGATTAATTCATTAATCATCCAAGTTTAAAGCCAATTAAATAAACTTGCTTATCACTATACCCACCACCTTGGTGCCGATCTGAGACTGCCAAAGGAAGCACAGGAGAGCCTGCAATCTAATAAAACTTGCTTTTTCCCCCATCCCGTATTACATTTGGCGGAGAAATTATGAGTTTGCCATTTAATCTCGTTCCCGTCTATTAAAATTTGCTTCCACCAATTAATCAGCTGAAGCTCGAGTTCAGTATTTCTCAAGACTTTGATATCTTTTGCATAGCCTTTTTCCCCCCCCTCTCTCCCTCTGCACTGAAATTGGAGGCTCTTTTCACTTTGAATACTCAAGAAGGCATATCAGTATTTCCTGGAAAATGGTTGGGCATCCCTCCCCCTTTAAAAACTAGGGATGTTCTTCCTTTGATCTGTTTAAATATACAGGCTGCCTTTCCAGAGACGAGCTCCAAGTGCCTCATAAAAGTAAGCACAGTACCGTAAAGTCATAAAAAATGTGATATATTGTAATTCGGCACTGTCGAGTCACAACAGACTTGTTTCAGGACAAGAGAGGAAGGAGCTGAGGAGCTCTGTTACTGCTTTCCTCTGCCTAGCCATCCCGGATTTCCTTGGGGGTCTCTCAGTTTGGTGTAGTGGTTAGGAGTGCAGACTTCTAATCTGGCAAGCCAGGCTCGATTCCCCGCTCCCCCACATGCAGCCAGCTGCACCTTGGGCTCGCCACAGTACTGATAAAGCTGTTCTGACCGAGCAGTGATATCAGGGCTCTCTCAGCCTCACCCACCTCACAGGGTGTCTGTTGTGAGGAGAGGAAAAGGAAGGCGATTGCAAGCTGCTTTGAGACTCCTTCTGGCAGAGAAAAGCGGCATATAAGAACCAACTCTTCTTCTTCTTTATCTTCATCATCATCATCCAGGTACTAAGCAGGGCCAATCTTGCTTAGTTTCCGGACAAACATGGGGTCATCTGGGCCATTAAGGCGGCTTCCGAGTAATATAGCAAGCCATACAAACAAGCCAGGGCATAAAGAAAAAGAAGAGTTGGTTTTTATTCCCCACTTTTCACTGCCCAAAGGAGTCTCAAAGTGACTTACAATCCCCTAAAGGGCCTCGTGCACTTATTGGATAAGCGTAAGAGCCCACTGGTGTCTTTGCTCAAGAAATGTATGCAAGGCACCATCTCCTCCCTTTGTAGCAAACAAATGGTTTCTGAGAGTAACCAGTCCTAGTCTAGTAAATTTGCCTTGGTCCTGACAGCTCAGGACCTGAGCTGAGTAATAAGAGGGGTGGGCAACCGGCATTTGTTGATGCCCAGAGAAGTCTTCTGAGGTTTTTCTGCAGAGAGAGATGAGCAGAAGCAAATGTGCTCAGAGTTTGGGCGCCCAAGTGGGCAGAATGGAGCAGATCTCTCTTGCTTCCCACTGGGGGGCAGCAAAACCCAACCTGGATAGCCAAGGCAAGCCCAGTTCTGTTTGAGCTCAGAAGCCAAGCAGGGTCAGCCCTGACTTGGAAGGGCAGCCTGCAAGGAACAGGCTGACATGGGAGCAGGCAGTGGCAAACCTCATCAGTGTATCTCTTCCTTAGCAGCCAGACCACCTTCGGGTCTCCTGGTGATGTCACACGTGCAATAGATAACAACAGGGGCAGCACTTTGGCCATTTAAACGGCTAACAGCTTGGACAGCTGTCTGGCATCGGCTTGTTCCATCCTTATCAATAAAGGCAGGAGCCACTGTGGGTGAGCAAGGAGAGCTCTTCTGCCTCAGTCCATCTTCTGTCCCTGCAGAAGATGAGGCTTCCAGAGTGGTTTCTGTCTGGTGGGGGGGTTGGGGGACCAGCAGGGTAGGCCTCCTAAATCCAAGGGGGTGGCTGCAGGGTGGGGAGGCGGCAGCCAGCAGGTGCTGAGTTTTTCCCACCACGGTGTCTTCCGATTGCAGGTGAGGTCGGCAGAGCCCACGCTGCCTGCGAGAACAAGTGGAGGTTGCCAAGAGAAGGAAGACGCCCCACCACAGCAGCCCTGAAGTGCCCCCGAAGCACGGCTTAGCATGCCGAAGCCCACAGCAGTCGAGCAGGGAAGGGGCTGAGGAGCAACAGGCTGTGAACTTTGGGAGGCAAGAGACAGGAGGCTTACAGGTGTCCCCTGGCAAACTGGGGGACAGCAGCGGCTGGCTTTTGTGCCTTGAGCCCCCCCCCCCCCCCTTCATCATGCTGGGTGTCTGCCCGAGACAACCTGAACTCATCTCACCTCTGGGACAGTTGGGCAGCCAACGTGGGGAGGAAGTTCTCGGTTCTCATCCCTTGCAAGCAGAGATGTCACGTGCCACGGAGGGAGACGTGGTGGGTGGAGGCCCTTGCAAAGCAGGCAGGAGGTTGTACAGCAGATCAGCAGCTGAACCTTCCAAGTTCCCGTTGCTTGTCGCTCAGAAGCCAAAAGCTCCATGCCAGTTTTTCAGGGTTCTTGGCAGGGGCAGAAGGTCACAGAGCGGGGAGGGAGAGATTGGCTTCTTGGTGCACTGCAGCTTCCGAGCTCTGGACCTGGCAGGGGCTTGTGGCCTGCGTCTCCCCCCGCCTCAAGGAAGGTCCATTGGCATCTTGCAGTCACTCTCCCCAACCGTGACCTAACCGGGTCTCCTCCCTGGCAAAACAGCGAAGTGAATCTTCTGTGCCACCCCTGGTGCCAGCTGAGTCAGAGGTTCAGTGGAGGAAAGGACAGAAACTGGGAGAACTTTGAGGGAGCAGGAGAGATATTCCCCTGAAGGCAAAGCCAGGCTTTTTTGGACAACTAGAGCTGGCTGGGAAGGAAGGAGAGAAAACAGGTTTCTATCAGGGAATGCCCTCCCCCCATCAAAGATTCTGAAGCTAGCATAATTAACTTTGGTTGTGGCAAGAAATTTAAACGTGTGTGTGGGTTTAAAATAGCATTTGCGGTATTTCTTTCCCACCTCAGTACCTTTTTATTAAGAACAGAATTTGTGTAAATTACAGTAAAGTATTTGCTTGTATGCTGCTTGTCTGAATCATTCTGAAATCTCCAAGAGAACGTCTGATTAGCCCAGTTTAGTTGTCGGCACAGTGCTCTACCCATTGCACATGAAAACTCTTATTTACCTAGTGACCTCGGGCCAGCTGCGCATTTTATTTCTCAGTCTAACATACCTCACAGGGCTGTTATGAGGACAAAACGGAGGAGATGTGAGTGGGTCCCCAGTGAATAATTACAGCTGATGGTCAAGGGCAGATGCAAGGCAGGATGGCTGGTGGGTGGGAAGGGGAGAAGGCAGCAGGAAAAAGGGAGAATATGGGAGTGGCCAGGAAGGAAAGAGGAAATGGTGAGAGGAGAAAGCAACTTCCTGCAGATCCACCACTGTGCAACTGGCCCCAGCTTGGTTGGCACCATCCACCTGACTTCCTGAGAAAGGCAGAGCTGTAGGCAGAGGGCAGGTAAAGGTAGGTTGGCCGGTGAATGGGAAGGAGAGAAGGGAGCAGGGAAATAAGGGGATACAGCAGCTTTCGGGAATGAGTTATTAGATGTCTATATAGCAAATATCTGGGGAAACTGCACCTGTAGAATTTCTCACTGAGCACCAGAGCCTAAAAGAGTGCCTGAAGCGTGCCTGTAAGGAAACCTAGGCAAAAAGGCAGGGCTGTTTTTTGCTGGGGAGTGTGAAGAAAGGACAGTTGTACCTTCGCTGGTTTTATGCCGTGTGAGGGCTTCAAAACACAATACGATGCTACTGAAGCATCACTAGTTCATTCTTTTGCAGCTCAAGAGGTTCCAGCTTATCTAATTTACCCATCCAGGTTATTGGCTCTCCAATCCAGTGACAAATATTGATGATGCTTACATAAAGCTTTTAAGGTGACATACATTGAGACCTGGGTTTTGCACAAAGTGCTTCAAAGTACAATTCCCCCTGGAATCTCAAAGACTCCTACCATGGAAACAAAGAGTGGAGATGAACTGAAAAAATAACTGGGGGATGCTACGCTCGAAAATAAATTTTAGACCTCCCAAGATTGTAGACTCTCAGACACTTTAACATCAATATCCATAGCTGGAAGGGAGAACAAGGAATCACCTACATCATCTAAAAACCTATCAAAGGTATACATGTTTAAGAATAAAAAGGGCACGGAGGTTTTAAGACTAAAAAGGGCACGGAAGGATAGGACCTTTTTCCTACAGGTGTGCTATAATCCCGGGCTTAGGTAGGAAGATCTGGGGATGGTGGTACAGCCCACCTTGTCCCCGCTCTGAATGCTTGTTAAATTCATCTACTTGTTGATTGAACATTTATATTTTTCTTACTTCCTTAGGCTCAAGCTCATTAATAGCATGGGGGGGGGGGAGAAAGCAAGTCCATTAACATTTTAAAAATTCAGTTTCAAAACCCATAGATAAAAAAGTAGCAAATCCATTTTCCCTCTGCCAAAGCCCCTCAATCTTGCACACAATCTTGTATACAGGCAGCAAAGGTGCCCTCAACACCAGCTCTGTTAGGCCATTCCAGAGAACTGACCTACCACAATGAAAGGCCACAAGTGAGCTATTCCACGTGGACATCTGGTGTCTCCCACCATTGCCGATCCTTTCTCTTCTTTTTACACTACAGTTCGAGAAAGGCAAGGAGTGGGATGGAGGGGATTCTGCCCAAGCCCATTTTGCCACAGGGCTGGAGGAGGATAGGTTGCCACCTTTAGGGTGAGGACTGGGCACAACAAAACTGCCACCCAGGACAATGCACTTGCACCAGAATGTCAAGCCCTGCCCTGGGTAGCCCAGGGAAGGCGTATCTTGGCAGATCTCGGAAGCTCAGCAGGGTCAGCCCTGGGTAGTGCTTGGATGGGAAGCCTCTGGGGGACAACTCCGGTCATGACATGGAGACAGGCAATGGCAAAACCCCCTCTGGACATCTCTTTCCTGGCTGCCAGATATTCCTAGGATCTCCTGGATATACTACACATGTACCAAACGGAAATAAATACTGGAAGATCCATGCAAGCCCAGGCCAAAGGCTTTCTGTTTCCTGGAATAACCAGGCAGATGCCCAGCGGGGCAGATATGGGAGGGGGTTCAGAGGCCAAAGGCTCCCTGGTGACCCCCACACATATACAGCAAATAACATTCAGCTGACCCATTTAGCCAACTTTTCCTAAATGCCTCTCCTCCTGCACGGATCTGACTACGCCGACAAATGTCCCAAACGCACTGCCATCAACGAATCCCGCGGCGCTGAGTCCCACAGGCCAATGGCAGGTTGTCCAGCTTCCAGGCGCGTATTTTGAGCCATCCCTGCACCAAGCGTAGCCGTCTTAGGCTGTCAGCTGGCTCGCAGAGCGCGCTCCTTTTAGTCAACCCGCGACAAGGACCCCTGTGCATGTGCAAAGTGCACCAGCTGAGCTATACCCCTCCCCCGGTCTCCTGCACGCCACGCGCCTGGATGCTCAGCCTGCCGGGGAGAGGCTGTCTCCATGGCAACAGCTGGCTGCTACTGAGGCTTAAGATATCCGGGGCGGGGCTGTTCAGGCCGGAGAGAAACGCCCAGCCACCTCCCTCGCCATAGAGGCTCGTGAGCTAGACAAGTTCCGGTATGTGCTGTACCTTCTTCCGCCCAAGAGAAAGGAGATACCCGGATGTAGTAGCATGGCGGAGGGGGGCTCGGAACCACGCTCGTTGCGCTTGCTTTGTCTCCATGGTTACCGCCAAGATGCCAGAAGCTTCCGGGCGCGCAGCGGGGCCCTGCGGAAAGCCTTGCGCGGGTGCGCCGAGCTGCTGATGGTGGATGCGCCTCACGTGATAGCCGGCCGGCCAGGTGAGGGCAGGGGCTCGCAGTGTCGTCACGCGGGCTGAGTGTACCTTTGCGCATGTGCAGAGGGCCTGAGGATGTCTACTAGACCAGTGGGGTAGCCGTGCACGTGACCCGTGGGAGGGCTGGCCTATCTGGCAGGAGTGTTGTGAAAATTGTAGATTATTATTATTAAAATAATGCTAATGATAACTTGATTTGTATAGGCTGCCCTTCCCGGCTGGCTCAGGGCGGGTAACAAGAAGATAGTTTACTGCAGTGGTTCTCCCAAGAAGTGCAAAGAATTGTCCTAGCCACCATCCTGTTTAGTCTTCTGGATATGTGAGGAGGAGTTGACTTAAGGTGACCAGATTTTAACATTGGTAAAGTGGGACACCATTGACTGGGGGGGGGGGGGTCTTGATTAAAAAATTGGTCTATATGGAGCAACAAAAAGTTGCATAGAATGCATAGAATGGAAAAATAGTATTATAATATATATATATTTTAATTTCAACATAAGTACAATTTGCCAGGTACCCCCAGACGTCCCTCCAAAAGTGGGACAATCTGGTCACCTTAAGTTGACTTGATGTCTTGATGTCCTTAATAAAGCAAGAACCCAGCAACACCTTAGAACTCACAAAATGTAATTCACAATAAGCGTTGGTGTGTTAGAGCTCCCTTGGTGAAATGCAGTGGAGCGTGTGTGTAACATGGCTTACTCAGTTAAATATATAATTTCCATGTGAATATTTTTTATAGCTGCTATGCTTTTGATCTGGCGTGGCTTAAAACTTCAGGTGCTTCCTTGAAGCCCTGTTGACAAGGTAACTTATACAGAGAAAAAGCAGCAGAATGGAAGATGAAGAAAGGAGGCATGAATGCCAGCTTAGTGTAGTAGTTAGGAGTGCTAATTTTTAATCTGGTGAGACGGGTTTGATTCCTCATTCCTCCACATGCAGCCAGCTGGATAACCTTGGGCTCGCCACAGCACTCATAAAGCTGTTCTGACCGAGCAGTAATATCAGGGCGCTCTCAGCCTCATCTACCTGACAGGATGTCTGTTGTGAGGAGAGGAAAGGGAAGATGATTGTAAGCAACTTTGGGACTCCTGGTAGAAAAAAAGCAGCATATAAGAGCCAACTCTTCTTCCTCTGCTTGGAGGAACCAGTCATACCCTACTTCCCTTTGCAGGGATTCTCTAACCACTGGATTTTCCCTCTCTCCATTGCAGAGGAGGCCAGCCTGTCAGAGCCGTTAGAAGCCAACGCTCATGGCTGGTGGTTCTCCAACCCCCAGGAAGGGACGTTCAGTGCCTTGGAGGAAGCCTCATCTTGCAAAGGATTGGAGGAGTCTCTGGAGGCTGTGGCTGAGGCATGCGCAGAGCACAGCCCCATTGATGGGCTGCTAGGCTTTAGCCAGGGGGCAGCACTGGTTGGCATCATTTGTGCCCTGAAGCAACATGGAGATCCCCGCTTCCAGTTTGACTTTGCCATCCTGATTGCTGGCTTCAGGAGCAGGGCCCTTGATCACCAGAACTACTATCAGGAACCCATCCAGGTGCCCAGCCTGCATGTCCTCGGAGATTCGGACCGCGTCATCCCTGCTGAGATGAGCCAGAAACTTGCTTCCTGCTTTAGTGAACCTTTAATTCTCACCCACCCAGGGGGCCACTTCATCCCTGTGTCTGCAGCCCAGAAGAAAACCTACCTGCAATTCCTGGATCGGTATAGGAAGTAACGAACTGGAGCGGAAGGTTTGTTTATTGGTTGGTTTGATCCTTTCGGTTAATTGTGCGCAGAAGGCTAAGTATGCCTCATTCTGCAGCGGATTGTGGCTTCCTGTCCATTTGGGATTTTGAATTTGTTTGACATGACTGTGTCACTTTTTAAAGCCATATATCCGTTAATGGGCCCCTTGTAGGTGATTTGTTTATTAACATCATTTATAGTCTACTTTTATTGTTCAGACCCAAAACAGATGACAGAATTAAAACAATGCATTGAGAACAGGGGTAGCGTTAAATAAAACTGGATTATTAGCAAGCAATGCACCGCGAAGCAGAACGGTGTTTTTTATTATTATTAGATTTTCCAAAATAACACAACGTATATTTCATACTCCCAACTACGTAAAGAAACAAAGAGGCATTATAATAACTCGTAAAATATACAAGGAAACACTTTCTTAGGTTTGTACTCCAAAACATTATAAACACCCAAGTGCTCAATAAACTTATCTGAACATTGGGAATTATTTCTCTGGGCTTGCTGAAAAGATATTAATTTATTTAATAAAGTGATATTCCACAGGCAGTGGAACCATTCACGCTTTGAGGGAGGTTCTGTTGTTTGTTGTTGTTGCCAATTTAGCAGGGATAAGTAGGCTTAATACCAATTCTCCATCTGTAAGATCTCTGTTCCATATTACACAGGCCAAAAGAAAAACTTTTGGATCAAGGGGGAATGTGTTAAAACCCAACATTTCATGTAAAAAAAAATCACCATAGAAGAGCAACCCCCGCCCATACTGATCTCATGTCTTTTATATGTAGTAGCGATGTAGAGTGAGATACCATTGAAACCAAGTTTCGAACGAAAGTTCTTTTAAACTTGGAGAAATTACCTTAGGTACCGCACAATTCTAAATTCACCCTTATTCCTTGAACTCAGTATTGATCTGTAAAGTCCCTATTCCATTTTCTAATGCAACTTGAAGAAGTACTTTCTCGATTTAGTAACAAGGAATAGATTTTGGCCATGAAACCAGTAGGTAGCTGCTCAGTGGTAATTATAAGCTCAAAGATTGTTTTTGCTCTTGAACCACTGTAATTCCTCAGTAGCGTTTGCCAACTGCCTGAGCTGCAAAAACTAATAACCGTGGTCTACCCTCTAATTTTAAAACCATTTCTTTATAACTTATCACAGGACAACTCTTTACCAGATTTTCCATGACATCAAAATTGTTCTTCTAAGCTTCGACATCTAGATTCTGATGGCTTGTTGTTTTTTTTGATGTTGAAAATTGATGATGTTTAATGGTATATTTAAAAACTTGTACACTACCTCAGCCAGGACCCTTGAAAGGCAGAATATATCTAATAGTCAACATGGCCTCACCTGAGGATAGTTAAATGTGCAGATTGAGAAAAATGAGATTTCCCCCCAAACTTGGGGGGGAGAACCAGGTTTGCAGAAAAATCCCAAATTATAACAAAGGGAACTCCCCGAATGAAAGTAGTTAACTTGAGCAGACAATTGGCTTGGAACCAATACTGTGAACAGGTAGGAGAAGAAAACCAGGACACTCCTCCATCCCCACATCTCCTACGCACTGTAGACCTGCGGCTGGGAGGGGGCCGGGAGAAATGAGAGGAAGAGTCTGTTAGCAAGAGACAAAAGGGTACAGAGACTGATTGTGCATGCAAGAGAGAAAGGTGCAAGAGGGTTAGGGGGCAGTCAGGAGGAGAAAAAGCGAAAATAACATGGGAAAGATGATACAGGGGAGAGGGTGTGACACACACACCCCTGAGTCCTTGCCGGGTCCTTACTAAACTGTGCCTTTTTAAACATACACATATTTACTCCTTGTGCCAGCAGCTCTGTGGGATGAATTTGTGAGGCACAATTTAGGGAAAACTGCAGAGGAGATAAATTGAGCCCCTTCAAGGGAGCCAGGGATGGGGAAAGGAATAAATAGGGCTCTGGGGGGCACAGTTTTTAATTTCAAACGCTAGAGGGCAATCTTATCCCCTATAAGCATCTTTGATGCTGGCTGCCTAGATGAGTGGGAGGGCAAAGAGGCGGGGCAGCTGGGCTACTGCAGGCTGCCAGTCTGTTAAACTGCCCATCCCTCTCTCCTGGGCTCCCCTGCAAGCAAAGGCAGCCAAAGCAGCAGGCCTGGAGAGGATTAAATCCAGCTTCTCTGCAGCGGGTGAGCCAGAGCTGACTGAGGCTGACCATGCCTGGGGCAAAGGGGAAGCGGGGTGCGTCAGGCATTGCTGTCTCTGGCAACTCCTGTGTTCAAATGGGCGAAGAGTCTGTGCAGAATCTGAGTCAGCCAGGACGGTCTGCCAGGCTTCCTTTCCTCTCCGCAGCTCCCATTGGTTGCTGCCTGGTTTTTTTTTGCTCTGTGATGACGGAGTTTGTTGGCAGAGCCACAGAAGCACCAGCGGAAGGTTTACTCTGTGGGACCTTTCAAGGCTGAAAGGGGAGGAGGCATCACCCTGACAACAACCTCTGCTTTATGGAGAGGGGCAGGGAAGAGAGAGAGACCAGGTTGGCTTGGAGGCCAGCAATGATGTCTGCATTCTGCTTCTCCCATAAGGCCAAAGCCAACCCGGCAGAGAAGGGTGACCCTGAACTGCATGGCAATGGTTTCTGGGGATCCTTACGGTACTTTTGTGCATGGCAGGGGATCTTTAGCATGCGGGCCCTGGCATCTCCAGCTACAGAGGATTTCATATTTGCAGGGTTGGGAGGCCTCAGGCCAGCCATCCTCTTTCAGACTAACCTACCCCACAGGTTATTGTGAAGGTAGAACCATGTCTGTCACCCTGAGCTGCTTGGAGAAAGGTTAGGATAATAATGTTAGGACATTATAGGACAGTAATGCAAGAGAGATCCAAGCCAGAGCTTGGCTGGCTAGTGCCAGTCTTTGTAAGAACCGATTTGCATCCTCTTTTGCCTGGGCCAAGAGGAAAGCATGCAGGGTGCCCTCTGGGGGCAAATCCCAGGTTTTGCTTCCTACTCCCCCGCCTTGCCTTTGTCCTCTGCACCTGGAATCGGGGCTTGTGCTCCCCCCTCCCTTCTCCTCCTGGCCTCCTTTCTCTGCCCTTTGGCTCTGAGCAGGCACCTGCAGCTTGGGAGTGTGGGACTGGGCCATCCATCAAGAGCTGCTCGGAGAGGTTGCCTTGGCTTCCGGCCCTGGGCCTGCCTGCCAAACTCTTCCTCGTGGGCTGAGTTTCTTACGCATCCCTTCATTTCCTCTCCTGGGAGGATGCAGGCAGCTGTGCTGTGCTGTGCTGTGCTTTGCTTTGCTGTGCCGGGAGAGGGGACATTGTGCAACTTTTGACCCTCTTGGATGTGTGTGGCGAAGGGGCGTGGGACTGGGGAAGGGGCCAGCCGGGGCCCTCCCTTCAGCAGAACTTAGTGGGGGAGGGGGTAGCGCCATTCCCTCTGGCCACGCTGGCCCTCCGAACCTTCCCCTTGCCTCTGAGTCACTCCGGCTTTTTTTGTTTCAGCATGGGAGCCCACGCTGGGCAGGGCTCTGGCTGAGATAAACACTCACTGCCTGACTCACAAAGGCCACTGGGAGCGGGTGGGCGGGAGACTGCAAAACGTGTGCACCGCAGCCTGGGGTTGCAGGGAGGCTGGAATTGGAGAGGAGGAGGCTGCTCAGCCGGGCTCGGCCTTTCATTCCTTCGGCAGCCGACCCTGCGGGTTTGTGTCCGGACCTGAGGGGCTGCTTCCCCTGTGGTTTTTTTCACCAGCCAGTCGTGCCTTGAGCAGTGATCAAGGTACAGTCGGCGTAGCCCTGCTCCTGGCATGCACAGGTGATGCGTGAGGCAGGGAGTGGTCAAATGGCAGGAGACAGGAGACAGTGCAGGCAGAAACCAAGGCTGGGCCCCATCACTGGTTAGGGACATCACCTTACCGGGATGTGGCCTTTTTCAAGGGCAAGGTGGGTGGAGACAGGTAGCTGGAACAGGTTTGGACTACACAGAACTTTGAACAAGGCGTCTAGAATCTATGGATGGGGGTTGAGACCCAGCTACGAGGTTTGCATGCGGTGGGAAATCTCCCGTCTCCCGGTTGCCATCTCCAGAAGATGCCTAGAGGTCACCTTGAGCAGGGCTGGGCCATTCTCCAAAGTATCCCAGAGAAGTAGGAGAGCTGTATTTTGTACCCCGAGGGCGTCTCAAAGTGGCTTGCGGTCACCTTCCTCATCCCCCATCAGACACCCTGTGAGGCTGGTGAGGCTGAGAGAGAGCTCTGAGAGAATGAGACTGGCCCAAGGTCACCCAGCTGGCTTCATGCGGAGGAGGAGTGGGGAATCAAACCCGGTGCTCCAGCTTAGAGGCTGCCGCTCTACGCCAAACTGGCTCAGGAAGGTCAGAATGCAGAATGACCTGGCAGGCGGTGGTGGTGGATGTGCTGAGGATTTGCCTTTTTTTTGCTCCCTTTCTCAAGCTCATTACTTTGCATCCTGCTGGGATCCTGCCGAGGTGTATGGAACTGCGGGGGGGGGGGATTGTCTGTGTGGTCCAGCCAGCCAGTTGCCCATCTGTCTCCTTCCTTGCGCGCCAAACCCAACCTTCAGCGAGATGAATCCGTCAGTTGTGAGAATAGCAGCTTCCGTGGCAGGGAGGGGACGATGCGCACAGTAAAGCTGGGGAGGACTTGCACCTTCGGGGGGGGGGGGACAGGAGTGTCTTTGCCTCCCAGAGAAACAGCTGCATGTGCAAATCGCAGAGCAGTGGCCAGCTGGGGTTCACCAAGCTGACTTGTTCGAGTTCACGAGAACACCCCACTCCTTTACGTGGGATATGCAGACAGTTTTATTTACTGCTGCTGGCTGCTGATCTGGGGCTGTTTCAAGCAGCTGGCTTAAAACAATGTTTAAAACACACCCAACCTGCCCTGCTCTCCCCCCTCCTGCCCCTGACATGAAACAGGCCAGGGAATCAAGTCTGAAGGGAGATAGTCATAGCTGCCTTATAGCAACCCCTTGTGGAGTTTTCAAAGTAAGGGAGGTTTGCAGTTGGTTTGCCACTACCTGCCTCTGCAGAGTGACCCTGGACATCCTTGGTGGTCTCCCAGTAGACATGTCAACCTGCTTGGCATCCCAGATCTGTCCAGATCCATCGAGCTAGCCTGGGCCACCCAGCTCAGGGATAAGGGCCCTGTATCCACTCCTAAGTAGTAGCTGATTGCTCTGTGCCTTTTATGTACTCTGTGGCTGTCTCCTCCTCTCTTCAGGAAGATCTCTGGCCCTTCTCAGAGGCGCTGGTCTCAGCAACTGGGGGAACTTCTGGGATCAAAGTCTGGTGGTCTTCATACTACCTGAGACTCTAGCCCAGGGATTACCAGGCAAGGTTCCAGGCAGCGCTGGTGTGACCTGAGAGCTCTCCAGGTTTACAAGGCCTTCCCCAGAAGTTTGGATATGCCACTATATCCCCCTTCCCCTGTTGATCTACAGGCCTAGTCTCTCTTTCCATAATGGAAACAGTGAACAATCGATCAATTGATTGGGTGGCTGCTGCATCAAACATCCGCACCCACTTCTCTGAAGGGGCAAGGCAACACTTTGGAGGTTCCTCAAAGCCCGAAAAATATATCAGGGGTTCCTCCACGGTCCGGACCATGTTCCTCTTGCAAGAGAAGCCAGGCTGGGACAAGCGTCCGGAGCGCTGGCAGATCCTCCACCAATCCCTGGTGTGTCCAGAGGGCGGCGCCTCTACCTGCACCTTGAGAAACAGGAGTCTGCAGGAGCCGCAGCGGTGGTCTCAGACTCTGCAGTGGCTTGGAGGGCCAGAATGCAACACAGCAAGCCAAGGAGGCCGGGTGGAAGGCAGGGGTGTCTGGCTCCACCAAGTGCCAAGCCCAGGATGGCTGGGGAAGATGAAGCTGGTCCTGTCCTTCAGAGATGCTTGTCTAGTGTCCCAGGCGGGACTTTGTGTTGCAGCTCCCCCTCCCATCTAGATGGAGAGGCCAGCCTCTCTACACCGGCCACCCCTGGCAGAAGCGAGCTGTGTTTCCCCCCAAACCAGAGAAACTTGGGCAGACTCCTTTATGGTGGGCGGAGGGAATGGTGAGGAGCACCTCCCATCAGTTTTCTGCTATGGGATGGAGAGGCAATCGCTTGCTAATTCTTCCTGGAACATCTGCTGAGAGAGCGGCCCAACTTGTGCCTCTGGGTGCTTTAATCACCATCCTCTCTCTGCCCTGCCCCACTGCCCTGCCCACATCAACCAGCTAGCAAAAGCAACCAGTCTTGCTCCCAAATGGGGTGAATGTCGGGTGGCCAACTCCAGGCTCAGAAATTCCTGGAGACTTGAGGGACAGGAGTCTGAGGAGGGTGGGGTTTGGAAAGGAAGGGAGCTGATCTCTGTCCTCTGGAGTTCAGCCGTCAAGTTGGGAACTCTCCAGGCTACACCTGGAGGCTGGCAACCCTACATGGACAGGAGCCCAGTGCTGCTGGACTCGGCCCTTGGTGCTGCAGTAGCAGGCAGCTGCATTCCCATTGGAGAGACTTGCATGGCCATTCACGCTAGGTTCCCACAGCCCTGATGTTGGTTCTGGCCAGACAGGCCACCTTGTCCTTCTCTTATCCTGTTTGAGGAGGGCCCCATTCGTTCTGCCGCTTAAAACACAAGCTTTGCAACGCCTGGGCTTTTGCTCCTCCTCTTCTGGGGTAATTGGCCAGCCCCTACGAAAGACACTCGCAGAGCATGTGGGAGCTGCTGGCTGAGTCCACTGAGAACTTCCCTAGCCCTGAGCACAATTCCAGGCCCTTGCCTGGTTCTGGGGGAAGCAGGGTCCCTGGGAGCCCCTCCCTCCAGACCTCACCGAACAGTAAGAGTGCCAGTTGGGATTTGCCCCCAAACTCACACTCTTCCAAGAGGCTGGCACGTCAAGCCCAAGTGCACCAGCCCTGTTGTGGTGCACCCCCAAGACTTACCTTCCCCCAGAGGCGTTTGCTGGGCCCACCAAGCAAAGAACGCAAAAACTGGCTGGATCCTGCTCAAAAAGTCCGGAGGAAGACGCAAAGGCTGGAGGTAGAACATCTCCTGGCCAGCTGGTGTCTCGGCAGTAAAGAAATGCTGGTCAAGACCGAAGCAAAAGCCCAAAAGTAAAGTGGGAGCCAAGTATGAGATGCCCCCCCCCATCCCTTCCTGTTGTTCCTTCTGACCGGAGAAGCTTTCTTTTTTTGACTTGATCCCACCCACTCCCCATAGCCCAGCATCTGGAAAGATGCCTAAGGCTTTGCAGACAGCAAAGAGAGCTAACTACGCAGGAAGTGCTTACAGCCAGGAAGGGAGATGACTGTTCAGGAGGAACAGACAGGTTCAGTGATGAGGGAGGAGCTCACAAGGCTATCACAGCCAGCAGGAAGGAAAGTCCTTGGTCCAGCCACTAAATAGCAGGCCAGTTAGCTTAATGCCTGTTCCAGATAAACTGGTGATGGTTTCTCTCTGGGAAAGAATGCTTAAGCATGTCGAACAGGGGAGGCCAACCTGTGGCTCTCCCGTTGTCCATGGACTACAATTCCCATGAGCCCCCGCCAGCATGCTGGAATTGTAGTCCATGGACATCTGGAGAGGCACAGTTTGGCCACCCCTGATGTAGAGGAACAAGCCCTGGAGAGGAAGAATCAGCATTGCTTTTGCAAAGGGTAGGTCTGCCTCAGCAAATGTTTGGATTGCTTTGGGGGAAGTTAAGAATTGCAATCATGTGGAAATGTCCTATCTAGTAGTGGAATGGTCTCTCTAAGGAGGTGGTGAGCTCCCCCTCACTCGTAGACTTTAAGCAGTGGCTGGATAGATACTTAGCCTGTCTGGCCCTTTCCAACTTTATGATCCTATGATAAATGTTTCCAAAAAGCTTTTGACAAAGTTGGTCAGCCAGCATCGGGGAGTCCCGGGATCCAAACCGGGGGGGGGGGGGGGCAGGGGTGATACTTAGCTTGCTTCCGCTAAGGTGTGATCACTTTGAGGTTCAGCTTGGCAGAACACAATCAAATATTAAGGCCCATGAAAACCAAGAGTTGAACTCCAGCATAATCATTCCAAACTGAGCTGCAAAGCAGCAGCCAAATTTTCATGAAGCATGTCTCGAAGCAGACGCATTTGAGCCGTATGGAAGGGCGGTATAAAAATCTAATAAATAAATTTTAACAAGAATCCTAACTTCAGATATGCATCAGCATCTTCTGATGGTGACTGACCGGGAAAGAAATCTTGGAGTTGCAGTAGACGGCTCAATCCGGATGTCAGCTGGAGGTGAGGAGGAAACTCCCTCCCTACGAGGAATTATTAGGAAAGGCACTGAAAATAAAATGGCCAATATTGTAGCGCTTCCGTATAGTAGCAGTATAATTTGGATCCTGAATTTGGCATGCCACGGCTCTGGTTTATGTGCCTCAAAAGGGACATTGCGGAGCGGAAGAGAGTCACAAAAGTGTTCAAGGAGTTTTGCATATTCCCCCTAAGAAAGCCTGAAGAATTTTAGCCTTTTCAGACGAGGAAAGATAAAGACTAAAATGTGGTGGGGTTTATAAAATCGGAGAACGGGGATCTGACCATTTATTCCCTTTCTCCCCACCAAATCATAGGATGAGGAAGCATCTCCTGAAGCCGATGAGTAGTAGGCTGAAAACAAATTGTATATCTTCGCACAAGAAGTCATTAATTTGTGAAACTCACTGCCATTGCGTGTGATAATAACCATCCCCGATATCGACAGCTCCGCCCTTTGGCATCCCACAAAAGGCTTGGACCACCCAAAATTATACTTCCCCTGATTCTAGGGCAGGCTTTCTCAACCAGGGTTCTGTGAAGCCCTCGGATTTCTTGACGCCTCTGGGATGTGGAAGTTAATTAATTTTTTATATATATATTTGTTTAAAATGCATGGGTGATATGACCATATATGGTCATGTAAACCTGCCCTCCCCTCTCGGAATGGCCAGTGATGGGCCTGGAGGGGGAGGGGGAGGGAAGGGGCCCCAGGTGGGCGTGTCCACAGCTCTGCTTCCCAACCATAATCTGTATGATCAAGACACTTCTTGGGTTTCTCAAAGCCTGAAGAATGTTTTGGGGGTTTCTCAACTGTAAAAAAAAGTTGAGAAAGGCTGTGCTAGGGCTTGTATTCCGCCAGGTGCCCAATACAAAAGCTGATTCTGGTATGAATTGCTCCAAAGCCGGAGGCCCCCAGGAGAAATGAGGATTAAAAAACAGGGGGCAGCAGTATGCCAAAAACAAGCTTTGGGCTGCAGGGAAACCTCTACTGTTGGACTGCCCTCACTGGCAGTCTTCAAGCAAAGGTTGGAGACACACTTTTCTTGGATGCTTTAGGATGCTTTGGGCTGATCCTGCGTTGAGCAGGGGGTTGGACTAGGTGGCCTGTCTGGCCCCTTCCAACTCTGTGATTCTGTGATTCTATGACTTGGACTGAAGACTGCCTCTCTATAGATAGAACACCCTCAAGGAACGTTGTTGGTTTGTATTGCTAAGAGAGGCAGGATAAGCACTAGACATGGAAACGCTTGGCCCAGGTATGAGGCTTTGGTCCAGGCACTGGGATTATAGGATGCAAGAAACCCCAGTTACTGGTTCAGAACCTATTACCAATAGAACCCTGCATAATTTCTGGAAACTTGACCTTGAAACCTCAGCTTATGACCCGGATGCAGTCTTGTCTTCCCTTGCGGAGTGATGGTTTTAGGATACAGCTGCCCCTTCTGTCCCCACTTTGGAGCAGCTAACACTAAAACCAGACTTTGGAAAAGGCCTTTGTGTATGATATACTGTGCAGGAGAGCCTCCAGAGTCTGTAGAAGCACTGTTTCTAGTGACTGCAAGGTACCTGAAGAAGATTTCCAGTGGTTGGGGTAAGAGGCTCTCTGCTTTCTATCTAACCTCTTGGAGCAGGATCATTTATGCATATTACTTTTTAAAGGCTGGGTTTTTGCGCCCCGCTTTTTTACATCCCGAAGGAGTCTCAAAGCGGCTTACAATCGCCTCCCTTTCCTCTCCCCGCAACAGACATCCTGTGAAGTAGGTGAGACTGAGAGATCTCTGAGAGAACTGTGACTGGCCCAAGGTCACCCAGTTGGAGGACGAATGGGGATTCGAAGCCGGTTCTCTGGCTTAGGCTGCCGCTTTTCGCTACTACGCCAAGCTGGCTCTCAAAAGGCATTATTCTGCAAAACAGCACAAAATTAAAACCACTCCCGTCTTCGTACTTTTGGGAGGGCAGCATGTTTACGTGCAGGCCTTAAATATTCAGTCCCGGGGAGGATCCACAGCCATCCTTGCATGGGGCGGCATCTGCTCCCTGCTCCATAGCTGCCTGGACTCAGAGCCCAGGTGCTGCCTTGAAAAGACAGGCCCAAGAACCAAACTGCTGGGGCCAGGACAGTGGGGGAGCGCAGCGTGCCCCTTCATTTAGCCAGCCCCCTCCTTAGCCAGGCACGCTCCACGGCTACGCTTCACTGCTGCTGCCGGCACAGCAGCCCCGCTCCCCAACTCTCTGACAGCTTGCTGTTTGCAGAAAGACTGCGGAGGGCGGCTATGGTGGGAAAGGAGGGCGAGAGACCGATACAGCGCATAAGAGATGAGCTACTACTTGCACAGGAGGCCTCCTTTCTCCTGCCCCTGTGCCCCTTCCCAGGTTGGATCTCTGCTGCCTGAATTATCTCGACTGGGCTTTGACGCAGTGCTTCATTGTTAATAGACAGCTCAGCTTGTTGAGACACAAATACATTGCAAACTTTGCACCGGGGCGGGAGGGGCGTTTGAATCCCTCCCCCCCACCTATATTGTGTATCCAGCGAGAAATGCTCCAGCCAAGGAAATCCGGCCTCTTAGACAGACTAAGTACCCCCCCTTTCTGTATACTGCAGCAACCCTGAACGTATTCAGTGACGTTCAGCACCTAGGGAGATGGACAGCAGGTCTCCCACAATCCCAGGCCGTTCTTGGTGGTGGTGGTGGTGGTGGTGGTGGTGGTGGTACTCGCGGCGGTCCCACGCAGAGTCCCAGAGAGGGGCTGTTCGGTGGGCCCAGGCAGTTCCGACGACGCTTAGGCATCCATTCCAGACAACCATGGCTGTAGACTGTTACCACTCCCATCCACACAGTAACAATCTAAAGCCACGGTTGCCCTGGAGACACAGGAAGAGCTGGCAATGTTGTGAATGGGATCCTGAAGATTGGGTCATTGCTGCAAAGAGAAGCCGGAGCGGAGCTGTCGGGAACGCAGCACCCGCCCACCCACACACCACAACTCCCAGGCACTGTTCTCTCGCGTAGAGACTCTGAGACGAGAAACCCTTGTTCCTTAATAAAAAAAAAAAAATCCAAACCACATTCCTTCTCCCAAAAGCCACACTAAAATCGAGCCTAGTTATTGCAATGTCGGAACCTATAGCAGGCACCATCACCCTCCTGGCGCCATCCGGATCCGCCCAGCTTGCTGTCAACTGCTCTCCCCTGGGCTTCTTCTTGAACATCGTTGACCTCCTTCTCCTCCGGCCCTCCCTTTTAGGAATGGGAGGTAGGAAGGGGATTTTGTTACTGCGCCGCCATGTTGTGATGGTTTTGAGTCTTTTAATGGGGTTTTAAGACATTGTAACCCGCCACAAGCCATTGGGAGTGGCAGGAAATAAATTGAAATAATAATAATAATTAATTAATTAATTGGACACAGGCCCCTTCCCCTCTCCTTTTGAGCCCCGGGCTGGAGGACTCAGCCTCAGCCTTGCTGGGTGGTAAAACCCTCAACCCTGGCTTGCCAAGACAAGCCAGAGACGGAGAAGGCTGCCGTTCCTCCCTCTACCGCCAGCTCTTCCCATCTAGCATTCTGAAGCCACGGTGCCATGCCCTCGTTGACACAGGTCTCCGGTTTCGGCTGGGGATCCTTCGCAGGCGTCACTGGAGCTGTGGCTGAAAAACAGGATGGCTTTCTGATGCCTGACAATTGCGGAGCGGCTCAAGGCTGGAACGTTGGCACTGACTGAACCGGATGAGAGCACATACCTCGGAGTCAGGCCCTCGGCCCGGGTTGCCCAGGGTGGTCCCTGGCAGTGGCTCGCCAAGGCCTTTCCCCCTCTAGCACCTGGAGAGGCTGAGCAACGGACATGGAATTATTATATGATGATACATAAAAGCTCCCACAATACTCTGGTATTATGATGGAACTCTGTTGCGCTCCCATCTTGTGGGTAGTCTGGGAAATCTCCACACATTGGTCATTTCAGAGAATGTGGAAAGCATGCTCCCCTGGACAAGGGGTTAGAATGATAAAGGAGCTGCTCCAGAGTAGAACAGCAGAGGATTACAATATTGATTGCACATATCAGATCCTTGTTTCACTGCAATATTTTCCACCCTTGGAAACCCCGTTCTTTATGGCATGTCAAGCCTCAAGTTGGTATTACTGCGCTTGGTTTTTGTGGCACTGTTTTCCAGGGCGCTCACCCCAGTCCCGCCTCATGGTTTATTGAAGGACTTTTCCACCCAATTGAACTGTTCTGTCATCCATCTGGAGTCTCATTGAGAAAGACGGGCTTCGGGGAGTTAATAATAATGATGCCACATTAACCTTTTTGAAGGGGGGCACAATGGCTGCTGCGGGAGGGGATCATTATCAAGATTTGGAACCCCCCAAGCCTGTGACGGGGCAGCTGTTTACAAATGCAAACAAAGTGGCCCTTTTGGAAAATCCCCCGGCTTTAGTGAGATGGCAGAAAGCCAAGATTGGCCCTTGGTTTTGGGGAAGGAGGTGCCGGGAAATCCTTGAGCAAATACAAATGGGCACCACGTGGAGATCACCATTTAAAATCCCAGCTCTGACCTCCTTCCCATCCAAACTGGAAGGAATGTACTCTTCGCAAATACAGGAGAAAGCACCGAAGGCCCAGTCCTACAAAGCCATGGGAGCTTGCTTCTCCCTTATTCTTACCTCTCCGTGAAGCGTCAGCCGAAGGGCCGCGTTTGGCCACGCTGGGTCCGGTAGGCTGCTCAAAAGGAATACCAAGCCTGAAAGAAAGATTACCATCTCGTTCGTGCCCTCGATCCTCCTGCAGCGTGAGAAATGAGACCCAAGACCAGTCCCCGTAGCCCAGACCTTGCAATCACACACCAGTGCCCAGGCAAGTTCCAGGAGGTACAGGGGCCACCTTGAATCTAGAAAAGTGTCTCCGGTTTCTGTGCCAAAGCTGACAATGGCTGGGACCCTTCTCACTCTCCTCATCGGACCGCAGGGAGGATCCTTATCTTCGGGCTAAATGGAAAAGTGTGGGGATGTAAACCTACCTTGGAGGCTTGCCTGTTTCTGCAAAAGACCTCGCTGGTTTAGGAATGAACTTGTTCCGGCCTGTTCCGGATCCCTTGCTCAATCAAGCTTCCCGGGGCTGCAGGGGGAACCAGAATGCCTCAGGGGTTTCTGAACCATCCCAAGAGAAGGTGCATGTCTGACCTGAGAGGGGATGTCTACAGCGATCCATCCTTGTTCGTGCTCTTTCGGAAACTCCAAAGTGACCCTACGCAACTTGAAGTCAATGCTGGGTGACTTCTGGACTGTGGCTCCTCACTGGCTTGGGAGCCCTTGGCTAGTGCACCAAGCAGTGCTGGTTGGAGGCTTGTTAAGTTTCTCGTGGTGGGTTTTGAACGAAAGCTCGGTCCAAAGCTTGAATGACAGACATTGTTCTTTGAATAAGAACCTGAGCTCCCAGAGAACATAACCACCACACATCCACAGACGAAGACCAAGATCCTCCCCCCCCTCCTCGGCAGATGTAGGGTTTGGCCTTGGTCTTTGGAGGCCAGTACTACCTCCAGGCAGACCCTCCAGGAATTCCAGCTGATCTCCAGTCAGCAGAGGTCCAGTCCCCTGAAGAAAATGACTACTTTGGACGGTGGACTCCAGTAATTATCCCTGATGGGAGGTCCCTCGCCTCCCCAAACCCCACCTTCCCCAGGAGTTTTCCAACCCAGAGCTGGCACCCCTAAGGACCACCCTCTTTGGCTGGTAGCGTCACTCCAGGGTCTCTGGTAGAGAGTCATTCCCATCATCTGCTTTCTCATCCATTTCAATGGTGAATGAACCTGGGACCCCTCTGTTACAGTGGCATAGTGCTTGCTCTCGAAAGCTCACGCCTTGAATAAATCTTTGTTGGTCTTAATGGTGCTACTGGGCTCTGATTTTATTGTGGCATAAAACTGAAATCGATCTCCTTGGCTTTCCTAGGGTCGCATGGCCACATGCCTGGCAGGACCTGGGAAAGGAGCCATAGACTGTGCCCCTGTTTAAACCCTTGGGCTCCAGCTCCCCAGTACAAATGGGCCCAGCCGGCACCGCTGGTGAGATGTTGCCCCCCCCCCCCCAATCAGCCGGAGGGCAGCTGCTGCTTCCCCGCCCCAACAGGAAGCGACCGAAAGCAAAGGGCAGGGCGAATGCCAAGCCAGCGGGACGATCAGCACCATGGAGAGCGCCCGGCGGCCGCCTAACTGGGTTGCGTTCCTCTCTTAGGACCGTGCTCTGGCCGGCTCTGGGAAGGAGGCCTAATCCGGCGCCCATTTGGCGAGAGGGACCCCTTCAAAGACGCTGCCCTTGGCTCTTGCACACCTTGGGGTCTCGAGTCTCTTGCACACCTTGGGGTCTCTTGCACACCTTGGGGTCTCGAGTCCCCGTCCCACCCCCGGCCGACGTGTCGCCACCGTCTCCCCCGAAGCCAAGGGCAACCTCCTTCCCCCGAAGGGCCTCAGCGGAGGCGTCCTCGGAGCCCAGCCCCTCCTCCCCCGCGAAGGCGTCCGGGAAGGGAACCTGCCAATCGTGGACGCGGCCCCGCCTCCCCCGCCGGTTTCGGAAGCTCCCCGGGCGCACGCCGCAGTGCCGGCCGCCTGCACGGACCTCGCCTTCGCTCCCGGCCGGCGGGACGGCTGTTGCGGCCAGGCTTCGGTAGCCATGACTGTAGACTGTTACTGTTTCTCCCGCAGTGCTTGGCAGTAAGCAGTCTAGAGCCAAGGTCCCGACGCGCTGACCAGAGTCTTCTCCTCGGAGCCGGCGACGGGGCGGCCGGGGGCGGGGATGGGGGGGGGTGTGGGGTGGAGTGGAGGGGTGGGGGGCAAGAGAGCAGCGCGCGGCTTTAGGGCTTTCTACCACCCCTCCAATCCCGAGTCACAGTGGGGGGCAGCCCTCTAGGACATCCCAGACTGGTCCAATTCATGCTTCCATACTGTGCAGCGTAAGCGCCATCGGCCAGAGGTAGATTGCCTCTGCACAGAGAGGCTCCGTGCAGCCGTCACGGGTAATGGGCCGTGCCTCCGTGAATCATGCCTCATTCCTCGCAGGAGGCGTCAGTTGAGCTGCTGGGCAATCGGCGACCGCCCCCCTTCTGCCGCTTTCTAGCGGCCAAGCACCCCACCTTATTTTTCCAAGAGAAGTGTGTGTGTGTGTGTGTGCGGGGGGGGGGGGTTACTCTCTCTGAGCGGTTGGGGAGTGGGGATACGGGGAGAATCTCATAGAAGAGCCAGACCTCCGGAGCCTCCTCCGAGGCGTCTTCGGGGAAAGGCGGCTGGAAGAAGCTTGTAGGGCTTGGGGTGCTATGGGGTGCGTGGATAAAGCGCCTTGGGGGAGTCGCAGGGAGCCAAAGGGGAGCGGCCAACCCTTTCAGAGGGTACCCGGGTATTTCATCCCCACTCCCAGGCAGCGTCTTCCTTTCAGCCTGTTTTCTTTGGGGGGGAGGGGGGGGGCTGGAGTGGAACCAAATGGGAAGCAAGCGGGTTCCGGCGGCTGTCTCTCCCTCTCGCTCTCGCTCTCTCTCTCATTTGGAGAGGCGGGAGCCTCCGCACACGTCCTCCCTCCCCCCCTCCCCCCCGCGTTGCTCGCAGCCTTGAAACAACAAGCCAGCTTCCCTCCCCCCTTCCCCCCGCCCGGTCGCCTAGGCGGAAGAAGGGAAGCAACCTTGACATTTCGGGGAGGGAGGGGGCGCCTCCCCTTTTGCTTCCGGCGGCAGCGCCTCCAGCCATTGTTCCGGCTCAAGGTGAAGCACCCTGGCAGGTAGAGTGGAGGCGGGGCGGGGCAGAAGCTGCAGCAGCACTGCACCCCTCGGACGCAACGGGGGCGGGAGGAGGGAACAGGTGGACGCGCCGCAACAGGTAGCGAGTGGGCAGAGCCGCAGGAGGAGAGGGGAGGGGAGAAGAAGGGGTTCAGAGAGGCTGCCCCCCCCCACTCGGCTCCAGGATCGCAGCACCCTCCAAAGGAGGGCGAAGAAGGCGGCTCTGGGCTCTGCCAGCCCCCTCCTCTCCGGGCACTCGCAAGCCGCCCCCTCCCTTAAGTCTCTCTAGCCGGGTCCGGCTGCACCACAGGGATCCTCGCGATCTTCAGGGTCCCTGCTTTGGAGGGCCCAACCTGCCTTCAGCGGACACCAGCCGGCTTAGATCTGCTCCAGAGCAATCCGTGCGGGCTAGACACCACTGGGGGGGTCTGGTCAAGTGGGCGACGCCCGGAGTCCGGACTGGTTCCCCCAACCCCTCCACCGCCTCCGGGCCTCTAGAGCCTCTTTGTCCCTTTAGGTCTCAACTTCTACCGCCTTCTCCGGGGGAGGCGACCGTCGCCAGGCCAGCGCGGTTGGGAAGGGGGGGGGGGCTGATCCCTTGCGCTTAAAGACCTGGCATTTTCTCTCTCTCTTCCTCCCCCCCCTCCACTGGGGGAGGCAGCAACTGCCCGGCCACAGGAGCCACGTGCTTGGCGCGGCAGCCAATAGTCTCCGGGAGAGTCATGCGTGAGCCGGGAGGTGCTCTTCCGCCCCCCCCCCCGGACTGCAGGACGGGGCTGCTGGGACAGGACTGGGCCGGAGGAGACGCGGACCCCCCCGGCCCTTACCCAGCTGCTCCGGCCGGCTGGCGGCGGGGAAGGGGCTCCCGCCTGCGCTGGCCCACTCGCCTCTTACCTGCACCTCGACGGCGCGTCCTGCCGGCTGGATCTCGGGAGCAGCAGCGCCTTCCCGTGCCGGGTCCGGCTGGGATCCGGCTGCAAAGCTGTCTCCAGCCGTCGGGGTTTTTATAGAGTCCGGCTCGTAGTAACGGGGATCTCGCGGCTCATTCATAGAAAAGCATCAGCCTACACAATGACGTGGGCGTGACGTCAGCGGGAAATTTAGGGAACGGGCTGAGGCAGCTATTTATATCACGGGTGGTGGGGGGAGATGGAGAGCAGGAGCGGCAGGAGGGGGGGGTGAGACTCCCCAGCGCCCCGGTAGCTGAAGCAGGCGGGGAGTCACGGGGGGAGGGGTCCTTGGAGGGGCTTGGGGCAGCCGTCGGCTTCAGCAGACCCATTGGGAGAGGCGCTCCTGGCAGGGGGTTCTGGGTCCCCCGGGGTCGCTTCTTGTCCACCCGAACCGCACTCTGTTCTTCCTCCCCTGCCCCTGGGGGGTAACAATTGCCCCGGCATCAGCCAAAAAACGGTGGGATGACGAGCACAAAGGAAGCCTCCAGGTTCAGCAGCAGTCTATCTCTGAGTAGGCGACATGTGGAGAGGGGCGGGCCTTTTCTTGGAGCACCTCCTTGAGGGTTTGGGATTGGGGGACTCTGTCGTGCCTCCTCTTCCAGCTCCTGACTCCTTCCCTGGCCAGCCCACCTGCGCCCTGCCAAGGCCCTGCTGGTCCTCCTCGGGAGAGAAACCTGCTTCGGGCTGCAGTCCGCTTTCCTTGGAGCCTTACTGACCATCATTGGACTTACTTCCGAGTAGCCAACCTTCCGGTGGCGCCCTCGGTTCCCCGTTCCTGGGAACGGGATGGTGGCGGAAAGAAATCTCGGTGGTATCCAAAGAAGCCCCCCCCCCCGTCAAGGGGAAAGCGCTCAGGCCTAGGCGGGACCGGTTCAGGCGCCGGCAGCCAGGGCAGCTGCAAGGTTCTTGGAGGGGAGCGCACTGGTAACCCCCCTGCCCCTAGGGAGGTGGGGCCGGCTGGAAACGCAGAGCTCCCCTCCGGCAAGAGCCCCTCTGTCCAAAAGAGTGGCGGAGAGGCCCGCACCTACTTTTCTGGGGCTGGGCGGGCAGGAAGAAGAAGAAGAGGAAGAAGAAGAGGAGGAGGAGGTGGATGAGAGGTTTTATATCCTGCTTTTCACTCCCTGGAAGACTCCCAAAGCGGCTTATAAACACCCTTCCCTTCCTTTGCCCACAGTAGACACCCTTGTATGGTAAATGGGGCTGAAAGAGCCCTAAAGAGAACTGTGACTAGGCCAAGGTCATCCAACTGACTGCCTTTGGACGAGGGGGGAATCACACCCAGTTCGCCAGATTCAAGGCCACCGCTGTTAACCACGAGGCCTGGCTGGCTCTCAAGACTTAGCTTGCTTGACCCTCTTCTCCCCCCCTCCCTCCCCCCAAGGTTCAAAATGTTCGTCTTCCTGGCCAAGTTTTGCCTCCTCCTCTACTCAGATCCCTGGAGCAGGGCGAGGAAGCCCCGAGGATCGCTCCCCAGAGCCAGGCCACCTCTCGACGCCCCTTGCCCCCTAAACCCTCCCGGGTGGCCAGAAGTCAACTCCTACTGGATGGCTTTTTTCTTAGGCTCTGGAACATGTCCAACAACAGCGGGTGAGGCTTTTCCTGGCTGCTGACCTTACCTGGAAAAACTTCCCCCAGGCGAGCTGAATAGGGAGAAGGGGGGTGAATATCAAAGCTTTCTGCTGGGTTTTTAGGGCAATATCCCCAGTTCTCCAAAGGACATAGGATATTTCGTCCCGTCCCCCCACCGTCCCCCCACCGAAGCCGCGCATCCTCACCCCGTAGCACCTAAAGCCCTCCCAGGGATTTCTATAGAGGTCTTCCGCTCTGGCGCGATAACCACTGAACCGTACTGCCTTGTGCAATTTAAAACTCGCCTTGTCTTTCTTTGCTGGTTTGTTCCTTTTCCGGTACGGTTAAAGCCATCAGCCTCTGCACCGAGGGGACACGAGTGGGAAAGTGACTCGGAAATAGATCAACAGCGATTTTTCACAGGAGTTTTGAGAAGTGCTGAAGTGCTCTTGTTTACTCCTCCAGGGCAACTTTAGAGGGGGGAAGCGCTCCTCTAGTTACCAGGGAAGCTAGAATAGCGTGGAAGCGAGGATTATTGTTGCGCGTGTTTACTCACAAGTAAGTCCCACTCACATCGACGTGGCAGACTGGTAAAAGGGGGAAGGGACCAGGGGCTCAGTGGCACAGAATCAGCTTGGCCTGCAGAAGGTCCCAGCTTCAATGGCACCCCCCACTACTTGGCCTTGCATCAGGGGTAGTCAGACTGCGGCCCTACAGATGTCAATGGACTACAATTCCCATGAGCGCCTGCTAGGGGCTCATGGGAATTGTAGTCCATGGACATCTGGAGGGCCGCAGTTTGACTACCCCTGCCATGTTCCCAGAAGAGCAACCTTGAGGAACCCATGGTATGATTCAGCACAAAGCAGAGGCCCGGGGGAAGTTCTCCCCTCCGCATACTAGCCAGCGTCACCCCTGCTTAGCTTCCGAGATCCGACGGGGGGGTCGGACTCCCCAGTTCCGTCCCCTGTTCTGGCAGCGCGAAGAAGTTTGTTTCACCTACACCTAGGGTTGTCAATCCCCCGGTGGCACCTGGAGATTTCCTATTCCAATTGACCTCCAGAAGGACCAAGGTCAGTTTCCTGGGTGAAAAATGGCTGCTCTGGAAGGGGGGGAGGCATGATCCCTGGGGCATGATCCCCTGTTGAGGTCCCGCCCTCCCAGGCTCCACCTCCCGCATCTCCAGGCAGTTCCCTGCCCAGAGCACACCTGTTTACAAGCCACCTTTCCCTGCAATGGAGACCCAAAGTGGTTTGCATCCCTCTCTCCTTTCCCGTCGGGCGCCGGAGTGCTTGTCAGACGCACTGCTGTGGGCGGCAACTCCCATTATGTCTCCGTGAAATGCAGGATTCAGGGGAGGGGGGGGAGAGAGAGAAGGCTTTGACGGGGAGCCTGGGGCTGGGGGAGGGGCACAGTGCGGCGGGACTACCTCTGTCCAGACTGGGCTGGGCTGGGGTGTGGCTCCTTCCGCCCACGTGGCTGGGCCCCCGTCCTCCTGCCTGTCGCAGGCCTTCCCCTTGCAGCTTTGGAAGCCGGCGCCTCTGCCCCTCCCCGCGCCCATTTCACAGAGGCGGACACTGAGGAAGACCGAGGCCAGAGATGGGGCCAGCGCAGCTCTAGAGGAGATCCTCTCCTCTGGAGTGGGAGCACAGTTCAGGTCACCAGAGGAATGCGTTGCCCATCTGAACAGCTTCGGAGCAAGAGCTTGAGCTTGCCAGAAGGGCCACTGGGACTGTAGGGGAGCCATGCCCCCATGACCGGTTTGCTCCATGGCCGAGTCTCTGCTTGGCATGCCAAAGGTCCCTGGTTCGACACCCAGTTCAAGGGACCAGGAACAGGTGATGGGACAGACCTCCACCCGCTGTCACCGGCCTGGGGAGCTGCTGCCCGCCCGAGTAGACAGTATTGGATCTGGTATAAGGCACCTCCATGTGCTCAGAGAAGGGTGGGGGGCGATTGTAACATTTTCCAGAGCAGGCCCCTTTGGAGGGGGAGAGGTCCATTCCAGAATAATAAGAGCTGCTGCCTGTCTGAATAGACAATACTGACTTGGTATTGCCAGTATTGTAGTCTGTACTGACAAGGCAGCTTCCGAAAAGGACAGAGCCCCTCCTCACCTCCTGCCTCCTCACCCCCTGCCCAGTGTCCTCTGCCTCGATCACCCCTCCCAGCCAGCCTTCAGAACCAGCCCTCAAGCCGAAATGATTCAGGATGCTGCCTGATTTGCCTCTACCCCACGGGGTTGCCCCACTGCCAGTCCAAGCCCAGACCACTTCCCAATGGACCCGGACAAAGAGCCCAAAAGCTGACCACTGCCAGGGGCTGAGCAGCGCACCCGAGGACCACACCAGCTGGCTCACTGCCATGACTTCACCCTGACTTCACACTGTCTCCTATATTTTCATTTATAGTCTGTTTTGCTCATTTAAAAAAAAATTGTAGTCTGCTTTGGTCACTTTATTTTCATTTATAGTCTGCTTTGCTATTTTTTTTCATTTGTAGTCTGCTTTGCTGCTTTGCTCACTTCATTTGCATTTATAGTCTGCTTTGCCTGAAGGCGGAATGCAAATGGGATAGAACAGTCGCTCAATATTGACTGAGAGCCAAGGTGGCTAGAGCAGCGGCCTCTAATCTAGGGTTTGATCCCCCACTCCACCCCCACATGCATCCAGCTGGGGGACTTTGGGCTCGTCACAGTTCTCCCAGAGCTCTCTCAGCCTCACCGACCTCACAGGGTGTCTGTTGTGGGGATAGGAAGGGAAAAGTGTTTGCAAGCCGCTTGGGGACTCTTCCGGGTCTAGCAAACGAGCTCTTCCCCTCCTTCTTCCTTATGCCCATCACAAACCGTGAAGCGTTTGAGCGAATTAATCCAGCAGCAAAAATCCCGAGGGGGAAAACAGCATAACGCAGTGGGGCAGGGACTGACTAACTGCAGGGGGGTGGGATAGACAGACCATGCTCATTCCCATGTGCGACTCATCGATCATGGCCAGATGCTCTGCTCAACAAGCGGGGCCCAGCAACACGGGGCTGCCCAAAACCACGCAATGGAGCCCTCCTCAGCCACCGCCTGAAGCCCCCGACTGGCCTTTGTAAAGAGGCCCACATCCGGAGAGAACAGTCCCGTGGGTGGGTGGGGGCTGGCTCAGTGATAGAGCATCGCCTTGGCATGCGGAAGGTGTGCCACCTCCGATCCCTGGCACCTCCTCTTGACACCCCGGGAGCGCCGCTGCCAGTCCGAGTCGACGACGCTGACCTTGACGGCCCCGGTCCAGTTCCGTGGAAAGCAGCCGCTTGCACGTGTCGTGCATTCTCCCCTCCTTCCGCTCACACGATTAGAGGCGCCACGCGTCATAACCCAGCCTCGCATCCGTGGATGCCATACTGAGCGACGGGGACGGGAGGGGGGGGGGTCAATTTGCAAATGTGCCTCGCGCCTTCTGTCGTCCACGCGGGCCCCCCCTGTTGATCTAGCCCCCCTCCCCCCTTCCTCGGCCGGCGGGGTCTCTCAGGCCTGGGGGCTTCCCCAGCAGCCTCGGAAGGGCCCAGCCGGGGTCCCTCGTGGGGTGCTCGACAGCCTAAGGGGCCCCCGCTGCCTGCCCGCTTCCGCCCGAGGCTTGCGGCCGGCTCCGCTGCCAAGGAGGAGGGGGCTGCGTGACGTCCGTCGTCGCCATCCGCTGAGGTGGGCTCCCAGGCCAAGGGGCTGGAGGGCGGCGGGAGGCCGAGGAGGGTGCCTGAGGACGCTCCCCTCCCCTCCCTTGGGCGCAGGGCTTCCGCCAAGCTCCAGAACCGAATTAAGGGGGGTGAAGGGGAGATTCTGCTCCGGATCTCCGCGCTGGCTCTGCCCTCCTCTCTCCCTCTCTTGCCGCGCTGAGCGGGCGCTTCTGGCGGGCGGCAGCCGCTGGGGCGACGGCGGGAGGGGGGCAGACGGCGCTTCCAGGGAGGGGGTCCGGGGAGGAGCGCCGCTCACTTCCGACGGGTCAGCCCGGCCGTGGCCCTCTGGCCGCCCCGGACTGGCTTGCCTGCCGCTGGCTTCCTTGGTGGGCGACTTCTCGACTGGGGAGGGGGGCTGCAGGGACTGGGGGGAGAAGGGGGGGTCGCCCACCAGTCTGGCCGGGGCCCCTGCCTGAGACAGAAAGCAGGACTCCTTTGCAAAGGCCCCTCCCCTCCCCTTCCTTCCTTTTTTTTTTTGGGGGGGGGGAAAGGAGTTTTACCCAAGGCCCCCTCCCCGGCAGTGCTACCCCTCCGTCCCTCCCATCCACTGTCTCCCAGCGCCCCTCCCTCTCCTCCCCGGGTGGGGGTCTTGTTTGTGTCGGGCGCCTTCCGTGCCGGCCTGGCCCCGGGCCCGGGAAAGGCAAGCAGCATCCCCGCCGTCTCCTTGGCAACAGATGCCGCGCCGCCGGGGAGAGGGGGGGCGGCCGAGGGGGGTCCCGGGCTTGGGAAGACGCCGCCGCCGCCGCCGGTTTTTTTGCTCGGGCTCCACCGGAACCGGCAAGCTGCAGCCCGCCCGATTCACGCACCGGAACTGCTGCGGAGCAAGGAGGAGGGGAGGGGAGGGCCGGCGTCCATCGGATGGACGGGGCGGGCGGGACCGAAGGGGCTCCATCGGCGTCAGTCCCGCCTGGCTCCCCCCGCCTGGGCACCGTCCAGATGCCGCGAGGGCTGAGCCGCCCTGCAAGGCCCGAACTGCCGGCTTCGGCTCAATAACGCCTGGGATCCGATTCCTCTATCCTCTCAACCCTGCCTTTTCTCTGGGTGGTGCAAGGCGGTCCAGCCGGCAGCCATGCTGCGGAGAAGGCTCCCTGAGCCTGTGCAGAGGGCCGCATTGGAGTTTGTTTCTCCCCCCCCCCAGGTATGCAAGCCCCCCTCCCGTGTTCCCCCATGGGACCCTTCCTTTCCTCCCTTGCTCCCCTTTGCCCTTTCTCCCCCAGGGCGTTTTGTCTGGCTGAGAGAGCCAAGACGGCAAGGGAGAGGCTCACACACAAGCACATCCACGCCAGGTTCTGGCCCAGCTGCTCAGTGGGTCAAGCCCTGCTCGGGGTGCAACTGCTGGCTGAGAAATACTGCACCAGGGTGATTTCTGCCAGTGACACCTTGTTTTGAATGCCCCTGATGTGTTGAAGGGAACCTTTCCTCAGCCACTCGCTTTCCACTTCTCAGGAAAAGCACTGTTCTCCCAACAATGGCACCTGTACAGCCACCTCCCACCACCCACCCCGGATTCCGGAGCTCCCCCTACCCTGGGGTCAAGTGGAAACAGCCCCTGGTGGGCAGAATGGAGTCTCAAGCCGCAGCCAGCTTACAGCGACCCCTGGGGGGCCTTTGTGGTGAGAGGGACTACCCATGCGGAAGGACCCTGGACTGCCTCCCAGAACTCACCAGGAGCTGTCTAGCTTCAGAGATCTGGCGAGGTGGCCTAAGCTATGCCGGACAAGTTGAGAGGCAGATAGAGCTGGTTTGTCCTTTCTTGCTTCTGCATTGCCTCGCATCCCAGTGCTTCCCAGATATGACCAGGCCAGGCTAGACCTCCTTTCCTAAATAAGGGAGAGAAACATGCAGGAACAAGGCCCTGCAGATCGAACCCCTCTTGATCTTTCCCTTGCTCTTTTTGTGTTATTTATTTGTTTATTAAATGTATAGACCACCCCTCTCTGCAAGCAGGCTCAGAGCAGGTGACAACATGCTAAAAGTCTGATAAAATTAGATAAAGCAAAAAGAGCCCGTAATAATCCGCCTTCCCGGCACTCAGCCGGCTACCACATCATTGGCCTCTATTCAGTGGTGGGATGTTCCAGAAAAGGGAGTTTTGGAGGGGGAAGGAGGGAGGCCCATTTCATTTTATTTGTGTGTCCCACCAGGCTGGGGCCGAGGCTGAGAAGACCCTGACTTTGGTCAAGGCCAGACGTAAAATCATAGAATCATAGAATAATATAGCTTTATGGGACCTCATAGGACCTCACGTGTTACTTTCAGGCCAGGGACCACCAACATGTTGCCATTAGAAGATTGCAGCATTCCTTAGGGCAGGGGTAGTCAACCTGTGGTCCTCCAGATGTTCATGGACTACAATTCCCATAAGCCCCTGCCAGCAAATGCTGGCAGGGGCTCATGGGAATTGTAGTCCATGAACATCTGGAGGACCACAGGTTGACTACCCCTGCCAGGGGAATACTGCATACTCAGCAAGCAAAATAAGTAGGCTTACTCAGAAGGAAGGTCCTATTTAAATCCATTTGGCTTACTCCCAAGTAAGTGTCTTTGGGCTTCCAGCTCCTGTGGACCGGTGGGTGGAAACCTTTGAGCCAAGAGAGGCCAAGAGGGCTACCTTAAAGGCAGAGACCACTGGCAGGCCCAGCTGCTCCTTCCTTGTCCCAGAGAAGTCTTGTTGGGTATCTGGAAGATTTCTTTCCCTTTATCAGATGCCAAAGTAAAACTGGGTAAAGACTATGCACAGCACAGATTGGCCAGTGACTCTGAAACTGCAACCCTGCCCATTTTGGGATCAACTGTGCAGCTTTTTAAAATGAATTACATTTTTAAGGTGAACGACAAAACCTCATTATACAGTCCTAAGTGGGGGACAGAGGCGGGGCCTGAAGAATGGGGGAAGCAGGCCTAGCCAACCACTGAGGTGATCACTAACAGAGTAAGCAGGTCTACGGCCTTCAGCACCATGGAGAGAAGCTGAGCAGGCTGCTCACAGTCCTTTCATGTAACTGGCTGATGTCCGTCTGTCAGACTGTGACTTTGATTGGATTGCCAAGGGGCCTGAAGAATAATATCCTGTCCCTTTAACAGAGCCTTCTTGCCAGGAAACAGGCTCCAGGTAGCTTTGCAGGGCAGGAACCTTTCTTAATGAGACAGGGACATTGTTCTTCCTCCAAGCCACTGGCAACTGTTAGACTTTGGCAATTTCCTTGCCCTGGCTTAGGCAGACCCAGGAAAACAACAATGCATCCCCTTCCCCTAGTCCTCAATTTACCTGCTTTTTCTGCCCAGGTAAGCATTTTCCCCACCCCTCATTTCCCCGGATGCCTTTCCTTCCCACAAATGTCCCTTTTCCTCTCGGCAGGGGGCTCTCTCTTCCTTCCCACAATATTGTTACCGGAGCTTCTTTCTTGTTTCCTGGATCTTCCTCAGGTGTCATTGTTGAGAAGGGCACAACCATCTTGATCTCTGTAGCCAGGTTTGTTGCTGAGCATGGATTCTACTTAGGAAAGAAATGTCACAACCTGCAGGGTATGTCTTCTTTTTATATAACGATCTCTCCCCATTCATTATCTTTCCCCAAACATTTCCATGGTGAACTTCAGGTATTCAAAACAGATATGGAGTACTTTATTTGTTTGGTTTATGCTACAGCTGGGCTTTATTGTTCTTCTGATATTTGCTCTTCGGTGGTTTATTAGAGGCTTGACTTGTTCTGTGTTGGCTTTAAACAAATACATTAGAAGCTTGGAAGTGAAAAGTCGGACTGTGCAGCAAAGGGGGTTCATGGTGACCCCAGGACACAGAGCTCCATGGGATAAGAGGAGAGCATTTCTGGAAGGAGGATCTTCCGGGAAGTTTTGGAGGCCAGAGAGAATGTTAAAAGAGCAAAACACCCATGATTTAGCAGATGTTGATCAATCTGGAGGATCAGTAGGCAGTCACTTAATTTGAGACCCAACCCACTGTGGAGAGCTCCTAACCTGCCAAAACATCTGCCACAATCAACTTGTTAAGCCTTTCCAGGGCCTTAAGACTCTAATTTGTGCTTTCCTGCATCTGATTAGCACAGTGATCTGCAGGGAATTAACTCAAGTGGCAGAAGCTTCAAGCGTGATGCTGCAGCAGAAAAGGCTGGCACAACCCTCCAATGACTGGATGGATGTCTGACTCTGTAAGGGAGAAACAGCAGGGGCTCTGGCTGGATCTCACACGTGGGTCTTCCAGGAAGGGTAATGAGTGGAAAGCAGCTGCCAGGAGCTTCAGCCATGACTGGAAGGCTGGAGACCGGGAACAGGCTGTTCTCCCTGTTCAGCCATTCGAGATGGCAGGGGAGGAGGAAGATGCTCCAAGAAGCTTCCACGGAACACCCACAATGAGGAACAGGCAGAGCTGGTTGGGGCATAATGCCAAGGCACGGCTGTCAGCAATTCTAGAGGGGTAGCTATTGCTGCGGAATAAAAGAGGAGCCCAAGAACAATTTAAAAACTTTTTAAAAAGAAATGTCTCCTTGCATGAGTTTATAGGAGTCAGATGTCACTTCATCAGATAGAAGACACATTCATTTTGCAATCATACTTCTAATGCAATGTTGCTGGCAGAGGTGGAGCTGGAGCAGAGAGAGACCTATTGGAAATACTGTTGGCCTTCTTAGATATTTATGCCCTGCTTTGCTCCCTAATAGGGGGCTCGAAGTGGTTTGCACCTCTCCTCCATTTTATCCTCCCAACAACCCTGTGAGGCAGGCACCTTAGGGTGCGAGACTGTGACTGGCCCAAGGTCTCCCAACAAGCTTCTATGGCAGAGCATGGATTCAAATCTGGGGTTTCTGGAGCCTAGGGTGGCCAAACTGTGGCTCTTTGGATGTCCATGGACTACATTTCCCATGAGCCCCTGGTAGCATGCCAGCAGGGGCTTGTGGGAGTTGTAGTCCATGGGCATATGGAGAACCACAGTTTGGCCACCATTCAACAGGCCATTCAGGCTTGTGTTCCTGGGCAAGGGACTGGAAGGAATATCAGGGGTGCTCATAAAGAACCACATGAGAGGTCAAAGATTCCAGGCTTATTTTTATTTTTCTTTATTTTCTTTATTATTAGATTTTTATACCACCCTCCTGTACGGCTCAGGGCAGTTCACATAAAATATTGCAGGGGTAACACTCAGGACAGTTTAACAAATAACACAGTCATAAATAACATCAACAATACAACAGTGGCTTCAAATAGATCAATAACTTAGACAAAGCCCCCAGGGAGGTCAGGCTGGTTCAGGTCATGGAGGGGGTGCCTGAAGGGGGGATCAGCAGATGTTGGGTTGGGTCAGTCGGACTCAAGGAAATGCCTGGTGGAGGATCTCCCTTTTGGGCAGGGCCCTGATCTCTTCAGGGCGCTCAGTCTACCAGGTGGGGCCAGGACAGAAAAAGCTCTGTTCCTGGTTGAGGACCAACATGCTTCTTTGGGGCCAGGGATCACCAGCTGGTTGGTGGTCAGGGAGTGTATTGCTCTTCTGGGGGTATAGGCAGAGAGATGGTCTCTCAGGTACACTGGGCCCAGACCACGTATGGCCTTGAAGGTAAGAACCGAAACCTTAATCCTGATCTGGAATTCAATGGGGAGCCAGCTGAGTTATGGGAGGAGGAGGACACAGGAAGATGCAGTGCAATCCCCCCCCGGTAATATTTTTACTGGAAACTTTAAAATACAATCAAGAGAAAAAAGTAGGGGTGGGGGAAAGGAGACAGAAGTTTTTAAAAAGATTCTCAATTTTATCTGTGATGGTCATAATCCAAGCTTGTGACCCAATACATTTGAAGGCATCTTTTTTTCTATACTTTTATATTTTTCCCTTACTTAAACCTCTACAGCAGGGGTGGCCAAACAGGCTCTCCAGATGTCCATGGACTGCAATTACCATAAGCCCCTGCTGGCAGAGGCTCATAGGAATTGTAGTCCATGGACATCTGGAGAGCCACAGTTTGGCCACCCCTCCCCTCACAATCTAGATGATCATTTCATTTTTATTCAAATCACACAGAATGCCTAAGGAAGATTTTCCATTAATTACAAATACTACAGCTAATCCCTAATTAAAATAACAAATGTAGACATCCCTGCCAATTCTATCCCTCTTTTCGGCTGTTCAGCCATTCTCCAAACCCATCTCATCTAATTCCAAGTCATCTAGTGGAAGATGCAGAGCAATCCCATCCAGCGTGGGTGTAGAAGATGGGGCAAAACTGGCCAAAAGGAGGCTAAGGAAGGAGGGGTATGTCTAAAACATGAGGCAAAATAAGCATCTGGAAAGGATTACCCAGTGTCACTGCCGTGATGGTTTCAGCAAACTGGCAAGACTCAAAGAATGTCTCCAAAAAGTGGGTCTTACCGAACCATTAGTAACTGGGGTAATGTTCCATGGCAAGTCTCCCCAAAGATGGCAAAGTTCCGGCTCAGGGGAGTACAAACAGCTTCACAGGACTCCTATGTTACCAAAGACAAAAGCATGCAAAAATGCAGAGCAACTGCAGAAGTCAAATACATCCCCCCCCTACACCATTCACTTTCATTAAGAATGGTACTTATCATCAAAGAGTGGTACAGTTTACAGTTGGCACCTCCAGGGGAAAGAAGCAGCTGCAAACAATTACCCAATGTCACTGGTGTGATGATGTCAGATGGCTGCATCAGGATGGCAAGATTCAACAGACATCTCCAATAAAGTGGGACTTACCAAACCACTAAGAGCCTCTTGTGGCGCAGAGTGGTAAAGCAGCCGTCTGAAAGCTTTGCCCATAAGGCTGGGAGTTCAATCCCAGCAGCCGGCTCAAGGTTGACTCAGCCTTCCATCCTTCCGAGGTCGGTAAAATGAGTACCCAGCTTGCTGGGGGGTAAACGGTAATGACTGGGGAAGGCACTGGCAAACCACCCCGTATTGAGTCTGCCATGAAAACGCTAGAGGGCGTCACCCCAAGGGTCAGACATGACTCGGTGCTTGCACAGGGGATACCTTTACCTTTACCTTACCAAACCACTAGTACCTGGTGTCACATTCCATGGCAACTCTCCCAAAAGATGGCAAAGTTCCGGCTAGAAATGTAGTAGTTTATTCAGGGGAGTACAAACGGCTTCATAGGACTCCTATGTTGCAGAAGACAAAAGCATGCAAAATTTCAGAGCAATTGCAGAAGCAAAATACCTCCCCCTTACAAAATTCACTTTCATGCACTATGGTTCTTATCATCAAAGAGTGATACAATTTACAGTTGACACCTTAAGGCAGGAAAAAGCAGCCAGGCAACAACTGAGCACAGGATAGGGAGCCAAATGGCCCAGAGTTTGGGAACAAAGGGGAAGGGGGATGAGCAAGGTAATTTCAGGACAAGTCCCCCTGGGGAGTTCTGGGACTTTGGTCAAGCCAATTATGTCAGGAACCAGTGATTAACTGACAAGTGTGGAGTGAGGAAATCCAGTTGTCTGTTTAGGCCAGTAGAGAATGCATTCAGCCTCTTAATGTGACTTGATCCAGCACTTTCTTGTTGGACTTCCTCGGGAAGTGGTGGGTTCTCCATCTTTGGAAATTTTCAGACAGAGGCTGGATAGCCATCTGACAGAGAGGCTGATTCTGTGAAGGCTCAAGGGGGTGGCAGGTTACAGTGGATGAGCGATAGGGTTGTGAGTGTCCTGCATAGTGCAGGGGGTTGGACTAGATGACCCAGGAGATCCCTTCCAACTCTATGATTCTATGATTCTATTCTATGTTCTTTGGAAGGGCTTCCTTCCTTCCTTGTGTGGAACACTGGATTTAAGATCAGCAGTTGAACATCCTGACAATTAAAATGGCCTCTCCTTTTTCTGAATATTGTGGGTTTCTTGTCATCAGACCTGTCTCCCTTTATTCCATGGTGGAAGGACCAGCCTGTTTGTCCAATACAGAGAGCTGGCATGGGATGCACTGGAGGTATGAGCCCCAGATGGCACACCTTCTGTTATTGGCTCCCATAACAGTACTGCTTGAGTGAATGGGAGGCAAAGTTGGCATCCAGGTCTGTTGCAGTGTTTGCATTGTAGGCTAGCATCTCAGACTGGTGTCCCAGTTGGGGTCAGTCGTGAGAAATGGCTCAAGGTTGAGGGGCTGTCTGTAAGGGAGGCAAGGCCTGCTACCCACGGCCTGTGAGCTGGAAACATCCCGGCGATAACTCATCTTCTGAATTTGCCACCTGGCACTTCGGTTTCTCTCCCATTTCCCCATTTTACGCCTCTCCCAAAATGAAACCACAGAGCCCGGGCAGAACCAGCTGAGCATGACAGGAATTGATCAGTCCCCTGTCCTTTTGCCACCTGGTCCATAATCTCCCAGTTCTGCCCAACACAGTTCAAAGAGGAGAGATTGCATTCCTTTTTTTGTTGTTGTTAATAATATTTTTATTTTTGTTATATATAAGTGCTTACAAAAAGAAAGAGAAAAAACCAGCTGAGCAAATAATTATTGATACACATAAAGGTATAGTCTGTTATTTTTTTAAAGAAGAGAGAAAAAGAAAGAAGGAAAAAAAATAGCCAAGTAATTAATACTTATAAGGGTACAATCTATTATTTCCCCAAATAATATATAGTCAGTTTCCATCATATATCGGCCTTAACCTAAAGGTTACTGCTGCCTTTCCTAGGAGAGACCAAGTAAATGCTCCACTGTTCATCACATTCTTCAGGTGGTCGCAAGAGGTGAAATTGTGTTCTTTTCCATTATGTATCTGCTGGCAGGTCTTGAAGTGTTTGTTCCTTTCTTTTTGTCAGGTTGCACGGGGATATCAGGTCGCACAGGGATCTCTCTTGATTGCTTCCAGAGTGCAGTCGCCTTTGAGTAGACTCTGTTTATTTTGTCGATCCAAATCGCTTCCTGCTCTAAATAGACTTCCAGGCTTTCGGTGCTTTCCTTCCTTAAATTTGTTTTCCCAAATTCTTCCAAGGTGCTTTTGATTTTTTCGTTCCTAGCTCTCTCCCAATCCTGTTGATTAACTTCCAGACATTGAATGTATTGTTGGCTGAGTTGTGTTTTCATCAGCTGTTTTTTTCAAACCGTCGGTTCTGTCTAAGAGCTCTTTCTTAGTCTTTTGGATTTCCTTTTCCACCTTGTTGACTGCTTTCAGTATCTCTGAGTTCCCTTTGCGTAACAAATTAAAAAGCTGTACCTTAGTTAATTTACCATAGTTCTAAGCAGTCACAGATTATAAACAGAAAGTCTCGTGAGGTCTCGCGGGAGTTCGGGCGATCCAGAATTATCAGTTTGTTGATCTCCGTATCAAGTCAGCGTCCCCCACTGAACTCTCTCCAACAAATCTTTAAAGTCTCTCTTTTCTTTAAGCTCTTTCTTTGTTTGTTTAACGAATGTATTTATCTGGCTTGCCTCCCATTTGAAGAGGGCTGGTGGGAAAGCAAGCAGAGAACTCACAGACTCCGGCTCCTGTCAGTCTGGTAAGAGATGATCTGGGAAGAATGCAGGATCAGCTGGTTGTTTCAGGCTTAGAAGGTTATTTACAACTAGTCCAAGATAAAATATGGCGGTCGTCCTCTTGACCCGAAACGCTGACAGCCTGTAATCCGGGGAGATAAACTCCCTAAAGTAGTGGTCCCCGACCTTTCTCAGGTCAGGGACCGCCTCCGGAGTGAATGAAGAGCCGACGGCCCGGGTGCTGCAAAAATGCGCACGCGCAGTTGCCGCACATGCGTGTTTTTGCCACCAGGTGGCGCTAACACACATGTGCGGCAACTGCGCATGCACGTTTTCGCCACTAGGGGGCGCTAATGCGCATGCGCATTTGTGTCACCGCCATGCCGCCGGCTGCGCCTGCCTCTTCCCTTCCTTCTTGCTGCCGGCGGGGGGAGGCAGGCGTGGCTGCCGGCGGCCCGGTACCGCGGCCTTTGCAGCCCACCACCGGGCCACGGACTGGGGATTGATGACCCCTGCCCTAAAGGATTGGAAACGGCCCCAAGAGTTCCCTAGGACTTCCTGGGTAGAAAGGTGAGGTGGGGTTTGCGTACCCCTCCTCTTTTCTGCCAATTGCTTCCACAATTGGCCCCTGTCAGGCTTCAGTGATTGCAGTGCAATCCTCTCAGGACGACATCTTGGCCACACCCCCGAGAGATTGCATTCCTGATCATTCCTGGATCCCCGGCGGCACCAAATGCTTGCAGGAGGACTCACACCTTCTCATGCTGGGCTCTTGCTTCCTTTGTCTAGTGACGTTCCGGCCACTTAGGCAAGTGGCCTAATGAAACAGGCGAGTGGAAATCGATGTCAGGACAGGTAGGCTCTTGCCCATGGGTGCCACAGGCCCTGGATTTTTTCCAAAGTATCTTTATTAGGCAAGTCCTAATCATATCTCAGAGCCTCTTGTGGCGCAGAGTGCTAAGGCAGCCGACATGCTGTCTGAAGCTCTGACCATGAGGCTGGGAGTTCAATCCCAGCAGCCGGCTCAAGGTTGACTCAGCCTTCCATCCTTCTGAGGTTGGTAAAATGAGTACCCAGCTTGCTTGCTGGGGGGTAAACGGTCATGACTGGGGAAGGCACTGGCAAACCACCCCGTATTGAGTCTGCCATGAAAACGCTAGAGGGCGTCACCCCAAGGGTCAGACATGACCTGGTGCTTGCTCTACCTTTAATCATATCTCAGAAGCTAAGCAGGGCTGACCCTGGCTAATATTTGGATGGGAGATCTCCAAGAATTCAGGCAGTTGTCCCTCCAAGGACCCCCAGGGGTCATGATGCAGAGCCAGGAAATGGCCAACAACCTCTGAATGTCCCCTGCCTGGCTGCCAGACAATCCTAGGTAAATGTTGAGTCCAGTGGCACCTTTAAGAACAAAATTTATTTAAGGGATGAGCTTCCCTGTGCACACAACCTCACAGAATGGAAGAAACCAGCTCATGCTTATAGGCAAAGTAAAATCCGAGTCCAGTAGCACCTTTAAGACCAACAAAGATTTATTCAAGGCGTGAGCTTTCGAGGGCAAGCACTCTACATGAGAGTAAATTAACAACTTCTGCCCAGGTGCTGTTTTCTGACTGCTCCTCTGCAACAGAGATAAATAGGGAGGAAACAGCAATTCAGATTTCTTTGCATGCAGTTGAGACTGAATTACATGGGAGATTTGTTCTGCTGCTTCAGACCAACCCGCTTGAACCTATCTAACATACAGGGCACACGCGATAAATAATCAAGAAGGGAACAACCCCCCATAGAGACTTAATGCGTAGAAACGACGAGGAGGAAAAGAACCCCATTAAGGGCCTTTCCCTCCCTCGACTTCTGCGTTGCTGGGATGCAACTTTGGGGCGGGGGCGGGTTCTCTCGGGATGGGGCGTGGCTCGGATGAGTCCCCGCCCTTTAATCAGCCGCTGCCAATGGGAAGGGGAGCCCAGGCGCGCAGCTGGGATACTAGCGCGGAAACAAAGCGGACGCGCATCAGCACGCTGGAGCCAAGGTGGGGGGCCGGTTGGTCTGACTCTGAAGCTGCAGGCTCCGCCTTGAAGACCCGCAAAGTTTAATTCTGGGCATCAGTCCTCGTGTGCCTGCAGGTACCTGGCTGCTCCCCTGAGCATAAGGGAGGGCCATGTGTTCACGTGCAGCCAGGGGCGCCTTGAAGACCATCCAGGTTGAATTCCGGGTAGAGGCTCTCGTGTGCATGCAGGTAGGTGGCCGGGGGCAGCCATGTCGGTCTGAAGCAGAAGAGAAAAGTCCTTCGGAGGGAGTGATTTCTGCCTGCGCTTGGCTGGGGAAGAGCCCGCGACCGGCATGCGCCAAGACCAGGCGGGAGATGGGAACTGTCTGAGACTGCGATGCAGCCCCCTCGGGAGGTGGAGGGTTCTCCTTCTTTGGAAGGTTTTAAGCAGAGGTTGGATAGCCATTGGGCGGAAATGCTGAGACTGGGAATGTAGGCAGGAGGGACTGTGTCTGAGCTTGGCTCTTGTGGCCCTTTCTTGCACGTCCACGATCAGAAGGCGAATTTCTTCCAAGCCAGACTGGCCAGGGTTTCTGGTGATTTGTGGGGATGGGGGGGGAGGTTGCGTCATCTGGGCATGGAATTGGGGTTACTGTGGATGGGCATGTAGTTGTGAATTTCCTGCAGTCTGCAGGGGGTTGGACTAGATGACCCTTGAGGCCCCTTCCAACTCTATGGCTCTAAATCAGCCGCGGTTCTCTGTTGCATCTGGAGGGAGCCTGGCCAGACAGAGCCCCCCCCCGTCTCCTCCCCCTCCGGAGTTGAATCCCGTTTATGACTTGGCTCCCCCAAGGGCGAGTCTGGACGTTGGACTGAGTGCTGATCCGCCCCGCATCTGGAGCCACGCTGCAGCCAAGCCTTATCAGGATCCGGTGCCAACAACTTTAGTGGAGCGGAGCGGAAGAGCTAAGGAAACAGGCGCCGGCTGGGTTACCAACCTCCAGGCAGTACCTGGAGATCTGGAATTATAACCGATCTCCAGGCGACAAAGATCAGCAGCCCTGGAGAAATTTGTTGTGTTGCAAGATGGGCTGCGTGACATTATGCCTCCCGGAAGTTCCTCTCCTCCCCAAACCCTGCCCTCCCCAGACCCACTCCTTCCCTTCAAATCTCCCGGAATTTCCTAATTTACTGAACTGGCAACGCTAGTCTCCAGGCACATCCCACGGGTACAGAAGGGCCCAATGCGAGGCTTGTTTAAGGGCCAGGGACAACACAGACACTGGACTGCTGCGCCTTGGCCCCACACCTTCGTATCCCTCTCGGCCTCCCCCTCTGTCCCTGCTCGGCTCCCGGATTTCTGAAGCAGACTGGGTCTGGTGCTGCCCCCTGGTGGCGACAGGCAAGAACTGGCCGGTGACGCAGCTCGGCGGGTGCCCGCCTCCTTCCCCAACGCCGCTCGAGGGGCGCTCTCCCTCCCCAGAAGCAAGCCCCTGCCTTGCGGGGGGGGGCGGGGGGTTGCTGACCGCGGGAGTCCTGCCAGAACCGTCCAGTGGCAACTGGGAGCCACGCGAAGGCTGTGGAAAGCTCAGGAGCACATCAAAACGCCTCTGCGCATATCAAGAGTGCGTTTCTTCCCTGGAGCTGTTTTCTGACTCCTCCCCTGCAAATAAAAAAATAAAACTTACTAGAACACGATTATTCTTTCGTGCTACTAATGTATGTTCGCCATGTGAACTCCAGCACTGGAAGCTTAAAATGCAATCAAGTCCGGGCCCATTTCGGAGTGGCAAAGGGTGGGCAGGTGCCACCCCCTCTCTCCTGGTTCCAGTGCGCACAGCACAGCAGGCAGCGCCAGCTTCCCAAAGGCCTGACCTCTGCTATGTGCTCCAGTTTCTCTCCTCTTGCCCCTTTCCAGTGTGCAGGCTACTCTCAGGCAGCCCAGCCTCTCCTGGGATACCAGCCCTACTTGGAGCAGTGACTTCTTATCTGGAGAACAGTGTTGGATTCCCTGCTCCTCCAGCTGGGTGACCTTGGGCCAGTCACAGTTCTCTCAGAGCTCTCTCAACCCCAACTCCCTCCCAGGGTGTCTGTTGTGGGGTGAGGAAGGGGAGGCGAGTGTAAGCAATTTTGAGACTCCTTCAAGGAGGGAAAAGTAGGCTATAAAAACCCAATAATCACCGTCATCAAATCAAATAGTTACTGCGGTCAAAGACCATTTCATTCCAGATACAGATAAAAGGATAAAAAATCACAATCAAACCCAGACAACCCCCAAACACACTGACCCTCACCCAAATAAGTAATCTGAACTGAGGCAGCCCTAAGAGGTCATAGAAGACCATCTGGACTGCCCTCCCACCCGCCCCCAAAAACCTTCCACTAATCTAGACTCAAAAAATCTAAATAAACCCACACAACCACCAGATGTCCCTAGCAGAAAGCCGGGATATACACGCAAACCCCAGAAGAAACAAAGAATACAAATTGCTAATTGACACAGTTATTGCACTATGTTGTACCATATAACACAGCTTATGCTCTCAGTGAACTGCCCTGAGCTGCAAGGGAGGGCAGTAAAGGTATCCCCTGTGCAAGCACCGGGTCATGTCTGACCCTTGGGATGACGCCCTCCAGCGTTTTCATGGCAGACTCAATACGGGGTGGTTTGCCAGTGCCTTCCCCAGTCATTACCGAGCAAGCTGGGTACTCATTTTACCGACCTCGGAAGGATGGAAGGCTGAGTCAACCTTGAGCCGGCTGCTGGGATCAAACTCCCAGCCTCATGGGCAGAGCTTTCAGACTGCATGTCTGCTGCCTTACTACCCTGCGCCACAAGAGGCTCTTGGGAGGGCGGTAGAGATATTTAAACAAATAAATTAAAATAAAATTACATCCTTAAATGTCCTAAAACAAAAAAATGCGAAGTCTGTAATGTATCGTAGCCACTTTAAAAATTAACAATTAATAATCATCAGTTAATAATTAATAACAACAATAATAATACTCCTGCTACTGCTGCTATCAGGGGATGTGCCATTTCTTGCCTGGTTTTTTTGAAGCTCCGTTGGCTTCTCTTGAGGGGCCAAAGGAGACAGTGAGCCTTTTTCCTACAAAGAAGGGCTGCTCTCAAATCCCGCAAACAGTCCTTATCTCTGGTGTGTGTGAGAGTACAGAGAAGGTGAAAAGGTGCAACAAAATCCTACAAGGCCCACGTTCAAATCCTGTTTTCTATCATAAACCCCCTGGGTGACCTCGGGCCTGTCGTGAGCTCTCAGCCGAGCCTACCTAGCAGGGGTGTTGTGAGAGAATGGAGGAGGTGGGGAAGATGTTCAAGGCAAAATATAAACAAAAAGGGACAAATAATGCCAAAATGTGACTTGCCAGATGGGCGCCATGGATCTTCAGTGTAGGGGGAAGGTCCGTACACCTTCCCGCTCCCCTCCCCAGGGCCCCATGGTTTACAGCCTGCTGGGCTTGTTTTCAGAAGTTGCCAGCTCTCCTGGCTAAGCTCCCCCACACTGTCCAGGGCACTTATCGGGCACTTACTGGTTAACACCTGCTTGCCTGCGCCCGCTTGGTGTGGCATGGGGGAACAAGCAGGACGATTAACAGCAAGCTGCCTCCCCCCCCCACCCCCAGTCCCCAGGGCTCCAACCAGGCTGCTGTGCACTGAGTGGTTTGGTGTGGGCAGGCCAGGCCCCGCTAATGGAAGCCAGGTGTGGGCAAGGAGGGGGGGGGCTTTGGAGGAAACTCGGAAATGGGGGAGGCACATCCTGTCCAATAAGGCTGGCCTGGCCAACGTTGTGAGCATGCGTCAAAGCCACACCGGCTCCCACATCTGGCCTGTGTTGCTGTGTTTTGATTAACGACGGGGAAGGGGCTCTGGGCAGACCACCCCACGAAGGCAATGAGTTAAGCAGAGCTGGCTCTGATGGGACGAAGGCGCCGGGAAGAATGTGCCCTTTCCTTGCGGTCCCAAATGACGTTGCGCTGCCAGCCACAGGCCAAAAGATGGGTTGGGCTGTCTGGCGGAGAAGCAAGTATTTGTCTCCATCCGTGGGCTTCCTCCTGTGAGCAAGACAGGTACGCAGTGATGCTGGGGAGGTCTTCGATGAATGGCCAGCTTTTGGATTCACCCAGGGAAAGTGGTCCTTTGTGTAGCTTCTCTGTCCCAGTGGTTGTGTTGCAGTGAGCGTGTTGGACTAATCCAAAGGTGGCCAAACTATAGCTCGCCAGAGGTCTGTGGACTACAATTCCCATGAGCCCCTGCTAGCAGGGGCTCATGGGAATTGTAGTCCGTGGACTTTGGAGAGTCACAGTTTGGCCACTCCTGGATTAGCCACTGGTGCCCTGGTGGACTTGGGCCAGTCCTGTACTCTCAACCTGACCCACCTCATAGGGTTGTTGTGAGGGTAAAACAGAGGAGAGAAAGGCCACTTTGAGTTCCTGTTGGGGAGAAAGGAAGGGCAATAAAGAAATAAATGAAAGAAAGAAATTTGCATGCAAAGCATCGAATCCAGCAATCTGTACAATGCACCTGACATTCCTTTTGAAGAACCTATGGTGGGAGGGAGCGTCTCCTATGTCATAACCTGAAATCTCTTTTTCTCTCCCTCAGCAAACTTTTAGAAAGACTCAGAATCAAGCTTGATGAAGAATTCTGTGGAACTTGAAAGCTTGTATACTGTTTGATGATACGTTGACCGGTGCGACTTTTATTTCCCTGCTGTTTTATTCTGTTTGTTTCTATTGTTTGTTTTACATTGCTCAGGTCTAAGAACGTTTAAATAAAATTCACTGAGAATTATACAACAATTACTGAGTTCCACAAATCAGCCTACTGGTAAAAAACAAAGAGGAGGAGGAGACAAAGAAGAGCTGTTTTTTTGAACCCCACTTTTTTCCTACCTGAAGGAGTCTCAGTGTGTGTTACAATCGCTTCCTTTCATCTCCCCACAACAGACACTCAGTGAGGTAGGTGAGGCTGAGAGAGCTCTGCAAGAACTGTGACTAGCCCAAGATCACTCAGCAGGCCTCACGTGTCTCAAAGCAGCTGACAACCACCTTCCCTTCCTCTCCCCACCACAGACCCCCTGTGAGGCTGAGAGAGCTCTGAAAGAACTGGGACTGGCCCGAGATTACCTAGCAGTCTGCATGTGTCTCCAAGCAGCTTCCAATCGCCTTCCCTCCGCTCCCTACAACTGAGGCTGTCCCAAGGTCCCCCAGCTGTCTGCATGAGGAGGAAGAGATGGGGGGGGGGAGAATCAAGTCCAGTTCTCCAGATTAGAGGCCGCTGCTCTTAACCAGGACACCAGGCCAGGCTGGATGTTCTCTTGGCTTGCTTCCCTGATCTAGCAAAGATCTGTCTTTTGCAGCGTAGGGGAAGCAGGAGGGACTCTGGAGTAGGGCAGGAACTTCTTGCACTCGGTACCCTCCTCCCCTCTCCGGGGCGTCCAACTAAGCATGTCTCTCCGCAAGCCCTAGGGGAGGCAGCTGTCTGAAGGCGGGGGGGGGGGGGGAAGAGATGTGTGCAGGTGTGATTTAATACATGGCAGGCCAATAAATTACCTGGATGGGGCCTGGGGGAGCCGTTCTCCCCCCCCCACAGCCATGCAGAACCTTTGCCAGACCCTCCCTGAAAGCTGTTCTGAACGGCCCAGCAGAGAGAACAGAAGGACATGCCAGGAAAATGGGGGGGGGGAATGCCCCTTCCAGCAGTATTGTGGTGCAGGGAGCTCGGAGTCCAGAAATCTTTCATTCGGGTTCCTTTTCTTCAAGGGTCACCTTCCGAACAGATGCCGTGCCTAGCATGAAGTCAGGCTAATCGTAATTGTTAAGCGCCGTCCTCTGGTGGAGACCTGTGAAATTCCAGCTCGAGGGGCAGGCCAAGGCAAGAGATGGGAAGAGTTTTTTTGCCATGGCCTTCCTCTGCGCAACAACCCTATCCAAACACTGACCCCCCCGACCCAACCCCCCGTGATTAGCTTTCAGACTCTGACAAGCTCCGGCTAAACTGGGCTGTTTCGGCTACAAGACCAGCCTTTGAGGAAGGGCCTCCCCAGGGCTGCCGTTCCCCCCTCCCCCATTGGAGATGTCCCTTATTGAAGCCTTGCGTGGATCCTGAGCCACTGCATGAGATCCTGCCTGAAGCCAAGCCCATCCTCAAGCTCAGGGCATCTGGTCCCCTGCATGTCTTGAGCCAACAGCCCCACGATCCAGACTGCGGGGCTCGGTGGGAGAGACCCAGGGACTCCAACAGGACACACCGAAGTGCTATTGAGTAGCCACTGGCTTACAGAGACCCCCAACCTTGGGGCTTTCCAGGCAAGGGAGAGGCAGGGGTGCCTTACCTTTGCCCCCCTCTTCAGGGCCTTTCTCGGTGGTCTCCTTCCTAAGTTTTACCCAGCATCTTTCCAAAGCCACTGGACGCCTGAACCCTGAATTGCTTGGACCATAGAATGACAGCTCCCTCCTGTTCTTCTGGAGCTGGAGTCACTACAGTCCCCAAGCAGAGGACAAACACAGAGAGGAAAAGAAGACGCCCTCATGTACCATAATACCTGGCCATGACCCACCAATCGTGGCTTGGTGTGGGGGGTGACACGGCTGCGACAGCTCAATGGGGGCAGCCAACCGCAGCAGTCTCCGGTAGCCGCACACCCTGAGATTGTCAGTCCACCACTGCCAACCTGTCAGCCGCAGGGAGCGAAGGGAGACGAGGAACGTGGCGCCCCCCTGCTGGACAAAGCCCCCACTCCAAGCCGCTCTGGGGATGTGAGTATCAACGCCCTCCTGCACTAGGTTCCCTTTGCCAGCAGAGGGGAAGGCATCTGGCCCCAACCCTGGCCTTTACCTGCACCTTCTTTAGTACCCAGAAGCACCTGTCACCAGACTGGGGAAATGAGTTTTAATGAGGTTCCAGAGAGGAAGAAAATGGTTCCAGAAAGGAATAAGTCGTTGTAGGCCAGGGGGATCTCAGTGTGGACATGCCCCCCTGCCCCCTTCCCAGTCCATCATTGGCCATTGGGGGGGAGGCAGGGGGAGATCACCATATAGGGCAGGGGTAGTCAAACTGCAGCCCTCCAGATGTCCATGGACTACAATTCCCAGGAGCCCCCTGCCAGCATTTGCTGGCAGGGGGCTCCTGGGAATTGTAGTCCATGGACATCTGGAGGGCCGCAGTTTGACTACCCCTGATACAGGGTCATATCACCCAATCAATGTTTAACAAATCCAAGTTTCACAAACCCCTGGTTGAGGAAGCCTGCTTTAACCAGTGGCTTTTTCAATCATAATTATGTATAACTTTGGTTTGATTGTTGCACTCTTCAGTCGTTTTTGGGTACTATTCTGAAACGATTTGACAACAATGTTGTCTGTTAAAAGCTTTATCCTTGCTATATCTTATTCGGAGTGATTTTGCCGTGCCCAGTTCCTGCTGGGCTATTCTATGTACTGTGGCTCCATTTGGCTTTGGCTGATCCAACAGAAGGCCGCTTCATGTGTGGGCATAAGGGAAGGGCTGTGGTACAGTGGCAGAGGATCTGCTCAGCCTGCAGAAGGCCGCAGGTTCAATCTAGCCAAAGGATAAGGTGGTGGGGGACGTGAAAGACCCCTACCTGGCTCAGGCTTTCCCAACCAGCATTTTGTGAAATCCTGGGGTTTCTTGAGAGCCCTGGAAGGGTTTCCTGAATGGGGAGCACTTAACTTGTTATGTTTTTAAAATTTGTTAAACATTGATCAGGTGATACAGCCATATACGTTCATGTTGACTCCCCCCAGCCCAAAATGGCCAATGATGGGCCTGGAGGGGGTGGGAAGGGGAGGGGCCCCAGGTGGGTGTGTCCACAGCTCTGCTTCCCAGCCATATTCTGCACTCCTGGGGTTTCTCGAAGCCTGAAGAATGTTTCTGGGATTTCTCAATGGTAAAAAAAGTTGAGGAAGGCCGGCCTAGAGAGCAGCTGCCCGCCCGAGTAGACAATACCGACACCGATGGCCCAGGGGCCGGATTCAGCACAAGGCCGCTTCACACGCACGCACAGAGTCCCACGGCTGTGAAAGGGCAGCGATTGTGAAAGGAGCGGTGAGAAAGGGGAAATGAAAGGCAGAAGGTCGCTCCCTGGTGAGGCTGCCAGTTTCCTTCTTCCTTGCCTCTGTCGTTTCCACCCCTTCTGCGGGAAGGCCGAGACAGGCTGAAACTTGGGGTATGCAGTGCAGAAGGCAGGGGACAAAGTCAGCTCTGCCACCTCCAACCGGCTGGTGATCCCTGGTTCCAAGGAAGATCACCTGACTTCAACCAGGGCTAAAGCCTTCTTTGTCCTGGCCCCACCTGGTGGAACGAGGCCCATGGCCCTGTTTGATTGTTGTGATGTTAAATTGTTATTCTCTTGTTGCTGCTATTATTATTATGACCATTGCTGTTATTTCTGTTCTATATAAAAAACTTGAGTTCTATGTATAGTTCCTTTACATTCCATGTGAACCGCCCTGAGCCTCAGGGGAGGGAGGCATACAACTGTAATCAATCAATCAATTAATTAATTAAAACAATTATTTTAACAATTAAAAAAACAAAGCTCCACACGGAGCGAAATTACACACGTCTTTGAGCAGGCCTGCAGCCTTCTGTCGAGTGATGTTTGCCCCCCCTCTGTGTGTGTGTGTGTGTGTGTAGGGGTAAGATCCAAAACTACTTGGGTGGGAGGGATCGTCATTTGCTTTAAATTTGGTTCGCGTTGGCTTCCAAGACCCATCCGCTCAACGAATGCTGCCGTTTTTTTCCTCCTGCTTGCCTCTCCTCCCTGCCAGCTTGCAATGTGTGGATTAGAGTTGCAGATGCATACGCGAAATGAGACCCTCTTGGCATTGCCCTTTCCTGCAGTCAACACATGACTTCTACCGTTTGAGCCGGAGGTTTACTGCATCCAGCAGGCCATGCTGTACATGGTTCCTAGCTACCCGCTACACAAAAGAGGCAGGGTGGGGTGGGGAAGGAAATAATTTGTCGCAAAGAAATGGGCCGATGAACCAGCTCCTGTGAACCAGACCCCCAGAGACCCCTCTCACCTCTCACCACCTTGAACTACCGTGCAGTTAACAGCCACACATTTATAGAGCTGCAAATTTATCATGCTCTGCTAACAAATATTATTCCACTGTTTTGAGCGTTAAACATTCCACTGTTACAAGTTCTACCACTAGGAAGGTTATATGTCCATAATCATACTGCTTCCTCGATGCCGTACCACAAATTTGCATTGCAAATTGCCCTGAGCCACAGGGGTGGGCGGTATATGAATGTAATAAAATTAGTAAAATAATAAATGATGAATCAGTGTGCTGATTACTCAACAAGGAGATTCCTCAATTACCAACCAGGGTCCCAGAGATTCTGTCTCATGATCAGCAATGGCAGGGGCTATTGATATGGGGAAGAGCCTCTTGTGGCGCAGAGTGGTAAGGCAGCCGTCTGAAAGCTCTGCCCATGAGGCTGGGAGTTCGATCCCAGCAGCCAGCTCAAGGTTGACTCAGCCTTCCATCCTTCCCAGGTCAGCTTGCTGAGGGGTAAACGGTCATGAGTGGGGAAGGCACTGGCAAACCACCCAGTATTGAGTCTGCCATGAAAACGCTAGAGGGCGTCACCCCAAGGCTCAGACATAACTCGGTGCTTGCACAGGGGGAGACCTTTACCTTTATTGATATGGGGAAACCCAACTCCCCCATAAAGCTCTGCAAAAACAGGCATGTGTACAATAAAATCGATAACATGGGCTGAAAGAAGTATCAAAACAGAACACTTCTAAAAAGTGTTCCTTTGTAGTCACTGGCTGACTGGTTTGCTCTCTTGGATGTACAATTGGGGGCTGGCTAATAGGCAAAGGGACAATACTGCTAGAGGTGAGGAAGTCGCCCATCTGGCCAGGTAAGACCGAACAGGCAGGAATCACTGTGGATCGTGTGACGCCGTTTGAGGCCACAAAAAGGAACCCGGAAGCGGCTGATGGAAAGGGGTTTGATTCCCCACTCCTCCTCCACATGCAGCCAGCTGGGTGACCTGAGGATAGTCACAGCCCAATTGGAGCTGTTTTTGCAGAGCAGTTCTGTCAGAGTTCTCCCAGCCCCACCTACCTCCTAGGGTGTCTGTTGTGGGGAGAGGAAGGGAAAGATTTTTGTAAGTGGCTTTGGGACTTGGCAGTGAAAAGTGGGATATACAAAAACAGCTCTTCTTCTTCTTCCCTGATCATGAGACTTGAACAGACCACGAGCCCAACCAGATCACTGTTCACGCATCCATATTCCCCCCTCTCTCCCATACTGGGAAAACTTCTAGGGAGCACTGCCAAACAGGCATACATAGACTTTGCACTTGTGTAGCTGCTGCTTGCATGACAAAAAGGGTGCAAACTCTACAGGCCAACATGGCAGTTTTTGTGATGTTAACTGGAGAAAAAAATGGCTGTGCTCTAGATCAGCAAACGCTGGCAGGGGCTCATGGGAATTGTAGTCCATGGTATCTGGAGGACCACAGGTTGACTACCCCTGCTCTTGATCATAGCTTTAAGTATGGAAGTCTTACTGCAGGGATCCATCTGTCAATACAATGATGGGGAGGCATTGGTAGGACAGCACTGGTGAAAAATTTAAGTCCCCTTTCCCTTCTGGTAAAACCAGCCTTCAGAGCTTCACAAACACCCTTCCTCCTGGTTGCCTACTGCAAAATGAACCCTGGGTCGGGTCCCAGTGGGCAGAAACAGTTGCAGATTTCTCACCATCTGACTCTTGAGAAGAAATGGAAAGTTTATTATGAAAGCAGGTGATACATTTCATTTATTTATTTTATCTGCATAATCTGCCCTCCCCTTCCAAAGTATTTATATGTTGACTTCTAGGCCGCGCCTCCATGCAAGCAGGCTGAGGGTGGCTCACAATGTGAAGTTGTGTAAAATAGCACATCTATGGGAAATGCAGTATTTTGTTTACTTAGGATGAGAATAAAATTTGAATATAGCTGTAGAAAGGATTGGAATTTGAACAATAATACCTTTTATTCTTGATCTCTTTCTTATTGCGAGATACACTTTTAATTGATTTTGATGCTTTGATGGTCATCGTTAATGTTAGATCTGTGCGGGTTTAGAGAGCTGGACACTGGGAATTCATTTCCGCTCTTTACTGGGAGCCCAGCATGATGGAACAAGAACCAAAACTGGACCAAAGAAACCCACAACCAACCCCTACTTATGTACATAAGCCATGTACACAAGATCTTCCCACTAGTGTGCGCTATTGGTCAGTTTTACTTTAAACCGACTGGATCCCGCAGACGGGGATCTAGCCACACATTGGCCAGTTGCAGAGGAGGCTTCCGATCCTGCCTCGAACTGCTGGTTGATGAGATCTGTGTTATCTAGTAATGCTGCAGAATAATCATACAGTGGGGAAAGAGATTGCTTATAATGTTTAGAAGTAAAAATAATCAGAGATGGTTGTGAAGATTATGAGGAGGTGGACGTTGGAGAGAAGTCTTTTTAATACACTGTGTATAGTAATGTTTGAATTGTTGTTGTTGTTGTTATTGTTGTTGTTATTATTATTATTATTATTATATTTCTAGGCAGCCCTTCTCTAGCAGCAGTCTCGGGGTGGCTAACAACAGTTAAAAGTTAATTTAAAAGATGAAGCCACATGCATTTAAAACAATCGTTATGTGTAACCCCTTTCTGTATTTCTTCTATATTTTCTATGACATTCCTATCTCCTAAAAAATAAAACTATGGGGGGACGGAGATCCAAATTGCCCTCCTGTGAGTGATTTACTGACCAGGGGAGATGGTGTGTGGGGGGTGTTTCAAAGTGGTTATGGCATCTAGTTTAGCACCCCCAGCCAGATGCCTTTGGGAATCTGCAACAACCCCCTTCCCTGACCATCTGTCCTGTTCCTAGACCTCTTTTCCAGGAGGCTGGGATGACCCAAGCAAGCCTGCTCTTGTCAGATTCCAAAAGTCAAGCAGGATGGTCCTGTTTTTTAGTTGGATGGGAGACCACCAAAGAAAACCAGGGTTTCACTGTTAGGTATTGTAATTCTGCATGCAACACGATCTGGGAGGGGAAGGGTTAAGAGAATTCTCTTTCTAAGGTATACTTGGCCGTTGTCACCACCAGACACTGAGTCTCTTTGGCCCTTGCTTGGTTTATGTTTTTCATCTCCTCTCTCTTACCTGGGCTTGGAGCTGTGCAAGAGTAACCTTTTTGAAGTTCATCTGTTCACATTAAGTGAAAGGTATCTACATGAATATGTCATGTAAGCTGTGCTTCTATTTTTTTTTTTTTGCAAGTAAAAAAATTCTTTCTCTTGTCACCAACGGAGTCAGATCATCTTTGTCATTTTTTGAACAGCATTTCCCCCTTAGCAAGGAAACTGGGGGACATTGCATAAAGCTTCTGTGCTTTCCAAGGCACATTATTTCCTTACATCTAACCCAGAACTGAAACCCTCCTTTTGGGTCATCTTATGCTGAAGAGTCAGAAGGTGAACACTGAGTCATACGTGGCTCCGACTGTCTTTGGAGATCCGTCTTGATGAAGGGCACCACGTGACCCAGTCATGTGTCATCTATTTGTAAGTACTTAATTTCAAGTATTGTTTTGCTTGTGGGAGATTAAGCCATCTCACACCTTAAAAAAGAAGATCCCAACCATTAGAAAACAGAAAGTGGGGGGTCTGCAACTTTTATATTAAAAGAGCTAAGTCACATCCCAGTTCCAAGTAAGAGGCAGCACCAGAAAGTCTCTTGGCCCCAGCTGAAAACATAGAATTCTGCATGACTGATGAGAAACGTCCTGATTATTAATGCATACTTTTACAAACACGGATCCTTGTGAGTCCATCAATAACATGCAGGTCACAAGAAGGGATAACTATGCACAGGCATGCTGCACGCAATCACTTTCATGCCCTGATAGAATGTGCGCATAATTGGCACTTGGAACCCCATAAGCCCATAAAAATGTTGCCTCTCAGTCCTTCATTAAAGGAATGGGCAACGCCAGCACCCCACCTACCCCTCCAACATATTGTAACTCAAGAGGTTTTTTTTTTTTTAGAGCCATATTTAGACAGTCTACGAAGCCAGTCTCTGGTACGAGGGACACCTGGCAGACCAACAAGTAATAAGAAATTAAAAGCTTGCTGTAGAGAGCCCTTCAGGAGAGGGAAAGAAAGAAAGAAAGAAAGAAAGAAAGAAAGAAAGAAAGAAAGAAAGAAAGAAAGAAAGAAAGAAAGAAAGAAAGAAAGATTTCCTTTCCCCCAAAATAACAAGGGAAGAATTGCACTGGAGCCATCACCAAAGTGGCTCTGATCCTAGTCCAAGCTCTGCAGGGCTGCTGTGCACATTAGGCCATTCCCACCCTGCAAAGGAGCCCCGGGGGCAGCTGGTCTTCTCTGCTCCAGATGCAGAAGCCCAAAGGACACCACCAGTTCCGAGGCTCCAGAGAGCTACCCGTTTAAGGGTACATCTGGCTGGCCGAGGGGGTGGGTTGTGAAGGGAAGAAGCATTCTGGCCCTTCCGGCTGGGTCTACAGGGACATTAGAAGCAAGGGCCTCTTTTTGCAGGCACCAAGACACCCTTCCGTTCCAGATGGGGACAGAGGGCCAAAAGGGGGAGTGGGGGGGGGCAGCTCCTTCCTCCCTAAGGCCAAGGGCTTGCTTCGGGACACCTTCGCTGTAGCGGCCGCCTTCCCTTGCGCGCTTCAGGCCGCCATCCTAAGCGACCGCGCGCCCGGCCTTCGAGGGAGGGGGTGCCGGAAGGGGGGGGGAGGCGAACGGAGCCCGGCGTCGAGACCGTCCAAGCCCCACCGGGCTGAGGGGTCCCCCGAGCGCTTCTCAAGCCGTCCCATTTGCCCGGCCCGAGGCGGACTTCCAAAGACGCGGGGGGGGGGGGCGAAGGAGAAAGCGAAAGTGGCCCGGCTCGAGATGCGAATCCCGCGTGTGGGGGGCGTGCGGGGGAGGGGGAGGTAGAAAAAAACCCGCCGCGGCCACCCACTCCCCCCCCCTAAAAAAAAAAAACCTCGAGAGCTTTCTGGGCCCGAAGCCCCTCGTGGGAATGGCTGGGGGAGACGCCAGCCGGGAAGGGCTACTCCGCCCCCCCCCTCAAGAAGCTCCCCCTCCGGGCAGAAACCGGTCCGGGGGTGGCTTGGTCTGCCCGACGGCATCCGCGGAGCGTCCGGGAGACCCAGCGGAGTTTCAAGGAAAGACCCCTCCCCGAGAAGGAGCCGGAGGAAGGGGAGACAGGGAGGCTTGTGGAGCAACAGAGCCGGAGGAAGGCTGGGTGGCCCAGATGGGACAATTGGGGGGGGGGGCTGACTGCCCATGGGGGTCTCTTTGAAATGAGCCAGCAACTGCAGGCGGGAGAAGCTCCGAAAGGGAGGACGCAAGGCGACCCTGCGGCCAGACAGACCCCCGTTTGACTGTTTTAAAACTCCTCTTGCAAATCCGGATCCTCCCAAATCTCTCGGGTAGCTCTTAAGGGCTTCCTTTTTTGGGCGCAGGATTGTCCGTCGCCCCGTCAACGAAGCAAGAGGTTCTCCTTAGCTCCCCCCGGGGGGGTTGCTTCTGATTCCTTCCCCCCCCCCCCCACCGCGCTACAGGCCCAGGAGTCCTTTTGGCCGCCCAGCTCCGTCCAAAATGCGAGCTGCCAGTCTGGGGCGGGGTGTGTGGAGACAGAAGCGAATCCGGGCCGGAGCCACGCGTCCAGCACCTACCTGCGGCTCGGTGCCCCCCTCCCCGTTGCCACCACCGCCCCGGATCCTGCCCTCCCGTCGGGGGCTTTCCAGCTGCTCCGACGACGGGAGAAAAGGGGGCCCCTCGGTCCTCGGATGCTGCCCCAGCGCCGGCGGTGCTGGACTCGGGCCGGATCGCGCTGCGCCACCAGATGGCGCCATCCTTAAAGAGAAAGCTGGAGGGGGCGCGCCGAGAGACAGGCTGGGGAGAAGGTGCTGCGGGCACTGGAGGCTCAGAAAGTGGCCACCGGCCCCTGCCAGCTCGCAGCCCGCGCCACGCACAGCCGGGGCCAGCGCCGTCCCGCCCGTGCCGAGTTCTAGTCTAGAGGGCAGCGGAGAGGCGTCTTTCGCCAGCCGGTAGCTCCCGGGCAGCTGGGAGCGCAGCCTTTCCCCGACGGGCGCCGGGTCCGGCCAGCCCCCTCGGCCGCCGCCCCTTCCCGCCCCCTGGGGCTGTTCCTTCGGGAGCTCGGTCGGCCGGGCCGGGCCAGGCCAAGCCGGGCGGCTCCTCCTCCTCCGCGCCCTCCCCCGGCCCGCTGCTCACTGCCTGCCTGCTTGCCTGCCGGCCTGCCTGGCTGCCTGGGAGGCGGAGGAAGCGGCGGCGGCTCCTTCAGCACGCCCGAGTTCAGGCCGGGGTCAGAGGGAGTTCGCGGCCCGGCCTCTACCTTGCCGCGCAGCCGCTGCGCTCCCGGCACTGGGGCCAGGCACCGCCGCCGTCGGGCTCCAGGCGCCGGTCGGGACGCAGCCTCCGCCGACGCCACCGGGCGAGCCATGCGCGGCCACACGGACCTGGCCTGCCTGGCCCACTCGACGGGGCTCCCAGGTAAGCCCGCCGGCGCGGCTGCTCTGCTTCCTGGGGGGACCCGACGGAAAGCTTCCCCCGTCCCCAGGCAGGGCGCAGCGGGGCTCCGCGGACCGCCCTGGCTTGCCAAGCCGGCGGGAAACTCCGGCTGGCACGGAAACCGAATCTTTCTCGGGAACTGCGGGCTCGTCTGTGCCCGGCTGCTTCGCGGAGGGTCCGGGGGTCTCTTCGGCCGCCCGGGGGTCCTCCGCCCGGGGGTCCTCCGGGGGTCCCCTCTTGGCCGCTTTGCGCGAACTCTTTCGGGTTTCCCGGGAGGCGTCTTCTGGCTCTTGGGGGGGGGAGGAATGCGGGGACCCCCTTCCCGCTCCCCCACCCTCCCCAAACAGCCCTTCGCTTCGGGGGCGGCTTTCTCAAGGCTGCTCCCCCGACCTTTCCGCCCGAGGCCTTGCAGGCGGCTGTTCCGCGGAGCCCTCGGCAACAAGCTCCCTTGGGTCCGTCGCCCTCTTGCTCCCCAGCACACGGGCTCCTTCTGTTCTGCTGAACTCCCCCCTGTCCGGGCGAAAGGCTCCCCGGGATGCGGTGGGCGCCCAGCGGTCCCCGAGCCTGAGTGGAGGGCAGCGGGCGGAAGCGACAAGGCGCGCTCCGTAGGAGCGGGGCCCGGCGGAACCGGCCTAGCCGCCGCCTCTCGGGAAGGACCCCCAACCCCATCGGTGCCTTCTCGGACGGAATTGCTGGAGGCGGAGCGGCGCGTCCACTGCGGGAAGGGCGCTGCTGGTCGGAGATTCCCTCCCTCTGCGGGCAGAGAATTGAGCGGCGGCGGGGAAAGGGGGGTTTCCTGTCGTTTGGCGTCCCGGTGGGGGCCGATCGGGAATTCCCGGGACTGGACGAGGGGGGGCCGGCGATCCCTGTGCTTCCCCCCCCCGCCCCGACGTGATCCGGAGGCGAGGCGGCTGCCCTTCGAAGGGGTCTCTGGTCTTCGCGGGAGCTCGGCCGGCGCTGCCCCCTTCCAGGTGTGCCTGCTCAGCCCAGCCCCCCACCTCGCCGCCGGGAGGGGGCGTGGGATGGGATGGGATCGGCGGAGATACGGGGGGTGGGGGGTGGACCCCCTCCTCCTCCCCCTTCTTCCCTTCCCTTCGCCCGCCTGCGAGGGAAAGCCCCGCTATAAGGGCAGCCTGGCGGGGGGAAGGCGGCCAGAGCGCGCGGAGAGGCGGCCGGGCCTGGCCCAGCCTGCCGGAGCCGGAGCCGGGCCTCTGACGGCGCGTCTCTCTCTCTCTCTCTCTCTCTGTGTCCCTCTCCTTCCGTGCCCTCCTTGCAGGCGGCGGCGACGGCGGCGCAGCGATGCTGGACGCCTCGGAGTCGGCGGGCCACTCGCGGCAGCTGCTGCTGCAGCTCAACGTGCAGCGGACCAAGGGCTTCCTGTGCGACGTGATCCTGGTGGTGCAGAACGCGCTTTTCCGGGCGCACAAGAACGTGCTGGCGGCCAGCAGCGCCTACCTCAAGGCCCTGGTGGTCCACGACAACCTCATCAACCTCGACCAGGAGATGGTCAGCCCGGCCGTCTTCCGCGCCGTCCTCGACTTCATCTACACCGGACGCCTGGGCGACGCCGACGGGGAGCCGGGCGCCGCCGAGCCCAGCCTGGGCGCCCTCCTGGCCGCCGCCAGCTACTTGCAGATCCCGGACTTGGTGGCCCTGTGCAAGAAGAAGCTGAGGCGCGCCGGCAAGTACTGCCAGTTCCGCGGCGGCTACTCGCACCTGGGCAAGCTGCCCCGCGGCCTCCGCGCCGCCACGCCGGTCATCCAGAGCTGCTACGCGCCCCCGCCGCCGCCCCCGCCGCCGCCGCCCCTGCCGCGGCCCGTCGAGGCGGGCAACCCGTTGAGCACCCACTGTGGAGAGCTCTACGCTGCTGCGGCGGCGGCCTCGCACGGCCTGTGCCCTCCCGAGCGCCTCTGCTCGCCGCTCTGCGGCCTCGACCTGTCCAAGAAGAGCCCCAACGGGCCAGGCCTGCCGCTGCCGCCGCCCGCCCCCTCGGAGGGCCGCCTGAGAGCAGCCGTGGAGAACCGCGAGAGCTCACTGCCCCCCGGGCCCGACAGCCCGGCCCTCAGCGGCGCTCTGCTGCCCAGCCACCCCGCCTTCGGAGACCCGGACTCGTACCGCGGCAGCCCGGGGCCCGGGCCGGAGTCGTCGGGGCGTGGGGAGGCGGCGGCGGCGCCCGAGTTCCTGTACCGCTGGATGAAGCACGAGCCCTTGGTGGGCGGCTACGTGGACGACGAGGAGGAGGATGAGGAAGAAGGCGACTGCCGGGGACGGCGGGACAAGGGCGGCGGGGCCGAGGGGGAGCTGGACCACAAGGGGCAGTCGCCCTCGCAGCGCCGCTACGCCAGCCTGGACAGCGCCGAGCCCGACGGGGAGGCCGAGGACCTGGACAACGACAAGAGCACCAGCGAGGAGACCGGCTGCAGCAGCGGCGGCCCTTCCCCGGCGGCCGGCAGCCTGGAGCGCTACCTGGGCTACGAGCCGGAGAGCTTCGGCGGCGACAACCTGTACGTCTGCATCCCCTGCGGCAAGGGCTTCCCGTCGTCGGAGCAGCTGAACGCGCACGTCGAGGCGCACAACGAGGAGGACGAGCTGTACCGCAAGGAGGCGGCTGAAGCGGCGGCGGCGGCGGCGGCAGCCGGGCAGGGCTCCCCGTTCCTGGACAAGCCCCTGAGCGCCCCGCTGCCGTCGGGGGGCCCGGGCGGCTGCGACCTGCTGCGCCCCTACCGCTGCTCGTCCTGCGACAAGGCCTACAAGGACCCGGCCACGCTGCGGCAGCACGAGAAGACGCACTGGCTCACGCGGCCCTACCCCTGCTCCATCTGCGGCAAGAAGTTCACGCAGCGCGGCACCATGACGCGCCACATGCGGAGCCACCTGGGCCTGAAGCCCTTCGCCTGCGACGCCTGCGGCATGCGCTTCACCCGCCAGTACCGCCTGACCGAGCACATGCGCATCCACTCCGGCGAGAAGCCCTACGAGTGCCAGGTGTGCGGCGGCAAGTTCGCCCAGCAGCGCAACCTGCTCAGCCACATGAAGATGCACGCGGCGGCGGCGGCGGCGGCGGCGGCCTCGACGGGCCCCGACGGCAAGCTCAAGCTGGACTTCCCCGAGGGCGTCCTGGCCATGGCGCGCCTGGCCCAGCAGCAGCACCCGGACAAGGACCTGCTCTCCCACACCTCCCACTTCCTGGCCGCCGACCCCAAGGTCGCCATGGAGAGCCTCTACCTCGGACTCAGCCCCGACAAGGCGGCCGAGGTGCTGGCCCAGGGCGCCGCCGCCGCCGCCGCAGCCGCCGCCGCCGCCCACCTGCACAACGACCACCACGCCCGGACCATAGACCGCTTCTCGCCCCCCTGACCCCGCCGCCCGTCCGGGTGCGTTAGTGGCTGGGGGGAGCCGCCGGGCAGCCAAAGGGCGCAAGGGACGCGCGGGGGGAGCCCTGGGCAGCCGCCTCCCCCCCTCCCCGCCCGCCCGCCCGCCCGCCCGCCCGCCCGCCGGCTCCCTCTTTGTGGCCACTTTTGGACCTGCGCCCCTGGCCAGGGAACCGCGCAAGTGACCCTACCTCAAGGCGCAAACCGTCTGCACTTTTACGCAGCGAGGAGGCGGGAGCCCTACCTGCGGGGCGCCATGGGGGGCTGATTCTGCCCGCTCAAAGAATTGGGGGGGGGCTGCATCCAGGGACTTTCTGTCCCAAACCGGCGCCAAGGAGAGGTCTGCTGCCTTTTCCCTGCATCCACTAGTTTAGGGTGGGGCAGGAGGGGCTTTTGTGTGCGTGTGAAGGCGGGGGGGGGGGGCGCATGAATGATTTCTTCAAGTACCCGTTGGACCACTCTGCTCCTCCAAGGGGAGTGAAAAAACTTTTTCCAAGTGACTGAAGGGGCCAATTTTTTCTCCCCCTCCCCCACTTTGACAAAGCAGCCCCTCCAGTCTGGCTCAGCTAAGGGGTCTCAGACATGAGGGGGGAGGGGAGAAGGTGTGGCCCTCCCCCCATGGCAAGCGGACAATCCAGGGGGCTTCTGCTGAAGAGCCCCCCCCTGGCCAACCATTTGCCCCCTTACCTGGGCTGGCTCCTGGACTCTGGCCAAGCCACAGCGGCTGCACCTGGGGTGTCCCCAAAACCCCACTGAGGAAAGTGACACCCCTGCGGCCCTGCCTGCTTGGAAGGTGGTCCTCTCTCTGCCAGGCCAGTCAGGGGCCGTGGCTGGGTAGCCCCCTTTGAGGGGGTGTGTGCTCCTGATGGTGGGGTCAGGGGGGGAAGGGAAACTACAGGCTTGGGCTGCTTCTGTGACAGCAGCCCAAGGGACAATCTTCTTTGCAATGTGACTTATGCTCGTGGGAGTGTACGTGCATGTGGGGAGCTTTTCCCACCTGGCCCACATGACAGCACTGCCTGCACCAGCACCTCCAACTGACTTCTGAAGCCAAAGCGGATTTGGGCCCTCCCTTTTCTCAGAGGGAACGGCCTCTGCTTCCCAAGGGGCAGGAGGGCGCCTCTGCTTGAACCAAAGGACTCTCTGCCACGTGCAATTTCTTGGGACCAGCAGGGAGGGAGGGGATCCAGGCCACTACCCCGTGTCTGGCGCTTGCTGGTCGCCTGCACTTACCGGGAGGGAGGGTGGGTGCGAATGCAGGGACACCCCCTTTTTTGTGGCCTCCCTTCTGTTTGCAACCAAAAGTCGGACAAAATGTGAAACTTCCCGTCACTTTTTGCACACAAGGCAAAAAGCCCCCTTGCGACGGGCTGGTGCCTTTGCCTGAGCCAGCTGCCCTCCTCCCGAGCCAAAGTGAAGCACCCAGAAGGGGTGAACCCTGCTGGGCCTCAGGTAGCCTTTTTTTTTTTTTTTTTTTTGTACAGGGACGCCCTTCCCTCTCTTTTATACCTGAACCAACCAATCGACCAACCAAATGCCAGCAATAAAAGTTTTCTTTACCACCAAAAGGCCTCTCCTCTCTTGCCTGGGGCTGGGAGAGGCAAGGGCCAGGGAGACAGACATGGGTGAGAGCCCAAGGAGGCACCCCATATGCCAGGGGAAACTCCTAATGTTGGGGAGAGCCGGTGGGAAGGACTGGCCTTGCGGGGAGGATCAGGTTTAACCCTTCCTACCTTGCAGGGCTGTTGCTGGGATCAAATTGCATGTGCTTCCCTGAGCTACTCAGGAAAACGGCATTACGAAACTGAGGGTGAAGAAGGGCTTGCGGCTGAGGCAGGGCATTTTTGCCAAGACACTCAAAACCCCCTGACTCTCCTTCTCCCAGAACTGGGGAGAACCGCTGGGGGTTTTGTATTTAGAAGGAAAAGGGGCAAAACGTGTTCTGCAGAAGGGAAGGGAGCTTTGACTCTCGATAGCTCCTCCAAAAGCCTTGCTGGTCTGTGGAGGTGCCACTGGACTCAAGCCCAGCTCTTCTGCATTTGTGCCTTGGCACTTCTGCTGCCATTTGCTACAGAGGCAGACACATCAGGCTCTGCCTGCCTTGGCCTTTCAGAGAAAAGGACACAGCGTGGCAGGCTTCTATGGTGGCCAGCTTCAGATAGGGAAATCCCTGGGGATCTAGAGGGCTGGATCCTGGAGAGGGTGGGGTTTTGGGGAAGGACGGGACTTTGGACTGGCAAGGTGTCATGGGGTCCACCCTCTAAAGCAGCCAGGGGGACAGATCTCTGTAGTCTGGAGACGAGTTCTTAAAAGTAGGACGAGATCAAGGCTGACATTGCAAGGCACAAACTTTGGGATTCCACAGAATCCTTTTTCAGATTTCTGTTTGCTCAAGAGCCCTGTGAAAGTCAAAACCTTCTGTCGTTCGTTTTACAGTGTTCTGAAACAGATGTGTGTGTGTTTTTTTTTTAAGGGGGTTGCGGGTTGCCCACAGCCACGCCTGGCACCCTCCGTCCCACCCAGCCAAAGGCCTCCCTCCCCCTTCTGGGATCTTTGCCCTTCTTCCCCATCCATGAAAGAAGGCAAGGTGCAGCAGTATTTATTCTCTACTAAAAATTTATTAAGAAAACAACGTAACACAAATCAGCAAAAACCCTCCGTCAAACCCAGGCAGGCAAAAAAAGCAATACTAGCAGGCGGCTCTCTCGCGAGGAACTGCTACATCCTGCCCTTCTTCCTCACCTCGGGTGCAGGTGACAACGATGCTCAGTGCAGACTCTGCAGGTGGCAGAGGCTGTTCCCTCTTTGGGCCAGCTGGCAAGAGGGAGGCACCCTTCCACCAAACTCTCACCCAAAGCCAAGGCTCTTGTCAAAGGCTTCTCCCAGCACAGGCCAAGGCTTGACGCCTGGCCTTCCCTCCCTGATTCGGTCGCCCAGACCCAAGGCCCTGAGATAGGGCAGCCATGGGGCTGTCTTGGCCCCTCTTCTGGACACCCTCTGGGAGAGGAGGCTCCTTCCCACAGGGGGCACGGTCAGCCATAATGTCAAGCCCCCACAGCAGAGCATTTCCCCTCTCCCCCCAGGTCTCCAAAGAGGCTCTGAAGTCTGTGAGAATTCACAATCTCCCACCTTGCGACCTCCTTCACCTGCCTCCCTGCCAGCTTCAAGCCTTTTCGTTCCCCTCAAAATGACCTAAGTGAACTCGTTTAGGTGGGGTGGATGGATGAGGGACGAAAGCCAAAGGACTCCTAAAGGGCAGCGGCAGGAAGGGGAGGGGTCAGAAACTTTGGGGCAACTGCAAAACAGGTGGCGGAGGCAAAGGGGCTAGCTTGGCACAGGTAACTCTGGAGGTGTCCAAAAGGTAACTGGGCAGACACGGTGCCTGGGCGCCGCCGTTCAGGAGGGGAGGGGGACTGGGCCCCACAGCAATAGTTCAGGACCCCCACGCTCGCTTGGAGGTCTCACTCTGGTCTCCCAGAGGGAGGAGCTAAGGGACTTTCTCCCTCCCACCCCCAATGCTCCTGGCCTCTCCTGGGGCATGTCCCTCCCCTTCAAAAGGCCCAACGATCCTAAATGTTCTAGCCCTCAACCTTCCCAGCGTGCATCTCTCCATCTCTCTCTCTCTCCTCCTCCTCCTCTTGCACCCACAGCACGGCCATTCCGGGTGGGGTTGGAGAGGCTGCATTTATTGTTCTGGTACGGCTGCTGCGGACTCGGCCCAGGGCCGCCTGCCTCAAGGCTGCCCTTCCTGGAGGCAAAGAGGTGCGTGACTTCCGGGTGTGGCCTCGTCTTGTTCAGCCCTCCTGCGCCCACCTCAGGAAAGTGGGGATGTCCTTCACGGGCACGTTGCGGGTCAGCGCCTTCACACGAAGGTTCCGGTCGTCCGTCAGCAGCACCACCTCCCGGAGCAGCCGGATTGGGTCGTCTGGAAGAGGAGGGGCGGTTAACGGAGCGGGCCAGCGCCTCTGGCGAGCCGCAGAGAGCCTGCGTGGCCTGTGGCCCGGATCCCTTCGGAAGGGGGCTTAACAATAACCATCCCCTTTCTCGGGCCAGGCAACGAGGCCGACTGTTACAAAACAGAGGCTGTCAGAGTGTCAGGCCCCATCCGCCATAATCCCCTGATCGTCCGATCCTGCCCTGGCGAGGCGTAAACACACAGGAACGCCTTCTCCGTCAAGCTGACAAGTTAAGCTGCCGAGAATTCGGCCTGAGAAACGCGGGACGGGGGCCTTGGGCAGTGGCTGCCCTCCCGCCTTGGAAATGGCTCTGGCGCGGCCTGGAAGGCAGGGGGGGCGGAGGCAGAAGGAAGCAGACAGTGGGAGGAGATGGGACAGGGGAGAAGCCGGCTCTGCTGCTGCCCGCCAAGGCTGGCCCGCTCACTGGATGCCGGTGGGATGAAGCTAGTCCAACTTGCCCCATAAAAGTCACTTGGCTTTGGGGAGGAGGGTGAGAACGTGGGTGGTGAATGGGCAGAGGTTCCCCTTCCCTGTAAGAACACCAGGAGAGCCCTGCTGGATTAGATCAGTGGTCCATCTCGTCTTACACTGTGGCCAACCAGTTCTTCTGGAGCGCCAACAACAGGGCAGAGAGGCTGAGACCTTCATAGGAACATCAGGCTTTCTGGATCAGACCAGTGGTCCATCAGCCAGTACTTCTGGAGGGCCAACAAGAAGATGTAGAGTCCGAGAACTCTTCTTGATGTGGGTCGACTGCCTCTAAACCTGGAGGCTCACCTCAGTTCCCTTAGTAGCCACCGATGGCGCTATTATTTGCTTCAAGCCTCCCTCCCTCCCTCCCTGCCAGCTCTGCATCTCCACGGCACAGATGTACCCGAACCCTGTGGCCAGGCGAGGACCCCTGCAAACCCCCCCTGCCCCCCAACAGACCTTTGCTTGCTGGCATGAAGTCCTTGGCCTTGTCATTGCAGTAGTGGAGGCAACAAGAGAGGATCAGGTCATCGTTATTACCCTGGGGGAAGGCGAGGGAGAAAGAGCCACCGTTAATCTGGAGGGAAGGATGCTGGGAGGTGGGAGGGCCCAGAACTGGCCTCTTCATCGGCTACCTTCAGTCTGGTTAATTGACCAAACCGGAAAATAAACAACCGTATTGCCAGACCCTCAAATTGGGGCCTTTCTGAGATCACCCCAATGTGAATGAGCTGCAGCCGTCAGCAGGCAGCTATTTCACCAACAGCAGGACTGACATGGATTATCTATCCGATAAGTGGCCCGCTGTTTAGAATATATTGATTCATTTCTTGGTGTCGTGGTTAAAGAGTGGCAGCCTCCAATCTGGAGAGCTGGGTTTGATTCCCCGCTCCTCCACCTGCAGCCAGCTGGGTGACTTTGGCCTAGTCACGGTCCGGTTAGAGCTGTTCTCACAGAGCAGTTCTGTCAGAGCTTTCTCAGCCCCACCTACTTCACAGGGTGTCAGTTGTGGGGAGAGGAAAGGGAAGGCGAGCGTAAGCCGCTCTGAGGCTCCTTCGGGCAGTGAAAAGCAGGGCATAAAGACCAGCTCAGCATCTTCTGAAATTTGTATTCCCCCACATCTTGAGTGACTTGGAATGGACCTTTCGGTCAGTCTGGGAAAGCTGAGGTCAAGAAAGCTTGCAACTGTAGCTGGAGGCAGAAGCCCAGTGGGATCCAGTCGCCACGCAGGCCAGGACGTGGGGATGCTGCCGCTGGGATGGGCCTTCTCGCTCTCCTCCCAGGAATTCCAGGCAGAACTGCCCCGCTGGGTCACGTCCCAGTGGCCCATCCACGGCAGCATCGTGTTCTCCCCAGTGACTGGCCAGCTGCTCCTGGGCAGCCCACACAGCAGAGGAGACACCCGGCTCCTGCAGTCATCTTCGGCATCCGCATTCAGAGGCGGATCCCGCCGCCACCACTGACCTGACCTCCCTTCCGCGACAGCCAATATAAGACAAAACAACAAGTGAGGCTGCAAGTTCTCCAGAAGCCTGCTCCAGGTTGGGTATTTTAACCAAAAAGAAAGGGGAATGACTCAGGCCACAGTTTTGGCTCCTACCTGCCCCCTCCCCCTGCCCCCTCCCCAACACCCAGCCTGATTCAGACTTCCAGGGAACTTGAAGGTCTGAGCCCTGTTTGGTGCCATGTCACTCATTCCCCCAAAAAAGGGACTTCCTGTGCTTTCAGCAGCCGGATTCGGCCTCCCTGCTGACGCTCCCCTTGCGGTTTACCTATTCCGGGCTCCCCTAGTGAAAGCGGGGCGGGGGACTCCGCTGCTCTGCTCACCTGCTGCCTTGAAATGTCCTCGCTGCGGAAGGAGATGGATTCCAGCTCGTTGCCCCGGCTGGTGAGGGCTCGCATGTAGTTGTCTCGTTGCTCAAAGCGCGTCTCCAGGAACTCCACGGCCTTGCGGGCCCGCTCCTGCAGCAGCCGGCCGTAGCCCCCAGCCCGGTTCTCTGATTCGGGGCCCTTGGCCAGCCCGTCCAATTCGTTGATTACTGACGGGGGACAGAGAGAGAGAGAGAGAGAGAGAGAGAGAGAGAGAGAGAGAGAGAGAGAGAGAGAGAGAGATGTATTTGGGTTTGGGCTTTTGGCTGGCAACTCCCAGGCATCACCTAAGAGACCTGGGGCTCTGGGAGGCATCCCGCTACTTCTGGCCCCTCACCGCTTGACTGCCGCTCCCGGTCAGAGGAGGGCTATCGCCGTTAAGGCTGGCTGCTTTGGCTACAGACAGCAAACTCACGCTTTCCCCAGCCCCACAAGAAGCTTCAGAGATTCTGGGGAGCTTGTTCTCACCCAAACAGGCCGTTTGGGAGCGCCCAACCACGGCGAGTGTGCCTGTCAACACCCAAATGAGTCTGCGTCCACGCGTCCACGAGGGCCTCATCCCCTCCTTCCCCAGCCTCATCTCCGAGATGGTTAATCCGACCGGGTCTTTCCGGCTTCCTTGCCAAGCGCTGAGATCAAGTGGGAAGTATGCATTCCTCGGGGACCAGGGAGGTAGGGGGAGTGGGGAGAGAGCTGGGGCAAAGGCCTTTCCTTAGTGCTATGAAACTCACCCCCCCCCCCCCCCCAAAAAAAGAAAGAAAACTTCTAGATTTTGTACTGGGAGCCCTTACTGTTCAGCCATCAGAATCCCTGTGACATTTCGGCTCCAGTGTGCCTCCCACCCCCAGCAGCCAGAACAAATCTTTGAGCCTTACCGGGGTTGGTGGTGGGGAGAAAGTACAATGCAGGAACATCAAACAGGGGGGGGGAGAGAGGGGGGGGCTGCCTCACCATCCTGAACTCCGTTTCTCAGCTGCTTCCAAGCCAAACAGCCTTCAAAGGGGAAGCATGTTTGCACTCCTGCTTGAGCTGGCTTCCACACAGCAGGGTCAGGGGAGCGTAGGGGTGGGGCGGGGGGCAGAGCCAGCAAAAGCAGCCCCGGGGAGAGCATTGGGTGGGCTTGAACCCCCCACCCCCTGCCCCCCGCCCCAGGACTAGCAGCCCTGCCTCCAAGCTGTGGAGGGGCTGGTTCGTCCCCCAGCCCTGACACTGTTCCCACGGGGGAAGTCAGCGGCAGCCCAGGATCCAAAGCTGGTGTTCTCTGCGCAGGAATCCTCACCCGGTAGCTTGCCCAAGGGGAGCAGGACTGGGAGGGAGGGTGGAGGCTCCGCCCGGCTCGTTTACTCGAGCTGCCGGGACCTCTTTCTTGAGGGCGGCTTGACAGAGGGCCTGGGGGGCGTCTGCAGGACCTTCTGACTTCCTGGGCGGCAGATGGGCAGGGTCTAGACCGGCTGTGCTTGGCCTGAAGGCACTAAGTTCCCTACAGTGCTGAGAAGGCTGGTGGGATGACTAGTCCCAAAAGCAAGAAGAAAGCTCCGGCCACTTGGCCATCCTAAATTCTCTCCCTCTTTTTTTTTAAATTTAAATGTTCCTAACCAAAAAGCTTTCTTGGATGTGGGCCTTCCGGATCCTCTTCCGCACGCTGGGCTCCCTTGCTGCTAGGCAGGGCCTTGATGCCCACCCCCAAAGCGGGGGAGATCGGGCTGTCGTTCGGCTCAAGGGTGAGCCTCGGTTTGAGAGATGACTAGTCCCCCTCCTGCCCCCGGCAACAACACCCACACTGGGGGCAATGGCTGCTGACCCTTTCCTCCAGGCTCAGCGAGAGCAGCATTCACTCCCAGGCGAGGGAGCGGCATGCTTGTGTGCCCAGCACACCCCCCCCCCGAAACAGACCACCCAGAGGCAGCAGCAGCAGCAGCAGCAGCAGCAGCCGTCGCCTGCTATCTGCCAGGGCCGAGTGTTTACCAATAACAGGAACCAGCTTTGCTGAATTGCCGGACTGCAGCTTTATAAGGAGAAAAGCCAGAGCCAGCAAAAGGACACGGCCAGGGAAGGGCCCTGCCTTTGGCCAAAGTTCCTGACGAGACGAGAGAGGGGAGTTCTGCCCGAGCAGGCTGGAGATCCATTTAGTCAGCGTCCTGTTTCCTGACGGGGGCTGGCAGGCCTTGGGGATCTTGCAAAGCGGAGAGAGAAGGCGACGGCCCCTTACTTGGCTGGGCCCAGGTAGACTGCCTCGGAACGTGGAGGTTCTGTTTAGCCCTGCCACTGCTCTCGGTCCGTTTACGAGTCTTTGGAGGTGTGTGTGTGTGTGTGTGTGTGTGGGGGGGGGTGCAGCCACAAGACTATCCTGGTACAAGCAGAGACGACCCGTCAGCCGAAGATTAATAAACAGAAAGAAATTTCCAAGCTGGCGATGGCAAAAAGTTTTATTCAGAACGAGTTCCTAAGTATAAAACTTCGTTTTTTACTTCCTCAGTAAAACATCTCATTTATGTTACCTTTATGGATCTTTGATGCTAACAGACCCAAATTATATGACTTAAAATATAATATATAAGGTATATAAAATATAAGAATTAGGCAGAGGGTTGAAGACTTTGTTTGTATCCCTGAAAAAAAAAACAACCCAATTCAGAAATAAGTTTACTGAGGAAGTAAAATACGAAAACGAGGTTTTATACCTAGGAACTCGTTCTGAATAAAACTTTTTGCCATCGCCAGCTTGGAAATTTCTTTCTGTTTATTATTATTATACAAGGCTATCCTGAGCAGGGGGAGAGCATCTTCCTGCAACCCGACGCTGAGCTCTTCGGGAGAAGCCAAACACGAGGATTCTTGGGACTCTCTGTCAGCTCTGCAGCTCTGAGGGCCACTGGTATTCCGATAAGCCGAAGGGCCGAACTAGAAACGGTTATGATCATGGAGACAACCTGTGGACACTGGGGTCGCTTTCGAGGAGAATTCAGCCATTTAAAACCGCTGCAGTTGGGCCCACAGTGGGCTGAAAACAGGTGCTCTTGTTGTCACCTCACTGTGTCTTTTAAAGCGACGAAACAAATGGGAGGGGGCTGTTCAGGCCCTTTAACAAGATGCAGGGCGGAGACACAAGATTACCTGCCAATGCTGCACTGCTAAACGTCCCCCAAAGTGGCGCCGATGGTCACAGATTGACCCCCAGGTCAACACCGGGTTGGGTCCGGCTCTTAAGACGCAGGAAAAACTTTCCCAAGGCCTATCAGTCGTTATGGCTTTTTTCTTTTTTAAAGACGACCCTCCAGATTCAGAGGCAGTCTATCTGGTTATCAAATAACTGTGATGGGGGATGCTCCCGGAGGTCCTTGGCCTGGATGCTGCTGGATACGGAGAACCGGGCCGGAACCGACATTTCTTGCTCTCCAAGAAGCCTGATTGGACGGCTTTCCCCGCCCCCGAGGGACAGCCAGCCCCACTCACCAATCAGGGGGACCACGATGATGAACTGCCGGCAGTCCAAGAGTTTGGTGAGGCTGTCCAGGTGGTCGATGAAACCGTTGGTGTCCGGCACCAGGAAGACGGGCCGGATCTCCAGCTCCATCTGCCGCACTTGCGCCTGGTCCTTCAGTACGGCCTGCCAAGAGAAGAAGAAGAGAAAGTGGCCCTCGGATGGAGCCTCAAGCGAGCTTTGGCAGCCATCGCAGACCTGGGTCCTCCTGTCCCCGCACAGACCAATTCTGTCCCCTCCCACCACTCCTCCTCCTCCTCCTCCTCCTATTGATTCTGCTCGCTTTACAGAGTTCATTCTGCAGCCTGCCACCCGTTGGGGGGACTGCTGGATACTCTCTTGCGCTGACCCTCCAGCAGCTTCCCAGATTCCACGCATCCTTCAGATGAGTTTGGTGCTTGCAAACTGGAAGTGTTTGCCCCCGTCATCCCCCCCCCCAGGACATTCTTAGGCCAAGAAGCGAGGGAAAGAAGCCCTCGCCTGTGATCCCGACAGCGACATGTACAAAGCTGAGACTGCAGACAGCAATGGACCGGCATGTCCCATTCAAAAACCCAGGCGTGGCGCGGTGTGCACTTCGTCGCACCCACGTGAGCAGCCGATGCCCAGGAGGTGCCCTCCCTGCACTCCTGCCCCAGACTCCCAGGCTCCTGGCTGCCGCGAGCCAGGCCTGTGCCGGCCGTCACGTCCCATCCTGCCCCCTAGGATGGCCAGGGAGAGGACGGCCGGATGAGAATGGCCGTGGGGACGGTGCCAAGTCCCCCCCCCTCCCCGCCCCGTTCAAGGAGATGGAGGGGAACTTGCCTCAGCAGGGTTCAGAGGCCAGAGGGAGGTTTATTTGTGTTTGGCAGCTGCTGGCTAAGGGGGTAAAGCAGGAGGGACGGCGGCTTCCAGCCAGGCACCGTGGGGGTGGGGGTGGGGAGAAGGGGCTTCGTGCCAGGAAGGAGGGTGCGTGCATCAGACTGAGACCAGGATCCGGCGGGGACGGGGAAGGAGAAGGAGCCATGCCAGGAAGTGCCTTGGCGTACCATGTCAGAATCTGCTATCCTCTTCTTGCTGATTATGCCCCCGTGTCTTGGAAAGGGGCGGCCTCTGAGCGTGCGCAGCCTGCCCCTGCCTTTCTCCTCGCCCCTTTTAACAGGACGGGGACCGACGAGCGGGGCTTCCGAGGAAGCAGGCCGGGCCGCCCTTGGAGAGGACGACGTGCTCTGCCAGAGCCGGTGGCAGGCGAGGCCAACGGCTCTGCCCGCTCTGCGGGATGGGAGCGGCTTCCTAGAATGTCAGAGGGGCGGGGGGAGGCCGGCTCTCGCGTCGAGGACCGACGTGCCCGCTGCCCTGTCGCAGGCTTGTCTGCTCCCGCTGCCACCGCCGCGACGGAGCCGCTCTTTGGGGGGTTGCCCTTCCGCTGCTGGCAGGTGTGCGCGTGCTGGCTCATTGTTTCCCAGTGCGCAGGGCGAGCGGACCGGGGCTATATTTAGCCAGTGACTCCCTCCCCTCCCGCAGGAGAGCAGCTGGGCCCGGGGAGGACAGGAGCGTAACTATTTTCGGCAGTCCTGTCTGAATGGGCTGCTCCCCCCCATCCCAACTCCACGGGAACCCGAGCCGCTGCCACTGCTACTGCAGCGCCCAGAAAAGAATAGGGGCCGTGGAGAGGAAGAGCTTGTTATGTTTCAGGTGGGATGTTCTCAGTGGCGCAGGAAACGCGGCCTCTGCTTGCACAAAGGGCTAGGTGGCCTGAGAGACATCTGAGAGGCAAGGTCGGGGGCACGGCTCTGAGGACAAGATCGCTAGTTCCCAGCTCGCCGGGCCAAACGGGGCCCTGATCTTGTCCCCAGACGACAAGGTGGCAGAAAGAAAGCAAGTCCCTTGGAGCTTACAGTGACCCCAACAATGATGTTGTTACACATGACAATCGCGTCCTACCTCTCTCCCCTCACAGGCCACAAGGACTGGGGGAGTTCCCAGAAGGCCTCTGCTCCCGTCTGGACTCAGGCACGCTTAGTTTTCCTGACATGGCTGCCTCGGGGGCTGCCGGCCCGCCTCAGGAGAAGACCAATATCCTGTGAGCAGCGAGCCCAGGGCCACACGCCACTCAGAAACCGGCCTCTGATCTGACCAGCCCTGCTTCTGGCACTCATCCCCTTTCCCTCAGGATTGCTAGTAGAAGCAATTTTTTAAAAATCGGGGACAAGGCCTGCCCGCCATCTCCTCAGCCTAGGAGTCCACCTCCCTGATTCCTAGGCGTGAGCCGGGCTGGCATTCCTTCTCATGAGACCACAATGACTGGAGCCTCTGAATGGTGGCATCATGCTCTTTCTCCTAGGAGCCAAAGGGGGCATCTCCCGGGAGCACCAAGGAGGGAAAAGCCGGGGCCTCCTCTGTCTCAGACAGACGCTGTCCCTTGGCCTTGTCTACTCTCCAGCTCCAGAACCCCACGGGCTGGATCCGCAGGGGTTTCTTTCCTGCGCCCCCTCGAGGCCCTGAGCAGACCCAGCTCCTGGGTTCTGTGGCTGGAACCGAGCGACTTCTGTCTGTCTCTCTCTCATACACACGCACGCACGTGCACGCGCACCCCTCTCGCCTGCTAGAATCCAGGCCTTTTTCCTCCTGGCAGGCAGAAGGCTCACTGCAGCAGGCAACGGTGGGCCTGGAGAGCAAAAGAGCGGTGGTTCTGGGCCTGCAGCCAATAGCCAGCGGGCACACATGTGCACGCTCTCCCAGTAGGGCCTTCAGCGGCCCTGTTTTACAACCACCTCGGCACAGACTCCAGAGTTCACGCATATGGCTAGACAGATGTGTTTGGCTGGCGTTCAAGGCTGGGAAATTAAGAGTTATGGAAGTGGAGGGCCCTGGGCACTGCAGAGGATGGAGGGAAGGGGTGGGGGGGGGGGTGGAATTTCCCTCGGCTGCTGAGAAACCCTTCGCTGGGCTTCAGGGAGTCAGCCAGCGAGCGGGGTCAAGAGAAAGCCGGCCGGCCAACGCCCCGTGGCCAGGGCTTACTCAGAAAGGGCCGGTGCGGAGATGCGTGTGGGTGGGGTGGGGTGGGGAGTCGACGGGTCCCGCTGGGGCTCGAAATCATCCCGTTCGGACGTGGTGAAAGGAGGGGGGGCGGATTTGGGAAAGGTCTGTCCGAGAGACAGTGGGACTGAATAGTCCGAGACGGCTGGAGACGGCTGGCCCCTCTGCCCCCAGACCCTCTGGCCGGTCCGGCAGCTGGCTTTTGATGGCTCCAATGAAGACTGCAGGCTAGTGGGGGAGTGTTATCAAGCCCCGCCTCCCTCCTCGAGGATTGGCTCCCTGCAGGGACACAGTGGAACTCTATGCCTTTCCCCGGAAGTGGACATCTCTTGGGAGGGTTTCGCAAAGTGTCTCCCTCCCCTGCCCCTGCTCTCCTCCCGGAAGAGAAGCTCCGCACCCAGGAAGGGGAAGATCTTGGTCTTTCTCACGCAATCCCCTGAGGGGCTTCCCGTTCCCACCCAGCCACCTGCCGGCCGCCACCCCAGCCCACCTGGATCTTGTCTTGGCGGCGTTGCTGCTCGGCAACCTTCCTGGACAATGCTTGCTTCCTCGCCCGGAGCTCCCTGATGTCCAGCTCGCCACCGCTGCCTTCGGCCTCTGAGTCGTCTTCAAAGGCCTCGATCCTGACTTCCTCGTCCTGGCGGAAGGAGCCGATGGGGAGAGAAAGGAGGGGGAGAAAGGGGGCCATTGCAACACAAGGCGGGGTGGAAATTCATGTGTTTGTCACCTCCTCCCACGAGAAATCCTTGGAACTCTTAACACTGGGAAGGCCGCTCAGTGCTGGGGGTTCCCACTCCCCCTTACTGTACTACAATCCCCAGAATTCCCTGGGAGCGTGGGCCCAGCTCATCCCATCCCTCCGCAAGTGGCCAGGGTGCTACCAGAAGAATTTCCTGCCGATGTGGGAAAGGACGCGGCAAGAATGTGCGCACAGGGCACGCCGCCAACCCAAGCACCCAGGCTCAGATGGACAAGCGCCCTGAAAGCACATTATTTTTTCGACACGGATAGTTTCACCGCTGTAAGTGACAACGTTCGGCCAGGGAGGACCCCTACATAGAACCCAGTGGGCTCCGCAGCCTGGGGTCGAAAGACCTCCACTCTCCCCTCACTGGCCTCATCCCTACCCAAGGCCAGAGTAGCTCTGTGGAGTGGCAGGCAGGGATGCCACAGACATACAGGCACAGTCCGCAGAGAACCCCGGGCTAAAGGAACAAGCTGGGGCAGAAAAAACAAGAGGAGAAATTCCTTAATCACATCAGGATGTGAACGGCGAGGGAGGGAGGGTGGGAGGGAGGGCGGGGAGGGGGGAGGAGGAGAAGAGCCAGCACCAATCCCTCTTCCTGTACGTGTGTTGGAGGCTGCTGTTCAGTGCTGTCCCCCCCCCCGCCCGCTCCACTGCTATAAACTCGATCCTGAGACTGAACCCTAACTCCCCCCTCACCCTGCTCTTCCTCTCCACCCCCTTCCTGCTGCGCCGGAGCTGCACATTATTAAAGCTCTGCTCCCCCCACTGAATCGTATTTGCAAGGCGCATCTGGAACTCATCGCTGTTGCCAGAGAGAGCCAGAGAGAAAAGGCTCTTGGGTGGGACTGGCAGGAAGGGGCACATGAGCGCAGCATGCTCGAGAGACATTGTGGAGCCCCCCCGCCTCCCCGTTATAAATAGCAGGCCAGCCCAGGCCCACTGGGGGCCTCACTCCTGCCGTGCATGCCCTTCCCACCCAGTACCTGATCTTGCAGTTGTTTTCCCTCTTGGCTTGCCATTTCCTTTCCCATGGCGTCTGGGACGGGGGCCACTGACACATACTTTCCACCCTTGAATGCCAGCAATGGCTCTTCTTGGCCACAAAGGGCTTCCAGGAAATACTTCAGCACCGTGACCCTCTTGCAGTCGGCCGCAATAACCTACAAAGTGAGGATGGGGGAGAGGAGGAGGAGAAAGAGGAGGAAAAAACGAAGTCAGAGCACTGAGGGTGGGTTGGCCAAGGGGGGAGAACTCGGAGGCCGACTTTCGTGACACCAGGTTTCAAGTTGCACCTTCGCCAAGGACCAAAGGGCCATCCTGCACACCCCAGGCGTTTGCAGTCGGTTCAAAGCTGTGGTTGAGGAGGGAAGGTGTCTCCCCCCCCCCCAGCAAAGGCATCAGTCTTGATTTGAGGCTTGAGCCCCAGCACTTCTTTTGATGGCAGATCATCTCCTTTCCCCTTCACAGCATGCGTGGGACAGATATCAGCTGGCCCCTTTTCTCAGAGCAAGAAATGACCTGGAAGGTTGGGCGGAGGTAGCTGTAAAGGTGACACCAATCCAAGCTCCCAGTGGGCAACTAATCAAGTGGAGGGAAGACAACTGGAGCCTTTTCGGTTGACCCAAACACCTGCAGAAGTTGGCAGCCTCTGCTGCAGGGAGGGAGGCTAAGGGTTCCTTAAACAGGGTGGGTATGGGAGGCAAGTGCAAAAGCCACATACCCCCTAACTCAAAGTTGCACTTACCGGTAACTAGTGTTCATCCAGTACCTTCCTTGCAAGCACGCATGGGGACTGTGCATAAGTAAGCCTGCTATCAGGGCGGTCCTTACAGTTAAAAGCCTTCAGGGGGAGCTGTGTATCAGAACCAGAAATGTGTTCCCATCCAGGGACCACCTGATCCCATGTAGCAGTGCCCCCACCCTCAGTAACTCAAGTGCTGCCGAAGCCAGAGCATGCAGTGGGGAAGGAGGGAGGGAATGTGTGCCTGCACAGAAATTCGATGAACAATAGTTACAGGTAAGTGCAACTTTGTTTTCATCATCAATCTTCTGTGCAGTCTCACTTGGGGATTCGAGCAAGCTACTCACCAGGAAGTGCGCCATGCTCTCCACATTTGATGAGTGAATGAAGTTCTGCCTTCTCAACTTGAACTTCTCGCCTTGCCTGAAGATCCAAAGCATAGTGGCATATAAATATGTCTGCTGATGACCAAATAGCAGCTTGGCAGATCATCACCAACAGTACTCCATCAAACGAAACTGAAGAAGTCATAGCTCTTCTTCACACTCTACACTCATGTAGAGTGTGTATGGATGTTTAGTGAGCAAGGCAATCTGGCCTTGCTTACTTGCTGGTCAATCGGCTTCTATTTCCCCATTTGAGATTGAACCCGGAAAGGCCCTTGGATCCGGGGATGGAGTCCTGGACTTCTCCTGAAGAGTTGGAGTAGTTTCAAGAGTGTGGATTGGAGAACATTGCTGAGCCACAGACTTGCATTTGTCCTTGTCCTTAGTCTTTGCCCTCTTGGCTGGTGGCTCGGAAGAGGGGCGATAAGCTGGAGGTGTTAATCTGGGAGGTGGATCCAACCACATCAATTCTGAGGACACGATAATGGATAATTTTTCTAGGGTTGACTTGGATAACAGCTCCGATGCTGTATGGCTTTCTCCCACCATGCTTCTTTTAAGTCTTGACTGCCGATCCCCACAAATTTGGGGTGTAAAGCATTGGCAGGCCTTACATGTGGGGATGTTTGGGGACGTTGTGCCCCATTTGTTTTTCCAAACAAAACGACATAGGTCATGTTCATTGGCTTGGGTCATCTTCGCCCCACAACGGGCACATTTTTTGAAAAGGGTTTTCTGAGCCGTAATCACTCAGAAGCCAGGACAACCTCAGCAGGCTGGTGAAAGCAATTCCTCAACAATGTGAATGACTGGGAACTCCAAACAGATGACCCTTTCCTTCAGTAGCAAAAGTGGAACTCAGGGCGGAAACTCTGCTGTGTGAGAGCATGTGTTTCCTGGGTGGGAGCAAGTTCCTGGCTATGGCACTCAGTGACCCCCTAAACACTTTTAGTGGCAAGAACCTCTCCAAAGGCAGGCCTGTTCATGCGCATTCCCCATGTGGGATTGCACAGATCAATTATGAACTGCCAGCTTCTCAGGGAAGTGAGTATGGACACGGCCTAGTCTCAGCTGATGGGATTTATGTGCGTGTGCATGTGTGTGCGTGTGAGACAGACATGCTCTCCCTAGCAGAAAGGGAGATATATATAACACAAATTGGCACCTTTGAAAGGAATAAGCTTGACTGTTACACAGAAACCTTCATCAGGTAGGGAAGTTTTTTTTTTAATTGGCATTTCAAACCAGTTTCCTCATTCATCCTCTCTCCCACTTTCAAACCTCATCCTTTTCCCTTCATAAGCTGAGAACAGAATAGGAAGGAAAGGGCGACAAGATCTTGTTGGCTCTCCTGGACGTCTGTGGAGCTTTCAATACCATCACCCACAGTGACCGACAAGAATTCTGGGGCATGAGCTTCCGAGAGTCAAAGCTCTCTTCGTCAAACATGGATGAGGGGAGCTTCAATGGTTGAAAGCTTACAATCTGAAAATGTTGTTTGTCTTGGGGTTGCTACTGAACTTGAATTGGACTGTTTTGCTGCGGACCAACGCAGCTACCCTCTGAAACGGGGCTGCCCTCTGAGATGATCGATCACAGCATCCTTCTGGATCACAGGGTTGGGAGGTTTTCAAAAGGCAGCTCTGTTCTCTCCTCTGGGCAGGCCATGGAAGATGACACTGAGAGATAGCCACACTCATAGGGGACACCAAAAGTCGTATCCTTGCTCATAAGCATCTAGACCAGGGATGGCCAAACTGTGGGCTATAATTCCCATGAGCCCCTGGACTGTGGATGGGCAACCAGATGAGATTGAAGTGGGAGTACAGTTGACCTGGGGAATGGGCGTACAAGCTTCTCCTGGGTGGAGTCACAGCTCCCCAAAAGCACACTCATTGCCTGATGGTGCGGCTGGATTGGTTGCTGTCCCTAGACGAGCAGATGGCAGTGGTGGCCAGAGTGTCTTTTACAAGACTAGGTTGCTTCATCCCTGGAGCGTGGCCACCGTTGTACCTGCCTTGGTAACAGCCCAACTGGATTACTGAGCTGTCCTCTACGGGGGACTGGCCTTTGAAATTAGTCTGAACACATGGAGGCGTTGCATGCATGGAGGCTTCTGAGGCTGCTGCCTCAGTTGAGGGTCCCGGTTACGCTGTTTTATTTCTGCTTTTGCTGCTGTTAAAAAGGTCTTTAAACGGGCTGTATGAAATTTGCTACCCAAAAGTTTTTAGTGCCTGTTACTGTCTTTCCTGCTGCTTTTAATCTTGATCCCTCCCCCCAACCTTGTTATTTTTATTACTGTGTTAACTGCAAGCTACCACGGGTACTCAGAAGGGTCAAAAAGGTGGGGTGTAAAGTTTCCAAAGGAATACAATAAAGACAAAAAGAAGAGAAATAAAGACACATCCTTCTTCAGGACATTGGCAAGGAAGGATTCCGGGAGGAAATGACGTGACGAGCGCTTGTGACCTCCCTCAGTCAAAGCTGGTCCAACGAAGATCTGCCATGGAGCCATCAAGGTGGTTCTACTCCCTAGGAAGGCCCCGCAGGCACTGTGGAAAACTATGGGGCATGCTTCAGGGACCATCGATTTCCATTTAGCCATGGAGCTTAAACAGAGCATGAAAATAGTATTCTTCTTGAGTCCAGGTTGTTGGAGACAAGCTGCTGCCCTGCTTGTGAACTTGGAGGGGGGAGGAAACCGGTAGTCCATCCAGCCGCTGAAAACCGAATGCCGGACTGGATGGCACTTTGGCTCAATGCTGCAGAGCATCTCTTGGTTTTTATGGGCCGCTCAGCTCCTCTTTTGCGTCTCTGCTCCTACTCTTCTTAGTCTGCGTTTGTGCCAGTCACCTGGCCTGTCCCCGCTCCCCCAGTGAAGCCACCACTGTGCCAGGGAAAATGAATGGCTTTGCCCATGTTAGCAACTGGAAAAATCTGGAAGTCCACTTCCAGACACCTTTGATCTAAAAGCCTAGAGGTCTGGCTTAGAGAGCCCGAATGATCAGTGCTAAAAGGATCCCACAGAAGAGCTCTGTGGCCTCCAAAGCGCATGGCCCACCTGACCTCACTTTGCTGCAGGCAAAAGAAGGGTACAGGACTCTCCTCTCCAGAGTAGGGAGGCAAGCAGCAGGGAACAAAAGGGAGAAAGATTGTGCTGTGTATGGGGAGGATCCAGGACAGTTGGGGGGGTCGTGATGGATCCTTGGGGTGGAGGGGGATGCCCAGCACCAAACAAGCATTCCTGATCTAGACATCAATTTGGGGGTAACTATGGTTTCCAGGTTGGTGCAAGGCTCACAGAGAGAATATAATGTGGAAGGTTTGGAGCACTTTACAGTTTTCACACAGGGTTTTTTTTTGTTTTTGTTTTGTCAATTATAACACTTTAATGCCACCTTTTCTAAGCACTACTCAAGGCCATGTACAAAACTGCACAATCAGTAAATGTGAAGTCAGTGCGCCAAAGTTACAGCCAAGGAAGGAAGACAGGTAGATAGATAGGTAAATAGGAAGGAAGGAAGGAAGGAAGGAAGGAAGGAAGGAAGGAAGGAAGGAAGGAAGGAAGGAAGGAAGGAAGGAAGGAAGGAAGGAAGGAAGGAGGCAGGCAGGCAGGCATGCAGGCAGGGTAGAATTCTGAAATCAAAGGGCTTAAAAGCATTAACAACTAAATCAATTATTTTCTACTTATCTAAAATGACTGACAGAGGCAGCTGGACACGGCACTGCTTTCTTGTTAAGATTCGGGGGTATCTTTAACTGCGGCTCAGAGCCACCACTTTGCCCACAAAACCTCCTGGAGAAACCCCTGTCCCCTCCTGCTATTTTATTTAACAGGCAGGGATTCGTTTACTTAATTAACCATTTGTAGCCCACCCTGGCAGATATACCTGTCAGACATCAAATATCTAAAACTTACAGTAAGTTACAATTATACAGTCACCGACGTAAGGACCTTAAAAGCATGAGCACTAGAGCAGGCAGCAGCACACTCGAGATACACTCCTTGTGTGAGTGTGTGCACACCCAAAGAGAGGCAGTTTCTAAGTCCCCAGAAATTACGGTGCTGTGGACAAGTTAGAAGGGAGGTGACCCTGGGCTTAGTCCTGAATGGTGCTTAACACCTGGCATGAGGAGTAAGCATTGCTGGGGACAGCAACCAACTGCTATTGAGTTCTTCAGGGCTGTATAAGAAAACTGTTTTTTTGCTCAGTCTGTTTTTAATTTAATTTTAAATTTTAATTAATGGTTTTAACTTTATATTATTATTGAGAAATTGACGTACACCACCCTGAGCCGGCTTGCAGGCAGTATATAAATTAAATAATAATAAGAGTTGGTTCTTATATGCCGCTTTTCTCTGCCCAAAGGAGTCTCAAAAAGGTTTATAATCGCCTTCCCTTTCCTCTCCCCACATCAGACACCCTGGGAGGTGGGTGAGGCTGAGAGAGCCCTGATATCACTGCTTGGTCAGAACAGTTTTATCAGTGCTGTGACAAGCCCAAGGTCACCCAGCTGGTTGCATGTGGGGGGGCGCAGATTCAAACCCAGCTTGCCACATTAGAAGTCCGCATTCCTAACCACTACACAAAGCTGGCTCTTTACACCGAGCTAGCAATAAATGAAAATTACCCCACCAAAGCCCTGATTTTCATTACCAGAGCCCGAGGGACCGTCTGAAACCGCTTTCAGAGCAGTGTACAAAGGAATCCTTGCCCCTTGGGAACATCCGGGATTGTAGTTCTGCGAAGGAGACAGGAGCACGCTCAATAAAACTGCAACTCCAAGGATTCTTTGGAAAGGGAGCGAAAATCATTCAACCCTTTCCCAACAACTGTGAACTTGCAGCAGACTTCAACAGTTTGGTGCTGGAACTCATGAGGGTGGGCCCTGTGCTTAACCTTGAGTTCCAGTATGGAGATTCTGGCTTTTAGGAATTTGAATTTTGTTCCCAGACATTCTGAGAATCACTAGGACAGTCTTTAACTTTTTTAGCATGGAGAAGCCCTAGAAACATGCTTCAGGCTTTGAGAAGCCCCAGAAGTGGTGCAATCGTCCAGAATAGCTATGTACATGCTCACCTAGGTCCCTCCCCTTCCTACTCCTTCCAGCCTCATCATTGGTCATTTTGAAAGGGGAGGGCAGGCTGACATGACCATATATGGTCACATCACCCATAAATGTTTAACAAATTAAAAAAAATAATTAATTCCCACTCGTTTGGGAAATCCTTCCAAAGCCATCAAGAAACCCCAGGGTTTCACAAAACCCTGCACTAGGAAGAGGCTTTGGATGCTGGTAGACCCCCCATGCTTGCGAGGGACAGAGAGCTTCGAGTGGCAGTTTACCCAGTGCTGAATTAATAATATGGAACTAACGGCAGAAGCAGAAAGCGAAGTCAGCTGGGCATAGTGGTTAAGAGCAGCAGCGTCTAATCTGGAGAACCGGGTTTGATTCCCCCATTCCTCCTCCACATGCAGCCAAGTGGGTGTCCCTGGGCTAGTCACAGTTCTCTTAGGGCTGTTCTCGCAGGGCAGTTCTGTTAGACCTCTCCCAGCCCCACCTACCTCGCAGAGTGTCTGTCATGGGGAGAGGATGGGAAAGATGTTTGCAAGTTGCTTTGAGACGCCTTTGAGTAGTGAAAAGCGGGAAAGAAAAACCCCAACTCTTCTTCTCCTCTCCGAGGCATCTGGGAAGGCTAACTCAGTGCATCCAAGCAAGGAGAGATCAAGAGGAAGGAGCCACAGAGACCTGCTCAGGCCTGGAAAGAGATCGAAGAGGCTGCCCATGCGCCCCGCAGCCTAAGAAACCCACCAGCTCGGTAGCACAAGGAAAGCGGCTTTCTTCTCTGTTTATTGGTGACACCTTCCGCCAACTCTAAGAACCAAAACCTTTGCTTACGTTACTTTTATTTATATGGTGCAAACTTTAAAATTATTCCATGTTTTGATCCACCACTGCCCTGGGGAACCCAAGCTGAATGGGAAGGTGGCACTGAAAAGGTTTCAAACAAAAGACAATAAATAACCTTCTGGGCTGCCCACATGTGGAATGAGCGGAGCAGACTAAACATCTGAAACCGCCCGCTTGGTCCATCTCCTCCTCGGTCTGACCAGCAGCGGCTCTCCGGGGCCTCAGGCAGGAGGTCCTGCCTGGCACAGCTCCCTGCGGTCCTTTAAACTGGTGGTTAAACCTGCCAGGAGAACATGTGCTCTACGGAGCGATGGACACTCCCCTTCAGGAAGGCTCAGCCAAGATGCCATCTGGTTCTCCACAAAGCATTCCACAGTCCTGGGCCACAGATGGGGCCCACCCAGCCCTCACGACGGCAAGTTGGCGGCAGCCGGAAGAAATCAACCCCGTTCATGAACAATCTCGTCCTTGAGCCAGCCGCACCTTTGGCGCGACGCTTTCTGGTGCGCCCTGTGCTGCTGCCGCCTCATTTGGTGGTCCTTCTCTGGGCACGTAAAGGCGACTGTGGCATCAGCGCACAGCTTGGGCTCCCTCTTGCCTCCTGAATGGCAGCGGTCCTCCGAGGGGCTTTTGCACAACAGCGTTGTCTATAGACGCGCTGGCAGAGGCCTGGCATGCTCGCTAGCCGTTTGCACAATGCCTGGAGCTCCCCGGACAGCACTGGCTCCCAGTGGTAAGCCCCGCATCGCGCCTGCCAGGAAGATGGCCTACTCAGGGCAGCTCCAGCATACCAATCATTTCCGGCTTACTCCCTGGGGCTTGACACAACTTCAGGCTGTCCCTGAAACGTGGCCCGTCTTCTGGGCACATTGTTCCGTCCTTCCCACAGGTAGCCTGTTTGGCTTCTGAGCTGCCGTTGGCTGTTGACTACGCACATTCCAGCCTCTCTTCACACGAACACATGAAGCTGCCTCAGGACATCGGTCCGGCAAGGTCACGACTGTCTAAATTGACTGGCGGCGGCTCTCCAGGGTCATGGGCGGAGGTCTTTCACATCACTTACTGCCTGGTCCTTTTAACAGGAGACGCTGAGGGATCAAACCTGGGGCCTTCTGCATGCCAGGCCGACGATCGACCGCTGAACCGTAGCCTCTTTTTCACAGCCTTGAAAACCGGGGAAGTCTTTTTTTCTGTCCACGAAATAAGCCAGGGGTAGTCAAACTGCGGCCCTCCAGATGCCCATGGACTACAATTCCCACGAGCCCCTGCCAGCATTCGCAGGCACTGGGCACAGCGAGCAGGAGCGTACCATGGGCAAAGGGGGCCTTTCCCTATCTCCCACCCTGACTCCGGGGGCCCCCTTCCCCCATGCCCGACAAAACAGGCCGTGGTGCGAGGGACGAGCATGCTCATTCTTCCTTGGATTAAAATGGAGAAGCCCTTCAAAGAAGAAGGGGAGGTGGGCAGGAGGCACACACCTGCCCTTTAGAGCAGGGATAGTCAACCTGTGGTCCTCCAGATGTCCATGGACTACAATCCCCATGAGCCCCTGCCAGCATTTGCTGGTTTAGAGTTCAGCCTGGCTTGCCACCTACTCAAGAGGAGATAAGGAGCCCCATTCCCATGCCTGGGCACGTAACATCCATCTCATGATGCTCCTGATCGGATCGGGGCGAGAGAGAAACTGGAGATGCTTTCCTTGGGGAGATCGAGGTGGAGGCTCAAAAGCGACACCCCACGTTCGGCCGCCTTCTACGTGGGGACACCCCGCATGGGGAGACCCCACGTTTGGCCGCGTGGGGCCCAGCACAACAGGGACTAATGCCCTTCCCGAGCTGAGGTCCCATCAGCAATTTCCAAGCCCATCGGGCGGTTTCGCGATGAGGATGGATGGGTCACAGCCAGCTAGTGACAAATGGGGGAGGTTTCATTACCCTGCTTGAAGGGAGGTAGGAGAACACCACAAAGGGCGCCCCTCTCAAGTAAACACGATGCTCCCCGGGTCAGCTCTGTCCCCACCTGGCCAGGCATTTTAGCTGACGCCCCGAAACGAACCATGATGACAGGCAATTGAATATTATCTGCTCCCACTGACAACCCCCTCCCTCCAGCGCAACAGCACAGAAATAGATGCTACAGCCGGCAGCCTCTGTAGCCTGTGGCTTGGCAAGCAGGCGGGGCACAGCAACCGAAGCGCAGAGGACCACAGGGATCCAATGCTGCCCAGAGGCGAGGTCCCTTGCCCACAAAGGCCACCACCAAGAGATGCGTAATGGGAAAAGGAAACTCGGGAGGGAACCAACCATTAAACCCCCTGCCCTGGAGCAGGAGGCAGCAGCTGCTGTTCAGGAAGGGATTCTACCCTTGCTGACCCCATTCAACAGGCAAGGAGATCTGACTCAAGCCTACGATCTGGGCAAGGTGCTGAACTTGAGAGAGGGAGAGAGAGCCTGGACAAGGGGAGCAGGACGTGGCATGCCAAGCAGCACAGAGACACGGGGCCTGAGCTCTCCTGGCATCTTACAGCAGCAGACAGCCTCTGCGTGGAGCAGCGTGAAAAGGAGAATGGGGCAGCCCTCCAGGCCCCTTCCTGACACCTAATTAATTATCAAGCAGCATCACAGCAAAAACGTCCGGGCAAGTCTTGGCATGAAACGGAGGGAATGAACTCTCTAGCAAACAAAAACATTTCCTTTTGCCTCCTGCTTTAGCCCCAGGCCCTGATGGGTTTATTGGTGTGGGGGGGGGGGGGGGGAGAAAAAGGAGAAAAAAAAATGGGGGAAGCGGTCTTTCTCCACCGGCTCACACCAAGAGATCCCCATCCCATACTATGACCCATCTGAGGATGACACGCCCTCATTTCCTCCCAAGGGTCTTGCCAGGCGCATCCCCCCTCAAATAGTTATTATTATAAGGTTATCCACATGTTTTATAGACCGTTCTTATGTAAACCGCCCCGAGCCTACGGGGAGGGCGGTATATAAGCATAATAAATAAATAAATAAATAAATAAATAAATAAATGAATGAATGAATGAATGAATGAATGAATGAATGAATGAATGAATGAATGAATGAATGAATTTACTTGGAATTTCTGGGGGCAAGGAAGGGGAGAAATCTGTCCCCAATCAGTCACCAAAGTCGCCAGAATCCCTCCCTCTCCAGAAATCCAAACGGATGCAAAAATGATGCTGAGGCCATGTATCCATTTCCTGCACCTGTCAATCAAAGTCCCAGAGTGCATTCAAAACTTGGGTTTGTCTGTGACGAGAATGACAATGTATCTTCAGACGTTCGCATATCCCCTCTGCCCTGGTGCATGGAATGGGTATGGAATGTCTTCCGGGTTGAAAAACAGACAAAGCAGCACGTGAAGAAGACCAAACGGCGTTTAACTAACAAACCACGTCTTGTTTCTTACCAGCAACCCAGGATTACAAAATGAGCCCCGATGGAGACATTAACACGTGGGCGGGGAGGAGGGTTTCTTCTAAGCTTGTCTTTTGAACAGAACGGAAGGAGAGCGCATAAGCCAGGCTATTGTGTTCTGACAGCTCTCTTCTGCTTTTCTGGCCAAAGAAACAGAACCAATTTTAACAAGGTTTAAGATTAGAAGCAGGTCTTGTAAAAGGAGCTGTGGAAGAAACTCGACTTCTGGGCCTCGCCAACTCCAAAGCAGCAGGATGGGAACCAAGGGCCTGGGATAAGTGCTTCTCTCGGCTGGCTCAAAGCCCTCACTCCTCTTGCTTACCCCGTGAGCAGGAGACCAGCGTTCATGGAGATACAAGAGAGCCAGTTGGTGTAGTGGTTAGGACTGTGGACTTCTAATCTGGCGAGCCAGGTTTGATTCCCCACTCCCCCACATGCAACTAGCTGGGTGACGTTGGGCTAGTCACAGCACTGATAAAGCTGTTCTAACTGAGCAGGAATATCAGGGCTCTCTCAGCCTCACCCACCTCACAGGGTGTCTGTTGTGGGGAGAGGAAAGGGAAGGTGATTGGAAGCCGCTTTGAGACTCCTTTGGGTAGAGAAAAGTGGCATATAAGAACCAACTCTTCTTCTATTTCTGTAATCTCAGGGCTCTCTCAGCCTCACCTCCCTCACAGGGTGTCTGTTGTGGGGAGAGGAAAGGGAAGGCGATTGTCAGCCGCTTTGAGACTCCTTCGGGTAGAGAAAAGCAGCATATAAGAACCAACTCTTCTTCTATAAGTCAGGACATACTCTTCTTCTCTGGGTTGAGACCACATCAGGCTCTCCTCCACACCCCCTTAATCCAGAGAACATCATCTCTAACACAGTCCCCTCCTGGTGACCCTGGTATCTACCCCACATCCAGGTGCATCTGTTCCCACCAAGCCAGAGGCATCACTTTTTCTGGGGAGGCTCCTTGATGTGAATCCAACAGAGGCAAGGACATCAAAGGGCCGGTTGCAGTGCAGGTTCTTTCCATAAACTCACAGGAATGCCGGTGTTCTAATGCAAATTTCAGTAGCTGCGCACTTTTTTTTTTTTTTTGATATTGCCAAAGTTAAAAGGAAAGTTAAAAGGATCTGTCCTGGGCCCTGTGTTGTTCAACATATTTATAAATGAATCGGATGAAGGAATAGAGGGGGTTACATATTAAATTTGCAGATGACACTACATTGGGAAGGGTAGCAGACAGAATCAGAATACAGGATGATCTCGACAGGCTAGAAAACTGGGCTAAAATAATAATTAATAATAATAATGATAATAATAATCAGTAATGATACATGTCAAGTTCTCCATTTAGGTAGGAAAAATCATATGCATCACTATAGGATTGGCGAGACCTGTCTTGGTGGGAGTATGTGTGAAAAGGATCTGGGGGTCCTAGTAGACCATGCACTGAATATGAGTCAGCAGTGTGACTCAGTGGCTTAGAAGGCACATGGGATTTGGGGCTGTATTAAAAGAAGTATAATGTCCAGATCATGGGAGGTGATGTTACCGCTTTACTCCACTCTGGTAATACCTCACTGGAGTACTATTTCAGTTTTGGCCACCACAACTGAAGATATGAAACTGGAGCGTGTCCAGAGGAGGGTTACGGAGATGGTGAGGGGTTTGGAGACCAAGTTGTACGAGGAAAGGTTGAAGTAGATTGGTCTGTTTAGCTTGGAGAGAAGGCGACTAAGAGGTGATATGATATCCATCTTCAAATACTTGAAGGGCTGTCATATAAAACAGTGGTCCCCACCCATTTTATCACAGGGGACCGGTCAACGCTTGACAATTTTACTGAGGCCCGGGGGGGGGGGTAGTCTTTTGCCGAGGGACGTTGCCACTGCTGCCTGAGCCCCGGCTCCACTTGCTTTCCCGCTGGCGCCCCTGACTTCCTGCCGCCCACTGGGGGGCGCTGCCAGCAGCAGTTGCGCAGTGCCACATTGAGGGGGAGCCCCAGACATGGTGGCTGCTGGAGAGCACCAAAGGTGAGCTGGTGGCAGAGGGGCAGGGCAGCCCCAGAGGCAGCAGCCGGGGAGGAGGACGAGGAGGAGTCGTGGCCCGTTACCGACTGATCTACGGACCGGTCCTGGTCCCCGGACTGGGGGTTGGGGACAGCTGATATAAAAGATGGAGCAGAGTTGTTTTTCGTTGCTCCAGAGGGTTGGACCAGGACCAATGGGTTGAAATTAATTCAAAATACTTTTCGATTAAACATCCGGAAAAAGTTCCTGGCAGTTAGAGCAGTTCCTCAGTGGAACAGGCTTCCCTGGGAGGTGGTGAGTTCTCCTTTGGAAGTTTTTGAACAGAAGCTAGATAGTCATCTGACAGAAATACTGATCTTATGAACTTAGGCGAATTGTGAGTGGGTGGGCAAGAAGGGATGTACCAGTGTTTGTCTCTTGTGGCCCTTCCTTGCATACCCAGGGAATTGCTGATTACCACTGTGGGATGGTAGGTGAATTTCAGTCAGTCCTAGAGGAGATCAGCCCGGACTGCTCCTTAGAAGGCCAGATCCTGAAGATGAAACTCAAATACTTTGGCCACCTCATGAGAAGGGAGGACTCCCTGGAGAAGAGCCTAATGCTGGGAGCGATCGAGGGCAAAAGAAGAAAGGGACGACAGAGAATGAGGTGGCTGGATGGAGTCACTGAACAGCCGATGCGAGCTTAAATGGACTCCGGGGAATGGTAGAGGACAGGAAGGCCTGGAGGATCATTGTCCATGGGGTTGCGACGGCTCAGACACGACTTCGCACCTAACAATAACTATCTTGCATCTGGATAACCTGATACAACAGAGTAGCAGGCTGCCGTTTCTAAAACCTACCCCCACCTTTGCTACATCAGCTAAGTATGTTGAATACCTTTCCTCTGCCACTATATCACCAACTAGCGCATGGTGGCCCCACAAAAAACACCAGTGACGTCCTGAAAGGCCGCTTGGTTCCTCTTGATAGGGGCACTGGGCTTCCCACCAAGCATGGGTGGATGGGACAAATGTGGCATTGGTTGTAGGGCAGGCATCGCAAAACTTGTCCCATGGACGGCCTGCCCACTGGACTCCCCTGCAGGATTGCGGCAGAGCTCTGCTCTGGGGGCCGCTCAGAGTGGTACTTCTGTCCCCCAGCCTCCGTGGATCCTCAGCGGAGGGCCACATCTTTTTTTAATTTGATATAATTATCTCCTTGGAATGACTGTACGCAGCCCCTCTCAGGATCTGAAGCAATTAAGGGAAGATAAATTTCTTTTTCATGCAGCGAGCTGTCAAACGGATGAAGCAATTTCGTTCCCCATTTGAAGTGGAAGCTCTGGGTCATGCCTAGTTTATTTGAAACGGTGCCATCACCTCGAGCGGCTGATCTTATCTCTCCCCGCTCCCCCTTCCAATGGCAGGGCACTGCCGCAAGTGATGACACCTGGCCCAGCGCCAGCTCCTCCCTAGACACAGCTCAGGAAAAGGCTGCGGGGGGCTCCGATCCAAGGCATGGGGGGGGGGGAGAGGAAATAGTGTGGGTGGGGGGAGCTAGGAGCAATACGTGGCAGTGGGGGGGGGGAAGATGGGCACTGCAGGGCGAGGGGCGGTTCCCCCCCTTTTCTTTCTGCGTGTCTCGTGACGATGGCGTTTTGTGGCTGATGAAAAAGGGACGCTGGGATGGGGAAGGGGGGAACTGTCCGCTTTGCCAACTGATCTGCAGAGGAAGTGGGGAGAGCTTGCTCGGCCTCTGCCTGTTTCGGCCTCCAGAGCAGGCTTGTGCCGCTCCTAAACCCTGGGCCTTCTGGGACCGAACCCTGGTGGGCAAGGCCAGAATCGGGCAGATCTCTTCTCTCTCTTTGCCGGTCTCCCCCGAAAGGGGCACCAAAGGCCCCATGCAAGGCTCCTGGGATGGGGCTGGCTCTGGAGAGTGGATTTCTTTAAAAAGAAATAGCTGCGGTGATCCCCTTTGCTAGAGCCTTTGCCCCGGCAAGGTATTTGCAGGCTGTGGTCTCTCTCCCCACTCCTGAGGTTTTCAGATCAGGAAAGGAAGTCGTTACCTGATGTGGTGCTGTCAAGACATTAAGAAGTGGTAGGAATGCCACTGGGAATTCCAAATCCAAACGAGGAACCCGTAAATCCTGCGTTTCGCTCCTGAATGCTTCCTCGGTGGACCCCAACAAGAGCTTTACTGCACAAGTGCCCTGGGGCCCCGAGATAATATGCACATCCCAATGAGTTTCTTCATGAGTTTAACTGCAGATTAAACATATAGAAAACTGTAAGGAATGTACAACCTAGGGGAAAACATTATCTAGAGCCCCCAGGTGCAGTAAAGTTTTTGTTGGGGTCCACCGAGGAAGCATTCAGGAGCGAAACGCGGAATTTACCGGTTCCTTGTTTAGATTTGGAATTCTCAGTGGGGTTCCTACAGCTTCTTAATAGCTCTGCAGTATTTCTAGGATCTGTTTGTGCATTAAGAGCGTTGGATAAAGCTTTTCTCCATATTGTGCCCATTCTTATTGTGTTGTCTTTATATAGTGGATTTCCCCCCCTTGTATAACTTATACACTGTATATCCCATTTTATAAATTTTGACATGGTGCCGGGACGGGACACCTGGGGGGTTGTGGAGAGTTCAGAAAAGGAAAGCAAGGCAGACTCCCCCCTCTGGAAGAAAGGGGATCCTGCAAACGCAGTGGCCCACACTCCAAATCCTCAGATCTGTGTCCAGCGACTGGCCCTTACCTGGCTGCCCCCTTCTCCACTGTGAGGAAGCACTAAGGGAGCCCCACCCGGTGAGCAGAGCGGAAAATTGGTTGGACACAAGTCTGGTGCCACTGTGGGCGGAGGGGGGGCGGCGTTTGGGCCTATTTCTCTGGGAGCCCCCCAGAATGAGCCTCTTCTGCTCCCTTTCTTCAGGCACCCGAGTCAGGGTTGTCTCCCGACAGCTGCTCGAAACGTACTCTAGTCAATGGATCCTATTTTCTTCTAAAAGACTGTTAATCATTTCAGCATGTATAAATCTGCATATGAATAAAACAATAGTTGGGGGTTTTTTTGGGAAGAAAAAGGCCCGATTTCTTCTATTTCACTTGATGCAGGCACCATCTTAGAGGAGGCAAAGAGAAAGAGAGAGAGAGAGGAGAGGGAGAATTGAGACGGGGGTTTGCCGTCCTCCGTTTCCGAATTAAAAACAATCTATACGAAATATTGTGTCGCCTCTTTCACCTTTTCGGAGCGTCTAAATTTTATAAGGGCCTACCTGGTTAAACGCTACCACTTATATTTCTCTGTATTATTTCTGTTTTGCATGCGAGGGCCTGCCAAAGACACCGAAGTAACTTAAAAACCCGGACATCTAGAGCGGTGGGAAGGGCTGTGAAGTCGCAGCTGACTTATGGCAACGTCGTGGGCTTTCCAAGGCAATAGGTGGAGGTGGTTTGCAGTGGCCTGCCTCTGCGTGGCAACCCTGGGACCCCCTGGTGGTTTCCCACCCAAGTCCAAAGTAGAGCCAACCTGCTTAAGCTTCTGAGAGCTGATGAGGCTGGGTTGACCTGGGCCCTCCAGGTCAAGGCAGATCCATAGGCTTCTCTGCCTTCCTGTGCTTGGTTTTCCAGCACACACCACTTTTTAGGAGACATCCACCCAGCCAGCCAGATCAGCCCTACCAAACAATGGGGTGACAGATATCGCAGCCAGATTGCCCTCATGTCCGACTGAATGGACTGAAAAATTTAGATGTTAGTATTTCGGGGCATTGCCCCATCTGCCTGCTATGGTGGAAGCATCACAGGGAGCAATCATGAGCGTGAGCCAAGAAAGGGGGCTCCCTTGACCAAATTATGTGAAAAAGGCTTGGGAGCGGAGCCAGGAGGAGGCAGCCACCTGCCCAAGAATTGCCGGCACTGCGGTTTAAAAAATGCCCAGACTGCCTTCCTGCAAAAGGGCTTACAGCAGGGGTAGTCAAACTGCAGCCCTCCAGATGTCCATGGACTACAATTCCCAGGAGCCCCTGCCAGCGAATGCTGGCAGGGGCTTCTGGGAATTGTAGTCCATGGACATCTGGAGGGCTGCAGTTTGACTACCCCTGGCTTACAGTATACAAAATGACGCCTCTGGCTCAGCGTGGAACACCGTCCCTGAGAGATGGTGACTGGCTGCCACTCATCCGTGGCACAAAAAGCAGGAATGCGGGTGGTGGCAAACAGCACTCTCTCCTGCAAAAGGCTCTTCTCTCTTGACCCAGTCCCCATGATGTCTCGCTCCTCCCTGCAGCGCGAGGCGACTCTTTCCAGAGCGCGCGGGCCAGCTCTTTGCTCAGGGCACCTGGTGGGAGACGGTCCCACGTGTGCAATCGCGCCTGAGTGCTGCATGACAGGCCCTTCAGCGAGAAGGGCTCAGTGGTCCTCCCTCCCTCCCCATCTACCTGCACAGCTGTTTCCTTCCTGGAGGCTACAGCCCCCAGTGGGACGCAAGAGGCTTCTGTAGGTGCTTGGGAACAAGACGAAACAGAAATCGCTTCACACCTGGCTCCAGAAATTACAGAATGCTGGAGTGTAGCCAACACAAGCTGGCAGTACATCAGCTCTGGCGGACATCAATTAAGTGGGCCGACAGCGGGGCTGCTTTCTGCAATCCGCAGCGCCCCAGAAAAACTTCAGCCGTCTCGGCACTGGAGAGCTCCAGGTGAGAGCCTTTCTGTTGGAATCCATGCCTGAGATTTATTGCTCCATTCAACTCCTACCCCTACCCCACGTTCTTCTCTTTCCCCTCTGATTCTGAGACATTTGGAGGCTTCCTCCAGGGCTCCTGTCTTACATCTCCGTGCTGCGCTGGCTTTATTTCGGCAGAGGTCCCCCCCCTCTTGCTGAGCAGGGAAATGCGTGCATGGAATGTTTCTTTATGACACCGTGATTGGCAGGTGACACCATACAAATGCTTTATGCTGGTGAGCCAAATTGGTGCGGGCCAGGACTGTCTTATCCTTGGCCTGAGCAACAAAGGGGTTGTAATTTTGATTGCGCTTCAGTTTCCTGTAGCCAGCTCCAGCAGATGCCCCTCTAGGGCCCTGGCTTTGATCCAGATATGGCAGCCCATGACCTCCAGGAAGTTAGAGCAAGGAGAAAAGGGGAGCATGGGGGGGGGGTATCTAGGAAGAGGCTTGTGCCTGCCTTGCAAAACTCAAGAGAGGGCCAGAATTCTGCCCAGCAATGCCAAAGGCTCATCCTTCCTGTAACATCAGATTGAACTGGCCCCCATTGCCCCTATAAAAGCATCACTCAAGCAAAGAACAATGAGGAGGGGGTCGCCAGACATTTCAGAGCGGCAGCAACCTAAAACCTCGAGTTCTATGCTGTGCTACCTCAAATTCTATAACAAGAAAGGCTAAATTCCATAACCTGAATAAATAAGATTCAGGTGGGTAGCTTTTGCGCACACGAAAGGTGAGACCTTGAGTATGTCGGTCTTAAAAGTGCTACTGGACTCAAAGTTTGTTCTGAATAAATCAGTTATTCCACCCTAGTGATGTGAAGGTCTGGTCAAAAAAATAAACAGAAAATAAATTCAAGAGTGTGTGTGTGGGGGGGGGAGACTTGTTTCCTTGGCAGCTTCCAAGGACCCCCCCCCCATCCATTTTTTCCCAACAGAAAAATTGGAATCTGGAGAGCACTGGGGAGAGGGGGGGGACACTCATAAGAAACATTTTTTCCTTTGGAAGGAGTCAAACGCTGCTTAAGACGAGGTTTTAATCGCTTCAGATGTGTAGTCTATGTAAAACAAGGCACAGCATTAGATCTAAAATGTGCATTGTTCTTCACAAGTTCAGAGTTCCGTATTCAGCCACACGGTTCCCTCAAGGGGATGGCATTTCCAGTCCTGATTGCTTCGATTCCCCCTTTGCTACAACCCCTCCTTGCTCTGTGGACACCCAGGAGCAATTCAGGGGGGCATAATGGGTCGCAGTGGGAAGAAGAGGGAAAGTCTTGCTCCATGAATGTTATGGATGCTCGGATGTATACCGGGTTATAAAATTTAACCCGATATCCAAATCGGCTACTGGTCCTATTGCAACTGTACAAAACTTTCTTTAAAAAACACCACATTCTCTAAGGCAAACATTGGTAGCAAACATGGCACCTAAGAGTTCTGTACTACGTGACACTTGTTTTTGAAATTTTGCTACCGACCGACACAGCTGCCTACTTTTTTTGAGTACAAAATTTGTGTTTTCTGCTTTCAACTCCCCCCTCCCACTTCTAAAGATACACACGCTAAGACGGCACACGGTAGAGAAGTTGGGAACCCTCCTTAGAACTGGGTATTATCTGCAGTTTTGCTGATGGAAAACTAAGGCATTAATTTGTCTAAGTCTCATACATCGCATGGTTTTTACACAATCTGTTATAAATAAAGCATTTTACGTAGTAAAAAGTAGTAAAATAAGATGAGGGCTGATGAGAATGGAGGCATGGCATCTATTTCAACCCCCTCACTGAATTTCCACCACCTCACCAAAAAAAACCCCAAACCCCGTTCTGTTTCCTCCCCTAAATTTTAAAATGTCTGTAAAATTTGCATTTCTGTCCACCACCAAGAATTGCTGGCAACTTGATAATATGGCACGATATAAATGTAAACCTATTAACACTTTCCTTGTCCTGGGGACTAGAATCCTGTATGGATCATTCCTCCATACACCCTGCCTTGCGAATCCCAATCACTACACATTTCTCCGGTCGTAGAGAACCAAGGAGGCCCTTTTCTCCCACAGATGTACACAGCTCCCATAAAGCCATGGGGTGTCCCTGTCCCCCCCCTCAATTAGCAGGTGCTCAACTCCTGCACAGCATTGACTGAGAAGTTAAAGCAGGCGTAGTCAAACTGCAGCCCTCCAGATGTCCATGGACTACAATTCCCATGAGCCTCTGCCAGCATTTGCTGGCAGACATCTGGAGGGCCGCAGTTTGACTACCCCTGAGGGATAAGAATGGGCTCTCCTGTCAAAAGGAACTTGTGCTCCCAGGAATAAACATGCCATGCAGAGAAAAGGAGAGTTCTGGGGCATCCTCCCCTCCTATAGGATATTTCTGAGTAAGTTCTAGTTCAGCTGTGTACACAATGGTTGTGCAGGGTTTCTAAGCCCCTCTCCCCTTAGTATTTCTGAAAAATCCTGGATCCCAACCCTGGCAAGGTATTTGGATCTGAGAGTTTTAGTAAGTTCCAGCTTTTTTTCAGGTCCAACAGACTCAAGGGAGATAAAAAGTTTTTTTTGTTTGTTTTTTTTAGAAAAGCTAGCTCGACGATGGGGCTGGCTTGGCTTCTCTTGTACTGCGGCACAGCAGATCCTAGAACCAACTTCTTCTGCAGGCTGCCAGACTGTTCCCGGTGGCACAGCAGCTTCTGGGCCTGGCTTCTCCTGCAGCACGGTTTAAACAGGACTATATAAGGAGCCAGCTCCAAGGCGAGCCAGCGAGAACAGTCTGCTCCACCAACCTGGCACAGCTGATCCTCAGAAGATCATCTGTGGCCCCTTTTAACTTTAAAAGTCTGACGAAGAACTGCTCCTGCCTCTCTGCTGTTTTTTGATCTCCTGGTAATTCCCAAATATATCCTGGATTATTTTTTATTCCCCTCCCCCCACCCCCAGTTTCCCAGAGAAAACCCAGATACATTCAGGAAACCGAAATATGCCGGAAAAATTACAATAAGATATTTTTTGGGGGGGTATATTGTTGGCTCAAGTAGATCCGAATGCATACCCCTAATGCACACTTCTCGTTTTCCCCACCGGATCTAAGAAAAACCCCTGTTTTCGCTACCACCCAGCATGGTCCACAACAAGAGTTCCAACAGAACTCTCCGTGGTGGTGCTATGCCTGGGAATCACAGGTGTCTGGGTGGCCCCAGGGAATCTGTAGGCATATAATGAACTTCCCCTCCTGAATGTGTGTCAGGCAAGAGGGGTTTTGGCTTTCAAGATGCCCATCCTCAGGACCCAGCTCAAGTTTGTAAAGACCGAGAAGAATTTCTATCCCCCATGCCTTACTGGCAAGACCTGCTGGTTGTCACCAGGAGGAAAGCCGGGTTTCCTCTTGCTAGCCCAGATGCCACTCCCTGGTCTCCCTGCTGGAGATCCTCACCCTGACTCTCAGCAACCAAGGGAAAGGGCTGGTGCCCCAGAACTGGTAGCAGGCACCCAGAACCGTTCCTTTGCCAGCCAGATGTAGACTGGCTCAGAGAGGCAGCAGATGTGGAGCAGCGAGACCAAACAGTGTCAACAATCTGTGCCAGTCAGCCAAGCCACATGTGCAGGACAGAGGTGAACCAGCCAAGCAAAATGTGCTGATCAGCCAGATCAGAGACGCATATAAAACCAGAGGCGGTTGAGGGAGCCTGCTGCTGGCAGTCCAGCAGACAAGGAGCCTCTCAATGCCGGATTGGCTTTATTTCAGAAGATGCAAACGACAGCAGGGAGTCAAGCCTGGGACCTTCTGCCTGCAGAGCAGGCACTTGCCCTAGCCAGCCGACACCTGAGTAACCACCCAATACTTCCCCGCAGTTCTGGCAGCTTCCAAGGACACTGGAGAAAGGGTGGACACTGGAGAAAGGGTGGACACTGGAGAAAGGGTGGACTCAGCTGCAAGGAGGGGAGGGGACTCTAGGGGCCCTGGTGGGTTGCAAGGACACTGTCCAGGTGTCCTCCTGGGTCCCACGTCCTGGTGCCTGCTGCTTCCCTGACAGCATCCTTTAGAGGAAGACAGACAGTCCTGCCTGCTTCCTCCTCACGTGGGGTCCTGTGGCCAGCCGGGGTGGGGAGGCAGGAGGAGAAGAGGAGGCTGCTCGGAGCGTGATGCAAGCCATTTGGAGCAGAGGGGGAGCGCTGCCAATGCAAGCTGCACTCTTTAAACAAGGGAGGAAATGACCGTATATACAGCATGCCAGCAAGCAAGCAAACACACACACACACACACATTTGCACACTCTCTCTCTCTCTCTCTCTCTCACACACACACACACACACACGCAGCAAAGGAAGTCAAGAGGGGTTTTCATGACAGAGCTGGATGTCAGCGGCTAAAAGGTCGATATTTTCCCTTAACACCCTTTCTCAATGACTTAATCGTGTTCCGTTTGCAAAAAAATGCTTCCCAAGAAGAAAAGGCTGGGGAGGGGGGGGGGGAGAAGGGGGAAGAGAGACACCACAGGGAGGAGGAGGAGCACTCTGCCCCGGCCTTAACCTTGTCCGAGGATTTCTCCACGTAGCAGGGCTCTTGAGGGGCGACCAGCAGCGGGACGAAACCCGAGAGCAGGCGATCCTCCTCCAGGCTGAGCAGAGCCAGGTCCTCGTCCGGGTCCTTGTAGAGGGGCACTTCCGACTGGTTCACGGCGGTCAGGATGTTGCAGAAGTTGGCCAGTGTTGCCCACGCGTCCACCGTGACTCTGGGGGGGGGGGAGAGGAGGAAGAAGAGGGAATTTGAGAACCTGCTCTCTGACTTGGCTAACCCAAATTCCCTCGGCCAAGGAGCTCCCCCTGTTGGCTGGGGAGTCAAGTGCCACTTTTTCCCACACGGTTCATCATTAACGTCCATTAGAACAGCGGTGGTCAACCTGTGCTCCTCCGGATGTCCATGGACTACAATTCCCATGAGCCTCTGCCGGCAGGGGCTCATGGGAATTGTAGTCCACGAACATCCGGAGGACCACAGGTTGACTACCCCTACATTAGAATATCTTCACATTAGCCTTCTCATTTGGGCCCTGGAGCTTAAACCAGATCCAACCGAACAAGAATCTCAGTCTTGTAGTTTCCTGTCATCTTCTGCTCAAACTCATGCTAAAGTTAGCATCAACCCTCTCCCCCCAAACATTTCTTTGCTCAGGCAGTGGGCTTTGACACCGGACTTCGCTACCCATTTATCCGCCCTCGGTATACCTTGGAGGGCTGGGGGAGGAAGAATGCTCAACCACGGGCTTAGGTGTTGAATTCGCCGCAGAATCCTGCAAATGCCAGAGCGAATGAGGGGGTGGGGGGGGGGGAGCAGAGGAACACCACCGAGCCCTAAGAAAATTCTAAGGCCGAGTATCAGATCAGGGGCTGTTCAGGGAAACTGGGGGGGGGGGGAGAGAAGGAATGCTTCCTCTCCCTCGTATTTTGCTCCAAAAATAACGCACGTGCATGTAGTTAGCATTACATATTTCAGGCAGCAAGACCTGAGCGAGGCTGTCAACGACAGAACGTTTTGGAGGTCATAAATTCGTAACGTTGCTATAAGTCGGAAGCAACTTGACAGCACATAACACACACACACACAGAGGCACACACACTTTCCCAAATATGAACAATGGGAATTCAGCACGACAGAAGCCCCTGTGGTGGAGCAACCAGGAGCACCACCCAAAGTCAAACCAGCCTCCAGTTGGACACAGAGGAAATCAAAAGAGGAAAGGGAAGGATGGGAGCAAACGCAATGCCCTGGACCGAGGCATACTAATCTGGTGGTGGTGGGTCTGAAGTGGGAGACCTTTCAAGCCAGCTAGCGGGGACAGAGGCAGGGCAGAGTGGCATGCCCTCTGGTCCTTGTACTCTTTTCAGACCTTCCCTGCCACCAGGCCAAGCCAGGCATCAGGGTCTAGAACAGCTGTCCCCAACCCCCGGTCCGGAGACCGGGACCGGTCCATAGATCAGTCGGTACTGGGCTGCAGCTTCTCCTCCTCGTCCTCCTCCCCGGCTGCTGCCTCGGGGGCTGCCCTGCCAGCTCACCTTTAGTGCTTTCTGGTAGCCGCCACAGCTAGGGCACCCCTTGGCATGGCACTGCGCAGCTGCTGCTGGCAGTGCCCCCCAGTGGGCGGCGGGAAGTCAGGGGCGCCGGTGGGAAAGCAAGTGGAGCAGGGGCTCAGGCGGTGGCAGCAACGTCCCTTGACAAAAGACGACCCCCCCGGGCCTCAGTAAAATTGTCAAGCGTTGACCGGTCCCCGGTGATAAAAAGTTTGGGGGCCACTGGTCTAGAAGACGCAAGCATACGCCAACAGTTATGCAATGGCACCAAAAACTGGCTTCGTTTGGGTCTTCTACATCTGGGTCGCAAAAATGCCTGCTAGATGGGAGATGTATTTCTGGGGAGCAGTGTGTGTGAACGTGATCTTGGGGTGCTTGTGGACTGTAAGCTAGATATGAGCAGACTGTGTGATGCAGCGGCAAAGAAGGCCAATGCAGCCTTGGGCTGGATCAACAGAGCCATCATGTTAAAATTGTAAGATGTCATCGTCCCGCTGCATTGGTCAGACCCCGCCTGGAGGACTCTGTGCAGTTCTGGAGACCTCACTGCTCAGCCTGGAGAAGAAGAAGTTGAGAAGGGACATGACTGCTGTCTTTTGTTGTCTGAGTATTTGTCACTTAGAGGAGGGCAGGGGAAGGTTCCTATTGGCAGAGCATTGGTCCTGCAGTAATGGGTTTAAACTATGTGTAGAACGATATCAGCTAGATATCAGGAAAAATTTTGTTTTTCGTGGTCAGAGTATTTCAACAGTGGAATTGACTGCCTAGGGAGGCGGTGAGCTCACCCTCACTGGTGGTCTTCAAACAGCAGCTGGACAGAGACTTATCCTGGATGCTTTAGGTTGGTCCTGCATTGAGCAGCGGGTGGGACTATAGATGGCCTGTCTGGCCCCTTCCAACTCTATGATTCTGTGATTTCTGGCTTCAGCTTAAAATCATGTCTGTGTGTGTGCAAAGAGCTATGTGGGTGGTGCTGCAACACCTTGCAGGTTGTGGGCAAGCTGCAGAAGTGGTAACTTTCTCAGTCTACCTACGACAACATGCAGGAGGCAATGGCCAACAAAACCATCAGGAGCCAAAGAGGTGGCTGGAAAAGATTCCCAGTGGTGGGAGGAAGGGTCTAGCCACACTCATAGAATCATAGAGTAGGAAGGGACCTCCAGGGTCATCTAGTCCAACCCTCTGCAGATTGGAAGAGATTCACAACTACCTGTCCGCCCACAGTGACCCCAATTCAATGTCTAGAGGATGCCCCCCCCCACCTCCCCAGAATTCCTGGTCAGTCTGGCCTGGAGTTTATCTTCACTAAAGGCGGCAAGGAATTAGGCAACAAGACAAAATGATGCCCAGATGGTCCAGGGATGGTTACTTTGTTCTGGTTTGGCTGTTGCAGATGCTGCTGGGTTCTTTTGTCTACGACGGAGGAAGGAAGGGAGGAATGAGGGGACCCAAGGAGGTCTGCCTGGCAACCATTCTCGGCCAGGGGAGCACCCGACGTGGCACTGCGGGAGAAGTGAAGCAAAGACCCCACATGACAGCAACCGGCGACGCTCAATGAAGAGAAATATGTGTGGTGGGGCTGGGATGGCGGCGGACGCAGACCGATAACACACTGGTCCCTTCCGAAAGGGAGAAGCGTTGCCTCCCAAGTCCCGGCCCTTTTTAAAAAATGTGCTTTGAAAACAAGGCAAGAGAAGTGGACGAAGCAAGAGATGCGACCTCTCCGCAGGCTAGAGAAAGGGGAACTGGAAGCAGGAAATGGAACCCTCCCTGTGCCAACCTCCCCCTCTCTGCGTGAGCTTCCCCAGGACACGCTCTCAAGGCCAGCGCGGGGTGAACGAGGGAGGGCTCTTGGCAAGGGGGGCCTCCCCAAAGCCCCCCAAACCCTTGCACGTTCACCCCCCCTACACACACACACACACACACACACACACTGCAAACGGCTCCAGGTGGACAATCTGCACTCGTTTATTTGCTGGATCCAACATGGGGGCGGAGGGAGGCCATCGGGCTGAAATGAAACATCTTGTTTTCAAGAGTGTCCTGGGAGCTCAGCGGAATGAGCTGCCATTAATCAAAGCCCAGCGCAGCACCGTCCGCAGGCCTGTGCCCTGGCGTGGACCGGCACGCTGGAGGGAAGGAGGGACCGGGGGTCTCTCGGTGAGCTCGCCCAGAGCCAAAGGCGAGAGCTCTCCGCTTGCCCGAGCCAGGTCTGGCTGTCAGAAACGTTTAAAGGTGGAAAAAAACCAAACAGCCCACCGTTGTTGGGTTTTTTTCCCCTTCTTTCTTTCTTTCTTTTTTTGCGGGGAGGGAAGGCCACGATGTCCGAAGGCCCTCCGTGATGTAATGGGAAACACTCTGCCTGTGCCACCGGCTTGAAAAGAAACAGAACCGGGAGGGTTAAAGGAACTGAACTTTCCGCGACCTTGATCTGCTCCAGAGGCAAATAATAAGAGGAACCATCCCCTTGCCCCATAGCCCGGAGTTTATCCTTGGGGCCAGGCTGCAGAGACAAGCGCCGGATGCGCCAGGGCAACTCGCAGGCGTGCTGCCCAAGGGGGCCACGCTGGGCGGAAGAGGCTCCGTGCTCAACCCCCCCCCCTTGCCCCCCTGAGCCAGGGCTGCCCGGGGAGGAGCTGGGGGTGCGAATCGGGAGCGCTGCCCTTCCCATGCAGAACTGCTTGCCAAGGCTGCGGGCGGGACAGGCTCTCCTGTGCCCACGGTGCCACCGGAGGGAAGGGGCAGCGGAAGCTCCCTTGGCAGAAAGGGCATTTCCAGAGCAAGGTGTTTTACGCCCAGGGCGCCAACTGCAAGCGCATGACCCAGCTTCGCTTTGTGAATCAAAAGGTCATCTTCCTCTTGCTGCTTGTGGGCAGGAGGGGGGGTGGGGAAGCAGCCACGTGCTTGCCGAAGAACGATGCAGCGCAAATCACGGGTGCTCCTTAGCAGGCGGCCGGCCGAGGGGAGAGATGAAGTGCAGGGAGGGATGTGGCGGGGAGTGCCCGTTGGCGGCCTTGCCCGTGCCGATGGTGGGCTGGCTCCTCCTTGGAGAATCACTGGCCAGAGCACTGTCGACGGTGCTGATTGCAGGGGTCGCTGATGGCCACGGGGAAACAAGATGCCTCCTGCCTCTGAAGCGGGGCTCTTCCCGTTGGCCTGACCAAGCCCCACCTTTGCATAACTGTCCCCTCTGATGCCGGTGAGGCTGGGGGAAGGACTGCTGAGGTCAAGGCCTTTCCAGATTGGCCGGGGTGAGCTGGAGAACTGGCACCCTCCTCACCAGCATGGCCTGGCGGGGAAGGAGCCTGGGGCGTGGGGAGGGGGGGGGGTTCTGCTGAAACTCACCTAGGGGGCAAGTGGGTGGGCCCAGAGGCGGACCTGGACGGGGCTGCTGGCTCGTGGGGCTCCCATCGCGGCAGAACCTTGGCCTGCCTGGGGCCTTCTCACGCAGAGCGGCGATTAGTGCCGAACACAATGACCCCATGTTCCAGGCCTGCGGGGGCCCCACGGAGGTGGCCGTTTCCTGTGCAATACCAGCCTGTTTAAACACTCACACACCAGCCCCACAGCTGCAGAACAAACCCGGAAAAGGCTGCGGTGGAAGGAGCCCAGCGCTGCGCTCCAGATGGCAAAGCACTTGGGCCTCTCTGCTGCTCTCGGGGATGAGAGGGGAAAGGCATTTCGGTGCCCCCCCCCACAAATAAAATTGCCTGCCCTAAAGCAAGGCTGTCCTCATGGGCTGTATTGAAGCCCCCCTTTCCCCTCCCATTTCTGGAAACTTCCAGGGGAGGCATGTGTATAGTGTCCCTCGGTGGAGTGGCTGGCTCTGCCGTGCTTGGGCATCGATTCCTGGCATGACAGGTGCTCCCCCCCCCCAAATATGGCAAGGCGACTCCAGGGAACAGGGGCTGAGTGGGTGGCTCAGATTGCCCAACGTCTGCACTGGGGTAAGACAGCCGCAAAGTCTGCGCTTTGGAAGAGGCTGCTTCTGGAAGGTAGTTCTACGCCCAGGAAGAAAAAAAGGGCCTGTTTGGCATGCAGAAGGGCCCTTTCAAATAAAGGGTTTCAGGGAGTGGGACCGGGTCTCTCTGCCAAGAGAGAGAAGGACCAACAGGTGAGAGGGACCAAGAGTCCACCTCTGACTCAAGAATTTCACCTCTACTGAGCTGGCCAACCTGCCACCAAGAGAGGTCCACAAAGGCTTCCTTCTCTTTTTCCACAGAAAAACCATTAGCCCCCAGCCTGGAGGCACAGTCAAAGGCTTCTTCCCTTGGCTGCTTCTGCCCCAGGTCCTTCACACTTGCCAGCCTCCAACTCTCCCCCGGACCTTCCCTGCCTACTTAAAAGCCTTCTCATTGGAACGTGACTGAAAACATTCCTCCCCTCCCTAGCTGGCCCCCAAAGGCCTGGAAAAGTCCTTCCGCAGCCTGAATCCTTGGCATCTCAGCACGATTGATTCTCCTGTCTGGATACAGGTTTTCAGGGAGCTGGGAATGTGCCAGCGTGTGCAGGCTGACCATGGAGCCCTCTCCAAAATGCTAGAACTCAAGGGCATCCAATGAAGCTGACGGGCAGAAGGTTCAGGGTGGACAAAAGGAAGTGCTTCTTTACAAAGAGAGTGATGAAAACGTGTAGTCTGCTGCCAGAAGGTGTAATGAGGGCCACAGGAACAGATAGCTCTAAAAGGGAATTAGACAGATTCGTGGAGGATAGGCCTATCAGTGTCTACTAGACATGATCTGATAACCATCTTTAAGTATTTAAAGGGGTGCCATATAGAGGATGGAGCAGAATTGTTCTCTCTTGCCCAGGAGGGATGGACCAGAACCAGTGGGATGAAATTAATTCAAAAGAAATTCCGTCTCAACATCCGGAAGAAGTTCCTGACAGTTAGGGTGGTTTCTCAGTGGAACAGGCTTCCTCGGGAGGTGGTGGGTTCTCCATCTTTGGAGATTTTTAAACAGAGGCTGGAGAGCCATCTGACGGAAAGGCTGATTCTGTGAAGGCTCAAGGGTTGCCAGGTTACAGCGGATGAGCGATAGGGTTGAGAGTGCCCTGCATTGTGCAGGGGGTTGGACTAGATGACCCAAGAGGTCCCTTCCAACTCTATGATTCTGTGGGAGTGAGGAGTGTGAGTTTCCTGCGGCTGAAAACCAGGGATCCCCAAAATATTCCTTTTCGCACCTGAAGCGGTCTCGTGGTCATGGACGACATGCGCAGCTCTGATCCTGACCGTCCCCCCCCCCCCTCCACACTGGCAGTCTTCAAGCAAAGGTTGGAAACACACTTTTCTTGGATGCTTTAGGATGCTTTGGGCTGATCCTGCGTGGAGCAGGGGGTTGGACTAGATGGCCTGTGTGGCCCCTTCCAACTCTATGATTCTATGATTCACATATATCGTCAAAGTCCCTTGGAAAGGTCACGGCCCCTCACGCTTGGCTACTCTGCTTGGCCCTGAGCGCAGGCTTCCTTCCTAGGCCCGAGGAAATGCCTGCTTCCCCATGCCTGGTGCTCCAGCAATGCCACATCCTCTCTCTCCCCCCCCCCCTCCGCTCCCGCCGGCATCCAACAGGAGAGCGGAGCGGAATGCGGCCCGTTTCCACCAGGAGGACTCCAATCCAGGCGGGTGATAAATGCACTCCAGCGCCAATTAGGAAGATATATAGCATCACAACGCGAAGGTCTGGGCAGCCTGGTGAGGCGCGGAGGGCTCTCCAGAGTCCCAGCTATGTTTCCCATTATGTAACCCTGGTCATGGGCAGGCCGCCAGACTCCAAATGAAAAAGAGACTCTGGCTTGGCACGGCTTCTATTTTCCTATCCTCATTCAGGGTCAGCGGAGTGTCATACAGCTGCAGAGAAAGCTCTGGGGATTAAACCTGGGAAGGGCTCCAAAGACGGAGACCCGGGTTCAAGTACCAGCTGAAAGCAATAAGCCAACTGCCAGAGCTGTGTGGGGCTGAGCTGAAACGGTCTCAGCACCGAGGGCTCCTGGGAAACGACCGCCCGGGACCAGAGGAAGCAAGGAGGAGCGACACAGCTGGCAGGACGCAGTAGTGGCTTGGGGTAAGGGGTGTGTGTGTGTGTGTGTGTGTGTGTGCGTGCGTGTTTGTGCGGACAGGAGGCTCCCAATCCGCACTGCGGCACTAGAATACAGACCCCCCCCTTCCCGCTTCCACCCCACCCCCACCCCCACCAGAACACAGCAGAAGGTGCTTGAACCTGAAATGGTCAAGGAAGGGGAAGATGCGTCAAAAGCACGCAGGGGTTAATTCCTAAAGCAAGAGGTGCCAGAAGTCGCGCCCTGGCAGTTCAGCCAGCGAGTAGTGTGTGTGTGTGTGTGTTTGTGAGTGTGTGGGGAGTCATCAACTTCAGCGGTGCACCCCACATTCCAGTGCTGGGCCCAGGCTCAGAACACAAGTCCCAGAGCTTAAACCCGGCCCTGCTCTCACTCCCCCCCTCCTTCTATCCATGCTCACTACTTGGCCTAAGTTCATCACACCTGCATGCAAGACCCGGGAGTGGGCAGGAGGCCTGCTGGGGTCCCGGGGAGCCTGGGAGACCTCCCCCCTCCCCACATAGAAGCCTCCTGCCCAAGAGCTGATGAGGGTGGAAGGGAAAGAGTTTGGGGAGAGAGGAAAACTGGGGAAATGCCTGCTTCAGGAAGACGGGGGGGGGGGAGGAGGAACCAGCTGGCCTGTCATATCAGAGAGGCCCTGGGTGCGAGTCCCACCTTCTGCCAGGGCTTGGGTGTGTTCCCTGCTCTCAGTCTCAGTTCCCAGTCTGGAAAATGGGACGGAGGCAACTTCCTCATGTGACTCGCTCCCCTCCCGCGCTAAGAGAGGACGCCGGGAGTCGGCCAACTGACCGCCATGTCAGTGTGCTCCAGGTTGGAGCGCCTGCCCAAAGATGGGCAACGGTTCACATGAGCAGGCAACAGTCCCCACCCACCCGGAGCAGCCAGCAAACACAAAACAGACACGCTCCCTCTCCCCAAAATGGGGCCCGGCACTTCCTGTGTGAGATTTCCATTTCCTCAGCCAAAATGAAAAAGCAGCAAGAAGTGGTGGCAATAAAATGGGGAAGAGGGCCGGGGATGGACGGATATCCTGCCAGCTCCATGCAGGAGGGAGCCCGTTTTTTAGCTGGGTTATTCCTGATGTGTCTTCCCCGTCCCCCTGGGCCCTGCCTCTGGGGGTGGGGGCCAGAAAATGCAAGCTCTGGATACGAAGAAGGCCAGCATGCTCAGCTGCTGCTTTGGGGGAGAAGTGTAGGGGGGGGTTCCAAAAAGATGCAAATAACCACACAGATGTAAACAGCATTCAGCGAGAGCTATTAACCCCTTTGAGTCCCCAGTGTCTGCATCCAGGCTGCCATGCCTTTGGGAGAGGGTGGGGCGGAGTGGACTAAGGAGGCACAACACTTCCTGAGTGGGAACGCCAAATGCACCCTTAAGCCTGGGTGTCTGAGAGCCAGCATGGCACAGTGGTTAAGGGCTGCGGGCTCTAATCTGGAGTTCGACTCCCCACATGCAGCCAGCTGGGTGACCTTGAGGTGATCACAGTTCTCGTAGAGATGTTCTCACAGAACAGTTCTCTCAGAGCACTCCCCCCCTCTCACAAGATGCCTGCAGTGGGGAGAGGAAGGGAAAGGGGTTTGTACACCACTTTGGGACTCCTTCGGGTAGCGTAAAGCAGGGTGCAAAACTCCCAGTTCCTCTTCTTCTAGAATCAGGATTTCTGGACAGAAAGCACAGGACATGAGGGTTTCAAATGAAGAAAGAAGAGCTGACGTGGGGTTTGACTGGACTCGGCCTGAGGAATCAGAGGTTCAAAACCCTGCTCCGCCATGAAGCTCATGGGGTGACCTTTGGCTAGGCACACTCTCCTCACCTCTTCACCTCTCCATGCAGCCTCAGGACAGACTGTGGCTTGGAAGGGTGTGGCCTCTACAGCACGCCCGAAAAAACTGCCCAGCCGGCTCCAGGAAGTCGTAAACGCTTCAATGAAGGAAGCAGTCTTGGAACTCAAGGTGTCCCCTGGGCACGCAAAAGAACTTAAGGAAGGTGGATGTCTCTTTTTTGGGCCCAGTGCTCACAACTCTGGGATGCTTTCAGCCTTTCTTAGAGGAGACCAATATCAGTCCATTTTCAATGGAGTGGCCTTGCTCTCTCTGGCAAATGAGCTTTGCTGGCAACCTTACAGATGCTCACCAGCTTTGAGAACCGCCTCCATCGGATTTGTCGGGACAGGCCGGCTGAGCGAGGTATCGGGGGCGCCATGGTCCAAATTGCTTCTGTATCAGGAAAAGTGTCCCAGGGACAGCTGCTCCGCTTTGCCGCATCTGTACAGAGGACTCCCGCGAGGCCCCATCTTGTCCCCATGTGCCGTTCCATATTTACAGGAAAAACCGCACGGAGAGATCGCCGAGAGATCTGGGTCAAAGTGCCACCAATGTGCATGCAACTTGTTAGCGATGCTGCAGCATCGTGCCTAAGGGAATGGGGCTGTGATTCGGCAGGTGCCCCGCTCAAACCTCACCTCTGCCACCAACTCAACCAGTGGTTTCAGGTGAGCTGCTGCCCCCCCAAATGCATTTGCAATACAGGGATATTTGAACTGGCCTACCTTGGAGGGCAGTTGTAATGATTACAAGATAGTACGTGTAAAGGGCTTTCACAAGCGTTATATAAATGTTCAGGATTGTCAAGACAGCACCCAATGCCATTTTCCCCTCTGAGTTCACTGCTGTAATGGATGTGGCGGGGAGCCAGGTAAGGGCCAAAAAAGGGAAGCTTAGTCTGGAGACAACAGAGTGGACTGTCAGGGAATATAGAGGCAACCTGTTCCTGGTGGAGATGTGCACTTGCGCTTCTGGAACATGTTTGTGCAGCATTGCGTTGCTATCAGATTATCATCCAATGGAGGCCCAAGCCTCTTGCACAGCACAAAGCCCCTGCAACCAAGCTGGGGGGTGGGGGGAGCCCACAGTGGCTGACCCTGGACAAGCAAGACTTGTTCGGTTATCCACACACCATCCGTTCTCTGCATGGGCCATTTTGGACGACTTCAATTTGTCCAGACAGCGGCAGCCAGATTTGTCTGGCTCCCCTGCAGAGTTTTACCTTATCTCGTTTTCACAATGTGCTTTTACAGACTGTGCCGTGAGACAACCTGCCTGTTTTCTGACGCAGTGGTCCCCAACCTGCGGGCCGTGGCCCGAAGGCCATGGCGCCGGGCCGCGGCTCCCTCTCCCCGCCCCCCCCCCCCGCAGTAAAAAACTTCCCAGGCCGCAAGCTTGCGGCCCGGGAAGCTTCTTACCGTGGGAGGGCGGGGAGAGGGAATCAGGGCCAGGCCGCGCGGCTGTGCGGGCACGGGCCGCGTGGCTGTGCGGGCACAGCCCGCGGGCGTGGCCTGATGAGTGGGCGTGGCCCGATGAGTGGGCGCGGTCCGCGTGGGTGCGGCCCGATGCCCTGCCGGTCCCCTGCCTCAGAAAGGTTGGGGACCACTGTTCTGACGGACGTCACAGGAGAAAGACATTTTAACTAAACAAGAAACCAACCTTGCAGGGCTGTTGTGGGTATAAAAGAGGGAGAGCGCGAGTCTTCAGGAGCTCCTTGTAGGAGGTGAGGTGGGGGGGAGAACTACATAACGGACAGTAAGTAACTGGACAGGTAAGTAAAGGTGATGGAAAGTGATGTCAAGCTGCAGCTGACTTATGGTGACCCTGTAGGGCATGGGTGGGCAAACTGTGATGCTCCAGATGCCCATGGACTACACTTCCCATGATCCCCTGCCAGTTGGCAGGGGCTCATGGGAATTGGAGTCCATGGGCATCTGGAGAGCCATAGTTTGCCCACGCTTGCAGTAGGGTTTTCAAGGCAAGAGATGTTCAGAGGTGGGTTTGCCATTGCCTGCCTCTGCTTAGTGGCTCAGGACTTCCTTGGTGTTCTCTCATTCTAATCCTAACCAGAGCTGACCTTGCTCAGCTTTTGAGATCTGAGTAAGGCGATTCAGGTAAGTAAATATAAAAAAGAGATTCAAAGAGATCCCCCTAACACAAGCAGACACACAACAGGGCAGCCAGACTGCCCTTGCCTTTGGGAGAGGACAAAAGGATAGGTGAGGCGAGAGGGAGGAAGGGAGTGAGGCACAAGGCCTGGAAGGACTGACATACGATCTAGGCAGCTCCAGAGCGCTGGGCGGGGGATTCCAGGTGTCTGAGTAGCCGAGCATCCAATCCGACCAGACCTTGATGCTGGGAAGAAGCTCCTTGACGTCCTGTGGCAAGGAGGAGACTTTGATGTCACCTTCAGCAGAGCTGCCCTGCTGCCCTGCTGCCAAGAGAAAGAAAAGGGAGGCCTTGTTACGGGTCACGTCTCAGCCAAAGCTCCTCACAGCCATCTGCAGAACCTTCTCCACCACCTCCTCCCCCCTCTCCCTCTTTCTCTCTCTCCGATCCTCATCTCAACCATCTGAGGCAGAGCGTAACCTGAGTGCACAAGACCAAGAACGACACCCCTCCCCTCCCCTCCCCAAACTGGGTGCTGTAAGGAAAGATGAGGAGGGCTTGAAAAGTTAAGGCAATGTGTTGAGTACGACAACTCTTCATATATGAACACACACAAACCTGCCTTAACCCGAACCAGGCCTTTGGTCCGTCAAGGTCGGTATTGTCTACTCTGGCTGGCAGCTGCTCTCCAGAGTCCTGGGTAGAGGCCTTCCTCATCACCTGTTACCCGATCCTTTTTAACTGGAGATGCTGGGGATTGAACCTAGGACTTTCTGCATGAAAAGCACAGGCTCTTGCACTCAGCCTCCAATAGGCAGCACGACAGCTTTGACAGGTCAGGGGAAGCCCAGAAGCCCTTTACCCTTTTCCAGAAAACTCTGTCCCATTTCTGAGCTCCAAGTGACTGGACAAGAGGGAGGGTTGGGCACCAGGGGGCAATGTTAACTGGACTGCCCATTCTTCCAGGAGCGGATCCAGGAAAAAAAAAATCTCGAATACTCAGTGTGAAGCATGCTTCCGGTTTCAATGCACACACCAACACCTGTTTTCAAGTTTCCAGAAGTCTACAAAACACTAGCAGGGGTAGTCAACCTGTGGTCCTCCAGATGTCCATGGACTACAATTCCCATGAGCCCCTGCCAGCAAACGCGTTTGCTGGCAGGGGCTCATGGGAATTGTAGTCCATGGACATCTGGAGGACCACAGGTTGACTACCCCTGCCTTCTAGCACATGATGCCACGACATGAGCACTGAAGACAAATCCTGTAACCAGACCAACTTAGCCTAAATAAACGAAACAAATCTGCACGCCTTTGCTTCTTCTGTGTCTAATTCATGGGGACGAGCAAGTGTTAAATACTAATTGTGCTACCTCCATCCTTCAAATCTGGCATCGGCGATTTCGCCGGGCATCTTTGTGACTGGAACAACTAGAGAGTACTGTGAATGCTTTTGAAAACTCAAGCTGAACTCTGGATCGACTAACAAATCCTGCACTTGGGTGGGTGGGGTGTGGCTGCAGGAGGCCAGAATACACACAGCGGCAGAGCCCGGGCAGCCTTCCATTTAAACAAAGCTGGGAATGAAAAGCACCCAGATCAGAGAAGCTCGTTTATCTGTTAACAGGCAGGAGAGCAGAAGTGTGTGTGTGTGCGTGTGTGTGAGCCTGCAGGAATCTGATGCTCAGGTGCCAAGATTCACTGCCACAATCTGTAGTGATGGCCTGTAGGGTGTACGGCATCACAAGGGAAGTGGACAAATTCACGGAGGAAGGGAGTTCCGACAGTGACCATGAGGCACGTTGATTAAATGTGGCCACCGTGTTCAGAGGCAGTCTACCGCTGAATGCCAGCTGCTGCAAGGCAAAGACGGAAGGCGGAGTCTTGGCCTCACAGCCTGTTTCTTTGACATCCGGCTGGCCGCTGAGGGAGAAAGCTGCCACAGAGTTCTCCTGAAGTTCCCGAGCACAGCTAAGCAATCCAGGGACTCAGCAGCAGAGCAAAGCTGCCGAGCCCAGCCTCTCTGCGTGTGCGTGAATCCACCCCTGCCCTGCTTACCGAGGGAGGCTTCTTGCAGCAAGACGGTGCAGCGGTTGACTAATATGGCAAACATGGAGAGTCCGAAAGCGGTGGCCTGCTCCTGGATCACTGAGCGGCAGTCTTCGGCGAGGCACTCTGTGGGCGAAAGCAAGGAGCAGATGAGTGTTTAGCACCAGGACTCAGCCAGGCAGAACAGAAAGCAATCCGTGTGTGTGTGTGTCTGTATTCTGGTGGGCTAGCTCATGCCAGCTGTGCAAAGAATGCTGGATGAGGCAGACTTCAGTCTGATCCAGTTATTAAGAAAAGGTACATCTTGTGTCATAAGAAAGAGCAGGAATGAAGGAATAATGTTTGCATTTAATGTTAATTTATTTATTTACATTTATACCGTTTTTCCTCCCGAACGGAAACAACAAGGGGCTTATAACGCTGTTCTCCCCTCCTCCAGATCAACCTCAGAACCGTCATCTTACGAGCCAGGATGAGACAGCGAGGGACCCAAAGTCATGTATTGACCTTCCATGGGGAAGCAGGGATTCGAACCTGGGTCGCTCCGATCCTAACTGGGAACTAGCTGCCACACCACGTGGGTTCTTACTTCATCCAGCTGAGTGCTGCCTGGGTGGCAGGGATGCCAGCTCTGGGTTGCAAAAGTCTGGCGAGGGTAAGGTTTGGGAGGGGAAAGACCTCAGTGGGGTATAATGCTATGCCTTCCGAAGCAACTGTTTTCTCCAGGGGAGCTGATCTCTTTTACCTGGAGACTAGCTGTAATTCTGGGAGATCTCCACCTGGAAGCTGGCAATTCTACTTGGCAGATGAGAGTTCTTGAGACAGGGAAGACTGAAGTCAGCTTCTGCCCCCCCCCTTCCCCCAGTGGAAGAGAATGCTCTCTCTCTTGCCACACCCAAGCAGCAGGATGCTGCTACTACACCAGAGGGAGACAGGATGGCTCTCCAAGAAGGGCTCTGGGCAACTCTGGCTGCCTCATCCCTCTGTGTGTTTGGTTGGGAGGAACAAGCAGGAGTTCCAGTTGGGAAGGGCTGGCTCTGCTAGGTGCTCCGGTTGGTGAAGCGCCGAATCCACCCGGACGTGATGAATGTGCTGAAAGAACAAGGAACGCGGACTGCTTTCCGGAACCAAAGAGAAACGGGAGGTCCAAAGCACTGGATGCCAGCCAACAAAGGGTGGCCCCAGGACAGAACGGCCTGCGGTCACCAACTAAGGCGCTACCAGCTGAGCCCTGACCTGGATAGGCCAGGCAGGACCAATTTAATGAGATCTTGGAAGCTACGCAGAGCCAACATTGGCTACTGTTCGGATGGGAGACCTCCAGGGATTCAGGTGGGAGATCCTCCAAGGAACACTAGGAGTCATGATGCGTGAGCAGAAAATAGCAAACCACTTCTGAATGTCCCTTGCTTGGCTGCCAGGCAATCCTCCGATCTCTACATACACCATATGGTAAATAAGTACCAGCAGGGTCTCAACCTCCACAGAAGAACAATGTGGAAGCAAAATGCAGCAAACGGCGAGGAGTGCAGCTAGCTGCAAAGCAACTTTGGATGCCGCCCTACTGCCATGACCGGGGGTGTGTCTGGCTAGCGAGTGAGGGATGCTTGACCAGAGAGCCACCAGGAAAAGGAACTGCCCCTGCCCCATCTTTATGAAGCAAATCTTCCTCCATTTATCTAAGACACAAGGTCAGATTAAAAAAACAAAAACAACTGACAGCATGGCCAGCTACAAATACCATTTGGGGGAGAGAGAAACTCAAGGAACTCCCAGGTTTGTAAAATATATGTTTTTAAAAACAAAATAAAAATACCCCCCACCACCATCACACACGCATTAAGGACTACACCTGAAGACTGATAGGTGCAAAGAAAGCACACGTTCCAGCAGCATGTTGGATTGCAAGCCAAACTAGCACCAAAAACTGGCGCATGGAGCTGGCCAACAGTACCATGGGAAGGATGGAGAGGTGGCAGTGGAGACAGGGGGAAATGGAAGCGCCGGGGGGTGGGGGGTTGGAAGGCAGAAGTGAAAAGAGGACCCCCCCTTCTGCACATGGATTTTTTGTAAATGTCTATTTTGACCGCTGAAGCCAACCCCCCCCCCCCCCCCCCAGCTTGCTTCTTTTACTGGAAATTGCTTGGCAGCTTTCAAGCTTACCTTGGCAGCTATGAAGACTAGATACCTGAAAGTGGCAAGATTCTTTAAAAAAACCCCAAAACTTCCAAAATGTCTGGAGCAACCCGTCAATTCCATCTTTTTGCAGACCTCGCTGCGCAACTACAGCCTTGCAGAGCTGGCGGCAACAAGGTCAATAACCATTTCAAAACAGAAAAAAGCATTGCATGAATCCTTTTTGACTTTAAAAATCAATATTTGCATTTCCCGCATCTGCAAAAGACCCATCGGTCTGAACGGCGACTCTTGGCCACTGTCTGTACCATGCAGCCATTCTAAAACCATCTGTCAGGCGATCCCTCCTTTAAGGCCGAACGACATTTTGCAAAACAGCAGGCGAGCTTTTGAGTTCCCCAGGACTCTATAATTTTGGATGGTCAGCAGGCAAAAAGCAGGGGTGAGGAGGACAGGGAAGAAGGAAGGAAGGAAAAGGAAGAAAAAGACACACCGGGGCAGGGTGGGAAAGCCCAAAGGTTGCCAACAGTGCCCTGCCGGGTGTGAATCAGGTTCTGAGATGCACCAAAGGTTATTGGGCCAGAGAAGCTGCCCATCCACCCACTCTCTTTAAGAGCACTAAGAAGAATTGGTTTTTAGATCCCGCTTTACTCTGCCCAAAGGACTGTCAACTCAGCTTACATTCACCTTCTCTTCCTCTCCGCACAACAGACACCCTGTGAAGCAGGTGAAGTTGAGAGACCTGACAGAGTAGCACTATAAGGACTGTGAGGAGCCCAAGGCCGCCCAGCTGGCTGCAAGTGGAGGAGGGGGGAATCAAACCCGGCTTGCCAGAGGAGAACCACTGAACCACTGCACCACACTGGCTCTCTAAAGCCAGCAGAAGTCAACCTGATGTCTCTGCAGCCCAGCTCAGAATATGTACGGCTTTTGGAAAGCAGACAAGCAGGAGTTCGACATGCTAGGGGACTCCCCTAGCAAGCAAAAAAGGAAAGAAAAGCTAAAGATTAACTGCTACAGATGCACAGGACACTCTCCCATAAGCAAAATCCCATCTGAAGAATTGAGATGGCGGAAATGTGCACTGCAGAGGGCTAGCCGGCTTCCCCCAGGTCAAGGCCAAGTGTAACTGAGCCAGAGGGTCAGCTGACAAGAACCGCTTCCATCATCCCTCGCTTAGCCCAGCGATGAGGGCCAGAAGGTGGGGTCAGGGACAGCCCAGCAGAACCCAGAGGAAAGCTCCGTACTCCCTGCCCTCTGGACGGTCCCTCATCTGGACCTGCTTGCTGTCCCCGTGCCAGGCACTGTTCCGGCCTCCATAAATCTACCTGGCTTCTCTTACGTAGCGGGAGACATTTTGGTTTCCAGGAGAACATAATATTCATGGAAAACATAAACCAACTGTCGTCAAAAGTGTCGGGGCTCAGGAAATGGAGCGGCCAGGAGAAGGCTGCCATGTGGCCGGATGTTATGCATTTCTAATTAGCGCGATACATCTTTCAGCGGCCGTGAGTGTCCTTTGCTGGGAAACGGAGAGCGCTGCCGTTGTTATTGTAACTGTCAAGGAGTGCTTAAAACAGATAATCTCCAGGAAAAGTGATAAACACAACCCTCCCCGCCAGGGTGTGCTGGACACCATCACCGGACCCTCCTAGAGGGCAGCGGGGCTAGGTCGCGAGAAGCAAAGGGAAAAGGCTGCCTCCGAAACGCAGAGGGCAAGGTGTGTGGGCGCACGGGCTGTCCACTGGGGCGGGAGAAGCAGAGATGTCAACGGCAGAGCTTCTGCTCCCAGGTCTGCCTGGACCGCCAACTGGGTTACAGAGTGCAGCCTGGCATTCTTCAAGCCAAAAAGCGGAGCTGTCAGGTTGATCCGAAGACACCCCAGTCCCACTCGCAGCCACAACTCCCCCCCCCCCCCGCCAGCACCCAAGCCGGAGAAGAGTCGCCCGGAGGTTCCTTTCCTCCCGCTTCGCCGTCCTGCCGAGGCTGGTGGGCCTCCTCCGGAGTCCTGCAGGACGTTTCCCCGAGCGAGTGGATCTCCAAAGGCCGTGCGCAATCTTGAACCCCGGCCTGTACGCGAAATATTCTGAGAAGATGGTCAAAAAAGAAGGCTTGACCTGAAGGCTGAGAGTTGGGGAGCAGGACGTGGCAGAGGCCCAGACCAGCCCGATCTCGGAAGCCCAAGCAGGGTTGGGCCCTGCTTAGGACTTGGATGGGAGGCCACGGAGGAAATCCAGGGTCGCCACGCAGAGGCAGGCAATGGCCAGCCACCTTGTAGACCCTCCTATGGGGAGTTCACCATGAATCAGCCACAGCTTGACACCTCCCCCCCCCCCGCCCACAGAGATCTGCTGCTGGTGAGGAAAGGGCTTGAAGGGCAGCCAGGCCGGTCGAGTGATACAATGCCGGGAGCCAGCTCTGGCTCATCGGTGACCCGGCAGCCGCTGAGAAAGACACCCCTTTCCTCCGGCTAGCGAGGCCGACGAGGCAGGAGGAGGCAAGCTGACTCCACCTGGAGGCACTCAGCAGTGGCTGCCCTTATCGCCGCTCAGACACTCGGGAGTGTTTGTCTCGTGAGTCACGCTCAGCCAGACGGTGCTGGCACGGCAACCCCCCGCCCCAGATGGCTGGGCTTCTGCAGGAAGTGGGCAAGAGAGGAGACCGATGCTCTCAGAGCACCGAGGAGACGCATCGGGAGGACGGCCTGCAAACCGGAGAGGAATGCAACCCCCCAGAACTGGGTGGGAGGAAGGACAAGACAGTCTCGGCTGGAGGGGGGGGGGGAAGGCTTTCCCTGCAGGCCCAGCACCAAGTGATTCAGAGGACATGCACCCAAACTCGCCACCCACCCCCGTGCATAAGTGGAGGGGGGGGGAGGGAGTTTGTTGGGGGCAGCAGTGAGAGGCAGGAGAGCTGGGACCAAAGGGTCAAAGAACTGTGAACAACACCCTGCCCTACAGCAGGTCTGAAACATCAGCAGATATTAAAGTAAATCTTCTCCAGGTGGGGACGGGGAGCTGTCTCTTAACAGCCCAACAGAGCCAGGGGTCACCGGATCTCACCGCTGATGTCTCCCGGGGAGCAAACCCACCTCATCCCACTGAGATCGGGAAGGGGAAAAGTTAACAGCTTTATCTCAGCCGCAAAGCAAAACCAGTGGCCTGCAGAACACCCAGCCCGGGGAAACAGGCCAGGCCTACGAGAAGGAGCAGGAGCTCTTCCTTTGTGGAGCTCACAAAGTTTCGAAAGTCTCCAAAGTCAAGCGTTAACGGAGGCCCTCTCTGCCTTCCGAACTTGGAGAATGTGTTGCTAATGATTTTAGAGACTCTGCTGGATCGGACCGGATGCTTCTTTGGACAGGCCTCCGCTCAAGTGGGAGAGAAATCATTAAGTCACCAATTTGGACATTCTAAGGGAAGCCTCCCGACTGGCAACTCGACCCCATGGATGGCAGGGGGCAGACCATGCCCAGAAAGAGCCCACAGCCAAACACACCTTGCCAAACGCCCGCATCTTCCTGCAGACTGACAGGGGGTGGCTGGGGGCGCTCTGGTCCTTGCGGTCCCCAGACAGACACTTCCCCTCCAACCCGTGGTCAGGGCCAGCGCCTGTGGATCCTGCAGGAGGAGGGGCAGCTGTCAAGATCTCCCTCCTCGCTTCTCAGAGCACATGCGGTTATGCTTGGGGAAGGGGAAGGAGGACAAGGTGAGACAAGCTGGAAGGTGGGAGGGGGGCATGAACGGAGCAGCACTCCCCATGGAAGCTATTAGATACTCAACACTTCATTTGTTTCTCCCACCCCCCTCCACCCCACCCGGGGAGCACAACTCCCAGCTCTCGGACAGGAGGCTCTCCTCTGACGTAACCAGGAAGCAGCTGCAAAATTAAGGAATCCCTCCTGACATCATAAAAAGGGTCGACGGTTTACAGGGGAAAGTATAAAAATTAATGACATATTCCCAGCCGAGGCTGCAGGCAGGCCTGCCGGAGACTTGCGCAGGATGCTGATCCGCGCAAGGTTGTGCTTCCTCGAGCGCTTGCCCAGGAGAGCCCCACAGGCCGCCCCAAGGTGGAGCACAAACGAAGCTGGCCTTGGGAGACGGGGGCTGATTCTAAGGGCAGCTCCAGGGCTCCACCCTGTCCGGCCCACCTCTCCCCAGGAGGCTGCCCTCTAAGGGACAGATCAGCTCTGCTCCGCGGAAGAACCTCGAGCCTGCAGGGCGTTTCCTGCTGGGACGGGAAAAGGGCACCGGTGCTAAAATTAACCCGGCCTCTTCCCGGAAGTATCTGTGGAAAAAGGCTGCCGTTTTTAGAATGTGTTATTCTCAGAAATTTCCTGAAAAGGCCCCTGAAGCCCAAACATGTCGAGAAGCCGTTTCCCCATGTGGCGGGACAGAAAGACGGTCCTACAGTTCACTGAGGACCGCCGGCGGGCTGCCTGGAGCTCTGTTTGGGGGCAGGGTTTCTCTAGACAACGCCCGCCACGGAGTGATCTGCAGGAAACGCCCGCATCGAAGAAGCGATTAGCAGTCTGCAGGTAGGCCAGAGTGGGCTACCTTGGGTAGCTGCTGAGTAGAGCTGCCCGGTTGAAGCAGGAAGGAGGGATGGATCCTACTTGGCCCATGCTGCTGGCCTCATTCTAAGTGAGCTGCAACCTAGACTCCCTCCCCCAAATCTGGAGACCGGAGGGCATCAAAAACCATAATTTATTTATTCGATTTCTTACCCACTGCTCCCAGCAGCGCTGGCTTGCAGCGGGTTACAATGGTAAAACCCCCACAACAATCCACAGTAAAAACTAGAAGCAATCCCCACCTTAAAATCTTAACCCACTCCAACAGCGAATGCTAAATCTCATCACCCCCCCCCCCAACAATTTTGCCATTCCTGGTACCCCGGAGGACTTAAGGAGGGAGATGCTTGCTGTCCTGGCTGAGTTGAGGAGGGGCCCCTGATTTAATCACTGCAGCCTCAACCAAATGCCTGGTGGAAGAGCTCTGTCTTGCAAGCCCTGCAAAACTGCTCCTTCAGGGCCCTTAGCTCTTCTGGCAGCTCATTCCACCAGGACGAGGCCAGGAACCAAGAAGGTCCTGGCTGAGACCAGGTGTACTTCTCATGGGCCGGGGACCACCAACAGATTTGCACCTGCAGAGGACAAGGCCCTGCGGGGTGTAAAAGGAGATAGGCAATCTCTCAGGTATGTGGGGCCCAGACCACGGATGGCCTTAAAGGTTAATACCAAATCCTTGAACTTGATTCAGATATGGGCCCTCCAAGGTGTTCCAGTGTGGGCCCTAGCAGCTGCATTCTGCACCAGCTGCAATTTCCGGGTCAAGGACAAGGGCTGACCCAAGTAGAGCAAATTACAGAAGTCAATCCTGGAGGCGACTGTCGCATGGATCACTGTGGCTTAAATACATTAAGCAGCCTCATGCTCATCTGTCCCCTCTCATGAGTCTCCAGTTAGCCCCTCACAGTTTGCAGGAAAAGAGGGGAGATGGGGAACATGCTCTCCTAGCATTGTCAAGCCAAGATCACGGCTATGCTCTGCTGCACTTTTGCAGGGGAAAAGACAAAGCACAGAACACAGTCAGCAGGAAAGAATCCCGCTTTCTGAGAACCAAATGGGTCTTCTTGAATCAGAACAACAGAGCAGAGGGAATGGCAGAAACCTCTTCCTCCATACCACGGTTCAGGTCCCCAGAAGCCCTTGGGAAATTAGAATAATACAATCATAGAGTTAGAAGGGGCCATACAGGCCATCTAGTCCAACCTCCTGCTCAATGCAGGATCAGCCCAAAGCATCTTAAAGCATCCAAGAAAAGTGTGTATCCAACCTTTGCTTGAAGACTGCCAGTGAGGGGGAGCTCACAACCTCCATAGGCAGCCTATTCCACTGCTGATCTACTCTGACTGTGAAATTTTTTTCCTGATATCTAGCCTATATTGTTGTAGTTTAAACCCATTACTGTGTGTCCTTTCCTCTGCAGCCAACGGAAACAACATCCTGCCCTCCTCCAAGTGACAACCTTTCAAATACTTAAAGAGGGCTATCATGTCCCCTCTCAACCTCCTTTTCTCCAGCCTGAACATTCCCATTAGTTCTAACAGAGGTGGGAGCTGGGTCCTTCAACCCAACCCGTAAAAAAAAAAACATAACTCCTGGTTTTGCCCCTAGCAGTCGTGATTTTGACACACGTGAAAAAAACGGTGGGCAATGCGTGTCGAAACCTTGGAAGCCAGAGGCCTCACAGCAGGTAGCCCCCCAACACCTTATAATCAGCATGTGCTGAAGTGACTGCACAGGCTTGTTAACATGGCAAAAGAAGGATCTGGACAGGTGCTTGAAGTGTGGGACTTAGGACAGGCTGCAAAACCCTGGAGCTGCTGGTTTCGCTACATGGGTCTAATCCATCTCCTTTCCCCCCAGGAGATCGCTGGTGTCTCTCTCGCTCCTCCAGTGCTAGGCCAATCCCACTGCATCCCGTCCTCCACCTCCTTCAGTATGGTCACAGAATCATAGAATCATAGAGTTGGAAGGGACCTCCTGGGTCATCTAGTCCAACCCCCTGCACTAGGCAGGATACTCACAACCCTGCTCATCCACTGTCACCTGCCACCCCCTTGAACTTTCACAGAATCAGCCTCTCCGTCAGATGGCTATCCAGCCTCTGTTTAAACATTTCCAAAGATGGAGAACCCACCACCCCCGGGGAAGCCTGTTCCACTGAGAAACCGGTCACGATTGCCTTGTTAGTGCTCTCTGCTCTGGCAAACCTAGGAGGGGTTAGGGCATCATTCCTGTAGGTACGAGTGAACATACAGGCCCTTGAGTCTCCGTTACTCAGCAGGATCCACAAGCTGCTGCTGCTGCACAAACACTGGCCAGCAGAAGCAAGGCTGACTTCCCTAGGTCTTTGCAGCTTTGACTAGGAGCACTGCGGTGAGAAGGGCAGACGAGGGTTTCCTCTGGAAGATGAGTCACTGTGTGGTCCAGATGGAGAGAAACTGAAGAATAATTGGTTTTTATACCCTGCCTTTCATACCTGAAGGCGGCTTACAATCATCTTCCTTTCCTCTCCCCACAAGAGCCATCCTGGGATGTAAATGGGGCTGAGAGAGTTCTGACAGAACTGCTCTGAGAGAGCAGCTCTATTAAGACTGTGCCTAGCCCAACGTCACCCAGCAGGCTGCATGTGGAGGAGCAGGGAATCAAACTGCCACTCTTAACCATGACATTGAGCGGGCTCTTGAGGGGAGACATTGGGACTGGGCAGGAAATTCCACACAAGGCATTTCCAGTGATGCTGGGAAGACAAAAAGCATGGCTGCCTCCTTCCCTAATCTGAGAGCCAGCATAGTGTAAGGGTTCAGAATGGAGGCATCTAATCTGGAGAACTGGGTTTGATCCCCTGGCTCCTCCTCCACATGCAGTCAGCTGGGTGACCTTAGGCCAGCTCCAGTTCTCTCAGAGCTCTCTCAAACCCACCTACCTCACAGGACGTCCACGGTGGGGAGAGGAAGGGAACGTGATAGTAAGCTCCTTTGGGTAGTAAAGAAGTGAGGTATGAAAAAACAGCTCTTCTTCCTGCCCCACCTGCTAGGGACCACTTCCCAAGGCGTCAGCAGCATGTCCACCTGGGGAGAGTCTGAAGGAAAAAGGAGACGCCCCTTGGGACAACTATGTCCAAACGCTCTTCTTGCACTGGAAAGAAGCCATGAGCCTCCTTCTTACTTATCTCCCTACAGAGGTATAATCCGACGCTTATAACAGACGCACGAAACCAGGTGACACAAATACGCTCTCCTGCCAGCGACTGCAGTAGTGGAACCAGAGGAGTTCATCCAGGATTGAGAATGCGCACCTTTTTACACATTTGCGTTAGCCTGCGCTGCTTCTGGAGCACAGATTAACGGCTGCAACTTAGAGGGAGCACAGAACCACGGACCACACCCGGACCACGACTTCCCCCAGGCCTATTTATTCGAGCGCACGCTTATTCCACCCTCTGTTCAAGGAGCTGCATGCGCTGCTCTCCCCTCCTCTCACAACACCCTCCAGCGGCAGGTCATGGCTGGGAGAAGGCAACTGGCCTGAGGTCACTTGACAAGTTCCATGGTTGAGGGAGGATTTGAACTCAGGTCTCCCAGCCTGACATTCTAACCCCAGGGTAAAAAAGTTGAGAAAAACTCCTTGGACATTGTTCAGCCTTCGAGAAACTCCAGAAGTGGCATGATGGTGCAGAAGCATAGCTGTGCATACACCGACCCAGGGCCCCTCCCCTTCCCATCCCCTCCAGGCCCATCACTGGCCATAGGGGTGGCGGTGGTTTGACATGACCATATACGATCATATCGCCCAATAAATGTTTAACAAACTAACAAATATACATTAAAAATGAATGAACCCCCACCTATTTGGGAAACCTTTCCAGGGCTGCCAAGAAACCCCAGGGTTTCGGAAAAACCTGGTTGAGAAAGCCTGCTGTAAAAGCCACAGCACTCAAATAATTTTTTCCCCAAAAAAGCTCACAACTAGGCGATGTCTCAGTAGGCTGACACTGGGGGTGGAGCTTGGGTGTCTCACCGATCTCCTTCCTGGACCTCTCCTGCCTCCTTACAACCACAAAACAAACTGAGCAAACCGAGGAATTATGTCGATTTACACAAATTGCAGGATTGCAATCTTTCAGCTGCGCTTCTAGGGGTCCCCTCTGGCCCAAGCCTTTCCGCTGAGGCTCCCCCCATAAGCATCCCTCGCTGACCACAGCGACACGACCAGGTCAGCCACTGCAAGTGCGTTTCCTCACAAGCCGGCCGGGGGGGGGGGAGTGGGGAGCGCGAGGGAGGCAATTCCAAGCCGGCTTCGGTTTCAACTTTGACCAGCAGCTCTGAGACTCGCACTCGAGTACACGGCCGAATAAAATATTTTTTCATAAATTTAACGCCAGCATGTCTGTGTTTGGAAACTCTTGAAAATCCATGTTGTATGGTTTACTGCGCTGGAAAAGGTGCCAACAGAGTTTCAAAGGAAGGGAAGTGTATAACTGTTTCCTTTCAAATGTATTTTCCAATGGGATCCATCGAGGGGGAAAAAGCTGGAACTAACTAAAACATTATTAAAAACTGTTACGGAGAGAGACGGAGAGATGGAAAAAAGATAGAGGGGAAAAAAAAGAGAGACAGAGACAGAGAGAGAGAACCAGTTGAGAAGCTGAGGATGAGAAGGAAGGTGGCCCCCGGAAAGGAGAGAGGCTGCAGGTCAAGGATTCCCCCCCCTCCCATTCCTGGTTGAGGTGCCTCTGGGCTTGCAGCCACTACTGGCGGTTTGGAGCTTTCGGTCCTGCTGGCCTGGGCAGCCCAGACAGCCAACCACACTGCTGGTGAAGAGCACCACCCTGGCAAGCTGCATTCAGAGCCAGCCAGACCGTAACTTTGATCGCTACTGACTAGTCAAGTCACGGGCACGGTGCCAGCTAAGTACATTCGCATCCCTTTGCCTGCTCTGCTTCTGCCAGGGAGGGAGCGGCTGGGCGGGCGGGCGGCTCGCTTCGAGGCTCTGAGTAGAGGGCTGCACGTCCTCTAAGCCAGGGGCAGTCAACCTGTGGTCCTCCAGATGTCCGTGGACTACATTCCCCATGAGCCCCTGCCAGCGTTCGCTGGCAGGGACTCATGGGAATTGTAGTCCCCGGACATCTGGAGGGCCACAGGTCGACTACCCCTGCTCTAAGCCCATCTATGCGGCAATCGAGGGTCGCGTCGCTTTCCGCATTTGGCTTTGGCAGCGGGGGAGGAAAAGGGAAGCTGAGATTTGGAAGATGCTCGGCTTCACATGCTCAGCCCGGCTGGGAAATGTGCACCACCCCCTGACCTTCCCCTTCCCTGAGCTCACAGGCCCAACGGCAGGAGCGTGCCTGGCGAGAGGGTGGGGCTTGGGCGGCCGTACTTCTCAAACGCGGACGAACGTTCTGCCAGGGGACCGTGACTAACGGCGACCTCTCCTTTCCAAAGGGCCGTTTCGGGGGGCGAGCCCCAGCGGCTACCGCCGGGGCGCGGGTGCGTGCGTTTGCGGGGCCCCCTTCCGCCGCTGGCCTCCGGTTCTTCAGGGTGCCTCATCTACAGGCTGCGGCGCACATGTGGAGGGATGAGGGGAAAAATAAACAGACAGACAAAAGAATGAGGATGCCCTGCCAATTCCAATCGAGCGGCGTTTCGTTTAAACGCTTATCAAGCTGAGAAAGAGCAGGGTTCCTGGAAAAGCAGGCTTGCTTTCTTCCAGTGCCAGCGTCAGACACCCTCCAGGACGGGCACAGGCCAGGCGTGGTGGCAGGCAGCCCACCCCACCCAGCTCGGCAAACAAACCCTTGATGGCGGATGGTTTGAGAAAAAAAAAATAATAAAAACAGAGTCCAAGGAGATTTTATGTCATTAATCTCAAAGCAGGCTGCTGCCAGAGGGCCAAGTTACCCACCGACACTCTGTGCTAATAAAACTTTTAAAGATCCAACGGCAGCTCCTGCCAAAGTGCTTTGTGGAACGCGGAGAGCCCCGGCTCCATACCAGAGGGTGGCGACGGGCACCGGGAGGGCATCGAGTCCCAAGGGGGCCGGGTGGCATGCTGTCCCGTCTCCCGTCCCACCCCTCGTACTGCAGCTGCGGTGTGAGCCAGCTGGGCTTCCCTTCTGTGAGAGCTGCAAAGCCAGACGAGCCATCGCAGGGGGCCACCGGCCAGGAGGAAGCCCAGCCACTGCAGGCCAAGTGACACGCAACGCTGGATCTACAGCTCTGGATGAGGGTGGAGGGGAGGGAAATTCAGGCCTGGCTGACTGTGCCCGGGCTATGGTGCAGAGGAAAGGGCGTGACTCTTCCCCGCGGAGTTGTTTCCCAGCTCAATCATGTCCCGTCCCCCCCCAACTCGCTTGCTTCAAGCCCCAGGAGGCAAAGGGGAAAGGATCCATTCTGTGCCTGTCCTTTCCCCCCTCCTACAGGGCGTCGGCAGGGGTATTTTAGCAACCTTTATTTCCTCAGAGGCCACATTGTCCCCCTGGTACGTTCCCCCAGACCCACTGCCTTTCAGGGCCAAATTATACATCTAGACATCAAACTGTAAGAGCTCCCAACATCCCATATTTTGGGGCCCAAGCAGTGCTGCATTTTGCAAGCTTTCGACTGGCATAGTTATCGTTTCTCAAAAACTGGGGGTGGGGGAGAGATTAACATAAAGAGCACAGAGCGGCACAGAAAAAGATCCTGTTTCGCCTCTTCTCAGAGAAGGTCAATGCCAAGCCTCCTGTCCAAGACCCTTCGCTTGGCCATAGAAGGGCTTTAGTTGGGCGGGGCAGCAGAGACCTACTTGAAAGCTGCTGCTGGAACCGAGGCCTTCCTCAATGAGGCACCCGGGTCCACAGCACCCATGGCGGATGCAAATCCACAGGCGCCGTTTGGAGACGCAAGCCCGGCTCTTGACCAGGATTACTTCAATTTGCAAGCTAATCGGCTCCAGCTGGGAGCGAAAGGCAAGGCGAGCCAGGAGTCGGATCAAGGTGGCTCTGAAGCATCGGCCCAGAGAACGATCCACACGTAGAGCGCTCAAAAAGAGAGGCACAACAGGTTGGCTTTATTGCGCTCCTGAAAACGACAAGTTCGTGGATCCCCCCGCCCTCAACATTCTGAATTTGACAGCGCATTAACATCGGCTGAACCTTTTGCAACAGGCAGAGAGGTGGGGGGGAAAGGGGGGGGCACACAAAAATAAAAACCCGGGTTGATAAAAGGAAACGAGGGAGACGCGAACAATTGAAAACTACCTAAAGCTCGGGAGAGGCTTATTTTATTAGTCCTTAATAAATATCTTGCAGATTTCCTGCAGGAAATACACCAGATCACATGTAGAATAGTTTGATACTGATGTCAACAGCATCAACATATGAAATCTATTAGGGGTGAAGCCACAGCAGGGCGATCAGTGTGCAGAAAAGCTGCACGGCACCAGGGCGGGGGGGGGGGGGGATCTCACGGCCCTTCCAAATTCTTCGAGAGGTAAAAAAGTCAGCCAAGACACAGAGAGAGAGAGAGAGGGAGGGGGAAAAAAATCCCACATCCTGCTTTGGGCTGCCAGCAATCTGAAGTGCCCAGAGATTAATTCTATGTCTGGCCTGGAAATGTGACTTTAAAGCAAGGGGGGTGGGGGGGGGTGGACCGGAGAAGGTTGGGGGGAGGCCAGGCTAACTGGGGCTGGCATGATGCCACTAACCCCCCCCCCCCGCACCCCCAGCCATGTTTCAATGTAGACAGCAGTAAACCCCAACAGACAGCGGCTCCTTGCTTTGCCAGGGACTCACGGCAACAGCAGCTGCACTGCGTCTCGCTCAGCAAACGCAGATGGGCCTGGCCAGGCTGCTTCTGCTCTGCACGCTTTCGAGAGGCAGGCGGTCCTGCTGGCCTTGGCCGGACGGGGCCCTGGACCCTTCCTGAGCCCCTGAAGTTCTGGTCGGGGACGTGCCTGGAGAATGTCGTCCGATGGGAGGTGCTTCTCGCTTGCTGGAAGATGCCCTTCCAGCTACCCGAGAAATACAGCCCACCCCCTCCATGGTTGAACGAGGTGGCCAAGATGCAGCACCCAGGCTGAGGGAGTAAGTCAAGCAGGTTTTAAGGCTGGTAGAAGCCCCTGGCAGTTTTAGGGCTGGTTTCCAATTCCTGCCCCCTCCCCCCCCCCCCCCCAAGAATGCACAACACTGGCACCGGACAGACATCACGTGGAAAGAACTGCCCTTGTAGCTGCCAAGGAGAAGGTCATGAAAGAGCCACCAGGAAACTCTATAGTCTATCCTGAACATTTCTGCCCTTCCTCTTTAGTGAACTGCTTACAGAAATTGAATGAAACAATTAAAATCCCGTTTTAAGCTGGCTCCTGGTGTGGGTGGGGAGTCGACAGGAGATGGGGCATCTCCGACTGGGGACGGCGCATCCTTAGGGATGATGGGGTAAGGGCTTGAGGTGGTGTTGCTGGGAAGCAAGTACTTGAAGGTGAATCCTGAATAATTTTGTGTCACTGGCCAGTTTGGTTGCTACGCTGCTCAACCCCAGGTCTGGATCACTTGCAAACTAATTTAAATTGTATTGGGACCCCTCCCCCCCACTCACTTTCCCTCCATTGCAAGGATTGCTCATGTATTTGCATTCTCTGCTTCCTTTGATGAGTCATAGCCCCAAATCCACATTTCTTTCGCCTTGACAGCTGATTTACACAGCAGCCTTTGGGTGACCTTGGGCTCCTTGCAGTCCTGATAGTGCTGTTCTGACTGAGCAGTCCTGTCAAAGCTCTCCCAGTCCTACCGCCCTCACAGGGTGACTCTTGTGTGGAGAGGAAGGGAATGCGATTGTAAGCTGCTTTGAGACTTCTTCGGGCAGTGAAAAGCGGGGTATAAAAGCCCACTCTAATTCTTGGTGACTGCCTTGTTAAAAGCCTTTTGCAGGCCAAGTCTATACTGTCTACTGGACCAGTGTTATTTACATACTTGCTTCCTTTTTCAAAGAACTCCCGAAATATAGTGGCAAGATCTCCCTTTTCAAAAGCCATGCTGATTTCCCACCAGCAAGCTTTGTTGTTCTACATGCTCGATTATTCAATCCTTAAATTCACCAGGGGCAGATGCTAAGCCAACCAGCCTGTAATTTCCTGTTTTCCCCTGGACTCCTTTTTAAAACATCAGTATAAAATTAGCTACTCTTCATTATGGACACCGATTCTAGTGATGTTACATATACTGGTTAGTAGATCAAACATTTTACAAGTTCCCTAAGAAGGCTTGGACATATGCCATCTGGACCAGAAGAATTACTGGCTTTTAATTTGCCCAATAGCCTTAAAACTTTATCTCTCACCTCCTGAATTTGACTAAGTTCTGCACCTGCAAACATTCCTGAAAACAGTGGATCTAGTATGAAAACAGATCCAAATAATTCATTCATTTCCTCTGCCATCTCCCTATCCCCCTTTAGCAATCGTTTTGTTCCTTTGCTATCCAGTGACCCAAACAGCTTCCCCAGATGGATTTTTGTTAACAAATCACAAGAGGTTATACTACCACTGTATCCTGCATTGGTCAGACCCCACTTGGGTGTCCTATGTGCAGTTCTGGAGGCGTCACTTCAAAAAGGACATGGACAAAGTGGAAAGGGTTCAGAGGAGAGCAACGAGGATGATCCAGGGCCAAGGGACCAAGCCCTATGAAGAAAGGCTGATGGATTTGGGAATGTTCAGCCTGGAGAAGAAGAGGTTGGGAGGGGACATGATTGCTGTCTTTAAGTATTTGAAGGTTGTCATTTAGAGGAGGACAGGGAAAGGTTGGCAGCAGAGGCTAGAACCGAGTTTAAACTATGTGGAGACTGATATCGGCTAGATATCAGGAAAAAAATTTTTCACAGTCAGAGTAGTTCAGCAGTGGAATCAACTGCCTAAGGAGGTGGTGATCTCTCCCCCCCTCCCCCACTGGTGGTCTTCAAGCAGTGGCTGGACAGGTACTTATCCTGGATGCTTTAGCTGATCCTTCATTGAATAGGGGGTTGGACGAGATGGCCTGTATGACCCCTTCCAACTCTTATGATTCTATTATTCTATATTTAAAGCAATGATTATTGTCTGTAGCAATCGGCTCCTGATATTCTGCTTTTTGCTTGCCTAATTGTCAACTTGGTTTGCCAGAACTTCGGCTCCTTTCTGTTCACCTCATTCAGGTAAACCTTCCCCTTTTTGCCTGTTGACACAAGGTCAAAACATCAAGTCTTTACCCCACTTTTTATTCAGCCATTTTCGTGCCTTTTATGGTTTGCAGGACAGCATGCCACCTGGTTGGTTATTGCATTTTTAGCATACTTTTATGCTGCAGAATTTGGCAGCTTAGCTTCTTTTGCTGTTGGGATCAGTTTTATGTGGGCCTGCTCGACTTGCATGTTGCGCCAGCTACCTCCAGCAGTTTCCTGTAAAGATGGTTCACGCAGTGTGGTCATGAGGCAAGGCAGACATCACCCACCCCCCCAACAGACCCTAGACCCCAAGGCCTTGCCCAGGTGAAGGATGGGCAATGAGCAAGAGATATTATCCCAGAATTCTGAGTAGCAGCTTTCGAGTGGCCATGGAGGCAGTGTGCAAAACGGCAGATTGTCCATTCCTGTCCACTTTTCTCAGCCTGGTTGTGCTGTTTTTTCAACCCCTCCCTGTGTGTGTGTGTGTGTGTGTGTATGTTGGGGAAGTGCAGCTGGCAAAGGGAACTGGGATACAGGCATGCATTCAACGAATCATTTCCAATCTGCCCCATGTATCTGTGCCCAGGGAAGCGGTTCAGCGGCAAAGCAAACTCTCCGCTACATTAAGTCTTGGTATTCCCATGCGGAGGTGAAACCTCTCAGAGCATCATGTGTAGGATGAAGAAGCTACGAACACCATTTAATTCTAGCTGCAACTCATAACCAGAGTTCCTTGTTGCTATCAGAGCAGCTTTGCTAGAGCTTGACGTGTCTTTCCCAGAGCTCAAAAATGCAGCGTGCCGGGCATGTTGTGTCCATCCGGGCCTGAGAGCTGGACTGGTGTGCTGGACTGTCAAGTTTGATCAGAAAAGTGATCAACTTAGTACTTTAGGAGAGGACAAATTCTAACAGAGGCTCTTTTCTTCTATCACATTAATATCATATACCGGGGAGGGCCAAACTGGCTCTCCAGATGTCCATGGACTACAGTTCCCATGAGCCCCACGCTGGTGGGCGCTCATGGGACTTGTAGTCCATAGACATCTGGAGAGCCACAGTTTGGCCACCTCTGTCATATACGATTTTCCCTTCTTTCAACAACTCTGTGAAATCAGCCAGGTTAAATTTAATTGGGGCAAGGTTAAATTTAATTGGGGCAAGGTTAAATTTAATTGGGGCAAGGTTAAATTTAATTGGGGCACTGAGCTTTGTGGCTGAGTCGGGATATGAACCAGGGTTAGAACCCTGTTCCTAACATGACAGGTGAAGTGCTACGTCACATGGGCTCCCATGCACGGAGTTATTTTATCCCGTTTTAGGGTGTCATACTTCTTCCTGCATCTCGGATTAAAATCTGCATTCTGCTTTATTTATTTAGGTCAGGGATCCCCGAGGTTACACCTGCTGAGACTTTTCCTGGAACCCACGGAGGGTTTTGGGACAGTGGGCAGGGCCAGATGTAGCTTTTCCCCACCAGGGGTTTCTGGATGGCCACTGGAGATCTGACTGGCTGGGCAATTAAAAAAAAAACAACTCCACTGCTTTGGCAGGACCTGCCATCCTAGCACAAAGATCTTCACCAGGTGGCTGAAGAAAATACCTTTAAGCGATACGTTCAAACAGAGTTCCTGCCTGAAATGTTGAAGAGTTACTTTGAGAGTTATGCAAAATGTCATTCTCTGACGTGTGGTGACTGGGTTCATCTTCTGCAGGAGCCATTTTAAGGTTGACTCTGCCTCCTGGGGCAGCCATGTTATGGCTGAATCCACCATCTTGGGTCAGAATTCCATAGCTTCACAATGGTTGCTAACCCCCTGATTTAGGATATTTCTATGCTGCCTCTTCAGAGAGCTGCTCAAGGAGGCTTACAATTCAAACAACCTCGTATTATAAAACACACAATAGGACATAATGGCATGAAATAAAAACTATCCATAAAAACAGACGCTGTTCATCAAAAAACTGCTAAGAGAAAATTCTCTAATTCAACCTTTCTCATTTTTAGTAGATGACCAGCAAGCCTCAAAGGGAAGGGGGTTCCAGAGACATGTTGCCACTACAGAAAATACCATCTCTCTAGTTGCTACATATCTCACCCTCTAAGACAGGGGTCCAGAGAGGAGGCTTCAGAGGCGGAGCTTAACTGGTGGGATGGAGAATATGGGAGGAGATGGCCCTTCAGGAACCATCCTTATGAGCAACAAGTTTAAGGCAATCACCACTTGAAATAAATCGATCAAATGATAATAATTATAATAATAATAATGAAAACAGGATTCAATGATCTAGGGGGAGGAAAATAAAGCACCAACAATCAAAACAAGAAAACTGTCAGAAAAAGTCAATACACGCAAAATGAGACGTTTCAGAAAGTTAATCACATGGCTCGGGCTCTCCCCTTCCGTGGGAAGTTCCCTCCCTTGAAAACAGCCACTACCAAAAACACTCCTGCCCTGGACATGCTCCAAAGAAATGCCTTCAAAGGTGCATACCAGCACTGGGAATCGCTAACTGGTAGCATCAAGAGGTGCTGTATGTTCCATCTGGCGAGCACCAGGCAATGACGGTACTGCTGGCATTCCAGATCAGCTACTGGGACGCTAAGGAAATCCAGAGATTTACAGTTAACGACTCAAAGGACAGATATTTAATCAGCTCAACGTTCTTAAGGCGGTTCTTCTGCAAGAACCTAGCTGCTCTCAAACTCAGCATCCTGCAGGAAGGGGACGGCCTCTGCAAAACCCCATTTCCCTCCCATGACCAGGCAGTGGGGCTCGATCGGTTCCAGACTTACCCAGAGAGACTGGACCCCCATTTCTAGGGCCGCTGCGAGCACGACGGAACTTGAGAAATGGGGCTGCAGGCCACTTCCCCACAAGGCTGGTTTCTGCTCCTGGGAGCCTGAGGTTAAGTTAACACTCACAGGAACCTAATTTTAAAAAGGCCACCAAACCAAGGCACACAGAAGAACCTGGAGTTATTTTTACCACCAGGCAACAGAACTTGGGCCTGCTCGGAGCCCTTGTAGGTGAGCAACGTTGTTCAGCCCGCTTTCTGAAGAGGTCTGCGGGTTCTTGGGCCCCAGTATGAAAAGGCTGCGAATGCAATGCGGTGAGGAGTTGGCATGTTCAGCTCTGCACCCGGAACCACAGGGAAGGGGCCTTACCACCTCTGGCAGGGGAGGCTTCATCAGAGGCTGCAAGGGGCCACACTGAAAAAAGGAGCAGGGGCATGGGAAGATCACCCCTTCCCCTTACGTATTAAGGGGTTCTCCTATCTTGGCGTTCAAAATGTGCCTTGTTCTTCCTCCTAGCTCAGCTTACCAAAGTTTGGGGAGATGAAAAAGGGAGTAACAAGCTGAGGTCCCTGCTGCAAAGCAGAAAGCCCCACAAAGGGCAGTGGGGGTGGGGGGAGAGACTCCCAGCTTTTGGTCTGCCTTACAGAGATCTGTTTCAAGAGGAACGTTTCCCCATGAGGGGAGGTGGGTGGTACACCCTTACACCTCCACAATTGCCACCATCAAGAGTGTCTATCTTCCAAACTATCAACACCAGAGCTGGCTTAGGCATAGCCATGCATGGAGCTGACCCCCAACTCAGTGTCTTGCCTCTGTCTCAGGTATATAGCAGCCTGAGTCAGACAGAGTACCCAGCATCTTTTCAACAGGACTTTGGGTATGCAGAGTACATGGTCTGCTGCTGAGATACAATCTGCCCAAACAGCTCAGATCTGGAGCATGTGCAGATGAGAACACCCTGAACATGCACAAAATCACATTCCCAAGTAACTGCATTTGGCTCCCAAAGGAATGACCTGTAAGTGAGCCCCAGGAAGCAAAGATAGACATACGTAGAAGTTGGAGGCTACCATAATGCATGCAGGTTCACCAAAATCCAATGCTGCTTCCACAGCAATGGTCCTTGCAGCTTGGGCAGGAAGGCATGGAAGACTGGCACATCAGTTTGACAATGTTGCCCATAGTTGAGGGGCTAGATCGGTAAGGAGCAGGGAAGTCATCCTGCCGGTGGCCCGTGAATATCCTCCAGTGATTTATAGGATGTATAATCCAATCATACAGTAAAATGGAACAGTATGTCTGTGATGGGTTTAATTCCAGGAATTATAAAACAAATTATTAGAGAGAGAGGGTGGGAGCAAAAGAGAGAGAAAGAGAATACAGATTGGAGTAAATTGGGCACAGGTGGGTGGGGGAAGGGTTTTCTCTCCCCCCGCCCCCAAGATGCCCTGCCACGAGGCACGGCTTCAATTAAGTCACTTGCAAAACAGAACTTGATCCCCCTCCGCCCCAAATTATGGAACACATACTTATATCCATAAACATTCTTAGCGTGTTTGCAGTCAGGATAAAGAGACCCACCTCCTGTCCTCCTAGGTGGATCTTTGAAAGGCTACCAAGCAGTTTGATGTGGCCACCTAGAGATGGGTTCAGCACCTCCCTCAGCTCATGTGGGGAGGGACCCTAAGGCTTCTGGGAGTGGCTAAACTGTGGCTCTTCAGATGTCCATGAACTACTATTCCCACGAGCCCCTGCCAGCACAGACAGGGACTCATGGGAATTGTAATCTATGAACATCTGGAGATCCACAGTTTGCCCGCCCCTGCCCTAAGCAACTGTCCAAAGAACGTATCTCCTGGTTTTGAGAGGCCATGAGACTTGTGGGGGCAGTCTGGTACACACCCTTTCCCAGCCAAATTTCTGGATGCTGGAGGGACCACTAGGCACCATGGTTCAAATTGTGGGGAAAGACACAAGATCCCTCAACTCCCAAGACCTCTGAGTGCACAGGTTGCTGGTGGCAGAGGGACTCACAAATCTAAATGGCTCCACTGCACAAATGACACTGAAATGAACAAAAGCTGCTTGAAAGTCCAACAAGCTTCCTCTACGAAGCTTGAAAAAAACCCTGGCTGGTGGACCAGGCCCTGCGTTTAATCTCCTAATTAAATGTGGAGGGTGGCAGAAGGCTTGCCAGTTGGATTGACCCTTGTTGGAGGCGGGGCCAACCACACCACCTGGGATTCACACAGCTCCTTCCCATGCAGGAAAAGAAAAACACCAGGGCAACTGAGTGATAACCAAGAGACAGCGAGAGGGGTTCTTCTTAACCCACCTCCTCCAACTTTGACCCTTGCATTTGGAGGCCAACATGATTTCGGAGACTTGCTGGGATCCACCAACTGTACAACATTCAGAGGGCTCCTTGGGTATGAGCAGCCCGATAGCCCTCCCTAGCCCTATCTTGTCAGAGCTGGGAAGCTAAGTAGAGTCCACCACGGCTTGTACTCTGATGGAGGCCCACAAAAGTAAGGCCAGGGTTGCTAAGCAGAGGCGGGCAATTGCAAACCACTTCTCCTCACCGCTTGCACTGAAAAACCACTGGCCTTGGGGCCACCATGAGTCCCTTGCAAGATAACAGCCCAGTTCCTGGGTGTGAGAACCATTTTCAGTGAGATCAGAACCAACCAGAAGGTACAGAGGCCCTAGTGTGCTTGCCCTCTCAGCCTGCTCTTGTGCCCACCGAAGCACAGCAGCCCTGTCCTGCCCCTCCCCTCCCCTCCCCTCCCCTCCCCTCCCCTCCCCTCCCCTCCCCTCCCCTCCCCTCCCCTCCCCTCCCCTCCCCTCCCCTCCCGGCACTGCCGTACCTTTAGGCTGCGCGTTGTACACAGCAAACATGTTGATCGCCATGAGCTGTAGCATGCGGGTGCTTCCAATGGGTGGGGGGCTGTGCTCCAGCAGGGCCTGGAACTCGCTCAGAACCTCCGCGGCCACTGTGGGGAACGTCTCCATTCTGCAGGGGCCAAGAGAAGAGAGACGTGAACGTCAAAAGCTGACAAATTGCCCCTATTGAGCTCCTAAGGAGATCTGAAACACTGTGCACCACACTCGCTGCTTCCCGTCAACACCTTCGCCGGTTTTACAACGTGTGGATCTGGCAGTGCCATGGCTCACAAGAGCTGAAAAATTACTTCTGACCTGTAGCAGCCCATCCCATCTGCTCAGGGTCTGCCACTTCACTGTGATCTGCTCCATTCTGTTGAGTGGTGATAGTGCAGCAACAATGCAGGGGAGAACACAACCACCCTAAATTTTGTGCAAGAATGGCCAGATTTAAATGTAGTCTCTATGTGAAGATTTTGCCACGGGAACAACCAAAGAGAGATCCTTTGGAATTCCCCTGAGCAGGCCCTACAGAAGGTGATGAAGGACAGCTGACTCCCTGGAGAATCTGTTCCCAGCCCTTCCGCAGCCCCACCTGGCCCTTTCCCTTTTTCACACAAAACACTGGGCTGAGTATCAACTGTGATTCCCATCCAGGGGACGCGATTGTGTGCTGCACGGCCAAATTCCAGCCCTGCTGCCCTCAGTGACTGCTTTAGAAAAGAAAAGCAAGGTGCTAGGCCTCAGCATGGGGAGGATGGCAGGCTGCGGCAGACGCTGGCCAAATCATTAGGGAGAGGGCTGTGTGAGCTTGAGGCAAAGCAGTATTTCTCAGCTTCGCTCCCTCATTTGGAAGATAAGCAGCAGGACCTTCTGTACAGGGTTGTACTCGTGTGTGTGTGTGTGTGTGTGTGTGTGTGTGTGAGAGAGAGAGAGAGAGAGAGAGAGAGAGAGAGCGCAACCCTGAAAACTGTGAAGGGAATGTCAGGTGCTTTTATTATATTAGAGATGGAGGAACAAGTTCCATGTTCACTGTGGGGAGCCACTGCATGTGCATGTATTACTGGGCAGAGTGCTGAGTGGGCCTTTGGCCATTCTCACTGGTTTTTAAAAAGGACACACCCAAGTCCAGATCAGTTCAATAACAGGGCCTGCAAAATGGAGCTCTTCTGCCAGGCATTTGGTTGAGGTCGACTGAATCAACATCTATTGGGCATCAACCCCCCTCCCCCTAAACTGAATTCTGACATGATCAACCTATGGAATTATAGCTAGCACGTTAACCTTGCTGCTGCTACTGGACTCTGATTTTATTTTGCTGCTACTAGTTAATGGAATGTTATTGAAACACTACTGAACTGTATCTATAATGATGTTCCCCCATGTTTTATGCAAACTGCCCTCGAGCCGCGAGGGAGGGAGGGAAGGAATGAAGGAAAGAAGGAAGGAGAAAGATGCAATATCCAGAATAGTGGGAGGGAGGGAGGGAGGGAGGGAGAGACAGAAAGAAAGAAAGAAAGAAAGAAAGAAAGAAAGAAAGAAAGAAAGAAAGAAAGAAAGAAAGAAAGAAAGAAAGAAAGAAAGAAAGAAAGAAAGAAAGAAAGAAAGAAAGATCAGAGTGAGTTAAGTGTGACTGGCCAAGAAGGGCGGCCGTCTTTAAACAGATGCCCAGTTGTTCCTAGATGCCAACAGAAGGGGGCTGTTCTCTGGAACTCTGCAGTCACAAGAAGCAAACACTGCCAACACAAAACTGCCTGACATGGAAAGTGCAACTCACAAAGATAATTCACTGCCTGCCTTTGTAAGAATAATTATCGATGAAGAACAGTCATGATAACTAAGTGGAACCTCCCTGTACAGACGCAGTCTAACTTTAAATACTGCGTGAACAAACAACAGGGAGAGGTTTTGACCTCCAGGCCCTTCCCTATGAGCTTCCAAGAAGCATAAGACAGGATTAGATGGACTTTGGCCTGACCCAGCGGGGCATGAGATCATGGGCCAAGGGCTGACCTCTAATGTCACGACTGCTGCCCTCTGGCCTTGCCCGCCCCGTGTCCCGAAAAACTGACCAGCCCACCCCCTCCTTGCCCTCGAGTGAAGGCTGCCGGGGACGGCTTCACGCCCTGTGCCCTCGGCTCCAAACACAAGCCCAGTTGCTAACAATATTGAATTCCAAACGGCCTCGTAATGTAGGAAAATAAAACAAACATCCTGCAGCCTTACCCAATCCTGGTAAACAGCTTCCCATGGGCATGTAGAAAACTCAGGACAAGCCTTTTGTTCAGCTGCACGGGGAGGGGAGGGGGGAAGAGATGGCAAAGAAGATGAGAAAAACAATTCAAGCTCGTTCTCTTTCTCCCCTTTCCTGTGAACGAGCTCGAGGTCCCGGGTGACAGGATAACCTGGCCGGGGATGTGGGGGTGGGCAGGCAGATGGGAACCAAATGGCCGTGCCCTGGCCCTCTCTGGTGAGTGTTGAACAGCTGGGCTGGAGAGCCAGGCCAAGGGCGCGGCACCCTCTGCTGGCGGCCGGTTACCTCTGCAAGGGGAGTGCGCGAGGGGTGACAGGGGCAAGGCAGGGAGGGAACGTCCTCTTCCAGACACGGGACGCTCTTGCCCTGCTGCAGCCAGGCTCTCTTCGGCATAGACCCTGCAAAACAGCCTCCCTTGCAAGGAGACAGAGCGGCTGCAGCCCAATCTGGTGTGAGAGGAAGATCTTTTCGGAGCTGACGCGGGGAGAGGAAACTGAGACGGCCTGGACTGTGAGCACAGCGAGTGGACGTGCTGCCCCGTAGAGCAAGTGTGCCAATGGCTCCACCCGACACTGCCCCATAACCCCCCGCCCCATACACAAAGGAAACCAACAGACTAAGACAATTCTGCGGCCACAGCCAAGCCAGCCGTACAGCCCTTGAGTCTAAGCGCAGCCTTCCCTATCAAAACGTTTCCCCAGTATTTGTTCAAGCTGGCTTTGCTCTCATTCCTGCCTCTGGCAGGTTCTCCCTGAGGGGCAGTGGACAGCAGTGGTTAGAATCCAGGTCTCAAAGTCCTCTTTGCAGGGAACTCAATGGGTGTCCCTGGGCTATCTGCACACACTCAAGTTTAAAGCGCCTCCCAGGCTTGTTGCGAACATCGAAACGGAACATGCATGCGCTGAATGCATAACCATCTCCGCTGCCTGGAACACCTTGGATTACTATGTATGAACATCTTTTGTGCAAGAAGGCCTGGGCATCGAGATCCCTGGGACGTGCTGTCCTGTGCTGGACCTGGCCGACGCTAGCTTCTTCCTCCCGGACAGCCAGTGAGTGAACATTCGTGAAGCTGCCTGAGACCACCTCAGGCCCTTCGTCCACCCAGGTCACTCGGATGGGCAGCTTCTCTCTGGGCTTTCGGGTGAAACTCTTTCCCATCAACAATGACCAGGCCCTTTCTGCTGGAAATACATGGGATTGAACCAGGGACCTTTCTGCATGCTAAAGAGACGGCCAGAACGTCTGAGCCCAGTGTGGGAAGAGGGTGCGCACTCCCTCTCTCTTGCTGGGAAACGTCATTGTCACAACCGCGCATAGAAGCGGCCAGTGTGGAGAAAGGTCTGAAAACCAACACCAGGGAGGGAGCGCTGGATCGATTCTGCAGGGAGCCGAAACTGGGTGGGGGACCTTGAGCCAGGTGCATTCCACATACAAAGGTCTAGCCAACGCTGCCTTGGAGGAAGGGCGGGGTGCAGCAGAGCGCCAAAGGATGAAAATGATGACTTGCCTTCCTCTCTATAGACAAAAGGCTGAAATGTGGACAGTATTACTCCAAGGAAGGGGAGGGGAAGGCCAGGAAGGGGGTGGGGGGCTAGTCTCCCAATTCCAAAACAATTACATGGTGGCCTTGCCTTAATTCCGGCCCGAGCCACACGAGGAAATTCCCACCTTAGTGCTGGATAAGAACCTGCGGCTCCAACCTCCAAGAGCGTGTGAAGAGCGTAGGCAACCAGAATGGGGTCGTTGCTTAAAAGTCTTGGTAGTATCAGGGAGACCTGGGTTCGAATCCCCGCTCGTGCCTTGGAAGCTCACTGGGTGACCTTGGACCGGTCGTGCTCTCTCAGCATAACCTACCTCACAGGTTTATTGTGAAGGTAGAACGGAAGAAAGGAGGGATGATGCATTTGGCTTTGGGCTGGAATGCGCTGACGGCTTCTGAGTGCTGTTTTGAGGAACGCCCCAAGGCCTGCCCCCTTTGGCTTACTTCTGGCAGTGCTGCCACTCTTCCCCCATGATTCACTGCTGTGAACTCAGTACTTCTCAGTCTTTCTTTCCCTGGAAGCCCAGAAGGGCAAAGGGCCCAAGGAGGGCAGAGACAGCGTGCCCCGGCCAGCGGTGATAAACCCGACACCAACCAACCCGGCTTGACACTACAGTGACCCCCGTGAACTCAGCACTGGGGACAGAGGCAGCGCGAGAGGGTCAAGCCCAGGCTGGTGGCTGCTTTCCAAATGACTCCTCTCCTCGTGTGACTCACCTGCCCGCCAGGCCCCTGGGAACCTCCCGCTTCTCACAAGCAAGAGGGAAACGGAGACCTGGCCTGGGGAGAGGAAGCAGCATCACCTGCTCTTTGTGGCAGCCGTGGGGAAGAGGAGCACTTCCCCAAAGCCGTGGTGGCAAGCTGCACCTCTCCTACTCGCAAGCCGCAGGGAGGAAAAGCCCCCCCCCTCCCCCGCTTCCTGCTGCCCTGACGTGGCTCCTCTGCAGCACGGCTTTTCCAGTTGCCCTCTCACGCAGGCCCTCACCGTGACCTCTGGAGGGAGGGGGGAGCTGGCAGAAGGCGGAAGCCGAACTGAGACTGCCCAGCTCCATGGCAGGGGGGGGGGGTGCTCTAGATATGGCTGAGCTTGAAACTCAGCAGAGCTGAACCTTGGTGCGAGTGGCCCGGAATAAGTTGGCCAGAAGGGGCGCAGGGAAAAAAGAAAGCTGTGCAGAGGCCCCCTCTGCCACGGCCCTGCTACCAACAGGCAACACCGGATGCCTGCTTTCCACCCTTGCTTTGGTAGCAGCGAACATCTGGCCAAGAGCGGCGGATCCGGGCACAAGCTGGTTCTTAGCAAGCCCTCCTTCCCTCTTCTGTCTCCTCCAAAGAGCCAATGCTGCAGGCTGGTGGCAAGGGAGTCCTGCAAGGCCTTTCTAGACACCCCTCCCCTCCCCAGTCAGGGCCTCTGGCAGGCAGGTGGCTGGAACCAGAGCAAAGCCCTGGGTACAGGCTCAAGCCCATCTGGCCACAGCCCAGGAGCCGTGCAAGGCACCTGGACATTGGTTCCCAGAAGGGAACAGGGGGACCAAATAAGGGAAGGATTCCAACACAGCTGCTGGGGAAGGAGGGGGGGGGAGGGCAGAGAAAGGCTGTTTCAAGTTAAAAATTGTGACTTCAGGTTTGGAAGTGAATTTCTGTATCTGTTCTTTATCAAGCCAGGCAAACTTTCTCCCCGGCGCATCTGCGCAGCAGGATGTACCATCGGAAGGGGCTGGGAAGAGACGAGGGCTTTGTCGAGGCGTCGTACATGGGCAGAGGGGACAATTGTCTTATGGGGCAGGGGAGCACCTGACGGGCCCCAAACTGGCAGACACATCTGTGCCAGCAGCCAAGCAAAGCCCCGAGGCCTCCAGTTCTGGGACTCGTGCATTCGTCCATTTGCAGGACGACACAGAGCATGCACGGACTGAGCACAGAACGCAAGGTGCTGAACATCTGAGCGTTCTCTCTCCTCCTTTGCTCCTTTGGAAGTTTCTAGTCCTCAGTCCTTCTCATAAGACAGGAAGTTTGAAGTCAGAGAAGGAGAGGGTAGGACCGTGAGCAGGAAAGGCTTCCTCGTTCTGCAGAACGCTTTGCCCTCCCCACAACTAGCTCATGCGGAGAACACAAGAGAAGCAGCCACCTCCTTGGTTAACACTGCCTAGACCAGCCTTTCACTACATTTTTAGCACTCAGAAACCCATCAAACATTTCTCAGGCTTTGAGAAACCCCAGATGTGGGTCATGCAGAATATGCAGTATCCTGCTTACCTGCGGGACTGCTTATCTGTCTATGCCCCCCGCAGGGCTCTTCGCTCTGCGAATATGAATCTACTAGTTTTCCCAGGCCCCCCAAGGTTGAGGCCAGTACGGGGTCCTGGAGTTACCATCAGTGGATCCCCACTGGCTATGTCAGGTCAGAGTCCTCACTTCCAGGTAAAGAGCTTTAGACCTATGTGCTGAACAGAAGGGTGGGTGGAGTTCTTTTTGGAATTCCTATCGACTGCCATCTTGGTAATTGTATGAAGGGGTTTAACTGTGTTTTTATCATTTTAACGTAAATTGCCACGAGTCAACCGAGAGTGGTGGTTTAGAAATCAAAAAATAAATACATAAATAAAATAATAGTTGGGATGCAGAGCTGTGGACACGTCCACCCAAAGCCCCTCTCCATTCCATCCCCTCCAGGCTACTCAGTGGCCATTGGGGGGGGGGGGACAGGTCGATATGACCATATGGTCGATATTGCCCAAGAAATGTTTAACACATTAAAATATATACAGTATTTGCTGGCGTATAAGACTACTTTTTCCCCCTGAAAAACATGCCACCAAGTGGGGGGGGGTCATCCTATACGCCGGGTGCACTTCAGTTGGGATAGACATAGCTGCCCATAGTGGCCCATAGTACTGTATTTTGAGTGGAAATGTTGGGGGTCATCTTATACGCCCAGTCGTCTTATACACCGGCAAATAGTATATTAAAAAATGAATTAACCCTCGCCCATTTGGGAAACCCTTCGAGGCTGTCAAGAAACCCCAGCGTTTCACAAAGCCCTGGATGAGAAAGCCTGGCTTAAACACTGGCCCAAACCAAGTCCTCAGCTTAAGTCTCTACAGAAGGCACCCAGGGAAAACCAGGGCTTGTCTGGACAATCTATCCCTCTCAGCTAGAACAGAGCCCACCCCTTGGCTTTGCAAGGAGCCCTCTGTCTGTCTAATCTCACCCCCACCCCTCTCCTTTCCATCTCAAATTACAGCTTTCCTTTTGCGTGTCTGGAAACTCTTGGTGGTAACTTCGCCCTCCCCTACCCGTGGGTGGTGACGAAAGGTCAAGTGGGCTAGGCGGGAGAGAAAGGCTGCACACAGGCCCTGCTAAAGTCTCGCGGATGGGTCGGAAAGCAAGAGGCTCAAGCCGGAGGGGTGGCGCGCGAGCTCTGACGCCCCAGCCAGCTTCTGCTCTCAAGCGCTGGGAACCAGGGCCAGGAGTAGCGGCTGGCCGGGGTGGGAACAGCAGCCACCCTGAGCCTCGTGCTGTGTGTCACGTCCCAAAGCCGGCAGAGCTGGGCATGTGGTTTTCGTGTCTAACCAGCCCAACTGCAGCCTGGCACCCGCGGCTTCCTCCCCAGAGAACTTCTCCCTCGTTTAGAGGAAAGAGACCAAACCTCACGAGCTTGAAATGAGACAGTTCGAGTCAAAATAAAGCCCTGAAGTGGTTTTGGTGACCGGGGTCAAGCAGCGTAGCATGGGGGGGCGGGGGGAAGCGGTGTAAAGGTTGCCAGTTAATATGCGAGTGAGAGAACCCCAGCCTGTGAACTCTTTGTGAAACAGAAAGGGGAGGGAAACACACCGGTGTACACTTTAATAAGCCCAGCTGCAGATCTTTGCGATACGCTCTGAGTGTGGCACTCCGAGCAAGCGAGCAAAGTATGCAGTGACAGTGCTGGGGCTCCGAGATTCTCCATTGGCCCTTAATACTGACATGGCAAGCTGGACTGGGACACAGCCCTGCCCGAGGCTTGCTACCCAGCACTGACTTCCTACTCCTGGTCAGCAGCTCTTAACAGGACTTGGGCCTCTGAACAACTACTTTCCTTTTGGAAGCCACCATGGGTCAAACATGGGTGGAATCAGACAGATCGGCCAAATGTCACACCCCAAACCAGGCCTGTGCTATGCCACATCTCCTCAATTCCATCATCCTGCAGTGTCAAGGGTCTGCCATTGTTGCTCTGAGACCCTCACTGCAAGGCAAGTGTCAGTCATGGGTCAGTGCAGCCCTCTGATCCACAGCAGCCAGCCCAAGATCTATGCTGACTTCTGCCAACATTCCACCTTTATTGCCATGTGCTTTTGTGGCTGTCAGAGCTCCAGTCCCAGTTGCCCAGCATGTGCCCAGGACCTAAAGATAGCCCTGCCCTGGGCAGGAGATGCACCCCCTTCTCCCCAGGTGCCTTGCTTAATTAGCCGCATCGCCCCTCCATCCCTCACTGGGAGCTCAAGGCAGCGGGAGGTCCCTGCTGCAGGGTGGCAAATGCAGCTGACAGAAACACAATTGGCACAGCCCATGAGGGTCATTCTAACCATGCGGCAAACAAAAGTGGCAAATCTGCTTGGCTTAGGAGAGATTCAAATGGGTAGCCGTGTTGGTCTGACGTCATAGTCTGACAAAGAGTGCTTGCACTCGAAAGCTCATGCCCTGAATAAATCTTTGTTGGTCTTATTGGCTTAGGAGATATAAGCTACTAGAGAGCCTGTTACTGGCAGACTGAACCTGGGGCCTTGTCTCTGTGCCGCCCCTTCTGTTGGAAAAGGGGCTGGCTAGAAAGCAAGCGTCAAAATTCAACCACGACGCCGCTGCTCCAGTTTGCGCCTGTCTTGGGCATGGAGCCTGGCAGCCTGTCTCGCGTAACAAGAGGAACAGCACCACACAGTGGCAGGAGGAAACACTGCCCAACCTGGAAGGCACCCGTCTCGGGCTGCCCAGAGGCGCTGCTAAGAAAACATCCCGAGAGAAAGCCACATCCTGTCCCCGTGACACTCACATCGCTGGGGCTCAGGCTTCCGAGGCCGTTGTCTTGCTCAGAGTCTCGTCCAGATTCGTGGCCCTGGGAGGAGCGAGCGTGGGAAGGGTGGATCCACAGTTCCATCCTGGTGGCATCGTCGCCAACGGGCCGGAACGCCGCGTTCTTCCCCTTCCCCCTCCGGCTGGGGCTCGGCTTCTGCTCCACCTGCTCAGCCTACGCAGAGGAGAGGAAAGGCCCCATCAGAGCAGGGATCACAAAAGGGGAAGGTGCTAACGGGCTCTGCGAGGAGGCCAGGGAAGGGCCTCCTTCCCCCTCACCTTCCGCTTGATCTCTTCAAAGAGGCTCATGAGGCTTTCCTTGGCAGTGAGGATGGGGTTGCTGGCGGCCAGGCTGCGCATATAGTAATACACTGCATCCAGCTTCCTCCTCTGCGGACAAACAATCAGACAATTGTTATAAGAACTGGCAAAGTCGCACTTTGGACCCCTTCCAGAGAGTATTGCTAATTTTCGGGTGGCTTCTCCATCTTTGGATACTTTTAAACAGAGGCTGCATAGCCATCTGATGGAGAGGCTGATTCTGTGAAGGTTCAAGGGGGTGGCAGGTGACAGTGGATGAGCGAGAGGGTTGGGAGTGTCCTGCATAATGCAGGGGGTGGACTAGATCATGGGTAGTCAACCTGTGGTCCTCCAGATGTCCATGGACTACAATTCCCATTCATGGGAATTGTAGTCCATGGACATCTGGAGGACCACAGGTTGACTACCCCTGGCATAGATGACCAGAAGGTCCCTTCCAACTCTATTATTCTATGAATGTTTCTATGATTATTATTTATTGTATTTATTTTCTGCCCTATCTCAAGCGACTGAGCACGGATTCCATCAATACAATCACAATCAAATCACATCAAAGACTGTTTATGCCCTGGGAACTTCACTGCCCCACCCCCCTGTCAGGAGCACAGATCAGGGGCGGATGAGGTGCACCAGGCCAAATGCTCCCCCATGTGTGTGCAGGAAGAAGTGGGGCAACCTGCCACGACTAAAACTCCAGCCTGGCCCTGGTTGAGGCCAATCTCATTTCCATGGAGCCAGGGGATCCTGAGCAAATTTTGCTTGCTATATCTTAAAGCTCTCTGTGGGACGTACAGAAGGTGCCAGCTCCATTCCACTTGACCACTCTAAAGAATCAACCACACACACCCCTCTGGGACTAGCAGAGCAGAAGGGAATGGGGGGGGGGGTGACCAGGAAATGGGGCTTTGATCTGGACTTTTTTTTTTTTTTTTGCAATTGCACATGCTTAAAATGTCTCATTCAGACCCTCCCGGGGCAATATTACTTGTCACCAGTGGTCATCTGACAGCAGGTCTAACCAATCACAGCTCAGCTTTTCTGTCTCAAGCCTATGAGGCTCAGGAGTTCATGTTAGGACTGCCTCTTACCGTGTAGACAGCCAGGAGAGCCAACTGATTGTAGGGGCGTCCGTTCTTGGGGGCAACGTGCTGTGCCTTCAGGTACCAGCTGGGGGAGAAAGAGACTGCAGGAGTGACAAGCCAGCCTTTGTCTAAACTGGTGACAGGAAACGGAGGCTTGCAGGAATTAAATCCAGCCAGCAGGCCGGTGCTCTTCGGGTCCACCCTCTGTCAGCGGAGACAGAAGGGCATCACTTCCCTTTTACACCTGCAACTATTATCCTGAGTGCCTAGATGGCACTACCATCTCAAAACCTGCCTTTTCCATCACCGATCAGATTAATCAATTATGTTTACATCCCAACATTCTTCCGTGACAGAGCTTCAGGTTACACGCAGAAGGTTGCATGGCCAAGCAATGACCAGACCCGGGCCGGCTTAAGCTTAGAAAGGCAGCTGCATCTTGTACCTTCCGATGGTGCCTTTGGCTTCCGCTTGTTCCTTGGCCACAGCTGGAAGGAAGGCTAGCGATCTGCGTGACTCCAAATGTTCCCAGCCATCCCTATAACCCCTCATCTCACCCTTGTGACTTCCCTCTGTTGCAGGGGTGGTCCAACTGTGGCTCTCCAGATGTCCATGGACTAGCACTCTTCTGGCAGGGGCTCATGGTAATTGTAGTCCATGGACATCTGGAGAGCCACAGCTGGGCCACCCCTGCTCTATTGCCAACTGTACTACTGAAATGCCAAATGGATGCTGCTTGGGGGAAGGGGCATTTCTTCTGTTGCTCATGAAAGCAGCAGACCCATTCACAGAACCGCCCCAGGTACAACTGATTCATTTTAACGGCTGCCAAACTCCTTAGCGCAACTGCTGAGGGCGATTTGCCGAGCAACACCCAGTTCCATTTCACCCTCTTCTTATTCCGCATGGCACATGGTTCTGTTACCCATAATCTATATCCTTTACAGCTGGGGCCAAAATCACAACCAGATACCTCCAGCTGCATTTTGCAAAGCCTTTCCTTCTCACCTGCGCGCTTTCCCGTAGTTGGCCGTGTCGCTGCCTTGCTCCCTGTACCTGCAGATGTCCCCTTGGCAGATCAGGCTTCTCTGGGCGCTGATGAGAGCGTATTTCACCTGGCAGAGGAACAGACAAGAATCACAGAATCATAGAATAATAGAGTTGGAAGGGACCTCATGGGTCATCTAGTCCAACACGATGCAGGACACTCACAACCCTATTGCTGATCTACTGTAACCTGCCACCCCCTTGAGCCTTCACAGAATCAGCCTCTCTGTCAGATGGCTATCCAGCCTCTGTTTAAAAATCTTCAAAGATGGAGAACCCACCACCTCCTAAGAAAGCCTGTCATGAATGCCCGGAGGTGGCTGGCAGTCGAACCACTGCTGATGGAAAGCTCAAAGCCGACAGCAGACAGGCCTCTGATGGAAACTATGCACTGGAAAGGGATCAAAGAAAGCTGGAGACTCCAAAAGGGTCCCGACATTCACACATTTATTTGGAAAACACCTGGATGATGCCACCTATCAAGTCTATTGCTTGAGAAGCGGCAGAGTTCAGCACTACAGATGCCCAGTTAGAGGAAACAAACAAAAAATCACCAAGTAGCTGTCACTCTGTTCTTGACCTTCTCACATAATATGAAAAGGTGTTGATTTCTACAGGCAATCAGCCGTCTCTCAGATGGGAGGGACAAAGCTGCCTCAGGAGAACTTTTCTCACTGGTTTAGCAATACTTGAGAGTGTGCCCCTTGTGGGCACCAAACTCTGAACCTTTTCCTCTCCCTCCGCCCGACTTTGCTCTCCCTTTCTGACTGGTAAGCCTGCAGGCTCTTTGTCCTGTGAATCGATCTCCAGACACACCACCACCACCATGAAATAAGCCGCAGTTTAAATAAGACTTATTGCACTTGATACCTTCCCTCCCTTGGCAAAATCTATGACCTGGAATGACATCCCTGTCCACAGAGGAAGCAAGGCTAAGGGCAAAACTGCTCATGACAACTTCCTGGTGTCTGCCACAAGGCCGCCACTGTCACTTTTAAGTGATCTGAAAATGAGGTGAGAATCTGATCCTAATTTGGCCCAAAGGACAGCCCCCATGTCTTTCTGAGTGCCAAAATCAGGAGGGTGAGTGAGGGTACAAGGGAGAGCAAGACTGGGCCCTTATAAACTCTTTAAATTGCTTTAAAGTGGCAGCAGTGCCCATGTGGCAGCCACAAGTGTCCCTGCGTCACATCTAGTATGGCCCTAAGGAGCAGCCCTGCGAGGGTCCTACTCGGCTGCCCCCTAGGCAACTCCCCCCCCCCCCGGCTGTAACTGAAGCAAGCCTTGCACCTCTTATTCTGGCCAGGTGTGGCCTCAGGACTCACCATCTTCCGCAGGGGCTTACTGCGAACTGCCATGCCATCCATGTAGTCCTCCAACTTGAACTGGTATGATACTTGCAGTTTCTGCAGCAAGCCATCAAAGAAAAGTGCGCCCTGTGACGGGGAGAAAGATGTCAGGAGGAGAGGGAGACACTCTGCACCTAGTTCAAGCACCCCTGGTGGGTGATTAGTGTCACAGATTACTAGCACAGAGGCAAAGGTGCTTGACGCTTTTGATGGGGTGGGGGAGATCAGAAGGCTAACCACTTTACAAGAGGCCACTTCACCCTTGCTAAGATTCAGGCCAAGAACCCTGCCCTTGGCCTTATCCAGCAAGGCAACTTCTGGGCCTTTTATTACCTCATCCAGGATCTGGAGCAGTTTGCTGCGGAGCTCCTGGCTGTTCTCCGCAAGGGGATCCTTGAGCAGCTGCCGGAACTTTTCGATCACCTGGTAGAAGGCGTTCTTCCACAGCAGTTGGTCCACGTTCTGGGTGTCAGCAAACTCAATGTCGGTCAGGAGGCAACGCTCATAAAGCTGCAGCATCTCGGCTCTGGGGAGGGAAGAAATTCAAACCCGCAGCTGCAGCCTGTCTATAGGTGGGCTCATGGAAGACAGCCTTAATGCATGTGAACTCAAGACATGAGCGCCACACTAAGCTTGCCATCAGGAGGAGATTTTCGTGCCACTCCTGTTTCTCTGCAGCCCCTGCCCACACCTCCACAAAATGCTGCATGGGGAGGTCTGCAGTGTGAAGCAGGAACAGGTGAAAACGGCCAGTTTAGTCTGGAACCAACCCCGATCAGTTCTCACTGAGAGAAAAACTAAAGACTCCCCTTCTCAAGGAGGGCACTCCTTCCCCCAACACCATGCTGAACAGCGTGTTCATAGAAACTTTGCCGGGAGCAGGTCTTGAAATCTTGGGAATCTGAGGGATGGGGTTGGGGGACAACCTCTGGCTGCAGGGAAAGCAGCTAGATGAGTTACAGTAGTCTCCTTGCAGCAAAACACCTCCTGTCCTGGACTTCCTTGCTAGTCTGTGTGACAAAGAGACTGTCTGCCATCTTTTGCTTGCTCCTTCTCTCCCAGCCTTCCTTGAAGGCGTGAGTCCAGGACTCAGCAAGGGCCACCATGCTCTCCCAGAGAGGCAATGCAGAGGAGGACTCCTCAGCAAAGAGTAGTGGAAGATTCCAGTGGCCTCCCTGAATAATAGGATACTCTTATATGTGCAGAATGTGGCTGCTTACCCTCCAGCAGCTGCATGGGCTGCCAGTTGAATTCTGGGTCAAGTTCAAGGCATTCGGTTTCAAGGCCTTACGTGGTCTGTGTATCTAAGGGATGTACATCCCCTGAAGAGCACCGTGCTCTGCTAATTCCAATCCGTTGGTGATCCCTGGCCCCAACAAAGTATTACTGGGCTCAACCAGAGCCGGGACATTTTTGGGCCTGGCTCCAGCCTGGTATAATGAGTGACCAGTGGAGATCTGGGTCCCTTCGGAACTATTAAAGTGTCAAAGGGCCTGTAAAATGGTAGTCTGTTCAACCCCGTCAGGGCTCTGCTACTTCCTCTCTATGAACACCTGAACAACTTCTCAGGTTCCCATGTTGAAGTAACCCAACCACGAGTCCTCGTAGCTTTCCTTAGACAAGGGGTAGTCAAACTGCGGCCTCCAGATGTCCATGGACTACAATTCTCAGGAGCCCCCTGCCAGCGAATGCTGGCAGGGGGCTCCTGGGAATTGTAGTCCATAGACATCTGGAGGGCCACAGTTTGACTACCCCTGCCTTAGACTGTGCAGGCTGGACAGGATTTTTTTGTGACGCTCCTTGCTGGCTAGCTTTGACACAGCACAACCAAGCCAAAGCAACTGCCAGGATTCCAGTGCCCAACCCTCCCCCATGTTCAGTCAATGGCCTCATTCCCAACGCCTGCACAGATTTTTGCCCCGAGACACAGAAAGCCTCAAACCTGAGCTGTCCCATCTTCTCCAGGCCTTCAGGACTGAGCCGGTCCCTAGACAGGAGATTGCTCAGCTGCTGCTCCAAATTGCTGGCTTCGCGAAGGACCTTCATGAGCTCCTGCTGCTGGAGGCTCCGTACCTGCTGCTCCATCTCAGGGCTCAGCGGATTGGCCAGGAGAGGGATACAGAGATAAGGCTCGGCTGGGCTCGGGTAGCCAGCAGGATAATAGGCACCTGGGAAAACCCCGTTGCTGGGGCCCACTGGATACTGCAGTGAGTATCCTGGGTAGGGGTATGAGGAGGCCTGGCCCACAGACCGCCCATAGTAGTAGGGGTTATCCGAGTTCTGGAATCTGTAGTAGGATGCCTGGGCCTGGCGGCTGTCGCTCCGAGGCGCAGGAGCCGCCTCGTCATCCGTGTCTAGGAAGTGCAACTGGGTGGTCTGAGTCTTCAGCGCTGGCTTTTGGTCAGGGTTATTAGGGTCCCAGAGTCGGCGGGCAGTGCCCCCTCGGCCCCTGCCCCGGGTCCCTTTGCTGCCACCTCCAAAAAGCAGTCTGGACCCTGAGTGGGGAGCCTCTGGAGAGCCAGCACTGCTAGCGGTAAGGTCCGTGTTAGCTGGGAGGACCAGGATGCCCCGGCCTCTCCCCGGGGGCTCCCTCCTCATGCCCCTCCCCTCTCCGGTCTCTGTGGAGTCACTCAAGCTGGCTCCTGACAGCTTGCGCTTTTGCTGGTCCCCGTCTGTCGTACAGAGGAACTCCCTGTTTACGGTCCTGCCACCATGGTGGGCTGCTTTGGTCTCCTTCCCATCCGTGGTCCTGGAAGCCCAGCTGGGCTTCGAGTCCCGTTTTGTCTCCGAGTCCCTCCTGGAACCATGTGCCTCTGCCTCCACAGCCCTGTCATCATCAAAGGAGTCTGTGGAGGATGTGGAGAGCTGCTTCCGGGGATTAGGCCTTTCCTTTATCAGGTCCTGACGCCTCTTCCCTGCCTCTGTTTCCACCCGTACTCCGTCTGTGCTGTTGTTGCTCCCAGCTGAACTGGTACTGCAGGTGCGGTATCGGTTCCGACGTTTGTCAGATCGAGAATAACGCTTAGGAGTGCTTAGCTTGCCATGGGCCATATCCAAGCCACCTTTCCGGGCTTTGTCCGCTCGCTCAGCTCGCCTGCCTTTCTCCCCAGGGGCAGGTTTGGTTCCTTCTTTGCTTAGGCTCCCTTCCCTCCCTTCTTGGGTTGCCTGATTTCTGCAGCTGTTACTGCCCTTTCTGTTATCCCTTTCAGACTCTTCATCCCCCTCTCCCTTAATGGAAGACTCCTTGGTAGCAGACTGGCCGATGGTCTCCTTGGACAAGCTTTGCAGGCGTTTCCCAGGTTGGTAGATCTGCTGGTCTGGTTTCTTGACGCGCCTGACAATCTTTGGACACCAGTCCTCAGGGAGGTTCACCTGGTCTTGAGGGGGTCCCATCCCAATACCCTGTTCTGAAGGGCTATTTGAATCCTTCTTGTTTCCTGCTTTTGGGTCTTGAGAGTCGTGGGATTCCTCTTTGCTGGGAGCAGCAGAAAGGCCTGTGTCTTCAGTTGCTCTGTCCTTGGCTTCTTCAGGCCCAGAAGGCTCCTGTTTTTCTAAGATGTGCTTGTTACGCAGCCGGGAGAGGCCAGGTTTGTAGATTTCAAGGTCTGGGCGCCTATTGTCCTTGCGATGTCGTGGTTCCTTCATAGTCTCTACAAAACAAGAAGCACATGCAAGTGGTCGGTCATACAGTGGACAAAGAAAAAGACCATGCAGAGGCAGGACAGATGGAAAACTGGCAAGACATTACAAGCACTCATTTACCTCTGAATGCACTGTTTACTTCATGATGGCTGCCCTACTGATCCTAAAGGTCAAGAAATGGAGGCTGTTTGCACTTTGAATTCCTTCAGCTCTTTTCTACCTTAATGGGGGGATGTTACTACAAGACTTAATGGGGGGACAAAGATACTGTGTCCTTTCAAGAGAGAGAAACCAACCAGCAAATAGACCAGATGTCTTTTCTAGGCTAATACAGCAAGACATTTTCAACTCCAGACCTCTGCACAAGGAAGAGTTCTGTGTTGCTTGAAAATTTGCAAGCTGTATGCCATCTCTTGAGTAGATCCCTGAAGAGGTGACATATACCTTTTCTAAATAAATACATATTTCCACACCAACCTAAATCATTACAAGAACAACTTATTACTTGAATTTTGCTCCATTTCTGCATCATCATACAGCTGATGATGCCTCTGACTGCAAAAAGCAGGACCTGACAAGATCCAGGACAACACCAGCCGGGGGCCTTCTGAACTCCTTTTGCATGGCCAAAGAGTAATTCCCCATAAATTCACAGGTTAGGCTCACACCTTTTCCATTTCAGTGGGGAAACAACCAGCAGTGTGTTCTGTTTGAACTCCCTCAAAGTTGGTGGCTAATCATTACTCTGAGGTTTGTTTTATGCAGTCCTATGCACAACAGGTGACAAAAGTGTGATGCTGACTACTTCTTCCTCTCAAGAAACCAAATATTGGCATCTGTTATTTTAAATGTATGTCTAACTTTCCCAGAATCATAGAGTTGGAAGGGACCTAAGGGTCATCTAGTCCAACCTACTGCACAATGCAGGAAATCACAACTACCTGCCCACCCACTCACAATCTGCCTATGTTAATAAAATCAGCATTTCTGTCAGATGACTATCTAGCCTCTGCTTAAAAACTTCCAAAGAAGGAGAACTCACCACCTCCTGAGGAAGCCTGTTCCACTGAGGAACCACTCTAACTGTCAGGAACTTCTTCCGGATGTTTAGTTGAAAATTCTTTTGAATTAATTTTAATCCATTGGTTCTGGTCTGACCCTCTGAGGCAACACAGTGGCTGCGAAATGAGCAACCACTTCTACAGCCCCCCAAATATTCCCTGGTTTCTCTCCACCTTCTACATTTTATGTAATATTTTATCATAAAGACATATACGGCTCTCCTTTACCCATTTTATTCTCACAATCTACTGAAATAGGTTAGACTGAGAGCACGGGACCAGCCCAAGGGCACCAAAACAAGCTTCACACCACAGCCGGGGTATCCCAAATACCACTGTAATACTACACGACACCTGTCCAGAATCACCATGGCATAACTGACCTCCCGCAGGAGAGAACATCCCAACTGTGGCCAATTCCTCCTGCTGGTTAGGCTCTGTGTGCCACTACCAACCTGCAGGATACAAGTACTGCCAAATACCTCCAACTGTTCTCAGCTCCCAGACATCAGAACACTGGGGAAAGCCGTGTCCTTGGCAACAGAGCCCTGGCATGGCAGAGTTCTGGAATGGACAAGGTGACTATTGGAACTAGGTTTGTTAGGGAAACTTTGGTTAACTTCTGGGCAGGGCTTCAACGGAGCTAGAGGCCAGCCTCAAAACTTGTTTTTAATTAACGTAACTGTCACAGAAAAGTGCTGTTACCAAGACTCAGTTCTAAAACACGTTAAGTTGTAACAAGCAAATTATTTTAAGCATAAAGTATTAGTATGTAACCTACTTCCAAGAAGCAAGTTGTAAATCCACCTAATTATTTTGAAAGCACTTATTGCTGAAACTTCCACAGGGGCCACCAGGCTGCTACACCAGGTTGAGGAGCATTTGTCTGTGTGTGCGGGGAGAAACATAGGAGTTTTTCAGCTGCACCACTGGGATGTGGTTCAGAAAGTCATAGTTATTTGCTGGTGCTGGGATGTAGATGTTGTTTGGGATTCAGGATGTATTTAGCATTTCAGGGAATGCTTCACCAAGGAGGCCACATACTGCAGAACCGAGAAAGAACACAGCTCAGAAACTGCAAGAACAAAACTGCAAGGCCCACTTCCAAACTGGAGTCACTGGCTTTCTGTGGACCAAGCTGCTCTTCCCTGAAAATGTGTTTATACCCAGAATTAAACTTTGCTGGTCTTAAAGGTGCCACTGGATTCAAACTTTGTTTTATTCTATTTGTGGTATGACGATATGGTTAGAGAACAAGAGTTAAGTTTAAAGAATTATTTCCATTGGGCTGACATCACTGAAAACACCTACAACCTAATGCAGTGCACACTAAAATGTATGGACTTCACACACATCTCTAGCTCTGTCTTAGCCAGTGGATAAGAATTTACAATTAGAGGAATTAGAGCCACATTCACTGCATTGTCTCTGAGACATCCCTGTTATCATGTTATTCCCAACAGCAAAATGGGAATTTGCTACCAACATCCCAGGGGCTTTTTTTTTTTTTGGGGGGGGGGGGATGCAATGAAAACTCTTTACAATAAACTACACCAACACAAGTGTGTGTGTGCACTATGCGTTTTATATACATGTGTGATGTGATGTGAAGGGGTATATATCTCCAAAGAACTTTATACATACAATGCATATAGTGCTTCTATGTGAGGTTTACATTTTTGAGAGAAGAGATACAACTAGAAATCACCCACCCATTCAACTTCTAAGACAGTAGTTCTCAACCTGGGGATCAAAGGACCCTTTCACGGGGCTGCGGTAGGGCAAGCAGCTTGGAGGGGGGGGGCACCATCCACACAACAGCCTTGTGGGTTAGATTGAGAGAGTGTTTCTCTGTCTGGAGCAGCGGAAAAGAGCGAGATTGGCATGGTGGGACAAGAGGCAGAAATGAACTGAGAAACAATGGGAGAAAAACCCAATTTATGGACAATCATGAAATGGATCTTCACACCATTGGTCAGTTTCGATTTAATTTCTGTGAAAGGACACTTGCATAATTTTATGGTTGGGGAACTGCATTAAAGGGTCAAGGCATCAGGAAGGTTGAGAACCACTGATCTAAGAATATGAGATGGTGTAACACAGCCCAGCATCCTCTCTTATACTGTCTCCTGCTGGAACACCAGGGCGCCACTATGAGAATAAGTTTCCCACCGCACATCTCAGGAGGACATTACAGAAGGACCACGAGGGTGCGATTGAGTAGATGCGATGCTTCTTGCACGGCAAGGAGACTCGAAGGAGCATATCAACGAAAACCATGACAAGTTCTCCCGCTTCGACTCTCATCAGAGCAGAGGCAAAGAGCACAACCCGGCAGTCCCGGAAAGACGCGCTTCGTTTCCGCGGCCCCTGTCCGCTCAGCGGCTGGAGCGGAGAAAACGCGCGGCTTTCGGGGCTCCGGAGGGGGCTTGCCGCAGGGCGCCCCCGAACCGTCAGCCCCCCTCACTGAAAAGGCCAAAGCAGGAGAGAGAGTTGCGGACCGTCCAAGCTCCCAAGTCCGGCACCGGCGGCCAAAGGCTCGGAGCCCCTCACGACAGACTGCCGCGACCGGGCTCTGAAGGATGATATCCAGCAGGCGGCCGCCCGCCTGGCCTCCCTCCCTCCCTCCCTCCGCTCCGGCCTGGCCTCGCCACACCCCCGTCCCGCGTCGGGAGAGAAGCGGAAGAGGGGAGCGCTCCGAGCCCAGAAGCAGGCCGCTCCCGCGGCACGGCGGACCCAGACGCGCCCTCCCGGGCCTCACCTGGGCCGCCCCTCCCCAGCGCCGTCTCCGCCGCCAGAATCCCCCTTCGCAACTCCGCAGCCGAGACACGAACCCGCTCCAGCTCCGTGGCCGCCATTTTACTTCCCGGCGCTAGGGAAACGGACGGCAGCCGGGAAGGGCCAGGCCCGCGCAAAGGAGCCTGGGAGCTCTACGGCGAGCCCCGCCCTTCTCTAGAGCGCCAAGTCCGGGTGAGCAGCCCTGGTTTTTCATTTAGGAGTCGGTTTGTGGGCAGTGGCGAGTAACAGGCTTCTTTCAGAATAAAATCCTGTGAAATTATATAGTCCCCTTAAAAACCCTGCAAATAGCCGGGACTGTGGCATCCTCCAAGCGGCATAGGAGCCAAGCAAAGAGCAGGCATGCATGCAGGCAAGGATGGCATGCTGCTGCGGGAGGCGTGTTCATTCATTGAAAGCCCAAAGGAAGAACTCCGGAAGCACCATGCCAGGGCGAATGCCCCAGTGTAGCTCTTTGCTCCCCTCCCTCGATTGCAGCTGGAGGGGGGGGGGAGATCAAGGAGAGACCCTTAAACCAAGTAGGCACTTGAGGATTTTTTATTCCTTGAGCAGGTGGGTAAGGTGGCTGCGGGAAGGTCAGAGCCAGTCTAGAGGAGGCAAAAGTTCCAGGCAGGCATCAGGTCTCAATGGGAAACTGTGAACAGGTGGCTCTGAGCTCCCTCCTGCCAATCTCTGGGACTGTAGCATCCACCAAGCAGCATAGGTGTCGAGCCAAGAGCGGGTTTGCGTGTGTGCATGCATGTGTCCATGCAAGGATGCCATGCTGCTTTGAGATCTGTGTTTATTAACTGAAAAAGCAAAGGAATAACTCCTGCCACAGAGCTGCAGAAAGCACCGTGCCAGAGCAAATGCTCCAGCATGGCCCTTGGCTCCTCTCCCGCAGGTGCAGGGAGAAGATCAAAGAGAAATTTTTACACCAACCAGGCACATGAGGATTTTTTATTCATTGAACTGGTGGTAAGGCAGCTGAAGGAGGGACACAGACCCTCAGAAGCATGGGAGAAGACAAAAAGCAGGGACTCCCCCCCCCCCCTCCCAGCTCTTCCAAGGGTAGAAGGTATAAGTCTCTGGCCCCCACCGAGCTGCCAGAGCCCTTCTTCCAAGCTTCCCTCAATAATAAAGGTGCAAATAAAGGCAGGCTGCTTTAGTCCATTTCCTCCCTTTCACAAAGGGCACTCTCTCCAATCCTGCCCAGTCCTGGAACATGGGGATTATATATCCATTTAGGGAAGACTCGTTTGTACAGGGTCATCAGCACTGTGTCCTGCGACTTCAGCTGGCCGTCAAACTGGCATTTCATCAGGCCATGGGTACCTGGAAACAGAGCAGAGAGGTTATAAACCGCCTACCCAGGAACCAGGGGGCAGAGCTACAAAGTCAAATCCACACCATTGACCCTGACCACTTACCCACAGGCTCTTTGATGTGCCCCCGCCGACCCCACTTGGTCCGGAGTGCTACCGGCTTAAACCACAAGATGTCCTCTGTAGGCAGAGAGGGAAGCGGAGAATGTGCACATTGTTAGGTATTGCCATGTGCCTATCACACTGGAGTATTGCAGTAGGCAACTCTTCATGTGCTACAGCTGCACAAGCTGCATGCATGGAGACAACCCCCACGACCCAACCTGCTTAAGTTCCATAAACTAACTTCATCCTTCCCTGCGTTCTACAGAGCTCCGGTGCTTCTTCTAGAAAAGATAATAATGCTAAGAAATGTTCCTTCGTCATCAACCTACCCAACCTGTCCTCTGAACCATTGAAGGGTTACATGACGTTTCATTATAGCAGTATGCTAAAAGAACGGGCCTTTTGCTCCATGGCTACCGCTCAAAGGGATGGTAGACTGGTGGCGGTAGGAAGGGAGGATAGGTTTTGCTTCCACAGCTGCTAGAGGTCAACCAAGACCAGCATATAGGCTGTGCCCTGCCTGCTGATTGAAAAAGACTAAAGGGTCTTCTCAATAGCTGTGCTCCGCTTGGCAAGGGCTCACACTGTGGACCCCTGAGGAATTTTCCCTCCAGACCTGTACCTCTGTTGAAGAACATGTAGCGCACAACAGCCATCTTCCTGTGAATCTTGAAAGGGTGGCCGCTGAGCACCACCCGCTTCAGGATCACTCTGCTGGGGTCAACACTGTGGAGAGAACCTGTGGCCAGGAGTTCATGTGATCCTAAGAAGAAAAACAGATGGTGCTAGATTGAGCAGAAGTCATTAGACTAGCTAGATCAGGGTGAAGACTTCTTACAGGCTTTACCTTTGTTTACTGCATGTGAAGGCTACTTTTTCAGTAGGTTGGTACAGCATTGGAGGAAGAGTTGGTTTTTATACCCCACTTTTCACTGCCTGCAGGCATCTCAAAGCATCTTATAATCGGCTTCCCTTCCTCTCCCCATAACAGATACCCTGTGACGTAGGTGAGGCCGAGAAAGCTCTGAGAGAAACTGCTCCGTGAGAACAGCTTCTAACAGGACTGTGACTAGCCCAAGGTCACCAGTTGGCTGCATGTGGAGCAGCAGGGAATTGAACCTAGGTCACCAGATTAGAAGCAGCCGCTCTTAACCAAAAGAGAGTTAGAACTAGCCACTTCCAATGGATGATGCGAGTTCAACATTTCCCAGTCCAAATTCTGAAAGCAATTTTACAGAAATTAGAGAGGTGATTGACTGTTTTTGGCCCAAGGTAATGAAAAATACAGTCTCCATCAGGTGAAGATGCTATGCCAGAAAAAAAAAAAACTGGCGGGGAGAGAGAGCCACTGGTTAGATACACCTGGAAGCCAGGCCAAGTCAGAGCAGCAAGATTTATTGCCAGAGTGCAAGATTTGTTGTCCTGAGCGCCAAGCAAAACAATTTGATGTTCTGCTGCTGACACAGTGATTCATCTGATGAGGGGTGCAAAGGGGGTGGAGGCAGGGTTTTGAACTGTATAGTATTTTACTGTATTTCATTCCTGAAACTGATTTTATTGAATGTTTATTGTTGCAAACTGCTCCAAGCCCATATAGGGAGGGGCAGTATACAAATTAAATATTATTCTTCTTATTATGTACAAATTTATTTAATACAGCATTTGGCCAGAACATAATTTACACACGTAGTTTAATAACAACATTGAAAACAAAACACATTTTAAAAGCCTGAAAACTATAAATTAATTGAAGTTAGTTTTAAATAATGAAATCCTGGCTTTGACCACTAATTAATTTTGGTTATCGTTATTATAGGCCCTGGCCACTAAATCCTGCTGTAAAAGATGCCAAGGCCGCAAATAAAGGGAGTTGCAAACTTTGGTAACAAACAATGATGTGCTGGACAAGCATGTATGGCAAGACTGTTGCACAAGACACCACCACTGAAAAGGCCCTGCTTTTTCGACCCTCTCCCCCCACAGATCTGTTCATTCTTTAACCGAGGGAACACAGACCAAGACGGGAGGCTCTAGTAAAAGGCTCTCCTAAGTCTGCCATAATCAGTGGTTATGTTACACCCTCAAAAGAAGATGGGGGAGGTGTGCCAGTTCCCCTGCCCATCCCCTTTTTACTTCTTCAGCTGCCCCACAAATTAATTACGACTGGCCCCACACTGACCATAGAATCATAGAATAATACAGTAGGAAGGGGCCTCATGGGTCATCTAGTCCAACCCCCTGCACTATGCAGGACACTCACAACCCTATTGCTCATGCACTATAACCTGTCACTCCCTTGAGCCTTCACAGAATCAGCCTCTCCGTCAGATGGCTCTCCAGCCTCTGTTTAAAAATTTCCAAAGATGGAGAACCCACCACCTCCTGAGGAAGCCTGTTCCACTGAGAAACCGCTCTGCCAGGAACTTCTTCCTGATGTTTAGACAGAATTTCTTTTGAATTAATTTCATCCCACTGGTTCTGGTCCGTCCCTCCCGGGCAAGGGAGAACAACTCTGCTCCATCCTCGATATGGCAGCCTTTTAAATACTTGAAGATGGTTATCAGATCCCCTCTCAGTCATCTCCTCTCCAGGCTAAACAGACCAAGCTCCCCCAACCTTTCTTCATACGTCTTGGTCTCCCAACCCCTCACCATCTTTGTTGCCCTCCTCTGGACCAATGAACTTTATGGCCTCTAGGCTCGTCCACTACTCTGGTCCCTCCACCATATAAGCGTTCAAGTCCTCCAGCTTGGAGCATGCTAAAGTTAGGAACGGTAAGATTGCCTGTGGAAAAAGGTAAGCCTCACGAACCCTCCACTCTGTCCCTGGCTTACCGTCGCTCCTTGGCTTGAATAGCAGCACAGAAGCCGGTGGGAAAGTGATGGGGCCGTAAATAGTAGCCATGGCGGTGCCATCAGCTGGTAGAAACCGTGCCAGCTTGTGCTTGGATGCTAAGGGAGGAAAATGATGTGGTTTAGACCCTACAAGCCTCCTTTCTGAGTCAGCTTCAGGGGAGGGCAATAAGAACGCCTGCACAGGCACCTTCAGCCACATACTTTGAGCAGCTCTTCCAATTCACTGCATTTGCTCCCAAGTCCATAATTCCTGTCTTGACACAGCTATCACAGGCCACCCACTTATTCCTGGAGTTAGACCGAGCATTATGCTCTCAGACAGAGGACCCTCCTAGCCCTGCTGTTCAATAACTAGAGCTATCAAAGATCAAGCCTGTGGCCTTCAGCATTCAATGAAGAACAGCTGGGATTTTTTATATCCTGAGTTTCATTACAAAAAGGAGTCCCAAAGCAGCTTACAAACACCTTTTCTCTTCCACTCCCCACAACAGATACCTTGTGAGGTGGGGCTGAGAGCTCTAAGAGAACTGCTCAACCCCAAGAGAACTGTGACTAGCCCAAGGTTACCCAGCCGGCTGCATATGGAGTGGGGAATCAAACCCAGTTCTCCAGATTAGTCTGCCACTGTTTAACCACTACATCACTCTGTGAGTGACCGGTCCCATTTATCACCAAAACATTTCCCCTCCTTCCACATTGAATCATAGATTGCAGAGCGTTGGGTTACCGAGCAAAACTCCCCTACCTGAGCTGTGCTGGGAATAAAGGGGCGAGGTCTGGAAGCGGCGGAATCCACAATGAACGACCACCTCCTCCTTAGCCTGAACAGGCTCTGTGTAGCCTGCGAAACGTCGGACCAGGAGATTCAGCACAGACATCTGCAAGTGGGAGGGAAAACCAGAAGGAAGCTTGAGCCCTGGCCACCAGCAAGCCAGCCAGCCCAGTGGCCCAAACATGTCCCTCTGCAGGGAAACCTCAGGTTACCAAAAGCTCGTCAGGATGCATCGGACAGGTTCAGACATTGCGATGGAAACTCATCACTGGCTTCCCCCTCTTACGCACAGAAAGGTGGCACTGTTTACCTCCCCACCCGCAAACTAAACAGGCACACCACTTGTCTCCCCAGTTCACCTTTTGCTCGTAAGGCAGCAGTACGTAGAGCACCAGAGGCAGCTGCTGTTGGAAAGTCTCCATTACGGAGACCGGAACGTTGCAAACGTGAAGTGTCACATAGCGGCCAACCTGGGGAAAGGGCAGACAAAGGAGACAGGATGGCACCCTGGAAGGAAAGCTGCACAACTGCAGGAAGTAGTGAATCCAGGGGAGGGAGGGTCTGCTCCAGAGGTTTGCTGCCAACAAAGGAGGAGGGAGAAGTCAGAAAGTCTCTGCCCGGAAGCTGAAGTAGAAAAACCCTCTTTTATTTCCTGTAGAAGTGGGTTCAATGTGTGAAGCAGCAGCCCATGTACTTGGAGCCCTTCCCCTCCCTCTAAAACAGGGGTAGTCAAACTGCGGCCCTCCAGATGTCCATGGACTACAATTCCCAGGAGCCCCTGCCAGCGAATGCTGGCAGGGGCTTCTGGGAATTGTAGTCCATGGACATCTGGAGGGCCGCAGTTTGACTATCCCTGCTCTAAAAGGTGTGAGAAGCACAGGTGACATGGAGGCCCAGAAAGGTACCACGCCTCAACAAGTTCTCTTCGAATGTCTCAGAGTACAAGAGCTTGGTAACATGCTGAAAATCCGTAGAGGAAGTCTGTAATCTAAATTCTGCATTCTGGAAATATTATGCCAGTTTACTTTCTCCATTTTGTATAATCTGCTCAGAATTTCCTGATTGTGGGAGGGGCCAGGACTGGGCAGGATTCCCCACCCCATAGAAATCTCATTCCACCTCTTCTCTGACGTTTCAGCAGGCATTGCATACAGGTGGTCAACCATATCTTTACTATCAGTTGCTCAAGCTAGGAGTTGCATTCAAACAGAGCCACATCCTTTTCCCCTCTTTTCGGCACGGTGGTCAAGGTAGAATACCAACTACCCTCTGTGGATCTGGGGAAGGGGCAGGACAGGTGTGCAATAAAGCCGCACTGAGAAAGGAAGTGCCTACCGCAGCTCCATCCTCCTCCTCTTGCTTCAGCTGTCGGAAGACATGTTTCCTGGTCTGGAAGAAATCCTGGAACTGGAAAATCCGGGCGTAATCCTGGGGCAAATTCTCATCGGGATCCCATGGGGATGTCCGGAAGCTTTTCAGTCCCCTGTATTTCTGGAAGCTGGAGGTCAGAGGGCAGTAAGCTCATCTCCTGCCTTACTGCACAATCTTAAAGCTTAGTCCCTGAACAACTTGGATGTCAACTAAGCCTTGCACCAATGAATCTCAAGACAACACTGGTATAACTCCTACACTGGAGTAGAACTATACTAGCCCTCTGCACAATGGTCATGAGATACTGACTGCATCTCCTGCACTGAGTTGGGCATCCTAGGATTGGGTCTGCCCACAGTTTCAGCACTCGACATCTGCTTGCAGCAAGTCCCCACAAACCATTCAAAGGAGGATGGAGAAGGTGCTCCCATACACCAGGCCCTGTCTACCCATTGAGGGCTATCCTGGCTGCGTGACCTCTTGCAATACGAGTTGCAAGCAGCCACAAGGTCTGCACCCCCCTGCAACTCCCCTTTTCTGGAGGGAAGCAGCGTTCTTACCGGATCCTGGCTGCCACATCCTGGGGAGTGTCCACTTCATCTGGAAACATCTCCTCCTGTCTCTCCCGCTGGTACTTCTCCAGCGCTGCCTCTTCTTCCTCCATCTTCTCAACCTCCTCTGGGAGCACCATGGACTCACACTCTTCGTCCTCTGTACCAGTTTCTTCTTCCCCCTCCTCTTCCTCCTCCTCACTGCCACTCCCATCCTGGGACACAAAAACAACAGCAATGAGGGCACAGGGACAGCCCATGCAGAGTATAGGACCAACCCAAGGTGACAGCCAGGACCAAAGTCCAGTCTCCTGCAAAGCTAGTTTGGTGTAGTGGTTAAGAGCATGGATTTCTAATCTGGCAAGCTGGGTTTGATTCCCTGCTTCTCCTCCACACGCAGCCAGCTGGGTGACCTTGGGCTCATCACAGCACTGATAAAGCTGTTCTGACCAAGCAGGAATATCAGGGCCTCTAAGCCTCCCCCTTCCCTCACAGGGTGTCTATTGTGAGGAGAGTAATGGGAATGCAATCTTAAGCCGCTCTGAGACTCCTTCTGGTAGAGAAAAGTGGCATATAAGAACTTCTGTTCTGCAATGGACTTTCCAGCAAGGCTCTTCTGTGGTGTCCCCACCACCCTGTTACTTTCTCTCTGTGCCCACACCCAGTTTTGTGCCATCAATCATCATCTGCAACACCCAGAGCAATGCCTCCTCTAAGGCTAGCAGAAGAGAGCTGGCAACCGAGCTAGATCAGCATACTTGATAACAGCAACCCATGCCTCCACAACTGGTCCATCAGAGGTCACACTTCTCCCTTGCTTTGTGTCCTCCTCACCTCTGAAGCCCCCCAAGAAAGGAGCCACAGCCGTCTGACATCCTGTACACATTCCAGCCAGGCAGCCCTGAAACCAGTGGTTGTTTTCATCCCCTCGTCCTGTTACCTGGGAGATGGCCTCTTCCGCAAATGTCTCTTCCTCCATCCCATCTGCCTCGTCATGCTCTTCGTCGTCGCTGCCACTCTCCCCCTCGCTCTCATCTACGATCCAGGTGGCTTGGTAGGCGGAAGTCCCTTTGGGGACCCTCTTGGAGATCTTCTTGGTCTGCTTGAGAGATTCTGCCGGGGCATGGGAGAAGGCCAGTCAATACCAAACACCGAATGCTCACTGTCAGGGCCAAGCCTGACAGTGGCGCTTAGCCCTGAGCCTACAGCATCACATGCTGCATTCCCAAAAGGATGCAACCTCAAAAGGCATCTGCAAACAAATGCGAGATCCAGAAGAAGGCTAATGCCTTGTGTGTCCCACTTGACGTTGGGAATTGGGAGAATTTTGGGAGAGTTGGGTGAGATGCACACACACATATATGCATCATGTCCCCAAACAGGACAGAGCTGGCCAAACCAAAGAAAGGAAGAGAACAGAGAAGTGCCATCCTCCCCAGCCACCAGGATGTCACCTGCTGCTTCAATCAGCTCTTCTGCAGTGGGCCAAGTCTGCTCTCCATCCATGGGATCAGGGACAATCTCTGACTGCAATGATTCCTGCTTGCTAGGGTCAGCCCTCATTAAGACCTGCACATCTTCCTCCATCTTAGCCATTTCACCAAAAGGGTTGTCCTAGGGAGCAAGAGACAGACACACCGGTGCGGCCACTTGTGAGCCAGAGGGGGGGGGGGGTTCAAATTACTGGAGGTGGCAGTCCTCCTCTGAACATTCAGTCATCTCCCCCAGTCATAGCTTCTCAGCAAGGCAACAGAACCCACCCATACCTGCACACGTTGGCCTCTTCTAGCTTGCCCTTTTGCAGGTCTCAGGTTCTGTCCAAATGGCTCTGGAGTGGCATCCACCTGGCTCATCTGAAAGTCTCCGTGGCCCACAATGTGCACCAAACTGTTTACATTCAAGCTCCGCCCTCTCACATAGCCAGACACTTTCAGAGTCCCCACCAAAGCACTGCCTGGCCCAGGAACAAATTCCGCAGCCTCAGCCAGTAGGTGGGCTCGCCGGTCCCGGAATGTCAGGTGCCGCTGTTTCTGGGTGGCGAGGTGATACAGCAGGAGTACAGACTCTTGCTCTGTGTTGAGGGGGAAGAGCTTGGCCTCAGGGAATCTCTTCTCAGTAATCTTCCTCAGTTTTTTCTGCAAGTCAATTTGCTTCTTCAGCGGTTGGTTGGCAAGACCGTGAACAGCAAGGCCTACAGACAGCAAAGAGGAGACAAGTTTGGGCCTTGATAAAGCAGCGCTGAAGCCAAGGAATGGCTTGCAGCAGGCTAGGTGAAGGCTGTGCAGCAGAGCAGACCAAACAAACAGTATGGCAGGAAATGCCACTCCAAAGCTTAACACCTCCACAATGTTCCTGCCTTCCCTTCCAATGCCTTCCCTTCCCATCATTCCCCATAAAACAGCTGGAATAAAAACAGAACAGGCTTGCTAGATTAAACCAAGTACAGCAAGGTCTCTTGCTTTCATTCCAGTGCAGGCAAATTGGAAGTGCAGAACATGATCCTCTCTAGCCTCACTATCTGGTGTTCAAAGGTACACCTGAACACATTAGCTTCCTTTAACACTATTGGCATACAGAGAGTGAAAGGTCTATGAAGGCCACTAACAAGTCTTTGGAGAAGCTTTCACAATTTGTCTTAACTGCCCATCAACAGGTCTACACTGCAAGTGTGTTTCCTGGTCACCAAGGCTGACCTGGCCTATTACATGCTACAAGGAATCCATGGTAGCCAAAGCTCACCAGGCAATAAGGTCTTTTGGCCTCACTCACCATAGCTGGGGAGCCCCTGTGCAAATATGCAGGAAAGGCAGTAATTGCCAATAGTATCCCAGCCTTCAAGTGGGTCCAGCAAAAAAAGTAGGGTGTCAGCGACTTTAGCAAGGTCCAGAACAGCAAGAAGGTTCCCTAGAAAAATTAAAACTGCATTAATGACTGAGCACACCCCAAATATGTCTCTGAACAGCTGAATCAGTCTGCAAAGATGTCCTCACCTCTGTCAGCTACCACAAACTGCCATCGCAACTTAGATCGGGGGCACAGAAAGACAAAGCCCGGGAGACCTCTCTCAACCTGATGCACAATGGAATCCTCCCTGCTGTGAAACAGGCGCAAGACACTTTGGCTGTCAACATCAGCATGCAGTGGGACCACAGCCACCAGGTGTGGGGGCCCATCCTTGTGACCTAAGTTTCGCTTTTCTGCCAGCACCTGCAATCACAAGGAGGAAAATGAACAAACAAAAAATGAGTCCTCTTTGTCCTTCCTCAAAGCAGCAAATATATTTAGCTCCTCTTGTCTTCTGAGCCCAATGCTAAGCTTACCGCCTCCTTGGACTGCTGACGGAGCTGCAATGCCCGGTGCTTGCGATCCAGCTTGGCCAGGTCGCGGCGCTTTTGACAGCTGAGAGTTTTGACAGACACCCCAACTAGGAAAGGGAAAAAAGCAGCCATCAATACAGACTACGTAGAGCTGTATGTATGTAATATACATAAAATGCATCTGCAGATTGGAAACGCCATTTCAAAGCTCTACAACTTTGCTGCCTACTATCCGAAAGGGCTCTTGAGAGACTTCACAGAAAATACTTGCACAATTGGGGCCCTCCTCTTCAGCATATAAGCCCTTTGCAAAACATCACCATATATTATAAGGGAAAACTCCTTTAAGAGAAAGTGCATGGGGGAGCAGCTTCATTGCTGTATCAAACTGAAGCCCCCTTCATCCCCCCTCGAGGGAACTTCTCGAAACGGGGCACAGAAGGTGCCAACTGTAGTCAGTTCCTGCCACCCTCTCTAGGTCTCCCAGTCCCCAAGTAGGAACGTCGATTCCACAAGATTGAAGCCAAAACCAAATGTCTGTGTATCTTCCCATAAAAACGGGGTTTGTATGGGGTTAATACTGAACACCGATGAGATTATTACAGTACAGGGGACTGCCTCTAAGAAAGGGGTTTCCCATGAATACGGGGCAAGGCTAGGACCTCGTTTTGGTGATTTCCATGTCCGGTTTAAGAGTTGCGTTGTACCATTATAAAAAGGAAAGCACGCAGCCGTTTGTTTTTGGAGTGAAACAGACTTCACTGGACAGCTGGTAGCGATTCTCTTCTCGGCTTCAGTCCTCGGGCAGGGGGTGGTCCTCCAGAATTACAGCTCCTCTCCAGACTCAAGAGCTCAGCTCCCCTGGGGGAATTGACTACTGTGGGGGCAGACTCCACTGAGGTCCTTCCCCGGCCCAGCCCCCCCCCCCAAAGTCTCCCGGTGTTTCCCAACCCAGATCTGGCAACCGACACCCTCTGCACTGCGGGGCTCCATTCCCCCCCCTCCGCCCGAGTGAGGCAAAGCGAGACCCCTCCCGCGGCGCGCTCACCGGCCTGCCTCCGGGCGCTGTTGCGGCGGTGCCGGCCCGCTTTGTGGGGCTTATTCTGCTGCTTCAGGGCCCCGGCCCGGTGGGCGCCGCCGCCCTCCTTGGGGACAGCCATGCTCAGCTCGCTGGCCTTGCTTACGCTTCCGGGTCACGACCCGGAAGTTGCGGCGGGCGGGGCTCCCCCTGCTCCACGCGTGCGCAGTCAGCCTTCCTCACGCTTTGAACGAGTCTTCGTGGCTCTTAAAGGGGCCACTTGAATTTGATTGTTCATGGCACCATAATACTGTCGTGATGGGTGCAGCTTGGGAAGGGGTGCATAATACTCTCGTACCATAATACTCTTCCAGGCTGCACCCCCATAGCTCCAAGAACTCCCTAACCTATTGCAACATAGCACCCCTTTCCTCACTCTCCTTTTGCACCTCTCACCAGGCTGCACCCCCATATCTCTAGGAAGTCTCTAAAACCAGATTTGGTAACCCTGCACCCCTTTCCCCACTCCTTTTGCACCCCATAGTTCCAGGAACTCCCTAACCCAGAGGTGGCAACCCTGCACCCCCTTTCCCCACGCTCCTTTTGTGACCCCATTTCTAGGAACTCCCTAATCAGATTAGAAACCCTACACCCCCTTTCCCGACGCTCCTTCTGTGCCCCTCCCTAGGCTGCACCTTCATACCTCCAGGAACTCCCTAACGTAGAGTTGGCAACCCTGCACCCCTTTCCTCACTCCTTTTGCGCTCTTCAAGTGACTCCATGCTTTCAATCTTGCTGTTGCTGCTTCAGCTGAGAATTCCCACTCAGATCTGTGATACCATTTGTGTAGAATTCCTCTCCCAACACCACCTTATCCACGAAGTCCCTTCATGAAATGAAACCTGACGAACCCATGTAACCCAGTTCAAGTTCTCCCACCTCATGTACGATGAGCACAAATGAAGCTGTCTCCTACTGAATTAGACCCTTGGTTCAGTACAGTCATCATGCTTACTGGCAGTGGCTCCCCAGGGGCTCAGGTAAAGGTCTTTCACGTTACATACTGCTTGGTCCTTTTCAACTGGGGACCCTGGGATTGAACCCGGGAACTTCTGCATGCAAAACAGATGCACTACCACTGAGCCACACTGTACAGGCATCCAAAGCTACAGCTACAGCTTCTTCACCCTCACTGGCCAGCAGCTCCTTCTGTCATGCTTTAGATTCAGTGTATCAGAAAGGTCTCTGAAAAGCACTTGTGCATTGGCACACCACAAAGAAAGAAATGGAACGAAGCCTTCAACACATGCTCACAACCCATTTTCTCATCACGATGGCCAAACCATCCCTCTTCTTCGGTCAGACCTTTTCCCTAAAGCTGCAGCCACGCCAAGGGCCATGTCAGGGGAAACTGGTGGTTGGGGGGCATCCGTAATATCAAGGCACTCAGGTTACTTCAACCACATTTATTGATCTTTTTTTACAATTATTTACATGACGTAGCCAGACTCTGCAAAAGCCAAAGAGCTCCAATGCACTGTATGAGGGCTTACCACTTCCAGGGGAAATGGCCAGCAAGAAGCGCCTGAGAAAGCAACATACTCCCAGACTTGCCCCCAAAGAGCCCTTCCCCTCAGCATCTATGAATCCACCCCCTCTCCCACGGCTGCCTTGTTCAACGACCACAAACAAGCCTAAAGAGCAGCTTTCCCAGATGTGTACTGTGCTAGTCTTCCAATTCTGAACCCCAATTCTGAACCTTCCAATGCTGAAAGGTGGGTCCTCCTTTGTGTTTGTTTGTGTAAGGGTCATTGGTAGACACAGTGGCAGAGTGGAAACCTCGTGCAGGGAGAACAGTGTTGCTACAGCCACCTTGCAACACTGGGCAACACCCTTGCCGCTTTGGCATTTGCAGGTGCTGCAACAGAATCCCCCAAAGCAAACCCCTAGCTACATTGTTGGAGGTATATGTTTGAAATAAAAAGTACTCTGGTAAGGAAAGGAGTGGCTGAGGAGGCTCATTTCTTGCCAATCCAGCTCATCTGGCTCTCTGCTGACTTGGCGGCCAAACTGCTTCTGCTGGGAGCGTCCTCTGCCTCCATATCTTAAAGCAACTGCCCTTCCCCTAGATCAGGGGTAGTCAAACTGCGGCCCTCCAGATGCCCATGGACTACAATTCCCAGAAGCCCCTGCCAGCATTCGCTGGCAGGGGCTCCTGGGAATTGTAGTCCATGGACATCTGGAGGGCCGCAGTTTGACTACCCCTGCCCTAGATGGTACCATTCTGCCCACTCCAGCTAACTTACACACAGGTGAGGGGAACAGTAGGAAAGTCGGCACCTGGGGAGAGGCGTCTGCCTTAACGGCAAGACACTGTGCAACAGCAGACTGCCACCCCCCCCCCCCCCACTAATCCAGTTTGCCTTGCTCTTTACTCCTGCCTTATATATTAAACTTCAAGTCATGCTACACTTAAGTAGACAAAATTCAGTGAATGAACTGATACAACGCTGAGGCAGGAGATGCCACACGCTGACCCAAGCAATTGAAGCAAGTTGCCTAGCACTGAAGGTCAGGAAAGGCAGCTCCAGTGACTGTGGAAATGAACCAACCGTTGATGTTCCAGGAGAGACAACCCACCCAAGGGAGGCTTCTGGTTCCCACTAAGAAAAAGCAATGCAAAAAATAGTGCCCAGTACAGATCTAGGTGACAGATGGGATGGAGCAGGGGGAGTGGGGTGGGATGGGGGTGGTATTTCCCCACTTCTATCACACACCCCTCCAACCTTGTGATGCAAGACAACCTCTGTCAGAGTGGGAGGAAGCTAGACATGGTGCTACTGAAGAAGACAGAAATGTCTTGGGGCTAAGAAGGAAGACTGGCCTACAGCTGGAGGGGATATCTTTATTTGGGGAGGGAAGCACTTCACATTCCCATTGGTTCATAGCCAGCAGACCTTTAGAAGCTCCACTGGCAGCAGCTTGTTTGTCTAAGGTACCCCAGCTCCCACTTACAGGCACTAAAAACTGTAGAAAGGGTGAATGGTGCCAAGTACCCCCACCAGTGGGTCAGATTTTAAAACTCCCAGCTGTCCCCACCCCACACACACCATTAATCTCTCAGCAGCTCACAGAGGAAAAAAAAACAAGGGGAGGGGAGAATCAAAATGCTTTTAAAAACAATCCATTCCAGCCTTTGAAAGGGGGGAGGGAATGCCTAGGGTGCCTGGTTTCCTGAGGACTGCTCTACCAGTGGAGGCCAGAAGGAGGCGTCTTCTCATCCTTGTTGCTTTCCAGAGAGAAGGGTGGGATTCGGACATCGAAATGAGACCCGTCAGGCCGTTCAAAGCGGAAAGTGCCCCTGGGGAGCCAAAAAGAAACCAGAGTGAAAGACCAGCAGCTGATATTCGTAAGCTTTCAAGAAACCAGGGGGAGCAGTAGCAACAGAGATGACACCCCCCACCCAAGAATTTCATCCTCTTTCCATGTTCTGACAAGGAATGTGGAAAATGTGGCCACAGTGACTCTTAATGGGTGGTGCCGGTGATTCTTAGCAACTTGATGATATAGAGGAGAAAGAAGGAAAATCTGCTCCATCTGTGGACCCAGGACACCAAAGAGGACAGCCCTGATCACCCCCCCCCCGGAGGCTGATCTCCCAGGAAACCTGCTTCCCCCTGTTCCTAGGGCTCTCAGGGTGTGTGCATATTCTCATCCACAAGCTCCTTACCACATGTGGCCACTGGATGCCTGCAAGGAGACATGGCTGCTATACTGGAACGCCGGCTGCTCTTTGGACAGGACTGGCTCCTGCGGAGGAAAAGCACAATCACAGCTGGCTAGAATGGATGAACACCACGTGGGATCTCCCTGCCAAGAGGCAACGCTTGCAATCCTCCCCCTTCCCTCTCAACAGCCTCCCCACAGCATCTATGAACCAATCTATTCCAACCCCCCTGAAAGAACTAAGGAAGCCCATGAGGGCTGTCAGGGCTTGGCCAATGACGAGACGCAGTAATATACCAGCTGAGCCCTTACAAAGGGAGGAGGCTCTCTCTCACACACTTACTCGGCCCACTACACCCCGACCACGAACTGTCTCCAGTGTGCCGGACAAGCTGAATATCCGCCAGTGCCTTTCACGGAGCTGCACCACTTCGTTGTCCAGATTCTCCAGGCGGATACAGTAGCGCCACTGAAAGACAGAGGGGAAAGGAGGGGAGTCACCTTGGGAACCAGAGCCAAGGCTTCCCAGTGCAGTGGCTGGGAGGTGCTGGGGAGTCCTCCAAGGGAAGCGTCCTTCCCTGCTCCCCTTAGTCTGAGGTCAGCAGAGCAGGATTGTTAGAAAAAGAGACTCACCCAGTAGACGTGAGAACTCTGGGCTTCCTGCAAAGAGACAGAAAGGGATTTTTTGTCATAGGTTAATTCCCAGCCCAGAATTCCTCAACTGCTGAGGCAAGGACCACCCCTGGCAGACTATGCTACTCCTGAGAGTCTCACAAATTCCATGTCTGTGGGGAGCCATGTAGGAAAGTAGTTTCTGGCCAGAACTGCTCAAAGGAGCCACCAGCACCTGGATGCCAACAACAAGCTTCCAACATGCTGTCATGTGAGAATCTCAGGCTGTTTCAAGCAAAACAGTTCTGGCTGCCTTTGGCCACGTAAGGGAAGACCCAGTGCAAGCTCTCTGGTAGTGCAAGGAGTCACAAACCTCCCTTTGAGCCCTTTGTTTCACCAGCCTTGCCAGCCTGCCCAAACTGGAAACCGGCCAGTACCTTTCACTTTTAAGCAGCTGCAAAGTCTGGAGAGAGCCCCCTGCCCTGTGCCTTTGCAACCTAACTTTACCACCTGGCTGTGCTGGAGTGTGGAATTTGTGGCTGATAAGATGGGGAGTCCTTGTTCTCAAATGTGCAAAATGTTTATCATGAAGCCCGGAAGGAGGACCAACTGGTGACAAGTCTTGCACTTACTCGCATGCCCATGTAGAAAGGGATGACCGTGACACGGATGTTTTCAGTGGTTTCCCGGTGCACGTCGGAGAGTTCCAGCCAGGGGTGGTTTTTCTCCTGCCAAGCGCACAGTGTATCCCTTGCCACAAAGGGTGGAACTGCAAAGGGTGTCCCAAGGAAATCTACTTCAGTAAAGAAGATGTAATGGCAACCTGGAGACCTCCCCCCATGGGCATGACAGCCATCTTCTGAGCAGTGCAAGAGCCCTTCAGCTGCTGTACAGCAACTTTCTTTATCGATACAAGAGTTTAGTATTCTGTCCTCCTCCAGTGGAAGAGGGCACCTCCCCCAGGTAGGGCAGGGGACTAAGAGGTCCTCCCTCGGTTCTCATCTTTCCTTCACCAGCTTTTTTTCAATAGCTTCTCCTAGCAGTGTCATCAAGTAGAATGATACCTCCCCTGTTTCCCCCACCATATCCAAGAGGAAGGTTAGGAAGAGAGATGAAAAAGGTCACCCAAAAAAACCAACCAGCTCCCTCACTGGATTGTTATAAGCAGAGAGCCCCACAAGAGAGCAGCTCTGTTCACGTCACTTGCAAAATGAGCACATGACAGACAGCGCTGCCCACACCTGCCTCAAGGAGCCACTACAATGACTCCAGGAGCGGGCATCTGGAGGGCTGGTCTTGAGGCTCAGATTCTATCACTGCCTAGCTGTATGCTGCACATGAGCGCAGCATCTTAACAGCAAATGGTCCGTCAAGGAAGAGAGAGGGGGCCGTCCTAATATCCTTTTCCAGGATATTTTCTTCCTTGCATTAAAGGGATCTGCAGTGAGTGTTCCATCTCTTCAGGAAGGAAGGAAGGAAGGCATCCTGTCTCATCCATGGTGGGTCTGGCTAGGCAGCATTTTCTTTCTTCTGCCCTCCATGGCTAAAGTAAGCTTTATGCCAAAAGAAGCCCTGACATTCTTGTCCTCTTGCTTTAGGGCAACTTTTGGCACAAAGTTAGCTGGAGAGTTTTCAGAAGATCTCAAGGACATTTTAAAGCCCCTGCAAGCAGAAACAGGAAGTCTGATTAGTTCGCCCTGCTTCCAAAAGCCACTGGGGGGAGCTACCCCCCCTGGGACACACAGCGAGTTCAGTCTCCGGTTCTAAACATTCTTGCCAGAGACCTCAGCAGATTTCCCCAGAATGAGGAGTCACCTTTTGTCTGATCATACATGAGGAACCGTTCAAACAGCTCATGCTGGATGGGCACTTGATCCGTAGACGTGTATGGAAGGATGTCTTCATGGCTTACATAGTCAAGTCCTGGAAGAAAAAGGGATTCATTTCTTTTAAATAAATAAGCCTCTGTTTGATGACGTGATCCACAGCATAATCTCATAAAAATGCCAATTTTCATCTTGCAACTATTATGCATTTGCATGCTTGAACAAGAATCTTCTCCAGAGGTTTGCATCCTCCTCCATTCTCTCTTCAGATTCAGTCCAACTTTCCTGTAAGCCTGTACTACAGACGGGCATCACATAAAACAGCAGTTCTAGGACTTTCAAACATGGGGCTGATATGATACTCATGCTATCAATGTTGCTCTTCAAATATTATCTGGATTATTTATCTCTTGTGTCTTAGAGGCCTTCAATGTTAGGATTTTATTTAACTGTACAGGACTGGATCCTTGACTGAGCTCCTGGAGACAGCTTGAGGGTGAGGCCTCCCTACCCAGAACAGCCAATTACTCACCTGGTATTGCATAGAGGGCTCTGCTATCATCATGGTTTGCTAAGAAAGTCACAGCTTCTGTCTGAGATCTCTGGGACTGAGGAACAAAAATGAGAACAGTATTTCCAAGAGACAAACTAAGCTTGGATTTTGGTCTCTTGGCAGACTTTTTGTCCATGATCACACCAGTGCCACTGCAATCTCTATCCCACAGCACCTACTAGCAACTACTACTTTTACATCAAATTAGACATTAAAAATGGATACGTCACTCATAACAGGGGCAACGAAAAGCCTAACCAAAGAGAAATGTGGTCCAAGGGCATAGGATGAGGTAGAATTCTGAAAGGTCATTATATCCAAAGACCTCTCACAATTACGTCTTGCAGATTGGGCAACAGCGTATTTCTACCCTGTAAGAGTATACAGGACAGTTCACAAATAAATGAAAAAAATTAAACCCGCCCAAACCTGGCAGACCCTCTAAAAGAAGTCAGAAAGCATATAAATTAACTCAGAGACAGAGAAGGAAGAAACTCCGACCAGTAAAGCAATCTCTCAACCATCTATTCAAACCATCACAAAATGTCAGCTCAGTAGAAGAAAAGCACTCACTATATGGGGGCAGTCACGAGCATCTATGAGCACTTGGTAGTAGGTATGTGTCTTCCCCTTCACTTCTTTGGATCCGTGGCCAGCTGAATTTTCACCCCTGAACACAAAGAGACCACAGCTTACAGGCTTCCCTGTGAATGTCCTTACAGCAGCCAACTTCCTTTTCAAACTGTATGGCAAGTGTGGCCATTCATTCTCTGAGCGGCATAGAGCAATGGCCCCACTTTGCTAGGGAAAGCACACACTTTATAAGACACTTCAGTTTCTATCCTGATGAGATCTCCAGCCACATTAATTCTACATCCCGATAAATATGTAGGTCAGAAGTCCTGCTGACAGCATACCATTGTATCACCTTGATGGACACTCAGACCACAGGCTTTGTCATTGAGCATGTCCAAAGTGCAAGGCGAGCACTTGCTTTGTGAAACCAAATAGCATCTTGCCTTCACATATAAAACAGGAGGCGGAAAACAACCACGGCTTCAAAGCCACCCCCAAAATATTTTTAAAACCCAATAACTTTCATGCACCCTAAAACAAAGTATACCATGAACATTTAAAAAACTTGTCAACTACAAAGAATGTAAACATGCTTTCCCCCAACATTAAATAGGCATTTAATATATCCTACTTGTTATTTATCAAGATTTCGTTCAAAATGGTACACTGAAGAAACATTTTTGACCACTTGCCAATTAAGCAGCTGTGGGAGCATAAACTGCCTTCCTCCTCCCCTTTTCAGCAATAAAGTATATTGATGCATCCAATCCTTCCCCCAGCACTTACTTTTCAGGCACAGAAGAAGTAATGTCTCGGTCATACAACCTAGCTTGCCAGGGAAACAGAACTATTCCCCGGTATCCAAATACGCTGTGGAGGAATAACTGAAAGAGTGAGAAAGGGAAGGTCAGGGCCAGGTATACATACATTTCTGCTGCATGAAAAGAAAACCCAACATTAGCAAGGAGGAAAAAGACGGCTTCAGTGAAGTTTACAAAGCACTCCATGCAAGCAGACCTCAAAAAGTGTACTTGGATGCCAGTCCTCACCTAATTTGGTGAATTACCATCAGCATGTTGGTGGCACAACATAGTTTAGACAGGTGAGAACTTCTCCACCTGACTGTTTAGAAGCAAACTTTGAATTGCCACTATGATTTATAAGAGCCTAGGTCCTGGCAACACACAGCTGGGGAGGACTTTCCATCCCAATGCCAAGTAGGGAAGGGACAGTTCGCATCAAAGAAGGGGATCCCCAGAGTACTGCTAGGAGTCATAGCCAGAGACCACAACCATTTGCAGGACACACATCCAGCAACATTCCCCCACCTAATCTCATGTTAGAGCCTGGGCTCTTACCTGCCCAGTTTCATATTTGCCATTTTGTTTTGGCACTTCGAATACACCCACTGTCTCCAGTACTTTGCCTTCAGGACGGTTCCTGGGTGGAGGACACATAGAAAAGCATGTGAGACTCACTAGGTGGTCCAGCAGAGAAGGGTCTGCACATCTGTTCAAGATCTAAACGTAACTTTCAGGCTACTGTCCAATCATGAGCCTGGCAGACAGCCTTATCCCTCTAATAGGTACCATTCCCACCCCAAAGAGGAGACCATATAGAACGAATCTTCATTCACTGATCTATGCAAAGCTATTTGCCATCACAGGGACCACTAGCGTAGATGCTTTTTTAGAAGGAGCAGGCAAATTCACCAGAAAGGCTAGGTCTATTGACAGTTATTTGCCACAAGGGCCAAAAAGCTCCTTCAAACTCAAAGGCACCCTAAATGCCAAGTGCTGGTGACCAACCATATGGAGTGATACGTCCTTCCTTCCCTGTACACAGGCCTCCCAGGCAGGCTTCAAAGTGATCCCTACTTAAGCCAGCAGGAGGTCCTTGCTAGATCAGACTAGTAGTCCATCTAGTCCAGCATCCTGTCCCTTACAGTGGCCAACTGCTTCCTCTGGAGGGCCAATAACAAAAAGGCCAAGCGCTCCCCATGACGCTGCTTCCTGGCTCTGAGATCCAGAGCTTGAGTGCTTCTGAAGGTGGAGGTTCCCCAGAGCCACCACAGCGAGTAGCCATTGATGGATTCATGGAGGATACGTTTATCTAATCCTCTCTCTTCCCCCAGGCGTAACTCTCTCTCTCCCCCCAGCCCATTGTAGTCACAGTCCTTGGCCTGCAGTTGACGAGCAGGGGCGGCTCTCTTTCACAGGGACCAAATGCGGGGCCTGACAGCAGACCTCACAACCGCACCAAGGGAGGGAGGGAGGGCTCGGAGCAGCAGTGCCCGCCGGTCCCCAGGCTATACTAACGGGGCACAGCAGCTCACCGGGAAGACAGGAGGCGCCTTGGGGCAGAGCCCGCCCGCAGCCCTGCCGCCCCCACCGCCGTGCGGAGTCCCCCCCAGGGCAGCGAGGAGGCCGAGGCGGCCCTGGCCCGGCTCAGCGCCGCCGCTGCCAAGTAGCGGCCCCGCGCGGCAGCCGCCACCGCGCAGGCCGACATCGACTCGGCCGCGGCTGCGAGGGGATGAAGCGAGTCGGGAGACGGCAAGGCCCCAGCGGCCGGGGCCCCCACAATCCTTCGCGCGGCGACCCCAGCTCCCGCCGTCCTTTGCGCGGGCGCTCTAGGCGCGCGGGAGAGGGCATAGAGGCAGCGCGGCGATTGCCGTGCACATGCGCAGTTCTGTCGTTTGCATCCTTGGCGAGGGTTTGGCGGCGGCCGGGACGCGGGCCAAGCTGTCTGCAAGGGGGAGAAGTCAGGAGCCGGGTGGTTTAACGGGTGCTTTCGAAGCCGGGTTTTTGTCAGCACGCCCAAGAATGGGGTTGGAGCGTTTTGCAGGACCCTAGTGGAGGCGCTGGTGTCAGATTATCTTGTTCCGGCGGGCTGTTTCCTTGCTTGCTTTCGGTTGTGTTCAGTTTTATTTGTTCCCCATGTTTGTAGTCCGTCTTTCTCAGCTGGACTCGAGGCGGCTTACACAAAAAGGGAGTGGGGCTTACACAAAAATACAGTGGGGTGCAGAATTTACGTAGTAGGATCCTGGTTTCAGCAGGCTTAAACCCAACAGTTGACTAACCGTTAGATACCATAGTCAACTGCTGGATTTAGCTTGCTGGAACAAGGATCCAAGTAATTTGTGAATCATTTAGAATCAAGGAGTTGGAAAGGACCTCCAGGGTCATCAGGTTAATTCCTGCACAATGCAGAACACTCAACTATCTGCCCACAGTGACCCCAATTTCATGGCAAGATGATGCCCACTAAGACCAGAATCCCTGGTTTAGTACAGCAACTCTACTGCCTACACTGAGAAGCCCTCTTCAATAATAATTGTTTTATTAATTTGTACCTTGTCTATCTCCCTAGTGCGGATCTAAAGCGGCTTATATCTGTGAGGTAGATGAGGTTGAGAGTTATCCCAGCGAGTCCCCATGGCATAATTGGTTTTAACCTGCTAGTTTTACTGTAAACCAGTTTAACCAAACAGGAAGTCTTGCAGAAATGTATAATACGCACTGCTGTGAGCCCTCGGCCGCAGACAGCTTGCTTGATGTAATAGTTAAAAGAGCAGTGGCCTCTGATCTGGAGAAATGGGTTTGATTCCCCTCTCCAGCTGGGTGACCTTGGGCCTGTCACAGTTCTCTGAGAGAATTGAACGAATGAATGAGATGCCAATCATGCAAAGTAGGCTTAACATGAAGCATAGTCCAGGAAAGTGGGGCCAGCCGAGTGCATGGAGGCTCTGTTGTTGCTGCTGCTGCCTGGATGCAAGGAGGGGGCAATGAATGAATGAATGAAGCTAAGTGTAGTGTCGTGAAGGGCCCTGGGGGAGAATTAAGCCTCATAGAAAAGGGGTCGGAGTGTCCTGCTCCAGGCAGAGAAAAGGCCGCTTCCTGCGGCCAAGCGACGCTGTCCTTTTCGGCTCCTCCGAACGGTGACCTTGCTCCCAGGCTTCCACCAACCCAGGCCAGGGCCTCCCGCTAGGCCCCTCTGGCCTTCGCACGGAAGACTTGCTCGTTCACCCGCCTCCCGGAAATGGGGCTCTCTAGCCCGTAGCGATCTCTATGGGGATGCTCTTTTATCTTCGCCCAGACACGGTCATGTGACTGGGGGTCCAAGATGGCGGCCTCCTTGCGGGCCGGGGAGCGCCTGCGGCGGGCTTCGACGGATCCTGAGCTGAGGCGGCTGGACCCTGAGCTGCTGGCCGAACTCGAGGCGGCCTCGGCCGAACCCGGTCTGCCCTTCGCTCTGGTCCGGAGGCTTCATCAAGCTCTGCGAGATGCCGGTGAGTTCCGCCATCCCCGGTGGCCATTGACCTTGGGGCAACTGGCAGCAAGACCCCGGATCTGGGGAAAGGACTATTGAACGTGGGGATGCCAGCCTCCAGGTAGGACCTGGGGATCCCACGGAATTACAGCTCATCTTCCTCTAAAGGGCATTCTGGGAGGGCAGGAATCTCTGAACAAAGGGACTCCCAGTCAATCAGAATAGGCAAATAGGGATGCCAGCCTCCAGGTGGGACCTGGGGATTCGTCCAGAATTACAACTTGTCTCCAGAACAGAGAGATCAGTTTCCCTGGAGGAAGTTGATGCTTTTGAGGCTAGAGTCTATGGAATTGTACCCCACTGAGGTCCGTGTTCTCCCCATCCACATTTTCCTGTTCCCACTGTTCAGTCTCCATTTTGCTTCCTCCCCATGTTCACTGCGTCTTTGACTGCTAACAAATTCCATCTCCAGCAATCAACAGACTCTGATTCTTGAGAGGCTTTTATTTTAATCCTGTTTATTTATTCCCAGGTTCTCAGGTGTATCTTCATGAACTTCTCGAAGGCAGTGAGATCTTTCTTCCTGAAGTGAAAAAACCTCCCAGGGTTTGTATTAACAGCTATTTTATGTGTGCAAAGTGGCTTGAAACTGAATGTTCTTTGGGGTGTTGCTCAAGGGAGTTGTTTTCCCTTCTTGAATCTGTTAACTTTTACCGAAACATATCCCTTAAAAGGGTTTTGAAGAAAGTTTTTTTTAAATGGTGTAGCATTTTCACTTTGTCTTTCTGCCTTTTTCAGAACCCAGAATTAGTGGCCCGGCTGGAGACAATCAAGGCTCAACTAGCCAATGAAGAGTACAAGCGGATGACAAAAAATGTCAACAGCCAGGTTAGGAGAAAATGCAGGGAAGATGTAGAACTGAGCTGGCTTCATTATTTTCTCAGATGTACTTTAAGCCAGCAATAAATATTAACATGGTGTGATTCTTCCATTGAGGGAGACACAGAGGATGGCTCATATGCAGAGAAGAACAGGTAGCCTTTCTTAACACTCCAGCACTTTGTTAGAGCCATTAGTTGATATGCTGTGCCTATTTGGCTGATGGAAAGTAATTACCAGAAACAAGGTACCAAGAACATAGCAATTGTATCAGAGTCTATAAAGAACGTGCTGTCAGTTGCCAATCACAACAGAGTTCTGGAACAGAATTACAACACTTGAGAATGGAACAAGTTTGTAGTGAATTGGAGAGGGAAACCTGTTTCTTCTGTGTAGGGCAAAACATGTGTGCTAAAACCTATGTAGCAGCAGCCCAGTTCTTTTGCTGCTAGTAAGCTGGGTTAGGAGTAAAAGTTGCCCCCTGTTTTATATATTACAATAAGTCAGCTTTTTCAACCGTTTGACTGTGAAGATACCGCTGATGTTATTTCAGGCTTTGAGGTACCAGGAAGTGATGTCAGCTGGCCCCACCTACCTGCTATACTCACTAAGTGAGAGGAGTCTCAGCCAGCAAAGGTTTAAATAACCAGTACCCCCTCTTTGCTCAGAAATGGAGTGTGCAGGGTGGAAGGGCTCTCCCCAGCTGCCATTTTCAACACACACAAACACACACACACGCATGTGTGTGTGTGCATCAGCAGTACCATTGAGGAGCCTTTACAGTACCAAACGGTACTGTGGCTGCAGTAAGTAAAGAAGGCAGGAGATCTGTTAATCCCAGAACTGAAATATAAGAGGACAGAACTATACAAAGCTACCACATTACCTCTTTTTCCCTTCTAGGAATTGAACCGATATGGCACTCTGGCTGACCTCGGAAGACAAGGTACATTACTGTCATGGGCACTGAGTTCTCAGGTGGTCCAAGCATAGCATGTAGGAGAGGGAGCCTAGCTCAGTGTGTGCAAGGACCAGCTTCGGTATGTGTGGGACCTTTCCAATTAAATGATCCCAGATAGCTGATGTCCAAAAAAGCTCTTCTCGGAGAGCTGCTGCCAGTCAGACGAGACAGTGCAGAGCTGGGCCGATCAATAGTCTGTCTCGCTATAAGGTAACATCATAAATAAGAAAGGTTAATCATAAAAGTCTGGATGAAGTAGAGCAGCTGCCTGATCTTTGAGATAGGCTCTACTTCCCGTGGAAATGAAGCGCACTGGAGTCCTTACCTGCCCTGCTGACCTGTAACCAATCATGCCAAAGCAGCTAGATGTGCCTTGGTCCCTGCAGCTGTTGGTTACGTAGGCTGAGTGGATGGTTGGTGCTCTAATAGGCATAGAGACCTTCCTGACGTCTCCCCTTACCCAAAGAATCCCAAGGATTGTGCAGCATTGCAACATAGCATGGAGCACATGTGTTTGTTTGTTTTAGTTTGCAGATTGGCAAAACGCATACGAGTTCTACTTTCTCAACTCCATCCTCGGAAAAGAGATAACTTTGAATAGATGGACAGATGCCCAGAAAAAAAAATCATTGAATGATCTGATGGTTCAGTTTCAATACATGTATTTCCATGGGAAACTTATAGGCTCAAAGAAGTGCTCACATTCCATCAGAAGAATCAAATTGGAAGCTTTTAATACGGTCTTGTGGATTCCATGTAATTGGATCTGACCCGGTGCTTGCACAGGGGATACCTTTACCTTTTAAGGCAGCCATACTCAAAGGATTCCTGAGATGTGGGTTATGTGAAACTAGCTAATCTTTCTGAAGGCATTTTGGGTGCAACCCTCAGAAACTCTATCTTTTAATTTTGAAATAGGGTAAGGGATCAGAAATGACATGTATGTATTTCTGCTTTGATTTCACTTCCATACTCAAGTTCATGTTGTGTTATGGTGATTCGTATTTACTCATTTCAAGGATAATTTGATTGGTCTTAAATAAAAATCTTCAAGAAAAACCTGAGCGATCTTTGGCTGGAATACAAGACTTTCACTTGTCACCTGGAAATAAACTTCTGATCTCTTCAGACAGAGAGCTCTAATTATAAGTGTGGCCATCTCAATACAGCCCAGTGGTTTTGTGTCTAATGCATTGCTTTGGAACAGGCAAAGAGACCCTTCATTTTTATGTGTTTTAAATGGACTGTTTCCCCTACAGGGTGTGGGGGGGGATATTTCACCTGTTCCAGTATAGCTGCAGGGCCAGCAAAAGGCAAAATATCTTGATCATTGTCTCCAACTTTGGAAAGAGAAAGGTGTTACTCTTTGAGGTTTTACAAGGGAGAAGCTGGGCTGGCTGGCTCCCATCTTGCGTTTCCCTTCCCCAGTTAGGTCTTCCAAAACTGTGGTCATCACCGTATTCAACTTCCTTGTGACAGTGGGAGCAACGTTTGCCTGTACTTATCTAGGCAGCCAGTACATCTTTACAGAAATGGCAGCGGTGAGTGTGCTGATGGAGGGGAGGCTGGGGATACCCCTAGAGCTCCAAGATTCTGTCAGGGACCCATGGAGTCCTGTTTTTATTAACAAACGAGCAACTAACCTAGATGGCTGAACAATGGGGCGTGGGCTTCTTTCACAGCTGCCAGTCGCCCAGTGGAAATGCCCAAAGCACAACTGACTTCTCTTCCCTCTTTCCCTCTAGCGGGTGTTGTCAGCTGTGATTGTGGCCTCCGTGGTGGGTTTGGCCGAATTGTACATAATGGTGAGGACCCTGGAAGGGGAACTGGGGGAGCTGTAACATGAGCAAACTCCTGAAGTCTTTCCAACCCTGATTCTTCAGCAAATCAGACTCTCCCACTCCTCCCAAAACAGAAGGGGCCACCAGGAGCTGCTGGCTGTGGACAGAGTCAAGACTTTTGCTCTTGGTCCCTCATGGCCCCTCTTTACTGCCTCCCTCTCACAAGCTTGCAGCTGCTCTCCTGCCTTTTCTGCATGCAAGCGCTGGCATTCGCAGCTGTTGGGTGTGAGCGGAGCCTCTCTACGCCTGCTGACAAGGAAATCAGTTACCTACCAGCACTGGAAGATTTGTGGTTGTCTCATATCTCTGTACTGCTTTTGTTAGTTTCCATGACACCTCGACGGTCGGGGCCAGAGGGACTAGTCCTTTTGCTGTTGCGATGAACCTGTGAAATGCATTGCCTCAATTCTAGTTGTTTGGGTTTTGTGAAATGATACCTGAACCTCGTTTATAAGTGGATTTCTGCTATGGACAATAAACTCTAATGGAAGCAGTTCCCGAGTTTCAAGTCTGCCTCAAGAGCTGGAGCGACGTCTGTGTTTCTCATGCATTGGGCTCCCTCCCTTTCCTCCCACTTAGAACCAGCATGGTATTATGGTTAAGAGCAGTGACAAGCAGGTTGGATTCCCAAGTCTTCCTCCCCTCATGCAGCCAGCTGGGTGACCTTGGGCCAATCACAGTTCCCTTAGAGCTCTCTCCACCTACCTCACAGGGCATCTGTTGAGAAGAGAGGAAGGGAAAGCAATTGCAAGCTGCTTTCAGACTCCTTTGGGCAGTAAACAGTGGAGGACAACAGCTCTTCTTCCTCTGGTTCCTCACTGCTCTGTTCCTAGATAAGGTGGGGCTGGATGTCCTCTGGGGATTCTTCCTTGTTTTCCACTTAACTCCAGATAAGCAGTTGGCCTCCAGCCTCTATGCCCACCTTTCTCAACCAGGGTTTCAGGAACCCAGGGTTAATATATATAATATATTTTTTTAAATATACATATTTTACATTTGTTAAACATTTATCGAGTGATATGACCATGTCAACATGCCCTCGCCCAAGTAGCCAAGGATGGGCCTGGAGGGGGTGGGAAGGGGAGGGGCCTTGGGTTGGCATGTCCACAGCTCTGCTGCCCAACTCTATTCTGCATGATCAAAACACTTCTGGGGTTTCTCGAAACCTGAAGAATGTTTCAGGGGTTTCTCAACAGTAAAGAAGTTGGGAAAGGCTGCTCTATGATTTGAGGTCTTGGAAAACCCGATGGGGTCACTGTGATTTGTAAGAGGCCTGTGGCGGCTCTAAAATGAAGGGGGGGGGGCTCTTTCCTCCATGGCCTCGTCCCCCTCTCCTTTCCAGCCAGATGCTGCCTTACTAGTCCCGTGCCCCAGGGAACATTATCAAGATGAGCAGTTGGGAGTGAGCGGTGTTCTTCCAAAGAGCATGGAGGCACCATCGTGCTAGCCTGTCGATTAGCCCTTTCCTCTGGGATACATCTGATCCTTCTAAAAAGCTGCACACAGCCCTCGTGCTGTGACATCATCCTGTTAGTGCTGAATTCCCCAAGCGGGGTGAGCATGAAGATGTGCTTCTTCCCTCCTGGGTCTGCTTGTCATCAAAGTCACTGAAAGATCCTTACATCGTGGTGTTGGGAAGAGTCCTTTTCCTTGCTCTTTCCTGCTTGTATTTCTCACAAGTACTTTGCTGCGACTCTGAATGGCCAGGGGTAGTCGGATCCCTGAAGCTAAACGGGATCAGCTCTGGTTAGTACTTGGGGGGAAGCCCCCCCACCCCACCCAGGAAGTCCAGGGCTGCTCTGCAGAGGCCGACAGTGGCACAGCACCTCTGAACATCTCTTGTCTGGAAAATCTGATGGGTTGCAACTTGATAGCCCTTTACAGACGTGCCGGAAGGTGACATTTGAAATCCAGAGTGTTCCTTTCGACCTTTGAAGCCCTAAATGGTTTGGGTTCCAGAATACCTTGACTTGAACACCCTAAAGCAGAGGTGGACAAATGGTGGCTCTCCAGATTTCCATGGACTACAATTACCATGAGCCCCTGCCAGCTGGTAATTGTAGTCCACAACGTCTGGACAACCACCGTTTGGCCACCCCTGCTTCAAGGGGGCTGCCATAAGTCAGCCGTGGCATGACAGCGTGGTGCCGTGGTTAAGAGCAGCGGCTTCTAATTTGGTGAGCCAGGTTTGATTCTCCACTCCTGCTTCATGTGTAGCCAACTGGGCGACCTTGAGTTAGTCAGCAGTTCTGTCAGAGCTCTCTCAGGCTCACCTCTCTCCACAAGGCCGTCAAGAAAGTAGAGAGCGCTTGTGTGTATTTGAACACTGATGAAGATCCATATGATCGAAATGCGTTAGGTCTGAATTTATTGGTATTGCTGGTCTACTTGTTTCATGTGTGCCAAGTAAGTAATTTTTTCCTGGTTTTTGAACATTTTTGAGCTCTAATAAGAGATGGTTTCGATTTTTCTACATCTGCTTTTATCCCTAACCTCTGTGGCCCTTGACACAATAGCTGGACAGAGGAAGAAAAGATTTGTTCCTGTCTCAGCTTGCTTCCCCATCCCCCTCCCCCTCCCCATTTAGCCTTTCCTTATAAAGAAATTAATCCATTGTATCACCACCCCATCACTTGGGTTACCCATTGGGACTTTTTCCCCAGGTGTCCTTTTGGGGGTGGGCAGAAGTGTACAGATGGGGAAGGGGGGGCAAGGGGGAGGTCTGCAGCTGCCTACTTTTGGCCCCATTTCTGGAGGGGTTAAGTCTCCTCCGGAGCAAGGTTCCCGGGACATCCGAAGCGTTGATTAAGGTTCTGATGTCGACTAAGCCCCCATTCCCCCGCCCCCAGAAATATTAATATAGTAGCTACGTGCAAATCCAGCGGCGGATCCTGGACCTGCCGCCTGCAGTGGATTATATGATGTCTTTCAATCATCCGCGGATCCCCCAAGAGATTAAGGTATTTTTTCGGGCAGATTAGGGGGCATTACTAATGCGAGCGCCCTCCCGCATTTCAGGATATTGGAGAGGCGGGGGGGGGGGAATTGCCGCTGCTGCCCCCCCCCATACACACACATCTGAAATGAAAGTGACCAGGCTAAACCGGCAGGGCATCATAGCTCTTTTATTGAATTTGCCAGAGAGGGGGCGGGAGATTAATTTGGCAAGGTGTATTGTGGTGGTGGGGGGGGGGTGCTGTTCTCCTGTAATCCTGGATGGCAGGCCTGCATGAGTTTGTGCCTCCCCGCTTTCCTGCAAGACCAGCAGCCACCGAGGACTCCCTGGCCTTCCCCAGCATAGCGCCTTCCTCGAGGGGGCAAACGACCACCCTAGAGCTCCCCCAGGTTGGCCACTAGGGCGGCGCTGTAGATGAGGTCGGAGATGGAGCCCAGGGAGGTCGGCGGCGCGGGGAAGGCGTCCCAGCAACTGGACAGCGCAGTCCAGACGGCCGCGCCTTCCTCCTCCTCGACGGGCCACCGAGGGGGCGGACCGGGCGCGTCTTCCCCGCCGAGGAAGCCGGCGGTGCCTCCTGCGAGCGGGGAAGCCGGCGCCTGCTGCTTGCCGTGCTGTGGCGGGGAGACAGTCGGACGGGGCTGCTTGCTGCTGGCCGGGCTGCCTCGACGGCAGGCGAGCGGCTCCGCGGCGGGGCTGTTCTTGATCCTCCGGGCGCGCCGGTTCTGGAACCAGACCTGGGCCGGGGAGGGAGAAGAGAGGGGGCCGGTGAGAGGGCGGGGCGGGGGCGGCGTCGGGGCGATCCCCCCTCCCGGGCGCTCACCTGGATCTTGGCTTCGGGCAGCTGCGTGAGCTCGGCCAGGCGCTCCCGGGTGCCGATGTCCGGGTAGGGCAGGGCGGCGAAGACGCGCTCTAGTTGGCTTAACTGGCCCCGGCTGAAGGTCGTCCGCTTCCTCTTCCTGGGCCCGCCGGCCCAGCTGCCTCGCTCCGTCGTGGGGCCCGGGAGGCTCCCTGCGGGAAGGGGCAGCTGCTTGGTCCTGGCTGGGCCCACCCGGACCCCCGCCTCCCGAGGAGGCCCTCCGCACTCACCCCCTCCATGCTCCAGTTCGCCAGCCGCCCCGTCGAAGCGCAGCGCCTCGGCTGTGCCCATCCTGGCTGCCCCCTCCCCGCTGCCCGTCCCGCTTTTATCCCTTCCCCTCTGGGACCGCCTCCGACCCTCCCTCCTTCCCCCCATCGCTCTGGTCCTACCTCCGCTCTCGGGCAGGACTGGGCTTGGCACCGACGGTTTTCGCCCCTGCCGGGTCGCTCTCTCCTGGTTTTGGCAACCGAACGTCACCTATCAAAGCCCGCTTCTCTTTCTCTGGTCTCCCATTTGGTCTCCCACCTCATGTATCTGCGGGCGGAGAGTTCCTTTAGTGCAGGGGTAGTCAACCTGCGGTTCTCCAGATGTCCATGGACTACAATTCCCATGACCCCCTGCCAGCTACGCTGGCAGGGGCTCATGGGAATTGTAGTCCATGGACATCTGGAGGACCACAGGTTGACTACCCCTGCTTTAGTGTATGGGGGTGGAGGGAGGGCGAGAAAGGCCTTTCCCAACCAATCTGGTGCGGGCCACAACACTCATGTTTGCCCTAGCCCCGAGAAGGCTCAATGGTGCAGCATGATCTCAGCCCCTATGGGAGCTGTCCTTGGTGCTGATTGGACACCTCAGCACCGGCTTGGCTGCCTTCTTCACGGCGAGGCTCTGGACACCCGGTCAAAGAAGTGTAGGGTCCCAATCCAAGCTACCTGTTCTTGCAGGTAGAAGCCATCTGGCCACATCCTGCACAAATCTTTTCAGCATATTAGCAGCCAGGTGTGCTTCTGCCAAGTGGGAGAGGTTGCAGAGTGCCTCCCCATGGCAAGCGTCTGCTAAGCAGGGTGGACTAACCTGGCTGTGGTCCTTGGAATTTTTATTTTATGATTATTTTATTTCATTGGCTTTAACATATCTCCCTCGCTGCACACAGGCTCAGGGCGGTTCGCAACATGTGCCAGATGTACATTGTTAAATCACAAACAGTATGAGCCTTGCTTGCTTGCTTGCTTGCTTGCTTGCTTGTTTGCTTCCTTCCTTCCTTCCTTCCTTCCTTCCTTCCTTCCTTCCTTCCTTCCTTCCTTCCTTCCTTCAATGCCACACCTCTCATCTCAACTATTGTTGTCTCGGGGCAGTGAATAACATGACCAGCAAAGAACAATACAATTCCTAATAACTGAGTAAATTCTAATACCATGAAGGTAATAACCCAGAAATGACTGGAGAGAGGCCCATTTTGGAAGCTAAACATGCAGGGGTGGGGGGAGGTTGCTAAACATGGACCGAGCATTTGGTTGCGCACTAAGAAGAGACCTGGCGCAAGGTCCCTTTGGGGGATTCTGGGATGTGGTTGGCAGTGCAGCAGGGACTCAAGGGTGCTGCCTGTTCTTCCCATAAGTACTCCCGAGAGAGCCATGTATGCTAGACATATATCTGGGCAAGGGAAGCTCATTTGGGTCCCACTTAAAGGAAGCCAAGTGTCAAAGAGAAATCTGTCTTCTGAGTTTTTGGTTTATATTCTGGAGGAACTGCAGCATGTCGGTCCTCAACCAGGGCCAGAGCTTTTTCTCTTCCTGGCCCCCACCTGGTGGAATGAGCTCCCTGAAGAGATCAGGGCCCTGCCTGAACTCCCCCAATTCTGCAGGGCCTGCAAAAGGAAGCTCTTCCACCAGGCATTTGCCTGAGACTGATCAAACACAAATAACTTCCCCTCCACGGCCTGAATCAGTCTGACCTCTCTGGAGGCCTTACTGTTCTTGTTATATTGTTGTTTAAGATCATTAAAAGTGTGTTATTCAGAACCACTGTTGGATTATTGTTGATGTATTTGACTAGGTTATAAGTTTGTTCCATGTATCCCCCCGATGTTGTATGTAAACCGCCCCGAGCCATATGGAAGGGCGATATAGAAATATAATAAATAAATAGTGTTTAACGCCTGGCATAAGGGGGAATCACACAGACATAAACATTTGAAGTCTCTTTAAAATAAAGACTGAAGCTTGGAAGCAGCTTTGGAAATAGGGCTGCCAAATCCAAGTTTGGAAATCCCTGGAGATTTAGGGGGAGAGCCTGGGGGCCATAATTTGTGATGGGAGGGACCTCAGTGCCTCTAAAACAGCCATTTTCTCCAGGGGAACTGGTCTCTATCATCCGGAGATCTGTTGTAATTCTGGGAGATCTCCAGGTGGCAACTCTAAGGGGAAATGAAAAACAGGGCCTGAAATAGGTTTTTCAACAGTCAGCATGTTTTCATGCCCGCCCATAGTACCACATACCAAGAGGGCCTGCAGGGGGCGCCAGACATTCCTGAATGTAGACCTCATGGTGTCCCCTGTACCTCAAAGGAGAGGTTGAGGTGGGGAGAAGAGAAGAAAGTAGAAAAAGCAGAGGGTCACATTACCTTTCATGTTAGTAAACTGTCTGGAGGGAGGGAAGGAGGCATGATATAGTCCAATCTCATTGGATCTTGTAAACTAAGAGGGGTCGATTCAAGTGGGTAGCTGTGTTGGTCTGAAGGAGCACACCAAAATTTGAGTCCAATGGCATCTTGATGACCCACAAAGATTTATTCAAGGCGTGAGCTTTTGTGTGCATGGCTGGGACCATGGACCTCATAAGATCTACGGTCCCTCCTCGACAAAAGACCCCCACAGACAATTCTTAGGCTGGGAAGCTCCATCAACAGTGCCCACTCTCTGGATTGTACGACAGTAACTAATATTGCTCCTGGTTGCAGTTGCCACTAAGTGTTTGAAACTGTTTTGATGTTTTATGATGCTACTTTTTTAATTGGTGGGTGAGTGGATGATGATTTTAGCGGTTTTTAAAAAATTGTATCTATTATTGTAAAGGCTGTTTGCCTTTTATTTGTAAGCCACTCCGAGCTGACTGTCGAGAGGGGCGGGGTATAAGTCTAATAAAAAATAAATAAAATAAATAAATACTTTATTTTAATCACTTGTTAATTGTGCGATGGACCCCTCCCTGGGCCAGTTTTGGGAGGGCAGGATAGAAATGCAGTAAAATAGTAATAACAAGTAATAATAACTCTCTATGCAGCCATTTTCTCCAGGGGGAATGATCTCTCTCTCTCTCTCTGTCTCTTTCTCTCTCTCTCTCTCTCTGTAGTCCAGATATGATTCCAGATCTCCAGGCCCCACCTGGAGACTGGCAACCCTCTTCACAACCCCCTAATCCCAGCCTGCTGCAGCTAAACTCCCAGGGGTTCTCGTAACATTATGGGTCCATGGTGGCAGCTTCTGCTCAAGGCTGCCATTAAATATTTCAGGGGGCAGGACTATCCGTAGGTGCTTCCACAGCATGCCCAGAGGACAAATCACCCACCCACCCCACCCCACCGGAGTCAATGACAGAAAGAAACTGCAAAGGCAAAGCTTTATTTGGCTGCTGGGGTCAGCTTGAGTAAAGCTGCAGCTGCAGCTAATCCTGCTTTTCCTTGGAGGGGCAACCCAGCCAGTACGTGGCGATGCTGCGCGGGTATTTGGGGTACACGAAGTCCACACGCCGTGTGCGCAGGTTGAAGCGGTAGTACTTGTCTGAGGGATAGAGGCAGGTATGCAAATGTCACCGGAGCTGCCCTTCGTCCCTATGCTGAGCACCCCTAAAGCTAATCAGTCCCATCCCCCCCCTTTGTTACTCTGCTGTTATGTTGGAGCTGTCTTAAAATGTGCCCCCCTCCCATATACATACACCGTTGTGAAAGTGCTTTGGGGGGGGGGGGGAAGACAGGGCAAGAACAGAGGTCTAGAATGCACCCATCCCTCCCTGCCCATTTTTTGCTCTGCCCCGTTTTCGCCTCTTCTTCCCTGACTCCGCTCCTGGCCAGCTTCAGGGACACAAATATTGCGTTACAGAATACAACTGCTCACAGGCAAGGAACAGTATGGGAATAGCTATAATACTTATTGTTGGAATTGCAATCAGTAAGAAATTTGGTGAAGTCAGCCTTGAAGGGCTGTCGTTAAGCTGTTTAAGCTGCTAAACTGTACCTATGTGCTCATTATGGACACCTAATAGTTAGTCTGAAGTTGCAGTGGAAAAATCCCAAGCACATGGCTGGGGATTCCTTTGGGCTTCCAGCTACTTCCTGCTTCTTCAGGAAGAGCAGCTCAGTGTGTGCTCTGCAGAAGCAAGGAATGGACTCCATTAGGCTTCGCTCTCTCCAGCTGCTGATATGTGGCATGTAGTCTGCCTGCAGCCTAGCCACAAGAGGCTTGCAATATATTTTTATTACTCTTTAAATTTATGCACTCTACTTCAGTAAGGAGACTGAAGCAGATGAATATGATATATGTTCACAAATAATCTTTCCCAGTAAAGATTGCTCTCTTTTAAACCTCAAAGCGCTGTGAGTCTGGAGCTGTGCCTCATCCACAAAGTTAAGTCCTACAAACTGAGCTCCCTCCCCCTGAGAACTCCTGTGCCTATTCTGTTGAGAGCCCTTCCTGTCCCAGCCAGCCAGGGCCACTGGTGGTGAGGGCAGATCTCAAGGGTTAACAGGCTAAGGACCCTCCCCCAGACTCACCTCCCACGAAGAAATAGACGCTCTGGAAGGGCTGGCAGGAGGCAGGGGGGCCCAGCAGCCAGTCCAGGTCGAGGGATTCGGAGCTCGTGTCCCCCGACCACCCCCAGGATCTTGACATCTTGCGGCCCCAGCGGCTGCGGCCGCGGTACCTCTTGCGATGCCGTCGTGATGACTTCTTCCTCGAGCGACGCTTAGAGGGGCTCTGCGCCACGTAGATCCGGCCCACCATGGCGGCATCCAGCTGGCTTGGCACCCCTCGCCAGTCACGGCTAATATAGCGCTGCCTGCTGGCCCCGCCTGGCCAGGGAGACAAAGAGGAAACCAGGGGGCTGAGATGGCCAGAGGCCCTGGGAGGCAGATCTGGCCTCTTTGCTTGGCCACAGACCCATTGTGGCCTCCACTGAGCAGAAGGGCATCTCAGGGGCCCACCTGGATGACCCTGCGAGTCCCACATCCTCAGTGGCCATCTAGGCCTACAGTGGAGAAGCAGGAGCCCAAACTATTGCTGCTTACCAGGAACAGCAATTCAGGGGTGCACTGCCTCTGAACATGGGGTTTCCTCTGATTGGCTTGTCGACACATCAAGAAGGAGGGGGACATTGCTGATAGAGCGCGATTCCATAACCCGACTGGGCGAGGAAGTGGCCAAAGGGCTGGGTTTGCTTTAGGCCTCTCCTCCACCCTTCAAACGGCCCCACTTACTCCGCCGCGAGCCCCCGAAGAGCTCCATAAAGATCTCCTCCCAGCTGTCCTCCTGCAAGACGGCAAAGTGGTCGAAGACCACCGACGGCGATGTCTCCTCGCAGTCCTTGCGGCTTGGCTGTTTGTCGAAGTCATAGCTCCAGTACTGCTTCCCTGGTGGGGGAGGGAGAGGGAGGGAGTCTGCTGTGAGGCAAGGCAAGCTGAGGGCTCACCTTTCTTTGGTCCAGAGCAGCGACAGGAGGTGACTCCATCCCAAGGACTGTGGCGCTGAAGACATGTTATGCTCACAACAACCCTGACAGGTAGGTCAGTCAAAGAGAGAGAGAACCATCATGGACATAATAAGGGGAATTCGAATCCAGTTTTGTCAAGAGGGCCAAACTGCAATGAATAATATCTAATAAATATTTATCATTTATTATATGGCATGCACATGGAGTCTGACTATAATTTAAAAGCATTCGTAGGGGGTGAGTATGTCCTGTGAATCGGATGAAATCGGATGCGTTTCGGCCTTTTCAGCCTTCCTGGGTGGTAAAAAATATAATTGATATACAGTATGCACATTCAGAGAGCATTATGTATATGTCCCAACCAGGTGTTATTCTCTCCTGGGGTGTATGGTTAGACAAATAATTTTTTAATGTATAAGGCCCACGATGTCTGTACTCACACCCTAAAGTGGCCAGTGTGCTCCATTCAACATTAAGATTTAATAATCTCTTCTTGTTATAATCGTCAATTGTACAGTGGTGTTACTGTGTATCTTTTCTTTGAGTTGTTGTTCCTCTCTATGTATTAGAGTTTTTTATGCCGTTAAAGGTGATCTGTATCTACTCGTGCAACTTTGCTCCGGTTTGGAATTTCCAGTGGCTCTGAATGTGGCTCACATCAACCAGTCAGAGGCAAAATTGGAATATTCGGGGCTGAGTGTATTTCCCCTCTTTTGTTGTTTGCTTGGACTCAAATCTCCCGGCCCTGGGGCCATCTAGCTTTTCACTCCATCTCACCCAATTCCCCTACTGGCTGTAGAACCTGTCCCCTGTGGCTTTTGCCCATGGCAAGAGGAAAAACTAGGGTCCCCACTTTGAGTTGGAAAACACCTAGAGATTGGGGGGGGGGTGAAGCCTGGGGAGGGAAGGGTAAGGTTTGGAGAGGAGAGGGCTCACAGAAGGGTATAATGTCATAGGGTCCACTGCCTCCTTTTTCTCAAGAGGAACAGAAGATTGGGCCAGGTCACCTTTGAAGAAGTAGACCCTCTCGCTGGCCAGGTAGTTCTGAGCAGGCAGTGCAAAAGCAGCGTCAACGTGGTCAGGGATCCCCTTGAAGCCGTCGGAGATGTTCCGGGGGAAATCGGGGTCGAGGACTCCATCCTCAAAACGCCAGTACTGGCTCCCCTGTGGAAGAGAGAGAAATGTTCCAAAGAGGGGGACGGTCTCAAGCCACCCTAGTCACCATCAATGGATAATGTATCCCGAAACCACAGTTGCCTTGGTTCAGCCGAGCTTTCAGGATACATGCTCTGCCCCCCCACCCTCCACAGGCCCTGCCTTGCCTGCCGTTGTGATCCTCTTAACTTGCCTGCTCTGTAATGAGCAACGGAGGGCAAGGTGAGCCGCCAGGATATAAGGCTTCGGAATGTTTCTGTGTCCTGCTGTGAGGCTCAGTGGAAGAGCTTCGGCTATCCATGCAGAAGGTCCCAGGTTCAATCCCAGGCGTCTCCCGTTAAAAGAACCTGGCAGTAGGTATGTGAAAGATCCACCAGCTTGGCATAGTGGTTGGTGTAGGCATTAGGAGTGGCAGCTTCTCATCTGGAGAGCTGGGTTTGATCCCCTGCTCTTCCGCATGCAACCAGCGGGGGGACCTTGGGCTAGTCCCAGTCCTGTTGGAGCTGTTCTTACAATTCCTTTAGAGCTTTCTCAGCCCCACCTACCTTACAGGGTGTCTGTTGTGGAGAGAGGAAGGGAAGGCGACTGTAAGCCGTTTTGAGACTCCTTTGGGGAGTGAAAAGCACGGTGTAAAAACCAGATCTTCATCTTCCCTGACCCTGGAGACCTGCTGCCGGTATGGCTAGGCAATACTGACCTTGATGGACCAAGGATCTGATTCAGTACAAGACAGCTCCACATGTGTGTGCTTGTGTGTTTGTGTTTCGATATCACAACCCACCTTGAAGATGTAGGACTTGCCCTGGCAGTTGATTCGGGTGAAGGCTGCATCTATCGGTCCCTCGATGTCCCACACTTCCTGGATACGTTTAGGGTACCCAGTCTTTGCGCTCGTCTCATCAAGTTCATAGAAATATTTCCCTGGGTTGGAAAGGGAGAAGGGAGATTGTGATGCTTGTGTCCTTTCCGAGGCCCAGGACCAGCTGGGAGGCGTGTCCCTGTTCCCCCTGGGGCTTGGAGTGTTTGCTTCTTCCCCAGAAGTGGGCAGCCCTTGAGGACTCCACTTGAAAGGGGCAGCCAGCCACATCTCGTGCCCACATGCATGGCTGGCTGAATGCTCTGGGTGGCACAGTCTGGCATATCTCTGTCCAGGGTCTGCGCTTCTTTGGCTTGCAAGTGGCACAAGACCCCTTTTGCAAGCTGGCAGAGGGTTCCGTACTCCAAAATCTCAGGGGGTTGCAAACCAAAAAGCAATTTTACCCCAAGAGAGAGCTTAGAGCAGGCTTTTTCAACCAAGGTTTCGTGAAACCCTGCAGTTTCTTGATGGCCCTGGAAGGGTTTCCTGAATGGGTGGGAGCTAATTAACTATATATTTTTTAAAAATTGTTAAACACCTATTGGGCGATAGGACCATACATGGTCATGTCAACCTGCTTGCCTCCTCTCCAAATGGCCAATGATGGGCCTGGAGGGGGTGGGAAGGGGAGGGGCCCCGGGTGGGCGTGTCCTCAGCTCTACTTCCCCACCACGTTCTGCATGATTGTGCCTCTTCTGAGGTTTCTCAAAGCCTGATATGGCCATATATGGTCATGTTGACCTGCCCGCCTCCTCTCCAAATGGCCAATGATGGGCCTGGAGGGGGTGGGAAGGGGAGGAGCCCCGGGTGGGTGTGTCCTCAGCTCTACTTCCCCACCACGTTCTGCACGATTGTGCCCCTTCTGGGGTTTCTCGAAGCCAGAAGGGTGTTTCAGGGGGTTCTCAACAGTAAAGAAAAGTTGAGAAAGGCTGCTCTAGAGCAGGGGTAGTCAACCTGTGGTCCTCCAGATGTTCATGGACAACAATTCCCTTGAGCCCCTGCCAGCAAACGCTGGCAGGGGCTCATGGGAATTGTAGTCCATGAACATCCGGAGGACCACAGGTTGACTACCCCTGCTCTAGAGGAAAAGAGCTCTTTCCCACTCCCCTCTCTCTTGCGCCGTACCACGGAAAGCATAGATGGAGCCGTTTTTCACGGTCATGAAAGCGTTGAAAGGTTTCCCGCTGCACAAGAACTCCTCTCCCGCCTCCTGGGTGACTACGTCTGGCTCAGGTGAGAGGGTCGGACCAGCGGTGGTCACGGTATCGTCAGTCGGCCAGAACTCTTGTGGGTCACTGCTCACTGGCTCCGAGTAGGGGTCGGTGGGGACAGTAGCCGTGGTATTGGTGAGATCAACATCAAAGTAATCCCGATACTCATCTTCCGGATGGAAAAAGACATCCCCACGGGTCACTGCAATGGGGGGGGGGACACACAGAGAGAAGAGGTTAGCAATTTGGGGACAGCCTCAACCTTGCACATTCAGTGTGAGCTGGGGGGTCACTGAGGGGGGGCTCCCAAACTATTCCCGATACTGAACTTTAGGTACGGCACACTGGATGTGAATCATCAGGATGTCTCTGAGCACGGGAGAAGAATCATTTATTCACCTCCAAGACTGAGGTTTCCACTTTTTCTTAATGGCACCCCATAACTTGAAGAAGAAGAAGAGTTGGTTCTTATATGCCACTTTTCTCTACCTGAAGGAGCCTCAAAAAGGCTTACATTTGCTTTCCCTTTCCTCTCCCCACAACACACATCCTTTGAGGTGGGTAAGGCGGAGAGAGCCCTGATATCACTGCTCGGTCAGAATAGCTTTATCAGTGCCGTGGCGAGCCCAAGGTCACCCAGCTGGCTGCATGTGGGGGAGTGCAGAATCAAACCTGACATGCCAGATTAGAAGTCTGCACTCCTAACCACTACACCAAACTGGCTCTCTATCAAGGACACAATTTTGCCCGGCATGTCAATTGATGATATAGCCACATATGGCCAATGGGGTTAAGTAAACAAAAATAAACTTCTGTTAAAGCAGGGTTGCTCATGTGAAACCCTGGGGTTTCTTGATGCCCGTGGAAGGATTTCCCGAATGGGTGGGAGTTAATTAATTTTTAATGTATTAAAATGCATTAAACATTGATCTGGTGATATGATGGGGGGTCATGCTGATATCCCCTCCCCAAATGGCCAGTGATGGGCCTGGAGGGGTGGGAAGGGGAGGGCCCCAGGTGAGCATGTATACAGCAATGCTTCCCAAACACATTCTGCATGATTGCACCACTTTTGGGGTTTCTCGAGGCCTGAAGAATGTTTCAGGGATTTCTCAATCGTAAAAAAGTTGAGAAAGGCTGGCCTAAGGGTTCAGGAAGGTGCTTTTATAAAGGAAACAGTTTGGACTACACCCCAGTACATGCAGTATGGATTATCGATTTGCTGCATGGATTATTATAGTTTAAGGTGACCAGATTTGAACACTGCTAAAGCAGTAAAATGAGTACCCAGCTTGCTTGCTGGGGGGTAAACGGTAATGACTGGGGAAGGGAATGGCAAACCACCCCGTATTGAATCTGCCATGAAAACGCTGGAGGGCGTCACCCCAAGGGTCAGACATGACTCGGTGCTTGCACAGGGGATACCTTTACCTTTAAAGCAGGACACCATTGACGGGGGGGGGGGGGAGGTTCTTGATTAAAATTTGGGTCTATATGGAGCAACAAAAAGTTTCATAGAATGCATAGAACGCAAAAATAGTTTTGTGATACATATTTTTTAAATTTCAACATAAGTACAATTTGCCAGGTACCCCCAGATGTCCCTCCAAAAGTGGAACAATCTGGTCACCTTACATATAGCTCATTGCCAGACTTAAGAGCTCAGTTCCCCTGGAGAAAAGGGCTGCTTTGGAGGGTGAATTCTGTGGTATTATATTCCACTGAGGTTCCTCCCCACCCCAAATCCTGCCCACTCCCAGCTCCATCCCCAAAGTCTCCAGGTGTTTCCCGACCCAGAGCTAGCAACCCTAACTCCCCCGGAGAAAAGGGCTGCTTTGGAGGGTGGACTCTATGGCACAGCCCCCTGATGAGGTCCTTCCCCTCTCCAAACCCCGCCTCCTCCAGGCTCCACCCCCAACAAATCTCCAGGGAATTCCTGAGACAGAGATGGCAACCTTACAAAAGCAGCCGTTTCCTCCAGGGGAAATAGAGAGCAGCTGGAATTTCAGGAGAACTCCAGTCCCCACCTGGTGGTCAGGAAATCTAATTGCAGGCACAAGCCCACCCATTGTTTAGCACCCCGACACTCCAAATTTGCAACCAGCGAAAGCTCCCTCACTGTCACTGCTGTGATGCCACTTCCTGCAGCCCACCTGTCCCAGGCACTCCTGCAAGCACACCTGTTGTCATGGGAGGCTCCCCAGTCCCTCTGCAAGGCCACTCTCTCCACTCTCCTGTTGTGGGGCGGACCCATGGACTGGCCAGCATGAACGGAAGGCACTGGGAAAGCCTGGGCAAGGCCAGCCTAGCTCACCTGTGGGCAATGTGGCCCAAGAGCCCGGGTCCCCCTTCATGCCCGGAGGAAAAGGAGGAGATACCTTTGGGTTTGCAGGTGGTGAAGTAATCGTCACAGCAGCTCTGGTAGTAGGAACAGAGGTCGTCACACTGGCATTTCTTCTGATCGTCAAAGCCCTGGTCACAGCGCCCCACGCAGGACTCTGCAAGAGAAAGACCTCGACCAGCCCCAGGGAAGGAGGGAGTGGGGCTGAGCAGCAGGCCGGCCGTTTCGCCCCCAGGGCTCCTCTGGGGTTCCCATCCCTCCAGGCTTGGCTGGAGTGTCCCATATGCCACGTCCCATGTCCAGGAGGGGCCAGTCCGATGCCTCGGGCCTGCGGGCCATGCAGAAGGCAAGCAGACCGTTCCTTGCATTGACTGACTGCCTTTGAACATGGAGGCTCTGTTTTGCTATCTGGGTGGCTGGCCTGTCCCCTGCAAACTCACCGCAGCCCTTTAGAACAGGGGTAGTCAAACTGCGGCCCTCCAGATGTCCATGGACTACAATTCCCAGGAGTCCCTGCCAGCGAATGCTGGCAGGGGCTCCTGGGAATTGTAGTCCATGGACATCTGGAGGGCCGCAGTTTGACTACCCCTGCTTTAGAATAACAGCGAAGCAAATAGCCCCCATCGCAGTGTCGGCGGTGCACGCCTTCCATGAACTATGCATGCGGAAGCGATTCCTTTTTGCAGACCCACATCTCCAGCCAATCGATTTAATTGGGCTGGCGGAGGTCTAGCATCAAGTGACCTAGAGAGAGAGGGCAACCTCCCTGCCTGCCTGCCTCCCCTGCCTCCTCTCTCTAGATTGAGCTGTTCCCGGTTCCCCACGGGGCTCCCTCGTCAATGATCCAGCAGCGGGGACCACCTTGGGGGCACGGCACTCACCCTCTGCGGCGAAGGCCCCGCACAGCCAGCCCAGCAGCAGGGCCGCGAGCAGGAGCCGCATGGCTCGCCAAGGCTCCGTCCCAGTCTGACTGGCTCTCTTTGGGAGGCTGGCAGCTCGGCCAGATCGGGAACAAACAAGGTCAGGAGGGTATTGGCCTGGGCATGCCCAGCTCCTCCCCCTCTGGGGCTGGCTCCAGTCTTTTTGTGTGCTTTCTGGGTCAGCCACTGTCCGCTCTTTCAGGTTGGCATGCGGGGTTCTCCCCTCCTCCCTTTTCTCCCCCCCCCTTCCAGCAGCCCTGCAAGGTAGGTGGACTGGAGAAAAAGCGATTGTCCTAGGTGGCCCAGGGAGGGCTGGGGCTGAGTCAGGCTCTCTCCTGTGATACTCCATGGTGAGTTTGGCCCCAAGGACCCCTGGCTGCCTTCCAACCCTGCCCCCTATTGCCCCGCTGGTGGGGACCAGGCAAAGATCCGGTGTGCCAGACTGCCTCCTCCGTGCAGCAAGACCTTTGGAAAGGTCCGACTCAAAGCCAAATGAACCCAAAGGACCCCAGTCTCTGACTTGGCCTTAGGTGAGATGAGTTCTGGTGTTTTGCCTTTAAGGGCGTGAGCAGAAGGGACTTAACCAGCCAAACGTGGGGCACTGCCTTATTGTCTGAGCCGAGGCTCTCAGTGCCAGAAGCTGAAGCCAAAATGAACTTCCAGATGTTGACTAGCAGCCTGCAGCAGCGCTAGGGCCCCCAACCTCCTGGTGGCGATTCAGGAACGATCCCGTGCGAGGCAGGATCATTTGGTAACATCACACGGAAATGCTTCCATTCAGACCGAAGATTCTTGAAGTAGCAACCCAAATAACTTGAATAGCTCGTCAGCTGAGTGCTCTTTTCAGGATGTTTAACAATCCGTTCTTCAGAAGGATACTATCTGTAGGCAAATAACATGAAACCAAATTGAAACATACGGAATGTTGGAGCTCTCTGTACTTAATCTCTTGTACAATTGAAAACAGAATATGGTCCAAAGATTTTTTTTATGGCACCTCCTGCTGGTGGCGGCTGGAAATCTTCTGGGATTAGTGATTCCCAGGCAAATTTCTTTTGGAAAAAATGACCCCTTTGGAAGGTGGATATTATGGCATTATACCCCACTGAAGTCCCCTTTTCTTCCCAGACTCCTTTCCCCCTTAAACTCCAGGAATTTCCCAACCTGGAGATGGCAACCCTTAACAGAGCTGGGGAAATGGCCTAGGAGCAAGGCAGGTATGATATTGTAGAGCAGGGGTGGCCAAACTGCGGCTCTCCAGATGTCCATGGACTACAATTCCCATGAGTCCCTGCCAGCATGGAATTGTAGTCCATGGACATCTGGAGAGCTGCAGTTTGGCCACTCCTGTTGTAGAGTCAGCCTTCCTGGGCTGCTACTTCCACTGGGAGAACTGATCTGTGTAACATGAAGACGGGTTATAAATTCAGGAAACCTCCGTGCTCTGCCTGGTTGGTAACCCTGTGACCCTATCCCTATGCCCCTCAACAGAAGGGGTGGGGGGCACGCGACCTTCCCACCCTCCCAGCGTCACGTGGTGGAGTTTGCTCCCTGGATGTGCTTCCAGATCAATTCGTCCCAGTTACTAATTAATATGAACTCCTGATCCCCCTTTCGGTTACTGCCTCCTCCTCCTCCTCTCCCCTTGCTCTCGGGACAGAGAACAAACGGAGCTGGGATGGCCTGCTTGGCAGGCCCCAGGGCCGTTGGTAGGCCCAAAGGGACAAAATGAGCCAAGTAATCAAACAGCCATTCAGGCAGCGCCTGTCCCAAAACGAGCAGCGGCTTCTCTGAGCTTTATTGTTTCCAGTTTTTGAGACAGAGAAGTTTCTTCCTAGAGCTCAGCATTCCGGAAAGCACGAGAGCAAACTAAATACAGAACACACCATGGAAGCTTTAACTGGTTGGATTCGTGTGGATAGGGTTGCCAGCTTTGGGTTGGGAGAAAACTGGAGACTTTGGAGGTGGAGGCAGGAGTTGGCAGGATTCGGGGCGGGGAGGGATGTTGTATAATGCTATGGAGGAACTCACAAGTTGAGAAAAAGCTCTATGACGCACCTGAGATTACACTCTGAGTACAGAACTTAATGATAGCGAAGAGTGGTGACTTTAGGGACATAACATAGGAATTGGTCTCCAAAAAGGATAAAATGTATACATTACAGATCCCACTGAACCATTCAGCTATACATTATAGAGAGTTCTATATAGGTATATTTATATAGGGAGTGTATTATTATAATCTTGACCACTGAGGAAGACCCGGAAAGGTCGAAACACGTTTGGTCCTTGGTTCCGTGTGCTGTTAGTTCGGTATAGTTTTTAAGAAGTTTTAATTCTGTTTTTAATTGTGCACCATAATAAATATTTAACAAGTTTTACATTATTTTTATTGTTCAGCTCAACTTGTGAGTTCCTACCTGTTAAGGTTGGGTTTTGTTCCTTTTTTGGTTTAGCAGGATAATGCTCTGGAGCCTGTTAAATCCATGGGTTCAGAGGTGGATACGGACGCCGGGAGGGATGTGAGCTCTTGGTTAAGACCCCAGCATGGTACCAGTTGCACTGGAAGCTGAACCAAGCCCCACAATAGATCTTCCTGCCAATGCGTGCTATTGGTCAGTTTGACTTTAAACTGACTGGATCCAGCAGATGGGATCTTGCGATGCATCGGTCAGATTCGTGCCTCGGACCTAACATTCAGTTCTCAGTAGGGCTGCAGACACAAAAGAGTCCACCCTCTGAAGCAGCCATTTTCTCCAGGGGAACTGATCTCTGTTGCTTGAAGATGAGCTGTAAAACCAGGGGGTCCTGAGGTCCCACCTGGGGACGGGCATCCCTAATACAGACCTTCTTCCTTGCTGCCCTGGATTGCCTCGCAGGTCCGTTTCCTCCCTGGCCTCCTGAACATGGAAGGCCAGAGTTACCCGTGCCATTGGAGGAGGACGGAAGGAACGTTTTGGACAGCTGGCAACAACCAAATCCCCAGCAGTCCCATGAGTGGGGAGAGGGGACAACCAAGGGCAGGGTGAATGCGCCTCTGAGGTTTGCCAGCCCACAGGTGTAGCTAGAGATCTCCCAGAATCACAATAGATTTTCAGACTTCAGATTTGGAGGAAATACCTGCAAGGGAGGGTAGCCTCTACGGCAAAGGTGGCCAGACTGTGGCTCTCCACCTTGAGTCCAGTGACACCTTTGAGGTTTACAAAATTTAATTCTGAGTATCTTTATTCTGGGGATCTTTTAACTGGAGACGCCGGGGATTGAACCTGGGACCTTCTGCATGCCAAGCCGACGCTCTACTGAGCCACAGCTCCCCACGAGAAGTCAAGAACTTCCCCTGCGAGTATGGCTCTTCCACTGGAGGATTTTATGCAGCCTGGCCCTTGAGAATGGACATCGAAGTACCATTGGATGCCCCTGATGGGTCACAGCAGCTCCAAGCTGGGGTTGCCAGCTCTATTTTGGGGCATTCCTGGAGATGTTGTGGATAGATCCTGGGCAGGGCAGGGTTTGGGGGCAAGGAAAGACCTCATCAGGGTACAATGCTGTAGCATCTCCCCTCCAAAGGAGCCATTTTCTCCAGGGGAGCTGATCTCTACCAACTGGAGATCAATTATTATACTGAGAGAGGTTGGCAACTACACGTCCTTGGACTCTGCCCCACCGGCCACTTTCCTGAAATAATATTTGCAGTGTGGGTGTGGGAGAGGGGGGGGGAAGGGATTATAGGTTTTGAGCTCATTGTGGAGGGCTTTGGCTGGCGGAACACGATTCTGGGGGGCTGTATAGCCATTGCGGAGGGCAGGAAAAGCCCCAGCCCTCAACTTCAGGGATAAAGCTGGTAAAAGCACCTCTGTCTCCGTGTACAAAGTTAACTTTCATTCTCTGGAAAAACAGAAGATTCTGGGCCTCAATCCCTCATCTGGCTGCCCTGTAAGTTGGGTTGCCAACCTCCCGGTGGCACCGGGAGACCTCCAGCTGATCTCCAGGCAACCAAGATCAGTTTGCTTTGGAGGGTGGGCCCCATGAACCTGTACCCTGTTGAGGTCCCTTCTGAAACTGCTCCCTCCCCAGATCCACCTACAAAATTGCCGTGTATTTCCCAGCCTGGAGCAACCAACCCTTCCTGGAAGTCAGGTCCCTTAGCATATACAGCACTCCCTGTTTGCTTCCCATGAGCCAAAGCTCTGAAATAGGTTGTGGTCCTTTGGTGGGTTTATATTAAGCCTCCAGAACAGAGTGGGTCATAACACGAGCAAATGAGCCCTCCCTGCTCAAGAGGAGAAGCGAAAGTGCAGGTTGAGATTCCCTCCACCTTCCTGAAATAGTTTTCTCCCCTCCCACCTTTTTTCATTTGGAGGGAACTTCCCGTCCGGTGAAGAATTCTGGGTCCTTGAACGCTTGCCTGTTTGTGATCTTCTGGTTTCACCCTGTTTGAAAGGCGTTGCATTGTGTTTTCCCCCCTCTTTGGCCAGCAAAGCTATCTGTAACGCTTGGAGCTTTTTCAGGGATGCGATAGGAAAGGATGCTGCTGTTGCCACGGCGACAGACCCTCCTTTCAGGGGCGGTTCCTGGGATGGCTGACATCATCGCCGGAGAGAGAGGGGGGAGGAGCAAGGATGAAGGGGAAGCTGATCCTCTTGGTGGGGAGATCTCCGCATCCCAAGCTGGCAGCCGGAGGCAAAGGCACCAACCTGGCACCGGCTGACTGTCGCAGCTGGCAGTACCCGAGACCACTCCTCCACCCTGCCCCTCTTTCCATCCACCCACCAACTCGGCTCTCCTCCCTGTGCCTTTTCCACACTCGTCCTCCTCTCCATCCCTTCCTCTCTCTCCCTCCGCCCTCTTTGTGAAGTCCCAGGGCCTCCAGGTAAGCCTTCGGGGCACCGGATCCAGGAGGAGGTGGTTCTAGAACAGCCCCCCCCCTCCCTGACCTCCCCATGGTGCTCCCCCTCCTCGTCTCCGCATACAAACTGTGCCGCTTAGCGATGGCCAACCCCGAGACTCTGGCGTCGGTGCCCGTCTACGAGGGCCTGTGGCCGCCAAGTCCCGGGCCGTACCAGGAGGTCTCCCCCGGGGTGAGCACTGACATCCAAGCCGCTCTGCACAGGATCCTGCCCGAATTGCATCAAGCCATTTCGGCCGTCAAGCAGGCTGCCGGACCCAAAGACCTCCAGGCTGGCATGGCTGAGATCCTGGCGCTGGTGGAAGAAGCGTGGGTGATGCCCACGGTGGGCAGGGAGGTTGCCAAGAGTCTGTGCGATGGGCTTCGGCTGGAGGGAGGCCTGGATCTGCTGCTGACCTTCCTGCAGTCGGCGGATCTGGAGACCAAGTGCCAAGCCGGGAAACTGCTGGAGCAGGTCCTGGTGGCTGAGAACCGGTGAGCTCCGAAGGGGACGGGGGACGGGGGACAGGGGCTGAGGGAGAGGCTGCAGGGGAGGCTGGGGGTGGGTGGGTGTGGCACGCCCGACACATGGATGTGGTCAGGGCCACAGATCCTGGCCCACAGAGGCAACTTGACTATCCTCAGTTGCTCCGTTATGTGACACTCAAATTATGATCGCTGTTTCTTTCGTACAGCCTTTCTCAACTTTTTCACCATTGAGAAAACCCTGAAACACACTTCAGGCTTTGACAGACTCCAGAAGCAGCCTAATTGTGCAGAATGTGGTTGGGAAGCAGAGCTGTGTGTACATTCTCACCCGGGGCCCTCCCCTTCCCAGCCCTTCCGGTCTGATCACTGGCCGTTTGGGGAGGGGATATCAGCATGACTCCCCCCCACCTCCCAGATCACTGGATAAATGTTTAACAAATGTAAAAAATCAACTAACTGCCACCCATTCCGGAACACCTTCCATGGCCATCAAGAACCCCCTGGATTTCACAAAACCTTGGCTGAGAAACCCTGCTTTAACAGAGGTTTATTTTTATTTAGTTAACCCCATTCCTTTCTCACTGAGTCAAATATATTCCACAGGAGGGGACGTCCAGTAAATAGCGCAATTGGGTTTTGAACTGCAGAATTATGAGAAACAGCAGAAATCTGAAAGAAGCCTGAAACAAAGCCCGGGGAATACACAATCTTTCTGCTCTGACTGAATTCCGTTTCTAACCCAAGCTGCAGTGCAAAACCAACCAGGGTTCCCTCTTCTCCTTTGCTCTGACCTAATTGATTCTATCCTTGCTCCCAAATCCTGAAATGAATCTCTAGTGCAGCCAAGATCTGAACCCTGGCTCCGAACAACTCCATAAGGTTGCCAAATATAGTTGATCCCTGGGCAACAGAGATCAGTTCCCCTGGGGAAATGGCTGCTTGGAGGGTGGATTCAAGGCCATTAGCCCACTGAAGTCCCCCCTACCAAACCTTGCCCTCCCTGGACTCCCCCCTCCCCCCACAAATCTCCAGAAATTTCCCCACTCAAAGCTGGCAACCATGGTAATCTGGCATCCAAACTTTCTGGCTAGTCTGTACTGCATGTCTGGGGAGTGACAATTTTGTATGGAGGGTGGGGGGTGCAGGATGCTTTCTGAACCAAGAATGAGAGTTGACATCCTGTGCTTGGGAGACAGCAACCACTCCCCCCCTCCACATACACACCCAAGGCAGAGAGGGGTGGGAAGAGACAAAGGAAGAGGGCACAGGTGCAGTGGCTTTCGTTGTGGCCAAGGTGTGGGGGGTGTGGGCTGCTGTCAGCTGTTGTGCATCCCTGGTGTGTGTGTGTGTGTGTGTGTGTAAAAAGGATGCCAGCCTCCAGGTGGGACCTGGGGATCCCCCAGAATTACAGCTCATGAGAAATCAGTTCTCCTGGGAAAAATGGCTGTTTTAGAAGGTGGATGGTGTAGCATGGGGCCCAGCTGAGGGCCCTGTCCTCCCCAGGCTCTATCCCCAAATCTCTGGGTATTTCCCAACCCTCCCCCCCATCCTCTTAAGTGTACAGAGTTTTTAAGCTGCAGCCAACCTACAGTCACCCAGTAGAAGAAGAAGAAGGTTTTTATACCCCACTTTTCACTGCCCGAAGGATAAGGTGACCAAATTGTCCCACTTTTGGAGGGACATCTGGGGGCACCTGGCAAATTGTACTTATGTTGAAATTAAATATATATATATATTACAATACTATTTTTGCATTCTATGCATTCTATGAAAATTTTTGTTGTTCCATATAGACCGAATTTTTAATCAAGACCCCCCCCCCCATCAATGATGTCCCGTTTTACCAATGTTAAAATCTGGTCACCTTACCGAAGGAGTCTCAAAGCAACTTACAATCCTCTTCCTTTCCTCCCTCCACAACAGACACCCTGGGAGGGAGGTGAGGCTGTGAAAGTTTCTAACAGAACTGCTCTGTGAGAACAGCACTATCAGGGCTGTGATGAGCCCAACGTCACCCAGCTGGCTGCATGTGGAGGAGTAATAGGAAATCAAACCCATGCTGGCTGTAGGGGTATCCAGGCAAGAGGCTAAACTTTTGTCTGGTGGTCTCCCATCCAAATACTAACCAGGGGTGACCCTGCTTCCCTTCTGAGAGCAGTCTAGCCCAGAGCATCCTAGAGCTGCAAGACCTCTCTTTTCCCCAACGGCTACGTTTCTGTGAAGAGCCTTTTGTTTCCTTGTTGGGGCCCAGTCAGTGTCTCTTGCAACAGCGTACTCCTGAAAAGGTCACGAAATGATCTCTCATAAAGGTTTCCAGATGGGGCTGCCAGCCTCCAGGTAAGGAACTGGAGATCAACCTGTTAGTATTGCTGGTTGGCTGGAGAGCGAAGAAACGGATAGCGAGGCAAAAAACAATGCTTGAAATTCCAATAATATTTAGAATAGAATCATAGAATCATAGAGTTGGAAGGGGCCACACAGGCCATCTAGTCCAACCCCCTGCTCAACGCAGGATCAGCCCTGAACTATTCTGACTGTGAAATTTTTTTCCCTGATATCTAGCCTATATCGTTGTAGTAGTTTAAACCCATTACTGCGTGTCCTTTCCTCTGCAGCCAACGGAAACAGCATCCTGCCCTCCTCCAAGTGACAACCTTTCAAATACTTAAAGAGGGCTATCATGTCCCCTCTCAACCTGCTTTTCTCCAGGCTGAACATTCCCAAGTCCCTCAACCTATCCTCATAGGGCTTGGTCCCTTGGCCCCAGATCATCCGTGTCGCTCTCCTCTATAATTTATTCTGGAATTATAACCGGACTACACCAGTAGCTCATTTAGAATTTATTTATTTAAAATGTTTCGTCCACTTCTCCTGGAGAAAATAATTGCTTTGGGAGAGGGACTGTAAGGCATTATGCCCCTCCCCTCCCAGACCCCATTCTCAAATCTCTAGGTATGCTTGAATCCAGAGCTGACAATTTTATGTCAAGGGAATGGGGTCACGTGGGACTGTTTGGACTCCTGGCTTGAGAATTACGCAGGAAGAAGGACTCCGGGGGACCTGGCAAGGACTCCGTCCACCTGAAAGGCGGCTGTTCTTGATGGATGACCCCACCCCCTCTCCTACCTGCCCCACCTGCTTTCAGCGGGCTGCATGGAAATCACAGTTGTGGTTTGGTGTGTTCCTGTGAGAGGACAAGGTGCATTAGCTAATGGCTTGGCTGCATCCTCTGATGCTATGTGCTGTCTGTGCTCAGCTAGGCATGGAGATTTTGCAGCCTGAGAGCACCGAGCCCCTTTGAAAAAGCAAGTGGGCTTCTAGCCCACCACTCCCTAAGCCCTACAGACACACACACCCTGACTCTACCCTCAAATTTCCGGATATTTATGAACCCTCGGAGTTGCCATCTTCCTATGTCCCAGCAGAAAAAAAAGAACCTAGCCCAGGCTATCAAAATCCGTATACAGTATCATATTCATACAATACACATCAATAAAATATTGAATCAAATATCAAAATGTGTCTTCTATTTTAATAATTAATGAAGCAACCAAAACAGACTCTCTAGATTTGTGCCGTTTTCAGTGTTGAACTTTCATCCGTGGTTGTTTCCTCCGATAATTGTCAACGTTTTCCTTGTAACTTTCCAGTATTCCAATATATTTCCTATTCTCTATTGCTGACAATCAAGTCTTTTTACTATATATCCAACTCAAAGTTGTAACATCCATTCTACTCATATAACACCGGCCTTCAGCTTGCAGGTGTGGGAGAGCTTTGCCAAGAGATAAGTCACATTTGGATATTTTATTCAATATTTTGGTAGCCAGGAACAGGTTCTTTTTTCTGTTGGCATATTCATTCAGAACCACCTGTATTTCATGTGGTCTTCCTACGTCCAGCTAACAGGGGTAGGGGGTGGGGGAGATTCTCCAGTCTTCTGTTTCTTACAGTCTTGAGTTATGCAACTCGCTCATATCTTTAATGTATCGCCAATGGTAGAGCTTCATCCGGATGGTGGTACGTTGGCAAGTGTATTTTGCTGTTGGGGCACAGCTGAGTTGTGGTGACCCTGCAGGGTTTTCAAGGCAAGGAGTTCAGCAGAGGTGGCTGGCCATGGCCTTCCTCTGCAGAGTCTTCCTTGGTGGTCTTCCCTCCAAGGACTGGCCTTGCTCTGATTCATTGATCTGATGAGATCAGGCTATGAGAACCAACATGGTGTGGTGGTTAAGAGTGGCAACCTCTAATCTGGAGAGCCAGGTTTGATCCCCTACTCCTCCACATACAGCCAGCTGGGTGACCCTGGGCTAGTCCTGGTTCTCTTAGAGCTGTTCTCGCAGAGCAGTTCTCGCAGAGTTCTCTCAGCCCCACCTACCTCACAGGGTGTCTGTTGTGGGAAGAGAAAGGGAGGATGATTGTAAGCTGCTTTGAGACTCTTTGGGAAGTGGGGTATAAAAAGCAGCTCTTTTTCTTCTTCTGTGCTAGACCATTCTACATCCTAGTTTTACAGTGACAGCATGTCTTTCCAAACAGACTTGGTATTAGGACAGATTTCTCCCATACTGCAAAAATGTTTACACAAGGCAAAGAGAGATGGGCCCAAAACTTAATTTCCAGTGTGGGGTAGTGGTTAAGAGTGGCAGCTTCTAATCTGACAAGGTGGATTTGATTCTCTGCTCATCCACATGCACCAGCTGGTTGACCTTGGGCTAGTCACAGTCCTGTTAGAGCTGTTCTCATAGAGCAGTTCTGTCAGAGCTCTCTCAGTCTCACCTACTCCACAGGGTGTCTATTGTGGGGAGAGGAAAGGGAAGGCAATTGAAAGCCGCTTTGAGACTCCTTCGGGCAGTGAAAAGTGGGGTATAAAAACCAACTCTTGCAATGAAATTATCATATGTTTTTTCTGCTGTAAGAAACAGCCACCCCCCCTTTTTTTTAAAGTACATCTCTGCTGCCTCTCTAGGCTCTTCCATTTTCTGAATGCTAAATTGCACCTTTTGGATTTGCGTGCCTTTTCCTTGTCCATGCAGCGTACTCTGAAGATGAAGGCTGGGTCCTCACCCTGGACTCAGAGTCATGAGGGGGTGAGCAGACCTTGCCGGTTCATTCTTTCCCTTGGACCACAAAGCGATTTGCATCTGACGCCTCCAAAGAGCTGGGGTTGGCCCCTGAGAGCAGCCACAGGGCAGCCTGTGGCCACAGTGGGGTGTGCCACTGAGGAAGGCCTACTTGAGGCCACCTGGGGATGCTGGTTTGCCCCCTGCCTTGTGCCAGGTATACTTTGAAGAGCCTTCTGGAGAGGCTAGTTGGGAAAGTGCATTGCACTCATGTTAACGGAGCGAATACCTCACCCTGGAGAGTTTTTGGAGCCACGTTTCCTGGAACGAGAACGTGTGCCTCCTAGCAAAGGAAGAAGAAGAAAACCACACACCACTCCTTCCACACAAGGTGGGCTGCAGACGCAGACGGAGGGGGAAATGTTCCGGGAGCGGCCTGTACCGTAACTCCTGCGGTTGCCTGCTGGTTCCTCCTCTTGCCCTTGGAAATGGCCGGTTTGTGCGATTTTCAGCTCCAAAGGCAGAAGGTGCAGGAATCATGCAGTCTGTGGGGATTGTTGTGGTGGGACACGGCCAGGAAGGAGGGCTGTTCCCAGGTGCACCAGGCTGAATCGTGTGGGTGAGCCCTTTGGGGACTCCTTCCCCTGTGCTCTAGCATGCCGGGGGGGGGGGGGAGGAACGCCACTAAGGCACTGTTCCCCTTAATTCTTCCTCCCTGTTGGGCAGAGCTGTTCACATCCTGGGCAGAACAGAACCACTGTCATCTTTCAATGGGCAATTGGCAGCATAGGTCCTCTTGTGGCTCCAGATTGCTGATGAACTGGGCTTCCTGGGTTAAGGAGCAGCTCACCCCCTCCCCAGGTTTAGAGGGAACATCAAACTAGGCTTGCTAAGTCTGGGTTGGGAGATCATCATCATCACCATCACCATCACCACCATCATCATCATCATCATCATCATCATCATCATCATCATCATCATCATCATCATCATCATCATCATCATCATCATTATTATTATTATTATTATTATTATTATTATTATTATTATTATTATTATATTTATGTCCTGCCATTCCCTGCAAGGCTCGTGGCGGGTAACAAGTCTTAACCCCAATTAAAATACCCATTAAAAGACTTTAAAAATCCTAACATGGTGGAAAAACAATCTTGTTCCCACCCCCCACTACCAGAGCGGCAGGAAGAATGGAGGGCGTGGCGTAAATGCGAGTACCTGAAGATTTTTTTTTGGGGGGGGGAGTGCAGCCTGTGGAGGTCAGGTTTTGGGGAGGGGAAGAACATGCCTACATGGGTCAAGCTGCACAAAAAAAGAAACTCCCGTGAAATGGATCAGACTCCATAGAATAGAATATATTTAGTGCCATTCGTGTGTTCATTTAAGATTTTTAAAAAATTATTAAAAAGGTAAAGGTAAAGGTATCCCCTGTGCAAGCACCGGGTCATGTCTGACCCTTGGGGTGAAGCCCTCTAGCGTTTTCTTGGCAGACTCAATACGGGGTGGTTTGCCAGTGCCTTCCCCAGTCATTACCGCTTACCCCCCAGCAAGCTGGGTACTCATTTTACCGACCTCGGAAGGATGGAAGGCTGAGTCAACCTTGAGCCGGCTGCTGGGATCAAACTCCCAGCCTCATGGGCAGAGCCTTCAGACTGCATGTCTGCTGCCTTACCACTCTGCACCACAAGAGGCTCTTATTAAAATTATTAATGACACACTATTGCACAGACCCAAAACCTACGGGTAATGTAACCTAATACAAAGGACCCCTCTTGAGTGAGTGATCTGTGATTAAAATGCAGCAGTACCATGTTGCAAGAGAGCAGCCTTTCTCCATCTTTGGAGATTTTCAAACAGAGGCTGGAGAGCCATCTGATGGAGAGGCTGATTCTGCGAAGGCTCAAGGGGGCGGCAGGTTACAGTGGAGGAGTGATAGGGTGGGGAGTGTCCTGCATAGCGCAGGGGGTTGGACTAGATGAGTTCCCTTCTCATGGACCTCATGGACTACATGAGGTCCCTTCCAACTCTATGATTCTATGATTCTATTATTCTAGATGAGGTCCCTTCTCATGGACCTCATGGACTACATGAGGTCCCTTCCAACTCTATGATTCTATGATCCTATGATTCTATGAAGGCCTTCTGGCAGCAAAGAAGCCGTCAGATCTGCAGAATCGGTGCCAAGAGGGCGGGGGTGACGCAATTGTCTCTAACGAAATATCTGCAATAATAATCCTGTCTGGGAATGGTGACTCAGGACAGGGAGGGCCCGAGGGACTGTTGTCGCCTTTCTTGGGATTGCAGCAATAGACCAAGCAGGGCCCTGTTCGGGATTTAGACTCCGGGATGAGTGGAACTGGGCATCTGCCCAATACCTGCTCTGGCTCAGCTGCCAAATTTACAGCAAGGTCAACACCAGCGGTACGCGGGGGGGGCGGGGAGGAACACCACATTTCCGGGAAAGTCTGTCTCATCAACTTCCCAGAAAATGCAGCCTGTCTGAAAGTCTTCCTCTGGTGGAACACAGTTCTCCCTCTTAGGTTGCCAACTCCAGGCAGGGAAATTCCTGGAGTTTGCAAGGGGAGGCTCTGGAGGGGGGAAATCCGGGGAGGAATTTCACCTAAAATCTATGGCTTACCGTATGGTCAGCCCTCTGAAGCTGCCATTAACTCTTGGTAGGGTTGCCAACTCCAGGTTGGGAAATACCTGGAGATTTTGGGAGGGGTGGGTGGGTTGACATGACCACATATGGTCATATTGCTCAATAAATGGTTAATACATTTTAAAAGTATTTGAAAAAAAAATGAATTGACTCCCACCCATTTGGGAAACTCTTCCAGGGCCATCAAGAACCTCCAGGGTTTCACAAAACCCTAGTTGAGGAAGCCTGCATTAGAAAGTGGGTCTTTCACATTATACCTGCAGAGGTCTCTGCTCACCCCAAAGCTTTTTCAGCCTCTGATCTCCAGGAACTTCCCAGATCTGATCTGGCCACCCTACCCAGGGCCATGGCTTCCATGAGCTCAATAGCTCTGTGGCTTGGGACAGGAGGTCCTCCCTTGGGCAGGGCAGGCCAAATCCTGACCCCTCCCCTTGTCGCCAGGGACCGGATTGCCCGGATCGGCCTTGGGGTGATCCTCAACCTGTCCAAAGAACGGGACAGCCCTCAGCTGGCCCGGAGCACCTCCGGCATCCTGGAGCACATGTTCAAGCACTCGGAGGAGACCTGCCACCAACTGATCTCTGACGGCGGCCTCGATGCCATCCTCTACTGGTGCCGCTGGAGCGACCCGGTGGTGCTGCGCCATTGCGCCACAGCCCTGGCCAACTGCGCCATGTACGGCGGGCAGGCCAACCAGCGGCTGATGGTGGAGAAGAGGGCGGCGGAGTGGCTCTTCCCCCTGGCCTTCACCCAGGAGGACCAGCTCCTCCGCTTCTACGCCTGCCTGGCCATCACTGTTCTGGCCACCAACAAGGAGATCGAGAAGGAGGTGGAGCGCTCGGGGACTCTTGCGCTGGTGGAGCCCTTCATCACCACCCTGGACCCGGGGCAGTTTGCCTGCATCCTGCTGGGCAGCAGCGACAACAGCCAAGGATGGACGGCAGACGACCTGCAGCGCCTGGTGCCCCTGCTGGACAGCTCCCGCCTGGAAGCCCAATGCATCGCTGCCTTCTACCTGTGCGTTGAGGCGGCCATCAAAGCCAGGCAGAAGAAGACAAAGGTAAGGCTTGAAATAGGAGGGACTGGGTGGGTTTAATGGTAAAGGATAGTATACATATGTGTGTGCATGTAGATCGATGGATGGATGGATGGATGGATGGATGGATGGATGGATGGATGGATGGATGGAGAGAGAGAGAGAGACAGACAGACAGACAGACAGACAGACGATGATGGATGGATGGATGGATGGATGGATGGATGAGTTGATAGACTGATAGACAGAGAGAAATATATGATGGATGGATGGACAGATGGATGGACAGAGATAGATGATGGATAGATGGATTGACAGACAGACAGACGATGATGAATGGATGGATTGATACACTGATAGAAAAATTGGATGGATGGACGGATGGACAGACAGACAGACAGACAGATGATAGACAGACAGATAGATGATTGATGGCTGGATGGCTGGCTGGATGGGTGTGTTGTGGGTAGATAGATTGATAGACAGAGAGAAAGATGGATGGATGGGCAGATTGGATGGATGAGCAAATTTAATTATGTTCTTATGGGATTGTCTAAATATATGAAGCCATTAATGGCTAATAGCCCCAAGATATAGATAGAATGTTTTGTCTTGACCAGGCGATGAAAAGCGGGGTACAAAAACCAGCTCTTCTCTTCTGTTGCCCAGATTTTTACAGAGATCGGGGCCATCCAGAGCCTGAAGAGGATCGTCTGCTACTCTCCCAATGGCACCACCTCCTCCTTGGCCAAGAAGGCGCTCTGTGCCATGGGTGAGGAGGTCCCTCAGCGCCTCCTGCCCACGGTGCCCAACTGGAAACCCCTGGAGGTGCAAAAGTGGCTCCAGCAGATTGGCTTCGTCAAGTACTGCCCGCTTTTCTTGGTGAGGCTCGCGGGGGCGAGGGCGGCAAGGGATCCTCCAGGGATCCTGCCCAATGATTCCAGCATTCTGGGTCCCACAACATGCCCAGCACTCCAAGCACTCTCCCTCATGAGGCTCTCTGGCCTGCCCCCTCCCAATCCCTTCTCATTCCCTCGAATCCTCAAGCATTTCGGCTGCAGGACGGAAATTAAATGGGTGTTTTTCCATCTGCAGGAGCACCAGGTGGACGGGGACCTGCTGCTGAGGCTTACCGAAGAGGACTTGCAAGGAGACCTTGGCATGACCTCCAGCATCACTCGCAAGCGGTAAGGCCGGGCCAGTCCCCCTGCCCTGCCCATTCCATTGGATATTACCCAAATGCCGTGGGGGTGGGGCTGGGGGTGCGCAGTTGGAATGAAGGGCCCTAGGAGGAAAGAACACCGTAAAGGACCAACATGTGTCACTCAGCAGAACAAAACAAAAACTGGAATGTTTCTCATCAGGTTTTGCTGTGGCTATCCCACCTTGCTGTGGCTATCCCACGCTTCTTCAGTTTTGTTGTGGCTATCCCACCCTTATTTAAAAACTGCAAAATTCCAAATGGAACCTTCCACTTCTTTAACCCTTCCTGGGGAAACAGTCCCACGAGAGGAGAAAAACAGCGGCAGGCCTGGAGGTCCCAATCCTGGCACTGAAGACCATCTGGCCTTTGGATTGCTACAGTGAGAGGAGAGCTGCGTTGCTCGCTGTCCCTGGTCCTGCATAGACTTGCCTCTGGGGAGTGTTGCCAACCTACGGGGGCGGACTGGAGACCTTGTGTTATTCCAGCTAGTCATCTGACTACAGAGATCAGCCCTCTAGAGAGGTCGGCTTCTTCGGAGGGCGGATGCTATGGCGTTACACCCCACTGAGCTCTCTCTTTCTGCCCTCCCCAAGTCCCCCCCCTCCCAGGAATTGACAGGGATTTACCAGCCCAGAATTGGAGACCCAATCCCTGAGCTAACCCTGTGGGATAGGGAGGCTGCTTCCCTCTCCTCCAGCCACGTTGCATCTGAACACCAACCCTGAACTACCTGGTCAAATTGCCGCCCTACCTGAAGCTCACCTTCTGCCTCCCCAGGTTTTTCCGTGAACTGACGGAACTGAAGACTTATGCCAATTATTCCACCTGCGACCGGAGCAATCTGTCCGACTGGCTGGGCAGCGTGGACCCCAAATTCCGCCAGTACACCTACAATCTGGTCACCTGCGGCATCGACCGAAACTTCCTCCACCGGGTTACTGAGCAGCAGCTGCAAGAAGACTGCCAGATGGACGTCGGTTTCCATCGGGTGCGCATCCTGAATGCGGCACGTGGTGAGTGGCCGGAAGGGGGGTGGCAGGGGCTCTGCCCTGGGCACCAGGACCTGCCCAAGTGTGAGGTTTCTACCAATTGCCACAATGAGAGACCTTGACTTGGTGCAAAGATCACTTTATTGGAAGTTGTGAGTAGATCCTAGAAAACTTTGCCAAGACTAAGGAAAGATGGTGCCGGGGTGCTCCTATCCCTTCACCTCACCAGCCCCCTTCAGTTCCCGTTTGAGCGCAAAGCTCAACCAGGATCGAAAACATAACATTCCCACCGGGAAAATCAGAGACGACCAAAGGCTACAACAACAGTATGGGAGGCACAGTGGAAAATTACCAACACAGTAGAGAAAAACTGTCTGAAACAAATTCCAGTGGATAGCTGTGTTGGTCTGAAGGAGCACAACAAAATTTGAATCCAAGGGCACCTTTAAGACCAACGAAGATTTATTCACGGCATGAGCAGGCACACTTCCTCAGACAATGGAACAGGGATCATAATACAGATATAAGACGAAAGTAAATGATTAGCCAATAAGTGCACAGCATCACAACATCCTAAATATGCAGCATATTCCTTGCTAGAAAAGCAAATCTGTCCTTTGGGTTCAGTTGTCATTCACAAAAACAGTGGGGGAATAAAACTGTTAAGGTTAGTGATTAATGGCAGACCCTTTCCCGGTTGTGAAAAAGTAATTAAAAGAGCTGCATATTTAGGATGTTGTGATGCTGTTTGCTGATTTGCTACTCGTTTACTTTCTCCTTATATCTGTAGTCTTATGACCCCTGTTCCACTGTCTGAGGAAATGTGCATGCACACGAAAGCTCACGCCTTGAATACATTTTTGTGGGTCTTAAACAGGACAGTTTTAAGAGGCAATGAATAACCTTGCTTGCTGAATTTCCCTTAATTTTGTTTCACTTGCAGGGACACACAAACTCATTGTTTCTTCTGTACTGTGATCACAACTGATGAAAGCTGTTTACAGAAAGGATGGGTTTGTGCATCCCTGCAAGGAAAATTAAATTAAGGAAAAGACAGCGAGTTTGCTCACTGCATCTTCAAACTGGCCTGTGCCAGACGCAAGTAACGAAAGAACCACAGAGGGAGAAGGGGTCTGGCATTCCTCTTGATGCAGCCCTAAAGCAGAAGGTCCTCCCACTCTTGATGGCTTCCTGGAAGGAGGAGAAGCAATCCTGGAAGCAAATTAAGATCTCAAAGGCAAGAGGCTAGATAGTGCCTTGTCCCCACCCCCACCATGCTCTGCCTTGAGAGCCAGAGTGGAGTGGTGGTTAAAGAGTTAAAGAACCTGATTGGATTCCTCGCCCCTTCTCTACATGCAGCCAGATAGGTAACCTTGGGCTATCCACAGTTCTCTTCGAGCTCTTCTCACAAAGCAATTCTCTTTAGAGTTGTTCTCACAAAGCAGTTCGCTTAGAGCTCTCTCAGCCTCACCTATCTCACAGGGCGCCTGTTGTGGGGAGAGGAAAGGAATGGTGTTTGTAAGCGGGGTGTAAAACACCACCTCTACCCTGCTGTTTCTTTCCACTATTTGGAAAGGCCTGTGGCTCAAAATCAAGCCGCCCCCCCCCCTTGATTGCTCTTTTCCTCCCCAGAGATGCTCCACTCCCCCTTGCCGTACAGCAACGGAAAATCCACCTTGGAGGGAACGGATGTGTTCATCAGCTACCGAAGAATCTCAGGGTCCCAGCTAGCCAGGTGAGAGGGTCGCTGGGAGCAGTGTGTGAGGTGTGTCAGTGCGTGTTGTTCGGGGGCATTCCAGCAAAACAGAAAGGCTCCCTTTTAGAAAGTGACATGCCGAGAGAGAGAGACAGAGACAGAGACAGAGAGACTGGGTGCACAACAATCATTGGGTTAAGCTGGAAGGTGGAATTAAGTTTACTGTAGCCACGGGGTGGCCACACCGTGGTTGTCCCGATGACCATGGACTACAATTCCCATGAGCCCCTGCTGGCAGGGGCTCATGGGAATTGTAGTCCATGGTCATCGGGACAACCACCAATTGGCCACCCCTGCAAGTCCATGGCATTATACCTCCCCAAGATCCCACTCCTCCCCAAACCCCACCCTCCTGAATTTCCACCCCAAAATCCCCAGCAGTTTCCAAACCTGGACTTAGGCTGGCTTGCTGTTCAGGGCTACATGGCGCTTTGGGTCTGAGTTGGCCAGGTGATGCTTCCCTTCCGATTCCCCCACACTCTCTACTCAGCCTCCTGAAGGTCCACCTGCAGCTGCACGGCTTCAGCGTCTTCCTGGACGTGGAGAAACTGGAGGCGGGGAAATTTGAGGACAAGCTGATCCAGAGCGTCATGAGCGCCCGCAACTTTGTACTGGTCCTGTCCTCCCATTCCCTGGATAAGTGCATGGAAGACGCCGAGTGCAAAGACTGGGTGCACAAGGTAAGGGTGCCTGTCCCGGGGGGGGGGGGGAGAAGGGCAAGGGACTGGATGCGCCGCAGCATCGCGCCATGGCATTGTGTTGCGGCATTGCGCGGCTCCCTCCCTTCCCCCAGCGAGCAACTGAATTGTGGAAAGGCGTTGGCACTGCCAATGGATCGAAAGGCCTCTGCCCCTTTCCCGCAAGCAATGCAAGAACATAACGGTGGGCATCCTAAAATAACTCGGTGCATGTTCAGAGACTGGCCTCGGTTGCAGGACTAAGTGGTGATCTCCGCTTTGGATTCTTTCTTCTTTTATTTTCCTGAAAAGCCTTGTGGGTGATTCCCAGGAGGGGAGCTGTGTTGGTGTTTCAGGGGTCAAGGAGTGGGGCCGCCTCGCCGTCGGGTCTTCCTGAGATTAGGCATTCATTTAGTCAGGCTAAAACAGACTCCAGGATAAAGCAGATCCCAGAATCCAGCTTTCCTTGGGACTTAAAGGGGGGGGGGATGGGTCTCAACCAGCAGGCCACCCCAGTGACTGTCTCCTCAGACTTGGGGGAGGGGACAAAGGAGACAGAAAAGTCTAGATGTACCAGGAGAGCCAGCGTGGTGTAGCTGTTAGGAGCGGCGGCTTCTCATCTGGCTGGCCAGGTTTGATTCCCAGCTCCTTCACATGCAGCCAGCTGGGCGACCTTGGGCCAGCCACAGTCGTGATAGTGCTGTTCTCACAGAGCAGTTCTCTCAGGACTCTCTCAGCCTCACCTCCTTCCCAGGGTGTTATTCATGGGCAGAGGAAGGGAAGGCGATTGTAAGCCGCATGGAGACTCCTTTGGGCAGGGAAAAACGGGGTATAAAAGCCAATTCTCCTTTTTCTTCTCATTTCCCACTCCTCCTCCCCATGTAGCCACCTTGAGAACCTTGTGCCAGTCTCAGTTCTCTTAGGACGGTTCTCACATAACAGTTCTGTCTGGGTTCTTTCAGCCCCACCTACCTCACAGGGTGTCTGTCATGGGCACAGGAGGCGAAAGGAGTTTATAAGCTGTTTTGGGACTATTTGGGTAGTGAAAAGGGGTATTCTTCCGTTGACTAGCTTCACGTGACTGGTTGGCACAAATCATGGGGATTTAGGAAAGCTCAGTCTTGCAGGTTAGATGAACCGAGTCCTTCCTTGCTCCTTACAGTCCTGGCCCTTCACTTCCCTCCCTTTGTGACCACAGGCCAGTCTTGCCTGGGGACCATTTCTTCTAAAGGAGAAATCCTGAGCTGCATCTAACGTGGATGACCCTAACTGGGCACCTTCCCAGAAAGAAAAGGAATAAAACATTTCTGATTTTTAAAACAGGAAATTGCCACGGCCTTGAGCTGCGGGAAAAACATCATCCCAGTGACGGACCATTTTGACTGGCCGGATCCCGGGACGCTCCCTGTGGACATGCGGGCTGTCCTGAAATTCAACGGCATCAAGTGAGTGGATGGAGGAAATCCCCCCCCCATAGTCTAGGGTCAGAGGGCACAAAGTGCGACAGAGCAATGCCTGCCACTGCAAGATGGGTCCATTTTCTCTGTGGCACCCATGAAGGTAAAGAGTGTAGATCCGGGGGACTGTTCCTTGCTCAGGGTGATGCATGCCGACTGGCTGGGAATTGGTCTGTGGTTTCCCCCAGGGAAAGGGCTGGGAGAGCAGCAAAACAGAGCTCTGGGCACCATCTGTAGTGGTGCCCATTTGCTCTGCAAGGCCTGCTCAACCACTGACCACCTGAGATCTAGTTCTGGGGCAGGCTCACGCTTGACATGCCAAAGGTCTCTGGCTAAGGCCTCTTGGGAAGATCTGGAAGAGCTGGCACCAGCCCTGGTAGGCAGTTCTGGGCATGCTAATTCAAGGAGCCTTTAATCTGGAAAGGGTTTTAGGGGGAGCACTGAAGGGCTCTGCTTTGCCTGCTTCTTCCTTGCCAGGGGATCCTGCTAGCATTCCCATGCAGAATGTTTGCAATTTCGCCCAGGCGGAGGAAGGAGGCTTCTCCAGATCTAGTGCTAAACCAGACTTTGGAACTGCCTTAGTCGTGCCTTATCTCCCCTGGATGGCCCAGGCCAGACTGCTCTCGTGAAATCTCAGAAGCTAAGCAGGGTTGCCCATGGATGGGATGGGAGACCACTCCTTAGAGGCCAGCAACAGCAAACCGCCTCTGCTCATCTCTTGCCTTGGACACTGCACAGCAGGACTGGCCAGACAGTGGCTCTTCAGATGTCCAACATATGCTGGCAGGGGCTCATGGGAATTGTAGTCCATGGACATCTGGAGAGCCGCTGTTTGGCTCCCCCTGCCAGGACCAACCTAAGTCTGGTTGCAACTTCATGGCACATTCCACCACCGCCCTCCCCCCCAAAAAACAGCCATGCCACACAAAGGGAGGTGGACACTGGTCCCCCCATTCAGCCAGCACAGCCTACAGCTCAGGAGGCCTGTGGTTTTTGGCCCACGGGCCAGATGCCCCCCTGCTTGCCTCAGCCGGATGTCTTCCTTTGCCCCGCAGGTGGTCCCACGAGTACCAAGAGGCCACGATCGATAAAATCATCCGCTTCCTGCAGGGCCGTTCCTCCCGAGACTCTTCCGCCGGTTCCGAGAACAGCCTGGAATGCGGACCCCCCATGGGGCAGACCTAGAACTCGCAGGAGCTGCCCCCACCTGTTTCCTGCTGGGCGAAGAAAGGGGCCAGGGCAGGCGCTCCTGCCCGGGTTGCAAAGAGTGGCCTTAACCATCACCTTCCCTGCCTTTGCCAAGCCCCCATGCCACAGACTGCTCACCCCGGGAGGCTCTGTCTTTGGCACATGCTGGTTCAGAAGCTGCGTGAATATTCGGGGTGGGGGGGGGGTCCCTTCAGCCTGGAATGTCCTTGGCTGACCCTCGTCCCCTTGCCGTTGTGTGTGTCCTTTCAGCTAAGGCTCTTAATCCTGTGGGACTTCTGTGGTCCGGTGGCCCCCTCTTCCTACTTGGGAATCTCAGTCATGGGGTCTTCTACAGTTACCTGCTTCTCAGTTACCGCAGCTTCCCGTCACAAAAAGGCTCTTGCATTTCAGACTTTTTGGCTCAGCGAAAAAAAGACTTCAGGGGGGAGCACCATAGGTGTTTCCGAAATTACAGTGCAGGGGGACTTTTCTCTTTCTAAGCCGTGGGGTTCTCTAATGAAAACGGCATGCAATTGATTCAGGACAGACCCCAAGGCTCTTCCTTAGAGTATCCTTTGCAGGACTCCTTGCCAGCATGGCGCTGTGGTTAAGAGTGATAGCCTAGCACCGGGTTTGATTTCCCTACTCCTCCTCCACATGCTGGGTGGTGACAGTTCTGTCAGAGCTCTCTCAGCCTCACCTACCTCACAGGGTACCTGTTGTGGGTAGAGGAAGGCGATTGTAAGCCACTTTGAGGTAGTGAAAAGCTGGGTATAAAAACCAACTTTTCTTCTTCCGTGCCCAAAGCTGGCTTTTTCATATCCCCTACTGCAGATGCCAGGAATTGAACTTGGGACCCTCTGTATGCCATGCAGTTGCTCTCCTGCAGAGCCATGGCCCCTCCCCTCATCCAGATCTCTTCTCTGAATAGAGGACAGCTGGACTACTCCATTCACCCCCCTCCCTCTCTGCGCCATCCCTGCCAGAACTGGCCTCATTCCATATCTAAACAGATATGCAAAACAAGAAAATCCGCTTCTAAAGTACATTGAAAGTGCATCATCCAAGTGTGCAAAAGGAGCCCTACTGCCTGCTTAGGATGCGGTGGGCGCTATTCCACTGCTGATCTGAACCACCCACCCCCTCCAAAGCCTTCCCAAAGCCTGGGTGGCCACCACATGTGTGGGAAAGTTCAGAATTTCCCGTCCACTTGATGATCAGTATCCAGGTTGGCCATTTCCTCATCATGGAAACTGACTGTCATACGGATGAGAAATTCTGATCATTCCCACCCACGTGGTAGCCATCACACAATCACAGAGTTGGAAGGGACCTCCAGGGTCATCTAGACAGACACCCAGTGGGGCAGGTGGGGCTGAGAGATCTGCAAGAGAACTGCTCTGCGAGAACAGTCCTAAGAGGGCTGTGACTAGCCCAAGGTCATCCAGCTGGCTGCATGTGGAGGAGCGGGGAATTGAACCCAGTTCTCCAGATTAGGGGAGCCCACCGCTCTTTAACCACCACACCATGCTGGCCCAAATTTTACTCAAGTATCCTTTCCTAATGCCTTGTAAACTAGCAGGTCTCGCTCCATCCCGTGTCCATGAATTCCACCAGTTCACTGGGTGTTCTGTGTCCCTTTGAATGCCGGACGCTGCGTGGACCTTCGGCCTGCTCTAGCATCGTCACCCTTCCTTCCTACGGTTGTCATAATGCAAGCGTTTCCAGCGGAGGGTTTCCGACAGAGGGTCAGGCAGACCTGGGCAATAAACCCGTTTTGGTTTTATTCACTGACTTTATTTCTTAGCTGCCGCACCAGAAATGTTTTTTGCAGATGCTGGCCTGGATGAGTACATGGGCGGCACTGTCCAGGGGAAATGTCGGGGTGGCTTGTGCTGGCAATGACGAAAAATAGATCCCGAGGGCAAAACCATGAGAGCTGCAGCTGTTCAGGTTTTCTTCAAGTGAGCCCCTAGCTCTCATTATGGCACAAATGGGTTTAAGAGCATCTAGGACGGGGGTGGCCAACCTGTGGCTCTCCAGATGCTAGCAGGGGCTCATGGTAATTGTAGTTCATGAACACCTGGAGAGGGTAGGTCAGAATTCTAGCCAGGGCTAGGAAAGTGAGCTTCAGCGCTTGGCCTTGCCTTCCTGCCAACGTAGCAAGCTGACTTAATTTGCATGATTTATCAGACTTGCGAAAGTTGCTTTATCATCATGCAGAAGCCTGTTTTTAAGAGCGCAGAGAACACATGGGGCATTTCCACATTCTCATGTTTCCTCTGTGTGCTCCTGGTGCTTCAGGACGATCCTGTTTTTTTTTTAATGCTCCACATATGCTTGCCTCCCTCTAGTGGTGGATTTGATATTACATTGTATTATGTCCAACAGAAAAACCTGCAGTTTAAATCTGCAGGGAGGGTTGCCAGGCATTTAATATTGAATCAGCCACCAGTAGAAGGAAAGACACATGAGGAACGGGGGGAGGGGGGGACCCTTGAAGTGATGGGAACACACAAGCGAGGAAAATGAGAATGTGGGGTGAAAAAACAGACCCAACTAATGCAGAACTGCAAAAAGCAAGAAACTGGAAAGAAGCCAGTGCTGGCCATAAGCTCTGAGATAGTTTGGTGTTTGCACCTCTGATATCTGCCATCAGGAGCCAACAAAAGGGAGTGGTGAGTCCCCACACAGAGCTGATTCCCTGAGATAATGGAAAGCGTCCAGGTACGGAGACAGCTCTGTGCGAATCTCCCATGGTGGAAGCTGGGCCTCCGAGGTGAACTACCATGCATAACTCAAGATGAAGTGTTCAGCAGAGACCCAAATAAGAGGCCCCAAACCTAGCAAAACACCTTACCACACTTTAGTGCAGGGCTGGCTCTCCAGATATCCATGGACTACAATACCCATGAATTGCTGACAGGGGCTCATGGACATTGTAGTCCATGGACTTCTGGAGAGCCATAGTTTGTTCCCCCCTTAGTGCCAGAGGTCCAGGCTGCAGCAGAAGAGTTGTTTTGGAGTGGCAAGGAGAATCACAAAGCAGAGGCAACTAGCAGGCCCCTGCCCTGGCACAGGACACTTAAGTGGCATCCAGATGGGGTGCTTTGCCGTCTGCAGCCCTACCCACCCGATCGCCTGTGCCACTCACTCTTCAGGGGGAAAGCCCCCTTATTGTCTCTGATTGGTTTTCTCACCCCAAAGTTTTCCCTTTGAAATTCCAGGCTGTCCAACAATGAATCCAACAACAGAGGTGCCCTTTCCTGGGCTAGTTGCCAGCTGTAGCTTCTCATTCAGTCAGGGGAGGGAGGCAGGTTCCTCCACGCCTTTTTGAAACAGCTGGACTGGGTGGCACAGGTTGCCCAAGCCAAGCAAAGCACGGCAGCCCAAACTCCTTCCTTTCACCTCCGCATGGCTCCCCCCCCCGCACTTCAGCTTGTGACTTTGACTAGAGACCACCACTGGAGAGAAGCTGCCCCCCCTTGTTCCAGCCAGCCATGGAAGAAACCGCTCCCACCCTGCAGAGAGCCTGAAAGCATGACGTCTCCGCGGTCCTCTTGAGCCTGTCGCAGACTTTGCACACAAGACGGGGCCACAAAATGCCTTCCTGCCCACCGGGTGTGGCTCAATCAACATTAGAACTGCGGCCAAATCACACTGGTGCTTTCAGAGTCAGCAGGGCCACCGATTCAGGAACAATGGCAATCAGTCTGCCGCTTCCTGGACTGGGCTAGGCATGTCCTCAAAATGGCTGTACTCGGGTTTTGAATCCTGCATTTCGATCCACCTGGGTCAGGGAGGGAGGAAGAAAACAGACATTGTTAAACTCTGCAGGGCACGGGAGCTGTGTTGGGCAGGAGTTAAGAGCAATCAAACTCAACCTTTTGGGGGCCGCGGTCCTTTGAGGAACTCCTCTGAAGTTAGAATCATAGAATCATAGGGTTGGAAGGGGCCATACAGACCATCTAGTCCAACCCCCTGCTCAACGCAGGATCATCCCTGTTGCAGCACCCCCTGCAGTAAGTTGGCTGCTTGTGCAATGAGCCAGGCTAAAAAAGGCCTAAGCTAAGAGTGAATTAACTATATTCGACATACCTTCTAGATACGCGAGACGGATTTCTAGAACATGTGACCAAGAGAAGCACGTGCGTTCGTTTTTGCCCCTTAGAACGCATTAATTCAAGCAGGAGCTAAGGAACGGCTGACATGATTTCTTTTCCTTGCCCTTGACGAAGGTCAAGCTTTCTAGCAATCATGATGTCATACGTGACATAAAGGATATTTCAGCAGTTTGGTTACCAGTGTGTAAACCCACTGGGCTCCCCTTCTCATATTTTTTACTCTGTGGCCCCCCTTCGTATACGTCTTGCTGGCCTCTGCAGGTGACAACCCGGGAGGGTCCCAATCAGGACTTTCTGGTAGTCCTCTTGGATTGGGGAGGGGACATCAGACCCTCCAGGGGACTCTCGGGTCCTAGTCCAACACCGTAACCACTAAAGCACACTCAAGTCCTCCAACCCTGGGAAACTCAGCCCGAGAAAGGAACCTGCCCCAGGGAAGGAGCAAGACGAGGTTTACCCGAGAATGGCAGCTGGAACCAGGAGGAGGCAGACTCCAAAGAGGAAGGGGAAGCCCTTCATGAAAGGCAGGCTGGCTGGGAAGAGAGAGTTGAAGACGCCCGTGGCCACCAGTGAGCACAGCCCTTCAGTGCAGGCCACTGCGGCGAAGAGGGCCCCTGGAGGAGAGAGAGTTTGCACAGAGGTCAGGCAACCATGGGGAAAACTGAAAGCAGCAACCCTCCTCAGACCTCATTCCGTTGCAGGCGAATCATGTACTTTGAACCGGCTCTCTTCTCCTGGGAGTGTCTGGCCCAAGAATCCTATCTAGATGGGGGCTGGGGAAGAGACAAAAACAACTCCCCCCTCCCTGGCTTTGCCCTGAGCCGTCCCACAAAGCTTGTCTTCTAAACACCGAAAAATCTGTCCCCTAAAAGCCAAAACGAGCTGTTACAAAACTTATCCTGCAGCGGGTGCTATTTTGCATGGTCTGAGGAACTCTGCCAGGCCTCCGGACCTTCCCATCTGTCCCCTTTGCAGCTCCCTCTTTCTAGCACATCAAGAGGGGCGAGAAGTTAGCTTGGGAAAAGACAATCGAAGCAAAGAGACTCCAGGCCACGGACCTCGGCCTGCCCAGCTCATTCGCCACCGGGCTATGGCTGCAGACCCGCCGCTCGCCTTACCCTGTTCTGTCTCGTCGACCAGTTTCGACAGCTTGGAGCGGATCACGGGCGTCGCTGCCCTCGACAGGAAGAGGAGGCCGTAGCCTGGGCACAAACAGAAGCAGGCGTGGTTAGAAGAAGAGGAACCACAAATTGGGCCTGTGGAACTTTGCTAGCCGCTGTTCCCCCACGAGGGACTCCTGGCTGCGCTTGGGAAAGATATCACACGCAGATGTCTTTTTAGCATCCTGGTAGCAAGAATGAATTCAGCCAGACACGTTCACCAACGGGGGAAAGGCCTTTGCCAAAAACCAAGGATGGCTATAAGGAGCTAAGGAAGCATACCTCTGAACAGCAGCAGCTGGGGAGGACGAAAACAGGGGAGCCATTTCACCTCTAGGCCTTCCAGGGAAACAGGAAGGGCCAAAGTAGGAAAAGGAATAGTGGACGGTGTTTTTCTGAGGTTCTGAATTAGTACCGGCCCTCTGAAGGGTTGCACTATGCATTTATTTATCAGCTGTGGCTTGTGTGCAGCATAGCAAGGAGATCCGAGGATTGCCAAGGGATGTTTGGAGGTGCTTTTCCTCTTTCTGCCTCCGTGTTGTGACTCCTGGTGTTCCACCACCCCAGTCCTTGGAGGTCTCCCTTCCAAATACCAGCCAAAATCAGCCCTGCTTAGCTTCAGAGATCTGAAGGATAATCTGGCAGCCAGGCAAGGGCTGTTCAGAGGTGCTTTGCTGCTTCCTGCCTCCCCATCGTGACCCCCGGTGTTCCTGGGAGGAGCCACCACCCAAATCCTTGGAGGTCTCCCCTCCAAGTATTAACCAGGGTCGGTCCTGCTTAGCTTCTAAGATCTGACAAGGTCAGGTTTGCCTGGGCTATTTACACTAGGCATGCAAGTCATTATTGGACATTACCAACAAAGGAGGAATGTGCGTTCCTGGAGTCCCCTGCATCTGTGGAAGCAAACTTCTCCAGAAGGTCTGAAAGCAGGACTCACCTGTGAACATCAGCGGGGTGGTAGCAGCCAGCGCAATCACCCCCAGCCCCAAAACGTTGGAAAGCAGTCCCAGTTCTGCCACCCAGGTGTCCGCCACGAATTTCTGGAGCAGCCACAGCCCGGCCAAGCTGGTGAGGTAAGACAGGTAGCGGGTGGCTGAACCATACCCAATCAGGTCGGAGCCCCAGCAGAGCGGGGAGCTCAGCTCGTACAGGACCAAGATGTCTCCAGTTCCGAAATGCACGGTGACCACCAGGAAGAACGCCAGAGAATAGAGGGCGAGCTTCTTCCAGGCCCTGCCCCGGCCAGGGTCCACGTACAGGCGGCACACGGCCGCGTAATGGCGGAGGGTGAACAGCCTTCCCGACCGTCTCTGCAACACCGACTCCCGGAGGCAGAAGGCCGCGTAGAGAGCCGTGCAGGAGCTCGCCACAAAGACCAGCCAAAAGGGCGCAAGGTACCCTTCAGCCTTGTACCACTGGCCCCCGATGATGCTGGCTGCCATCCCTGCCAGGCCGAGACACGCCTCCAAAACAGCCACCCGGAAGGTGCGGGAATGCTTGTCACTGACATCGGCGACGTAGGCAAAACACCCTGCCAAAATCAGGTTGTAATCGCCGGACAAACCGCTCAGGATGCGGCCGACCAGGAGGTAGCCCACCGGCAGCTCGAGGTACATGACCAGGAGGTAGGCGGCCGCCTGCAGCGCCATGCCTAGCGCCGGCAGGATGAGGACGGGCCGGCGGCCCACGCTGTCGCTCCAGGGGCCAAACAGGGTCACCGAGAAGAGGCCCACAAAGAAGCCGGCCAGGTTGATGTAGAGATTCCAGTGGGCGACCGAGGACTCCACACCCTGGGGAGAAAGAGAAACGGAGGTCAGGCCTAGCGATACGAAAGCCTGGGGGGGGGGGGGGGAGAAGATTTTGGGTGGAAATTTTCCCCTCCCCAGGGCTGGTTTGCAGTTTTCAGTAATAAAATGGGGAAATCTGGGGGAGTGCTAAGAAAGATTCCTATGAAATATTTTCTCTTTTAGAATGAGCCAAATGCAAGACTTTTCACGGGCCAAGTGTCTAAGGGCTTTTCCCATTTTCCAAATGGAAATATTGGGGAATATCGGGGAGCACTTAAAAAAAAAACCTCACAACAAAACCTGTACATTTTCAAGCATTGTTTTGCTTAAGGTAAAGGTAAAGGTATCCCCTGTGCAAGCACTGGGTCATGTCTGACATGGCAGACTCAATATGGGGTGGTTTGCCAGTGCCTTCCCCAGTCATTACCGTTTACCCCCCAGCAAGCTGGGTACTCATTTTACCGACCTTGGAAGGATGGAAGGCTGAGTCAACCTTGAGACGGCTGCTGGGATTGAACTCCCAGCCTCATGGGCAGAGCTTCAGACTGCATGTCTGCTGCCTTACCACTCTGCGCCACAAGAGGCTGATTTGTTTTGCTTCACTATAAATAATTGTAATAGTGTATATAATAGAATTGTCACTACTGTTATAAAGACTAGTTTAATACCCTAACAGCCTGATAGTCCTTCCTATTGCAACTCTGGGAGAGCATCTCTATTCAAACAACAGGGTTTCTTTGGTTAACTAAAGCAGAGGTAGTCAACCTGTGGTCCTCCAGATGCCCATGGACTACAATTCCCATGAATTCGCTGGCAGGGGCTCATGGGAATTGTAGTCCATGGGCATCTGGAGGACCACAGGTTGACTTCCCCTGAACTAAAGCATCTTAGTCCCTGATATTTTGCAGGAAATGTGGCTGCCATCCACAGAGGTTGGCCAAAATGGACCCCAGAATCCATCCCTTGGGTCAGTTAAGAGGGATTCCTGGCGGCGGTCAGACCATCTATTCCAGAGCGGGGTGGGAAACCAGATGGTCAGTCCGGTAGCTGCTTCACGCGCCAGTGGGTCTGATCCAGGGGAAAACCGCGCATTGTGATGGCTAAGAGTGGCAGACTCCAATCTGGAGAACTGGGTTTGATTCTCCACTCCTCTTCCATAAAACAGCTCCCAGAGAAGGAGCATATCGTGCCCGCATCTGCCACAAAGCCAGGGTTGCCAACCTGGGGTCACGAGATCCCTGGCAATTTGGGAGTGGAATCTAGAGAGGTTGGAGGTAGAATCATATTGTTGGAACGGGCCCATACAGGCCATCTAGTCCAACCCCCTGCTCAACGCAGAATCAGCCCAAAGCAGTCAGCTCAGGTAAAGAAAATCCCCTCCAATCCCCCCTGCAGAGCAGACCCCTCCCTCCAGGAGGTCAGATCTCTGTCGCCTGGAGCTCAGCAAGAGCGCCAGGGGATCCCCAGGCCCCACCGGGAAGCTGGCAACCCTCCTCCACGGAGGGGCTCGCTGCACGCCTCCGGCTCACCTGCTGCCCACCGGGGTGCCCGGCGCCGCTCCCGTTGGCGCAGCCATTGCTCCCTCCGCCCGCGCTGCCGGGGCCGGTGCCGTTGGCGAGGCGGGCCCAGAGGTACTGGGTGAGAAGCGGGCTCTGCACGCCCAGCGCCAGGGTGGCCAGCAGCAGCACGGGCTCCACGGCCCGCGGGCGCCAGCAGGAGGGCGCGGAGGGCGGCGCCGGCACCCCCTCCTCGGGAGCCGCCCGAGCGACCCCCGAAGGCAGCGCGGCCATGGCCAGCGAGCCCCCGAGCGACGGCGGCGGCGGCCAAACACGACGCGAGGCCACGGCGAAGGGCGGTCCTTGCAGCTGGCGGGGCGGGCCAGGCGAGAGCAGCCGTCCGCCCTCCTTCCTGCCTGCCTGGTTGCTCGCCTCCTCCTTCCCCCGCAGGACCCTTGACGCGGGGCTCTCCCGGGAGCCTGCTGCAGGCAGTGGCACTCGGGAGGGTTGTCAACCTCCCGGTGCCGCCTGGCGCTCTCCTGGAGCTGTGGCTGAGCTCCGGACCACAGAAGTGTGCTCCCCCGCCCCCGGGGGAAATGGGTAGCTTTGGGGAAGGGACGCCTGTGTGGAGTTTCGCCTAACTCAGACTGAAACCAGGGAAGGGAGACGAAAGGGTGATACGAACCCCTGGTTGAGAAACATTGGTCCAGGGGTGGCCAGACTCTGGTGCTCCAGATGTCCATGGACTACAATTTCCATGAGCCCCTGCCAGAAAATACTGGCAGGGGCTCATGGGAATTGTAGTCCGTGGACAACTGGAGATCCACAGTTTGGCCACCCCTGCTACAGACCACCTTTCCAAGCAGCCGTTTTCTCCAGAGGAACTGATCTATCTGGTGATCAGCTCTAATCCCAGTGGTTGCCAACCCAACCATCCCCACAGGGCATGCTCTATGTCTGTCCCAACCCCCCAGAGCCATTTCAAGCAGTGAAACAGCTCTTTGGAAGGATCAGACTGACTGTTGTGGGTTTCCTGGGCTGTGTGGCCATGGTCTGGTAGTCTTAGTCCCTGATGTTTTGCAGGAAATGTGGCCGCCATCCTCAGAGGTAGGACATGGCAAGATGGGAACCTTTCTTGCCAAAATATGGAGTGTGTAAACAGTTGCTGGGCATTTTATTTACTTCTGGGGGAGGGGGTATCGCATCATAATCCTGTCTTATCTGGGAGTCTCCCAGTGGGTAGACCAGAACTAGCAAGCACTTTCGCTCTGTTTGGGTAGAGTTCATTAGCAAGTCCATCAGGGAGCACATTTCCTGTGTCTGGACAGAGTTCATTAGCAAGTTCATTGGGAAGTGCTTTTCCTGTGTCTGGCTAGAGTCCATTGGCAAGTCCATTAGGAAGCTCCTTTCCTGTGTCTGGATAGAGTTAATTAGTAAGATGGTAAGTCTATTAGGAAGTACTTTTCCTGTGACTGGGTAGAGAAAATCAGAGAGTCTATTAGTCAAGGTCTCGCTTGTCTTATCTGATGAACCGTTGCAAGGTGGTTTTAGTGTCTCATGTCTTTTTTTATTCTAGTGTTTCTTTAAGCCTCGTGCCTGGCAATACTCCAGGGACTAAACCTACCAGGCTACAGCAGCCTGGATAACCCACAACAACCAGGTGACTCTGGCGTGAAATAGAAGGTGTGCCTTGCAATTTCTCCCTGCACCATCAGGGGGCTTTCAACTCAAATCAGTAATTGCTAGATCCTGATACGGCTACAACGACCTGTTTCAAGAGTTTTTCAGGGAGCCTCTGTCTTTCCCCTTCTGTATTTCATGTTTAAATAAAAGCTGGAAATTTGGACAATCTGTTAACGTGCATCATTAAAGCATTCTATTGATACAGCAAGATCCAAAGGCCGACTTAAAAGAACCAAGCCCGAAAATCCCATGGGCTGCGGTGGGAACCTGCCATATGAAAACCTCACCGCCGTTTCTCTCTCCCTCCGGGCGCTCCTCAGGTAGCAAACACCACCCTCTGTCCCAAGTAGGATTGCTAGGATCTCAGGTAGGTTTGCCAGATGCAGGTAGGAAAACTCCTGGAGCCAATGCCCTGAGAAGGGGTAGGCAAACTGTGGCTCTTCAGTTGTCCATGGACTACAATTCCCAGGAGCCCCTGCTGGCAGAGGCTCCTGGGAATTGTAGTGGTTTTCAACCTTTCCTAACGCTGCGATCCACTAATACAAGTCATGTTGTGGTGACCCCCAACCATAAAATGATGCAAGGGTTCTTTCACAGAAATTAACCTGAAACTGACCAATGGCATGAAGATCCATTGTTCATGATTGCATATAAATTGTTTTTTTCCCGGGGTTTCTCAGTTCAGTTCTGCCTCTTGTCCCACCATGCCGATCTCGCTCTTTTCCACTGCTCCAGACAGACGAATGCTCTCGATCTACCCTGCAAGGCTGTTGTGTAGATGACACCCCACCACCACCACGGCCAAGCTGCTTGCCCTGCCACGATCCCTGTGAAAGGGTTGTTCGACCCTCAAAGGGGTCCCGACCCCCAGGCTGAGAACCACTGCCTTAGAGGATTAGAGGACATCGATGCTGGTTTACACAGAACTCCCCCTGAGGTGGACTGGGAACAAAGGAGAAATGTTAACGATTCAGAACAAAGTTTGAGTCCCGGGCACCTTTATGACCAACAATAGTTAATTCCGGGTACAAGTTTTCACATGCATGCACATTCCTTCAGAACTCTGCATGCACCCAAAAGCTTACACCTAGAATCAAACTTTCCTGGGCTTAAAGCTGCCACTGGGCTCAAAGAGTGTTCAGTTGCTTCAGACTAATACAGCTGCCCACCGGAATCCAGCAAAGATTCAGTTTTCCTTGGGGAACGGGTCCTTACAAGCCCTGGTTCTTTTATCAGCTGATCAGCTTAAAAAACCTACAACAAATCCTGTTTTTCTCTTTTCGTAAACTCCGATAACAGCAATGACACGGATTGGCGATGCTCTTGGCTCGCAGTTTACAGTTATGGCTCATAAAGCACCAGGATGAGTTCATTGGGCAAATGAGGGGGTGCATGTTTTGCTCAAAGGACGCTCCTCACAGGCCGGCTCCCGGCCTTGATTTCGCTGACCTGGTGCCAAGATCCCTAAGGAACATGATGCGCCTGTCCCCAGGGACACGTCTACAAGGGATGGGTCGCTCCTCCCCGGGCAACGACCTGACTCCTCGGCTGCATGTTGCTTCATATCAGCATAATAAACACGGCTGCTTTGGAGGCCCTGGAGAGATGGGGGCAGTGCTTCCCCTGGCCCAGAGGTCTGCATAAGCACAAACTGGCTGCCTGCAGGAAGGATGGAGACGGAGGGGGCTTGCTTACTGTTGTGCAGTGTCTGGGGGGCATCTGGTTGAAGAGGGGCTAGTAGTGGCTTTAGCACTTCTCAGATGCAGAGTTCCAGAAGGTGGGGCGGTTCTTCCCCAGGACTTCCTGAAGACATATAGAATCATAGAATCATAGAGTTGGAAGGGGCCACACAGGCCATCTAGTTCAACCCCCTGCTCTACGCAAGATCAGCCCAAAGCATCCTAAAGCATCCAAGAAAAGTGTGTATCCAACCTTTGCTTGAAGACTGCCAGTGAGGGGGAGCTCACCACCTCCTTAGGCAGCCTATTCCACTGCTGAACTACTCTGACTGTGAAATTTTTTTTCCTGATATCTAGCCTATATCGTTGTAGTTTAAGCCCATTACTACGTGTCCTCTCCTCTGCAGCCAACAGAAACAGCATCCTGCCCTCCTCCAAGTGGCAACCTTTCAAATACTTAAAGAGGGCTATCATGTTCCCTCTCAACCTCCTTTTCTCCAGGCTGAACATTCCCAAGTCTCTCAACCTATCCTCATTGGGCTGGTCCCTTGGCCCCAGATCATTTTCCTCGCCCTCCTCTGTACCCTTTCAATTTTATCTACGTCCTTCTTGAAGTGAGGCCTCCAGAACTGAGGCCTACACGTGAAAACGTACACCCAGAATGAAATGTTATTGTACCCAGAATTAAATGCTGTTGGTCTCAAAGCTTCCAGGGGACTCAAATTCCTTCTGAACCCTGCCTGCCACACCGGAAGGTCCTAAGTTCAATCCCCAGCATCTTCCATAAAAGACCTCTCCTTGCTGGAAAGCCGTCGATCCACACTAACCAAACGGTCTATGCTCTTCAGGATGTTATGAACTTGCCGGGAAGGCACACACGAAGTCGCGGAGGTGTGGCCCTTGGGGATGCTAAGTCCATGGGTCCAGAGAGCAGAAAGCCGGGAGCTCATTTCTGCTCTTTATTGTGACAAGATACAAAGAGGCAAACCCTGAACTGGAAACCTCACCAACCCCCACAATGTATATACCATGCGACACAATGGTTCTTCTGCTAGTGTGCGCTATTGGTCAGTTTCCGTTCGAACTGGCTGGATCCAGCCCGTCAGGATCTAGCCACGCACTGGCTGATGGCGTGCGGAGTTACAATCCTGCCTCAGACTTCAAGCTTGGTCCTTGGCAGGTACACAAACACAACAGGGGGCATGGTCACTGCTCGGCCGGTGATGTCTTAAGGTCTTATCGGTGAGAGAAAATGGCAGGGAGAGAACTGAGCATCACACACACACACACACACACACCAGTTCTCATGTTCAATCCCACTGGGAGACATCCTGCTTGCTTTTCATTAGGGGATAAAAATGCCACAAGCCCTGGGAGACAGCCTCACCCTGCAGGGCCAATAGACCGTCCTGTGCTGTCCGTCACAATGAGAGTGGCCATGAGCCAGAGGCTGGAAAGCTGGGCCAGCTACCAGCCATGGGTGCACAAGGGGTAGGCAGGCATGCGGAAAAGTTTTGTGTTTTTTTTGGCCTCCATTTGCCAAAGACAATAAAGGGCCAAATTGAGTCATGGCTCAGCAGGGAGAGGTTTTGCATACAGGCATGCCCCCAGCAGGTTTACCAGGCCTAGCCTGTATTCAGTGTCACTCATTGCTGGTGTTCCTTTCTTGCTTGGGGCGGGGATTACTGTTCCTTTCTTGCTTGGGGCGGGGATTGGGGCGGGGTCCATGGGGGATTATTGTTTATCCTTTGTCCCCTTCCTCTGAGGAGTTACACCTCTGAGAGTCTTACAGCTGCCAGGTACCCCCCTGGCAACCATCAGGGGATGGGTATAGGACTACCAGCTCCAGACTGGGAAATCCCTGGAGATTTCGTGGGGGGGGGGGAACTTGGGGAGGATAGGGAAAGCCTATGTGGAATTGGGGTTCTGTTGTTGTTATGGAGAACCGGGTTTGATTCCACATTCTTCCTCCACATGCAGCCAGCTGAGTGACGTTGGTCCAGTCACAGTTCTCTTGAGGCTCTCCACGTACATCAGTTCTCTCAGAGCTCTCTCGGTCTCACCTACATCACAGGGTGTCTGCTGCGGGGAGATGAAGGAAAGGCAATGGTACACAGCTTTGCAACTCCTGAGGGCAGTAAAAAGCCGGGAGCAAAAACCCCAAGCTCTTCTTCATCCTTGTAATTCCAGGAAATCTCTCCCTCCTGCTTTGAGGTTGCGGCACTCAGCCTGTAAGATAGGAGCCCTTCTGCGTTTGTAAGAAGAGCCCCTTGTGCAGTGTGAGACTCTCCAGGGATTCCCTCCTGGGACGTGACAGGAAGCTGCTGTATCTGTAGACCTGTGGAGCAGGATTGGAGCTTGCAGTGTAATTGGAGCTTGCAGGATTGGAGATTGCAGTACACCAGTTTGGTGTAGTGGTTAGGAGTGCGGACTTCTAATCTGGCATGCCGGGTTTGATTCTGCACTCCCCCACATGCAACCAGCTGGGTGACCTTGGGCTCGACACGGCACTGATAAAACTGTTCTGACCGGGCAGTGATATCAGGGCTCTCTCAGCCTCACCCACCCCACAGGGTACTTGTCGTGGGGAGAGGAAAGGAAAGGCGACTGTAAGCCGCTTTGAGCCTCCTTCGGGTAGAGAAAAGCAGCATAGAAGAACCAACTCTTCTTCTTCTTCTTCTTCTTCTTCTTCTTCTTCTTCTTCTTCTTCTTCTTCTTCTTCTTCTTCTTCTTCTTCTTCTTCTTCTTGCCCAGTGCATAGCTAGATCCCCTCTGCCTGTTTAAACCCAAACTGTCCAATAGCGCACACTGGCGGGAAGATCCCCTGTTTGATTGTGCATATAAATTTGGATGGGGGTGGGGGAATTGGTTGGTTCAGTTCACTCTTTCTTGATTCATGCTGGGGGCACAAGACAGAGCTCAGACCCCTTCAGGTTACTGCATCCACCTCTGAACCCACAGATTTAACAGGATCGATTCCCAGTGGGGGAAAGGGGGGTTCCAAAGGCATGACCCAAGTGTCTCTGTCAGCCCCAGAGAAAGATGGGTGCATATGTCATTCCCAGGTCTCAGGGGAGAACGCCACCCCTCCCCACTCCTTCCTACCCCAAACAATGTGGGAAAGGGCACTGAGCCCCCCAATGCCCCCTACCACGAATCCTCGCAGAGCCCCTAATTCCAGAGTGTCAGGGACTGCTGTACCTCTCACTTTGCCGGATGGAAGAAATGGCCGGTATTTTCCTTCCACTTGTGACAGTTGGCTGACAACACCGCCATAAACGCCTCAAAAAGGAGCATCGAACTGCTGACCTTGGCAAGGAGTCATCCTTTAATGACACACTCGGGTGAGATTAACAGCCAAGAACAGATTCTTCCTCAGTGGGGCCCTCAAGCTGCTGAGCCAGGGAGAATGAAGGCCGAAATGGTGGACATCCGGCTACCCTGGTGCCAGGAGACTGAAGGCAGAAATAAGGCCTGGAGGGCCAGCACCCTCTCTCTTGTATTTTGCCAGGCTCAGGACTGACATAGAATCATAGAGTTGGAAGGGCCCTCCAAGGTCATCTAGTCAAACCCCTGCAGAATGCAGGACATTTACAACTACCTGCCCACCCACAGTCACCCCAATTCTATGCCCAGATGATGCAGCCCCCCCCCCCAAGAAAAACCCAGAATCCCTGGCTAGTCTGGCCTGGAAGAAATTCACTTCTCAATCCCAAAGTGGTGATCATCAATTCCCTGGGTGTGCAAAGAAGGGCCACATGAGCCAAGCTCAGACACAGTCCCTCTGCCCACCCACTCAACATCTGCCTAAATTCCCAGAATCAGTATTTTTGTCAGATGGCTCTCCAGCCTCCGCTTAAAAACTTCCAAAGAAGGAGAACAAGCCACCTCCCGAGGAAGCCTGTTCCACTGAGGAACCGCTCTGTCAGGAACTTCTGAAAATTCTTTTGAATTGATTTCATCCTGCTGGTTTCTGGTCCAACCCTCTGGGGCCACAGAAAACACAGAAGACTGGAGTGTTAAAGAAATGTATTATAAATTTGTAATCGTTGGTAGTATGTTTAAGAACTTAAAAATAAGCAAGCAGTGACCAGGTAGATCTGGACACTCAGATGGTAAAAAAAATACTAAATCTGATATCGTTCTTTTAAAATTTCTTATATTTTTATACTTCCCCTCCCCTTTTGCTAGGTCTTCAGTTCTTGGGATCTTTTCTCTTTTAAAAAATCTTATTGGGGGAAAAAAGACTGGAGAATTCCCCGGGGCTCATCTCCTTTTATGAGGCTTTGGAGTGTGAGGCCATGAAAGCCAGAGATGGAATTGGGATTTACGAAGGGGCGCCACAGTAGCCAAGCATATGTCAAAACTAGATTCATTTCCTTGGCTCTGTCCGAAGAAGCCAGGGGGGCGCATCAATGGTCAGGGGCTCATGCTAATTGTAATCCATGGACATCCGGAGAGCCACAGTTTGGTGGCTCTTGGAGAAAGGTTTTGGTTTTGTGTGAGAAAACCACAGTTGACTTGAGGGACGTCCACAGGCAGGCAATGAAGGACAATGGATGCTGGCAGAAGCCAGTTCTTGAGAAGAAAGATTTGTGTGAGCCTTTTTCTGGGTGTGATGGGGGGAGAGCGGGAAACAAAGATTTTAACAAGTGGATAAGTGAGGTCCAGATTTCCAAAAAGCCGTTTCCGAGGCCGGACGCCCTGAGAAGGAACTGCGGCTCTTATCGAGAGTCAGTTTATTGCTCTGGAAATTTGCTGGAAAAGTTTCTGCATGCCCCAAGGTGTGTCCTCTGGGGAGGGAACAACCTCCCTGCGTTGAACCGCAGCCTTGAACCCAAGTCAACTTCCTGCTCATCTTTTGTTTTCCAGATCGGTGGAGGTCCTTCCCCCTGCAAATAACATTTCTTTGAAGACTTCCCCGTCAGGCTCTCCTGCGTGCTGAGCGCGGCCAAAGAAAGCAGAGCGATGCAATCCAATCCCCCTGCATTCCGGATTAATTATTACAGATTTTTATGACTTGATGGATTAGTGTAAAGTGTGCGTTTCCCATAATCTCCCGATCATCAGCAAATAAGTGTTCCGAATGAGAACACGTTCCTGAGTTCTCTCGTGTTACGGCCTGGGGTGCTGGACCATCTCCAGCCGCTGCCTGGTACCGGATTAGAACCCGGAGCCCGTCCTGCACCTTTCACACCCAGAATTAAGCCAGCAAAGCCCTCCTTGGCACAAGGTGAAAAGCTCCGTTCCTGCACCCCAAAGAGCAAATGTAGACCCATCCCAGAAGACCTTTGCCATGAGCCCAGTCAGCTCCAGCTGCAGAGGCAAGCTCCGTGCATGCAACCTCTTCCCATCACACAGAAGAGTTGCCAGCTCTGGGTTAGGAGACACCTGGAGATTTGGAGGGCGGAGCCTCAGAAAGGCGGGGTTTGAAGAGGGGAGGGACTTTGGCAGGGTACAATGTCTTCATGTCCACTCACCCAAACAGCCATTTTCTCCAGGGGCACTGATCTGGATCATCCAGAGATCAACTGCGCTACTGCAGAAGAAGAATAGTTGGTTCTTATATGCCACTTTTCTCTACCCGAAGGAGCCTCAAAAAGGCTTACATTCGCCTTCCCTTCCCTTTCCCCACAACAGACACCCTGTGAGGGAGGGAAGGCTGAGAGAGCCCTGATATTACTGAAGAAGTTCTTATGTCTAACACACAGACACCGGGTGAGGTGGGTGAGGCTGAGAGAGCCCTGATATTACTGCTCGGTCAGAACAGCTCTATCAGTGCTGTGGCAAGCCCAAGAAAACCCAGCTGGCTGCATGTGGAGGAGCGGGGAATCGAACATGACTTACTAGATTAGAAGTCCGCACTCCTAAGCACTACCCCAAGCTGGCCATGGCAAAACCACATCTGAATGGCCTGGCTGGCAGACCATCCTCAGATCTCCTGGCCACGTTAGCACACCTGCCGTCTGATAAATAACTAAATAGGAAACTTCTTGCTCTCGCTTTGCATCTGGCCGAGCCACAAAGCCCTTGCGGGTCCCTATGAACCAGGGGTAGTCAAACTGCGGCCCTCCAGATGTCCATGGACTACAATTCCCAGGAGCCCCCTGCCAGCATTCGCTGGCAGGGGGCTCCTGGGAATTGTAGTCCATGGACATCTGGAGGGCCGCAGTTTGACTACCCCTGGACAAAGGACAAACCCTACATGGGACATCTTTCGAAGGGAACCTCTACAGACAGTGTCTCGCCCGCAGGAAGCTTGGCACTAGAAGTGGGCCGGCCAGCATAACCTGGGGAACAAGACACTGCATTCGGAGGGCAGGACCCAACGAGCTGGAAAGATCCCAAAAGAGTTAACCCTCCAGTTGCTGGGAGATCTTTGCCCTGGGCGGAAAGAGCCCCGGGGAGCTCCAGCTCTGGCCTGCTGGCTCCGACCCCTCCCTGTCCTGCACGCCTCACTCTCTGGCATAGATCGCAGTTCTGGCAGCTGCCGCCAAGGTGCCAAGGTCCTTGCTCGGCACCCGGGAGCCTTTATAAAGCCTCCGGAGCCCAACTCCGGCTCCTGCAAGCTTCGCGCTTCAGCGCCTTCTCCGCCATGTGGAGAGCAATCTGGGCCTATCGGAAGTACCTGATCACTTTGCTCATCCCCCTCCTGTTTCTCCCCCTGCCTCTGGCTCTTCCTGGCAAGGTAAGGCGCCTTTTCAAATGCTGTCTGCAGGGAGAGGATGCTGAATGCCCCTCCCCGGTCCCCAAATCATGCTCCTTCCAACAAGAGAGGCTGTCTAAGATTGGGATCCCAGTCCCAGTGGCCAGTTTGGACCTGCTTGGGTTTAGAAGAAGAGCTGGTTTTTTAATACCCCATTTTCACCATCCAAAGGAGTCCCACAAATGCCTTTCCCTTCCTCTCCCCACAACAGACACCCTATGAGATGGGGGGGGGGAGAGAGAGCTCTGAGAGAACTGAGACTGGCCCAAGGTCACCCAGCTAGCTGCATCCGGAGGAGTTGGGAATCAAACCCGTTTCTCCAGATTAGAGGCTGCCACTCTTAACCACACCTTTTCGGGTCTTGGAGCCAGAGGTTCTCAGAGGTTTAGTCTTCAAGAAGAAAAGGGGAGCAGCGGAACTTGAGGGGTGTGCAGTACAAAAGTCTGGGTGCACTTTAAATTGGAAACATACAACACACATGCACACTGAAGTGCCGGGGGGGGGGGGGGTTAGATCCCTGTTGAAGAGGTTTTCAGTTTGAAATAGAAAGTTGTTCGGGTGTAACGGAGACTGCACAGAAATCCCACCTGTATAACACAGTTGTCGTCCCCCAGTTTTGTCACCAACGTGGCCACAGATCAGGGCTTTGTCAAAGATCCTTTAGGCTGACCCTGCATGGAGCAGGGGGTGGACTAGATGGCACACTTGCCCCCTTCCAATTCTTGTGCTTCTAAAGGTAGCCTGCAGCATCTTTCAGTCCCGAAGCCTTGGAATGCAATGCAGCAGTCTACGAAGAAGAAGCAGGATGCCAGGACAAAATGTTTCGAGGCTTCTAGCGCCCAGCACAAATTGGGCATGGGTGGAAACCGCACAGCAGGGGGCCTGTTCATTGTTTGCTTTGGGATTCGGCACTTGACTGACGACATCTGCAGGGCTGCTGCGTCCGCTCAGGTTGGCCGCAGCAGGTGAGCTCCAGTACTCAGGACGGGGAGAGGAAGCACGGCTTTTTACCCCGGCTGTGGGATGAGCTCTCCAAGTGGTGCAGGAGCACCCCTCTAATTCGGAACGTTTGAAATGGCTTCCTGGATAGTTGAGTTCAGGGGTCCCTTTAAGACCAACAAAGTTTAATTCTGGACTTCGTTCTGGGCATGCTTCTTCAGGTGCACCCGAAAGCTCATACCTTGAACAACGCTTTGTTGATCTTAGAGAGGCTGCGAGACTCAAAATTCGTTCTGTTGCTTTGGACCAACATGTATCTGGAAAAGCGTGCGTGCCCATGAGAATTTATACCAGAACGAAACTTTGTTGGTCTGAAAGGTGTCCCTGGTCTCCAACTGGGTCCTCTTGATTCAGGGCCAACGTGGCAATACACCTGGATCGATCTTCCTGGAGACCTGAGCATCCTTTACTGTGCGGCTGTGCCGGTCAGGATCCCAGAAGCACGCGCATGGCCAGGAGTGAAAAGAGAACATGGCAACCTCCGTAGCCCTTTCCCTCGATGGACGCCTACAAGGGGCACTGCGGGACTCTCCTGGCAGCCGGCGGCAGCCTGCAAGCTCTCCGGCTTGGGCCAGGCTGGGCAAGGAGGCTAAGGAAAGCTGCATCACACCTGTTTCAGCCATCAACCTGGAGATGCTGTGTGAGTGCTCTGGGCACGGGGGCAGAGCAAGCCACGTTCTCTCTGAAATGACCCAAGCTGGGTTACAAAAAGGAGGGAGAGGACAGAAACAGACAAACCAATCTCTTTGGCCTCTGACGGGTCTACAACGCTGTTGTAAGACCCCTGGCCAAGAGTCCTTTGACTCCTACCTGAAGGCTCCACCTGCAGAAAGAAAAGAGGGGGAAAGTTCTCTTATCAGGAATCCAGAGAGTCTGGTTTGCTGCCAACAGGATCTGTCCCACCCCCCCTGCCCCCGCCCAGGCATTCTTTCCGAGTTAAACAAACCCATTCCTGAAACGAATCGTCCTCTTCCGTCACCTCCTGTTTTTGATATCTGAGGTTACCGATCGATTGGTAGAAGTTGCTACTGGTGTTTGCTTTGGGGGGAGGGGGGTGGAAACCTGAACTGAATGGGAACCTGACCACATCACACCAGAGGCGGTAAACCACATCTGAAGCTGTGCTGAGATGGGCATCTAAAGGAGTACAGTGGGATGCAGACCATACGTTGTTATCCCCTGGCCAACCGAAAGGTTATGCCCTTTTGCTCTCAAAAGTGTGGTTGTGGGTGAAGAAGCCAAAAAGAAAAGCCCGTCCTCATGATGACAAGACGTTGTGACAGCATCATCCGATAATATTATGGGATGGGGGGAGCAGGAAATGAAATGTATGGCTCTCCTTTGATTCCGGCCACGAGAGGGATGATTTCCATTGTAGGATGGTAGAATTTTAGGCGTTGAAATAGAAGAAGAATCTGGATTTGGATATTTTTGTGACTTCTTCATGCAGTGGCCCCCATATGAGGAAGTTGGTTAGCAGTAATGCTTACATATATTATTCCCAATGCATATCCCCAATGCCGGGAAGGTGGTATAAAAATCTAATAAATAAATGAATCAATACAGATGAGGATTTCTTAGCGGTCCAACTATGGGGTGATAAAATCCTTAGAAAAATTACCAAATGATAGATCTCGTTCCCTTTCCAAGATGGGATGCAAATGACTTAAATTTTAAAAACATGTCTTTACAACAGCAAAAAGAACTGGGATAGATTCAAGTGGGTAGCTGTCTTGGTCTGAAGCAACACAACAAAATCAGAGTCCAATAGCACCTTTAAGACCAACAAAGATTTATTCAAGGCGTGAGCTTCCGAGTGCAAGCACTCTTCCTCATACTAATGAACAACCATCATAATAGTGGAAATATAAAGCAAAAACTAATTCTATTAAATTAGTAAACTGTGTCACAATATCCAGATTCAGCTATATGATGCCATATGATAATTCTTAGCTAAAGCGGCCAACCAGTCCCCTTGAATTCAGTCGTAGTTCACAAAAACATTGGGGAAATAAAACTGTCTGCGTTGGTGATTAATGGCTGTCACTTGACCATTTTTTGCTGGCCCCATCCGTCTCCAACCAAGTGTGAAAACATTCCTACAAGTGAACAGCCATTGTGGCAATTATCTTGTCCTGAGACCAGAGAGTTAAATTCAAAATTACATGGCATATTACTAACATCACATTACAGTCACATTGTCCCAAATAGAATAAATTAAAAAGAAGAGAACATCGTGGGGAATGTGGATATACGAGTTGAATAAGGTTAGCAGGCATAGTGAGATAAAAAAACCTATGTCCTTGTTGAGCCCAAGGAATGTCATTGTTTTAAACATTGTAATAACTTGCATTTGGGCAACTCCTTTTCTAGTCTGTTCTTGAAGCTCCTTTGCTATAAAACAGCTACTTTGAGGTCCCTTATTGAATGTCCTGGAAAGTTGAAGTGTTCCACTACAGGTTTTTCCATCCTGTGGTTTTTGATGGGGTATGTCATTAACTCAGACATTTGGACCTCCTAACCCCTCCAAGTTAATCATTTCTGACAATTGTCCATTTCGCTTGGATGCTGCCACCTCAACGGGCGTCTCCCTCAGTGGGGATTAGTTAAGTGGTTTAACAAAATAGCTCGATGAGAAATGCTGCTTTTTGTTATTCAATCTGTCAATGATTCCGATAAGGTCAATGTTGCAAGGACGTGGTGCTTTTGCCCGGATGCTCAGTGTTGCTAGAAGATGGTTTTGTCGGTATTATTCAGAAGGCTTGACCTAGGAAACGAGGGCTAATTCTGCACATGGAAGATAATGCACTTTCAGTGTGCTTTTGCAGCTGGATTTTCCTGTGCAGAACAGGAAAATCCACTTCTAAGGTGCATTGAAGATGCATTAACCGTTGGGTGCAGAATGGGCCCAGATCTCCTGCAAATTCTGGCTTTGTTAAATGATGCTGTTTCAGCCACCAACCCTCCATTCCCCCCTCCCTCCAGCAAGCTAGCTGCTTTCGAACATCATAAAAGCTACAAGACCAGGCTATGCAAAATTATGGAAACGGAAAGAACTTTCAAACAAGAAGAATTGGTTGGATAAAGCAGAAGGAATCTATAAATTGCGGTTGAATGGCTCGATAAAGATCCCAAGATGAAAATGAGGGGTTGCAATTTGGCTCTTCAGTAGTCCAGCAAAAGTTTAGATGTCTTGTGTGATTTCTAATGGCATCCCACAAACATTTTCTTGATTCTTCCACATGGTGTGCATTTCGTGATTAGAAAGAACAGCCGCTCTCTCCATCTACAAGCAGCATGGGTTTCAATCCATGGATTTCAGTGTTGAAAAGTGTTGTTCAGGGAATTCTCATGCCTTTATTAGAACCTGAACAGGGACACCTTTAAAACCAAGGTATAAGTCTTGAATAAAACTTGGTCATCAAGGTGCCCCTGGACGCGAACTTTGTTCAGGTTCTAATAAAAGCATTAGAGTTAACTGAACAATGCTGAGACACAACTTTGTTCTGCTGCTACAGACCAACACAGCTCCCCACCTGAATCTATCTTTATTAGAACCTGTAGATATTGAGAATTTCACACTGATGATTGGGGAGGAGGGAGGAAAACCCTGGACTGAGGAGATGTCATTATATGCAGTCTGACCAATGCTTGGCCAAAGAGCTGTGGGGGGAAACGCAATCTCTCCCTGGACTCAGTTGGTCTGAAGCAGTGGAGCAAAGTTTGCATCCAGGGGTACCTTAAAGACCAACCAAGTTTGATTCAAGGTGTGAGTTTTCCTATGCAGGCGTGCTTCCCCCGACAATGAAGCAGGAGTCATCAGAGTGCCAATCTAAGGACGGAGCAAATTAGCAGTAAATCAGTAAACGGCATCATGAAGATATCCCACAAATGTGTGGCAAGATATCCTAGCAAGACATTATGTGGTGTATCTGTGGGATGCCCTTCATGATGCTTACTAATTTCCTGCTAATTTGCTAAGTCCTTAGATCTGCATTCTGATGACTCCCGTTTTGTTGCAGTCTTGAATCAAACTTGGGCCCATTCTGCACACAGAGGATAATGCACTTCCAATGTGCTTTGGCAGCTGGATTTTCCTGTGCGGAACAGGAAAATCTACTTCGAAAGTGCATTGAAAGTGCATTATCCTATGTGTGCAGAATAGGTCCCTGGAAGCAAACTTCGCCCTCCCCGAACCCATTCAGAATTTCCCGGACCATGACACACAATCCCGGTTGATGATGCCCTCAACCGTGCGTTCGCCCTGACCCTTCTGCCTCCTTTCCAGGAAGCGCTATGCAGTTACGCCATCATCCTGATGGCGCTCCTCTGGTGCACGGAAGCCCTGCCACTGGCAGTCACCGCTCTCCTGCCGGTCGTCCTCTTCCCCCTCATGGGCATCATGGAGTCCTCCACGGTAAGAGGCAGCAAGCGAGACCAGCGGGAGCAGAGGGAGCCCAAGGGGTGCAGAGCCAGCCACCGTCCTCTCCCCCAGGTCCTAGAGAGGCCAGCCCCAGGTGGGGAAATTCCGGAGATTTGTGAAGTGGAGCCTGGATACCTGAAGTATCTCCATAAGGAATAATGTCTCAAAGTCCACCCACCAAACCGGCTGTTCTCTCAAGAGGAATTGATCACTCTTGTCCAGGGAACAGGAGAGCTCCAGGTGCCACCTGGAGGTTGGCAACCCTGGTTCTGGGCTTGGGGAAGTTGGCCTCAGTGGCACAGAGTTCCCTCCCCCACATCTTTGGCAGAGGTGCCTCTTTCCAAGGGTGTGACCTGTCCCTCCTTCCTTCCTGGCAGGTGTGCATGGAGTATCTGAAGGACACCAATATGCTCTTCATTGGGGGGCTGTTAGTGGCCATTGCTGTTGAGCACTGGAATCTGCACAAGCGCATTGCCTTGCGGGTCCTTCTGATGGTGGGAGTCAGGCCGGCCTTGTGAGTACACCACCGGGGGCAAGGAGAGAGGGAGGGAAGAGACTCCTTCGGGGAGTAAAATGCAGGTTTTATTATATTTTTGTCTCCCCTCCTATACCCTGCCTTTCTCCCCTATGGGGACCCGAAGTGCCCTTCTGCAGGTAATTTTTATACCAGGTGTTACAAGGAACAGAAAGGTGGGACTGTGTAGAGTTGCTACACAGAGAAGCCAAATGAATCAAAGAGAAATGCAGCCATTCAGAGACGTCATAGTAAAGGGTGGTATATAAATCGAATGAATGAATGAATGAATGAATGAATGAATGAATGAATGAATGAATGAATGAATGAATGAATGAATGAATGAATGAATGAATGAGAAGTACACTGTGAGATAAAAAGCAGAACAAATGTTTGCAAAGGGTGGGTCGTACTGAGCACCTATAGTGAGGCAAGAAATCCAAGGATGACATATACCAGAGCAGAAGATGGTCTATTCTAGCTGATGTTATTAGATCCAGCAACAGCACGACCTGAACAAAAATGGGGAGCAAGTTGGCATCTAGGGTTATTGCAGAGTTTACTTCCTGACTGTGGGTCCCTTGTGGTCGGGGAGAAGGTCTTTTAGGTTGGGGGACCATCAAAAAAGGAGGAAAGGCCTGCCACTCACGGGGGCTGAAAGAGAAAGAGAGCTGATAGCGGAATTGACAACATAGCCTAGTTGGTCATGTTGATATCCTGTATTTCAGGGGTAGTCAACCTGTGGTCCTCCAGATGTTCATGGTCTACAATTCCCATGAGGCTCATGGGAATTGTAGTCCATGAACATCTGGAGGACCACAGGTTAACTACCCCTGCAGTTGACAATGTAATTGCAGCGGTTTCTACTGGAAGCTGTAGGCGACAGCCGGCAATTACCTGTTCCTACCTGGTTTTCACCAGAGGAGAGACTAACAGGCAAGAGCTCAGGAAGCGCCACTGTTAAGTCAGCATGCTGTGGTGTCGTGCGCCACCACTGGGTTTTGATCAGGAGGTAGAAAACGCCACCGGTACTGCCGCAGTTTGGTAGCAAGGTTTGCCATGGTATTGTCAGGGATAATGTTTCTCATGGCTCATGGCCCAACTTTGTGGGGGACATTGGCCTATAGAGACTTCGACCTCCATGGGTGATGCTCCCAGCTAGCGCAATGCACTCCTTAGGTTACTGGTACGATGTGGCAGGTGGTGCTTGACAAGCACAGCCCACAGATTTGACCCCAGTCTTCTTCCTGCTCACTCGGGTCTCCGCTGTGGTCTCCCCTCACATCAGGCTCCTGATGGGCTTCATGGGGGTCACCGCCTTCCTCTCCATGTGGATCAGCAACACAGCCACCACGGCCATGATGCTGCCCATCGTGCACGCCATCCTGGAGCAGCTGCACAAGACGGAGCTGGAGAGGATCGCCGTCGAGCAGGTGGCCGTCAAGAACGGGGCTGTCAATGGGGGCTTCGAGTTGCAGGAAACCACCAGCCCACCAGGTAGGTGGCTGTCAAAACCCCTCTCCTTGGCTCCTGCTCCAAAAGGCATCTCTCCTCCTGAGTGTGCTCAAGCCAGCTGATTGGCCGACAGGGCACCCTGGGGAATTCTGGGAATCCCAAGTCTGGTGCTCAGCATCCCAGCAAAATGAGGCTAATGTTTGGCTCACATGCTCCTGGTTTTTTCATAGGTTGCCTTAGGGAAGGCAGTAAGGATGAAAGATCTAAGGGCTGGAGGGCTGAGGGGACAGGGAGGCTTATTCTGACTTTGTAAGAGTCCCCGACTCAACGAACAGCTGGATCAATTTCTCTCAACTACTTTTTACCATAGAGAACCACACTTTTTACTACCCAAAAGAGTCTCAAAGAGGCTTACAAACATTTTCCCCTTCCTCTCCCCACAGCAGATACCCTAGGATGTCGGTGAGGCTGAGAGAGCTCTGAAAGAACTGTGGAAATCAAACCCAGTTCTCCACTTTTAACCATAACACCAAGCTGGCTCTCTCTGTACCCCCCAGATGTTTTAGATAACTTCATATATAGCTCTTTAAGCAGTCCCTCCTTCTGTAAGTTCCTTAAAGCTCACCATCCTGGAAATATTCCCATTTTATCTTCAGTCGCCCTGTAAGGATGAACTGGATTGAGGGAGAAGGGCTTGCCCCCAAGGCCACCCTAGAGCCCTCCTGTCCTACCTCCCAAACTTGCCTGCCCTCTGCCCTCATCCCATGATGGCCCAACCAATCTTCTCCCTGGGTTTCCCACTCTCACACAGCTTATGAAGATGTGGTGACCATGGAGAAAGAGAAGGAGGTAGTCAACCGACAACAGCTGGAACAGAAGCATCAGACTTTTTCCAAAGGAATGAGCCTTGCGGTGTGTTACTCGGCCAGCATCGGTGGGATCGCGACCCTAACAGGCACCACCCCCAACCTGGTGCTCAAGGGACAGATGGATGAGTGAGTATTGAAGGGGCTACAGGAAGGTCTGGATCCTTCCTGCCTCTGCCCCATGGCCCCTCGTGTTCCTTGGAGGAACCACCAACCCCAGATCCTCTGAGGTCTCCCATCCAAACTCTGGCCAGGGTCGACCCTGCTTAGCTTCCGAGATCAGACAGGACTGGGCTTGCCCAGGCCAGGAGCACAAAGCGGTGAGTGAAAACTAGACTGTTCCCAGGACCATCCTGGTGTTGAGAATCTCTTTCTCTTTCTAGACTGTTTAAGGAGAACGGCAACGTGGTGAACTTTGCCTCCTGGTTTAGCTTTGCTTTCCCAACCATGGTGCTGCTCCTGGTGCTCTCCTGGCTGTGGCTGTACCTGATGTTCCTGGGCTTTGAGTGAGTCCCTGCATCGTTGGTCTGGGCCAACTCTGGGTTGGGAAATACCTGGAGATGCGGAGGGCGGAGGCCGGAGCGGGTGGGGCTTGTGGGGGAGGGGGAGAGGCCTCGCCATATGTTTATGAACAAATGTTTATGAACCACAGTTCTCACGAGCCCCTGCCAATAGGCCATGCTGGCAAAGGTTCATGAGAATTGTAGTCCACGATCCTCTGGAGAGCCACAATTTTCCCACTCCTGGTACAATGCCTTGGAGTCCTCCCTACAAAGCAGGCTTTTCTTCCGGGGATCTCTGTAGCCTGGAGATGAACTGTAAAAGTGTGAGAACTCCAGATCCTGCCTGGAGATTGGCAACCCTCCTCTGGGAGGGAGGTTCTTTCGGGGGCATCACCTCCCAGTTTGTGTGTTTGCCTTTATTTGGGGAAAGAAGCCCCTTGGAAGAAAGAGATTCTCTGGTCCTTTCCTAGCCTGATGACCTTTGTGTCTGTTTGGTGTAGTGATTAGGAGTGCGGAATTCTAATCTGGCGAGCCGGGTTCGATTCTGCTCTCCCCCACATGCAGCCAGCTGGGTGACCTTGGGCTCGCCACGACACTGATAAAACTGTTCTGATCAAGCAGTAATATCAGGGCTCTCTCAGCCTCACCCACCTCACAGGGTGTCTGTTGTAGGGAGAGGAAGGGAAGGCAATTATAAGCTGCTTTGAGACTCCTTTGGGTAGAGAAAAGTAGCATATAAGAACCAATTCTTCTTCTTCTTCTTCTTCTTCTTCTTCTTCTTCTTCTTCTTCTTCTTCTTCTTCTTCTTCTTCTTCTTCTTCTGTGCCCAGCATCCTATGCCAGCTTTGGGAGGCCCTTTGCAAAGCATTCTGGGTTTCCAGAACCAGATCCTGGCACCGCTCACGTCGTCTGCGGCACCTCTGATGGTACCTTTGCTCTTCCCTTCCCAGCTTCAGGAAGAACTTTGGCTGCAGCTCTAGCGAGTCGGACCAAGGGAGGTCGGGAGTGGCTTACGACGTGATCAGGAATGAGCACCGGGCGCTGGGGCCAATGAAGTTCTCCGAGATCATCGTCCTCATCCTTTTCGTCCTCCTGGTGGTGCTATGGTTTACCCGGGAACCTGGTTTCATGCCGGGCTGGGCGAATCTGGCTTTTGATGTGGGTGGGAAAAGGTGAGAGGTTAAGCTGCGGCTCCCAGGACCACCAGCCTGCCCCCACTGGCCTCCAGCTACTCCCCAGGCCCCCTTGCAAAGGACCATCCCATCAGAAATGGAGTGGAGATTTCCGCCTAGTTCTTGGGGGGGGGCACCAGGGGAGGGGGGCACATGCTCAAGGGTGAGCTTCAGTCCGTAAATGGCTCTAGGGTTGAGGGACAGGGAGGGACTTCAGTAGAGCATATTGCTACGGGGTCCACCCCCCAAAGCATCTGCTTTCTCCAGGGGAACTGATCTCTGTTTTCTGGAGATGAGCTGTAATTGCAGAGGTACCCAGGTCCCACCTGGAAGCTGGCATCGCTAAATGGCACCTTGCTTTTTTTTTGGGGGGGGGGAGGTCTGCTATTTCCTGTCCATTATTGTAGGAGGAAGGGTTTTCTGTTCAGAACTAGGTGAACTATCCAGGTGCAGTCTTGTTAGAAAGCAGTGATCCCCAGACAACAGAAATCCCTTGGAGAAAATAACCGCTTTGCAGGGTGGAATCTGGCATTATGTCCTACTGAGGGCTCTGTCCCCCCCAGGCTCCACCCCCTGAATTTCTAAGAGTTCCCCCTCCTGGAGCTGGCAACGCTCAACCGCCCACCCCACTGCCTGCTGGACAAACCAGATGTTGGAATATTAGGCACATTCCATTGCGTTAGCCGAGTGCTCAAGGCTTAGAATGCAGCAGAGGCCGTGCGGTGTGTTTGCAGGCCCTGGTAATAATCAAAATAATCAACAGAGCCTCTTGTCTTTTCAAACTAATAAGAGCTCTTTTATTGCAGGAACTCCATTCTGGTCAGAATAGTAAAGAGATAGGATTCGAATCTGGTCTAATTTAACTAGGATGGAGGGAGAGGCAGGGACCCCTGTCCTGCTCTCACAGTGCCAAGAGGGAGAATTTTGGCAAAGTGTGTCAAGAAGGTGTCAAAGGGAGGGAGGGAGGGAGGGAGGGAGGGAGGGAGGGAGGAAGGAAGGAAGGAAGGAAGGAAGGAAGGAAGGAAGGAAGGAAGGAAGGAAGATGCAATGTCCAGAATAATGGATGGATGGATGGATGGATGGATGGATGGATGGATGGATGGATGGATGGATGGATGGATGGATGGATGGATGGATGGATGGATGGATGGATGGAAGGAAGGAAGGAAAAGGAAGGAAGGTTCCCCAAGTCTACATATCAAAGGGATAGCAGCAGAGAGCCTCTGAAGTCCTTCTGAGGCTAAGAAGCAGTGCAAAGCCCTTCCCTCCCAACACTGGCCTCATCTCCTCTCTACCTCTTCTCCCTGTAGCTACGTCACAGATGCTACCGTGGTCATCTTCATCTCTCTCCTGCTGTTTGTAATTCCCTCCGAGGTGCCCAGCTGTTGCTCCCGAGACAGAACCCGACGAGAAGGTTAGTAGGCTGCATAACAAGGACTGGAGGTGGGAGGGGGAGGCTGGTGCCTAGGGTGCATCACTCTGGATTTGGGAATTGCTGGGGATTTGGGGGTGGAGCTTGGGGTGAGCAAGCTCAGCGGGGTATGATGCCACAGAGCAGGGGTGGCCAAATGTGGGTTCTCCAGATGTCCATGGACTACAACCACCATGGTAAGTATAGTCCATGGGCAACTGGAGAACCACCCCTGCCATAAATTATCTCCTTCGATGCAGCAATTTTCTCTAGGGGAACAGATCTCTGTGGTTTGGAGATACTAGGAGACCTCCAGGTCCTACCTGGAGCATGGCAACCCTGCTGGGGATCACCCTCCCAGTCCAGACTGGGATTTCGGGTTATCAGTTCCAGGCTGGGAAATACCTGGAGATTTGGAGGGTAGAACCTGAGGAGGGCAGAGTCTTCATTCTGGCATCATGCCATAGAGTCTCCCTTACAAAGCAGCCATTTTCCTTAGGGGCACTGATCTCTGTTGGCCTGTGTCGGCAGAGTTTCAATATGCAGAGAGAGCTGAGCACCAGCAGGCTGCTTAGAGAATAAAATAGTTTTTTATTCAGGAGAGAAACAACTATGTATGGAAAGAGGAGAGAAGACCCCTAGCGAACTATAACTGTTGTCTGCAGTTATTCTGTGGTTCAAGTGCTGTTCTGGAGGCAAGCAGGGAGGAAGTGTGCTCAGACAACAGGAAGTTGCTGAGCGAATCAAAACACAGGGGGAGATATTTTGAAAATCATCCGGTCATTCTTATCCTATTTACGCTAAATAAACCTCTCCCCTGATGCCCCCTGCAGGACACCCTTTATGTTCTGCTCAGTTATGCACACTGCAGACCTGCACATCCCAACAACCTGGAGATCAGTTGTAATCCCAGGTGATCTCTGCCCACCCCCCGGAGACCCGCAACCCGAGGCAGGGATCCTGCAGAGTGGCAGAGCTCCTCTCCTGGTGCTCAGAAGCAGCTTTTTTCATTCCAGATGGGCAAAAGGAGATCCGAGTCCCCCCTGCCCTCCTGGACTGGCAGACGGTCAACCGGAAGATGCCCTGGAACATCGTCATCCTCTTGGGAGGCGGCTTTGCTTTGGCCAAAGGCAGTGAGGTAATCCCTTCGGCCCCTCGCGCCATGAAAAACCCTTTCTCTCAAGGAGAACCGGGGCTGTCCCCTTCCTCTCCCATGCCAGCCAACCTCAAGGACAAAGGGAAGATGCATGTGTGGTTGGGAGGGCCTGGCTGTTCCATCCCTGGCCCAGATGCCTCAGCAGTGACCCCAGACAAGCAGCAGGGGGCAGCCAAGCCCTGCAACACCTGCAGGGCCTGGAGACACCTGAGCAGGTTGGCTCTTGTTCAGCCCATAGAACTGGGGAGAAGGGGAGGGAAGGAAGGGAAGGCCATGGAGGCCAGTGCTTGGATGTGAGTCAGGGCCCTTCCCCACCCTCTGGCTGATTTTGGGTGCATTGTGGAGAAGAGCTTCCCACCAGACTGCAGCAGTGGGGCTGTGGCCCAGGGGCAGAGCCTCTGCTTGGCATGCATTAGGTCCCAAGTTCAGTCCCTCGCATCTCCAGTTAAAAGCACCAGGCAGTTGGTGATGGGAAAGACCTCTGCCCGAGACCCTGGAGAGCAATGGAGAGGAGCCATGGCTCAGTGGAAGAGCCTCTGCTTGGCATGCAGAAGGTCCCAGGTTCAGTCCCTCGCATCTCCAGTTAAAAGCACCAGGCAGTTGGTGATGGGAAAGACCTCTGCCTGAGACCCTGGAGAGCAATGGAGCCATGGCTCAGTGGAAGAGCCTCTGCTTGGCACACAGAAGGTCCCAGGTTCAGTCCCCGGCATCTCCAGGTTGAAAGGACCAGGAAGTCAGTTGGTGATGGGAAAGACCTCTGCCTAAGACCCTGGAGAGCCACTGCCAGCCTGAGTACACAAAAGGGACTTGGCTGGACCGAGGGGCTGATGAGGTCTCAGGCAGATTCCTGTGTTCGTGTGCCCAGGCTGCAGACCTGAGCCATGGCGAGTCCCCCTCCCTTTGCTGCTGCAAGCAGAGTCTTCTCTCTCCTTTCCGCCCAGGCTTCTGGTCTCTCCAGATGGTTGGGGAGCAAGCTGACCCCGCTGAAGAGCATCCCCCAAGCGGCCATCTGTTTCCTCTTGTGCCTCCTGATCGCCGTCTTCACCGAGTGCACCAGCAACGTGGCCACCACCACCCTCTTCCTGCCCATCCTGGCTTCCATGGTAGGTGGGAGGCCAGCCTTGAGCCCAGAGTGCAGCTCCTTTGCTGATCCTCCCCATCCCACCCCATGGGGAGTTGCCACCACCCTCTGAGCACCTCCCAGTTTGGAGATGCCAGCCAGCGGCTTCCCCTTGCTGGTCGGCACGTGGGCATGGAGCTGCCGGCCTGCCCCAAGTATTTCTGTCTCGTGAGGTCATCCCCAGGCCACGGCCCGGCTTGCCCTCACGTTTCCTCATCCCAGCCTTCCTGCCTCCGATTCTAGCTGTTTCCAGCCTTTTGTAGGGAGAAGCCAGACCCCCCCCCCCAGCTGTCTTGCTAAAAAATTAATTTAACAATTTGCTTTTGGGAAACATAATTTTTCCTCGTTGCCTGCTTGTGAGTTAAATTCGTGTCCTAGCCCACTAAGGCAAAGACAGCGAAGTCAGAGAGACGGAGAGAGACACACACAGAGAAAGAGAGAGGCAGAGACAGAGAGACAGAAAGTGACAGAGAGAGACAGAGAGAGACAAAAAGACAGAGAGAGAGACAGAGAGAGACAGAGACAGAGTGAGAGAGACACAAAGAGACAGAGAGAGAGAGAGAGACAGAGAGACAAAAAGACAGAGAGAGACAGAGAGAGACAGAGAGAGAGAGGGACAGAGAAAGAGACACAGAGACACAAAGAGACACAGAGACAAAGAGACAGAGAGACACAGAGAGAGAGAGAGAGAGCGTCTGGTGGACACCTGCCAAAGGTCTCTGTCTTCTTTCCCCAGGCACAGGCAATCTGCCTGAACCCCTTGTATGTCATGCTGCCATGCACGCTCGCCTCCTCCTTGGCATTCATGCTCCCAGTGGCGACCCCTCCCAATGCTGTCGCCTTCTCCTACGGACAGCTCCGCGTCATGGACATGGTGAGTGCCCCCTCGACTTTGCCGGATCCAAGCAGCAGGAATGTCTGAGTTGCTTCCATGGGGAGGTTTGCCTCTGCCTTCCTCCAAAACGTGGTGTAGCCATTAGGAGCGGCAGCTTCTAAGCTGGCAAGCTGGGTTTGATTCCCCGCGCCTACACATGCAGCCAGCTGGGTGACCTTGGGCTTGTCACAGGCCTGATAGTGCTGTTCTCACCGAGCAGTCCTGCCAGAGGTCTCTCAGCTTCACCTGCCTGACAGGGTGCCTGTTGTGGGGAGAGGAAGGGAAGGGGATTGTCAGCCGATTTGAGACTCCTTCGGCCAGTGAAAAGCGGTGCATAAAAACCAGCCCTTCTTCAACTCTCAGCTTATGGGGAGGGGCCTTCCGCACTGATCCGTCCTGTAGGTATGCCCCACCTCTACTCCACGTTTTCCCAAACCTGCTTGGGCACAATCCTCCAGGAAAGAACGTCCTCAGAGCAGGGATTGGTCATCATGTAGACAGGGAGGGGCAGATTTCCCAGATACAAACACATTCACATCTGGCTTCCCGTTTCACATTCCTCCACCCCATCCCACCCCACTGACAACCTTCTTCTGTTGTTGTTGTTGTTTGTTAAAGTTAGCAGAGTGGATGAGTCATTGATAGGCACAGGCTTTTGGGGGGCTTCCTGACGGTTCTTCCTCCCTGCCCTCAGGTCAAGGCTGGTTCCATGCTGAACTTGTTGGGCGTGCTGGCCATCACGTTGGCCATCAACACCTGGGGCTACCCCCTGTTTGATCTCAGCAACTTCCCAGCTTGGGCCAACAGCACCGACAGCGCTCACTGCTGAGGCCTGGATTCCTGACCCAGAGCTGCACCTCCGGACCCTTGAGGGACCCTGGCGCCTCTGAGACTCACTTCTAGGGCAACGAATACACCAATGGGTGCCCTCAAGCAGGGAGGGACATGGCTGCTAGCGTACCCAGCCTTCCACTCTCTCGAGGACCAGCTGGGAACTGTCCGGTGCCTGACAAACCTTGCCTGGCTGCGGAGCACACAAACAGCTGGTGTTCTCGCCCAGGTCCTCTCCTGGCCCGGGTGACACTCCTGGCCCCTTTGTGAGCCTGGCTCTGGCATGTCTTTGGAGCACATGCTGCTGTAGAGGAACTGGGTATTGGAGCAGGGGATTCTGCAACCATCCAAGCCAGAATGGCTTGGACCCCTGCCATGGTGGTACCTGTGGATGCTTTCTTTCTTTTTTTCACTAGAGGAAGCAAGCATTTATTTTTGTGAAGGAAACCTTGTCATGGACCAATCCTGTTTTCTGAGTTAGGATGTTGATGGGGCAAGGCAGAGCCGAGGGAAACCGTGGAGGAGATGCACGAAAAATCTAAGGTGGACGTGGGTCTTTTTGGGAGGGCCAAGAGTCAGTGAAGTCCTTACCCCTCAGAAGGGGCCAGAGGATATCTCACCCTAAGATGGGCAGGAGACCCCAGCAAAGGCCTCTTCCTGAGAATTGCTGGACGATCTGAGAGGGCAGGCCTCCAGGAAGGACAGAGTTGCTGGGTTGTCATCGCCAGTTTTGGAAACTTGTCATCTCCAGTTGTTGTCATCTCCAGTTTTGGAAACTTTTGGAGATTTGGGGAAGGAACTTGGTGAGGACAGAGGAACCTAAGTGAGGCACAATGCCACAAGGGTGGCCCAATTGTGGCTCTCCAGATGTCCATGGACAACAATTCCCATGAGCCCCTGCCAGCAGGGGCTCATGGGAATTGTAGTCCATAGACATCTGGAGAGCCACAGTTGGGCCACCCCTAAAACATCGGCTTTCTCTAGGAGAACTGATCTCTGTAGTCTGGAGATGAGTTATAATTCCAGGGGATCTCCCTGGCATCCCTACCTGGGGATCACCTGGAATTACAGCTCATCTCTAGCCTACTTGGCTACTTGGAAGTTCCTGTTCTCCTGGAGACAATCCATGCTTTGGAGGGTCAACTCTATGGTATCCCACCCCACCGAGGTCCCTGCCCTTCCTAGGCTCCACCCCAAGTCTCCAGGGTTTTTTCGACCTGGAGATGGCAACCCCACCCCCCTATCCCCCACAGGTGGCCAGGTAGGATTTGGCAAGCTGGAGCCAGAGTCCCCTTTGCACCCCCCTCCCCCCTTGTGCATCTCTTTGGCTTTGCGCATCCCTCCGTTTGGTCTGCCACATTTTTGCTGTCGTCGAGACCCATCCGAAACGTTGAAAACCTCTTTTGAAGACGGTTTATTGCAGGACAAGTAGGGGATTTCTTTCTTTCTTTTTTTACTTGTACAATAAAATATTCTTCCACATTTGCATCACTGGCTTTTGGCGTCTATTTTTGTCTCTCCGTGGCTAGTGCGGATCTTCTGGATTTTTTTTTTGTTTTATTTTATTCATCACCTTTAAGGCCATACGTGGTCTGGGCCAGTATACCTGAGGGATCGCCTGTCTGCCTACACCCCTCAAAGAGCCTTGCGCTCTACCACCTCCAACCTCCTGGTGGTCCCTGGCCCCAAGGAAGCCCACTTGACCTCAACCAGGGCCAGAGCTTTCTCCATTCTGGTCCCCACCTGGTGGAATGAGCTCCCAGAGGAGATCAAGGCCCTGGCAGAACTAAAGCAGTTCCACAGGGCCTGCAAAAAGGAGCTCCTCCGCCAGGCATTTGGGCGAGGTCGATCCGAACCACCGCTTCCCATTGTCCCCCAAGCCTCCCTCCTACGGCATCTCCTTCCAATCTGTCCAACCCACTAGAAATCAGTAAGAGTTGAGCTGAGGCTCTTTGCAGTTTCCACTGTCCTTTAATGTTATTGTTTGTTATGTTAATGTATTGATAATGTTATCACCTTGTTGTTAGTATAAATGGAGTTACCTGTATCATTTTCTTGCTTCATGTAACCCACCCTGAGCCTTCAGGGAGCGCAGTATATAAATACAATAAATAAATAAAAATAATAAAATTTAAACTGGGGAAAGTGGGCGCACGGCAAAAAAAACCCAGCGCAAACTTGCTCCAAGATGAGGCTTCCGGCACTCCACGCAGTTATTCACCTGTGGCCATGCCATAGATCAGGGGTAGTCAAACTGCGGCCCTCCAGATGTCCGTGGACTACGATTCCCATGAGCCCCTGCCAGCATTCGCTGGCAGGGGCTCATGGGAATTGTAGTCCACGGACATCTGGAGGGCCGCAGTTTGATTACCGCTGCCGTAGATCTTAACAAGGGCACAGCACTACCAGATGTGCGGCTAAGAAACCCTTTGCCATGTTCCTCGTGAAGGGCAGTGTTTGCCCTGGTCCAGAAGTGGCGTGAGCACACTGCTGTCCCGGACGTGCTGGTCTCGACCCTGGCCAGATTCACAGAGCCCAGAAAAGGAAGTCAGGATTGCCAGAACAGAGCATGTCAGGGCAGAGTTCAGGCTCCAAGGCTGTGAGCTCCTCGCCCACTCCCCGGCGGATTTGCATAACATTCCCCTCAGAGGGGAGTCGCTGTGCCAAGCACCTCCGAATCCTTTGGGCACCGTTCCCTTCTCCTTCCCCTGCAGGGGCGATCGCGATCGCACAGCTCAGCTGGTAGAACAAGTACCGATTTGGCAACAGAAGTGTGTGCCAAAGGAGGGGAAGCAGGTGTCTGTCGAACCCCGGGCATGTCTGGGAGACCTCTAGCCCGTTAGAAGACAGACGGATGTTGAATTACAGGAGCAATCCCTGGGGGGCGAAGAATGTAGGACAAGGGAAACAGCCTGGAGTCTAGCGGGGCTCCCACTGACAACTTGGCAAATGTGCTGCAGGGTCTTGAAGCCCTGCCAGTGTATGCCTACGAGGCTGCCTTCTACTTGTCGGCAGAGATTAAATACGCAAAGGGGTGGGGCACCAGGCTGCTTAAAGTTTTCTTGTGAAGGGAAACAATTTTGTGCAGAATGGAGAGCATTACTGTTATAACTGTGGCTGCTGTTATAACTATAGTTACTGTTATAAATATAGAAGAAGAAGAAGAAGAAGAAGAAGAAGAAGAAGAAGAAGAAGAAGAAGAAGAAGAAGAGTTGGTTCTTATATGCCACTTTTCCCTACTCGAAGGAGGCTCAAAGCGGCTTGCAGTTGCCTTCCCTTTCTTCTCCCCACAACAGACACCCTGTGGGGTGGGTGAGGCTGAGAGAACCCTGATATCACTGCCCGGTCAGAACAGTTTTATCAGTGCCGTGGTGAGCCCAAGTTCACCCAGCTGGTTGCATGTGGAGGAGCGCAGAATCGAACCCTGCATGCCAGATTAGAAGTCCGCACTCCTAACCACTACACCAAACTGGCTCTCTGGGGACTCAGACCTGATTCTGAGTGATATTGTCATTCTTCTGTTCAAATACTGTTCTGTTCTGGAGGCAAGTTTAAAGGAAATATGCCCAAAGACCAGGAAGTCTCATGTTGAGCCAATCAAGACGCTAGAGGAGGAGATAATGTGAAAATCATCAGGAAGTTCCTCTTCTAACTACGCTAAATACACCTCTCCACAGATGCCACCTGCAGGACACTCTTTATATTTTACTTAATCATGCACACTCCTGATGTTGCATACTCCAGCGCTACTTGATTCCTCAAGGTCACCAAGGTCTCAGGCAGATGTCTTTCACATCCACCCTTAACCACTACACCGAGTGGGAGATACTGCGGATTGAACCTTGGGGCCTTTTGCATGCCAAGCAGAAACTCTGCCCCTGAGCCTAATTCCTTCCTACAAACGCCTCTAGAGGGAGGGTCTTCCTAGGCAAGAAGGAAGGGGGGCATGATCCAGTTAAGGCAGCTCTTGGTCACAGAAGAAACACACCGCTGGACTGAGGGCCTTCCAGGGCAGAGAAACAGCAGCCTTTCCACGCTCCTTCCCTGGACCAAAACCTGCCCCAGGAAGCATCAGTTCATCCCTACTGTGCCAACCGGACAGGGGTTTTATGGCCTGATTCATGCAGTTTATAAGGGGAGTTTGCCAGGGCGAAGGCGCCAAGACAGGCAAGAAGGAGCTGGCATGACAGGACAGGTGCCCGGTGGCCAGCTGAGACAGCCCCTCCCCATGGAACCAGCTCTAATTGCCGCTGTTAGGGTTGGTCTTTCCTAAGCACCAGGTACAAACCGTGGGCAGAGGGAGAGAAGCATTTTGCCCTGGCTGAGCTCGGTTGCTGCCAAGAGAGCCAGCTTGGTGTAGTGCTTAAGAGTGTGGACTTCTAATCTGGCAAGCTGGGTTTGATTCCACACTCCCCCACATGAAGCCAGCTGGGTGACCTTGGGCTCGTCAGAACACCGATAAAGCTGTTATGACCGGGCAGTGATATCAGGGCTCTCTCAGCCTCCCCTCCCTCACAGGGTGTCTGTTGTGGGGAGAGGAAAGGGAAGGCGACTGTAAGACTCCTTCTGGCAGAGAAAAGCGGCATATAAGAACCAACTCTTCTTCTTCTGCAGTAAAATCAGGGCTCTCTAAGCCTCCCCTCCCTCCCAGGGTGTCTGTTGTGGAGAGAGGAAAGGGAAGGCAATTGTAAGCTGCTTTGAGACTCCTTCGGGGAGAGAAAAGTAGCATATAAGAACCAACTCTAATTCTAATTCTAATTCTAATTCTTCTTCGAATCATAGAAATTGAATCATAGAAGAAGAAGAAGAAGAAGAAGAAGAAGAGTTGGTTCTTATATGCAGCTTTTCCCTACCTGAAGGAGGCTCAAAGCGGCTTACAGTCGCCTTCCCTTTCCTCTCCCCACAACAGACACCCTGTGGGGTGGGCGAGGCTGAGAGAGTGCTGATATCACTGCTCAGTCAGAACAGTTTTATCAGTGCCGTGGCGAGCCCAAGGTCACCCAGCTGGTTGCATGTGGGGGAGCGCAGAATCGAACCCGGCATGCCAGATTAGAAGTCCACACTCCTAACCACTACACCAAACTGGCTCTCTCATAGAGTTGGAAGGGGCCATCTAGTCCAACCCCCTGCTCAACGCAGGATCAGCCCAAAGCATCCTAGAGCATCCAAGAAAAGTGTGTATCCAACCTTTGCTTGAAGACTGCCAGTGAGGGGGAGCTCACCACCTCCTTAGGCAGCCTATTCCACTGCTGAACTACTCTGACTGTGAATTTTTTTTCCTGATATCTAGCCTATCGTTGTACTTGTAGTTTAAACCCATTACTGCGTGTCCTCTCCTCTGCAGCCAATGGGAACAGCATCCTGCCCTCCTCCAAATGACAACCTTTCAAATACTTAAAGAGGGCTATCATGTCCCCTCTCAACCTCCTCTTCTTCTTCTTCTTCTTCTTCTTCTTCTTCTTCTTCTTCTTCTTCTTCTTCTTCTTCTTCTTCTTCTTCTTCTTCTTCTTCTTCTTCTTCTTCTTCTTCTTCTTCTATCTGGCAGGAGAGTTTCCTGCCTAGGGCTTGCCTTCCTGCAGGACTTTTCAGAGCAAGAAAGGGTGCCAATTCTTCTGTGGACAGTTCTTGCAGCGGTGCCTAGCAAGATCCCTCGGCTTATTCCCATGTTTCTACCTTCCTAGAAATCCAGGGTCCACAGACTATGGGCATACCGCTTTCCCCATTCCTGGATGGTAAAACTTTTGAATATTGGTGAGGGCATCCTGGGAACTGTAGTTCAGGAGAGGGGTTCGAAATCACAAACAGAATCCTCCCCAGACTATAATTTCCCAGGGTTCTTGGGGGGAACACGACAGCTGGATTGGCATTTTGCCTAGATCCGAACAGGTCAACAGGTCCAGAGCTGTGTGAAGCTCAGTTGTGTGTTCTGAAAAGGGGAGATACCAATTTCCTTTCTGGCCAAAGAATCTTGAAACCAGGGGCACCTTTAAGACCAACAAAGTTTTATTCAAAATATATGAGCTTTTGTGTACAGGCACCCTTCCTCGGAGACAATGTCACGGAATGGAAGTGATCGTCCCACTTGTAAGAGCAAATTACCATACAGCATAATAAAAAGGGTTATCAGATTCCAGATATGAATAATGAAAACGAGCAATTTATTCCTATTTATCTCTGGAATCTGTTAACTGTTTTCATTATGCTGTCTGTTAATTTACTCTCGCACTTTTCCTATAAATATAAACTGATTCCTTCCATTCAACACAAACCGAAATATACTGTGCCGTGGGCAAAATTAGTACATATGCTTACAATAAAAAGAATGATTTACATACAAAAACTGTTGTGCATTTGTTTCAGAAAGGAAACATATTGCTTGGAGAATTCTCAAAGGAATTGGAAAAGCGTTGCAGAGTTTACAAAGGAAGATATTTCAACCCCAAATGGATCTTTTTTTAATTCACAATCATCTATGATTCCATGGAACCGCAAAACACACTCTCAAATATGATGGGATAAGTTTCTTGTGGGTCAAGAGACCCTCAATAAGAAATCACTCCCCCCCCCCCACATACACACACTTTTGGTGTGTTGAATACCACCAACATTTGACCATGTCCAAATGGTGTAGCCAGCTCAGTGTGGGAGTTAGGAGCATCGATTTATAACCTGGCGAGCTGGGTTTGATTCCCCACTCCTCCACATGCAGCCAGCTGGGGGATCTTGGGCAGTCACAGCCCTGATAGAGCAGGAATATCAGGAATCTCTCAGCCTCACCTTCCTCACAGAGTGTCTGTTGGGGGGAGAGGAAAGAGAAGGCCGCTTTGAGACTCCTTTGTGTAAAAGTGGCATGTAAGAACCAACTCTTCTTCTTCTTCTGCACAATCAGACCAACACAGCTACCCACATGAACATTTCTGGCCAAGCATAGGTCAGAAGAATCAACCCGCTGAGAGAGACTCTGGTTTGCCCCCATCCGGCAAGCGGTGGCAGAAACAGTTACGCGGTCCCAGATGGGGCCAGCATCACAGGGAGAAAAAATAGCATCCAAATTCTCCACCCAGCTCCCCCTGCCTCTGCTCCAGGGTCGTCCTGATGAGACTTGCCAGAAAATGCAAACAGAGATTTGCACGGCAGTGCGTCCCCCAGAGCAAATCCCACCATTGTCGCTTTGGCAGCATAACTCCTGCCACGGGAAATATGCACTCATAAATCATTTGTCTGGGTGGGAGAAGATCAACCCCCCCTCCCCAATTCCTGTTCTCACACCTGGGCTCTCCCTTTCTTTCCTTTTCTGGGAGCCCAACGTGGAGGAGGGCATTGGTGGGTGACTCAGACCCCACCCAGGACATTTTGGGAGGCACTTCCCAAAGCTCTGCCTCACTCCCAGGAAGCCGAGCACGACAGAGAGGTATTTCTCTTCTGGGAATGCCGCCTTGCTCCGACCTATCTTCCCGTTTCAAAGAGCTTGTACTGAGAGCAATTGCCAAAGCTCTGTTAAGATTTTGAATGTATTAGAGCAGGGGTAGTCAACCTGTGGTCCTCCAGATGTCCATGGACTACAATTCCCATGAGCCCCTGCTGGCAGGGGCTCATGGGAATTGTAGTCCATGGACATCTGGAGAACCACAGGTTATCTACCCCTGTATTAGAGAGTCAGGGCCAACTCTCCATCCATCTCTTGCCTCAACCCTCCCCCCCCAAGGGGGGAAGCTAAGTCAGTGACAACTTGAGGGTGCTTTCCGCCCCCCCCACTCCACCCCACCCTGCAATAATGGCTACTTTTATCTTTTTACCAATAAATCAAAGGGGGGAGGTATCTGTCAGTTCTGCAAAAGTTCTACGTCAATTGCAATTTATTTATTTATTATATTTACTATATTTATTGACTGCCGCTCTCGATCCAGCCAGCTTGTGGTACTTTACAACAGTAAAGCATATAAATGCTGCCTAATGTTAAAGCAGCCTCTTGGTTCAGCAAGATCCGTATTATCTATTTACACAGGTAGCAGTTCTCCCACCTGGTTCTTTTAACTGGAGATGCTGGGGATGGAACTTGGGGCCTTCTGCACGCCAAGCAGATGATCTGCCCCTGACCCATGGCTTCTCCTCAGCATCTGCAGTGACGGGAGTCCTCGGAAAGGCCCAAGAACTTTGTGCTTCCTGTGATCAAATCCCTCTAGCTCAGCCTCCAGATACATCTGAGAAGCCCCACAAAACGCCAAGCATGCTAGCGTGGCGTAGCGGTTAAGAGCGGCAGCTTCTCATCTGGAGAATCAGGTCTGAGTCCCCACACCTCCTCCACAGGAAGCTGGCTAGGGGACCTTGGGCTAGTCACAGTTCTCTCGGGGTTCTCTCAACCCCAACTAGCTCACAGGATGTCTGTTGTGGGGAGAACAATAAAATCAGAGTCCAGTAGCACCTTTAAGACCAAGAAAGATTTATTCAAGGCGTGAGCTTTCGAGTGCGAGCACTCTTCCTCAGACTAGGCAAGGAAAGCACTTGTAAGCCACTTTGAGACTTCTTCCGGTAGTCCAAAGCGGGGTATAAAAATCTCTTCTTCTAAAATGTTCCCGAGTAGGTGCAGAGTTCCCGCCTTTCGCCGTGGAATCGACGACTGCAACGTAAGGCCATGAGAGCCGTCTTGCTGGATCGGATGAATGTTCAAGGGTAACCCACAGGCAGCCCGTCACACCTGTTTTTCTCCCCATTTATTTATTTGTCATCAAATCACAGCTGACTGATGGCAAGCAAGTAGGGCTTTCAGAGGTTCAGAGGTGGCTTGCGGCTGCCTGCCTCTCCCTCGTATTCCGTGGTGGTCTCCCACCCAAATAATGAGCAGGGCCAATCCGGCTGGGTTTCTGAGATCTGACAAACTCAGGCTAGCTTGGGCTATCTAGAGCAGGGCTTGTCCTCAGTCAATTGTCTCTCTACATGGAGTTCCACTCAGCTGTCACTCATAGAAAGACCTGAGGGCCCCGCCGGAATTGCCAGCTTTCCGCAGGGACTGTAAGAAGGAGTTTTTCCGCCAGGCGTACGGTGGAGGCCGGGTTGAGTTCCCAGTAGTACCATCTGGGGATCCCCTAGTGTCAGTGAGATCAGGACGCTCGCTCCTAATGAAAGAGCTCCTTCACTGTAAGCTGGACAAGGGGGGTGGGAGTGGACCCTTAATGTACTGCCATCTTTTAATGTTTTAATGCGTTAAGGGAATTTTAGGGGTTGCATTGTTTTATTGTTTTATTGTAAACCGCCGCGAGTCTATTTGAGAGCGGCGGTATACAAGTCCAAAAATAAATAAATGAATGAATAAATAGTTCACCAGGAAAGCCAACTTGGCGTAGCTGTTAAGAACGGCGGCTTCTAATCTGGAGAGCCGGGTGTGAATCCCCATTCTCTGCATACAGCCAACTGGGTGACCTTGGGGCCAGTCACAGTCCTGTTAGAGCTGTTCTCCCAGATCAGTTCTCTCAGAGAGCTCTCAACCTCACCTCCTTCCTACTGCCCGTCTGGCCAAGTCAGAGCCAAGCCCCAGGCCTCTCTTTGGGCGAAGTCCCTGGTGGCAGAAGACGGCAGACAGGGCCGCACTCTGCCCAGACCGTAAGCACCCAAGACAGTCTCGTCAAAGCAGCATTGTTGTTTGTTCCAGCGGTGGGATCAGCTGACATGCAGCCATGCGCTGGCATCTCAGGGGGGTGGGGGAAGGCATCCTTTGTTGTGGAGAGAATGCCACTTGCCACACCAAAAGAAAGACAAAAGGCAGAAAAGAGCAGGCCCGGCACCACCCACAGGGCACTAATCACAATAATTAAACAGGCTGTAAAGTGCTTACTGAGAAAGTAACAAATTGCCAGGATCCTTTGAAAGTGATGTTGGCCGGGGGCAGAAGACACCACCCCGGCCCTTCGCTTCCCAAGGAGATGTGCCCGGCTGCCTGACCCAGAGATGGGAACGTTCTCCCCTCGTGTTCCGCACTCGGGTCTCTTTGCAAAGGACGGAATTAGGGCAGGATCTGGGGATCCTCCGAACAACAGCTCCTCTCCAGGTGACAGAGAATCCCCCAGGAGAGAACGGTGGATCCCATTGCGTTATACTCCACTGAGGTCCGTCCTTGCCCTAGATGCCACCTGCTCCTGGCTCCACCCCCAAAGTTTCCAGGTATCTCACAACCCAGAGCTGGCCACCCTGGATGGAGTACACAGGCTGGGTCTGGTGCCCCTATCCGGTATCCTAGCACAGGGGTAGTCAACCTGTGGTCCTCCAGATGTCCATGGACTACAATTGTAGTCCATGGACATCTGGAGGACCACAGGTTGACTATTCCTGTCCTAGCAGTCCAAGGTGAGTTGCAGGTTCTTCTCCGTTCTTGCACACATAAAGCCCAATTCACACTGCAGCTGTGGGCACATCTGGAGTTTCTCCGTGGAGGTTCTGCAGTAGAGTATAATGCTATCAAATCCACCCTCCAAAGCAACCATTTTCTCTGGGGGGGGGAGGGAACTGATGAGCTGTAATACCAGGGGATCCCCAGGTCCCACCTGGGGATTGGCATCCCTAGAAGGGGCTTATCGTTGCCATCCTCCAGCTGGTGGCTGGAGATCTTCTAAGATTACAACTGATCTCTAGGTCAGGGGTAGTCAACCTATGGTCCTCCAGATGTCCGTAGACTACAATTCCCATGAGCCCCTGCCAGTGCTTGCTGGCAGGGGCGCATGGGAATTGTAGTCCACGAGGCTGACTACCCCTGTTCTAGGTGATAGAGATCAGTCCACCAAGACGAAATAGCCACTTTGGAAGGTGGACTCTGTATCATTATCCCTCCCTGAAGTCCGTCCCCTCCCCAAATGCCACCCTCCAAATCTCTCTGGGCCAAAGATCTTGCCATGTCCTACCTTGAAGATGCCAGCCACAGTTTCTGGTGAAACATCAGGGATTAAAACCACCAGACCACGACCACCCAGCCTGGAAAAGTCACAAGTGGTTGGCTCTGGAGGCGAAAAGTCACAAACTTTGGTCGACTCCAAACACCTTGGCTTTTTGACCAAGGGGAAGTCTGCGGCTGAGAAGAGTCTCTGCTTAGCATGCAGAAAGTCCCAGGCTCAATCCCCAGGGCTAAATCCATGGGTTCTGAGGTGGACACAGACAGCTTGGTGTAGTGGTTAGGAGTGTGGACTTCTAACCTGGTAAACTGGGTTTGATTCCCCGCTCCTCCCCCACATGCAACCAGCTGGGTGACCTTGGGCTTGCCACAGCACTGATAAAGCTGTTCTGACCGAGCAGTGATATCAGGGCTCTGATTCCTTTGGGTAGAGAAAAGCGGCATATAAGAACCAGCTCTTCTTCTGCAGTAATATGAGGGCCCTCTCAGCCTCACCTCCCTCACAGGGTGTCTGTTGGGGGGAGAGGAAAGGGAAGGCGACTGTAAGCCGCTTTGAGGCTCCTTTGGGTAGAGAAAAGCGGCATATAAGAACCAACTCTTCTTCTGCAGTAATATGAGGGCCCTCTCAGCCTCACTTCCCTCACAGGGTGTCTGTTGTGGGGAGAGGAAAGGGAAGGCGACTGGAAGCCACTTTGAGACTCCTTTGGGTAGAGAAAAGCGGCATATAAGAACCAGCTCTTCTTCTGCAGTAATATGAGGGCCCTCTCAGCCTCACCTCCCTCACAGGGTGTCTGTTGTGGGGAGAGGAAAGGGAAGGCGAATGGGAGCTACTTTGAGACTCCAAGTGGCATATAGGATCCTCCTCCTCCTCCTTCTTCATTAAGATCCCAGCATGGTACAAGCAGTCCTCAACAGAGCCAGAAACTGGACCAACAAAACCCCAACTTTATATACACAAGCAAACAATGGAACTTCCTACCAGTCTGTGCGATTGGTCACTTTCGGTCTAAACTGAGGCCCATTCCGCACCAGGATCAATGTGGCAAATTGGTTTCGGAAAGAATAAATGCAATTTTAAATAGTGGAATTCGTCGTTATGCATACCTGGCTTTGTAGTGATATCCAGTTGCATTTCAATCGTTTCCCACAGGTTTCCGGTCTTGGCAAAAATCGCTAGGAAGGAAGCGATATTTGCCGTGCTTTGTCCCGCCCCTGGCCGTCAATCAAACGAGCAGCCAATGGGCGGTTGTTACCATGCTCCAAAAAAGCCCCTTTGCCTTTAAAACAGGTTAAAAAAAAAAACACGTTGCAACGAATCTGCCTTGATTCGTTGCAACGGAGAGACCCATCTAGCTGGCAGGTGGTGTATGAGCTGGCGATTCATCGTTGCCACGCTACCCCGAGTGAAAAAAAAAATCCCCCCCTCCCTGTGCACGGGCACGATTTTCTGCTGAAAATAAAGGGAACTAGCAAACGGGGCTTGTGTTGTGCTTGGTGACTTGAGGCGAGCTTTAAAGCAGCTCTGTGTAGGGACTGCAGCCGGAGAAGCCTCGCTGGGTGAATGAAGGCTCGCCAGTTCGTTGCTCTCCGCTCGCTCCGAGAAAAAAAAAATGGCGATCGCTTCGCCGGAAGTTCAGAGGAGAGAGCCAGGGGGAGGGACTTTGCTGAAACCGCAACAATGGGAATGAACAGGTCTTTTTTGGAACTGTTGCAGATTGCTTGCAAGAGTGTAGCGCTTTTCGGAGGGTGAATCCACCTTTTGGGATTTCCCTTTAAGTGCTACAAAGAAACGCTTTTAGCTGATCGTTTGCAGGAGTGTGGCAGATTGTGTGCGACGTCGTGCATAACTGCAAATTAGTAGCGATTACAATTTGCCACACTCCTGCTACTTTGAACTCGTACGTAAAGGCCCTGACTGAATCCGGTGGATAGGATCTAGCTGCACATCGGTAAATTACATTATAATTTACCATGATCCTGCCTCGGACCTCAAGTTCGGTCCTTGGCAGGTCTACAGACAGACACCCAACAACTCTCACTGAAAGGACCTAGCAGCTGGTGTTGCAAAAGACGTCTGCCTGCAGCCTGGGAGAACCGCTCCCAACGATACTGACTGGGCTGCTGCAGCCGAATCGGACCGCTTGCGGCAGGATCCACCAAGGATCCGGTGAGTTCAATCACCCACAACCATGGGTAGATCTATAGTTCCACGTTTGTATACAGTGGGTGAGGGTTTTTCTAGTGCAATTTCAGGGCCATTCCGCACCAGGATCAATGTTGCAAATTGTTTCGGAACAAAAATACGCCATTTTAAATAGTGGAATTTGTCGTTATACATACCTGCCTTTGTAGTGGAATCCAGTTGCGTTTCTTCGCCGGAAGATCAGAGGAGAGAGCCAGGGGGAGGGACTTTGCTGAAACCGCAACAATGGTAACGCACAGAACTTTTCCGCTAGTGTTGCAGATTGGTTGCAAGAGTGTAGCGCTTTCCAGAGGGTGAATCCACTTTTTGGGATTTCCCTGGAAGCGCTACAGCGAAGCGCTTTTTGCGGCTCAGTTTCAGGAGTGTGGCAGATTGTCTACGACGTTGTGCATAACTGCATTTTAGTAGCGATAACAATTTGCCACACTCCTGCTACAAAGAATCTGTGCGGATTGGCCCTCAGTATTGCTCATACCATGAGCTGATTACAAATAAAGAGCTGTAAGATCCTGGTGCCTCCGTGTTCCGTGACCCACGGATCAAACTATTCCATCGCAGAGACTAACCCATAGCATTAGACTCCACTGAGGTCCCTTCTTGCCCCAAATCCCACCCACTCCCAGCTCCAGCCCCCAAATTCCCAGCTATTTCCCAGCCCGGAGTTAGCAATTGTGCTGATTCAACTTTAGTTTCTTAAGCAGAAGGATCACCTGAAGAACAATGCTGTGGATCTCTCTCCGAGGTGACTTAGCTCTGGCTCCGGGACTTCCCCCTCCCCAGCCTGCCCCACCCCCCTTTCCCTTGCTCTTCCCCAGGCAAGACATCTGGGGAATTCATTTTGATGATGCCTATCGACTAGTGAAAGTTGTCAGGAAACGAGGGGGGAGGTGATGACATCACACACCGTCCTTGTCCCGCACCAGGTGATTAGGCCGGTGAGTCGGATAGGAGCGGGCAGGTGTGTCTGTCTAAGCCAGAAGTCAGATCCAAGTGGGGAGCCGTGTTGGTCTGAAGCTGCCAGAAGAAAGTGGACGATCCCAATAACACAAGAAGAGAGGAGTCTAAGGTCCTCCAGATAGCTGCATGTGGTCAAGCGGGGAATCGAACCCAGCTGGCCAGATTAGAAGCCACCACTTGTACCCACTACAACAGTGGTCCCCAACCTCCGGTCCGGGGACTGGTACCGGTCCATGGATCAGTTGGTACCAGGCCGCAGCTCCTCCTCCCTGGCTGTTGCCTCGCGGGCTACCCTGCCATTCTGCTGCCAGCTCACCTTTGGTGCTCTCCAGCGGCCGCCATGGCTGGGGCTCCCCCTCTGCGTGGCACTGCACAGCTGCTGCTGGCAGCGTCCCCAAGAGTGTGGTTGGAAGTCAAGGGCACCGGTGGGAAAGCAAGTGGAGCAGGGGCTCAGGCAGAGGCAACGTCCCTTGGCAAAAGACTACCCCCCTCTGGGCCTCAGTAAAATTGTCAAGCGTTGACCAGTCCCTGGTGATAAAAAGGTTGGGGACCACTGCACTACAACACACTGGTCTGTTTTAAATAAGCTGTTGAGGAATTGCTGTCGTGCTATATTGGCATAGTGTTCTGTCTGCCAGGTCCTTTGATTCCCCAGTTTTCATCTTTAAAAGGCAGGTTTCTAGTCCCTTTCGTTGCAGAGAGAGAAGGGGAAAGGCATACCTCCACAACGAAAAGGGCTAGAGGCTTCTTTGAAGTACAAGCTGGGAATTCAACAGAATCGATCAGACAGATCCTTATAATCTTAGATCAATATGGCAACTGCTAATTTTTTTTTTAAGTCTTCTAGTTACAGGGAGAAACTGTGGTTGTGGGGGAAGGGGAAGTAAAATGGGACTGCAAATATGCCTACCTTCGTATCCATGGGATATTCCCAGAAACACTGTCTCTGGAATGTGGGGGGGGGGGTCACATGGATGCTCAACATCCCCCTCCCCCCAAATTTGGAGCCAAACCTCCACATGGAAGGAGACTTCTTGTGGATTGGTCTCTTATGTCCTATCTGGGAGAGGGAAGATGGATTGACCTAGTTGGATTGTATCCAATCTCTGAAACTAAACAGGGCAGTACCTGGATGGGACGCCACCAAGGCAGGCTCTGCAGAGGAAGGCCATGGCCAGTTACCTTTGCTTCACACTTGCCTTGAAAGCCCCTTGCTGGGGAGTGGGGGTTGCCATACATCAGGTGGGACTTGACAACACTTATCTAGCTTGCGAGCTCCAGGTTGAGAAATACCTGGAAGCTTTGGGGGAGGAGCCAGGAGTGAGCGGGATTTGGACCGGGAAAGGACCTCAGTGCAGTATAATGCAACAGGGCCCACCCTCCAAAGAAGCTATTTTCTCCAAGGGAATTGATTGCCATTGTCTGGAAATGAGCTACAATTCCAGGGGATCCCCAGGCCCCTATACTGCTGCTTTGGGAATCCATCTGCGGCCCAGACCTAACTCTACGCTGTAGACAGGCCGGGTGGCTCCCCACCTCTTCCCCCAGGAATGCCGCACACCTGTGTTGCATGTGCCACAAGTCCAGGGGTGGCTAAACTGTTGGCTCTCCACATGTCCATGGACTACAATTACCCTGAACCCCTGTAATTGCAGTCCACGGTTATCCGGAGAGCCACAGTTTGTCCACCCCTGGCCCAGAAAGATTATGAGCTCTGCTTTTCAGATCCTCTTCCCACGCATCAATTCTTTCGAGGGTTGCCAGCTCCGAGTTGGGAAACACCTGAAGACTTCGGGAGTTGGAGAGATTTGGAGCAGGGAAGAACCTCGGTGGAGCATAATTCTATGGAGTCAGTTCCACCCTCCAAGCAGCCGTTTTCTCCAGGGGAACTGATCTCCGTGGCCAAGGAGAGGAGCTGTAATTTCAGGAGATCCCCAGTCCCTCCCTGGGGATTGGCATCTCTATTTCTTTCCGCTGGTTTTGGAACCTCCTCCAGAGTCTTCCACGTTCACTTTCTCTCCACGGGTGCCTCAGTTTAAAGGACGCCCCTTAACAGGAACCCTCCGAGGGTCAAGATGTTCCCGCCCTGGAACGAGGCCACAGGGATGCATGGCCGAGGCCTGGCACCTTGTCCGGGTCCGTCCTCCCCAGCCCGACACCAGGCCGGCTCTGCTAGCAAGCCGACACTTTCCTAAGGGACCGAGTGGCTGTTGCGTATGTAGAAATTGAAGGTGTGTTCTCCCTAAGGATATCACACGGGAGATAAAGAGCAAGCCCCGACTGCTATTTCAAGGCTGAGCAGTAGACGGTTAAGTTACGCCCAGGTGTGTCTCCCCGCGGGGGATCCCAGGAGAATGATCCTAGGCCGCGTTTCCTATTTGAAGGTGGCAGACACCTTTCCCTTTGAACACTTCAGAGCTGCTAAATATGAGGAAAGTGCAAAGTTGGCTTTAAAAAAAAACAAGTGGGTAAAGTTACCCTTTAATGTGGCTGTTGTTTTCCAGGCTGTGTGGCCGTGATCAGGTAAGTTTTAGCCCCTGACGTTTCTCCAGGTCTCTTGTGAGGGAGGACATGGCAGGATGGGAATCTCTCTGGGCCAAAGTATGGTGAGGGCAAACAGTTGCTGGGCATTTTATTTAATTCTTGGGGGTGGGGTGTCTAATGAGCAGACCATGGCCATACTGCCCGTAAAACCCACAACAGCCGTGGAAAAAGAACAGGTTTATCAGTGCTATGGTGAGCCCAATTGGCCCCCAAGACCCCCTCCCCATCCTACTACAACTGCTACTAATAACCCACTGGGTCCCAGTAAGAGTTGAGCTGAGGCTCTTTAGCTGTTCCAACTTTCTCTAATGTTATTGTTGTTATCATGTTAAGGTTATTGTGGTTATAATGTTATTGCTGTTATCACCTGTTGTTCCATATGTTACCTGTACCTTTTCCTGTTTCCTGTAAACCGCCCTGAGCCTTCGGGTATATAAATATAATATAATACATAAGATCACCCAGCTGGCTGCATGCAGAGGAGTGGGGAAACATACCCGGATTCTCAGATTAGAAGTCTGCACTTCTAACCACTACCCCAAGATTGCCTTCGGCAATTTATCATCCCTTAAAGATCGGCAGGAAAATGACTGCAAAGTATTGTCTATTTATTAGATTTATATACTGCTTTTCCTGATAAACAAGTTCTGGGCGGTCCATAGATTATCTGTTAAAACACCCACTATGATTACAGTTTAAAATATTATTGTTATTTATTAAATGTCTATACCGCCCTCCAAGTATGGCTCAGGGCGATGTACACGGTGGGTTAAAATCTGGAACATTTGAAGGGGGACACGGACTGAAAAATGAGAGCATAATGGATAGATTGGAGAGATGGGGGCACCCTCTTTTGGAATCTGTGGAAGTAGACCCCATGGTCCAATTGTTGTGAAATTCAGAGGGGTGTCAGGGGAGAGCCTCCTGGAGCTACTCGGAAAGTTTGGAGGCTGTAACTGAAATTCCCATCCCACCCAGGCCCCGGGAAAGGGAGAAAAGCCAGAATCCCCATTAAAGTCAATGGCGCCATTGACTTTAATGGGCGTGAAGCCAAATCGTCCCAGATGTTATTAGGGATGTCATGTATGTAATACTGGAGAGATATTGATTTATTTGCATTTGTACCCTACTGTTTTAATTGTGCTCTGTGATGGCCTTTGGCTATGTACAATAAATGTTATTGTATCGTAGTAGGGATGTTCGTCTTCTATTGCATTAATGCCCCTCCCTGTATTACCGCAGTCAGCGTAGAACAAATTTAGAGTCCAGGGGCACCTATAAGACCAACCGAGTTTTATTCACGGTGTGAACTCTCGTGTGCAGGCACCCTTCCTCCAAGAATTCCTGTAAGGTTGATGGAGTTCCACTCCACACAGCTAAACGGGGTGCCTTCCATGAAGATAGATTCAAGTGGGTAGCCATGTTGGTCTGAAGCAGCAGGTGTAGTGAGGTCTCATGGGGAGCAGCAAGGCTGCCCTGGGCAGAAAGTACAAGGCGCATCATGCTCTGAAATCCGGTGGCTGACGCACAACAAGTTTTGACTTTTGCAAAAAAGAACGGAAAGACAAGAGAATATATTCCCATTTCAAAAGCATTGCCGGACAGGTCCAAAGTCAGCCGGATGAGCCATGTGTGATGGGGAGAGGAGCAGCTTTTTCACAGGGCTTGGCTTCATCTAAAAGGTAAAGGTAAAGGTATCCCCTGTGCAAGCACCGAGTCATGCCTGACCCTTGGGGTGACGCCCTCTAGTGTTTTCTTGGCAGACTCAATACGGGATGGTTTGCCGGTGCCTTCCCCACTCATTACCATTTACCCCCCAGCAAGCTGGGTATCATTTTACCAACCTCGGAAGGATGGAAGGCTGAGTCAACCTTGAGCCGGCTGCTGGGATCGAACTCCCAGCCTCATGGGCAGAGCTTTCAGACTGCATGTCTGCTGCCTTACCACTCGGCGCCACATGAGGCTCAATTGGCTGCATCTACACAAAGGTTTTTCTCTGCCTTGCCTTCCAAATGGGAATGCCTGTTCAAACTGCCGTGAAACTGGGCTCTGTCTCTGTCTCCCCTTTCCATTTTGTGCTTTGTGCTCCAGACATATGCCTCTGAATTCTTAGCAACTATGAGAGCAGGGAGCTCTTAGGATATAGAAGCAGCCTGCGCAAATGCATCTCAGGTGGAGCACAAGTCCCTTGCCAGCTGCAAATGAGACGGCTGAGAGGGGATCTGATAGCCATCTTCAAGTATTTAAAAGGGCGCCATAGAGGATGGAGCAGAGTTGTTCTCTCTTGCCCCAGAGGGACAGACCAGAACCAATGGGATGAAATTAATTCAAAAGAAATTCCATCTAAACATCCGGAAGAAGTTCCTGACAGTCAGAGCGGTTTCTCAGTGGAACAGGCTTCCTCAGGAGGTGGTGGGTTCTCCATCTTTGGAAATTTTTAAGCAGAGGCTGGAGAGCCATCTGACGGAGAGGCTGATTCTGTGAAGGCTCAAGGGGGTGACAGATTCAGTGGGTGAGCGATAGGCTTGTGAGAGTCCTGCATAGTGCAGGGGGTTGGACTAGATGACCCAGGAGGTCCCTTCCAACTCTAGGATGCTATGAAATGTGCCAATTACATAGCAGTGGCACTTGAAGAGTACCATGGTATGTTGCTCTTGGGGGCATGATAGCCTATCCTCAATGGTGGCATTCCAAGGCTGCAGAGTTGATGCCTGTCTGAGTAAACCACACACCCTTTGGTGGACCAGTAGTCTGGATCAGGATCAGGCAGAGTCAGGTGTGCAGATCCAATTTTTAAATGGGGCCAAATATCAGGCCTGAACAGTACAGCCTGCCAAGCTATTTCCCAACTATCCCAGGAATGTGAGCATTGTGCTTTCCAGGGAAATGTGGCGGAGTTCTTTGTACTCTTTAAGTTTGTCAACCTCCCTATCCAAGTTTATCTAACATATCAGGAACAGCATGCAAAAGAGAGCCAGCTCAGTGGAGTGGTTAAGAGCAGTAGCCTCTAATTTGCTCCTCCACGCCTCCACCTGCAGCCAGTTGGGTGACCCTGAGTTTGTCATAGTTCTGTTAGAGCTGTTCTGGCAGAGCAGTTCTCTCAGAGCTCTCTCAGCCCCACCTACTTCCCAGGGTGCCCGTTATGGGGAGAGGAAGGGAAGGTGAGCCGCTTTAGACTCTTTTGGGTAGAGAAAAATGGAGCATAAAGACTCTTCTTCTTCTTCTTCCTTGTTAGGGATGCAGAGCTGGGGAAAATCCGTTTTTCGAATGTTACAAAATATTATAATGACAACAATAATAGAATTTCTAAACCGCCCTCCCGGAACCGGCTCAGGTTGCTGTACCCAATACAATCAGCATGCCAGGGTTTTTAATATGGCTTTTAAAATGTTGGAATGTAGAAAAGTCAAGAAACTAAAAAACTCTGCCGGGGGATCACCGCTCGCGCGAGCGCTGCGCCCCCGCGCCCCCGCATCCTAACCCGACACGCTTCGCCCATCGCCCGGCCGCTCCTCCCCAAACGCGGGGGAGGGGGGGCGCCGCCGCGATCCCCTCCGCTCCGCCCGCTCCGAGCGCGCCGCTTGGCCCGAGGCGCAGAGGAGCCGGGATCCTAATGCCGGGCGCGCCTCCCGCGCTCACCTGATGCGCCGCGCAGCGCCTCGCCTCCCTCCCTCCTCCGGGGCTCGGCTCCGGCACTCTGGGCGCGGGGCGGCGGCGGCGGCGGCGAGAGGCAGCCTGGTGGCCCCGCGGCGGCGCTCCGGCTTCCCCCTTGGCCGAGCCCAGCCGGGGAGGGCGGGGAAGGGGGCTGGCCAGGGCTCCCCTTCTTAACCGGCCCCGCCGGCTCCCCTGCAGGCTGCGCCGGGCTGCGGAGGCGCGCTCTCGTCCCGGACCGTCTGCCCGCCAGCCAGCTGCGCAAGGACAAGCCGGTAAGCTGGGGGCGGCGGGGAGGGGGCCGGCCCCTCCCTCCCTCCCTCCCGGGGGAGCTCCCGGCCTCGGGCGGGGGAGAGGGGGGGCTTTTTGCAATGGCAAGTCGGCGCGGCGCGCGTGCGCTTCAGCAGGCGGCCAAAGAGGCCGCGGGAAAGTTTGGGTCCGGCCGGGAGCCCGGCTTCCCGTGGGTCTTGTGGCCCCTGCTGGGAAGGGGGCTGAGGTGGGCCTTTCCCGTCCGGGGAGAAGCAGAAAAGGTGGGCCACGGCCTTCCTCTGCAGAGCCTTCCTGGGGGTCCGCCTTCCAAGGACCAACCCTGCCCGGCTTCCTGACCCGACCAGATCTTGCCGTGCCAGGCCACCTTGGACTGAAGGGGACCTATGGAATGCCAGCTAATCCTAGAACAGTAAATGACCTCCTGTGCCCGAAAGTGTGCCCCCCTCCCCTTTGGAAAGTTGTTACTGCTCGGTGTTTTCTCTCCCCTACCGCTTCCCGGCCTCTGGGCAGAAGTGGGACCAGGCTAGCGATGGGGATGCCCAAAGCATAAGGTGACCAGATTTTAACATCGGTAAAGCGGGATTCCATTGACCGGGGGTGTTCTTGATTAAAAATTCGGTCTATATGGGGTAACAAAAAGTTTCATAGAACGCATAGAACGCAAAAATAGTATTGTAATATATATGTATTTAATTTCAACATAAGTACAATTTGCCAGGTGCCCCCAGATGGCCCTCCAAAAGTGGGACAATCGGATCACCTTATCAAAGCAGTGAATTGCACCTGGTTCCCCCTCTCCAGCCCTCTGCCTGGGCTGTCATTTGCCTCTCCCTGGGCTCCACTTGGGGTCCCTGCCCACTGCCCCCCCTGGGATCCCTCCAGGAAGCTTCCCCCGGAGGGCCAGGGTTAACCAGTGGGGGTCACGCCTCTGAGGGTGCTGATGGAGGGACAGCCTGCAGATACAGCCTCTCTTGTGCACATAGCAACAGGATGGCCGCCCAGGCGTTCAGCATGCTTCATGTATACGTGACTTCTCAGAGCAAAGTTGGAACCCAGTGACATCTTTAAGAGCAGCAAAGTTTACTTTCTGGGCATAAGTTTCTCGTGTTGCTTCTTCGGAATTGATGCAGGCACAGCAGGGCAAAGTTTGACTCCCCAGAGGCACCCTGACAGCCAACAAGGTTCAATTCCACACATCTGCTTTCGTGTGCGTGCACACCTCATCGGATACAGCGAAGTGTGCCTGCACACGAAAGCTTGTAAACCCAGAATAAAATTCGGGTGGTCCTCGGGAGGGCCCTGGACCCAAACCTTCGCCTGCTGCTTCAGACCAACACAGCCCCCCACTGGAAATGATCTACCAGTAATCCCCACAACAGCCTTTCGGTGTGGGTCAGCTTTCTTGATTCCTGTGTTGCAGACAAATGACCAAGCCAGAGAGAGCTGGAGGTAATTAGGATCCCCTCTGTGGCCACCTTCCCCCTTGTCTCCTGCCAGAGGGCTCATGCCGGCTAGCCCCCCAGCGGGCTTGGTCCCAACCCCCAGAGCCCCGGAGCTCCTGTTAGTCCACAGCAGGGCAAGAATTGAAGCCCCGCTTGCTTGTTGATAGGGCAGGGAGAGGGAGAGGGAGAGGGAGGGGGCAGCCCCCTTTCTCCCACTTTAGGGCCACAGGGGGCTGTGGGGTGGAAACGGCCGGGCTGGTCCGATAAACCGTGCTTTCCACCCCCGGCTTTGCCGAGCTGACAGGTGCTCCAAGAACCGGGGGAGCCCGGCCACACCCCATCTCCATTTGGAAAGGAGGAGGCAGGCCCGGACAGGTGCAGGCAATGCTCTCTGCAGAGCATCGGCATGAAGATACGGCATCGGCTGCTCCTGGGAACCCAGGAGCAGGGCTGCGCTTAGGAGATGTGTGGCTGTTCAAGAAGAGGGCTGTGGCACCCTTTCCCCCGCGCTCCCCTCCCTTGTCAACTAAAGCAGGACTCCAGTCCTCCTTGGAAGAGGCGCAAATCCCCTTGCCGTGCCAAACGTTTAGCGAGGCCGTCGCATTTGCCGAACGACGACCGCATAAAGCTAGTTTTATGCAATCTCTTGATCTTGCCGGCATTAATCAAAGGGGAGGATGGGGAGGAATCCATCTGGCGCTGCTCAAAACAAGCTGTCAAGGAAGCGGCATCCTTAAGCAGCGCTGTCAGTTTTCAGGTGCCGATGATGTGCCGTCAGGTTGCTCCCAGCGGGGTGTAGCGGTTAACAGCGGCGGACTCTTACGTGGAGAACGGGTTGGATTTCCCGCTCCCCCATGTGCAGCCAGCTGGGGGACCTTGGGCCGGTGACAGTACTTTCAGAGCTGTTCTTGTAGAGCAGTTCTTTTAGAGCTTCCTCGACACCACTGACCTCTTAGGGTATCCGTTGTGGGGAGAGGAAGGGAAAGGTGTTTGTAAGCTGCTTCAGGACTCCTTTGGATCGTGAAAAGCGGGGTATAGAAAAATGGCTCTTCTTCCGATTTCCAGTGGCGTTATGAATTCATGAGCACACTATGGCTGACTGCTATGCTTGGGTTTCCATGATTGAGTCAGGGCCTCTCATGTTGGGTCTCCCTTTTTTCCAACTTTCCCTGGCATTGCCTTTCCCGGTGAGTCCTGTCTTCCTGTGTTGGAACCATAGAATCATAGAGTTGGAAGGGACCTCCTGGGTCATCTAGTCCAACCCCCTGCACTGTGCAGGACACTCACAACCCTATCGCTCATCCACTGTCACCTGCCACCCCCTTGAATCTTCACAGAATCAGCCTCTCTGTCAGATGGCTATCCAGCCTCTGTTTAAAAATCTCCAAAGATCGAGAACCCACCACCTCCCGAGCAAGCCTGTTCTACTGAGAAACCACTCTAACTGTCAGGAACTTCTTCCGGATGTTTAGATGGAATTTCTTTTGAATTAATTTCATCCCTTTGGTTCTGGTCCGTCCCTCCGGGGCAAGAGAGAACAACTCTGCTCCATCCTCTGCAATAGGCTCAATTTAGTCATTTTAGCTTCTGGGGAGAATTCAGGCTCAATTTCCTCTCTGGATCACTGATAGTTCTATGCTGGTGGGCCAAGAGAGCTGTAAAGCTGCAAAGTTTGCACAGTATCCCTTCCGGACTTGTCAGGACACACGGTGTCTTTGCATCCGCTTTTATGTCCCAGGGAACGCAATTTGTCTTGTGTCCAGGCAGAGGCCCCTGGGAGAAAGGCACCAAAGCAACAGCCCTGCGGCTTCTGAGCAAGGAGAATCCATTACTCTCTCAAGGGACATCATATCCTCTGTGAACTGCTCCACTCCCCCTTTCATGCCGAGAGCCAGCGCCACATCTTGTAGCAGTGAGTTCCGCAGTTCTGTGCATTGCATAATCAAACACAGCTACCCACTTGAATATATAATGACGCACAGTCCTAAACCTACCCCTTCATTTCACTAAAAAGTAGGATTGGTCTTCCAATTCATATAAGTATGATAAATATGATAAATAAATTCCTCCCCTCCTCCCCCCCGCAGATTGTGGTTTAAAGATTCCTTCCAGAAGTCAGATTTCCCCCCTTCCTGGATCGCACCAGAAGGGGCCTGGAGCGGGAGATCATCCTTCCCAGCTGGAGCCAAGCACAAGCAGGGGTAGTCAAACTGCGGCCCTCCAGATGTCCATGGACTACAATTCCCATGAGCCCCTGGCAGGGGCTCATGGGAATTGTAGTCCATGGACATCTGGAGGGCCGCAGTTTGACTACCCCTGACAGGGCAGCCACCCAGGATGGTGTTCTTGTGCCAGTTTGCTCTGAGATGGGTCAGGATGCTCATCAGCGTGTCAAAGACCCCCTCTCCCATTCCCTTTTCACCTGAAGAACCAGCGCAAATAGCAGAGCTTAGATGCAGGCAAAGTCATTCTGGTTCACAGGCGAGCTGAGTCTTCTCCCGCCTTGCCAAAAAGAGAGAGAGAGAGAGAGAATTAACTAGGAGAACAGGGAGATTAATTTCAAAGATTGCGTTAAGTGAAATTAGTGGCAGAAAAGGAGGCGGCCCTCTGCTTTGATACACCTTCCCCTGGGTACAGCAAGGGCCAAGTCTTTCCCAGGCCTGAGTTCAGATCGGTGCGAAAAAAATAAAATTAAAAAATCCCCTTTCCACGGTGTGTGTGTGTGAGAATGGAGAAGGGGGGGGGCTCAGCCAGGGGGAGGGTCAGCAACCTCCCCCCAGGACTTTCAGCTGTCAAGGAACTGGCAAGAAGAAGAATTAGTTCTTATATGGCGCTTTTCTCTACCCAAAGGAGTCTCAAAGTGGCTTACAATTGCCTTCCCTTCCTCTCCCCACAACAGACACCCTGTGAGGGAGGTGAGGCTGAGAGAGCCCTGATATTACTGCTCGGTCAGAACAGTTTTATCAGTGCCATGGTGAGCCAAAGATAACCCACCTGGCTGCATGTGGGGGAGCGGGGAATCAAACCCGGCTCGCCAGATTAGAAGCCCGTACTCCTAGCCACTACACCAAGAGGGTGGGTTCCCTTCATTGTAATGGTGCTTGCGGAGCTGGTGTGGATTTGGAGCCAAAATGGTCCACCACCAGGTCCCATGCCCCTCTCCATCTCGGACCTCTGTCTGCTCAATATGGCACCGAGTCTCTCAATGGCATTTCTGATGGATGCGTCGGACGAATGTGACGCCATCAGAAAGACAGGATCCAAATGAGTCCGGCTTTTGAGCGCGTCGGCAAAAGGCTCCCGAAAGCACCTCCCTGCCACAAATGTTGCTAGTCTTTCCGATGCTCCTGGACTCTTGCTCTGATCTGCTGCTCCAGACAGGCGGACCCAGCTATTCGAGGAGGAGGACTTTTCAAAAGCAGCATCGCTTGTGGCAGCCGAGCTACCTAGCCGGCCAGCGGTTCTTTACCTTACACCTGGTTCCCCACATTACCCCAACCTCCGTGCACACATCTGCTCTTTCCCAGAGCTTTTGCCACTTGGTAGCGAGCTTACTTGGTCACACCGTTCTTAGCAGGCGGACTTCCGCATCCAGACACCTCTGTGGCCTTGAGCCAGCTTAGTGTAGTGGTTAGGAGTGCTGGCTTCTAATCTCGCAAGCCGGGTTTGATTCCCCGTTCCTCCCCCACATGCAGCCAGCTGGGTGACCTTGGGCTCACCACGGCACTGTGATAAAGCTGTTTTGACTGAGCAGTAATATCAAGGCTCTCTCAGCCTCACCTCCCTCACAGGATGTCTGTTGTGGGGAGAGGAAGGGAAGGTGATTGTAAGCCGCTTTGAGACTCCTTTGGGTAGAGAAAAGCGGCATATAAGAACCAACTCTTCTTCCTCTTCAGTAATATCCGGGCTCTCTCAGCCTCACCTCCCTCACAGGGTGTCTGTTGTGGGGAGAGGAAAGGGAAGGCAATTGTAAGCCGCTTTGAGACTCCTTTGGGTAGAGAAAAGCGGCATATAAGAACCAACTCTTCTTCCTCTTCAGTAATATCAGGGCTCTCTCAGCCCCACCTTCCTCACACGGTGCCTGTTGTGGGGGGAGAGAGGGAAGGTGATTTTCGGCCGCTTTGAGACTCCTTTGGATAGAGAAAAGCGGCAAAGAAGAACCAACTCTTCTCCTTCTTCAGTAATATCAGGGCTCTCTCAGCCTCACCTCCCTCACAGGGTGTCTGTTGTGGGGAGAGGAAAGGGAAGGCAATTGTAAGCGGCCCAGAGGAAAATTCCTAGAAACGAAGATTTAGTGGGGGAGGAGAGAACCAAAGTGGTGGTTGGCATTACCCTGGGCATGTCAGAAAGGGCCACGAGAGCCGAGCACTGGCTCGCCCCTCCCTGCCCTCCCGCTCATGGTCTACAAAGGTTCCCAGAATCAGCATCGCTGTCCGGTGGCCATCCAGCCTCTGCTGAAAAACCTCCAAACCTCCACCCACCCACCCCCCCCCGAGGAAGCCCGTTCCACCGTGGCACTGCTCCATCTGGACGTTTTTCCTAATGTGTCGTCAAAAACACTTGATTGCATTTCAGCCCATCCGTTCTGACCTGACCTCCTGGAGCAACAGAAGCCATTTCCACTTCATTCTTGCCCATTCCCTGGAAACAAGTGAGCGGGACAGAGATCTGATCACCGAAGGCTTTCACGGCCAGAGCCAACTGGCCACTGCAGGTTTCCTGGGCCGTGTGGCTGTCGTGTGCAAGTTTTAGTCCTCGATTTTCGCCTGGAACTGTGGCTGGACTCTTCAGAGGTAGGACATGGGTAGGTGCTGCACTTTGACATGGAGTGTGTCCTACCTCTGAAGGCCGGCCACGGTTATTGGGAAATGCCAGGGACTCACACTACCAAGACCACGGCCTCACAGCCAGGAAAACCCACAGGAACAGAGATTCCTTGATCTCTTTTGCTGACCCCCGAAGGTTCTTCCTGGCATGTCTGTGGCCTCCGTCTCTGCTGTTAGTGGCCCTGCCTCTTTTCCCTGCCTCCACGGGTTGCCAGCTGGCCTTGCACCCCTCGGCCAGTGGGCCTCAGAGCCCCGCTTGGAGGTGCCTTTCCCCTCCGTTGCTTTGCTCCTGCAGCAAGAGGGATATGCTGCCCTTTGGTGGCTGCCAGTTCATCAGGCCTGCCAAGGCAGGTCTCTGCAACTGGGGCAAATGGTAGCGAGCCAGAAAGGGAGTCTGGAACCTGTTCTCCCAGTCACTGGCTGAAGGAGCCGGCTTCCTAGTCTTCCTCGGTGGGCTGGCGAGACATCCCGGGGGACTACCTGCCTTCCAGACAACTCGAGAGCCCGTGGGCTACAGTAGAGGCAACTGGTGAGTCTCTCAGCCTTTTCAGAAAAACGGGGCGGAAAACTCCCCAGCCGCTTCCCCACCGGCATCAGAAATGAAGCTGGGAAACACCGTATGCAAAGTACGATTGGGGTGCTGTGGTATAGGATGGGGTTGTGGCTCAGTGGAAGAGCCTCTGCTTGGCACGCAGAAGGTCCCAGGTTCAGTCCCCGGCATCTCCAGTTTCAAAGGGCCAGGTAGGCAGTGATGGGAAAGACCTCTGCCTGGGACCCTGGAGAGCCATGGAGAGGGGTCGTGGATCAGTGGAAGAGCCTCTGCCTGCCACACAGAAGGTCCCAGGTTCAGTCCCCGGTATCTCCAGTTTGAAAGGACCAGGCAGTCGGGGATGGGAAAGACCTTCAAGCCCGAGACGCTGGAGGGCAGCTACTAGCTTGAGTAGGCAATTCTTACATTGATGGGCCGATGTTCTGCTTCAGTATCAGGAAGCTTCATGTGTGCAATGGGGGTCAAATTACGGGAAAGGAGGCTCCATTTGAATATTTGAATATTAGAAAGCATTTAATGAGGGGGGAGGGCTGTTCCTAGATAGAATATGTTCCTCAGAGGTTGGTGGAGTCCCCTTTGTTGGAAGTTTTTAGGAAGAGATGGGAGTGTGGGATTTTTAAGTCCACGAGAAGGGTTTTGGGGGGGCTTGATGACCCTTCAGGATATCTTCCAGCTCTGTGAGATTCTGATTCTATGTTCAGGATCTGGTGCTGGGAGGAAAATTCCACAGCTATTCTACTGGGTCAGTTACTGGGTCCCAATTCACGGTTCTGGTCATCCAGCATCAAACCCACCTACCTGCAGGACTGCCTCTCTTGCTGAGTTTTGTCCCAACAGCTTTGCTCACCTGAGCAAAATGCCTTTGGAGATGCCACCAGGCAGATGGGTAAAACTGGGAATTACTCATTCACATACGTTCTCTGGTGTGGCTTCCACCATTGTGCCTCGATCACTCTGCTGAGGGCGCCAATCAGAAATGTCCAGGTGCACATTCTTATAATCGAACCCCCTTTCCAATGGGGCTCGTTCCACATCCGTTGTATAATGCCCTTTTGGTGAACTTTTGCAGCTTGATTTTTCCTGTGCAAAACTGGAAAATCTGCTTTTAAGTGTATTATCCAACATGTGCAGAATGAGCCCGGGGGGTTTTTACAAGGGAACAGGACTCACCAAATTGCAATGTTTACTATAGGGTCGCCTTGCTTTTACTGCGTTGATTCTGCATTTGTGAGTTACTTTCGACATTGTGGGATGTCGGGCTTCACGTACGGTTGCCAGAATCCATGCAGAATTCAAACTGGTTTCCAGTTAAAAGAACAGTTCCAATTGACAACATGGCTGCTTTGACATCTCCAGGAATTTCACAGTTCAGAGCAGTTGACAGTTTTCGGTTTGCAGGGCTTTCCAGGTCTGTAGCTCTAGTCCTAGAGGCCCTTGCTGTTTGTCTCAGTTGGTTCTTAACATTGTGTAATCTGCCTTGAGTTTCAGGGAGGAATCCAGGTTGGGGTCTGGCAGCACCTTAGGGATTTCTAAGATTTCGCTTGGTCACATGTTTTCTCCGGGAGAAAGGTGGGACTATAAATGGTTAGTGATAACAGGGCTGGATCCCAAAGGGCAGAATGAATCAGGGCCAATGGCCCTACAGGAGGGTATTCCTGTATTACCCTTCCAAAGTCCTTAAGTAGGAACAGTACATCTTGCCCCACATGCATCTTTGCTTCTCTTTGTGAGCGCCCTGCATGGTGCAGAGGGTTGGACTAGATGACCCAGGAGGTCCCTTCCAACTCATTATCCCATGATTCTATGATTCTTGTGGCTGTTTCCTCTTGGTGCCTGGAGTGAAAGGGGACTCAATAGCAAAGGGCTAGTTTGCAGTGTGGCAGGCATCAAGGGATGGGCCTGGAGGTGTGAAGTAGCAGCCAGGCATTTGCTTGAGGCCGACTGACTCAAAACATCTGCTGGTCCCCCCCCCCCAGATGCCCCTTCCATGACTGAACAAATCTGACCTCCCCAGGGATATGTCAGTGTTGTTGTTCTGTTGAAATACTGTTTGGGTTGACATGCTGTGTTATGTTGTGAATTGTTATCTGACAGATTGTTATAGTGTTGTGTGTAACTGTTTTTACAACGTTCTATGTAAACCGCCCGGAGCCGTATGGAAGGGCAGTATAAAAATCCAAACAAACTAATAATAAATTCAAACCAGAAGCAAACATCCTGAAATTTTGCAGTCTGGTCCTGAAATATTACCACTTGTAAGAGTAGATTTAAAAAGATATATTAGGGTCATGTGTTGTTGATTTTTGAAAACCCCAAATCACTTTTGCTTGGCATTTTGTGGAGCAAATCGCGTAGAGCAAATATATTGAAATATGAGTTTATTTATATGATGTATTCTGAGTGCAGAGTGGGGAGGGGGGTGAAGACACTTCTCCCCCCCCCCCATATTCTAAGACTTCTGTGCCACAGTTCTGCGTCCCTAACCTATGATGCAAGCCAGAGCTGATTCCTAGATGAGGCACACATTCCGTTGAGCATGTGCAGAGAGCTTTTCTTTCAGCATGGGGTCTGAGCCTGGCTTCTTTCCAAAGCAAGGGCAAAGGTTGGGGTTTGCTGATGCGCCTGTCGCTCGCCCTGCTGCCCCGTTGGGCCCACACGGGTGAGCCTGGCAGAGACAAGCAGCCGACATGAGCTGCCGGCCAGCGGAGGGAAGCACAGCCAGGCCCTCCTCCTCCCCAAAAGAGCCGACACTACAGTTTTGATGATTGCTCTGAGCTAATTATTAAGGATTGAGCGGTGCACGGGGGTGGGGGTGGGGGCGGGGGCTGGGGCTGGGGTGGGGGAGTTCTTTATTCATCAAAAAGCCAGAAGAAGAGGCTCCCACTTGAAACGCGCCAGGTTCCCTACCCCTGCCTGGAGCAAGTCTCTGGAGGGAAGTTGCTCGCGCTTAGTCACCCCGGTGAGCCTCTCTCAGAGACTCCTTCCCAGCGGCTTGTTCGTTCTCAGAAGAGGCAGAATCCAGAGCGAAGCCGGGAGGCTGCGGTTCCCACAGCCGATTTCCAACAGCCCTGTCCTGAGCTGGCTCTGGACCACCCTTTGCCCCCCACTCCCCATCTGTCTTCAGCCGTCAGAAGGACCCTCCTCTCCACGGATGTCCCACGCAACCAGGGTAACCTCACAGAGCTGTGCATCGTTTCTTGCTCGCTGCTATGCGATCTTCTTCTCTCTGCAGACATCAGAGCGTCAGAAATGGAGGGATTTGCCGGGAAAGGTTCCAGAGGTCCTGGTAGGGTTGCCAGCTCCCGGTTGGGAGAAACCTGGAGACTTTGGGGTTGGAGCCTGCAGAGGCCAAGGTTTAGGGAGGGTTGGGATTTCATAGATTAAAGAATCACAGAGTTGGAAGGGACCTCCAGGGTCTTTTAGTCCAACCGCCTGCAGAACATAGTTACCTGCCCACCCGCAGTGACCCCAAATCCTTGCCCTTATGGTGGAATTGGGGTCGCTGCAGTAGGCAGGTAGTTCAGTGGAGTATAATGTCAAACATTCTACCTTCTAAGCAGCCATTTTCTCCAGGAGATCTCTGTAATCTGGAGAGGAACGGGAATTCCAGGGGATCCCCAGGTCCCCCCTGGAGGCTGGCATCCCTATGTCCTGGGACGAGGTGGGGAAGTTCCATTGGTATCATTCATTGGCCAAGGAAATACGCTCTACGGATGTTTAAAGAGCCCTTGATGGCCCAGGCTAGTCTGATCTGGTCAGATTTTGGAAACTAATCAGGGCTGGCCCTGCTTAGTGTTTGGATGGGAGGCCTCGAAGGAATGACGGGGCTGTGACACAGGCAATGGCAAACCACCTCTGAAGGTCCCTTGCCTCGAATACCCTGTGGGGCTGTCACAATTGGGCTGTGACTTCACAGCACGTTCCAGCCCCGTGGTTAAAGTCGCCATGATTGCTTCACACCTTCCAAACTGGAGGTGCTCCTGAAGGAAACAGGATCCCCTGCCGCCGATTATGCTAATTTCAGCATCCTTTAGACCAGGGGTAGTCAACCTGTGGTCCTCCAGATGTCCATGGACTACAATTCCCATGAGCCCCTGCCAGCAAATGCTTGGTGTTGCCCCTGCGCCACTTGGAAAAGGCACCTTGCTCCCCGGTTCTCGCTTGAGGTTAAAGCAGCGTCTCTGAAGACTGCTAGTGTGAGGCTCCTGACCTCAGCCGGCGGTTGGGTAGGGGTGGGATGGGGAGCAGCTGAGCTCTGTGGCTTTTCCTTGTGAGCCTGCTTAGTGTCTGTAATCTAGATCAGGGGTAGTCAACCTGTGGTCCTCCAGATGTCCATGGACTACAATTCCCATGAGCCCCTGCCAGCAAATGCTGGCAGGGGCTCATGGGAATTGTAGTCCATGGACATCTGGAGGACCACAGGTTGACTTCCCCTGCTTTAGACAAACCACTGGCTTTCCTTCAGCACTGGGCCTCAGAGTTTCAACCTTCTGCCGGCCCACATTGAGACCAGCATGGTTACCAACCTCCAGGGGATAGCTGGGGCTCCCTTGCTATTATAGCTGATCACAAGGTGACGGAGATTGGTCCACCTGGAGAAAACGGGCGCTCTGGAAAGCGGGATTGCTGACATTTTACCCCAGTGAAGTCCCGTCCCCAAACCCTGCCCGTCTCAGGCTCCACCCACCCACCCCAAATCTCTTGTAGTGTTGGAGGTCTCCCATCCAAATACTAGTCAAAACTAGCATGGCTTTACTTCCAATATCAGATGTGACCTGCTAGCCTGGGCTGGGCATGAAATAAGACGATGGCATTCTAGAACACTGGCCCAGACTGAAGGAACAGCGTTGTGAAAACATCATATCTTGGTTTTGAAAGCCAGCACGGTGCAGTGGTTAAGAGCAGCGGCCTTTACTCCGGAGAACTGAGTTTGATTTCCCCATTGCTCCTCCACATGCAGCCAGCTGGGTGACCTTGTGCTAGTCACAGTTTTCTTGGAGCTCTCTCAGCCCCACCTACCTCACAGGGTGTCTGTTGTGGGGGGAGGAAGGGACTTTGGGACTCCTTTGAGTAGAGAAAAGTGGGGTGTAAAAAAAAACCCAGTTCTTCTCTCTTATGGGGAGCACTGGGAACTGAAGTTTCATTTCTTCTCCAGGTATGACAGGTAGGAGCTGAGTTCTGCTTTTCAAAGAGATGGGTCCTCCCTGCAGGGCACCCAATCTCTGCTTGTTGCAAACGGAGATCTGGGATGTGTGCGTTGAACCGAGTGGCCTTTGGGTCCCGTTCTGCCCTTGTGTGGAAATGCTGAGGGTGCTGATCAGCAAGTTGTCACGGGAGAGGTCCCCCCAGTTTGGCAATACTTCTTGTCAGATGTCTCTGCCGGTGGCCATGGGTGGAATCTGCCGCCTCATCTGAACAATAAGGACCGGCTTAGCGGAGCAGAAGCTTAATTCTGCTTGGGTTTGTGTCCTATTTAGAGGGGGCCTGGGATATGAAGGATACTCTGTTTGAGGGTAAACGTAAAAGCACATCATGTGTACAGTTCCAAAAGGATCCTACCAATCCACCAGGATTTGCCCCCTACCTGGGGTCAGGATGACAGCTTTCATGGTCCTCTAGTCTAGGGAGATTCCAGCCACCATGTCTTCATGGCCGTCCCTGCCTGAGAACAATGTAGCGTAGTTCTCGTAGCTGTCATGGCGGCCACCAATACCTTTCCTGGTGCCAGTGGAGGGTTTATAGGAAGTAGTTGAGGCTATCGGCCCCTGGAGAGTTGATTTTTAAAAATATTACCTTGGTGGCGGCAGCCACCACCACAACAGCAATCTCTTCATGGCATGGCTGACGGTAGCCATATTGTGACTGGCTCCACCTCCTGTGGTAGCCATTTTGTGTGCCAAAATTTCAAAGGGGCCCACAGGTTCAAGAAATGTTAGGGACCCCTGTACATGAATGTGGTCCTTCAATCAATGGCAAAGTATCCAGAATAAAACAATGGTCACCCCGTATGTGTGTGTTGTGTAGGTGTGTGTGTGTAGGTGTGTGTGTGTAGGTGTGTGTGGTGTGTGGCAATGAGAGGCAAGGCCCTACCTGGCAGCTACAATAATCTGATATATTTTAATGGTTTTATTGTTAAATGGTTTTATATACTACTGTATATTATATTTTGTCGGAAACTGCCCTGAGATGGTTTTGCTGAGAGGAGCAGTTATAGAAATCTAATAATAACTTGAGCATATCCCCCAGAGAGCAATTCTCTCTGCCAACACGAACAGGCTGGTGATCCCTGGCCCGGGAGACGTGTGCTTGGCCTCAACCAGGGCCAGGGCCTTCTCAGTTCTGGCCCCGATCTGGTTGGATGAACTCCCGGAAGAGCTTGGGCCTTAGAGGAACTGCCTCAGTTCCAAAGGGCCTACAAAAAAAAGATCTTCCACCAGGCCTTCATTTGAGGCTGGTGAGCTAATAGAACACCATGAAAGCCACCAGACCCTCCTCCGTAATTCTCTCCCACCCCAGACTAAAAAGGAGTTGTTTAATCGACAACCGGGCAGCTGATATATTTTATCTGATATACTAGCAAGAAAGCCCATTGCAACCAGGAATGCAATGGGCGCTAGGACCCAGGGGACACCAGGAGGTGCTTTTTTTTTCTGCTGCGTGGAGCTGTGAAAGGCTCCTACAGGTTTTTTTTTTTCTGCTGCTTGGAGCTGGGAAAGGCTCCTACAGGGTTTTGTTTTCTGCTGCTTGGATCTGCGAAAGGCTCCTACAGGGTTTTTTTTTCTGCTGCTTGGAGCTGTGAAAGGCTCCTGCAGGGTTTTTTTTTTTCTGCTAGCTCTCGTGGGCGTGCCGGCTTGGAGCTCCTACAGGGGTTTTTTTTCCTGCTGCTTGGAGCTGGGAAAGGCTCCTTCAGGGTTTTGTTTTCTGCTGCTTGGATCTGCGAAAGGCTCCTACAGGGTTTTTTTTTCTGCTGCTTGGATCTGCGAAAGGCTCCTACAGGGTTTTTTTTTCTGCTGCTTGGAGCTGTGAAAGGCTCCTACAGGGTTTTTTTTTCTGCTGCTTGGAGCTGTGAAAGGCTCCTGCAGGGTTTTTTTTTTCTGCTAGCTCTCGTGGGCTTGGAGCTCCTACAGGGGTTTTTTTTCCTGCTGCTTGGAGCTGGGAAAGGCTCCTTCAGGGTTTTGTTTTCTGCTGCTTGGATCTGCGAAAGGCTCCTACAGGGTTTTTTTTTCTGCTGCTTGGAGCTGTGAAAGGCTCCTGCAGGGTTTTTTTTTTCTGCTAGCTCTCGTGGGCGTGCCGGCTTGGAGCTCCTACAGGGGTTTTTTTTCCTGCTGCTTGGAGCTGGGAAAGGCTCCTTCAGGGTTTTGTTTTCTGCTGCTTGGATCTGCGAAAGGCTCCTACAGGGTTTTTTTTTCTGCTGCTTGGAGCTGTGAAAGGCTCCTGCAGGGTTTTTTTTTTCTGCTAGCTCTCGTGGGCGTGCCGGCTTGGAGCTCCTACAGGGTTTTTTTTTCCTGCTGCTTGGAGCTGGGAAAGGCTCCTTCAGGGTTTTGTTTTCTGCTGCTTGGATCTGCGAAAGGCTCCTACAGGGTTTTTTTTTCTGCTGCTTGGAGCTGTGAAAGGCTCCTGCAGGGTTTTTTTTTTCTGCTAGCTCTCGTGGGCGTGCCGGCTTGGAGCTCCTACAGGGGTTTTTTTTCCTGCTGCTTGGAGCTGTGAAAGGCTCCTACAGGGTTAATTTTTTTCTGCTGCCTCTCGTCGGCGCGGCGGCTTGGAGCTCCTACAGGGGTTTTTTTTTCTGCTGCCTCTCGTCGCGCTAGCGGCGAAAGGCTCCTCCGGGGGTGTTTTTTTTTTTTTCTGCAGCTTCTCGGCGGCTGGAGTCTTGTGTTGTGTTTGCGGCGGGGGCTTCCTTGGGGCCGGCCTGACGCGGTGAGAGACGCTTCGCGCCTCTCACCACGTCAGGCCGGGAGCAACTGCGAGCCGCGCTGAGCGCGGCTCGCAGTTGCTGGGGCTGGGAATCGGAGGGACCAATCGGCAGGCGCAAAGCGCCTGCCGTTTGGTCCCTCCGGTTGTCTGTCATGAGGAAGGGTCCAATCCGGACCCTTCCTCATCCCGGACACATCCCGCCCCAGAACCCCTTACTGTTTTATTTAGTCCGTGGCGCCCGCGGCGCCACGGGCGGTGTACAGATTATAACTAGGAATCAAGCCCGCTGTCGTGTAAATACAGCAGGCGCTAGCTGGGGGAGAACTTGGCCGCGCGCCTCCCAATTGGCCACTTGGCCGTGGATTGCCACTCTGAGGAGCGAATCAGGAGCCGCTTTGCGGCTCCTGATTCGCTCCTCAGAGTTTTTATCACGGACAGGGCCCGCCCTAACTCCTCCCCAACAGCCCTTAGCCTTTTATTTAATCCGCTCCACAGGAGTGGATTAAAGATGGTTTTAATGTTAAATGGTTTTGCTGTATATTATATTTTGTTGTAAACTGCCCTGAAATGTCTGTGCTGAGAGGGACGATTATAGAAATATAATAATAATAATAATAATAATAATAATAATAATAATAATAATAATAATAATAGCATTGCTTGTGAGCATTCTCTAGCAGTACCAGGGTCTCGCCAATGCCGTGGAGGGTTGGCATCAGGCCCCTAGCCAAAGTTGTAAAAACGGCCAGGCCCCATCATTCACCTGTCCTGCCCCTCCAATCCACACTCAGGGTTCGTGTGGAATCTGTTTCAAGTGTCAATTCTCTGTGTGAAAAAGAAAGGCATTGGGGTAAAAATGATTATTATTTGATTTCTAGAACACCTCTCTCCTGTTGGGCTTGAGGTGGTTCTCAGCACATTCAACATACCGAGATACGTAATACATTATTCATTACATATTAAAAATTGAAAATTAAAACTACTGAAATGACCAGCTCTCTCCCAGAAACTAACTAATTAACTAACTTCCCCCCCCCCAAAAAAAACATGTTAATGCTGTCATTTCTTTCCCCACCTGTTGGATATGACAGGTATCTCTGTCAGTGGCATGGAGGGGGAGGAGTGTGAATCTTGTTATAAATGTCCCAAATGTGAATTCTCTATGCAATTAACAGCATTAGCAGTTAGAAGGGCTGAACTTGTGCCTTTAGAAATACCTTCAAGGTTGGAAGAGCGTGAAATGATGTTGAAGTAAAGCAGGAAATGCCCACGCCGGCTTTGCGTCCTTTCGGCTCGCAAACGGAAAAAAGAGAGAGGGCCCCTGCTTTAAAGCTCATCACTAACAATTCTAAAACTTGAGGTAGACCCCTCCTGCCTGCCTGTGCTCTGGTCACAACCTTATTGGGCCAGGCATCCCCCCTGGAGAAAGAAACCATTCTCAGCATTAATTTTTGGACGGGCATCTTCTCCCAATTTCAGAGAGTGGTCTAATATCTGGTTGCCAGCTCCAGGCTGGGAAAACCTGGAGACTCTTGTCTCCAGGGTGGATTCTGCAGAGGGTGGGCTTTGGGGAGGGGAGGGGTTTCAGTGGGGTAGAATGCCGTAGTTCTAAGCGGCCATTTTCTCCAGGGGAACTGATCTCTGTTGCCTCGAGATGAGCTGGAATTCTGGGGGATCCCCTGGTCCCTCCTGGGGGCAGGCATCTGTAGTCCAATATCAAACATCTCCCAGATTTGGAAAATGGTGGCCTTAAACTTCTCTGTAGTATCAAATACCAGCAGCAGCCAGAACAGAGCAACTGTTAGATTCATGGAGGAGATGACTATCTGTGACTACTAGCCCTGGTGACTAAAGTAAATTTCCACATTCAGAGGCACTGAACCTTTGAATCCCAGAGCCTGGAGGCAACTTCAGGTTAAGGCCTCAGCCTCTGTGCTGGCCCTCCAGAGGAACCGGTTGGCCACCGTGTGGGGCAGGATGTTGGACTAGATGGACCACTGGTCGGATCCAGCAGGGCTCTTCTTGTGTTCTTATGAAGGCCTCAGCTTCTAGGTCTTCTTGTTGGCTCTGCAGAAGAACCGGTTGAATGCTGTGGGAGACAGGATGTTGGACCAAAAGGACTATCGGTCTGATCCAGCAGGGCTCTTCTTGTGTTCTTGTGAAGTCCTCAGCCTCTATGTCTGGTTGGCTCTCCAGAAGAACTAGTTGAATGCTGTGTGAGACAGGATGCTGGACTAGATGGACTATTGGTCTGATCCAGGAGGGCTCTTCTTGTGTTCTTATGAGAACCTCATCCTCCATGCCCTCTTGTTGGCCTTTCAGAGGAACTGGTTGGGGCCACTGTGTGGGACAGGATGTCGGGTTAGATGGGCCACTGGTCTGATCCAGCAGGGCTCTTCTGATGTTCTTAACTGCCCAGAAATGGACAAGACCTGGGCAAGGAGGATTGTCATAGTCTCCTCCTTGTGAGCTACTTTCTCAAGAATAAGGAAAGGGGAAGAAAGTGTCTTTCTCTTCTATTTCTTAGCTATCCTCCTTGCCTGAAGGTATTTGATTTATAAAACAAATACTCAGTCTGAACTTGCTAGGAAAGGGTTTCTTATCTTACTATCTGGTTCTTCCCCCACCCTCCTTTTATCCTCACAGCCACCCTGCAGGGTAGCTGAGGGACAGTGCCTGGCCTCAGGTCATCTGGGGGGGGGGGCTTTGTAGCAGGTGAGGGGGTTTGAACCAGGGTCTCTCAGGTTATAGAACCATTGCAATAACTTTCCCGCCTTCACTCTTAGGATCCCTTTTGAAAATTCCCAACTGCATGGAGATAAAAGAAGAAGAGCTGGCTTTTCCTTCCCCACTTTTCACTGCCCGAAGGAGCCTCAAAGTTGACTTGCAAACACCTTTCCCTTCCTCAGGCACCCTATGGGGTAGGTGAGCCTGCGAGAGCCCTAAGAGAACTGTGACTGGCTCAAGGGCACCCTGCTGGCTGCATGTGGGGAAATCATGCCTGGTTCTTCAGATTAGGATTCAACGCTCTCAACCTCTACACCATCCCGGATTGCCAGCTCTGGGTAGAGAAATGCCTGGAGATTTTTTTGGGGGTGGGGGGAGAACATGGGGAAAGTGATGTCTGCAGCAGAGAGGGACCTCAGCCATAGAGCCCCAACCCCCCCTCCACACACACACACACCCAAAGCAGCCATTTTCTCCAGGGGAACTGATCACTCTCATCTGGAGATCGATTCCACTAGAGGGAAATGGCCATCCCCCAGTCAGAGGTTGGTACACTCTTGCTCTTTGGAGAGGGAGACCTGGGCCCATTCTGCACACATAGGATAATGCACTTTCAAAGTGCTTTTGCAGCTGGATTTTCCTGTGCAGAACAGGATAATCTGCTTCTAAAGTGCATTGAAAGTGCATTATCCAACGTGTGCAGAATGGGCTCAGGAGGAATCTGCAATTCTCCTCCATACTGAGCAACTTGGGAGCAGCGCCGATTCTTGAAAAGACTGAGGCTGGTCTCCCCTTCCACAGAGGTGAGTCGGAGGGCACTCTGCACAAGCTCGGTTGCACCCCTTTCCTTTGGCTGCAAAGCCAGCGACACGAGGCCACCAGCGACTGAGCCCCGGCACCTGCAGGCTCGGCCCTCCTCGCCCTCCCCCCAAGGCCGGTTCTGCGGGAGTTGTCCTGAATCAGCCCGTCTGGGTTTCCTCCAGACTTAGCTGGGTGCCATGCACATAAAATCCCCAAATCCATCCCTCAGATCAAATGAAGGTAATTACAAAGCTTATTGTGGGCGATACCCAGTGGGAGGGTGGGAGTGGCCACAGGTGGGGCGGCAAGGTGGATGCAGCCGAGGCAGAGAGGAGCAGAGAGGAGCAAGCCGCACCCGACATAAAACAAGCTGCCACAGCCAGGAACAGAAAGCATCAGGGTGGGTCACCCGACACACCTTTCTTGTAAAAGGGAGCAGCAGGGCACGGCCACGGGATGAGCTCACAGAAGGGCATGGGGAGCGGGACACCCCAGGCCCACGGCCCCTCCTGCCCGCAAAGGGGTGGGGAGGAATCCCCTACCTTCACACACCCTCCCCAAGCAGTAAGCCAAGCAGCCAAGAGGCATTGCCTAGGCAAATATTTATTGATACTCTGCTTTTCTCCCCCTTTTGGAACTCAAGGTGGCTTAGAACGCTGTCCTTCTCTCCTCTATTCTGGTGCAACAACTGCCCTGTGAGGTAGGCCAGGCTGAGACTGCGATGGGCCCAAAGTCATCCAGGGAACTTCTGGGATGAAGACCTGGATTTCAATCCGGGTCTCCTGGGATTGTGATCTTGACAGTACAGACACTATGCCACATGGGTCTCCCAAAAGCCCCCACTCCTAGTTCCTCCTGCCCTGGATGCTGGACTAGATGGAAGCGGTGGTGGCTACAAACACAGAAAGGTCTGGATCACCACAGGGAGCAGAGGTCCTTCTGTGGCTCTCAGCCCCAAGGTCTAGATGGAACGTTCTGTCTGCAGCAGGGGTGCTCCATCTTCTTGGTGCTTCTGGAGGGCTTCTGGAGTTGTGACCCTGCTGGTGGACCTCCTGATGTCATCTGGGTTTGGGTCACAGTGTTGGGTAAGATGGGCCTGATCCAGCATGGCCTCTCTTATGCTCTTATGTCTGAGGCAGTGATGCTCTGTCTCCTTGGTGCTTAGGGGGCAACAGTGGGAGGGCTTCTGGAGTCCTGGCCTTGCTGGTGGACCTCCTGATGGCACCTGGGCCTTGGCTACTGTGCGACTCAGGCTGGATGGGCCACCGGCTGGATCCAACGTGGCTTCTCTGATGTCCTTCTGACGACTGATCTGATCCGGCAGGACTCTTCCTAGGTTCTTATGAGGAAGGGAGAAAGCTCATGGAGGGGGGAGTTTGCTCGAGGGCAGGCATCGACTTGCTGAAGACCCTGCTCTGTACTTTATCCATTACAACCCCTGTAAAGGAGGGTGTCGATGGAGGCTGTCCCTAAGGTATCTTTCCATGATGGGCTTTAAGGGTACAATTTGTCAGAGCAGCATTTCAAAGAATGAACCCCTGGCTGAAGTGGGCAGGGGACACGAATGCATGAAGCTGCTTTTCACCGAATCAGACCCTTGGTCCATCAAAGTTGGTACTGCCTACTAGACTGGCAGCAGCTCTCCAGGGTCTCAGGCAGAGGGTCTTTCCCATCACCTAGAAGCTGGCTCTTTTTAACTGGAGATGCCAGGGATTGAACCGGGGACCTTCTGCATGCCAAGCAGATACTCTGCCATCATGCCCTGCCTGTGTAAATGTGATGCTGCTCTTACATAGATTCTCTGCATCCACCTGTTGCTTCAAAAATCCATTCCTGTAAAAGCGCGTTGTGGCCGCTTACCTCTCAGTCTCTAATTTGCCGTTTCTGGGCAATGTGGCTGAGAACGCAGCAGTTGACCGACTCCAGGTCATCTTGGACAATTCTGATCTTTTCAGTCCAGGCTTTGAGACAGAGATGGGTGATTTTTGGTTGGGGACCTCTATCTAGACGTGTGGTGCTCCGGCTGGATTTCTACGCAGGCCTTGGTACAGCGTACCATGCCACCTTGTCACGAAGCTTGGAGACAGGTATCAGGAGTCCCACTTTTCACTGCGGTCCCAACATGGCTTACAAGCACCTTTCTCTTCCTCTCCCCACGACAGACACCTTGGGAGGCCGGTGGGGCCGAGAGAGCCCCAAGAGAACTGCTCCGTGAGAAGAGCTCTAAGAGATCTGTGACTGGCCCCAGGTCACCCAGCGGGCTGCATGTGAAGGAGTGGGGACTCAAAACCCAGTTTTCCAAGATTAGAGACCGCTGCTTTTAACCACGACACCACTCTGGCACCTCAAGGTTGCCACTGGAACATTGGTTATCAGCACTGTGGGATTTGTCCTGTAGGGTTCCACAGGGCGTAGGCCTATCTCCCATGCTCTTCGGTCTAATTGGAAAGCCCTTAGGAGAAACCTTTCATTTTTTTTCATTTTGGGGTTGGATGCCATCAAGGTGCTGGTCACGCCCAGCTCGGTATCTCTCTATCCAAATCCCCGGGTGATGCAGTCGAAGCCGTGAGCCACAGACTGACTGATGTGGTTACCTGGCTGAGAACAAACAGGCTGAGACAAGAGGAAGGTAATACTGGTTGAGAGGATTAGGATCTTGAAGGACACTGCTGTCTACCTTTGATGGGGTTCAGCTGACCCACACTGATTTGGTTAAGAGTCTTAGGCAGGGGTAGCCCAACTGTGGCTCTCCAGATGTCCATGGACTACAGTTATCATGAGTAATGCTGGCAGGGGCTCATGGGAATTGTAGTCCATGGAGAGCCACAGTTGGGCCACCCCAGGCTGAGGGGCTATACATAAGGTGACCAGATTGTCCCACTTTTGGAGGGACATCTGGGGGTACCTGGCAAATGACACTTATGTTGAAATTAAAATATATATATTACGATACTATTTTTGCATTCTATGCGTTCTGTGAACATTTTTGTTGCTCCATATAGACCAAATTTTTAATCAAGCCCCCTCCCCCCCCCCCCCCGGTCAATGGTGTCCCGCTTTACCAATGTTAAAATCTGGTCATCTTAGCTAGACAAGACCTAGCATTACTGCTGGAGAAGCAAGATAATCCAACTTAGTTGAGACCAGAAGCTTTACTTGAAGATGGTTATCAGATCCCCTCTCGGTCATCTCCTCTCCAGGCTAAACAGACCAAGCTCCTTAGGTTGCAAGTTTTTAAAAGGCAGTCATATAGAAGATGGAACAGAGCTGTTCTCTTTGCACCAGAGGGACAGGCCAGAACCATTGGAATGAAATTTATTCAAAAGAAATTCTGTCTCAACATCCGGAAGAAGTTCCTGACAGTTAGAGTGGTTTCTCAGTGGAACAGGCTTCCTCAGGAGGTGGTGGGTTCTCCCTCTTTGGAAATTTTCAAACAGAGGCTGGATATCCATATGACAGAGAGGCTAATTCTGTGAAGGCTTAAGGGGTGGCAGGTGACAGGTAGGCGGAGAGAGCTCTGAGAGAACTGGGACTTGCCCAAGGTCACCCCGTTGGTTGCCTGTGGAATCAAAGCTGATTCTCTAGATCAGGGGTAGTCAACCTGTGGTCCTCCAGATGCTCATGGACTACAATTCCCCCGAGCCCCTGCCAGCAAACGCTGGCAGGGGCTCATGGGAATCGTAGTCCATGGACAACTGGAGGACCACAGGTTGACTACCCCTGATCTCGATTACAGACTGCTGCTCTTAACCCAGACACCTAGCCGGCTCCCAAGCAAAAGCCACAGAGCTCAGCTGCTCCCCATCCCACCCCTACCCAACTGCCGGCTGAGGTCAGGAGCCTCACCCTAGCAGTCTTCAAAGACGCTGCTCTAACCTCAGGTGAGAACCGAGGAGCAAGGAGCCTTTGCCAAGCGGCGCAGGGGCAACACCACTGAGCGGGGCTGGCTGGCTCTCACGCGGCTCCAACTCTCTCCTTCTCAAACTCTTCCTCTCCCTCCCACCTCCCTTTCCCCCCCCCCCGAGAGCCATTAGAGTGAATCAAAGCAGGGAAAGAAGAGCTGATTTAGCGCTCTGGGGCAAGGGGTGGAGAAGAAAGGAGCAGATCACAAAAGCCCGTGTCAAACAGGGGATCAGGCAGCTCCTTGGGGCATGTAGCGTGGAGAATGAATTACGGATTGGGGAGCATCCAACTGCACCTTCCTCCGGTGAAAGCTGATCTCCGCCTTCGGGGGTGCAGGAAGCGTGTACGGTAGCCGCACCTGGCCGGGCGCGGGGAGTTTGGGCAGCCCAGCGCCGGAGCAGGACGGAGGGTGTCAGCAGAGAAAATCCCAGGCCACTCCAGTCCGGGGCGCGTGCCAAGAGCGTCCGTCTCCACACGCACCGTTACCCCCAACGCTGTGCCGAGGCGATGGGGATTTGGGAATGTTCCGCCTCATTTCCAGAGAGCCAACAGGGCTCGGGAGGAAGGGCTTTGGCCACACCTTCGATATCCCTTTCCCCTGTCAAAGGATCATTGTTCGGCCTGATAAGTGAGCTCATCCCTCTGGCAGACTCAATGAGGTGTGGAGATGGCTGGAAAGGAGCCGCGGTGCCAAATCCGCATCTGTCAGGTTGAGCAATCTGAGCCGTGCAAATTTCTGGAAGTCTGCCCGGCCTTCCGCTCGGATCGAGGGTGGACACAGAAGAGGCCCGATCCCCGGCTCCTTGGGGGGAAAGAGGTTCCGTCCTTGGCAGCTCCGGGGAGAAGAGCTTGCTGGGAAATGCTGCCCGCAGGAGCCCCACAAGTCGCTGCAAGGTTGCGCCACGGCTCAGAGGCTCATGTCAGCGTAGGCACAGAAGTTCATCGGGGTCCCTTTTTAAAATGCAGTCGAAGAAGAAGAGTTGGAGTTATACCCAGCTTTTCACTGCCCGAAGGAGTCTCAAAGTGGCTGCCGATCGCCTTCCCTTCCTCTCCCCACAACAGACACCCTGGGAGGTAGGAGGGGTTGAGAGAGCTCTGGCAGAGCTGCTCGATCAGAACAGCTCGATCAGGGCTGCGACGAGCCCAAGGTCACCCAGCTGGCTGCATAGGGAGGAGCAGGGAATCAATCCCGGCTTGCCAGATCTTTGACCACGACCCCACGCCTGGCCGCAGCAGGCAAACAAAATCTGAATCCAGCAGAAGGCAGCCAAGCCCGGATTTGCAAGACCGGATCAAGGCAGAGAGAGATAGGAGGCGTTGGAGGTCATTTATTTTTAGGGTCTGGCATACGTGGAAGCCGCTTTTGAGCCCCTGAAGAAGGGCAGCCTATGAATTAGATTATAGATAAAATAAATAAAAATATACGTTGGAAGCAGCTTGACAAAGCAAGTCGGAGTTCCTTTGGCCCAAGCCCCACTTGGTCGATGCAACCAGAAGGAAAGGCGTGTCCATGAGGCCTTGGTGCAGAAGTAGCTCCCGATTTTGTAAGTTGTGTAACTTCCAAGCAAAGATCCCGATGTCTGATTCCTGGCAAAGGTCAGCCCAGTGATTGCAGATAACCTGCCACTGCCTGATTTTAAGGGCAGGATTTGGGTATCTGCTCTGAAAACGCTCATTGTTAAGCCAGAGGGCCAGTCCAGTTTCAGAGAACCAAGTTTGGACTGGCCTCCCCGAACCGGGCGCTTTTCCTGCTTGGAAGGGTTTTTGCTATTTGCATGTAGGTTTCAGAGTCAGCATCATGCAGCACTAGAAGAGACCACAAAGGGCCATCTAGCCCTGCGTTGCTTCTAGGTTCGGAGGGGATGGAGCTAGTCTGGGCTATCCGGGCTGGTTCTCTCCAGCTTTGTTGGAGACCCCTTTTCAAACGACACGTGTGTTATTTTGACTTGAAATATTTGCCTTCTGTCGCGACAGGGTTCCCGGCGGGCTCTGGTGATGGTTTCACTGCTCCAAGATCAAGCCAATATCAAATTTCCATCTTCGGGCCCCCTGGGGAACGACCAACCCGGCAATCTCATGCAGACAGATGAGGATTCCAGCTCCCCAGCCAAGGAAGTAAGTTGCATTTCTCTTCCTTTCTCAGTCACTCCAATCTAGACAGAAAGGATTGGCTGCAGGTCCAAGGCAAAACCGTGGAAGCCGTGCGTCCCTCCGGCATGCAAGTGACCGAGGGCAAGCCAGTCTGGCTCTCCAGATGTCCGTGGACTACAATGACCATGAGCCCCTGCCAGCATGCTGATTGTAGTGCATGGACATCTGTAGGGCCACGGTTTGGCCACCCCTGCTATAGAAAATCAGGTGACTTGCTGGGGGAACCCAGAGGCCCTCTAGTTCATCTTTCCCTTTGCACTGGTGTCCAGCCAAGCGTCCGGTGTAAACGCAGGGGCAGCTGCTTGTAACTGTCCTTTGGCACTTGATGGTTATCTTGGAGGCGTAATCTGTTGATATTAACATTTAGGAGGTGTGTTGTCTGACCCGCCCTGATACTTTCTCTTCTTGGCTGCGGCAGCTTGTTTGATGTTACAGAATTGTCAACGAGCTTGCTACAAACCCTCTCCAGGGCAGCCACGCCACGAAGTGGTAATAATTTCATTGCTCAGCACCTCCCTTTATCTTTACCATATCTGCTTCCTGGGTCTCCCCGTGTGTGGAGTTCCAAAGCAGAAAGGTGTGAGAGAGAGAATGTTTCCTACATCTCGTCAGTCATCATTTTGAACACAGCCCAAAACTGTGGATAGAAAAATAAACACAACAGGGCCAGGTACAGGGGAGTGGCATTTTTTTTCCAAACCCAAACCCGAGAAAGCCCCTCCCCCCAGGTTTGCCGAAAAATTTGAAGAGTGTAATAATCTGACGGGGAATCCCATAAATAAGGAATGAGATTACGTGATAGCATATCACAAGGTCACCCATTGTCTTTGGGGTGGATCAGCAGTCCCCAAGAGACATTGGGAGGGGACTGGGCAACCAGGTAGGAGGATAGGCAGTGGCTGGAGGAGGTGGGCACTGTTTGAACTGGGAGGGAAGCAGCAGCCAAACTGCCATTCATGAGTCCCTTTCCCAATCTAGGGCCAAGGAGGTCTGAGCTGAGTGCTAATGTTGGTTAGGCTGGGAGGGAGGCCATGACCAACCGTGCCTCCTCTGGCCAGTGGGCTTCATTCTCTCCTGGTGATGAGAAAGAAGTGGTAAGGTAAAGGTAAAGGTATCCCCTGTGCAAGCACCGGGTCATGTCTGACCCTTGGGGTGACGCCCTCCAGCGTTTTCATAGTAGACTCAGTACGGGGTGGTTTGCCAGTGCCTTCCCCAGTCATTACTGTTTACCCCCCCAGCAGCAAGCTGGGTACTCATTTTACCGACCTCGGAAGAATGGAAGGCTGAGTCAACCTTGAGCCGGCTGCTGGGATCGAACTCCCAGCCTCATGGGCAGACAGCTTCAGACAGCATTTCTGCTGCCTTACCACTCTGCGCCACAAGAGGCTCTTAAAAGGAGTGGTAGCAGGAGCAAAAAAGGGGAGGCAGTGGAAGGGCTGGGGGAGTTGAGGACCAGCTTTGGGGGGGGGTGACTGGGTGGGGATACAAAGGAAAGTTTAGAAGGGAAGAAATGGGATAAGGAGGTACGAAGAGGGGGGGGATAGAGAAAGGTAGCAGGAGTGGGGATGTCAGAAGCTGAAGGCCAAAGCAGGGACCGTCAAGGGAATTTCCCCATGGATTGCTCATGGGTCCCCACTTGTTCTGTCTAATTATGAACAATGGCCCCAGAGCATGGATCAAACAAATCTGCACAATGGGGCCACGTGCAGATTGAGCATTCCCCACCCCTAACCCCATGCCTGGGGGAAGGTATAGATTTGTTGAAAAATCTGAAACACGAAAGGGTGGAGGGGGAATACACTGAAGGATTTACAAACTCTAAGAGCACGGAAGTAATGTGTTCTTTAAGAAAAGAATGCCCCCAAGATCTCGTGACAACAAGGTGAGATCTCAGAGATCGTTCTGGGGGTTGCCAGACGCCCCCAAACCCATGTTACCAAGGGATCCAAGCCTCAGTAGTGTCACCGTAGAGGAGGGGGGAAGAGATGGACTAAGAAAGGGAAGAGTTGAACCTGGAGGGGGGGAGGAGAAAAAGGGGTGAAAGGAAAAGTTTGCAGAGGTTTCCTGGGAAGAAACAGAAAATGGTCAGTAGGTTGGTGGGAGTGGAGAAGCCGCAGGAACCGCCCAAGAGTGGCAACACGGAGAAGCAAGAGGGAGAGAAGGACGTTCCAGTTTCTGGACACTCCCTGCCTTTTAACACGTGCCGTTCGTTTGCAGGAGAACCCCGGCTTCTGCTGCCAGCCGTACGATGCAGAAAACAGGACAGAGAGGACAAATTCGGAATCTTCCCAGAGCCCCAGCCCGTCTTCCTCACCTTCCGACCACGCCTACAGGAGAGGCGCTCACATCGAGAAGGATGTCTTCAAGGTCCCTTCGGCCACTGAGAAATTCAGGCGTTACAGCTATGAGGAAAACACCCTGGGGTCCTGCGGCAGGTTCTTCAAGAACAGCGTCCGGAATCCGTTCCACCCGTACAAAAGGCAGTTCGCGGAAGAAGGCTTCCAGGAGACCCAACCGGCCCCACCTGCGGACAAGCATCCCTTCAAACTGGCCATCATGGACGGTTTTGAAGAGATGGCTGGGCCCACGGTGGCCGGAGAGGCCGAGGTGTACATCACGCCCCTCCCCAACCTGTCCACAGAGCCTCCTTGGTGTAACACTCAACAGTATAATAATCCAGAGCAGGAGTACCATTCACATGGAATGGTGAGTACCTAGCCTCTTGTGACTTTTTTTACCATTGAGAAACCCCTGAAACAGTCTTCAGGCTTTGAGGAAACCCAGAAGTTGGACAATCGTGCAGAATATGGTTGGGAAGCATCGCTGTGGACACGTCCACCTGGGGCCCTTCCCCTTCCTGCCCCCTCCAGGCCCATCATTGGCCATTTTGGAAGGGGTGGGTGGGTCGACATGACCATATATGGCCATTTCACCCGATATGTATTCAAAATTAATTTATTCCCATCCATTCGGGAAACTCTTCCAGGGCCATCAAGAAACCCCAGGGTTTCCTGTAACCCTGGTTGAACCACCATTTGGCCACCCTTGGTCAGCTTCACCTTGTACCATTTTGCCTCTGTTATCTGGCAGGATCCAGAAGTCAAATTGAAGACCTCTCCGCTGGAGGGACAGCCAAGCCTGTATTGTTACCAGCCTCAAGTGCCACAGATGTATTGCCCCTCGCACCCTTTCCCCCAGGTAAGCACCACCGGCACCAACTGGAATGTCATTCCTGGCCCCCCGTCTTGATTCATCCTGCATTTGGCCTTTCTTGTCAAGCAACAAGCTCTGTCTAGGCCAGCTGCTTTCACACATAGGTTAATCCATGGCCACGGGGAAGGTTACAAGAGATTCCCGCACTCAGAGAGAAGGTTTTTGAATGTGGTGAGGGTGGGTCTCCTTATCACAGCCAATCTTCCCTGGTGGAAATTAATCTGCAAAACTGTCTAGGGATTGTGTTTTCCCCAGGATCAACTTGGGAACAAGTTCTATGAAAGTCCGTGGACAATGTGAAATAGGATTTCCTTGAATGTTGAGAGCCAACTTGGTATAGTGGTTAAGAGTGACAGTAACTTTTAATCTGGAGAACTGGGTATGATTCCCCACTCCTCGTCCACATGCAGCCAGCTGTGTGCCCTTGGGCCAGTCACAGTTCTCTCCGAGCTCTCTTGGCCTTACCTACCTCACAGGATGTCTCTAGTGGGGAGAGGAAGGGAAGGCAATTGCTGGATCAGCCTCAAGCATCCAGGAGAAGTCTCTGTCCAGCTGCTGCTTAGAATCATAGAATCATAGAGATGGAAGGGACCATACAGGCCATCTTGTCTATAATCTGCTGATAAAAACATGATCAGTCTCAAGCATCCATAGAATCATAGAGTGGGAAGGGGCCGTACAGGCCATCTAGTCCAACCTCCTGCTCAACGCAGGATCAGCCCAAAGCATCCATAGAACCATAGAGTTGGAAGAGCCAAACAGGCCATCTAGTCCAACCCCCTGCTCAATGCAGGATCAGCCTCAAGCATCCATAGAACCATAGAGTTGGAAGAGCCAGACAGGCCATCTAGTCCAACCCCCTGCTCAATGCAGGATCAATGCAGGATCAATGCAGGATCAATGCAGGATAAGCATCCACAAAGTCATCTGATGCCATTCCCTCTGCCTTCACAAGGGGAGGTCGGCGCCCCTTTGCCCTTGATAAAAAAAACAGATGCACCTTGGACATTGCTGGGAGGAGGGGAGAATGACTCAAAAGGAAACCATCTCCTTGCTGACCTGCCCAGCCAAGCCAAACAGCCAGTCACCTGCCCACCTGCTACAGCACAATGGCCTTCTTTATGCCCGCCCTGCCATAGTAAAGCTGGCAACGCCCAGCTCCCCAACCGGACCCTCCCCAGCCTTCATTCCCCTGAAACCAATAAAAAATAGGAATAGCTTTAAAATGACACTTGTGACGACACGTCAACCTGCTCCTGCCCCGACTTCCAAGGAGACACTGAAACCAATAAAGCCCAAATTGCTCTGCCGCACCAATCCCTTTTTGCCTGACCTGGCAACCGCAGGTGGGCAGGGCAGGAGAAGTCCTTCAGGGCAGCCTCTGGGCATGCAGTTAAGTCATCAAAGCCAGGTCTCTCGGGGTGGAATCCCTGCACCTCTCACCAGTTGGTCCACCAGTGGCACAAGCGTCAGGGGCTCTGAGGTCACTTCCTTGCACGGGCATAGCAATCAGGACATCACTCGCCTACCTATGAAAAGACATGTGCAATAGGTCCAGGGAAGTCAACACTCGCGTCCTCTGTCTCTCCACCCCAGGGAGGAGAGTTTGCTCTCCAAACGTGGCCCTACAGTCAGAATTTAGGAGCCTAAATGTTTCCAGTGGACTCTTGCATTGTTTGCATTGTTGTGTGTGTGGGGGGAAACAGAAAGGGCACGCAAGGTTATTAAGGGGCTGAAGCATCTTCCCTACAAAGAAAGGCAGAGGTTTTTTTTTTTTAATTGAGAGAAAAGAGCAGAGGGTGGAAGTTAATAGAGGGTTGTTGGATGACACGTGGAGGGATTTAGGGAGGCATCTTATTTCTCCTAATGTCCCCTCCTTTACTATTTCTTCTTTCTCTCCCCTGGTCGCTCCCATATCCTCACCGATTTCCCTGCTTCCTTTGCTCCTGCCCGCCCACCTACTTTTATCAGGTTTTGTTCCTAGCTACCCACTGGCAACCTCTTCTTGGGAAAAATCTGGCCAAGTTGCTTGGGGACTGCTAATGACCCAGCTGAGTTGTGTGAATATTGAGTCTGTCACTGCTGAGTCCTCTTCCAACAGTCAAGGAGGACAGGACTTTCCCAGGACTGTTTTAATCCTGGAGTTCACCTTCCCCCTCCAGTTTTGCTTTACAGAAATGAAGACTTGGAAAGTTCAACAATACTGTTATAGTTCAGGCTGGGAGAGCCCTGATATTACTAAAGAAGTGTTGGTTCTTATATGCCACTTTTCTCTACCTGGTGGAGTCATAAAGCAACTTACAATCGCCTTCCCTTCCTTTCCCTGCAACAGACACTCTGTGAGGTATGGGGTGCTTAGAGAGCTCTGAGAGAACTGTGACTGGCCCAAGGTCACCCAGCTGGCTGCAAGTGGAAGAGGAGTGGGGAATCAAACCCGGTTCTCCAGATCTGAGGCTTCCGTTGACCGTGACACCATGCTGGCTTTCTAAACTACTTTGCGCTGCTTTCCCTTCTCAGCAGTATCCCCCTGGAGGCTCTTATCCTGTGACCTACATCTCTGCCTCTCACTATCCCTACCAAAGAATAGCCCCTCAAAGCAGCCAGGAGCACCATCAGCCGCTGTTTCCAAAGCCCATCTACTCCTACAGGTAAGCGATCGCATCCTTCTCCTCTACTGACTTTGCTGGGGCTTTTGGTACTGGATAATATTTCGGCTGCCCAATCCGCAGGGTCTGTCATTTTGAGCAACAAAGACCCCACCCCAAGACCAGGGAGAATCAACTAACCTGAAACATTGACCAAGGAATGGCCCAGCCCTGTCTATCAAATAGGGTTACCAAGCTGGGCTGGGAAAAGAAGTTTGGGGGTGAAATCTGGGGAGGGATGAGCTTGGAGGAGGAAGGGATGTGGCTATTTAATCTGCAGGTCCAGTAGATGCAGACGCAGCTTTTCGGAAACAATCATCTCTTTTTTAACTCCAAACGCCAACTGGAACACCGAACACTGAGCCTACGAAAACCACAAACTTATATACAGTCAAACCAAGACTGGTCCTTAATAGTCAGTCCACATTGGTCCATAAGCCTTACAGTTATGTTCTTCTGTGTTTCATGTGAACAGCCCTGAGTCCAAGGGGAGGGCGGTATATAAATGGAATCAATCAATCAATCAGTTCATTAAGGCAGTCTCTGATAGGGTGAGTGACAGGGTCAGTTGCACGAGCCCGGGGAAGATATGACACCATGCTGACACCATCATTGGCGTGGCTGGTTGTCACACTTCCCAGCCACCCCAGCTGGTAGCTGTTCCGTTAGGGAAGGCTTATATTTCGTTTCTGCCATATGGTTTTGTATTTTTTTCTGGAAAGTTTTATGGGGGTTTAATGGGGTTTTTAACGGGGGGTCTTGTTTTATTGCATTGGGACGGTCATGTAACCTGCTGCGAGCCGGGGTTCCAAGCGCGGCGGGTAACAAATTGAATAATTAATTAATTAATAGTAACAATGACACACAGAGCATGGTCTTGGTAGCTGCCATTTTGCTCAGGAGTGCTGATCTTGGTCCTCTGGAGCACAGTCGTAACTCTGGGAAGTCTCTGGGCAAGCCACCGGTTGCCGCCGTTTCTCTTCATCAGCAATAGTAAATTTCCAGATGCAAAGTCCACAGCTCTTCACAGTCAAAAAACTGGAGTCGGCCCCCAAATGTATCTGTGCGACCAAACTCTATAATACAGCATTCATGCTTGCAAAGTTGCAGGGGAGGGGGTTGCAAGATCCAAGGTGGGAAAACTCCAGGGAATTTAGGGGTTAGGGTTGCCACACCTGAGTTGGAAAATACCTGGAGCCTTTGGGGGTAGAGCCGGGAGTGGGCAGAATTTGGGGCAGGGAGAGACCTCAGTGGAGTAGAATTCTATGGACTCCACCTTGCAAAACAGCCATTTTCTCCCTGTCACCTGAAGGTGAGCTGTGAAACTGGGGGATCCCCAGGTTCTACCTGGGGACAGCATCCCTATTGGAGGTGAAACCTGGGGACCTGTAGAGTCCACCCTCCAAAACAGCCATTTTCTGCAGAGGAATTGGTCTCTGTAGTTTGCAGGTGAGCTGTAATTCCAGGGGACCACCAGGTTTCACCTGGAGCCTGGCATCCCTACAGAAGCCACCCCAACTGCTACAGGAGTAACTTGAGATAAATTCAGCTGGGTCGCCCTGTTGGTCTGAAGTAGCACAACAAAATCACAGTCTAGTAGCGCGTTTAAGATCAACAAAGATTTATTCAAGGCGAGAGCTTTCGAGTGCAAGCACTCTTCCTCAGGAGTAACTTGAGTTGCACTGAAAAGAAAAGCCAGGGAATGCTCACTGCTCTTGGCTGTCAAGAAGCAGGCCAAAATGTCTGGGCTTGGAGAAGCTTTTGGCCTCTCTGAAAACACAAGTGTTTTTAGCCAGCGTCCTTGTATGCATGGAGGGCTCTGCACAGGCTGAAGCCTGCAACCCCGGCAGAGGGGGGGGGGAGTGTCAGGAGGCCCCAGGCAGATCTTGTTAGGTCAGAGCAGGGGTAGTCAAACTGCGGCCCTCCAGATGTCCATGGACTACAATTCCCAGGAGCCCCCTGCCAGCGAATGCTGGCAGGGGGCTCCTGGGAATTGTAGTCCATGGACATCTGGAGGGCCGCAGTTTGACTACCCCTGGGTCAGAGCTTGCAGAGAGGTTTCTGCCAAATTCGGATCCGATTTTACTGATCTTCTTTGTTTTAATGGGGCAAAACCAAAGCAATTTAGGAAGAAGAGGGTACATGGCGTTTCCTCCATTAGTTGCACTTAGAATTATTCAATTCAGGTGGGTAGCCGGGTTGGTCTGTAGCAGCAGAACAATGTTTGGGTCCAGGGGCACCTTTAAGACCAACAGCATATAATTTAAGGTAGAAAGCCCTGACCCCTTCTAGTCCCTTTCGTTCCCCAACTCCCCAGGCTGCACCCCAAAATTCCCAGAAAATTTCCAGTCCAGAGTTAGCAACTCTACCTAGGAACCCGAATGGGAGACGCCCACCTCCCAACCCTGCCATGCATTCCACCTGGAGCTCCACACTGGAAGCAAAACAAAAATAAATGAAAGAAAGAAACCAAATTATCCATCTATCTCACCAATCCGAGAGGTTGCCTCTGGGCCCTCTGAACCTCCAGACTCCAAATCTGCAACCCGACATTTGCCAGCTTCCATTAACAAGAACCGGTACCTACAACGACCGTCTGTCACGGCCACTCCAGAAACGGATCGGGGACGCAGGGCAAGAAGATGGGATTTCCCCGATTGCAAAAGCTTCCTGGAGGGGCGTCTTTGAGCCCCCGGAGGAGGGATAGACAGGCCTGGCATTGTTGCCCTGCTTCCCCGCCGGTGGATTTTTAATCAGATTTTAAAAAAATGTATCAGTCGTAGATGTATCACATTCACATCCCAGTAGCAGATATATCACTCTCACGATATCTTTGCTCACATTTTTAAGTGACAGCAAACAGCCAGCCGCAGGTGCGGAACGAGAAGCAAGGGACGTGTGGGGGGAGCAGGGAAACTCCCCCCCCCCCCGAGGGGAGTTTGATATAGCCTCCAGGGGCACGTGTAGTTTGACCCTAGAGCTACCAGCTCTGGGTTGGGAAACACCTGGAGATTTTGGGGTGGAGCCGGGAGGGAGCGGGATTTGGGGCAGGGAGGGACCTCAATAGTGTAGAATCCTATGGAGTGCCCCCTCCAAAGCGTCTGTTTTCTCCAGGGGAGCTGATCTGTTTAGTCTGGAGATGAGCTGTAATTTCAGAGGATCCCTCTGGTCCCACCTGGGGAATGGGCTCTCTGTTTGGCCCTGGGATTCTCCCCAGGAGGAAGGTCCCAAGAACAGCGGCTTCTGTGCTGAGACTTGCTGGTTGGACGCTACAGTTTGATTTGCAGCTAAGCCGCAGCAGAGCTAGTGCAGTGGAGAGGGTTGGTGACCTCAAGGGGCTGGGTGGAAATCTCTCGCTATTAACACTGACCTCCAGGCGACAGAGAGGGCCACGTGGGAAGGAGGACTCTGAGGCATTGAATTTCTTCTCCTCCACGAACCCCCCACCCCACCCCCAAGCTCCAGGTATTTCCCAGTCCTAGCAGTGGAACATTTAGCTTGCAATTCGTATTTATTTTAATTAGGATTGCCAGCTCTGGATGGGGAAATTCTTGGGGATTTTGGGTTAGGGGTTTGGGGAGAATGCTTAGCAGAGGTGTGATGTCATAGAATTCACCCTCAAAAAGTTATTGTATTTATTAGTATGTTCTGTGTAAGGCGCCCTTATCCAAAAGGGGAGGGTGGTATATCAATTGAATGAATGAATGAATGAATGAATGAATGAATGAATGAATGAATGAATGAATGAATGAATGAATGAATGAATGAATGAATGAATGAATGAATGAATGAATGAACAGCCACTTTCTCCAGGGGAACTGATCTTGGCCATCTGCGGAACAGTCATCACTCCAGATTTCCAGACCCTACCTGGAGGTTGGCAACCCTTAACCTTGTATTGCCATCAATACATTGCCTTAAAGTTCAGCGTCCTTTCCCCTGAGCAGTTGTATTCATCCGGCCTCATTCGTTTAGTTGCATCCCAAGAGGGACTTGGTTGGAATACCTCTCAAGTAATTCCATTTCAATTCTGTTCAATTACGCTTAAAATGTTCTTGATGGCATTCACACCAATCCACTGTCCCTCTTTTCCTCCTTCTCCTGTTTCTGCAATCCCCCCCTTCTTTGATTAAAAAATGACAAAGAAAATGCATCATCGATACAGCCATAAAAAATAACTACAAATCCAGAAAACTGACAATATAAACAATCTCTATAAATAGCTTTATTAGGTAATATTTCTTCTTCAGAAAGGTATTGAAAGACTGGATGCCAAATAGAAGTCAATTTACTCCAATCATTTAGCTTAGCAAGCTTTAACATCTTATCAGTCAACTTAATAATGACAAAATGAACCCAAAGCTTTTCCAGCCACAGTTCTAAGGTGGGGGGGGGGGGAATTGGATTTTTCCATAATGTTGCCACCATTAATTGAGCAATGGCCATAAGTTGACTTTTCAGACTTTTCTCGTCCCAATCGCAAAGCTGGCCAATACGTCAACAGAAATTATTCTGGACAGAACGGTCAATCTACTTCCATAGTCCATAAAACCAGCGGGTGAATTTGATGCCAAAATGATTGATTTAATGGACTGGTTTCTGCCACTTTAAAAGATGCCCCTGAACTTGGGTTTAGTTTTGCTACACCACACTAACATGGCTGTCTGTCTCCTTAGGGGGATGTGCCCCCAACTAAGGATTGGGAAATACCTGGGAGATTGGAAGGAGGTCAGGATTCGGGAGGGGAGGAGGATCCCAAGAAGCTGTTTTCCCCAGGGGAACTGATCTCTTCTCCCAGAGATTGGTTTCAATCCCAGAAGATCTCAAACGACCACCTGGAGCAGGGGTAGTCAAACTGCGGCCCTCCAGATGTCCATGGACTACAATTCCCAGAAGCCCCTGCCAGCGAATGCTGGCAGGGGCTTCTGGGAATTGTAGTTCATGGACATCTGGAGGGCCGTAGTTTGACTACCCCTGACCTGGAGGTTGTCAACCCTGTTTGGGATCCCCCTCCCTCCTCTCTGGCCCATGCTAACGGCCCCATTTCCTCTTTCCCAGCATCCTCATCTTCATGGCACTCAAGAACAGCAAGACCGGAAGCCTCCCTGTCAGCGAGATCTACAATTTCATGACCGAGCATTTCCCTTACTTCAAGGTGAGCGGCTTCGGCTTCCTCCTCCGGTGTCTTGTTACATTCTGGTGAGCTGAGCGGGCCTCAATCACAGTCCCCGGTTGACGGGGCACGTCGGGTTTCGGGAAGCAGGCCAAGCTATGCCTGTTCACACAGGCATTTGGGTTCTTGGAGAATGGTCTGGAGGAGGTGATTGGGAGTCCCTCTAGGAAACCACTTGACCCCAAATGCCCTGCACCCAATTGGAAGCAGGCCAAGGACCTGCACAGGGTGGGTCCCACGGTCCCCAGGATGGGGCTGTCCTACAGGTAGGTCAGCCCTGCTCTGATGTGTCTGTCCCAGCCAGCTTGTTTACTTTCTTCAAGCATCCTCCCACCTTTCTGTTGCATAACCTCAGGGCAGACTGATAATTCTGACCACTTCCACCCAAGTTATCTCGCCTGGATGCGGAGCTACCGGGAAGCAGGAAGTTTTCTTACTCTCCCACAGCATCGTTGTGCATTCACTCTCCGCCAGGGCTTCCCCCTGACCTATCCAAACCCTGCTTAACGCTGAAGTTTTAGGAATGATATAGGGATGCCAGACCACCTGGTGGGGAAGAGGGGTCCCCACTGCCAGGTCCCACCTCTCTGCCACCAATCAGAAGGCTGGCAGGAGGAAAGGGGATTGCCCCCCTCAAACAAGGGAGGAACATTCAATATTCAATATGACCTGAAAGTGACCTAGGCACGTCAAGGATGTCGGGGCGATGCTCTGGGGCCAATGATGGCTCACTTCCCCAAATGGCCAATGATGGGCCTGGAGGGGGTGGGAAGGGGAGGGGCCACGGGTGGGCGTGTCCACAGCTCTGCTGCCCAACCATATCCTGCATGACCACGCCACTGCTGCTGTAAGGTTTCCAAGACAAGTGATTAAGCCAGACTTTCTCAATCAGGGTATCTTGATGGCCCTGGAAGGGTTTCCTGAATGGGTGGGAGTTAATTTTTAATATATTTTTTTAATTTGTTAAACACTAATCAGCCGATATGACCATAAATGGTCATATTGGCCCATGCAGCCTCCCCAAATGGCCAATGATGGGCCTGGAGGAGGTGGGAAGGGGAGGGGCCCCGGGTGGGCGTGTCCACAGCTCTGCTTCCCAACCAAATTGTGCATGATTGTGTCCCTCCTGGGGTTTCTCAAAGCCTCAAGGTTTCAGGGGTTTCTCAACCATAAAAATGTTGAGAAAGGCTGAATTAAGCTGAGGAGGTTGGCCATGGCCTTTGCAAAGTCTTCTTCGGTGGTCTCCCCTCCAAGTGCTGACCCAGCTTGGCAAGGTCAGGCCACACCATCACACATCCCTAAAGGAAAGATATGGGAGACTTTTTAGAAAATGAAACCTGGCACACGTCCTTACAGCCTTATAACCATGTTATGCCAATTATATCGGTATTGCAGCCCTTAGTTGCCGACCAAAAAGACACGACGACTTCCTTTGCTATTCAACCGAACTGAAGAAGGTGCACACCGGAACGTCCTCAGTTCTTTTTGTCAAGCCAGTTCTGCCATCTGTTAAATATTTCCATTGAAGGAAGGAAACTGACAGGTTTGGGAATTATTCAAGGTTCCTCCAGGCCAGTGGTTCTCAACCTGGGAGTCGGGACCCCTTTGGGGGTCGAACGACCCTTTCACAGGGGTCGCAGCAGGGTGAGCAGCTTGGCCAGAGGGGGGCGCCATCCATACAACAGCCTTGCGGGGTAGATCGAGATAGAGCCTTCGTCTGTCTGGAGCAGCGGAAAAGAGCGAGATCGGCATGGTGGGACAAGAGGCAGAATTGAACTGAGAAATCCCGGGGGAAAAACAATTTATATACAATCCTGAACAATGGATCTTCATACCATTGGTCAGTTTTGGTTTAATTTCTGTGAAAGAAAGAACACTTGCATAATTTTCTGGCTGGGGGTCACCCCAACATGAGGAACTGTATTAAAGGGTCGCGGCATTAGGAAGGTTGAGAACCACTGCTCTAGAGACAATGGAGGGCAGATTCCACGGCATTCCATCCTGCCAAGGTTCTTCCTACCCCTAAACTCCCCCCAAATCTCCAGATATTTCTCCACCCATTGCTGGCAGCCCCAACTGGCACATCATTTCGAGAATAGAGCAATTTAAAAAAAAAAACAAATGACATCAAACAATACATTTTGGTTGACCCTTCAAGGTGGGCAGTGCCCTTAGGCCGTTCCCTTGCATGCTCTTCACACAGCACCTTGCGAAACCAGGCCTTGCGAATTTCTGAAGGAATCCAGGAAAGATACCCAGTCGCTCCCAGAACAGAGAGCCAAGGGGTGGGGTGGCAATTAATTTGGGATGATACAGTCCAACCACCACACCGGCTGTGAAAACGGCGATGACACAACTACTGTCCAATTCACCCCTGGGTGCCTGGCCCTCGCAACCTGGGGTGATGCAATTCCTTTCTAGTTGAAACACAACAATCCGACTCCCACGTCCGTGGAAAGAAAAAAAAGAAGGAAAGAAATTTATACAGCTCCACTGGAACGGCTCTTTGAAGTACCTCTCCCTTCAGCTTTAAAAGGATGGGGTTGTGCAAGATTCCATAACTTTCTAAAGATCAAGAAGGTTGCCGGGCTCAAAGGGAAGGTTCATGGGGAAGTAAAAGTTAGTTATGGGCTTTAGCTCATCCCCTTTCTGCTTATCAGGTGGTTTCCACATGGGGAACGGCTTCCTCTGTTGCTTGTGTGACTGTTGGTAGGTCTATCAGTGGCCAATAGCCATGGTGACTGAGGGGAACCTCCACGTTCAGAGGCAGTCAGCCTCTGAATCCCAGAACTAGAAGGCAACAGTTGGTGATCCTCCAGAGGAGCTGGTTGGCCACTGTGTGGGACAGGATGCTAGACTAGATGGACCTTTGTTCTGATCCAGCAGTGCTCTTCTTATGTTATGAAGGCTTCAGCTTCCATGCCCTGCTGTTGGCCCTCCAGAAGGTCTTGTTGGCCACTGTGTGAGACAGGATGCTAGACTAGATGGACCACTGGTCTGATCTAGCAGGGCTCTTCTTATGAAGGCTTCAGCCTCCATGCCCTGCTGTTGGCCCTCCAGAAGGTCTTGATGGCCACTGTGTGGAACAGGATGCTGGACTAGATGGACCTTTGTTCTGATCCCACAGGGTTCTTCTGATGTTCTTATGAAGGGCTCAGCCTCTATGCCCTGTGGTTGGCTTTCCAAGGTGGTCACTGTGTGAGAAAGGATGCTGGATTAAATGGACCACTGATTTGATCCCGCAGGGCTCTTCCTACGTCCTTACAATCTCTTTCCTCAAACCCTGGAGGCTTTCTTTTTGCACTATTTTCTAATTTTTCCAATTCAATGTATGCCACTTTCCATATTATTCCCAGATACAAATGGCAGAAAGATGACATCGAAATGGCATAAAAGACACAAACAAATCAAGGAACAAATGAGCCAAATACAACCCACCCCCACAAGAGAATGTCGTCTCTATACCTCCCTACTAGAAGGGCTTTTCCAGCCGCAATGCAATCCCTTCAGCCACAACCAAAATCTTCATTGTAGGGGAAGAGTTAAGGAGAAACTGGCTCCAGCTGAGCCTGACAATTCTATGGGGTCCTCACATTATTCAGAGATTGTGGCATGCACACACAACTCTCTCTGCACCCCTTTCTCAGATGGCACCAAAATCACACAACCAGCTATGCAACTCTAGGCTTGGATTTCGAAAATTCTGTGTCTCTGCATGGAATATTTTTTCCCCCTTCCATTTTCCATCCTAATCTTGCATCATTAACTGCTTTGTGAACTTTCCCGGAGGGGGAAGGAGTGCCTGTGATTTACCTAATTAACCACAGAAAATATGAATTAAAAGGATGGGGAGGGGTTAATGTGTGCAGCTTTATAGAGGTAATGGAATGTATTATTTGTTTAGGCACTTCATTTATCCCTTGCCTTTCCCTCCAGTAGGACCTGACTGGCTTAGAATTTTCTCCTCTCCAGCATTTTATCTTTTTATTGTTCAGGCAAATTAACCTTCTGCTTTGGAGTCTGAGCTTTTAACTGGAATAGCCTTGGGCTCTTGCGTTGTCCGGCTGCTCTCCTCTGCTCAGGGAAGTTTTCTGGAGTGTACAAAGTGAGACTCCGCCTTCCCCAACTTCCAGGTGGTTGAATCGATGGGAAATGGTTTGAGGTTAGAAACATAGAATCATAGAGTTAGAAGGGGCCATACAGGCCATCTAGTCCAACCCCCTGCTCAATGCTGGATCAGCCTCAAGCATCCAGGAGAAATCTCTGTCCAGCTGCTGCTTAGAATCATAGAACCATAGAGTTGGAAGGGGCCAGACAGGCCATCTAGTCCAACCCCCTGCTTAATGCAGGATCAGCCCAGAGCATCCAGGATAAGTAACTGTCCAGCGGTTTCCAGTCACCTTCCCTTTCTTCTCCCCACAAGAGACAACCTGTGAGGTCGGTGAGGCTGAGAGAGCCCTGACATTACTGCTTGGTCAGAACAGCTTTATCAGTGCTGTGGCGAGGCCAGGTTCACCCAGCTGGCTGCATTTGGAGGAGGAGCAGGGAATCAAACCCAGCTCACCAGATTAGAAGTCCACACTCCTAGCCACGACACCAAGCTGGCTGGCTTGAAACCACCTAGTCTGGAACCACCTAGAAAGAACCAAAGCAGTGCATGAGGAGTCATGTGACACAGAATAGGCTCCTAGTCAAATAAACTCCACACAGTGGTAGAGACCACACGTGACTATCTTTTTAAGAAATTCATCTTGAGGTGCAAGACTGCTACATCATAAAGAGTCAGTGCGGCTTTTAACAGTGGCGGCCTCTAAGCTAGAGAGCTGGGTTTGATTTCCCACTCCTCCTTCACATGCAGCCGGCTGGGTGACCTTGGGCCAGTCTCAGTTCTCTCAGCGCTCTCTCAGCATCACCTACCTCACAGGGTATCTATCATGGGGAGAGGAAAGGGAAGGCAATTGGGAGCCGCTTTGAGGTTCCTTCGGGTAAAGAAAAGCAGCATATAAGTACCAACTCTTCTTCTTCTGTAATATCAGGGTTCTCTCAGCCTCACCTCCCTCACTGGGTGTCTGTTGTAGAGAGAGGAAAGGAAAGCGATTGTAAGTTGCCTTGAGACTCCTTCGGGTAGTGAAAAGTGGGGTACAAGAAACCAGCTCCTCTTCTTTGCTTCTAAACCACTTCCAGTCTTAGGGACGGTCTGCCCTCTCATTGGCACATGATTTTGGTGGTGTAGAACTCGTGCATAAGTGCTCCAGGAATGTGTTTACCCAACACCCTGTCAGAGACTCACTTCCCCAGCCCGGTGAATAATAATTTTATTCCTGGTTCTAATTATATTCCAGCCTTTCGTCCAGGCGAATTCCTGACTTGGAATTCCAGGTTCCCCAACTACGGCTGATGTATCCCTATTTATGAACCCAAGCTGACTCATCCTGCGAGTTCTCTTCCGGACTGGCCAACCAAATCAGGGCAACGGAGACAGGGGGCAGCTCATTAGCGTGGCGAAACCTGGGGGTCGGGACCTTTGTGGGCCGCATCCTGTGGCCATTGAGGCAACATACAGCAGTGTGGGTTTCTTTCCTCTCTGTTCAAGCATTCAGCCTGCGCCCTAGGGTTGCCAGCTTCCAGGAGGCGGCTGGAGATCTCCTGGGATTGCTGCTGATTTGCAAGCGACAGAGAGCATTTCCCCTGGAGAAACTGGTTGCTTTGGGAGGAGGACTGTATGGCTTTATACCTGCTGAGGTTCCTCCTGCTCCCAGTCCTCACCCTCCCCAGGCTCCATCCCCCCCCCAAAAAAAATCTTCAGGTATTTCCCAACCTGGATCTGGCAACCTGACTTCCTCTAAGGATATTACAGATTTTGCAGCCCCATGAAAGTTCTGTTTTCTGCCATGAGTTCAGCTTTTATTCTGGGATCAGCCCAATGACATTTGAGAAACATATTAGTGGTAAAATTGGGGCCTGTTTTTAGACTAGTGGCCTAAAAGCATCCCGACAGAAACAAAGGAATTAGAAGCACTGGCAATAAAAACGGGGTTCAAAACCTCGCTACGGCTATGCACCGCCCCCAAAAGAAACACAGAAAAGCCTCTGCTGTGTGTTCAGGGATTATCTGCCCGGTTTTTACACCATGAGATGAGGGGCATCCGTTTACGAGCTGGGATACTGAATGCCTCCATCCAACCTTGGAAGGATGCTGGGTTTGGATCAGCCCTAGCTGAAACCGGCAGAGCAAAATATTTCCCCCGGCCTTGGATACGGTGGATAGAAGTGTGTGGGTCGCTGTCAGAAGAAGACGTAAACGAGATGGGTCAGACATGGGAGGAAGCCACCTGGGGAGGGAAGGTGGCATGGGTACAGGCTGCTCTCAGCACGTCTGGGAAGTTAAGCCAGCACAGCATCATGCTTAAGAGTGGCGGCCTCTAACCGGGTTTGATTCCCCAAGTTTCTGCATGCATCCAGCTGGGCCAGTCACAGTCCTCTTAGAGCTGTTCTGGCAGAGCAGCTCTCTTAGAGTTCTCTCAGATTTCACAGGGTGTGTGTTTTGGGGAGAGGAAGGGTAAAGTGTTTATAACCAGCTTTGAGACTCCCTTGAATGGTGGAAGCAGGGGACAAAAAACTCAGCTCTTCTTCTGTGGCGGTCTCAGATGCTGGAGAACAGTAGCTCCACAGGTGCAGAGAGCCTCTTGAGCGCTGCCTGTGAATAAAGGGAAGGATCTCCTGCCGCTCACCCCCGTCTTCTGCTTGCTTTCCTAGACTGCCCCTGACGGCTGGAAGAACTCGGTCCGCCACAACTTGTCCCTGAACAAGTGCTTTGAAAAAGTCGAAAACAAGTCCGGCAGCTCCTCACGGAAAGGCTGCCTGTGGGCCCTGAATCCCGCCAAGGTCGATAAGATGCAGGAGGAGCTTCAGAAATGGAAGAGGAAGGACCCCTTGGCTGTGAGGAAAAGCATGGCTAAGCCAGGTAGGGAAGAGCACCCCCGCACATAGAATCATAGAGATGGAAGGGGCCAGACGGGCCATCTAGTCCAACCCCCTGCTTAATGCAAGATCAGCCTCAAGCATCCATACAATCATAGAGTTGGGAGGGGCCAGACAGGCCATCTAGTCCAACGCCCCGCTGAATGCAGGATCAGGCTAAATCATCCACAGAATCATAGAGTCAGAGGGAGCCATACAGGCCATCTAGTCCAACCCCCTGCTCTGTGCAGGATCAGCCTCAGGAATCCATAGAATCATAGAGTTGGAGGGGGGCCATACAAGCCAGGTGAACCTCTGAGTTAATGTAACTTGATGGAACATCATATGTTTCAGTGTGCTGACCTGGGTGGTCCCAGCTGGCCCAGCCTCATTAGATCTTGGAAGCTAAGCAGGGCCAGCCCTGGTTAGTACTTGGATGGGAGACCACTAAAGAAGTCCTGGTTTGCCATGCAGAAGTGAACCACCTATGAGCGTCTCTTGCCTGGGAAGCCCAATGGGCTTGCCATAAGTTGGGGGTGTCCTGAAGATATTTTGTCTGGGCAAACTTGTTGGCCAGGACTTTTGAGCAAAGCCAGTTTTATTTTGCATGTTTCTTCATGGCGCTGCCCTCAGAGCTAGAAGACACAAACAGAAGAGGTTCCACTTTCCCTTTTCTTCCCCTTTGGTCTTGCAGACGAGCTCGACACATTGATTGGAGGCAAGAAGGAAAAGCTGAGAGCTTCCCTGACGGGTTGCAGCCCGACTCCCCCAGTGCCTGGGCACATGCCGCTCCAGCACCCCTCTCTGTGTGAGCCACCAATTTCTGCAGCACATCCCGGACACGCTCTTCCCAGACAAGGACCGGCTCCGGTCAAGAGCCCTCTGACTAACGTTCTCCAGGGTCAACAGACTTCCTGCTACCGGACGGCGCCAGGCTTCGATTCACTCTCTCCCACCTTCGTCCAGCAGTTGCCGGACAGCCCTCAAGCGCTCCTCCCACCCGCTGACGCCCAGGGGGAGAACAGGGGGCTTTCCGGCCCAGCCCGTGAGCCCCCCTTGCCTGCTCACCCCGCTCTGGGACGTGCCGTGAAAGAGCACGCAGCCGCTCGGACTGTGCACGACCTCTTCATGCCAGGAGGCGACCTCAGCAATGACGTGGACGCCCTCAACCCTTCTCTCACCGACTTCGACTTCCAAGGTAAATTCCTGGGCAGTTTATCGGGTGCTCTGTGTCTATTGGGAAGATTTCATAGAATCATAGGGTTGGAAGGGACCTCCTGGGTCATCTAGTCCAACCCCTTGCACTGTGCAGGACACTCATATCCCTATCGCTCATCCACTGTCACCTGCCACCCCCTTGAACCTTCACAGAATCAGCCTCTCCGTCAGATGGCTCTCCAGCCTCTGTTTAAACATTTCCAAAGATGGAGAACCCACCACCTCCCGAGGAAGCCTGTTCCACTGAGAAACCGCCCTAACTGCCAGGAACTTCTTCCGGATGTTTAGATGGAATTTCTTTTGAATTAATTTAATCCCACTAGTTCTGGTCTGTCCCTCTGGGGAAAGAGAGAACAACTCTGATCCATCCTCTACAGAGCACCCTTTTAAATACTTGAAGATGGTTATCAAATCCCGTCTCCAGGCTGTTTGGAGGAAGGCAATGACCAACCACCTCTGCTTCCCACTTGAAAACCCTCCAGCAGGGGTGGCCAAACTTGGGCTCTCCGGAAGTCCTTGGACTACAATTCCCATGAGCCCCTGCCAGCACTGGTAATTGTAGTCCATGGGCATCTGGAGACCCACAGCGTGGCCACACCTATCCTAGAGGTCATAAGTCACTTCAACTCTTTGGAGTCCTCGGAGGGACGGCAGCCTGGTGAGAAGCTGCTGTCACCAGATCTAGGAAGCTAAGCTGAGTTTGCACTTGGATGAGAGACCACTCAAAAAGGCTCTGCAGAGAAAGGTGATGGCCACTCACCTCTGTTTCCTACTTGCCTTGAAAACCCAACAGAAGAGGTGGCCAAACTGTGCCTCTCCAGGTGTCCAGGGACTACAATTACCATGAGCCTGTGCCAAGCATTGTCAGGGGCCCATGGTGATATTAGTCCATGGACCTCTGGAGAGTCACAGCTTGGCCACCTCTGCCCAAAGGGATTGCCATAAATCAGCTTCTTCTTCTGTTCTGCATGTATTTGGCTCCCCCTAGTGGTCAATTTGATGTTGCACAGCAGATTTAAACTGCAGGTTTTCACACCTCATTCTCTGTCGTCCCCTTCTTCTTTTGCCCTCGATCGCTCCCAGCATTAGGCTCTTCTCCAGGGAGTCCTTCCTTCTCGTGAGGTGGCCAAAGTATTTGAGTTTCATCTTCAGGATCTGGCCTTCTAAAGAGCAGTCAGGGCTGATCTCCTCTAGGACAGCTGCAGGACATGATCCCAAATGAAACTCATGCTGGTTCAGGATCAAGAGGCAGGAGGGGTGGAGGAGAGAGAGACAAGCTGAGCGCATTGTTGAACACGTGGCTTATTTGTTATTACGGCTGCAGGAAACCTGTGGGAGGAGCTGAAAGATGACAGCCTGGCAGCAGACCCCCTCGTCCTCGTTGCCTCGCCCCTGGCATCAACTCCGTGCTTTGCTTCTCAGGGCCCGACGGACAGCAGCAGCAGCAGCTTCCACCACCACAGCATGCCTGATATGCAGCTGACCACTCTATATTCGGCTTTCATGGAATTGGACACGGGATCTCCCTCTCCCTACCTGAATAACCCTGGCTCCAAAGCCATGGCTCTGGTCTGAGACGCAAGATCGCGGCTTCTGTGCCAGGAGGGATTCAGTTCTAGCACAGAGTCAGCAGCTGCCCCCGAAATCCTTGAAGAACCGTCCGAACAAAACAAACGTCGTCCAGATACAAATACCGTTTGAAGCATTGGGAAAACACACACACACACGCAAAGGTTGGCCACTGCCCCTTAAGAGGAGAGGCGATGTTGGTCATGTAGCCATTAAACCACACGATCGTGCTGGTCTTCGGCAGAGGAATTGCAGGGAGTGACAGCAAAGGCACCCTTTCAAAGTCGCTCCTGGCATTTTCCTGAAAGTCACTAGGAATCACCTTATTTTCGCAAGGCACTGTCCAAAGTTAGTTTCACATGCAGGATGGTGCAGGACCACTCTGCAAAACCGTGAATAGCACAAAGAGGGCAAGATATTTCAAAAAAATATAGTCACAACTCCCTGGAAAAATTAATTTCAGGGGATAGCCGTGTTGGCTTGCGGTAGAACAGCTAGACTGGAGTCCAGTTGCATCTTAGAGACCGAAAGGGGTCTAAGGATCTGAGAGTCAAATCTTCCTTTGCCAGTGTGATTGAACAGGCCCACTTTTGCTTTGTAAACCTGGTTCTGCTTTGCCCACCCCCTTTTCTGGCTGGTTGCCAACTCTGGGAGGTCAGCAAAAGGGCCTCTCTGGATAACACACTGCCACCACCTGGCTGTAGTACAGGACTGCAAGCTGGGAGGACTCCTAGCTGCCCCTTTCACTCCTGAGGCCTCACCTCTGTGGCTCCTACAGCCCTAGTAAAGGAATGCCCTGGGAACAATTTTCTGCAAGGTATGCCCCTCCAGAGGAATAGCTGCTTGCCAAGCTCCCTCCCCTGACCCTGGGTCTATCCCCCTGCGCTGTGGTAGCGTTTCCAAGATGGAGCTCGATGTGGAGAGAGAGCTATGGCCAGCTTCAAATTTATAAAAGTTTATATAAGGTTCATAGGCAGATATTTAGCACAGCACAGAGTTAAGCAAGAAGAGTCAGAAGAAATTGGATGAAGCACAATACTTTTGTTCCTCCGTTAAAATGCTAACTGTTGAATGCAGCTCTGCTTAAGGATTTCCCCTGTTCTCAGTGCAGTGTCAACTCACCTGACAGCCACATGGTCCAAGATGGCTGCTCACCTCTTCTCCTAGGAGCAAGCTCCTACTTTGATGGTCAGCAGCTGAAAGAGACCACTTTCCTGTGGTTGGCAGCAGACATCCCCTCTCACAAGAGGTTCCTTTCTCCTAGGGGATTTTGGGAAGAAGAAATCTCTCCCCACCCCCTTCCAAGTGCTTATTTCCTGGCTAGACCAATTAGCATCTGAAAGGAGGTGAGCAAGTGATTAGCTGCCCCCTCCCTTCTCTCCAGGGCACAGAGGAAAAACAGCACAGAGTGAAATTTTGCCACAACCAGATATGACTTCTCAGATGAAGAGAGCTTTGACTCTTGAAAGCTTATATCCCAAAAATCTTGTAACTCCCTAAGGTGGTACTGGATTCTAGCTGAAAAAATTTAGTCACGCAGATTCCAGTTGTTTGCATCGTTCCCCCGGTTTTTCCACGTACCCAGAGTTGTTCAATAACGCCAAATGTCACCACCTGCAGAATTCCTCTTTTAATTTCCACCAATAATTCAGGAAAACGTAGAAGACAGCCATCAAGGTGCCAGAAGAAGAGGCAGACCGAACATACCAAAAAGCACCTTACGGGCAGATCAATCCCTCCTACTTGAAACATCGATGGGAGCAGAAAGTGCTAAAATATTTTAAAATGCTCTTTGAAGCCCAGAAATGTAAAACGTGAATCATTATACTTCGGGGAAGGATCCGAGCCCACAATTCTCCTCCCTCGAGGGATGGGATGTCACAGGGTGGTAACAGCCCATGGACTCCTCCTAAGGCCTGTTCATTCAAACCCAGCAGCGAGTGTATTCTCCCAGTGAATGGTGAAAAGTTTCCTTTTCGTACACAGCAAGGATACGCTTCTGTAGTAGGAATGCAACCATTCTGTTTTCTTTCACACATTAAAGGGTTCTAAGCAAGACTTCGCACCTCTTTGCTTCCAGCGGCTTTCCCCTACAATGAGTTCATTACGCAAGTTGCAGAAATGGCTTCACCCGGGCTATTTCCCTCCAAAGGCAATGCACAAATGCACATGAAAGTGCATGTCTTTACACTCAACACGCACGCCTCCTTTCTGCTTCCTCCCAGTGCAGATCCAATTCCTGGGAATCTACTGTGGCTTTATTTTTCCACCCTCTGTCCCCAAGATTTCCAGGTTAGATGAATCTCAGGAACAGCCTGCAGAGAAATTGAGCTGAGTAACAAAGCCCACGCTGATTCGCATCTGTCCCCATCCCTCTGAAGAAGTGAGCAGTGACTCACTAAGGCTTTTCCCCTACCACAGATTTGGTCCGTCTTTAAGGTGCTTTCTGGACTCTTACTCTTTTCTATATGTCTCAGCTGAGGGTGTCAGAGTGGTGAAGGGTCTCTGCTCCTCCTCCCACATTTGCACAGCGCGCTCCTGCTGACATAGAATCATAGAATTGGGACCACCAGGGTCATCTAGTCCAACCCCCTGCAGAATGCAGGAAATTCAGAACAACCTGCCTACCCACAGTGACCCCGTGCCCAGATGTTCCACATCCACCTATGGAGAATGCATGTGAAACTGGGCCCTGATTATTCTGACCTGGAATGTTTAGCAGCTAGCTGGGAATTTCACGGATAAAATCACCCATACCCACAAGTGAAACTCAGAGACAGGAGAAGGCCTCTGTGCTCTGTTCTTGGCCCTCCAGAGAAACTGGTTGGCCCCTGTGAGAGACAGGATGCTGGACTAGGTGGATCACTGCTCTGATCCAGAAGGGCTCTTCTTACGTTCTTATGAAGGCCTCGGCCTCTCTGCCCTGTTGTTGGTCTGTCAGAGAAACTGTGAGAAAATGGAGGCTCGATGGACCACTGGTCTGATCCAGCAGGCTCTTTTGATCTCTGCATTAAAACCTTCCTAACACCATCTGGAAGAAGTCCCATGTGCTCATTCCAGTGTGCCAGAACAAACAGTTACTTATTTAGATAGCTGTATAGCAGGGGTGGCCAAACTGGCAGGGGCTCATGGTAATTGTAGTCCATGGGCATCTGGAGACCCACTGTTTAGCCACCCCTGTTAAAAACCCTGCAATTCTCTCCAGTGGAAACAAAAGCAGTTTACAATGCCGTTCTCTGCATCTCCATTGTATCCCCTTAACAGCCGGTATGTAGGGTGAGGCAGAATGTTATTAGCCAAGGTCCCTCCCACAAGGAAGTTTCCCTGCCAAAGCAGGGCTTCAGGCCTGACCCAGATCCCTACTCAGGAACAAGGAGAGGGAGCTGTGATCTCAAGCAGGGGCGGGAGGGGGTGATGCTATTTCATAGGCCAGCCCTGAGACTCAGCAAGCCCCCTTTGAGGGGCCCGGCTTCTCCCCCATGCAAGCCCCACTTGATGTCTCTCGGTTTCCTTATGTGGTTCAACCTTTGCAATTGTTAATATTATCTTTGCATCAGGGTGTAATGTCACCAAGGCCCTAAGAGAACCAAGTGAGCCGATGGAACAGCAGCCGTGAAAAGGGGGTGACAGCAAAACAGGCTGACAATAAGGAGGAGAAGTAAAAGAGTTGGAGGAGAAGGAAAAGAGCTGGTTCTTATTCTCTGCTTTTCACTACGCAATGTAGTCTCAGAGTGGCTGACAATTGCCTTTCCTTCCTCTCCCCAAGACCTGTGAAGTAGGTGAGGCTGAGGGAGCTCAGAGAAAACTGACTGGCTCAAGATCACCTAGCAGGCTTCATGTGCCTCCAAGGGGCTTAGAGTTGCCTAGCCTTCTTCTCCCCACAACAGACACCCTGTGAGGTAGGTGGGCCAGAGAGAGCTCTGAGAGAACTGTGATTGACCCAAGGTTACCAAGCTGGCTGTGTGTGGAGGAGGAGTGGGGAATCACACCAGGCTTTCCAGATTAGAGGTCACTGCCCTTCACCACCACCCCAAGAGTCACCAAACTGTGGCTCTCCAGATGTTCATGGACTACAATTCCCATGAGCCCCTGGGAATTGTAGTTCCTGGACATCTGGAGAGCCACGTTCTGGCCACCCCTGCCTGGATCCCCAAGAGATGTGACAAGTTCAGACATTCCCGATTTCAAACCAAGCCCCCGACCAGTCCTGCCCACCACTGGGAAAGGGACCTCACGGACATTTATTGTGTCACAGGACATTTAAGTGTCATCTAGGATAGCGATCCCTAACCTGTGGGCCGCGGACCACATGTGGTCCTTCGACTAATTGGAGGTGGGCCCCGAAGGACGCCTTCTCCCCCCCCCCCCCGGCCCTTCACTTCATCCCCCCCAGCCCTTTACAACACACTTCAGTGTTGTGGCATGTCTGTATCTTATTTGGAAGGGATATTTAAACATTACCATAGTGATCAGAGAGCATTAGGGCAGTGGTTGAGAGTAGAGGAGTAAACTACCCCCCCCCCCGGGCGTCAGTAAAAGGCGTTGAGTGGTCCCTGGTGAGTGGTCCCCAGCATTGAGTGGTCCCCGGTGATGAAAAGGTTGGGGACCACTGATCTAGGAGAAAAATCCAAGAAGCTGCTGTGATCTCCCTCCACTCACCCAGAAAGGGGCAAACTATTGTCATTGTTTGGAGCTACAGTGACATCTAGTGGTCATGCTGAGAAAATGCAAGCCTCAAACAGCTCCCACAAGAGACCAGTTTGCTGCCTAGGCAGGTGGTGGCTGGTGTACACACCTGAAATTTCCTGATGCCTGGTCCATCAAGGTAGCTACCATCTACTCAGACTGGCAGTGGCTCTCCAGGATCTCGGGCAGGGATCTTTCACATCCCCTACCGCTGGTCCTTTTTAACTGGAGATGTCGGGGATTCAACCTGGGACATTCTATTCCTTTCTTCGCCAAGAGCATCCTCAAGTCACAGTGAAACTTGGAAGCACAGGTGTCAGCTGCCAATCAATCATCCTTGTGGGCTTTATACTTCCTCCCCTATTGCCCCTATTTTCCTCCCCTGTGGACCAACCGCTCGTCCCCCTTTTAGGTACATAGCCCCAGTGTCCAGCTATATTCATTCATTTCACACATGGTCATGGACGGCAGAGAAAGGGGTTGGTACACAGTCCTTTCTACCAAGACTTTGGATTGATCCTCGCTTGTGTTATTTTAACGTTCCTCTCACTGTGATGTTTGGAAGGGAGAAGCCGCAGGAGAGACTCATGGCTTTCCTCTCACCAGGGAAGGGAGCCAGCTCGATCCCGTGGTCATAACCTGCCGCAAATGTTGTGGGTGAGTCACAGAAGAGCAAAACCTGAAACATTTTGTTAGCGAGACACAAAATCTCCCACCCGGCCACAAACGTCGTTCGTCTTCAAGGTGCTCCTGGACTCCTGCTGTTATCTATTGCTACAGACAAGAGATACAAACACGGCTGCCCATCTTGGCCTAGGAATGCACAGCTTCTGCCAGGCACTCCAGGCCTTTAAACAAGGCTTGTTGAGGGACCATCACCGCAGGCCTGAAGCAGGCGGAAGGATGGGGAAGAACATAAGGACCCTTTGGGCATCCAGTGGCAGACTGAGGTCAGAGGACACAGCGGTCCCAAGACCCTCCAGCGCAAATCACTCACGAAAACAGGGCCCAGCACCAAAAGGAAACAGCCCCAGCAGAAGTACCATGATGCCTTGCTGGTCCTAACACCATATTCTTCTGAAAAGCCTGTTTCCAATGAGAATGCCCTGGCCAACAATGCCGTAGCTTCACGCATTCTCTTCTGGCTCCCACAGGGTTTCACCGGAGGGAAACTGTCACGGCTTTCCTGAAGTGCTCAGCTCGAGGCCCAGGAAGGAGAGGCTCAGATTGAGCAGCGTCTGTGCCGTCATCCAAGGTTCTTTCATCAGCTATTTTTAGTTATTACTCAAGAGAGATAAGTACCTCCTCCATATGGAACTTGCCTTTCTAAACACAGATAAAGCTATTCTGGGAAACCAAGGCTGCCCAGGAAGAGTTTGCCCTAGAGAGCAAAGGTCAGCATCTGGACTCCCAGGCAGGCCAATGGGGATATTATGCACCACTGGAGGAGATGGAGGAGAGTTGGTCTTTATACCTTGCTTTTCACTCCGTAAAGGAGCCTTAAAGCGACTTACAATCACCTTCCCTTCCTCTTCCCGCAACAGACACTCTGTGAGGCAGGTGGGGCTGGGACAGCTCTGGCAGGACTGCTCTGTGAGAACAGCTTGGACAGGACTGTGACTAGCCAGCTTGGTGTAGTGGTTAGGAGTGCGGACTTCTAATTCAGTGAGCTGGGTTTGATTCCCCACTCCCCCACATGCAACCAGCTGGGTGACCTTGGGCTAGCCACAGCACTGATAAAGCTGTTCTGACCAAGCAGGAATATCAGGGCTTTCTCAGCCTCACCCACCTCACAGGGCGTCTGTTGTGAGGAGAGGAATGGGAAGGTGACTGTAAGCCGCTCTGAGACTCCTTTGGGTAGAGAAAAGCAGCATATAAGAACCAACTCTTCTTCTCCTTCAGTAATATCAGGGCTCTCTCAACCTCACCCACCTCACAGGGCGTCTGTTGTGGGGAGAGGAAAGGGAAGGTGACTGTAAGCCGCTTTGAGACTCCTTTGGGTAGAGAAAAGCAGCATATAAGAACCGTCTCTTCTTCTTCTTCTAGCCCAAGGTCACCCACCTCTGCATGTGGAGGAGGAGCGGGAAATCGGACTCAGATCTCCGGGTTAGAGGCTACCACTCTTAACCACGACACCAAGCTGACTCTCAGAGGGCCACTCAGGTGGAATGCCAGGGAGAGAAAAATCACCCACTCATTTCCGGTCGAGGTTTCCCAGGGATGGCTCATTGTGCTCAGCCTGTTCGTGGAAAAGAAATAGTCGTCCGTGAAAAGCGATCTCGATATTTCCCTCCCCTCCTGCAAGGCAAGAGGCGTTTCGAGCACCTTCCCTGATTTGTATGGGAAGCGGCAGTCGGAAACCCTCTCCAAGCAAGGACAGCCTGGTTGCTGGTGTTCTGCCTCGATTCAGTCATGCCTCGCTTCCCGCAAACAATAGCTTGGTCTCTTTTGTTCGTTCCTCTTCACACTGAACTATTTCTGTTTCTCTCGCTCTCCCCAGTTCTGTCCTTGAGCTCTTCTTTTCAGAACAAGCCAATCGAGGAAAGCACAAGTCGTCTGCTGAGGAGAGGAAACAGTCATCCTCTCCCCCAAAATACATCCACCCACCACATCTTTGTGTGTTTTTCCCCTCCTGCGTTTTAATGCAGAGCTCTCCTCCTGGAGACAATATCCGGGGCGGTCTAGAATCTCGCACGGCATACAGACACTTCTTGCCAATGGTTATGTGTTATCTCAGGGCGTGGAAGAGGCTGCTGCATTTCTGCCCCCGGCTGGCCAGGGATTCTGCTTTTGGGGGGCCATCAACTTGGCATGGGAATGGGGCAGGTAGTTGTGAGTTTCCTGCATTCCGGAGGGGGTTGGACTAGATGACCCTGGAGGTCTCTTTCAGCTCTATGATTCTATGTGTTTCAGTATGCAAGCTATCAAGAAACGCAGTTCACTTGAAAAAGAAAACAAGAGGGTGCCCACAGCTGTGATGCTGCTGTTCGTGCTGTGTGGGGAAGGATGAAGCCAGCGAATGGAAGCATGGAACAGCTCACTTTCCACCTGACAAGCCTTTGGCCCAAGGAGACACACTCTGGTACCTGCGTGGGAATGCTTCAAAGATGTCAACACTTGGGACTCTTTTTCAGAAGGGACCCCTCTCCAGTCATCCATCCTGTCCCTGCTCCCCTCTACGGCCCAGGTTTTGTTTCAAAGGTGGCTCTCCCGCCTCTCGCCCCACAAGAGACGTCTCCTCCACGCCCAAAGCTGACCTGGCGCTTCCCTCAGAAGGGCCCTGCATATTGTCAGTGTTGTCTGAGGTTCAGGGGAAAGGGTGCATTACGCCATATGCGGCCTCAGTCACATCAGCCCAGGCTGCCCATTCATGGAGAGCCTCATATTTAGACTTTGGATGATTTCTCCAAAGAAGGTTACACATACAGTCTCAAAGGTATGCTGACGGGACTGAAGGAGGAGCCAGCTCATCAGACAAATTTAAACTTGTGTCCCACGGCTGAAACACGTTTTTGAATATCATGGGCCCCGCCTCACTCCAGGGTCTCGTGATCCCAGGTTTGAATTATGCACGCCACACACAGCTGGGGTCCGTCTGGTTCACCGCCAGTGGTTGGCCTCCAGAAGGCCTCTGGTTCATCCTCAGCAGCACCTCCCATCACGGAAAAGATCTGTTTGTACCCCCTTTTCACTACCTGAAGGAGTCTAAAGTGGCTCACAATCGCCTTCCCTTCCTCTCCCCAAAACAAGACACCCTGTGAGGGAGGTGAGGCTGAGAGAGCCCTGAGAGAACTGGAACTGGCCCAAGGTCACTCAGCAGGCCTCACGAGTCCCAAAGCGGCTTACAATCACCCACCCTTCCTCTCCCCACAACAGACTGTAAGGGAGGTGAGGCCGAGAGAGCCCTGAGAGAACTGGGACAGGCCCAACGTCACTCAGCAGGCCCCATGAGCTTACAATCGCCCACCCTTCCTCTCCCCACAACAGACACCCTGTGAGGGAGGTGTGGCTGAGAGAGCTCAACGAGAACCGTGATTGGCCCAAGGCCACCCAGTAGGCATCTTGTGTCTCAAGGAAGCTTAGAGTTGCCTGCTCTTCCTCTCCCCATGACAGACATCCTCTGAGGTCCATGAGGCTGAGAGAGCCCTGCAGAAAGCTGCTTCACACAGCCACATGAGTCAGTCTTCTGCCACTCATCCAGCCAGGCCACGCGTGGCTCCATGGACTAGGGCCACTCTCCAGGACCTGCCGTGCTCCCCGAGTGACACACACCACCAAGGGCCTCCCATTCGCAGAGCAGAGGGCAGGGGCTGCTGGGCTTGACCCCTCTTGTCTTTGTGCAGGTGGACAGAAACAAAGGAAGCAAGACACGGGATACATCCACAAACTGTTTGGATCATGCCAAACCTCCTTTGTGTTCATGGGCAGCTGTCAGTCCCAAGGAAGCACGTCTGGCTTCAACCAGGCCCAGGACCTTCTCAGACCTGGCCCCTACTTGGCGGAATGAGCTCCCAGAGCAGATCCAGGCCCTGCCGGAGCTAGCACAGCTCCACAGGGCCTACAAGACGGAGCTCTTCCACCCAGCCCTTAGTTGGGGCAAATGACCCTAAAGCATCTACGCCCCCTCTGACAAAGCACCCCCAGAGACATCCAGCTTGGAAAAGATCCACAGGTAGTGACCAATCTCCAGGTAGCAGGACTATCAATTGATGCTCCTGCTGTTTCTAAATGCTGCCAATTCACTAATTTTTATATTGTTTAATGTCTATTAATGTAATAATTACACTGTCCTGGGCAGATTTTGGAAAGGCAGTACAAAATTATTATTATTATTATTATTATTATTATTATTATTATGTTAATAATGTTAATATTAATAATTAATGTTAATAATAATAATATTTCTGTACTGCCTGTACCGCCAGGAAAGGGGTCCCCACTGCCTCAGTGCCCAAGCCCTGCCCAGAGGGACTCCCCTGCACAAGGAGACTCGGGTGAGACAGAATGTGTTGGACAAATGCCTTTAATCACAAAGTCGGACTCAACGGAAACATCAAGCGATGGAGGATGGAAATGAATTCTGCTCTTCAGGCTGGAAATGCAAACAGCAAAGTCCGCGTCGCCCTCTGGGTTCTCCTCGGAATACCTTCCGGGTCACCTGCTGCAAAGGTGGGTGCCTCGAGCCCAGTGGCCCCCGGATGAAAACCCTCCCTGCCAAAGACAAGTTGACCAGTACCCGGGACGAGTCATCCTATCGCCCCCTTTCTGGCCAACATGGGAGTCTTTCCTTTGCGCAAAATGTCACGGCGAACCTTGGCTGCTCTTCTTCTGCAGACCCCCGGCTGATTTTCACCACCGTCCCCTCCGAGCGAAGCCCCTTTTCAACTCCAGCTGAGGCACGCTGCCGCTTCAGACTGCAGACAAGAACCACACAGTGGGGCGGGGGGACGGGGGAAGGAACCGGACCATTATGGCTGTGCGGGTCCTGGTTTGCTCCAGCCCAAGAGCTGGTCCCTTCAGCCCCAGGGACCCTCCAGCAGGATCCAAACCCAGGTTCCGAACCAGCAAGCTCTAGGAGGCTCAGATCTCTATGCCAGTGGAAGAAGAGGATCATCCCCAAGAAAGCACAGAGACCCTTTATATCTCCCATCTAGGGTGGCCAGGTTCCCCCTGGACACGGGCAGGGGATGGGAAGGTCGTCGCCAGATCCAGGTTGCCAAACTCCTGGAAGTTCTATAGCTCCAACCTTCAAAGCAGCCGTTTCCCACAGTCTGGAGATAAGCTGACATTCCAGGGGACCTCCAGGTCCCACCTGGAGCCTGGCATCCTTACTCCCGCCACATGAAGCAGGACAACAGGGACTCTTCTAGCGCTGAATTCGAATCCATTCAAATCACTTGTCGTGGACCTAAGTTAACAGGCCAACTGTCGCCCACTGGGGGATCCTGCCAGGAGGGCCGACGGGTGCCAGCGTGCTGGGTTGGCACACTGTGCCCCCTTTCGTCTCTGCAGCTGCCCCTTCCTCCCATCGCCAAAGTCAGCATCCAGAAATGCTGCCCGGCAACAGAGGACCGGCAACCCAACGCTGCCCTGCAGGTGGAGAACCAGTGATGCCCTGGTTGCTGAACCTCCTTCCCTCTTCCTTGGGGAACAGAATTGGGATGCTCTGCAACTCTGAGGCACCCACACGGACTCACAGTGGCAAAATGCCGGCAGCCTGTCCCTGACTCTGAGGAGATCAGCCAAGCTGAGTTCACCATGCCTGTCTCCTCAAAAATGACCTCTGCAAAGGTCAACCACATCTCACTACCTAATGGGGAATTCTCCTTCACGATGCCCTACCTCACTGCCGTTGGCTTTCCGCTTCCGCCGTGTTGCCTATCGCTCCGGCGGAACTTATTTCCCCTTCTTCCGGCTTCTTCCCTAACCCGCCCTCTGCTGCTTCCTCTCAGTTCTGTGCCCCACGGCAGGTCAGGCAGCGACAAAGCCCTGAGGCCAAACAGGGGGCCGTCCCTGAGGCCCAACATGGACATGCTTGCAGGAATCAAGTTGTAGAAGCTGGAGCGGAACGGGCGATGGGTGACGTATAACCTATTAGGTAAAGGTAAAGGTAAAGGTATCCCCTGTGCAAGCACTGGGTCATACCTGACCCTTGGGGTGACGCCCTCTAGTGTTTTCATGGCAGACTCAATACGGGGTGGTTTGCCAGTGCCTTCCCCAGTCATCACCGTTTTACCCCCCAGCAAGCAAGCTGGGTACTCATTTTACCGACCTCGGAAGGATGGAAGGCTGAGTCAACCTTGAGCCGGCTGCTGGGATCGAACTCCCAGCCTCATGGGCAGAGCTTTCAGACGGCTGCCTTACCACTCTGCGCCACAAGAGGCTCTTAACCTCTTAACCTATTAGCACCCAGCAATGAATTTAGCTATGCTTTTGGGAGCGGGGCTTTAACGTTATGAAAAGTAACCGTGACAACTCTGTCTTACCAATTGAAAAGGGACAACGGTGTGGGGTCAGCTGCAGGCATGAAACGGATCCCCCAACCAACCAACCAACCTAGTTCTGCCCTTGCACGGCAGGAGGTGGCTTTGTTAAAGTGGCTCTCTTTGTGCCTGCCTTCCACGCAGAACGGCTGGTTTTCAAAGAAACCCGATGCCTAAGGCCCGCATCGAGACCCATCGTGGCACCTGGGAAGGCTCCGGCCTCTGGAAGACTGTGCCCAAAGCATGCCACAAGATCCTGGGGTGGCCGGCGTCTGGGACCCAGGCTGCAAACTGGAGCACCACCCAGCGCCACTACACATGCCGTTTTTTGCGACTAAACCTCTACACTTCCGCTCGTTGGGAAATGACGCACAATAGTTCCACGGGACTCACGGAATGTGACAATGGGGACACCAAGGATTTCGAGCACTACCTACAAGTGGCAGCGGCTGCCAAGCCATTTGGAGAAGGGGAACACAGGAGGAGATACTCATCTCGGGGGACAGGACGGGACACGGTTCCGCTCCAAGGAAAGATCGGCTCTTCCCGCCAGGTTCGCTGTCGTGTGAAGCTGCCTTCTGCTGAACCAGGCTATGGACCCATCAAGGGCGGTATTGTCTACTCAGGCCGGCAGCCGCTCTCCAGAGGTCTTTCACATCAACTGCCGCTGGGTCCTTTTTAAGAGGAGATGCTGGGGATTGAACCTGGGGACTTCTGCATGCCAAGCAGAGGGTCTTCCGCTAAGCCACGGCCCCACTGACATCCCTGCCCAAGTTGCTACCCTGGGTCTATGAGGAACTCAGACTCCTCCCAGGATGGCTCCAGGCGAGACACCGACGGCAGTTCCTCTCCCTGGGTGCTTAAATTCATGTGTTTTAGTAAGGTTTCTTCTGGGGGATTCACGAAAAGGCAACTGAAAGGGGAGAAACCAACCACACGGAGAACGGTTCGGAAGCAGACGCTGGACAGAGCCGAGGCAAAGTCATTTCTCCCGAGCTCCCCAGGACCCCAAGATACGCCTGCTCCCCTTGACTGCCTCCCGCAAACTGGAACTCTAGCTGGGTCCCCACCTTGGCAGCGACCCTCCAGCATCCGGCCGAGTTGGTTGAGAATTGACGGTGGGCGAGATCTGCAAAGAGCGAAAGAGCTCGGCGGCAAAGAACCTTCTTAGCTTGGCATCTGACCGAGGGAGAGGAAAAAGGCCCCCACCCCACCTCCAGTGCCCTCCCCACCCCCCACCCCGCTCGACAAAATACTTCTGACACCAGGAGAAACCCTCTTGACGCCACCCCTTGGTCTCTCTGAGCAAAGAGCCGTTCCGCAAGGAACTCAGCCCGGCCCGCACCCCAGGCCAGGCGACACTCACAAACCAAACCCACCCTCTCCAGTGCAGAAGCTGCAAAATGACAACACATCAATTTCCTGAACGGCGAGTCAGGAGCTGTGGTGGACAAGGAATGCGACCAAGAGCCTCTGCTCGTGCGCCGTCCGATCCGGGGTGCGCATCCCAAGAGCCCCCGCGAGCGAGAGCACACAAAAGACGCCGAGCAATCAAAACCACGGCCCAGGACACAGTCCGGTGCAAAACGCTGGCCTTGCTAGGCAGAAGGGACTACCCAAAGCTATTCTGAGAGCCTTAAGCAACTAACGGGTACCCGGCAGGGCAAAGAGGCCCGCCCCGCAAGGTCAGGAAGCTTGGGGCGGGGTCAAGACGTCACTAATTGAGTCATGAAACTCCGGCGGGGGCCGAGTCCTTGCGCCTGGCTGCCTGCGTCCGCGAACGGGCGGAACCGCAGGCCATCTCGCCGGGGTTCGGAAAGTCTGGTCGTCTTTCTCAGGGCCCGCCGCTGTACGAATAGTCCGCCTTGTTGTGCATCACCAGTTTGCTGTCTACAAAGTAGAAACTGTCCGACTGCGTTTCGTAGGGGTGCAGGATCATCTCCTGGACTGCAAAGAAAGAAAGAAAGAAAGAAAAGGAAGAGGGAGGGACGTGTAATCAAGATCTCACCCTCTTGGCTTGGATCTTGGGCAGGGGTCCCCCAACGCGTGGCCTATGAGCTTTGCTTATGTTTTTTCCTCTTCACTTTGTAGGCGGTCATTACAGCACCATGCCCTGAGCTCAAGAGGTTCTCCACCCGTGGGTGGGATCAGCCCGGCAAGGTTTCTGATTGGGTATTGGAGATTTGATTGGCTGCGCCCTGAGGCAGTGGCTGGCCTCAGGGCACAAGAGGCTCTTCCCTGAGTCATTATGCCGTGGCAATCGTTTCAGGCCTGGGTCGTGGCAAGCATTTTACGGCTCTGCTCTCCCCTGTGTGTCAGAATTCCAAAGGTCGCTGCAGGCTCAAAAAAGATGGGGAAGCCCATCAATATATGACCATTTCCCCAATATTTTCACAATAGAAGCTATTTTATTTAGGCCTGGGAACCTGTTTTAGCTGGGCCTTAACTAGTGCGTGTATCTGATCAACAGCGTCTGAACTGGGCCTGGAGACAGACTGGAGAACAAGGGATAGTCTAGTTCAGGGATACTCTATCTGGCCTCCCCAGAGCTCTGGGGCTCTGTAAGTGCTCCCCCAAAGAAGCTCCCCCATCTTTCCCCTCTATCCTGCCTTAAGGGACTCAGCCACAAGCTGTTTCCGGCATTCTTGTGTGGTTACCGTGCCTGGGAAAGGGGCGGAGACTGGAGACCTGCCTTTTTCTGACGCGGTTCTGGGGCTCCTCGAAGCCTGAAGAATATTTCAGGGGCTCCTCCACAGCCAAAAGGTTGATAAAGGCTGGTCCAATTGCTACTGTGAGATACGGGACCCAAGGTGATCCTAATAGGAGGTCATTCAAAACTTCTTCAAGGCTGGGGGCATTCCCCTGTAGTCTGCTCAAGACAGGAGATGGGCACTTCTCTCGAATAGCACAACTAGTAGGTTTTATGAAAGCATCCACGGTCCTACAACTTTTGGGGCGGGAAGCTGACAGCAGACCGGAGCGGAAGTCCAAACACACACAAACACACACACTCCTCCCAGAACACTGGTCCCTCCCTTAGGAAAGGAAGGGTCTTCTTCCAAAGGATACCCCAAATAGCTGACTCGCTGCCACCCACTTACTGAGGTCCTCGGAGAGCTGTGGGAATTCATAGATGTGCTCGCATGTGTTTTTGCTGCTGGGGATGCAGAAGCCGAATTCGAAATCAAAGCTCTTCAGCAGCTGGTCCCGAAAGTAGTGCCTCTCGATCATGCGGAAGTTATTGATGGGTTTGTCGCCGACTGTGAACTCCACCCTGCGATGGAGAGAGGAGGGCAATGGTTGGCTCCCCGGGAGACCCACATGCTCCCAGGGCCCAAAAGCCTCACACAAAACAGCCAGTTAGGTATTGCTGCGATTCCCAAGGAGAAGGAGGAAAAAACCTAACCCCGCCCCGCCAAAACTGATTCAAGAACAAAAAAGGTTAAAGAAATACAAATATGCCTAGTGCTATAAGTATGTTCCAGACTAGGTCTGTAGAACGGTACCGGTTGGATATCAGTGTAGTTCTGCAGTGGGATGGGCTGTCTAAGGAGGTGGGGAGCTGCCCCTCATTGACAGTCTTCAAGCAGTGGCTGGACAGAGACTTATCCTGGATGCTTTAGGCCAGTGGTTCTCAACCTTCCTAATGCCGCGACCCTTTAATACAGCTCCTCATGTGGTGGGGACCCCCAACCATAACATTATGCAAAGGTTTTTTCACAGAGATTAAACCCGAACTGACCAATGGCGTAAAGATCCATGGTTCATGATTGTATATAAATTGTATAAATTGTATATTAATTGGCGGATGCCTGCAGGAGGAGCAGCAACAGTGGTGCCGCCCCCCCACCCCCAGCCAAGCTGCTCACCCTGCCACGACCCCTGTGAAAGGGTCGTTCAACCCCCAAAGGGGTCCTGACCCCCAGGCTGAAAACCACTGCTTTAGGCTGATCCTGCATCGAGCAGGGGGCTGGACTAGATGGCATGTCTGGCCCCTTCCAGCCCTCGGATTTTATTATTCTAGGTCGTTTCAACACCACAACGTTATGCTTAAAAAGCTCAGTCTTGGCTTCAGCTCTGTTTGAGCTCTTGTTTGTTCTCGGATTTCCGTAATTGGATGTCCCAGTCTGTTGGAGGAACTGTGAAATCCACCTCAAGTCTCAGTGAGAAAGGCAGACTATACAAAGTAATGAGCCCTGTGAGATGACCAAAAATGTTGAAATGCTTTGTGGTGGGGCAGGAAACAGCAGCTGGGGGGTGGGGGAGTGAATTGGGACCAGGAGGTGAGTCGATCCCTCCTTCCCCAAGTGTTAACAAAAACCATAAAGTGGGCATGCTTCCTCCACTGTAAGTCCGGTGACCTCTGGGATTCCCAAAACCCCAGCAGAGAAGAGCACAGTCCTAAAGCTGGCTGCAAAGACCTGCATCCGGAGAGGCCAAGCTTCTTAGGGTCATTTCACCTGGATGCTTTGCACAAACTGGCCACGGACCGGAGGTTCTCCGTTCCCCACCAAAGCCGTCACAAACTTACGTGGCTCCAACTTGGCGCAGCCGGAGGAAAGCTGGCGTGAACTGGTAGCGCACAAAGCGCCCCGCGTTCGGGTCAATGTCCTTCTTATCGTCGTGCTCCCGTTCTGGAAGGACACAAAACAGGCACAAGCATGAATGCAGCATCTGCTGGTATCCCAGAAGTCCCTTGCAGCGGCCTCACTGCTGGAAATGGAGGAAAGATCCACACCAAAAACTCTGTTGTGTGGATGGCGACCCCCCCCCCCCACCGGCCAAGCTGCTTGCCCTGCCACGACCCCTTTGAAAGGGTCATTCGTCCCCACAAAGGGGACCCAACCCCAAGGCTGAGAACCACTGGCTTATGCCAAGAATAAAACTTGGTTGGTCTTAAAGGTGTTACTGGACTCAGACTTTATCACACTCCTATTATGTTAAAGTTGACTTTTCCCCATCCTCAACACACTGTTTCCAAACCAGTATTTTGCCATTGAGGGGTGGAGTGGAAGAGTACGGTCCAAACCTATGCTCATGCCTTCCGGGTTAGAAACTGCCGATTTTTAAGGATCACATCAGCACCGTTTTCCCTACGGCAGTCCTCTGCGACCACCATTTTCCTTGGCCTACTCTGCATGCAATAGATAATGTGCTTTAAATGCAGTTTAGAAGTAGATTTTCCTGTTCCGCACAGGAAAATCCAGCTGTCAAAGCACGTTGAAAGTGGATTATCCTATGTGTGTGGAATGGACCCTTCTCACACCTCTGGCTGGCTTTTTTTTTTAATGTGGGAAGTCACCCTAGCAATTTCGGGACAGGCCGTGGCTCAGCAGGAGAATAGCTGCTCGGCGGGCAGAAGGTCGCTACCAGTCTGAGCAGACAGTAATGACCTTGATGGGCCAGCAATCTCATTCCGTATAACAAGGCGAATAGTCCTGTACGGCCGGCAAGCAGCAAAATATTCATGTCAGCGTCTGCTGCATGTAATCAAAGTCTTCCTTCAGGGCGAAACCAGCGGCACGGCAAAGTCGCAAGACTAGTCTCTCCGCTGTGAGTAACAGCCGAGCAGCCAGCGGCCTGAGGCTTATTTTCTATAGTTGCGGCTAAACAAAATCTTCTTCAAAAAGGGTTTCACAGCTGGAATAATGAGCTTCTTTTTGAAGATTTGGTTCAGTTGCAGCTATCGAAAATAAGCCCCTGGCCGTTGGCTGTCCTGCTAGAAGAAGAAGAGCTGGTTTATAGACTCAGCTTTTCACTGCTTGAAGGTGTCTCAAAGCAGCTTCCCTTCCTCTCCCCACAACAGACACCCTTTGAGGTAGATGGGGCTGAGAGAGCTCTGAGGAAAACTGCTCTATAAGAATGACTGTAACAGGACTGTGACTAGCCAAAGTTCACCCAGATGGCTGCGTGTGGAGGAAGAGTGGGGAATCAAACCTGGCTTTTAACCACAACACCAAGCTGCTATTACTCACAGTGGAGAGGCCTGTCTTTTGCAGTACTGAACTGCCGAAGGACATAATTTGCTGGTTGCCAGTGGGACAGGACTATCTGACCTGAACAAATGCATGGAAAATAGCAGCAGACAGAACAAAGTGCACAGAAAGCTCCCATGCGGACACCTCTGCGCCTGCACCGAGCAAAACGGAGATTCCTCTTCGTGCGGATGTGTCCTCCGTTCCATGCAGCAACGAGTCTGTTGTGGAGGCTGCATCAGAACTGCCAAGTCCCGGCTACTGCAGGGTGGATCATTCATGCAGCCGTACAGCTGAATACTGCAGGCCTGGCTGCCTGGGCGCCTGGCCTGCTACTCGAACCACATTCCATCAGGTCTCTGAATGAGTGATGCAAATGTGATGCATTGCGTTCTTTTGTCTCGGGTTCCTCCCTGCTTTGCACTCCAGACTCTGGAAAGATGAAGAGTGCGCAACTAAGGCAGAAAAGGTGCGCTCCTGGGTGGCCATGTTCAACCTTGTGAGGGAGCATGTGCATCTCAGGAGGTGAAGAAAGGGGAGAAAAAGGAATGGGCTTGGGTTATGGCAGCCTTTCTCAACGTTTTTACCGCTGAGCAAATTCTGAAACATTCTTTAGGCTTCCAGAAGCCCTAGAAGTGGCGTAATTGTGCGGAATACGGTTGGGAGGCAGAGCTGTTTACACGCCCACCAGTGCCCCTTCCCTTCCTACCCCCTCCAGGCCCATCATTGGCCATTTTGGGAGGGGGAGGCACAGGTCAACATGGTCATATATGGGCATATCACCTGATAAACGTTTAAAAGATTTAAAAAAATATATTAAAAATTAATTAACTGCCACCCATTTAGGAAACCTTCCAGGGCTGTCCAGAAACCCCAGGGTTTCACGAAGCCCTGGGCCCATTCTGCACATATCAGATCATGTCCTTTCAATGTGCTTTCGCAGCTGGATTTTTCTGTGCGGAACAGGAAAATCTACTTCTAAACGGCATTGAAAGTGCATGTGTGCGGAATGAGCCCTGGTTGAGATTATAATGGGAATAAAACGCAGAATCAGTACTTTCCCACATATACACTGTGTATCTAAAAACATGGGGCATATGAATGAGTGACTAAAAAGTTTTCATTCTTGACGTTCCTTTGAGGAGGAATAACTAATAATCTAAGAGCCTCTTGTGGCGCAGAGTGGTAAGGCATCAGACATGCAGTCTGAAAGCTCTGCCCATGAGGCTGGGAGTTCGATCTCAGCAGCCGGCTCAAGGTTGACTCAGCCTTCCATCCTTCCAAGGTCAGTAAAACGAGTACCCAGCTTGCTGGGGGGTAAATGGTAATGATTAGGGAAGGCACTGGCAAACCACCCCGTATCAAGTCTGCCATGAAAACGCTAGAGGGCGTCACCCCAAGGGTCAGACATGACCCGGTGCTTGCACAGGGGATACCTTTACCTTTTTTAATGCAAAGGAACCATCAAAGTCGGAATCCACTCCTCCAGGAAATAGCCTGCGCCCCCACCTCATTCGCCTGCATGTGTGAACCAGGCCAAAGGGCAGGATTTGGGGGAAGGAACAGGGCAGCTGTTCCAAGCTCATGCACCACCCAATGTGGCAGCTACCCTGCACAAAGGCAAGCCAAGGTTGACCCATATGGTGTTGGCCTCACCTGGCTTTCTTCTTTGCATGACCCACAGGAAAGGGCCGTCAGAGCCTTCCCAGAAAGAGAGCTGCTGAGAAAGGGGGTGAGGGAAGAGCCATGGGCAAATGTACCTGCTCCTGTCACTCACCTGAAACCGGGGGCTTCGTGATTTCAAACAGCACCGTGCCTGACTCCATGTCCCGGATTTTGAAGCGTGTGAAATCAATCTTGTACACGTTCTCCTCAAGAGTACACAAATAATCTGCAGGGGAAAAAGTCACAGAGTTAGGCAGGCCTCAACTGGAGACGTCCTTGAGCATCAAAAAGCCATAACGTTTACACCAGGGGTAGGCAAACTGCGGCCCTCCAGATGTCCATGGACTACAATTCCCATGAGCCCCTGCCGGCACTTGCTGGCAGGGGCTCATGGGAATTGTAGTCCATGGACATCTGGAGGGCCGCAATTTGACTACCCCTGGTTTACACTCTAGCCAGGTCCTTCAAAAACCTGTAAAATTTAGCCAAGTCCTTGTGGATCGGTGGCAGAGAGGCACCCAGCAAAGAGGTCCGGGAGAGAACGAAGAAATGAAAGTCATTCCTTAAGATGTAACTTGCTAGACTATGTGGTCACAAAAACAGGATTCGAAATATGGATTTCCCAAATTTCAGGCGTCTCCTTTTTCTCTTCTCCTGTTGGCAGTGGTATGACGCAAACATACTTCTGTTTGTTTGAGCCCCTTTGTTTACTACCTGAAGGAGTCTCAAAGCGGCTTCTCTTCTTCTCTTACCAACAGACATTCAAGGATGTAGGTGGGGCTGAGAGAGCTCTGAGAGAACTGTGACTGGCCCAAGGTCACCCAGCTGGTTGTATGTGGAGAAGGAGGAGGAAATCAAACCACGTTCTCCAGATTAGAGGCTGCCTCTCTTAACTACAACACCAAACTGGCTCTCTTAACCACTACATCATCTATGCTGGTTGCAGGATTCAACTTCTATGTGGACGATCTGTTTAAAAATACCCAGAGTGGCCATAATGCTTGGGAAGGGCGGGGGGGAGTAAAGGGACACGGCGCTTGGCCTCACGTTCTCACAAAACCCATGGCCAAGCTGAAGTCTCACCTTTCTAGATTCTCCCCCCCACCCCACCCCAAAAAAATACACAGAGGGATCTGCCAGCATCCCTCTTCCAATCGCCACCCCAAATGCCTTGGGCATCTGCAAGAGCAAGGGTAGTCAAACTGCAGCCCTCCAGATGTCCATGGACTACAATTCCCATGAGCCCCTGCCAGCAAACGCTGGCAGGGGCTCATGGGAATTGTAGTCCATGGACATCTGGAGGGCCACAGTTTGACTACCCCTGTACAAGAGGGGTAGAATGCAAACAGTAAAGCTCCTTTGCAAATCCTACAAATAGTAGAAGTCCCCCCCCACACACACACACACACCTCTCTTCTTGCTCTGCTCCTGGGAGGGAGGGGGGAATCGCTAGCTTGTCTTAAGCCTGATGAGAAAGACCACCTGAAGCATCTGCTCATTAAGTGGATCTTGGCAAGGGGCCGGGAGAGTTTGCTGAAGCACCATCTGGCTCTCCACATGGCCACCCCTCCACAAGGGTCGGCAGCTACCCGGAGTGGGCTGGTTGAGAACCAGAAGCCTCCACACTGATCTGCCACGGCGGCAGCTCAGATCCCTGGCACACGGAGATCAGGACTGGAGTCCTAGCACAGGGCCTGGGCGGCACAGCTCAAGGGCCTTTGGTACCTAGCCCTTTCCCCTGAGGAGCTCAGCCTAGGCAGCTGTCGCTTCATTGCCACCAGGCCGGGTGACTCCTGGGTCCTACATTCCAGTCTAACAACTGCCCTGCACTTTGGCTCTTTCATAGGTTGGATGAACATCAACATCCAGGGTGTGCCATCAGCTTCATATGAGGACCACCATGGAGAGTATGTCCCTTCTCCAGAGGCTCTGCCTTCCTCCAGGTCACCTGAAAATGTGAGCTATGCCTGGCCAAAGAATGCCTCCAAAGAACAGCCAAAGAATGCTTCCAGCTTATGTGCCTGGCCAAAGAATGCCTCCAAGGAACAGCCAAAGAATGCCTCCAAAGAACAAAGAATGCCTCCAGCTTCCTGGCCTGGCCAGAGAATGCCTCCAAGGAACAGTCAAAGAATGCTTCCAGCTTATGTGCCTGGCCAAAGAATGCCTCCAAGGAACAGCCAAAGAATGCCTCCAAAGAACAAAGAATGCCTCCAGCTTCCGTGCCTGGCCATAGAATGCCTCCAAGGAACAGCCAAAGAATGCCTCCAGCTTCCATGCCTGGCCAAAGAATGCCTCCGAAGAACAGACAAAGAATGCCTCCAGCTCCTGGGAAGGGCCCTCCTGGGTCATCTAGTTCAACCCCCTGCACTATGCAGGACACTCACATCCCTATTGCTCATCCACTGTCACCTGCCACCCCCTTGAACCTTCGCAGAATCAGCTTCTCCATCAGATGGCTCTCCAGCCTCTGTTTAAAAATCTCCAAAGATGGAGAACCCACCACCTCCCGAGGAAGCCTGTTCCACTGAGAAACCGCTCTGACTGTCAGGAACTTCTTCCGGATGTTGAGACAGAATTTCTTTTGCATTAATCCCATCCTACTGGTTCTGGTCCATCCCTCCAACCTTTCTCCAGGGCATGACCGTCCTGCAGTGACCAGACTGTATTTTGCATTACACAGCTCAGCCTTCCCACCCATTACACTTCCCACCCATTAGGCTCTCCTTGCATCCAGCAGCAGCCGTTTCTTTTCTTGTCCCTTAACAAAAGAGAAAAGGACTTTAATTTCCCAGGAAGTCCAGGGTTGTGTTGCAGGGTTATGACGCTATCACAGGAAGTGGCAAACCCCCTTTAGACCTTCAACTGTTCCGGAGGGCTTGCAAGACAGATGTGTTCCACCAGGCCTAGCGCTGAAGCCAGGAATTTAACAGCGACGATTGCCAGCCTCCCTGCCAAAGAATCCTCCTTTTACAGGAAAAGCCAATCTCCGACCCCAACCTAACATGTTAAGAGGGGATTTTACATCAACTTGAATTGTATGTTTTAATATGTCGTGACCAGCCCTGAGCCAACCGGGAAGGGAGGATTATAAAAATAAAGGCTGATTTATTTAGAAACCCTATAGGGTTGCCATAAGTAGTTTGTGACTCTTCTCTACCTGAAGGCTTCTCAAAGCAGCTTACAATCGCCTTCCCTTTCCTCTCCCCACAACAGAAACCCAGTGAAGAGCTGGTTCTTATATGCTGCTTTTCTCTCCCAAAAGGAGTCTCAAAGCGGTTTATATTCACCTTCCCTTTCCTCTCCCCACAACAGAGACCCTGAGAGGAAGGTGAGGCTGAGAGCCCTGATATTACTGAAGAAGAGTTGGCTCTTATATGCCGCCTTTCTCTCCCAGAATGAGTCTCAAAGCAGCTTACATTTGCCTTCCCTTCCCTCTCCCCACTACAGACCCCCTGTGAGGGAGGGGAGGCTGAGAGAGCCCTGATATTACTGAAGAAGAAGAGTTGGCTCTTATATGCCGCTTTCCTCTACCTGAACGAGTCTCAAAGCGGCTTACAATCACCTTCCCTTTCCTCTCCCCACAACAGACACCCTGTGAGGTGGGTGAGGCTGAGAGAGCCCTGATATTACTGCTCGGTGAGAACAGTTTTATCAGTTCTATGGCAAGCCCAAGGTCACCCAGCTGGCTGCACGTGGGGGGACGAGGAATCAAACCTAGCTCGCCAGATTAGAAGCTGGCACTCCTAACCACGACACCAAGCTGGCTCTCTCTTGGTGCAGAGAAAGTTGTTCTCCACTCCAGAAGCACCGCTGCAGCAGACATTCACCTGCTCCAGGTACTGACACGGTTGGTGCTTCTCGAGGCCACCCAGAGTGCTCTCCTGGGCTCACCCCTCCCTTCCCACCTGCCGCAATGGCAATTATCTTCTCCCTTTCCTGGGCAGGGAGGGTTGCTATAGAAACCATGGCAGTGGTGCATCCAAAAGGGTGAGTGTGCGAAAAGCGGGTGGCACAGAGTCTCCAGCAAGGGGCACTTCAGCTCTTCTTTCCCTTTTCCACGGAACTTCCGCGGAACGGAACCAGAGCCGGGCCTTCCGAAGGCTTTCATCTGGAACAGTGGCAGAAGCTCAAGGCTCCCGGTAGTTTCCTGCCGGCAAGGTGGGGCTTCCTGTACGGAATTGCATGGCACAGCTGACAGGCCCCGGACCCAACAAAAGATGGGCTCTCCATGTTCTAACAGCAATATGCCTGGCCTTGGGGAATGGGAACAGAACAGCCTTGCTAACAATTCAGTGTTCCCCTCCGGCCAGCGCATGGGCCGCCAGCTTTGGGTTGGGAAATCCCTGGAGACTTTGGGGGTAGAGCTGGGAGGGGGTGGGATTTGGGGCAGGGAGGGACCACAATGGAGCAGAAGGCTATGGAGTCCACCCCTCTGGAACATCCATTTTCTCCAGGGGAACTGATCTCTTGAGTCTGGAGTTGTCCTGTAATTCCAGGGGATCCCCAGGTCCCACCAGGTGACTGGCATCCTTAAACGTACCCAGACTCAGCCCAAGGGATGCCAGCCTCCAGGTGGGGCATGGGGATCCCCGGGGATTCCAGGTCCTCTCTGGACTAGAGATTGGTTCCCCTGAAGAAAATGTTCCAGAGGGTGGCACTGTACCCCATGCCTGTCCTCCCCAGGCTCCATCCCCAAATCTCCAGAAGTTTCCCAAACTGGATTTGGCAACCCTAGCTCCCCCCCCTCCACCTCCTGCCAGTGGCCAGGAGGGACCCTGCCCCCCAGCAACATTCAGGAGGGGCTTTTGCCCACAAATTAGGAGGGAGGCGGTACAACTCCAATAGCCCACAGAAGGATGGCGGGACCAGTGAAGTGACCTGATAACAGAGCAGCTTAGAATCATAGACTCGTACAGCTGGAATGGGCCATACAGGCCACCTGGCGCACAGGTGGCCAAACTGTGGACCTGAACATCTGGAGAGCCACGGTTTGGCCACCCCTGATCCAGGCAAGCCCTGCTCAACGCAGGTTCAACACAGCCACTGCCTGAAAGCTGCCAGCTCACCTCCACCCTAAGCAGCCGGTTCCACTGAACTACACCTACTGTGTAAAAATTTTTTCCTAAATTCCAGATAGTATCTTTCCGCCTGTAATTTGAACCCGTGTGATTGCCAGTCCTGTCCTCAGCTGCCCAGAGGAATGTCTCCCTACCCTCTTCTAAGTGGCAGCTTCTCAAATACTTCACAAGAGCCTTCATGTTTCCCCTCGGCTTCCTCTTTCTCCTGGCAGAACATTCCTGAGTCTCGCAGCCTTTCCTCGTAGGGCTTGGTCTCCAGGCCCTCGATTCCCTTTGGTGCTCTCCTCTGCACTTGCTCCATTTTGGCTATATTCTTTTTGAAGTCAGGCCTCCAGAGCTGCACAAAGGACTCCAGGTGCAGCCTGACCAATGGGGTGTCCCGAGGGACTATCACATCTTGGAAACTGGATGTTTCACCTCTGTTGATAGATAAAATCATAGAATCATAGAACGATAGAGTTGGAAGGGACCTCATGGGTCATCTAGTCCAACTCCCTGCACTATGCAGGACACCCACAACCCTATCGCTCATCCACTGTAATCTGCCACCCCCCTGAGCCTTCACAGAATCAGCCTCTCCATCAGATGGCTACCCAGCCTCTGTTTAAACATTTCCAAAGGTGGAGAACCCACCACCTCCCGAGGAAGCCTGTTCAAGTCAGAAACCGCTCTATGAAGAACTTCTTCCGGATGTTGAGACGGAATTTCTTTTGAATTAATTTCATCCCATTGGTTCTGGTCCATCCCTCCGGGGCAAGAGAGAACAACTCTGCTCCATCCACTATATGGCAGCCTTTTAAAATGCGAAGAACGCATTTCAGATGCCAAGGAAGCATTTGCTTCCTCCATCATAATCTACACAGGTATAATAAGATGGGCCTGGGACAGATGGGCGGGCTCAGTTCTGCCATCTCGTCCATCAGCAAGCCTTCAATCCACAGTTTGGACACGTCAGGGATGCGCGCCCTTGTTCCTTCTCCTGGCTCGCTAAACCAGTCTCCCATGACACCAAAATCGGGAGGAACGAAGATTGGTGTAAGCCAAGAATTGTCTTGAAAGCAGGGCATGTCTGCAAACCTGAGCTTGGAGGGAGGGGGGGAATCCTGGGTTAGGGTTTGCCACCGCTTGCCGACTTTCAGACACCATGTCAATACCTAGAAAGAGAAGTTGGAGGAGAGGGAAGCCTTTCTGCACCAAGTCGCTCCCTGCTCCAGGTCTATTTCTTAACCAGCTTTGGATAAGGGACCGATAAGACCTGGGGCTATTTAAAAACCTTCCTTCCACCCACATAAGCCAGGTATCAGATGAAGCAATTAGTGGATTAGCACTCAGGACAGAGACCAACAGAAGGCGAGGGCTAAAAGCAGGCCAGAGACACGGCAGCCTCAGGCTGCCCACCGGAAGCTTGGTTTGAGTCAACTCAGAGCAGCAAAGCCTGCCTTGGCAAAGGAAAAGGAAGCCCCACCTAGAAGAGACTTCTGTCCAGAGCGTCTGCAAAGCTCAGGAAGGCCCGCGTATGGCGTCCGCAGCAGGGAAGTGCGGGGGCAATATCCGGCCTCGGCTGAAAACAATAAGCCTTTTCTAACTATGGCTGCTTGCGAAAGTTGAGCTTAAAACAGGAGGGGGACAAGCGCTAGCAAGCAAAACCACCAAAGCCAGAAAGATCCTCCCCTTCGGAGGTAATCTGCAGCCATGGTGCATGCTAGTCGTGGTGCTGAACACCTTGGCAACACAAAGTCCATAAGTCCAACTGCAGGGAATTCTGCTTTGCTCCTAGGCCGATGGCTTGAAGAAGAAGAAGAAGAAGAAGAAGAAGAAGAAGAAGAAGAAGAAGAAGAAGAAGAAGAAGAAGAAGAAGAAGAAGAAGAAAGAAGAAAGAAGAAAGAAGAAAGAAGAAAGAAGAAGAAGAAGAAGAAGAAGAAGAAGAAGAAGAAGAAGAAGAAGAAGAAGAAGAAGAAGAAGAAGAAGAAGAAGAAGAAGAAGAAGAAGAAGAAGAACTGGTTCTTATATGCCGTTTTTCCCTACCGGAAGGAGGCTCAAAGCACCTTACAATCGCCTTCCCATTCCTCTCTGTAAGCAGAGCCACTGAGAAACAGGGTCAGGTGGCTGAGAGCAGAGCCAGCATGGTGTAGTCAGTGGTTAGGAATGGCGGCCTCTAATCTGGGGAGCCGGGTTTGATTCCCCACTCCTCCACTTGCAGCCAGCTGGGTGACCTTGGGCCAGTCACGGTTCTCCGAGAGCTGTTCTTGCACAGCTCCGTCAGAGCTCTCTCAGCCCTACCTGCCTCACAAGGTGTCTGTGGTGGGGAGAGAAAAGCAAGGCGATTGTAAGCCGCTTAGGAGTAGTGAAAAGCAGGGTGTAAAAAACAGTTCTGGGTGTAGTAGTTAAGAGTGGTGGCTTATAATCTGGTGAGCAGGTTTGATTCCTCACTCCCCCACACGCAGCCAGCTAGGAGACCTTGGGCTCGCCACAGCCCTGATAAAGCTGTTCTGACTGAGGAGGCATATCAGGGCTGTCTCAGCCTCACCCACCTCACAGGGTGTCTGTTGTGGGGAGAGGAAGAGAAGGCGATTGTAAGCCACCTTGAGACGCCTTATGGTAGAGAAAAGTGGCATATAAGTATCAACTCTTCTTCTTCCTCCTCCTCCTCTTCCCACCACCTTCTCCCAAAGCCTTCAAGGAATAGGCTCCTTTGCTCTTCAGTCCAGGTTGGACCAAGTTAGCCACAGGAGAGCTCTGCCCGTGTGCCTCCTTGGGGAGGGGGGAGCACACCTAATACCTCTGGTTACATTTCTCAAGTTCCAGTGTTTCAGCAGGGTATTCTAGATCAGGGGTAGTCAACCTGTGGTCCTCCAAATGTCCATGGACTGCAGTTCCCATGAGCCCCTGCCAGCAAACGCTGGCAGGGGCTCATGGAAATTGTAGTCCATAGACATCTGGAGGACCACAGGTTGACTACCCCTGTTCTAGATCAGTCTCAGGGAGTGTTCAATGCTACAGAGCAGTGGTCCCCAACCTTTTTATCACCGGAGACCAGTCAATGCTTTTCTGCTGGCGCCCCTGACTCCACTGGGGGGCGCTGCCAGCAGCAGCTGCCTGGTGCCACGCCTAGGGAGAGCACCAAAGGTGAGCCAACGACAGAGTGGCAGGGCAGCCTCCAAGGCAGCAACTGGAGGAGGATCAGGAGGAGCCATGGCCGGATACCGACTGATCCACATACCGGTACTGGTCATTGGACCGGGGGTTGGGGACCGCTACTACAGAGAATCCAGTTGATCACAGGTTCAAGTATTTTCAGTGGGGGATCAGCGTGGCCGTAGGACGCTTGCTAAGACTGATCTAGAATACCTGGCTAAAACACTGGATCTTGAGAAACATAAGCCACTGCGACAGTCACCGCTGGACTAGATTACTGTAACTCGCTCTACAAGGGGCAACCCTTGGCCCTGTTGCCGAGATTGTAGCTGGTATAAAATGCAGCCGCACGGGTCCTTACGGGCACCCCGTGAAGGGCTCACATAGGACCTGCCCTCCACCAGCTCCACAGCTGCTGATGGAGTCAAGATTCTGGTGCTGACCTTTAAGATCCTATGCGATTTGGGCACTGCGCATATGAAGGACTGCCTCACTCAATATATCCCGCGGAGGGCATTATGCTCTGCAAACACCAATCTGCTGGTGATCCCCGGCCCCAAGGACATGTGCAGGGCCTTTTCTGCCTGGGCTCCAACCTGATGGGGTGAATTCTCAGTGGCGATCCAGGCTCTGACGAAGCTCTCAAAGTTCCACAGGGCCTGCAAAACGGCGCTATTCCAGCAAGCCTATGGTTGAGGCCAGGGCATCCTAAGTTCTTATGAGCCTCCTTCTTGACTCCCGCTACTTGCTATGTTTTGGTGTCACCCCCAGCCTGGGGTAGCTGGTGGAGGACGCAAAGGAGGTGGGGAAATGGGTTTTTTAAATTGCATTTTATTATGGCAGCTATTTTTAGTGAAGGCGTTTTAGCGTGGGAACTGGCCCGAGCCCACATGGGGATTCTATTGCACTCAGCTGAGGTCCCAGCCCTCCCCAGGCTCCTTCCCCAAACCTCCAGGAGTTTCCCTACCTGGAGGTGGCAACCGTACCCTTCCCACCCCCGCCAATGGCGAGGCTGGACCTGGGAACCCTGGGTGGAGGAAAACCCCAAAGGAACCCAGTGCTTATGCCAAGGCAGACCGCAGCTTACTTAAATGCAACACAGGAAATCCTATTCCGAATATCTGTGTCAGAGCTATACAGGAGTTCCTCTCTGCCAGTGGGGTACAAAAAAAACAAAACAAAACAGCTCCTTCTCTTGGCTGCCTCTGTCCAGCAACCACTTATCGGTACAAATCTTTTCACCCTCCACAATCAAAACAGCAGGTCTCCTCGGAAACTTGCCCCAAATTGAGACGGTGTGGGGACAACCGGAGAATGTCACCAACCTTCCGCATCCGTCTAACCAGCTCATACCCTATTCTCCCGGGGATTTGGCTAAGTTCATTAGCTAGTGTTTGCCGGCAGCGGTAGGAGAGCTATAAACAGCAAACGGATCGGCAAAAAGGGGGGAGGGAACCAGGAGGGGTTGGGGGGGGGGGAATTCAATCCTGGAAGCATCTCCCAGAAGTCAGGACCCTCCCCCCCCCCCAAAAAAAAAAAACCAAACACTCCAGGTCTCTCCATCTTTCAAGGCAGGTATAAGCAAACCCCTCTAAGAAACCAGATCAACTCATGTAATGCTGGTCAAGAAGAGGTGGGCAAATGGGGGTTGGGGGGGGGACGCTGTTAATTTTTACAGGGGAGGCATTTGCTAATGATAAACACTGTGGAAGCTTCACGTAAACCATCCGAATCGGAGACGGCTAGGACTGCCCCTCCCTCTCTTTACTTGGCTACTCTATAAAGCATTAATTAATTAAATTACTTAATTATTCATGCCACAGTGCCGTCCATGTGCACAGGCAGCGCGATCCAGATGGCACAACATAACCACAATCAGCAGAAGGAGCTACTTCTCCTTCTGAGCCATCCCACCCTCTCAGGTTCTGGGGGCACGGCCTCTCAAGGCTGAGTTCCCCTTTGGCTGGATCCTGAGTGCGAGGGGTGCCGAGAGAGGAAACCGCGACTGGATCGGTGGAACAGCTCAGAAAGTTCTCCAGAGAACCAGCTGCGGAGGGCAGAAGAAGCAGTTCCCTTTTCCAGCTGGACACCAGCTCTGCAAGCGTGGCGTAGTGGTTAAGAGTGGCAGCCTCTTATCTGGAGAACTGAGCTTCATTCCCCGCTCATCCACATGCATCCAGTGGGGGGAGGGAGTAAAAAGCAGGGCATAAAAAGAGTTTCTTGAAAGCCAGCTTGGTGTCGTGGTTAAGAGCAGTAGACTCCGAAGAACGAGGTTTGATTCCACACTCCTTCACATGCAGCCTATTGTATGACCTTGGGCTAATCACAGTTCTCTCAGAGCTCTCTCTGCCTCACCCACTTCACAGGGTGTCTGTTGCGGGGAGAGGAAGGGAAGGTAATTATAAGCTGCTTTGAGACTCCTTCGGGTAGTAAAAAGCAGGGTACAAAAAAAACCCCAGCTTCTTGAGAGCCAGCTTGGTGTAAAGTTTAAGCAGCTTCTAATCTGGAGAACCAGGTTTGATTCCCCACTTCTCCGCATGCAGCCAGCTGGGTGGCCTTGGGTCAGTCACAGCTCTCCGAACTCTCTCACAGTTCTCTCAGAGCTCTCTCAGCTCCACCTACCTCACAGGGTATTTGTTATAGGGAGGAGGAAAGGGCAGGTGATTGTAAGTTACTTTGAGACTCCTTCGGGGAGTAAAAAGTAGGAAACAAAAAATAGCTCTTGGCCTTCTTCATCCTATCCCGCCGACGGGCGAATGGTCCAATTTCTCGGTCATTCCACCCACACTGGCAAGGCTAAAATGGGATCGCCCATTCATAACCCCGGGCCGCATTTCTCGCCTGTACCCGCAAGAAGTTCTGCACCACCCGAATTCCACTCCTAGGGCATGGGCGGGAATATTGTGCGTGCGTCTTTATCCCCAGGAGTCAAAAGACACCCAAGGGCCTCTGACGGACCTGCCAGCGCAAAGGGTATGAGCCACAGGGCCTGTTGAGCCCTTGAGCGAGCTCTATGAAGTCCCACACTGCCTGTGCCCTCCAGGCAAGACTTAAAGCTTTGTGGAGAAGGCTACAGCACGCCCTGCACCCGTAATGTTCTTCCCAGTTCCATGCTGCATAGGTGGCCATTGGGCTTGGCTCACTCACTTGAGCCACTGGCGGCCATTTTGTTCTCGGCCTGCAGCCACCGGCCTCCCGCAGCCGGACAGGCAGCCTTTCTTCCTGTGGGTCACCATTCCCACCCCATAGTGCGGGCATCTCAAAAAGGAAACCCGCATCTCTCGGCCTGACAAGAAGCAAGAGAATCTCCAAGGCCAAGTACACAAGGGCCTACAAATGCAACCCTGTCGCAAAAGGTCACCCTGGTAGCATTCTCACAGAGAGACATACAGAGCGAGGGAGAGGAAATTGAGCCAGTCTCAAAAAGTGGCACACCAGGAACCAGGGAGATGTCAATCGGCATCACACCTTTGAGCAAGGGTAGTCAAACTGCGGCCCTCCAGATGTCCATGGACTACAATTCCCATGAGCCCCTGCCAGCGTTCGCTGGCAGGGGCTCATGGGAATTGTAGTCCATGGACATCTGGAGGGCCACAGTTTGACTACCCCTGCCTTTGAGGCACTAGAAGCAAAGAGCCCAGTGTGACAATCGTCCCACACATCTGGAGAAACAGAGTCCGGTGGCAGCTAAAAGACTACAGATGGGAGGGGGAGCCAAGGGGTCGGGAGACTCCTGGACAGCTGGGGGATGCGGCCCGGGGAAGGATACCACGACCCAGAGTCCACCCTCCAAGGCATCCATTTTCTTCCGGGGAACTGATCTCTGCAGCCCAGAGATGAAACGCAGCTCTGGTCCTACCGGGAGGCTGGCATCCCTAAGGGCCGAATGTATCGACCCACAATCTCCAGGGGCGGGCAATGCGCAGGTGCCCCCGGATTCGGGCTTCGCTTTGGATGCCACAGCCAGCCCGGGAGAAATCTGTCCCCGTGGGCAGCGTGAGTCCCCCAAAAGCAAGCCGCCTCCACCCCGTCCTCCTCGCCCACCCCAAAGCGCCCCTTCCCGGGACTGGAGGCCAGACCCCGCACGAGCCCTCCCGGGAAGCAGCAGCACCAGCAGCAGCTCGGAGCCCCTAACCGGAGATCCCACCGCCCGCTGCCGTCGAGGGACCCCGGCCAAGGCAAAACGGGGAAAGGCCGAAGCACCGCCGCGCTCGGCCCGTGGAGGCCGCGCTGTCCCTCCCGTCTGCTCGGGGCAGCTCACCGGCCGTGATCTTCTGCAGCCCCAGCACGTCCTCGGGGCTGATGCCGGCGCGGCGGCCGCGCAGCTCCTCCTCGGTGCAGGCGGGCGCGGCGGCCCCGGCTCCGGCCGCCCCTCCGCTTCCACCGCCGCCGCCGCCGCCTCCGCCCTTCTTCACCTTCATGGCCTCGTTGCGGCTGCCCGAGGAGCGACAGGCTGCGGCGGCCTGGCTCATGCCCGCCCGGCCAGGCCCGGCCCAGCCCAGCCCAGCCCAGCCGCGCGCCCTAAGCGCCTTTCCAGCCGCGAATCCCCGGCCGGGCCCGGCGCGGCTCCGCCCAAGGGACGGCCGGGCGGAGAGAAGGGAAGGCAAGGCGAGCCGAGCCGCCTCCGGGGGAGCGCCAATCCCCGCCTCCTGCGCGGGCGGCCCGGAGAGCGGCGACCGGGCAGCCGAGGCCAAGCGCCGCTGCGCGCCACCCTCGCCGGCCGGGACCGCGCGTCAGGACCGCCCCGCCGCCGCCCGGAGGAGAGCCGTCGCGGCTGGGAAGGGAGGAGCGTTTCTCTCGACCCCCGCCGCTCTGCTCGACGTGAGGTTTCCCCCTCCCACCCCTCCCCGGGGTTTAGGACCTTCGCCCCGGCTCCGGCAAACGCCAGCGAGGCTGAACCTGCCCGCTCACCCACCCTGGAGCAAAAAGTTTGGTCGACGTTGGTGTTCGGTTGCCAACTCCTGGTGGGGAAACAGCTGGGGACTTTGGGGGTGGGGCCAGGAGAGGGCGGGATTTGGGGCTGGGAGGGATCTCGGTGGAATCAAATGCCATGGAGTCCACCTTCCAAAATATGTTGTTTCTCCGAGGGGACTGATCCCTTGAGTCTGGAGATGAGCTGTTATTCTAAGGGATTCCACTCCACACACACACACACACACACAGAGGTCCCATCAGGGGACTGGCATCCCTGCAGCGGTGGTATCCCACACACCCTTGGATAGGATAGAATCACAGAATCACACAGTTGGAAGGGGCCATCTAGTCTAACCCCCTGCTCAATGCAGGATCAGTCTAAAGCATTTGTGTTAAGTTTCTACCCAGCCATTGCTTGAAGACTGCCAGGGAGGGGGAGCTCACCACCTCCTTAGGCAGCCCATTTCACTGCTAAACTATGATTTTAACGTGATGCCTCTGTTGATACAGCCCAGGACTGCATTCGCTTTCTTTGCTGCCGCATCACCCTGTCTGCTCATATTTAGCTTACAGTCCACAAGTACCCCAAAATCTCATCCACTCAGAAGACGTCTATACGCATGTTCCCTCCCTGGGGTCAACCTCAACACCGAGGCTGGAAAGGAGTCAGGACTGACCAAGCTTCCGGAGAATGAGACTTTTATTGTGGACCCAAGGTGAGTTCACAAAGGAGAGGCAGCCCACTTCCTCCCTCCCTCCCAGGTCCCACCCTCCACCCAAGCAGGTGAGATTAGGCCAACGTGAGTCTTTCCCTAGTGCCAGACAGTTCCTTTAAAAGTTGAGGGGGGCAGCATAAAATGCTTCACACACACACACCCCTCCCTCCAGGGGAGCTCTTCTTATTATAAACACCTATGCAACAAGCAGCTTTCACTTGTGACTCGTGGTGGATTAAGGAAGGAGCCAGCCGCCATCCCACCCCATAATTCTCCCTTCCAGCAGCAGGAGCGCCAGCAAATCCCCAGAAGGCCCGCCTCCTCCAGCACAGGCCGAGCTCCAGAACGTTTCTCTTACAGACTGTCCAAAACTTCTGTGGTTGAGCCATGCCAGTCAGCCGGGCGCCCCACGCCTCCCCCTTTTGCGGGACAGAGTGCTGCCTCTCTCCCAGCCTCTGCCCCCAACACCCCCACCATTCTCCTGCTGCAGCATGTGCAAGAACTGAGGAGGGGGCTCAGTCCATTTTGGTGGCCTCTTTCTCCGCTTTCTTCTTCTGCCTGGCCTCCCGCAGGATCCTCGCCAGGGACAGCAGGATGGGGACGGCCATCGGGAGGAAGAGGGGGATGTAGATGGCGAACTTCTGGTCGTCGGGGAAATACAGGAGGTGCAGGAGCGACGGGTCGAAGAAGGCCCGTTCGGAGGACATGATGGCCTCCTTGCTGGCCTGGAAGGCCGACTCCAGGCGGCCGAGGCCCAAGTCCTGCAGCGCCTTCTGGGCCGACTCCACAGCGTGGAACACCTGGGCAGGAGGAAAGAGGTGCGGCCGGGTGAGAGGGGCAGAAAGACAACCAATCAGAGATCTTGAGGCAGAGATCTTGCCCTTGTTTTCTCCTTGCAGTGCTCTGAGATGTCACCTGGACTCAAGAGGGGACAGCTTAATGAAGGACACGATAAGCCCTACAGCTGCGGGAGCATTTGAATCCGGGTCTCCTACATGTCCCTCAGATGGCTTCTTATGGTCAGGATTTTGGCATATTCCTTGTGAATTATAATCTCTATTATCTCCACCAGACTCTTGGCAAAAGGATTTCTCTTCCCTCTGTCACTAAAGGGGTTGCTGCGGAAGATATATTCTTGGGAGTGGGGCTCCTAAGTCCCCCCTTCCCAGTTCTGCTAGCCCCCCCCCACCCCTCCTCTTGAGTCAGCAATACTCAAACAACTACAGCAGGTAGGCAGGTGGGTTTCAGGCTGCAAGACCACCAGGCCGGAGTATTTTAAATCCAGACAGGCAAACCAACTCTGCCCCCATAAACCTAGGTTCAAGTGGGTAGCTGTGTTGGTCTGAAGTAGCAGCCCATAATTTGAGTCCAATGGCACCTTTAAACCCAACAAAATTTATTCAAGGTGTGAGCTCTCGTGCGAATGCTCTGAGGAAGTGGGCCTGCACACAAAAGCTCACCCCTTGAATAAATCTTTGTTGGTCTTAAAGGTGCCATTGGACTCAGATTTTGCTGTCCCGCAAACCTAGGCAGAGATGAAAACATACGAAGAAAAGTGGCGATCGAAAGAAGAAAGAAATCCCAGCTCCCAAGAACAAAAATCCCTTTAAGCACTTCCCTGGTTGGGATCCTTTCATGCGTGTGTGTTTAGGATCTGCCCAATGGGAAACCAGCTTTCCTTTGAAACAAAAATGGGGTGGAAAGTGGGAAAACAAAGTTCTTGCCCCAGGTTTTCGATACAATTAAGAATCTAGAACACAGACTTCGTCATGCCCTCCCTCCCGCAGGTGAAGCATTCAAATAAGTAGGTGGAAGCAGCAGGGCAGGATCCCAGCGCCCTGACGGAGGTGCACTCACCTGTGATGCCACGTCGTCCTGGATGACAATGTTGCTGATCTTCTCCAGCAGCTGGGCCAACGAAGTCAGGGTGGTGGCCACGGTGGCCACGTTCTCAACGGTGCGGGTCCACAGGAGGCGATCCAGCTCCCAGGCGGAGAGGCCCTCGTTCTCAAAGCTTTCCAGCACGGTCCCCTCCGGAAGCGGCACCGGCAGGATCCCAAAGAGCAACCTGAGGAGAGGGGGTGGGCGCGCAAGAGGCACGAAATGCATCATGGCATCAGAGGCACGAAACACGCATGGCCTGCTGAGAGGTGCCACTTTTCAGGTGTAGTGAGGAGGGCTGCTTCGGATACCTCGGGCAGGATTATGGGTGCCCTCACTTGTGCAAAGCCAGCCTAAATTAATGGAGGATTCTTTTTTGTTGGACTAAGGTGTGCAGGATATGGTTGGGAAGCACAGCTGATATCTAGCCAATATTGTTCTACATGTAGTTTATACCCATTACTACGGGTCCTCTCCTCTGCGGCCAACAGAAAACTGTCCCGAGCCTCCTCTAAGTGACCTTTCAAATACTTTAAGAAAGCAATCATGTCCCCTCTCTACCTCTTCTCCAGGCTGGCTCGGGCCCATGGCATCCTGTTTTATACATGCATCATCCTGTTTTATACATGTTTTCTCCTTTGCAAGGAACTGGACCCGATTTTCATAGAATCACAGAGTTGGAAGGGGCCATACAGGCCATCTAGTCCAACCCCCTGCTCAACGCAGGATCAGCCCAAAGCATCCTAAAGCATCCAAGAAAAGTGTGTATCCAGCGTTTGCTTGAAGACTGCCAGTGAGGGGGAGCTCACCACCTCCTTAGGCAGCCTATTCCACTGCTGAACTACTCTGTGAAAAATGTTTCCTGATATCTAGCCTATATCATTGTAATGGTAAAGGTATCCCCTGTGCAAGCACCGAGTCATGTCTTACCCTTGGGGTGACGCCCTCCAGCGTTTTCATGGCAGACTCAATATGGGGTGGTTTGCCAGTGCCTTCCCCAGTCATTACCGTTTACTCCCCAGCAAGCTGGGTACTCATTTTACCGACCTCGGAAGGATGGAAGGCTGAGTCAACCTTGAGCCGGCTGCTGGGATTGAACTCCCAGCCTCATGGGCAAAGCTTTCAGACGGCTGCCTTACCACTCTGCGCCACAAGAGGCTCTTATATCATTGTACTTGTAGTTTAAACCCATTACTGCGCGATTGTACTCATTCAAAATGTGTATCATGAATATGTTAAGCATGAACACATCCTTGAAGACATAAGTGTGAATAATTGTGGCAACAATTAACATGCTACAATGCATTTATTGCTAATACATTTCAGTTGCTCCAGAGCTATGAAGAATAAATCCGTCTCTAAAAATGCTAGTTCTTTCACGATTACATGAGAGCCTTCCTATCCAAATGTTCTTTTCCTTGACAAAATTTGTGATTTGTATTTTTAAATATTCTTTCTTTCTTTCTCTTTCTCCTTCTCCTTCTCCCTCTCCCTCCCTCCTCAGGTGCCAAAAACAAAGACACAAGTGCTTAAGTAATTTAGGAAGCGTCAGTCTGCCAGTCCCTGATGCGTTGAATATATTTGCAGTTCTGCCTGTACAGATCTGAGGAATTCCTTCAGGGAGTAAAAAGCGGGTTATAATAAACCAGTTCTTCTCCACTTCATGGAAGAGAAGATGCTTCCCAGTCACCGACCACCAGAAAGCCGCATCCGCCATAGTTAACCAGGAACCTCAACCCCAAGGCACTTACCGGAGCTGGGCCAGAAAGACCTCCATCACCCGAGCCATGTCCACGTCCACCCGCCTAGGGAAGGAAGTGTCGTTTGCTGCCTCTGGCTCAACATTGTACACCTGGCAAGAGAAAAAAAGCATGAGGCGACACCTCAGGGCCAAGCAGCCATGTCTGCAGGCCAAGGCAGTGCGGAACAAGGAGCTGTCGCTCAGAAGGAAACATGGGATAAGCCAAGCCTTGGGGGGCAGCTGGAAGAAGTTCTCCACCTTGGCTGCTCTACCAGGAAGAGCGGTGAGAGTTTTAAATGACCTGGGATGTCCTCTGTCAGTCATAATGATCCCCACCGCTCTCAGTAGGCAGGGGCAGGGGCAAAAATGTCCTGTACTCCCAATCCAAAACAGACCAGCCTTGCAGCATACAAGATCTGCAGACCACACCCAGGCAGCAGCTGCCTGTCCTTTCATAGGATTGCCAACTCTCATGTCCTAGCAGGGCTCCTGGTCATGTAGCAGAGAACGCAGCCAGGAAAAGGACCTTCATGGTGCTGGCACCAAAGGGCTGGAACTCTACCCTCGGGAAGATTTCTCCATTCCCTTCTGTTGCCGTCTTCCCTCAGTGGGTGAAGACTTGTTTTGCTTAGCATTCCCTTAATGATCCCGCCCTCCTAAAAATGTTCCTGTTTTGTTTTAATGAATGCATTGATTGGGGGGGGGCAGCAATGATTTTAATGGCTTTATAATGTAATTGTGTTTTGTAAGGGCAGAAAGGCGGGATGTAAATTTTGTGAATAACAATCGCCTTCCCTTTCTCTCCGCACCACGGATGCCCTGAAAGGTAGGTGGGGCTGAGAGAGCTCTGAGAGAACTGCTCAGTGAGAACAGCTTGAAGAGGACTGTGACTGGCCCAAGGTCACCTAGCTGCCTCCATGTGGAGGAGGAGTGAGGAATCAAACCTGGTTCTCCAGATCGGGAAGCTACCATGCATGGCAACTACATTGGCTTTCAAGAAGAACTGTGTTTTTTTGTGTGTGTTTTTTTTTTGGGGGGGGGGTTGTACTTGGCTTTTTACTACCTGAACGAATCTCAAAGCAGCCTACAATTGCCTTTCCTTCCTCCCTCTACAACAGACACCCTGTGAGGTAGTTGGGGCTGAGACAGCTCTGAGAGAACTGCTCTGTGAGAACAGCTTGAAGAGAACTGTGACTGGCCCAAGGTCACCCAGATAAATGCAGTGGAGGAGTGGGGAATTGAGCCCAGTTCTCCAGATTAGAGGCCACTGCTGTTCACCACAACACCAAGCCAGCTCTCTTCTCGAGGCGAGGAGCCTCCCAAGAAGCTCCCCTCCAATGGATGAATCTTTGCCCCCGGGAGAGCCTGGGATGCCGGCTGGTTACGCCTGGGTAAACTGATGCGGCACAAAGGCCCCTGAGCCTCCAGGAACCCTAGACTGCCTTACCATGATCCCACCCCAGCGTGGACTGTGGAAAGCGTTAGTTGGCACAGCAGCACCATCCTTGTCCTGGATGTAGAGAGGGGAGTGCGAACGCTCCGGGACGTACAGCAGGAAGTTGAGCACGGGGTAGAGCGAGGCAGCGCTGGAACCTTGAGCAGAGAAAAAGAGAAATGCATCCTGTGAGCAGCCAGGAGAAACTCAGGCTAGTCCTAAAGGAGGTCAGATCCATGAGGGAAAGCAAACAGCCTGCTGGCTGCCTCAAGGAGGCCAAAGGCCAGCGTGGCAGAGCTCTCAGCCCTACCTGTTGAGGGTGGAGATGGGTGATCCATGGGTTGCCTAGAAAAGAACCCACTCAGAGGCGGAGTACATGCTGAAAGGCCCACCTGCAGGGCCTGGTGTCTCCAAGGAAAGAGAGGCTGCTGTCGGGAAGGGGGGCCTACCACCCCATAGCTGTGCTGTGGCTCACTGTGGCAGGAGCTGTCCACTCAGTACATGCTTTGCAGACCAATGGGCCGAGCTGCAGCCCTGGCAGCATCAGGGAAACATTCAGCTTGGTTGGGAAGAACATTTCTCGGAGACCTTAGAAAGCTGTCTGGAGAGGGCAGCTTGGCACAGCGGATCAAGACACCCGTGTCTGCAGAAAGTCTGCCCTCAAAGAGGGAAGAGGTTAACAGACAGCAACCTGCTTGAGGAAAGGGCAGGGCGATAACTTTCCCGATCCCAGGTCCAGTGACCACTCAGACCCTGGGAATGTAAGCACATGTGGCAAAAGGTCTGAATACCTTTCCTGCAGATGGAATGCAGTAACAGGGTCCCAATTAATTACTCTGCATTCTACAACTGGGGGTGTAGGTGTCCATTAATCTCTGATCTTGACACATTTTCATTCTTTTTATTATGTCCCACCCACCTCAAGTTGAACTCATACAAATGACAATTTTATCAACTTAGCTCATTACTCCTGTAACGTCCTCGTATCAGCTTAATGATTCATGCCTCACCCTCTGGCCTATGTGGACTGGTAAATTCCCATTTTGGTGCAGCTGAAGAAGTGTGCGTGCACACAAAAGCTCGCACCTCGCATAAAACCCGTTGAAGGTGTCGCTGGACTGTTCCCCTTTTCAGTCTGACTCAACCGGTGCGTCGCTGCTCTATGGCAAAACCAAAAACCACTGTGGTTGTGCTGAGGAAGAGATGAGAGGAGCTTACCCAGCCTGGCTTCCACGGGGTTAATGACGTGGGGCAGGCTGTGGGCACCGAGTATGAAGCTGTTGGAACGAGCATCAAAGCGGGGCACGACCCCCAGGGCTGCATAGTAGAGGATCTGGAGAAAGGAAAACAAGCACAGGTTGTAGATGACAACATTGCCCCCTACCTGGGACCCCCATGCCCACCTAGACTGAGGACTCACTTGCGAGTCCACGGAGATCTCTGCCACCAATCTCAGCTTGTTCAAGAGGGGCTCCACATAGCGCCGGATGGCTCCTTCAATGTCCCAGCGGACGTCATGGGCTTTGGGATCGGGATTCAGCAAGCTGAAAGTGATCTCGTACCCTGCATGGGAAGGAAGCGGCAGGCTCGTTTTTCTTGTCCGTCATGAAGAAGAGGAAAAGGGCAGCCGCCAGGTCATGCTGCCAGCCTCTCCCTATGCACCAACTTGGCACACAGAACAGCCCAAGTTCAGTCCTCAGGAGCTCCAGACGCAAATCTAGGAGAGACCCCGGATTGAGGCCCTCAGGGGGGTGGGACTAAATGACCTATCTGGCCCCTTCCAACTCTATGATTTGGAAACTTCTGAAATTTCACTTGCATTGTTAATTCGCCGCTCAATTCCTGGGTGTGAAATTTCAAGTGTGGGTCTTTGGGCAACTCCTGCAGATTGATTTGGGGCAGGAATCGGATGAAGTCAGAAAAGCCCCAGCTTGCCACATCCGACGTCAGGCAGCTGCACAAAAACAGTGATGAACTGAGGCTTTCTGCCTCATTCTGCGCATCATCCATTTCTGTCTGCTTCTGCTGCATCTGCTGCTGCTTACGCTTCTATTTACGCTCGCAGGGTATCAAGAGAAAATCCATTTCAGGGGGAGGGGGGGAAGCGGGCATTTTCATGGGAAGAACTTGGCACGACAAAAGAGAAACCGGAGTAAAGACAATAACATGCATGCTTGAGCATGCCAAATGAGGGAGAGGCTAAACAGGATCACCCTGCCTCTTTTCTCCCACTCACCACCCACTGATAAGCACAGAGTGCTTCTTGTGGGAGGACAAAGGGAGAACGATGTGGGGGTCGGAGGTCTGCCATGAGAAAAGGAAATTGCTGGAAATGGCCAGTTCAGTCTGCATGATATGCACCTGGAACAGCCAGCTTTGGACATTCGGTCTCCTCCAGGCTGAAAAGACCACTGAATGTCCAGCAGGTGTTGACTCTGCAACCACAACGGTGTTGGGGAGGGAACGTGAGCCTTGGGTAGGAGGGAAGCTGCAAGAGCAAAACCTCCAAAGCTGCAAGAGCCACCCGATCTCAAGATTTTGAGCTTTGCAGCCCTGCAATGCAAGGTTTGCTCCTTCTCCTGAAGAGCCATCTTAAGCCTTACCTAAGCTGGATTTGAAAGGCCGTTTCCATTCAGTCCCCGGCTGGAGGATGGGCATGCGGTCAGAGAGGGCCCCTGTGATGGACTCGGCTGAGAAGGACATGACCCAGGTCACCTGCTGTATTTGGGCCCCCATGGCTACCAGCACATCCGGGGCGCCTCGCGGGGCCCGGATTACAGCACTGCGGTGCCTGCTGATGTACATAGTGGTCTCCTGCAAAAAAAGGAGAGAGGCACCACAAGTTTGGTTCTGGTTTGATAAGTGCTCGATCCAGCCCTGTAGAGAGATTCTGTACTATAACTGGGAAATTATTTTGGTGACAAAAACTCGTATAGTCGAATCTATGAAATAGCCTCCTCGGGAATTTAAAAATAATCTCCTTATGGCACCAGTGGTTATGAGGGCTGCAGATCTGACAAATTGCTAGATGGGTATGCCAGTTCAGAGTTGCAGCAGAAGTTATACCCAAGCATTTGAAAAATTTTTCCCTTGCTCTATTGGAATTCCAACCTATGGAACAGTGTATCCCTAATTTGTGGACATTCAGTAGAGGATCTTCCCCACTATGTTTTGGCATGTCCCTAATTGTCAGATCGCAGGGATAAATTCCTGGATACAATTTAAATCACCATATCCTCCTTTTGTGATTTGGGCAAATTTATCTGTTGACAGGGACCCTTCTATTTTTGCTCTAGCTCCATTACTGCTTGCCCTCTGCATACTGCCTTTGAACATGGAGGCTCCACTTAGCTATCCAAGGTAAACCTTGTGAGTGGGTGAGTCCACTGATTTCTCAATGGGAGCCGGCATGGTGTAGCGGCGAAGAGTGGCAGTTTCTAATCTGGCAAGCTGTGTTTGATTCCCTGCTCCTCCACAACCAGCCAGCTGGGTGACCTGGGGCTTGTCACAGCACTGATAGTGCTGTTCTCACAGAGCAGTCCTGTCAGAACTCTCTCAGCCCTCCCTACCTCCCAGGATGTCTGTTGTGGGAAGAGGAAGCAAAGGCAGTTGCAAACCTCTTTGAGACTCCTTCGGGTGGTGAAAAGAGGACACAAAAACCAACTCTTCTTCTTCTCTTCCCTCACAGGGTCCCTTTCAGGCCGTACCTAATGACTCCCAGGGCTGATTACAGAATGCAGTTCCTATTGCCAGAGGCAGGGTGGGTGGGCGACGGTGGCATACCTGTGGCAAAATAAGAGAACTAGAAGGTATCACATAGATGGTGAGCGAGCCGGCTGGGGCCTCTTGTGCTGGCAGTGTCACATCACCCGTGCCTGGCCAGGAAAGAAGAAAGAAAGGCCAAAGTCTCCCTAAGCATGCTCAACAACCTTCTGGGGGCCCTGTTGTAAGGATATCCCTCCTGTTTTCAGGATCCTTGCATCATGCATGCACACCCTCTGCACCCTACACAGGGGGCTGGTCTCCGAAGCTACCCTGGAAGGTCTTTCTTCCCCATAGTCTAGAAATTCCCTCTGCCCCAACCCCCTGGCTCCAAGCTGGCATCAAATCCAATGGAAGTACAGCCAATCTCTTTTATTCCCATAGCTTTTGGAGAGAAAAGTGTGCCTCAAGGAAGCAGGAAACGCTTAACTCCCGGAGCCTGAGTTAACTCGGGCTCAGCCTTGCATTCTGTCTCTGACAGTAGGCAGCCAGATATCTCTGGAAATTCACACTCCCGTAAAAAGTTTCAGAAGCCATTTGGCTAGTGGATTTGTTACGCATTGGTGTAGTGGTTAAAACAGCGGATTCTAATCTGGCAAGCTGGGTTTGATTCCCCACTTCTCCTCCACAGGCAGCTAGCAGGGTGACCTTGGGTTAGTCACTGTCCCAATAGGTCTGTTCTCTCAGAGCTCTTTCCGCTACACCTATCTCACAGGGTGTCTGTCATGGGGAGAGGAAGGGAACGCGATTGTCAGCCGCTTTGAGACTCCATCTGATAGTGGAAAACGGAGTATAAAACCCAACTCTTCTTCTCCTTCTCTGGCAGTCGTTTTCTTCTTAATTGCCGAGTTTATGTATTATTTAAAGAAAATGTTCTTTTATTTATGTATTCAATTTATATACCGCCCTTCACTATGGCATCTCAGGGCAGTGGACATAGATCCAATAAAACAGAATGTACATGAATGCATTATGGGAGAAAGGTGGACCAAAAAATGTCATAACCGAATGCAACAAATACATGAAGGTGGGAGCTGTTGCACTTCTAGTCATGGAGCACTGTGATCTAAGTGTATCTAGTGTAGCCTGTTGGCCTGGTCAGAGAGCACATGATCAATGTCACCCTCCCTCCACCACAGACCATTTCCACTCTGGAATGTCAAAGCAAGCTTTTACCTTGTCCAGAGGCCTGGGACAGCACCTGTTCTTCCTGGGGAGTGGCACGCCGGTAGGATATCTGATAGTGAGCCGTCACACTGGTCTTTGCTGGAATGAGAGAGCAGGTAACTCAATCTTCCATCCACATTTGAGCTGCCGTTACCAACACCCTGCTCATCCTATACACGTGCCATGGTCCAGGGGTAGTCAACCTGTGGTCCTCCAGATGTCCATGGACTACAATTCCCATGAATTGTAGTCCATGAACATCTGGAGGACCACAGGTTGACTACCCCTGCCATAGTCAGCATCCCACTAGAATGGGGATCGCTAGAAACTAACCTTGACCCAAAAAGAAAGGTTGTCCCATTCAACAAAGCCCCCGTTGATCAAAGGAGACCCACAAGGTGTCGTGTCATCCCTCACTCCATGCCATGTACTCCAGAATCAGATGAACTAAAGCCCCAAGAACCATCAGTCTGGTCTCTCGTTCTCCATGTTTTCCCCTTCAACCCCCACTTTCTTCCTCCCTGGGCTCTCAGTCCGCATGTCGCCTTTTCTCCCAGAAAACGGAGAGCATCCTTTGTGATATGATCTCTTGTTGGGCATGTTACGACTCTAGTGAATGGTTTTGTCTGCCTTTTGGCCACTAGGTGTAACGTCTAGCTTTCACTTTGTTCCAACTGTTCTTTGAAAATAAAAGCCATGGAAAGAGCAAATGGAGAAACTGAGCAAATGGAAGAAAACTCTTCTGCCATGGGAAGAGCAAATGGTGGGGTGTTGATGGGGACAGGGGGGTGTCCATACATATCCCTGGCCTGGGCTTGCCAGTTTTTCTTAGCAATAGATACTCTATCATGAGGATTCCAGATGTACCCTCTTGGACACAGTAAAATGCTGAACTATTTTCTATGAAGAATGTCTCGGTTTTCCTTGACTCCTAAGAGAGAGCAGCCTTGGTTTATGACATAAGGGCAGCTCAGAGTCACACAGAGCTGCTCACTCCCAAATGACGGCAACTGCTGGCTGCAACTTGCACATCCCATAAGTCAGGCAAGACTTCCATCTTGCCTTGCACTCCCCTTTGAACAAGTTTCTGACGGTAGCCGTGTTGATCTTTAGATTTTAATTAGATTTTAATCCAGGAGCACCTTAAGAGACCAAGCAGAGATTCAGGGCATAAGTCAAAATCCCCTTTGCCTCGCCAGGGCCTATACTCTGAAACTCTCACCAGTCTGTAAGGTGCTCTTGGACTCGGATATGATTGTTCCCTTAAAACAATTTCCATGCCCACTTTCACAACTCTGCACAGGCACCGAGCACCTGGTAACTGAGAGACACACGCATCACAAGAAAACACGGAGCAGCCCCTCCCTCCTTCCCCGACTTACAGTTCAAGGGTGTCTCTGTCTCCTGGTTCTCTTTAAAGGGAAGCTTTCTCTCCTGGTCGCCCAGCAGAGTCCCTTTGGCAAACACAACCGAGATCGGCACAGTCAGCTGGAACTGAATCAGAATCCACAAAGTTACCAGCCCCCTCCTGCTCGCCTGACTCCACACATATGTCCCTCGCCGTGAGCCTGCACAGCCCTTGGCAGAAGCGCTGCTGCAAGGCTGCCCTTCCTGCCCACGAGTCCTCCCCACTAGCACTGTTACTAGGCTGCTACCCAGCAAGGACTCCTTGGTTGGGTGGGGTGGGGGAAGAGGCAAAGGCTCGCTCTAACCAGTAAAGTGTCCAAGTTGGCGATCTCGGAGTAAGGCAGGGTGGCCCGGCTGGTCTCTGTTGTTTTCCACCAGAGGGGCAGTCCCACCACAACAGCGATGGTCGCAAAGGAGAGGGCGGCATATTTCCCCCTTGCCTTTTCTGAACAGAGACAAAGGAAGGAAAGAAAGAGAACTGTCAAAACGCTGCATTAAAGTGGAGCAACTCTATCCTAAGCAGAGGCCTCCAGACACAAGAAGGGCCTTGCCGGAGCAGACCTTCTCAGCCAACAGCCCTCCCACTGTCATTGTTTAAGCCCAGCATCCAATTCAGTGGTAGACTGCATCTGAACATGGAGGAATGATGATGATGAAGAAGTGTTGTTTCTCATATGCTGCTTTTCTCTGCCAGGAGTCTCAAAGCAGCTTACATTTGCCTTCCCTTTCCTCTCCCCACAACAGACAGCCTGTGAGGTGGGTGAGGCTGAAAGAGCCTTAAGATTGGTTGTTGTGAGTTTTCTGGGCTGTGTCGCTGTGGTCGGGTAGTTTTAGCCTATGACATTTTATCAGGGACTAAACCTACCAGACCACAGCCACACAGTCCAGAAAACCCACAACCACCAGCTGACTGAGCCATGAAAGTTTCAACAATTCAAAGCCTAAGATCTTGCAGTTTTTTGTTTGTTTGGTTTTTTTTATAAAGTGGAGGCACATTAGTGGGCAAACAGATCTTGTGTGCTTGTGGGTTAAGCCTTGTAAAGTTGCAGCCAGTTTACAGCAATCCCAACAAGAGGCTTCTCACCAAGTGAAAAGCAGAAGAGGCAGAGCCTAGAATGTCTTAAGCGGAGTAGGGTCAAATGTATGTAAAAAAGAGGTCCACCGGAGACTATTAATGCTAAATAAGTGGCTAAATGAGGCCACTGTGTTCAAGCCTCCGACATTCATTTTCTGGGGGCCAACAAAAGGAGGGGCTTTTAGTCTCCATGTTCCCACCTCTGGGCATCTTACTGGACTATAATCAGGAGTAGCTCTCCAGACGTCCATGGACTACAATTCCCATGAGCCCCTGTCAGCATGGCCAATGAGCAGGGGCTCATGGTAACTGTAGTCCATGGACATCTGGAGAGCCACAGATTAGCCACCCCTGGAGGGGACCGCCTTGACCTAATCTTGCAGCATGGCCGTTCTGATATGCTCAGAGCATGCAAAGGCAGAACAGCAGCCGGACCCCCGAAAACAGGCAACAGAGATGCCTTCGCCCATTCAGACGGAACTAGGAATCGAATTCAATCCGAATCCCATCGGCCCCGACCGACTTCAGAGTTCCCTCCCCGCTCCCGAGGCCCGGGTGGAGCTCAGGTCTCCATCGCACCTGCCGCATCCGTCGCCTCGGCGGAGGCTGCCATCTTTTTTTCCCCCCCTTGAGTAGCCGGTTCAAGGGGCGGAGTCCCTAAGCGTCAATGACACGAACCAATCAAGAGCCACAAAACTGAGCCACAGTGTCCTGGTCCAATCCTGTGATTAATGGGGAGGAGCTTAGCCAAGAGGATAAAGAGCGGCGCGGGCGCTGAAGGAATTGCACATGCGCAGTGGGGGAATGTGCGGCGCTCTGTTGGGCGGGGCTGCGGAGAGCGCGCAAATCTGATTGGTCAGCTTGCGCGGAAGAGCGCTGGGGCCGGGGCGGAGCAGCCCAGCCTAGCCCTGAACTTGCGGTGTTCCTGCAGGGTCGCCCTCTTCAGGGTCTAGCAAGGCTCTTCGGCAGAGCAACACGGAGAGGCAGTGATGGGGAAAGCGGTGCCTGTCGCCTGACTTCCAGGCAGTTTTCTCAGGTACAGGAGCGCTGCAGGAACAGACGGGCCGCAAATGCTCCGGGTTGCTGCAAGATCTCCCCCAGTCTCTCTCCTGAGCGGTCCCCATTCATTTATTTGGAATATTGGTATGCCACTTCACCAGGGAACCTGCATGAGTCGGTGAACATAATACAGATCTAAAACGTCATACTAATTCAAGCGTTTGAAACCTCACCTGGACCATAAAATGTGCTTTAAACATTTTTCAGACTAAAGACAAATGATTAAATGTTTTGTTTTGTTTTTTAAACCAGTCCCTTTATAAACAGCATGAGCAAACTGAACTGTGTTGTCCTGGTCTAAAAGAAAAAAGCAGGGAGGTAGTATGTATGAACAAAACCTTAGGGTCATTAGGGACTGGAAGCTAACTATGAGCAGGCAGTGCGATGTGGTGATAAAGAAGGTGACTGCAGTCTTGAGATGTATCAACAGAGCCATCAATGTGACAGCATCGCTTGCTCTTCTGCTTTCCTTCTGCCTTCTCCCAACCATGCCAGTCGTGTCATACAGAACACCGCAAATGCCTGCAACCTTCTGGGAATTGGGTGTGTGGATTCAAGCACATTATTTAAGAGCAGTCTTCCTGTCTGCAGCCCCTTGGAAAGTTTCGGGTTCTCTTTCTGGCTGCCAGGCTGCATATTTTGTGCAGGAGCGTACACATGTTGGACGTCACAAGAGCTTTAGACAGGCCTTGTGCATTGACGCATGCTTTCAGAACACACTCAACAGCCCCACGCTGTGCCATGAAGAGGCGTGTGTTAGGATTTTGTTTCCGCTTCTCCGACGCCGTTAAATCTGCTGCTGCATTTGCGACAGAAGTCCCACTGGGCTGGGCCAAAGGGAGAAGCTGCCTGTTTCTGGGAGGCTTGAAAAACTGATTCTACCTTCACTAAGAAATAACCTGACGTTGCTTTGGTTATTCCCCTACTTTTATGGCTAGCGTTACGCAGCTATTTGGTTATTTTAAGCCTTTTCTACTCGATGGACATAGAAACAACACTGAGGAGCTTGTAGAGCCCACTTTAAGCCCCAGATTGTCAGACAGCTGAAAAGCTAAACAGGCTAGAGTTAGTACTTAGAAAGCACCCAGGTAGACTTGGGTTCCCAGGCCCAGAAAGGTAATGCCTGACCACCTCTGCTCATTTCTCGCCTCGAGAACCCTGTAGACTGGGTCACTCTGAGTTAGTTGCAACTCAATGGAGTATTAATTCATTCAGAAACCAGGACAATTGAATAGATCAGCCTTTCTCAACTTGGTCACCATTGAGAAACTCCTTAAACCTTCTTCTGGCTTTGAGAAACCCCAGAAATGGCACCATCTTGCAGAATATGGTGGGGAAGCAGAGCTGTGGACACGCCCACCCGAGGCCACTCCCCTTCACCCCCTCCAAGCCTATCATTGGCCATTTTGGGAGGACAGGCGGGTTGACAGGACCGTATATGGTCATATCACTCGAACAATGTTTAACAAATTGAAAATAATATTAAAATTAATTAGCTCCCACCCATTTGGGAAACCCTTCCAGGGCCATCACAAAACCCTGGCTGAGAAAGCCTGGAACAGATTGTGAAGATTTTCATCATAGGGAAACAGCACAGTGTGAAAATGCGGGGGCCGGGGGTTGATCTGCAAACAGTTGTGTTTCCAGTGCATCCTTCTGTGTGGAGGGAAGCAGAGTCCAAAGGCTCTGACGTGACAGGAGGAGGTTTGCAGTTATTACCTTTGTCAAAAGCACAAATCTTTGAAAGATAAGATGGATTATAAATATCACAAGGTCCCTACCCCAAAAGGCCTGGGGGGAAGAGTATCATAGAAAAGAATCATGGAGTTGGAAGGGGCCACGAAGGCCATCTAGTCCCACCCCCTGCTCGATACAGAATCAGCCTAAGGCAGGGGTAGTCAAACTGTGGCCCTCCAGATGTCCATGGACTACAATTCCCATGAGCCCCTGCCAGCAAACGCTGGCAGGGGCTCAAGGGAATTGTAGTCCATCGACATCTGGATGGCCGCAGCTTGACTACCCCTGGCCTAAGGCATCCAGAACAAGTCCATGTCCAGCTGCTGTTTGAAGACCTCCTTAGGCAGCCCATTCCATTGCTGAACTATTGTGATTCCCCACACACACCCCGATATCTAGCCTGTACCATTCCACATGTAGTTTAAACACATTGTTGTGGGCCCTCTCCTCTGCTGCTAACAGGAACCTTTCCCTGCCCTCCTCCAGGTGACAGCCTTTCAGATACTTAAGGAGAGCCAGCCTGTCCCCTCTCCGCCTCCTATTCTCCAGGCTGAAAATTCCCAAGCCTTTCCTCATAGGGCTTCATCCCCATGCCCCCCAAAGGGTGGCTTCTTTTGCTCCCCGACCGTTGTCAACTGGAAAGAACAACTGAGAAGCAAACTTCCTTCTCACCTTGTTCGGGGGCATCCCTGTTCCACACATTGCTGTCAGAGAGAAACAGACCTATCCACTGGCAATATGATAAATAAAGAAAAATGCCCTATTTTTGTGGTTTTCCTTGTTTCTTTATTCTTTAGGACTTCTGTCAAAACGGGATCCAGGTAATCTCCGTTTTCAGTTCTTTCATCAGTGACAAGTCCTTATATATATTAATAGTATAATATTGGCTACAGGCTCACATAGGTACCAGTCTGAACGTGTCAATACAGACTGGTATCCCCATACTTATGTGAGCCTGTGGCCAATATTATACTATTAATATATATGACTTGTCAGTGATGAAAGAACTGAAAACGGAGATTACCTGGATCCCGTTTTGACAGACGTCCTAAAGAATAAAGAAACAAGGAAAACCACAAAAATAGGACATTTTTCGTTATTTATCATATTGCCAGTGGATAGGTCTGTTTCTCTCTGTTTGCTTTAATTATTAGACCGTCCTTCTTATACTCTTGTATGACCACACGTGGCTGTCGCCAGTCGAGTTACTGAGCAGGGCTGGCCCTGACCAGAAAGAGGCAACTAGAGAGGCGGAATGAAAAGTCCTTTTGAAAGAACTGCACGGTGAAAGCAGGAGTAGTAGCAGCAACAACGGGAAAGTCACCCATCTACTGTTTTTATTAGTTGGTGGCCTAGTTAGTACGTCATCAGGTGCACACAGGTCTCACAAAACACATAGCGACACACACAGGCCGGTCCCTTTCCCCTGTGCCAACGGCTTTGCCCACAGGACGTGGGTGCGGTCGGGTAGGGGGCAGGAGGGAGTAAGCAAACCAGCCCTGCAAAGCTACAGCTCACTGACTCAAGTGCGCAGCCAGTCCTGGCTGGGAAGGAAGGGGGACAGAGAGAGAGAGAGAGAGAGAGAGAGAGAGGCAGGAGGTGGGAACAGACAGCAAAATACTGGCAAGGTGACAGGGCCCCCGCCCTCCCAAACCTTCCTCTCCAGCGGTGTAGGAGAGCCCCTGGAATGGGACTGACCCTGCCTCTACCTCCTTCTGCCACTTTTGTTTGGTCCCCGCATTCAAACAACACTTAGCAGCTCCCTAGCACTTCCCCTACTTTCAGACGGCTTCTTCATGACCCTGCTTTGCAGCCCCGTTCAGGCTGGCCCGTCCTCTCGTTTCCCGACGAGATTCGGGGAGGAATGGGTGCCGTCGGCTCCGCTTCTTGCGAGCGTCTCTCATGCATCGCGTCTCTGGTGCTGGACACTCCACGGCTACTTAGCTCCTGTTGCAGCTACAGTCGAAAAGCTGGGTGTGACTGGAATGGAAGGTAGCAGAGTGGGGGGGTCTCTCCGTGGGACGGTCCCGAGGAAAGCTCAATACGCGTGGTCCGCGATGTAGAGGGACTGCCCGGCCAAACCGGACCCATCCCCGCTGCTTTCGTACTGGCCGAGAGCGGCTAAACCATTCACCTGGAACACAGAAGGGGGGGGGAGACAGTCTGTTGTCAGATTCTTGCAGGATTCAGTGACCGGGATCTGCCTCTCCTCCAGGGTGAAATTACAATACGAAAAAACTAAGGTTCACAATGAAAAATCAACAGAAGGAAACAGGGAACTTTTCCAAGGCAATATCTGAAGTCTACACTGCTGGGAGTGGTCGTTGACATTCCCTGCAGTACCCTAGAGCAGGAATAGTCAACCTGTGGTCCTCCAGATGTTCATGGACTACAATTCCCATGAGCCCCTGCCAGCATTTGCTCATGGGAATTGTAGTCCGTGAACATCTGGAGGACCACAGATTGACTACCCCTGCCCTAGAGAGCCTATGGCCTATTGATACTAAAATATTAAAATAGTAATATAAGGACAGGCAATAGGATTTTGCCACCTTTGATACAACAAACTGTTTTTGGAGGACTGGAGGCTTCAACCACTGATGAAGTCAATGAAAACGGAATTTATTTAGAATCCGTGATGGTTGTTCCTTCTGGTATAGAAAAGAATTGTAAAATAAATTGAATTGAATTCATTGTATACATTGTATTACAAGCATATTGCCTTGGAAAGGTTCCCTGTTTTCTCCTCCAGGGTGGACATCCTGACCTCAGCCCGCTTGATGAACTCCTCTGTGGCCAGGTTCTCATTCTCCCGCTCGCCACGCCAAGCATTGAGGGCCGAGGCTTGCAGGGCTCGGCCGTAGGAGAAGGTCAGGGCCCAGGGCCGAGGCAAGGGGCAGTTGTTGATGGCGTTCAGGTTGATGGAGGCCTCTTCCTCGCTCTGCCCGCCGGACAGGAAGGTAACTCCTGAAAGGGAGAGGAGTTAGAACCATCAGACTCGGCTGCAAAACACTCACACAGAAGAGCTAGGTTTTGCACCCTGCTTTTCATTACCCAAAGGAGTCTCAAAGTGGTTGACAATCGCCTTCTCTTCCTAGCCCCACAACGGCCCTGCAGATCTTTTGACAGCTTCGTCAGGACTCAGATTACAATTGGTCAACTCATTTCAACAGGTTGGAACCAGGGCGGAAAAAGCCCCAGCTCTGGTCGAGGTTAGCTAAATGTTTTTGGGTCCAGGGATTACCAACAAGTTGGTGTTTGCAGAATGCAAAGCTGTCTTGGGACCATATTGGGAGAGGCGGTCCCTCAAAACATACATCGAAGACACCTGCCTTAAGTGGCAAAGGAGGAAGAGGCAGTTTCTCTCAGCCACAAAAGAAGCATATCGTCCCATTAAGTGGTTGCAGCTGGCTCACAGCAGCTCCGTTACATTCCTCCTCAAGGGGGTTTTCGAGGCGAGCACAAAGCAGAGGCCAGCCGTCGCCACCTTCCGCAAAGGCCTTCTTGGAGGTCTCCCATCCAGCTACCCACCCTGCTTAGCTTCTGAGCTCTGATGAGATCAGGCTAGCAAGCTGCTGCTCCTCAAGCTCACTGTTTCTTTGAGGTTTCCTTTTTCCATTGCATCGTAAAGGAATGCGCCGCTAGTGAGCATGCCCAAACGACTTCCGCAAACAAACAAGTTCAAAACCCATCAGTATGTTGCAAGCCCCACACCAAAGAGACGCGGTGAGAATAAAACTGGCTTGGTGCTCCCAGGCGCAGTACAGGCAAGGGCGTTCGGCATCCAAACCATGATTCGTTTCTAGGGAGGAGAAACGGGGAGGGGCAATACCTGGAACGGCAGGTGGTACAGTCCGACGCAGAGCCGTCACTGTTGCCATGGCGATCTCTTCAGGGTTGTACTTGGTGGGGCAGGCATGGCCAGGCGTCACCATGTTGGGTTTCAGCAGCGTGCCTTCCAGGTAGACGTGGTGGTCACTAAGGGCTTTGTACACAGCAGCTAGAACCTAGAAAGAGGCGTTGGGCCAATGGTCAAAAACGTGGCTTCCAGAAGGAACCAGCCAGGCTCCCAGAGTCTTTTCCCCACAGCAGCCATTTTGAGTCAGCCATTTTGAATCAGCCATTTTGAACCTGCACCCACCAAACTGTGTCAGAATTCCCAAACTGCCTTGCAGGAACAAAGGGTTGGAGACGCCCCACGCCTCTCCCAAGGATCTCCCGGAATTCCCCCCCCCCTCCAAATAGATCCTGGCAGGCATCCAGAACACGCCTTACCTTTTCAGTTACGTACTGGCAGCGCTTCAAGTCGTGGTCTCCATCCGGCAAGATCTCCGGCTCCACAATGGGCACGATGCCATTCTGCAGGAGGAAAGGCAAAGGGGCCACTGAGGCAGAGGAGACCCTCCCTGGTTGTTCCTAGAAGCTTATTCCACTCTCTAGAACCGCCAAAGGGAAAGGGATTTCTCCTGCCCAAGTCCCCTCTCCACCCGGAGAACCCTTGGGGGGCCAGGATAAGCCCCGCCGTGCCCACCTGCTGACAGATGCTTGCATAGCGTGCCAACACGTTGGCATTCTCCATGATGGCCAGGGAGGACGGAGTGTTCTCGCTGATCTTCAGAACACAGCGCCACTTGGCAAAGTCGGCACCGTCCTTCTTGTACTGAGCGCAGCGCTCGGAGAGTCCGTCCAAGCCTGGCAGAGGAAGGCGCAGGTCTTACCCACAGGCCTCCCATCACACCCTCCCCAGAGCACAAGCCCCTGAGTGCCAAGTGTGATGGGTGCCACCCCAGATTCCACCAAGTCTTCTACCCACAAAACCTCTGCTGCCTCCTGCATTCCATTTCCTCTATTGCTGCCCCGTCTGCCAAGAGCCACTTCCCTCAGCATTCCCGAATCTCACGAGAGCCAGCTTGGTGTAGTGGATAAGAGGGAAAGCCGCTAATCTGAAGGACTGGGTTTGATTCCCCGCTTCTCCGCATGCAGCTAGCTGGATGACCTTGGGCCAGTCACAGCCCTGATAGTGCTGTTCTCACAGAGCAGTCCTGTCAGAGATCTCTCAGCCCCACCTCCCTCACAGGGCGTCTGTTGTAGGGAGAGGAAGATGCTTTGAGAATCCTTCAGGTAGTAAAAAAGCAGGGTACAAAAACCCACATCTCTTCTTGGTTCTAAGAAATCTTTCTGTCCTTGGATCCAGACACGAATGTGCTTGCCCTTCCCTTCCCTTACCTGCCTCTCCTCCAGCCTAACCAGGGGAGCTGCTTGTTGGAAGATAAATGCCAAGGAGAACGTACCTTGAGTCGTGGTTTCTCCATCGGTCCCAGCAAGGGGCACAACGCCCTTGTCCACCTGTTAAGGAAAGGATGAGACGCTGTGTACAACAACCCCTCCTGCCCCTCTTTGGTCCTTGGCTCGGCACCAAGGAGGGGTTATCATGGCCATGAAAAACATCAGTGGGACAGACGGGGAGCCTGGTGCTCAGTCACGCCAGGGGGAGGAAAGGAGCTGTGCCCCTGCCAGGTGGGCCATTAAGCTGGATGCAGGGGCCCTTTCCTGTTCCTTTCTGGTTGAGAATCTAAGTATTGTGAGCCATTTCCACTTGCACACCTGTTGGTCCCAAGCATTCCTGGATCCTGAGCTAGGTAAAACGTCTACCGTACTTGGGCAGATGGTCCCAGGTTCATTCTCCAGTTAGAAAGACCAGTCAGCTGGTGATGTGAAAGACCACTACCCAAGCCCCCTGATTGCCTCTGCCAGTCTGCAAAGAGCAGTCATTCTCAACAGGGGCCATATGAACATTTGAAAGGGGCCACCGACTGAAAGATGTGAGAAAGGGAGCTAGCTCAAAGGGTTTTATGCGGGGGAGGCAAGTAGCTAAACTGATGAAATACACTTTTTGTCACATCGGTAATAGCTAGAAAGTTTAGCCTTTGTCAAGGGATGGAAAAAGAAATCACGTGATTCATTCCTTTGTGTGTGTTTGAATTAACGCTCTCAAGAGAAATAAAAAGAACGCACATTCTGCTCTTGGTTGAATGTTTTCGAAATCTGGCTTAGGCCTTTTTTAGCCTAGAAATCTTATTTTAGGCCTTTTTTCACCTAGCTCATTGCACAAGTGGCCAGCCAAGAGCAGGGGAGCCCTGGAAGAGCTCCTAAAAGGGCCATGCCCAAAAAGCCCATTGAGAAGAGCTGGTGCAGACAACACCGAGAGACCAATTTGATTCAGAACAAGGTGGTGTCATGTGCCCATGTGGTTGTTTCTCTGTTTCTGGATCAGCTGTTGTGTATATTTCCATTTAAAAAAAACCTGAAAGCATGATGAGAATAAAGACCTGAAAGTTTGTCCCATGTGAAACAAAATGGGGTGTCCCCCACTGCAAATGGGGGGCTGCCAAACCCAGCAGCTACCCAAGTCAGCCTCACTCCCAGCCAAGTCATACCTTGATGCCCACAACAATGTCCTTGTCCTTGATCATCTCGACAAAAGATGTGCCATCATCCGAGTTCTGGTACATGGTCTCGTGGAAGAAGATGACGCCGCCAATGCAATTCTGGATCCGGCTGTCGGCGCTGAAGAGGAGCTGCCGGTAAAGCCGCCGATTCTCTTCGGTGTTTTCCACCCCGATCTGGTTCAGGCGCTTGGCCATGCTGCCTGCCAGAGAAAGAGGGCAATGCATGCAGAGAGAGGCCAGCACAGCAGCCCAGTGGCAGGACAATGGGACCTCGGCCCTTAGGACCTGGGTTCGGATACAGCCTTGGCCCCTGTGCATTATCTGTAGGCCCACCAGGAAACTGGTTGCTCAGGGTGTGCAAAAGGATGCTGGATCAGAAGAATCCCAGGTCTGATTCAGCAGGGATATCTGCTGCGTCCACACTGACTTCCTAATGGAACAGGCCTGGCCTGTCAGTAGAAGCAGTTTATTGAGAAAGCGAAATAGAACTCATGGGTACTTCTTGTTGAAACTCATTTGATAGGGACATACAGATCAATATATTTCAATGTTATGCATCCCTGCACTATGCAGGGGCCAGAGAGAAGACGACAAAAGTGATATGACAGCCATCTTCAAGTACTTGAAAGGCTGTCACATAGGATGGAGCTGAGTTGTTTTCTGTTGCCCCAAAGAGTTGGGTTGAAATTAATTCAAAAGAATTTTCAGCTTCCAGAAAAAGCTCCTGACAGAGCAGTTCCTTAGTAGAACAGGCTTCCTTGGGAGGTGGTGAGTTCTCCTTCTTTGGAAGGTTTTAAGCATAGGCTAGACAGCCATCGGACAGAAATGCTGATTTGATGAACCTAGGCAGATTGTGAGGGGTGGGCAGAAGGGATTGTGTCGGTGATTGGCTCTTGTGGCCCTTTCTTGCATGCCCAGGGAAATGCTGATTGCCATTTTGGGATCAGAAGGCTAATTTCCTTCAGGACAGGGATTCTGGTTTGGCGGAGGGGGAGGTCATCATATGAGCATGGAATTGGGGTAGTTGTGAATTTCCTGCATCCTACAGGGGATGGGCTAGATCAGGGGTAGTCAACCTGTGGTCCTCCAGATGTTAATGAACTACAATTCCCATGAGCCCCTGCCAGCAAATGCTGGCAGGGGCTCATGGGAATTGTAGTTCATTAACATATGGAGGACCACAGGTCGATTACCCCTGGGCTAGGTGACCCTGGAGTGTGCAAGAAGAGGGCACACATGTTCACAAGCAAAACAAGTCCCCACATGGAGAAGCGTGGACATTTTTCAGGATACGCTTGTCGAAACCTCAATTAGGCATGCATGACTCTGCCTTTTCCATTTCCCAAGGTTCTCACGGCCAGCCGCATTTATTCTGCTTCTTCTACGCCATCATTCATGCAGAAACTACATGAGCAGCGGCATATTGTTAACGGACGAGATCCAGCGAGGAGGGAACGGCATGAACACAAATAGTGGCCTTGATGTGCATAAGAGAGCGGCATGATCAAAGTAGGGATTTGTGCCGTGAATCATCGAGGCCGCAAGATGCAGGAGGATCCCTACATATCACCTGTGAAAGGACCATAAGTCGGACCTACCTACGGATTCATCAGCGGCTAAGATGCCTTTGCCAGGGGCCACAATGCGCTGGGCGATATCCGAGAGCTCCTTCTTCTGCTCGGGAGTGAGGGCGGGATACTGATGAGTCATCTTGGCTGCTCTCCCCTGCAAGGGTCCTGGACCACATAAGGAAGGTATTAGAACTCTGGCCCCCATCCCTGGTTCAGCATCCAAGGCAGCTGCCCACATCCCCAGTGGTGGCACTCAGGTGCCCCTCACACCAGTGACATATGGATGACTCTACTGGTCTGAGGAAGAGTGCTTGCCCTCGAAAGCTCACGCCTTGAATAAATCTCTTAAAGGTGCTACTGGACTCTGGTTTTATTGTGCTACTTCAGACCGACATGGCTACCCATTTGAATCTCTACTTAGCAGTTCACCCAGCACGGTGTCCCCTGGGAGGCCGCTCTGCTCCTTGTGCCCTCCAAAGCACACCTGGGCAAGAGAGGAAGCAAAGTGGCACACCTCTCCTCCACACGGCACCTCATCGGTGATCCTTTCAGCTCTTTGGCACTCCCCTCAGCTTGCCGCCAGACAGAGGGCCGCAGCTGTTTCACAGTTCTCTGCAGGCTGCCCCAGTGCTGGGAGAGTACAGACAGCAAGTTAAAGGTCAGACCTCCTTGTGGCTGCGATGTGCTCTGCATGGATGCTTCCAGAAGAGACCAGAAATGCCATTGCCTCTCAACACTTCATTTCTAAAGAGAAGGAGCCTGGGGCACTCTGATCCCAAAGCCCTGTTTTCAGGGGCAAAGCTGACTTCAGCTTTTTCAGAGGCAGAGAGCAGGCACCTCCCTCCCCTTTGAAATCACACACGAAGCCGCTTTATACTGAAACAAACCGTCAATCCATCAACGGATCGTCTAACACAGACTGGCAGTGGCTCTCCGGGGTCCAAGGTATTTCATTTAGAGCCAGCGGGGTGTAGTGAGTAAAGAGCGATGGACTCTAATCTGCAGAACCAGGTTTGATTCCTCCGCATGCAGAGAGCTGGGTGGCTTTGGGCTAGTCACAGTTCTCTCAGAGCAGTTCTCTCAGAGCTCCCTCAGCCCCACGTACTCACAGGGTGTCCATTGTGGGGAGAGGTGTTTGCAAACCACCTTGGGACTCCTTCGGGAAGTGAAAAGCAGGGTATTAAAAAAAACAGCTCTTCTTCTTCCTATCACCTTCTGCCTGGTCCTTATTTATTTATTTAATTTGTATCCTGCCCCTCACAGTGTCTTGGGGCGGCTAACAAGAATAAGATACACAATAACCTGTAAATTAAAGAATAAAATTAAGAATAAAAACACTCATTAAAATACAGTTATCAACATCACCTCTCCTCCATAAAACAACAACCAGAACCCAGCCACCCCCACTGATCCCAGCGTGGGCATAATTGGATGACCAGGAAAAGATGGTGGAATTTTTCCCTTATAGCTGGGGCTTGAACGTGGGACCTTCTGCATGCCAAGCAGACACTCTGCCCACTGAGCCAAAGCCCCTTTCCATAACTGTTCTCATACAGCCACATCTGTGCAGTGGTAAAGAGAGAAAGGGACTCTGAACATGCTCAGGATCACTTCTCTGCTTTCAAAAACAGGCCCTGAGTCTGAATCCCAGATGGGTGCTCGAAGCAAGGAGAGAAATGCTGCACACACACATACCCGACCCTCACACGAGGGTCCCCATCCCTACAGGAGATGACCAATTTCCAAAATGAGTGGGGCTGAGACCCCTCCAGCCAGCCAGAAGACACCGTCCTCTCCCACAGAAGCTCAGCCAATGCTCATCGTGATGTGCTGGTGGGTGGAAAATTCCAGCTCTGAGGTCAGGTTCTGGGATGTCGAAGCCCCCTCCCCAGCCACCACCAACACCCCGCTGTTCCACCAGCCCATGTGACATAACCCAGAGCCAGACTGTGATGGCTGAAAAATGTCTGGCCCAACGTTGCCCCCAGCCAGATGGCAGCGTACAACTCCCCCCCCCCCACCAGCTGGAGTCTTCAGCTTGCAGCCCACGTGAGGAATCAAGTCCTCCCTTCCAGCAAAGCCTAGCTGGAAATGGGTCTTCTCTCTGGGCAAAGGTGAGGGGGATCTCAGCAGGACCCTGAACTAGGCCTGATCACCCCCCCCCCACTAGGGCCTGGTCTGAGATTTAGGGGATCCGCAGCCTGCTGCCTTGGGTGGGGGCAGCAGCTTCCTCCTGGAGCTTCCCCGGAGCCCCGCAACCTGTCTGCTGCGACCAGGTGAAACAACTAGTCCTCGGCCTCCATCCCTGGAGATGGAAGAGCAGCTTCTTCGTCACCAGCAAAAGCCGACCTTCTCCGAGGAAGGAAAAGGGAAAACAGGGCTTAAGACCCTGGCAGCCTCTGCCCCCCCCCCCCCAGCCTGCTTCTCTTCTCCTTCAAAATGAGAGATCAAACCTGCTGAGGGAGTGTCAAAGTTAATGTTGGAGTGATATTCTAGTTAGTGTATTGTTGTTATTGCTATACTATATTGATTTTGATAGTGTTCTATGTAAATGTTCCAAAATGTTTTATGTAAACTGCCCAGAGCCATAGGGAAGGGCGGTATAAAAACGAATGAATGAATGAATGAATGAATGAATGAATGAATGAATGAATGAATGAATGAATGAATGAATGAATGAATGAATGAAAGAATGAAATGACCCCGGAGGAACTGCCATTGCTCCAACCACAGACAGCAGGTGTGGGCACAGGTTGCATCCAGCCGCACGACTTCAGTGCCCCACCCAGCTCATCGTCGCTTTTTGGAGAAGGCACCCATGGCGCAGTCTAAACGCACCCTCCCCCCTCTTCTCGGCACTGGCTCTGGGGCAGCTTGGCCAAAGCAAAGCAAGCCACCAGACCAAAGGAGCAAAAAGGGAGAACGAAAATGACTACCTAGACAGAACCTCGGAGGCAGGCCAGGAGGGACTTCAGGGGCCTCCCACACTGGCCTTACGTAAGATGGAGAGAGACAAACTATGCCAGATTAAAGGACGCCTCCAACACTCAAGAGAGAGACAGGTGTGTGTGTGGGGGGGAGATTGTTTGTTTGTTTTGCTGTCAAGTCTCAGCTGACTTATGGTAAGCCGGTGGGGTTTCAAGAGACATTCAGAACTGGTTTTCACTGCCTACTGCCAAACCCTGGGCTTCCCTGGTGGTCTCCTGCCCAAATACTGATTAGGGTCAACTCTGCTTGGGTTACCAGAGCTGTGAAGATCGGCTAGCCTGGGCCATTCAGGTTAGGGAAGCCAGAGACGAAGGACAAACCACTGTACGGAAAGGTATCCTTTTTCTTGACCTACAACCCGGCAGCCCCCAGAAACAGTAAAATGACCAGACTGGACAATCCCCATTTATTTTCCTTTTGGGGCCCCCAAATCACAGCAGATTTCTGGCAGCCCCGGCAGGGTTTCAAGGCAAGAGATGAACCAAAAGTGGTCTGCCATTTCCTCCCTCTGCACAGCAACTCCTTGGAGGTCTCCTATCCGAGTAGTAACGAGGGCCAACCAAACTTGGCTTCCCAGGCCGAAGCTTGGGCTATCTAGGTCAGGGCCTGCTCCAGCCAGGAAAATATTTTTTCTCTTTCTAGGAGTCATACAAGCGAGCCAAGTTGCAGCATGAGCAAGCCATGCCTCATGAGAATGGGAGCACGACACATCAGGGGATGGAGCAAAAGGGCAGCTGGCCACCCCCACCCGGCTGATGCCCCCAAGGTCACCCGACAGCTGGCGCCAGAATAAGCCAGCAGAATAATCACCCTGCTAAATGAAGCCAGCAGGGCAGACATCACTAAAGGGGGTTACGCAGAAGATGCTGAGGATGGGCCCACACGGTGGGCAGCATCAGGCACCCGGTCAGTCCCTTGCTGGGACCCCGTCCCCACCTGCACACGCTTACCAGAATAAAGACAAAACAACCAAGTGCAGGCAACCAACATCAAACCGCCTCCGCAGTTTTGATGTGCATATTGGAGAATGCGCTTTCAAAGTGCTTTTGCGCCTGGATTTTCCTGTGCAGAACAGGAAACTCTACTTCTGACGTGCATTGAAAGTGCATTATCCCAAGGGTGCGGAACCAGGCCCCCCAGCCCCAGCTTGGAAACGCAGGGTGCCTCCGTTTTGGCGCGACCTGCGACGCGTAGCGGCACCTGGACGCAGCCTTGGATTCGGCGCACAGCTGAGCCACGCTCACTGCGCGCAACCAACCCGACCCCGTCCCCTCTTTGCGCCGCTTTCCAGAAGAAGGGCGCTCCGGCGGCAAAGCGCCTTTCCGTCCAAGGTCTCGTTGCTTCGAAGGCAGCGGAGCCAAGAACGGGAGGCTCCCCCAAACCCGCTTCCCAGCGGAGGCGCCCCTCGCGAAAGCCCACCTTGACGGGTCTCTCGTCGTCAGCGCTGCTCCTGCTGCTGCTGCCTTTTCTCCGGGCTGCGCGTTCTCCTACCGACGGCTGCGGGAAGGGCTTCTGATGCCGCAGAGCTACGTGACTCCCGGAGGGGAGAGGCAAGGCGGAGCCAGACACTGGCGGGAGGGGCGGGGCCTTTCGAGGCCCCTCCCACAGCCGTGCCCGTGCTGCCCGGCTTGGTGTCGCCTGCACGCTTCTCCAGCGCTCAGCCCTCCCACCTGCGAAGCTGAGCTCGACTGCCCCTCCCCTGGACGCAGGGCTGGCGGCAGTTGTCCAGGCTACTGAGATGCCAGGGCCAGTTTTCTTCCATTCCGGGCCTCAAGCCTAGACAATGCGGGAAGGTCTCTTAGAGATCATCTAGTCCAACCCCCTGCTTGATGCAGGGAATCCCGAGCTAGAACAGCTTTCCAACGTGACTGTCTGTTTGCAGCCCGAGTTCCTTCCTCCCTCCCCCCCAAATGGCAGCTTCGTTTAATCAAGTTGTGGTTAAAGAGCAGCAGCATCTAACCAGAAGTGGGTTTGATTCCCTACTCTGCCACATACAGCCGGCTGGGAGACCATGGGCCTGTCCCAGTTCTCTCAGAGCTCCCTCAGCAATTCTCTTAGAGCTCTGTCAGACGCGCTTGCCTTGTAGGCTGTCTGTTGTGGGGAGAGAAAGGGAAAGAGGTTTGTCAGCCACTTCGGGACTCCTTCAAGGAGTGAAAAGCGCGGTATAGAAAACCCCAGTTGCTCGTGGATCAAGATGGGTAGCCATGCTAGGCTGTGGCAGGAGAAAACAGCTAGAGTCCAGGATCACCTTTAAGACTAACAAGATTTGTGGCCGTGTGAGCTTTTGTGAGTTACGGCCCAATTCTTGCTGTGTGGCTGTTCAGGACCATCAAGTCTCTCCTGGCTTACGATGACCCCTCTTGAATTAGTGATTTCCCCACACATCCTAGTGGGAAAGGCAATAAGGGGGTGAAGTTGTGGCTTCAACCCCTCCTTTAGGACATCTTGAAGCACTGTTGCAAATCAGGACTTCCCTAACATTCTTATAGGAGGACAGGAGGGAGGCCGAAACTCTGGAACCGCTCCTATGGCAATGTTGGCAGGCTGAGAAAGCTCCTGCTGGCTTTGAGAGGGGTAAGGAACTGGCAGCCATCCTGACCTTTTCTCCCTTTTGTGTGGCACTAAAGGCGCCTTTCACAGCCAGACAGGCTCCCCCACCCCTGTGGCTGGGCTAGAGGACTCACTTTTGTGTCGGGTTTGCAAGAGGGGAGGCAGGCCAACTGCAGAGGAGCCGACAGCCTGCTTGCGGTTCAGCCAGGCTCCCCCCCCCCCTTCCCCATGTGAGATGAAAGCAGAAGCTATGCCCACCTTAGACCCCACCCCTTAGGAAAGGGTAGAAGACAATAGTATATTAAAAGACCGCAGGGGACAGACAGCAAAAGGCAACAGGTGCAGCTAAGAATCCCCACTTTGATATTAAAACATAATAAGTGCATTTAGAATGCAAAGAACATGCTTGAAGGTAGTTGGGAAAGAGCTCATTGAAGGCCCGGGAGTCACATAGCAGCTGAGTAAGAGCCCAACAGAGACAGTGGCAGCAGAATAAATGGTGGGGAGGCACGCTGGGTTGGCAAAGCCCCTAGTAGAGCCACTAAAACTGCCTTTGTATTCCAGTTTAGTAATTGGTTGCTAATGGATTTTTTCCTGCCATTTTAGACAGATCCGGCGACTAATTGAACTTATTTACCTGTTCAGGCAAATCCATTGGCATCAACAGCAGCAAAGCACGATTGAACCGCAATTGATGAAAATGGTTTTTACGACTCTTCCTTGTGCCCGAATTGATGTGGTGTGCTGTGTAAAATGTCCATCCTACTTCCTGCATGTTGCTTTCCCCCCCCCGCCCAACCTTTTTTGCTGCCTGAGCTGCCTCAGAGGGTTTTTTTTAAAAGTCCTAAGCTGAGCGCTATAGCTTATAAATCGTTGATCACAGTGCTATAGCGCTCAGTTTACAGGGTTTAAAAAAAACTCGAGAGGTAGCTTACATGGCAAAAAATAAAAGCTATTCAAAATGGCTGTAGCCCTTCAGAGATGACTCGTTAGTGAAAGGAATTGCTGGATGAAACTCCCATCCCTGTATTGCTTTACATGAAATTAGGCCAACAATCAATACCATCCGTTTTAGGACAGTAATGTGAAACCACCACTACCCGTTTTGGCTTTGAGAACACATCTTTCTCTTCTACCCCTCCCCAACACATGCTACAACTAGGCCATTTCTGTATTTGAAGAAAAGGAGAAAGTAAAGGGAATAAACAGCTTTGTCTACAAAAAAATCTAATAAAACTCTCAACTCCACCAAATAGGCAAGGTTTTCCAAAGGTATCCCCTTCCACCTGTCAGGAGCTTCTAAAGCAATCTCAATTGTGACCGAAGGGAGCTTAGGTCTACCAAGGACACTCAGCAGAAGAGAAGGAATGTAGAGCAGGTGGGAATACAGGAAGAAGAAAAAGTAATTAGGTTGCGGCCCACTGGGAGCTCAGGGACCATAATGGAGAACGCGGGAGGGGAGAGAAAGAAGATGCAGGACCAGAAGAGAGCAAGGCAAGAACGACAACAGAACTCCAGGGAGCAGCAGGAGGCCAGAGATCTGGAGTAGGCAAGGTTGAAACAAGAGGCCAAAGTAGGGTGGGCCCCACTGCACAGAAGGCAATGCAAAAATGCCCCTACCTGGCAGCACCCAGGAAGGGCTTCATCTCGTTGCTGGTGTTTAAACAAAATAGAGCTGGCTTGTTTATTTCTGACAAGGAACGCAAAGTGGCTCCCAACACAAAGTGCAGTGGGGTGTAGTGGTTAAGAGCAGCAGACTTGAATCTGGAGAACTGGGTTTGGTTTCCCACTCCTCCCCCTGAGGCCTGCCGGGGGACTTTGGTTCAGTCACAGTTCTCACAGCGAGCCTGATACAGAGGAAAGGAAGGTTGCAAGCTGCTTTGAGACTCCTTAAGGTAGAGAAAAGTGGGATATAAAAACCTAGTGTTGATGTAGTGGCTAAGATAGGGAGATTCTGATCTGGAGAGCAGGGTTTGAACCTCCCATTCCTCCACCCAGCCAGCTGGGTGACCTTGGGATAGTCACAGCCCTGTTAGAGCTGTTCTCAGCTTCTGTCAGAGCGTTCTGTCAGAGCGTTCTCAGCTTCATCTACTGTACAGGGTGTCTGTTGTGGGGAGAGAAGGGGGAAGCCACGAAGATGAAAACACGGTTGCACTTACTGCAACTGTTGTTCATTGAGTGGGCTTCTGTGCAGGCACACATCCCTCCCTCCTGTTCCTGCTGTGGACCTGATATGCTAATACTTTATTTCACGGTGGCTTAGGAGAACTGGGAAAAAAAAATGCTAGCCCCTCCCACAACATGTGACTTTCGGTGGAAAAAGTCACTTCACTCCTGTGAGGCAAGGGAGTAGCTCTTCTGGAAAGCATTTAACAAACAAGTTCGCTAGCTCCTCTTTGTGGCAAGTCTGTGGAAGCACAGTCCCATTTGTGCTTGAACAGAAGCCACGAAGACGACGCAAGTCTTCTTCTACAGTGTACATAAGCCAGATAAACACCCCAACAGTTAAAGTTCAGCTCCACTGATTAATAAAATACCTGCTAACAAAAAAAAAAAAAGAGGACAGGCTTTTTGGCTGCTGCCTCCAGAGAAATTCAGCAGCAGTCTCTTCCCAGCTCAACGAGCAGGATCTCCCTTGCTCTCCCTCTGCAATCCGTTTGTCCTAGTCCGGACAGACCCAGCCCATTGCATGAGAAGGGCCCAGCTGCCCTGGCCAAAGCTGGGGGGGGGGGGGGAGACGTGGTTGGGAAGTCTGCAGCAGAGTCACGGACAGTCACTGCCGACCGATACGTGTCCCAGGTCTGCCACAATGACCGCAAAGACACAAACCTCTGCTCACAACAACAACAACAACAAAAGATTTATTTACAGTGCAAACAGCCCAACAGCCAGCGTCATTCCAGGAGGTCCAAGAGGTGGCGCAGCTCAGAAACATCTGCCACATCTGTGTCAAGCCTGGTGAATGCCTGGAAAGGGAGAAAGAGAGGGTGGGGAGGAGTCTGGCTGGCCCCTCTGACTCCAAAGCATGCTGGAGTAGCGCTGGGCAAAGAGCTCTGCCCACTTAGAGTTACACATGTGCTCTGTAGACTAGTGATCCCCAACCTATGGGCTGCGGACCACATGTGGTCTGTCGACTAACTGGAGGTGGGCCGCGAAGGACGCCTTCTCCCCCCCCCCACCGGCCCTTTACTTCACCCCCCCCGGCCCTTTACAACACACTTCGGGAGTCGGGTGTCATTGCCTCCCATCACTCCCAGATGGGACTATCTCGTTGCAGAGAAACAAGCTCAGGGTTCCCATTGATTTGTCATTGTCATGAGTTAAAATTTCCATGAAAATAAAATGTTCCTTATGTTCACTGTTGTGGCATGTCTGTATCTTATTTTGAAGGGATGTTTAAACATGACCATAGCGATCAGAGACAGAGAGCGTTAGGCCAGTGGGCCTCATTAAAATTGTCAAGCGTTGAGTGGTCCCCGGTGATAAAAAGGTTGGGGACCACTGCTGTAGACCACCTCTCAAGTAATTCTCCCCCCCCCCCTTCTAAAGCCTTCTAAACTAGCAGCCAACCCTGTGTTGCATGAAGGAAGTGCGGATCCGGCCCTTCATTGGAGAAGGCCGTCGGAGCATCTCTGAGAGATGGGGCATTGCGGATCGGCCGCATCAGGGAGGGACGGGGGCAGCAATCCTTGGGCTTACCTCTCGCATCACCTCTGCTACCTGTTTGGATCTCTTCAGCCTCTGTTTGGCCTGGTACAGCTGCTCTTTCAGGAAAAGCTGAGAGCAACGGAAGAAGAGTTTGTCCGGAGATCCGGCAGGGAAGCAGAGCCTGGGACTGAATTAGCCCACCAACAGAGATGCCCCCTGCAAAGGCTCCTCCCCCGTTGACAGGTATCACCAGGTAGCCACTTACGAGTTCTGAATTTTCACTGCTCTTCTCCAGGAGGAGCTCCCTCAGTTTCCCCACCTGGGGGAAGAAAAGCAAGGTTGTGCCTTCCCCCTTAAGCCCTGGATTTCAAGCATAGAAGACAAAGGGGGAAAGGTGGGGGAAGGGGTTTTAGGAAGGGTAGAGAGCAGGAAGAAGGCTCTGGGTGGCCCAGGCTGGCCCATTCTCCGGAGATCTTGGAAGCTAAGCAGGGTCGGCCCTGGTTATTGCTTGGATGGGAGACCACCAGGGTGGACCCAGGTGGCACTGCAGAGGCAGAAGAGGGTAAACAGTTTGTCTCGTGCCTTGAAAACTCAACGGGCTTGTCATAAATCAGCTGCAACATGACGCCACTTCCCACCACCATGAGTGGTCCAGGGAACGGGTTTATGGGTGACATTTTAGTAGCATGCATGTTTGGGATTGAGGGCCAAGCTCACATGTGAGTGCATGGCATGCCACGGAGCATCTGAGTGCAATGCCAATGTTGAAATGCAGTAGTCAAAGGAAAGTTGTTTCCCAGTCCTGGGTGCAAATAAATATTTTAGCCCCTGCGAGGGTTGAACAGAGGTTGGATAGATTTGCAGCAGGGAGGCCCAGGATGCTGTCCTTCTGGCCTCAACCACAGGCCTGGTGGAACAGCTCTGCTTACAGGCTCTCCAAAATAATCTGAGATCCCAGAGGGCCCAGATCTCTTCAGCCAGCATGCTCCACCAGGCTGGGGCCAGGGCTGAAAGGCCAGTTTTATCTCCTTGAGGCTGGGGACCCTGAGCAGATTTAGACTGCTAGATCTTAACACCCTTTGGGGGATCTAGGGGGAAAGGCAGTTCTGAAGGTAGAGATCCCAGACTATTACAGGTGTTGAACGTGACAGTCGAGACCTAAAACTTCCCCCACGGCAAGGAAAAGACATCACAGAAGAAACGTCCAGTGGGGAAGACGGACATCCCCCCCTCCACCTGAAGTCCTAACCAAAGCCCAAACTTCCTGCTGCCGCAACGCCAAGTTATTTTTATACGGGCGAAACTGCCGACGGAGAGTGGACGAGACCAGCCGAGCGTGGCTCAATGTGGTCTCTGGCCAGGCAGCACTTAGCTCAGCACTATCAAACTTCTGCGCACGACGCACAAATGACATGCCGAGCTCTGCCGCAGAGTACAGCAGAACCTCATCTGTTCTATTTCAAAAAATGCTGGTAGGACTGGGCAAGATGGCAGGGAAGACCGAGTACAGAGGCAATGAGCTGAGACTGCCCTGCTTCTAAGGCAAGGGCTCCTGGGAGAAAGAGGGAGAAGGCACCCCTCCCCTTCCAGTGCAAAACGGCTTCTCCCCACCTCTTGAGACAGCTGGACTTTCTCCTGGACCCAGCCCACGTCAGGCGCTCTGGCCCCTCTCAGTTCTTCCCACAGCACAGCCGCCTCCGTCTCGGCCTTGCGGAGATCCTGCTTGAGCTGGGAGAGCTCTTCTTGAAGGTGCTGGGGAGAGGAGAGCGGAAGGAAGAGGGGCCCGGTAAGTTCAAACGGGGAAGGGTGCCCCCTCTTTCCCTGTGGCTGCTCTTCCTGTCCGCCAGGCAGGAAAGATCTCTGGAGCTGGACAAGCAGCATCTAAGCCGGGGGTAGTCAAACGGCAGCCCTCCAGATGTCCATGGACTACAATTCCCAGAAGCCCCTGCCAGCATTCGCTGGCAGGGGCTTCTGGGAATTGAAGTCCATGGACATCTGGTAGGGCCGCCGTTTGACTACCCCTGATCTAGGCAAGCCGGGTGCCCCTCCTCCAGTGCATACCATCACGTCCCGGCGCTGGTCAATCAGCTGCTGCAGGTTCTTATCTTGCTCACTCAGAGCATCGTGCAGCTCCTTTTCGTTCTGATGCAGGCAGAGAGGGAAAGAATCCAGAACAGGAGTTCCAGACGATGCCGACAACCCCGCCACGTCCAAATCACAATGAAATTACGGTACGAAAAAGCAAAGGCTCACAATGGAAAACCAACAGAAGGAAACAGGGAACAGAAGAAAACAGAAGAAAACGTTGCACATGCGGGGGAATGGGGAGTAGTCGTTGGTTAGCATTCCCCGCAGTGCCTTAGAGAGCCTAGGGCCGATTGATATTAGAATATTAAAACAGTCATATAAGGAAAGGCGATAGGATTTTGCCACCTTTGATAAAACAAACTGTTTTTTGGAGGATTGGAGGCTTCAGCCACTGATGAAGTCAATGAAAACGGAATTTATCTAGACGCCATTATTATGGTTGTTCCTTCTGGTATATAAAAGCATTGTAAAAGAAATTGAATTGAAATTCATTGTATACATTGTTACAAACATATTGCCTTGGAAAGGTTCCCTGTTTCTTCTGTTGACCCTCCAAAGGTGAAGATGACCCTCCCCCTTCTCTCCTTGCCAGGGGTCATCTTCACCTTCTTAGCCAAAGGTGGACAATGACCCCAGATAGCTGTGGAGTGCGCATTTGGGGGGGGGGGTCCTGGATGCACCAAACTCTTCTTGGCAGTCCTGAATTAACCCGCCATCTCCTGCCCTGCCGCTCACCTGCCTGTGGAGATTTAGGGTCTTACTCAGCTCCGCCACGGTGGCGGCATGGGATTCCTCATCAGCTTCTAGCTGGGCCTCTAAGGTCTTACGCTGGCACTCAAGCTGCAGTCTGTGGAAAGGAAGGAGAACGAGATGGATCAGGCTCCAAAGGGGAGTGGGGGTGGGGGTGTTTCAGATTGCCTGGAAAATGGCTGGGTGCCTCCTGTAGTCATTAGAGAAGAAGAGCTGAGTGCCAAAGAAGCTTACATTCACCTTCTTCTCCCCACAACAGACCCCCTAGTCAGGTAGCTGAGAGAGCTCTGAGAGAACTGGAACTGGCTCAAGGTCAAGCCAGCTGGCTGCAGGTCGAGGAGTGGGGAATCGAACCTGGTTCTCCGGATTACAGGCCAGAGCTCTTAAATTGCTACACCAGGCTGGCTCTCAAGCTCTCAGAAGGCAAGCAAAGGCCAAAGACGGCCCCACATCTAACCAATGTGGGAGTGTTGCCAGCTGCCAAGTGTATTCCTCCCCCCCCCCCAGTGAGGAAATTCCCTCCGGGATCCCCTTGCATGCAGATTTGCAACATCCAACCCTTCCCAGCCACCTCCTCCCGCGAGCAGAACAAGACGTGGTTCTCACATTTCTACTTGTAAGCTTTGCACCTCTTCTTGTGCAGCCTTGCGTTGCTGGGAGGTCAGCTGGCCAATCTGGTCGGCCACTTCCTGCAGCTCCCGGATGCTGGCCGCGAGCCTCTGCTCGACCTCTGGAAAGGGACAGAGGGTCAGAAGCCCTCGTGCGCCAGCCAGCACCATCGGCCCCCTTTGAAGCCTTGGCCATTCTGAGCAGGGGAAAGGGGCGCTGAGCTGGTACCTTCTGGCGTGGGCAGAGTGACTGCGCTGGTTTTCGTGAATGCGCTGGCCTCGCTGCCGATGCCGGGAGTCTCCTGGTCTGGAAGGAGAGGAAAGTGAGTGTGGCATTTGTCAAAATGAGGAAGCCATGACAAGGAACAAAGGCTGGAACCCAGGTGAAGGACACAGAAATGGAAGCACACAAGCAGACACTGGGACATCGAAATGGGAACACACAAGTGCTAAATCCAGCATGGCAAAGTAGACTCATAAGGAGTCTTTAATCTTCCAAACTTCCATATCTATAGTAAGAAGTTACTAAATAATATTTAGTAAGAAATTTCACTAATAAGTAGCATTCTTTAACACGTTTCGCTAAACAGCGCTTTATCAAGGAAGGAGAAGAGTTGGTTCTTATATGCCGCTTTTCTCTACCCGAAGGAGGCTCAAAGCGGCTTACAATCGCCTTCCCTTTCCTCTCCCCATAACAGATACCCTGTGAGGGAGGTGAGGCTGAGAGCCTGCCCAGCTACCCTTGGCAAGGTGCATTTCGCACACGGGGGTAGCGAGGCAGAGAGTCAACATCTCTGTAGACGTCACCCTCCCAGGGCCTGAACTCTGGAATCTCACATCCCGACTCAACATCACCTTCCAGGCCACATTGATTCATGCCCAGAGGCACAGGTGAGGAAGAGCAGGCAGGAAATAGCAATGCCCCCCTCCCCAAGGAGCTTCCAATTTATGTCTTTGATCCCAGGGAGGGCAGACTGGAGAAGCCTCAGCCGCAAGGAACGAAACCGGAGGAACGCCAAATTGCAACAGCAGCCCAGAGCAATCCGACCGGAGAGGCCTCGGTTCCCACCTCTCTCCGCCACGGCACGCAAGATGCTGTCTACGAAGGAGCTCCCCAAGCTGTGCGGCTCCTGGTGCGCAAGAGCGCACATCCCGCTCCCCTGGGTGCTGTCGGCTGCCTGCAACAGAGGAGGAAGAGAAGGACGCAAGGACCAGAAAGCAGGGCACGCTTTCCCCCGCGGGCATTTGGGGAAAAGGAGGGCAGCGACTGCTGGAGGAAAGAACTCATCCTAGCTCCTACCTCCTCCTGCAGTGAGGCCACAAGTCCTGAGAACCGTGCCTGGACTGTCTGAATCTCCAGCACGGCCTGGCAGAACCTCTCCACGCTGCCTTGAGCACGCTGGAGGTCGGCTCTGCAGGCGGCTAGTTCTCTGCGCAGAGCTTCCTGTTCTTGCCTAGGACGCATGGGATCAGAGAGAGAAAGAAACTGGAACATCTCATGGCATGAGCGGAAGCCCACATAAGACCTCTAACCCCTTCCCGTCCCCCCAAAACCTTTCTTTGATGAAGGGAGACATTGCAGAACACTGGAACATAAGGAAGCGAAAAGCACAACCATCCCTTCCCACCACCACCCGCCAAGCAATTTTACAGCTAAAGCCAACGTAGCCTAGCAGTTTGAGTGCTCAACGTGGAATGGCGAGACGTGAGTTCGAATGCCGACTTGGCTATGAAATTTGCTTGGTAGGCTTGGATCGTGACTCCTGTTCTGGGGAGGGGCCGGGGGTCAGCAAGAGAACTGCTCACTGGAAAGTCCTTGTTTTGAATCCCTGGCTTCTCCAGTGAAAGGTGGGTTGGCAGGGGCTGATCAGGGTCTCCCTTTCCAGTCAGGAGCTGATCAGGCTCACACCTACAGGCCTATCCTGTAGAATTGGTGCAGGCGAGTCAGGATGCGAAGGACAGAGATACATTTTGGGAGGAGATTGCTTCCTGACCCCTCCCCTCAACCACCACCCTCAAAGAAATCTGGACACAGCATCAGCCCACTCAAACTGTTCCTCACATCTCAGTGGTAGAGCATCTGCTTGGCATGCAGAAGATCCCAGGTTCCGTGCCTAGTATCTCCAGTTAAGAAGAGTTGGTTGTTACATGCCGCTTTTCCCTACCCGAAGGAGTCTCAAAGCGGCTTACAGTCGCCTTCCCATTCCCCTCCCCACAACAGACACCCTGTGAGGTGGGTGAGGCTGAGAGAGCGCTGATATCACTGCTCGGTCAGAACAGCTTTATCAGTGCTGTGACTAACCCAAGGTCACCCAGCTGGCTGCATGTGGGGGGAGTGGGGAACCAAACCCGGCTCACCAGATTAGAAGTCCGCACTCCTAACCACTACACCAAGCTGGCTCTACACCATGACCTGGCAGGAGGTGATGGGAAAGACCTCTGCCTGAGACCCTGGACAGCTGCTCCAAGTCTGAGTAGACAGTATTGACTTTGAGGGTCAGACCAAGGATATTATTCCATATAAGGCAGTTTTACGTGTTCACGTTCTTTGATTCGCAGAAGGGGGCCAGAGAGACTATTGGCCACGATTATGAAATCAAACCTCCATGTCCAGGGGCAGTAAACCTGTGAGATGTTGGGAAATGAGCAGGCTGGTTGGAAGGAAGTGGCTGTTGCCGGAATACCTGGAGTTTCCGTAGGTTTGACACAGCCCGGCCTCTGCAGCATCATGCCCGCCGGCAGAAAATGCCGCCCGTAGTTCGAGAGAAAAGGCCTGAAGCTGGCTTGTAGCCCGAAAGACGCGGGCAAGAGCTCACCCAAGCACTCGGCGGGCATCTTTCAGGTCCTCCAGCTGGGCGTTGCGCTCCCACAGAGCCAATCGGCTGGCCTTCAGCTCCTCCTCCACTTCCCGCACGTGACTACGGCAGACCCGGTTCTCTTGCTCCATAAACTGGGCGGAGGGGGGCAAAGGAAGTTCGACAAAACCAGAGCTGCCCCTTCGCTCTTCGGCCCCCCACCCACGCAGACCTGGTCTGCCAGGGCTCTCCATAGGAGAGAGGCACAGCCTCTTGTGTGCAATCCCCTGCCTGCGCCAGCTGCCTGCTGTACCAGTCACCTGCCCCAACCTGCCTTACCTCTCGGCAGTCCAGTAACTCCCGCAGCTCCCGCCGACTTGTCTTCCATTCCCGCTCGGCCGTCTCTTTCTCCTGGGACATCCTGGAAAACAAAGCCACCTTTGCTTAGGCTTTGGTGCTCAGTCAACACAGGTATCTTGTAGCGTGGGGGGGGGGGGGGAGACGGAGAGGCAAGGAATTCAGCTCATGCAATCCCTTCGCTACATCTGCCCGCTTCTTTGCGTCATCCGGCCGCAGGCAATTTAGGGCAACCCCGCCGTCTGCCTCTGCGCAGCCACCACTGTCTCTCTTGCCAAGGACTAACCGTGGCCGGCCCCCTGCTTAGCTTCCATGTTTGCATCAGACTGGTCAGGCTGTGACAATCAGTAGACATGATATTGACGGTGTTTGCTGTCAACTTATGGTGATTCCGTAGGGCTGGGGTGGCCAAGCCGGGGCCACTCCAGTTGCCCAGGGACTACAATTCCCATGAGCCCCTGCCAGCACATGCTGGCAGGGGCTCATGGGAATTGTAGTCCCTGGGCAACTGGAGAGCCACAGTTTGGCCACCCCAGCTCAGGGGTTTCAAGGCAAGAGATGAATGCAGGTGGTTATGCTACTGCCTGCTTCTAAACAGCAACCCTGGATTTCCTCAGCATTCCCTGTCTGAGTAGCAGCCGGCCTCAGAGATCGGACCAGCCTTCGCTCGGCTTATTTGCACTGATCAGGGTTCAACCTCCCAGAAGATCGGGGCGGGCAGTTCTCTGCAAGCAGCAGTGCCGGGAGGTCAGAAGGGGGCGCTTCCGGCCAAACTGGAGCTTCAAGACATTCCCCCCCCCCCCCAAATCCCCACACAAGTCACCAAATGAGGAGCTTAAGGGGCTTATCAGAAAGCCTCCCGCTCAGTTTTCATTTCCTGATTCGTTCCTGGGATTGTTGTTGGGCTTTACAGCTGCTTGTCGTGACCAGCTTTTAAGGGAATATTACTGTGCAGCGGGGTGGGGAGTGAGGCACATTCTCGCTTTGTGCCCCCGGGCGAGCTGTTTTTCGATTAAAAAGCGCAAGCACAGCTCGGCTTTGTCCTTTTCATTGGTTCAGCGCCGCAGCTTGAGGCTGTTCTGCTAGCTGGCGTGGCCTAGATTTGCTCTGTCAGACGGTCACGTTGTGAGCTGACTCAGGATGACGTGGTGTGGAAGGGTGAGAGGGAAACGTTATGGAATGGACCAACCAGCCCCGCTTCTTTCCTTCAGGCTGGAAAGCTGGAACCCTAGGGCAGGGGTAGTCAACCTGCGGTCCTCCAGATGTCCATGGACTACAATTCCCATGAGCCCCTGCCAGCGTTTGCTGGCAGGGGCTCATGGGAATTGTAGTCCATGGACATCTGGAGGACCGCAGGTTGACTACCCCTGCCCTAGGGTGACCAACTCTGGTTTGGAACATTTCCTGGAGATTTGGGGATTGAAGTCTGGGGAGGATGGAATTTGGGGGGGGGGGGGAAGGGAGCTCAGCAGGGAGTAACGCCATAGGTTCAGCCCTCCAGAATAACCCTTTTCCTCCAGGGAAACTGATCTTGGCCATCTTGGCGACCAACTGTAACCACTAGGCACTAACCGTCTTATTGCTAGTAGCATCACCACCCCAGGTTGTTCCTACTTCACATGAAGATCATCGCTAGGACCTGAATGTTATCTAGTGGCCTCTAGGCACTCGTGCAGTGAAAAGTTCTCGGTTGGGGAGGAGGCCGCTACAAGTGAAATGCAGACTTTCCGCTCTTGTTTGGGACATTCTAGCAAGGTGGGAGACGGGTCCTTCCTGGGCTCCCCCTTGACAGCTCCCAGCATGCAGTTGGGTTTCCACGCACACAGTGAAGATGCGATGGGTGGAACCCTCGGCTGGTCTCTTGGGCAAAGGGAGCATTTCTGCATAAATACGCCACACATCTATCAGAAGGCTGAAAAACCCATCGGCCCACAGACTCACTGCATCATCTGCCCCTCCATCTCCCGGAGGAGTTGCTCTTTCGCCACCAGCTGTTGGGAGAAGAGCTCATTCTCCTGCAGTAGCAGCTTCTGTTCGTTCTTCATAGCAGATGCCGCCTTCTGGAGCGTGGCCCTCAGGTCTGCAGCAGAAACCCAGCATCAAAGAAGAAGAAAAGGAAGAAGAGGAGCTGGGTGTTTTTGGTCCCCACTTTTTACAACCCAAAGGCATCCCTTACAATCGCCTGCCCTTCCTCTCCCCACAACAGACACCCTGTGAGGTAGGTGGGCTTGAGAGAGCTCTCAGAAAACTGTGACTGGCTCAAGGTCATCCAGGTGGCTGAGGTGGGGAATCAAACCTGACTCTCCAGATTAGAAGTTGCCGCTTTTAAAAACTACACCAAGCTAGCTCTCAAGAAGAAGAGCTGGCTTATTGTACCCCGCTTTTCACTACCCAAAGGAGTCTCAAAGCAATCTACAATCGCCTGCTCTTCCTTTCCCCACAGCAGAGACCCTGAGCAACAGGTGAGGCTGAGAGAGCCCTGAAGGAACTGTGAGTAGCTCAAGGTCACCCAGCTGGTGGCATGTGGAGGAATGAGGAATCTAACCCGGTTCTCCAGGCCGTTGCTCTTAACCATGACAGCAAGCTGCAGCCCCTTTGCAAACAACAACACCTTCACCTGCCCAGATTAACACAGGTACATCTAGATGAACTAGATCTAGATGAACACAGGTACATCCCAGGCCTTTCCCCTCTCCCAGAAAACAGTTGTTTTGCAAGAGCCTGGGAAATTAGGGCAAGAATTCTTTGCAGTACTCGAATTCCTAGGCAAGGGGAAGGAAGGATCCCCTGTGCGTGCATTAAGTCCCCCACATTCCTTTCCACTACTGTTACAAAAGAGGTCCTACCCACATCCCAGGAAGCAACACGTTGAGGACCTGGACTGGCGGCCAAAGCATCAGCACCTCTTCTTGGAGGACCACCTGGGGTCTAAGCCGCCACTCCATTGGGGGAACTCTTCCTACCGAGGTCAGTGCATTTCTACAAACCCAACTTGGAAGCGCAAAGGGGATCTTTCCAGTTAAAGGGGTGACGTTTGCCAACAAGACTCGGCAGTGAGCTGTTCACCTGCTTCCAAGCAAGCCTTGGTCTTTGCCAGCTGAGTGACCTGGTCCGTCTCGTGCCGCAGGCTCACAGCCGTCCTCTTCAGCTTCTCACAGATCTACAGTCACAGAGCAAAGGCAAGTGGAGGAGGAGTCAGGAACGAGAGGCTACCAAGCAATCAGCAAGCCCTGAATCCCCCATGCAATTCAGCGCGCTTTTTAAAAAGCCTTGTCAAGCTTCTAGTCCTGATGTTATAGCAGGAAGGCTTTGCATGTGCGGAGAGTGCCTGGCAAGAACCTGGGAGGGGAAAGCACCTGCTCAGCTTTCTAGCGGACTAGGCGGGGCTGAGTTGCCAGCCTCCAGGGACGATGCAAAGGAATGCAAATAAAATAGTTTATTCTGAGCAAAAAGGTTTATTTCAGGGAATTATTCCTTTCATCAGAAATACTTGATCGTGCCTCAAGAGTTGAATGAGAGTCACTGCTCCTTCTCCCTCCAGGCGCCTGAAAACAGCTCCAATCGCTAGCAATTCAAAGCGTTATTTTGGAAGGATTCATTAATCTGAACACACTTGAAGCTTTTTTTGTTAAGCCTTTTAGGTCAGAACAAACCATTTAAGTTTCTTTTCAGTGTTTGTCTCTTCAAGCCTCATCACCATGTGGCCAATCTATTTCCCCTTCAACTCCAGGTACAGTCTGGAGGTCTCCTGAAGTTATATAGTTGGTTTTCAACTAGCAGACACCCCTTCCATTGGAAACAATGACCGCTTTGGGGAACGGGCTATACAGCAATATACCCTGCTCAGGGCCCTGCCCTCCCTTAAATCTGCCTTCTCTAGGCTCCATCCCCCAAACTCCAGGAATCTGCCAACCCCGAGGAAAGGTGTTGGTCCAACAACTCTGGTTCAACTTTTCTAGATGCACAATTCTCAGAATTTTTGGGTGGGGGGGGTGACGGGGTGGGGAGACACACTGCCTACCTTTTCCCCAAGGAACAAAGAAGAGTTGGGTTTCATACCCCTCTCTGAGCCCCGAAGGACTCTCAAAGTGGCTTACAATCTCATTCCCTTCCTCTCCCCAAAGCAGACACTCTGTGAGGGAGGTGGGGCTGAGAGAGCTCTGAGAGAACTGCTCTGTAAGAACAAATCCAACAGGACTGTGACTAGCCCAAGGTCACACAGCTGGCTGCACGCGGAGGAGCAGGGAATCAAACCCAGCTCCCCAGATTAGAAGCCACTGCTCTTAACCCCTACACCAAGCAGACATAGTTGCCTGGCTTGAAACCAAGCATTTGACCCAATTGCCTTTTCAGGGTCTCCTACTATTGCCTCATGTGAAGAACAAGCCTTGCCTCTTGATGCTGAGCCCGCTCCCGCCGGCTGGCCTTCACCTCCTCCTTCATCCTCATCATCGCCCCCTGGCACTTGGCCAGCATGCTCCGCCAGGCCTCATACTGTGGAGAGAGTGGGTCCAAAGATTCAGGAGATGAATGGGGCTCAGTGGGGGGGGGGGAAGCTCTCACAGGGAGGGTGTGTGTGTGGGGAGGGGGGAGGAACTCACATCGAGCTGCATTTGGCGCCAGTCCTCCTGCACGGCACCTGCAAAGCGGCTCCCATCCTTCGTGTACTCTGCATACCCTTCGGAAAGGCCAGTCTGCAGAAAGGATAATTATTAGGGCCATTTGATAGATCTAGAAGAACGCTCGATGCAAACCGCAAGAAAACCTGCAGGGGGGAAAACAAGCTATAAAAATCAATACAAGCAAAACGCATCACGCAAATGACATTGGGCTGTATCCTACAATTCACTACTTCAGCCAGGCTTCCCTTCAGTGGAAAAAGCCTCGGAAAGAGGTTTATTATTATCATACAACTTGTGAGATGTAGCCAGGAGATTCAAGGACTGTCTGGCAGCCAGGCACGGGACATTAGGACATGGTTTGCCATCATCATGACCCTTAGTGTTCCTTGGAGGAACTCCATCCCAAGTCCTTGGAGGTCTTCCATCCAAGGCCCTGCTTAGCTTCTGAGATCTGATGGGATTGGCTGACCCGGTAGAAGGAATCCACCCAGTACCTCTGATTTTGCTATTTAACAGGAAGAACAAGGAGCACTGCAGGTGGCACACACACTTGAGAGCCAGTTTGGTGTAGTGGTTAGGAGTGCGGACTTCTAATCTGGCATGCCGGGTTCGATTCTGCGACCCCCCACATGCAACCAGCTGGGTGACCTTGGGCTCACCACGGCACTGATAAAACTGTTCTGACCGAGCAGTGATATCAGCGCTTTCTTCTTCTTCTTTCTTCCTTCTTCAAGGACCCTTGAGAAATTGCCCTAGTATCACTGGACCTGAATCTGTTCTAGAGCAAGGATCAGGAGCCGCCGCGAGAGAGGGTTTAGTTGCACCATTCGTCCTTCTGTAGCCTTAGAAAAGACCAAGAGTCTAGTAGCTGCACCTTGAAAACCAACAAAATCTGTAGCAGGGGAGGACATTTCATGAGTAACTGCTCACTTCTCAGGAGAGCTGAAGAAGCGAACAATAACTTATGAAAGCTTCTCTTGCTTTAGGATGCTTAGGGCTGATCCTGCGTTGAGCAGGGGGTTGGACTAGATGGCCTGTATGGCCCCTTCCAACTCTATGATGATATGATTCTATGGCCTGTATGGCCCCTTCCAACTCTATGATTCTATGATTCTCCCCTGCCACAAATTTTGCTTGTCTTTAAGGTGCTACTGGATTCTTACTCTTTCCTGCTGCTACTTTAAGCCGTTCTGGTTGTGGATGGACTCTTGTGTGTTGCAAAAGGAACAGGCCTGGCCTGAGTTTGCAGTAAAGGACAAAACTCCATTTCCCTGAAACAGGCACAACAAGCACTCATCCCAGATTTTGGGGGGGGGGGGGGGGGGGATGGAGATGCATGAGAATCAGCATGCTTATGTCCCCCACGGCTTAAACCCTTTGGACAGATGGAACTTCCAAGAAGAGCTGCATAAGATTAAGAACATAAGAAGAGCCCTGCTGGGTCAGACCAGTCCAGCGTCCTGTCTCGCACAGTGGCCAGCCAGTTCCCTCTGGACAACCAACAATAGGACAGAGAGGCTGAGGCCTTCCCCTGATGTTGCCTCCTGTCTCTGGCATTCAGAGGTTTCGTGCCTTTGAACGGGGAAGATCCCCCTCTGTCAATGTGGCTAGCAACCACTGATAGGCCTCTTCTCCACGAACCTATCCAATCCCCTTTTCAAGCTGTTTATTCCTGTGGCCTTCACTACACCCTCTGGCAACAAGTTCCGCATGTTTATCACTTGCTGTGTAAAACAGTGTTTCCTTTTGTTCATCTGGAATCTATTGCCTGTGGAGGCCCTTAGTATTTGGGGACAGCAAGGGAAAAAAAGCTTCCTTTGGCTCAGCTCTCTCCATCCCATGCACCTCTCATCACGTCTCTTCTTAGTGGTCTCTCTTCTAAAGTGAACGTCCTCATGGGGAAAGTGCTCCAATTATTAAGCGTTTCAGTTGCTCTCTTCTAATATCTCATGTGGCTTTCGATGAAGATTTCAGGCCTTTAAACTTGGCCTTTGAGCTTAGATAAGACTGCGCTCGGATGCAGACTGGCAGCCAAGGCTTTGAAATGGGTGAGAATCCACCCCCCCCCATCAACATCCCAACTGCAGCATTTTGAAGGAGCTGCAGTTTCTCGGTTGCCTTTGAGCGCAGCCCTGCATAGAGACGTAACATCGGCCCAGGCAGGAGATTGGCAAACCAAAATGCTTTCTCGTTCGAGAGCCCTCCGGCTACATCGCAAATGGAACAGTAGATTAAATTAAGCCAGAAAGTGGATCAGATTCCCCCACCCAGCCCGAGCGAGCTGAGTCATTGAGGTCGAGCTGATCTGAAGAGCCCCAGAATTCTAAAAAGGGCTTGTGTTCCTTTTCGGATCTGTGTGGTTTTTTGGTTTTGTTTTTTTTAAGACACCCCGAACAAAGAGAAGTTCCAAAGATCATCCGGAGAGACTGAGAGGAACCTGCTCACCCGGCATGTCAGGCCTGGGCACAGAAGAGTATAGTAACTGGGGGGGGGGGGAGTTTTGTGTATAACAAGGCCAGGCGTTTGGTTGAGGCCGGGTGGGGGCCCAGGGGTATTCGATCTGGTCCCTCCACTTTTAACTGATATTGCCTTTCTTGATTTTGTGAACTGCCGCGATCCAGTTTCTGGGAACGGCAGTATAGAAATACAATGATAAATAAATAAATGAGTAAATTATAAAGAGGAGGAGGAGGAGAAGAGTTGGTTCTTATATGCCACTTTTCTCTACCTGAAGGAGTCTCAAAGCGGCTTACAGTCACCTTTCCTCTCCCCACAACAGACACCCTGTGAGGTAGGTGAGGCTGAGATAGCCCTGATATTACTGCTCAGTCAGAACAGCTTTCTCAGTGCCGTGGCAAGCCCAAGGTCAGCTGGCTGCATGTGGGGGAGCGCAGAATCAAACCCGACTCACCAGATTAGCAGTCCACACTCTTAACCACTGCACCAAACTGGCTCTATAGCACAATTAGAAGTGAAGCGTTAATACATCTGGTACAACATTATCGCTCCACTACGTGACATCAGCATTTCTCAGTACAGCATGAAGTAAATGTCAAAGCAGGATGCTTTTCTCCCAATGGGAAATATTTATGGTGGCAGATTCGAGCCTCCAACAGGCAACCGGTTCACACCCGTTTCAGGTAGCCGTCTGCAGAGAGCATCATTATCCTGAACAGAACAGGAATGTGTACAGAGCCGGTATTTTTGCTGATAAATCCAGGACTTTCGTCTCCACAGCCTCATAGAATCATAGAATCATAGAGTTGGAAGGGGCCATACAGGCCATCTAGTCCAACCCCCTGCTCAACGCAGGATTAGCCCTAAGCATCTTAAAGCATCCAAGAAAAGTGTGTATCCAACCTTTGCTTGAAGACTTCCAGTGAGGGGGCACTCACCACCTCCTTAGGCAGCCTATTCCACTGCTGAACGACTCTGACTGAGAAAAACTTTTTCCTGATATCTAGCCTATATCGTTGTACTTGAAGTTTAAACCCATTACTGCGTGTCCTTTCCTCTGCAGCCAGCAGAAACAGCATCCTGCCCTCCTCCAAGTGACAACCTTTCAAATACTTAAAGAGGGCTATCATGTCCCCTCTCAACCTCCTTTTCTCCAGGCTGAACATTCCCAAGTCCCTCAACCTATCTTCATAGGGCTTGGTCCCTTGGCCCCAGATCATCTTCGTCGCTCTCCTCTGTACCCTTTCAATTTTATCGATGTCCTTCTTGAAGTGAGGCCTCCAGAACTGCACACAGTACTCCAGGTGTGGTCTGACCAGTGCCGTATACAATGGGACTATGACATCTTGTGATTTTGATGTGATGCCTCTGTTGATACAGCCCAAAATGGCATTTGCCTTTTTTACCGCTGCATCACACTGCCTGCTCATGTTTAGTTTACAATCCACAAGTACCCCAAGGTCTCGTTCACACACAGTGCTACCTAGAAGCGTATCCCCCATCCAGTAGGCATGCTTTTCATTTTTCTGACCCAGATGCAGAACTTTACACTTATCTTTATTAAATTGCATCTTGTTCTCATTTGCCCATTTTTCCATTGTGTTCAGATCTCGTTGAACTCTGTCTCTATCTTCCGGAGTATTTGCCAGTCCTCCCAATTTGGTGTCATCTGCAAACTTGATGAGTAGTCCCTCCACCCCCTCATCTAGATCATTAATAAATATGTTAAAAAGTACCGGGCCGAGCACCGAACCCTGAGGTACCCCGCTACTCACCTCTCTCCAGTCTGATGAAACACCATTGACAACAACTTTTTGAGTGCGGTTCTCTAACCAATTCCCTATCCACCTAACGATCTGAAAATCCAGATTGCAGTCCTTCAACTTATCCATCAGAACATCATGGGGAACCTTGTCAAAAGCTTTACTAAAATCCAAGTAAATGACATCAACCAAATTTCCCCGATCCAGCAAACCTGTTACTTGGTCAAAAAAGGAAACTAGGTTGGTCTGGCAGGACCTGTTGGAGACAAATCCATGCTGACTTCCTTGGATCACCAAATTGTCCTCCAGATGTTTGCAGATCGCTCCCTTTAATATCTGCTCCATTATCTTCCCCACAACAGAGGTCAGACTCACTGGTCTGTAGTTTCCCGGGTCATCCTTCCTCCCTTTTTTGAAGATCGGAATAACGTTTGCTCTTTTCCAGTCCTCCGGGACATCTCCAGTCCTTAAAGAGGTTCCGAAGATGATGGACAAGGGCTGTGCAAGTTCTCTGGAAAGTTCTTTGAGTACTCTCGGGTGCATTTCATCTGGACCAGGGGATTTGAACTCATCCAGTGCAGCTAAATGCCTCTCGACCACCTCTCTATCCATGTTAACCTGCCACCCAGACACTATCCTTTGGCTACAGCCATCTCTAGATGTGCCTAAACACTTAGACCTGTGGGAAAAAACAGATGTAAAATAGGCACTAAGCCTTTCTGCTTTCTCTGCATCTTTCGTTAGAGTTTGTCCATCCGCACCCAACAGCGGGCCTATTGCCTCCTTTACTTTACGTTTGCTCCTCACGTAACTGAAAAATCTTTTCTTGTTACAATGGGCTTCCCTGGCCAATCTTAGCTCACTCTCAGCTTTGGCCTTTCTGATGATTGATCTACAGTGCCTAGTAACCTGTAGGTACTCTTCTTTAGAGCTCTGTCCTTCCCTCCATTTCCTGAACATTTTCCTTTTCTTTCTTAGTTCCTCTTAGTTCCTCTTAGAGCCTCCCGAAACCCCCTACTCTGTTGTGCAAGCTGGCTGGCTGACCTGGGGCTAGTCGGACACTTTCAAGCCTAACCTTCCCCACAGGGTCGTTGTGAGGATAAAACAGAGGAGAGGAGAACAGGAGAAGCTGCATCAGATCCCCGCAGGGAGAAAGTCAATAGAAATCAATTCATACATTCAGCAAGCACTGAGCAACCAATGCTGGGTCGCTGTGTGTGCGGCGGAGGTTGAGAGTGAAACAGACCCATCTTTCCACTTTCTTCCACCCATACAGCCTGGTCCCCCCTCCCCACCCAGACCGGTCTAGCCTGAAAAAGCCCAGCTATCTCACCATTTCTTCAAGGGTGCCCGCCATCCGCTTGGCTAGACTCTGGACCTCGTGGCTCTGCCGCACGGATTGCTGGACTCTCCTGAGCATCTCGGACTTGTCGGAACACTGAGAAAATTCCAAGACAGAAACCTCTTGATCAGCCATTGCGGGAGGTTAGAGCTGGCTGTTGAAGCCGAGCTGAGATCTGCGCTGCTTCGAGAAGACCGGCGCTTGAATCCTCTTGAATACCGCCCTGCACCACTCAAAAAGGTCTGGCCATCTGCCCCCTTTCCCTGGTTTGCTAAATACCATTCTGTCCTTAGAGCAGGGGTAGTCAACCTGTGGTCCTCCAAATGTCCATGGACTACAATTCCCATGAGCCCCTGCCAGCAAATGCAGGGGAATTGTAGTCCATGGACATCTGGAGGACCACTGGTTGACCACCCCTGCTTAGAGCGCCGATCAGATCTGGGTTGCCAGGGCCCCGGAGATCCAGGGCTACTGGTCCCGGCAGTCTTTGCCTCTTACCTCTCCAGGGGTCTGAGTCATCGCAGTCCTCTGCTGTGCAGCTTCCATGTGTGGCACCGGCCTTTGGAGTTCCTGGCAAGCCCGCAGGTGGTGCGCGAAGGCCTCTATCATGACAAAGGCACTCTCCAAGCAGCCCTCCAGCACCGGTCGGGAAAGGCCGCCCAGCTGATTGTGAGAACGGCTGCAAAACACAGCGAGCAGAGCTCTGGTCAAAGGCCCAGGCAGTTCAGCACTTTGTTCCCAGAGGGGTGGGCCGGCGCAGACTCCTGGGAAGTCCCTGAGTAAGGAGCCAGTTTCCTTGCACTTGGCACCCGATAATCAAGGTCACATTACGCAAGTGCCACCACCCACCCAGAATTTACTGAATGGACGGCCATCAAGACGCCAAGTGACTCAAGCTAACTTCTGCGTTCCGCAAAGACCATGTCTGAAAACGAATCAAAGACTGTTAGAAAGCATGGCGAATTATTCTACAAGTTTTGGCTTTGTGTGCACTTTAGATCTGATTCTAACAGTTTTGTGTCCTTAAGGTTCACAGCACAGTCTACGTCTGCATGGCTGAGATGCAATGAGCAAAAGAGGAGACCCAGAGGCATCTTATTAAGGTTCTTTGCTTTGGCAACTGATTCTTATGCATACGGATGCCTAAAATGCAGGCTATTGGACATGGAATTAGAGATCCTTAGTGGGACAGCCAGAAGCTCAGTCTCCTCTTGAGTTTGAGAAGGATGGACTAATAATTAAATCAAACAGAGAGAAACAGACCTATCCAATGGCAATACAATAAATATATTCATAAAGGAAAGAAAAGTGTCCTTTTTTTGCAGTTTTCCTTATCTGTTTATTCGGTAGGACGAACGTGTCAATACAGACCGGTATCCCCATACCTATGTGAGCCTGTGGCCAGTATTATATTATTATTATATATAAGGTTTTAATTCTCGATACATAAAAATATTGAAGACTCAGAGGACTTGTCACTGATGAAAGAATCTCTCTAAAAAATGGATATTACCTGGATTCTGTTTTGACAGAAGTCCTACAGAATAAACAGATAAGGAAAACTACAAAAAAAGGACACTTTCTTTTCCTTTATGGATATATTTATTGTATTGCCATTGGATAGGTCTGTTTCTCTCTGGTTGGTCCTCTTGAGTTTGGGACTCGTGCCAAGCTACGGATCCATTGCTTCGTATTTTTAACACTTCAGATTGTAAGCCACTTTGAGCCTCCTTCGGGTAGGGAAAAGCGGCATATAAGAACCAATTCTTCTTCTTCTGCTTGTGTTTTTCTACTGTCCGTTCTGTGCCCTGTTCTTGGGCAGTTCCTCAAACCACTTTTTTCTAAACAAGGACTTGATGGTGAGACTAAGATCATTTTCCTGTTAGGAAACAAAAACTCTCAAGTTACTGATTTGGTTGCCACGTTTGGATAGCTGGCTATGAGGTCCCAGAACTATAGAGCAATTAATGCTTTATAATGTATTTTCCCCCTTGTCCTCATTTTTGTTTGCCAATAAAGGTCTTCTAATTCTGATTCTGACTTTTCTAGGATTCTGTTCTTTTCTCCATGGGCCACAATTTTCCCAGCCTTTCTTACCTCTGTCCCAGTTACCATCTAAGCCAGGGGTGGCCAATCTGTGGCTCTCCAGATGGTACATGGACTACAGTTTCCATGATTGCTGCAGTGGCTCATGGGAACTGTAGTCCATGGACATCTGAAGAGCCACAGCTTCACCTCCCATGATCTTAGTCCAGAGCTCCCAACTCTGTTTATTTCCTTATTCCATTTATATACCTCTCTGTAGTCCTCTCAGTAGACTGGCTTAGGGCAATGTATAGTATCAATGAAATTATACGTAATTAAAGTAATACCTGGAAACCATTTTATTCACCACGGCACTTTATACTGGTGCTAACATTGTTAGCTGCAACTTTGTCAATAGTTTTTTATGTATTTCTATTTATTTTCTTGTGTAGCTTTACTTGTATTTTGTTTATTAATTGGTTGTACACCGCCTGGGATGGCAATGCTTGAGAGGCGGAGGGGAGGTGGGGAGCTCCTCCTCACGGGCAGTCTTCAAGCAGCAGCTGGACAAAGACTTTTCCTGGCTGCTTGAGGCTGATCCTGCATTGAGCAGTGGGTTGGACTAGATGGCCTGCCTGACCGCTTCTATTGTTCTCTGATTCTAAATAAATCAACAAAACCATCTATAACTCACATCAACATCAATCACAGCTAGCTTAGTGGTTAGGAATGCAGACTTCTAATCTGGTGAGCCGGGTTTGATTCCCCACTTCTCCCCCACATGCAACCAGCTGGGTGACCTTGGGCTGGCCACGGCACTGAGAAAGCTGTTCTGACCGAGCAGTAATATCAGGGCTCTCTTAGCCTCACCCACCTCATAGGGTGTCTGTTTTGGGGAGAAGAAAGGGAAGGTGAATGTAAGCCGCTTTGAGCCTCTTTGGGGTAGAGAAAAGCAGCATTTAAAAACTCTTCTAGTATTTCTAGTGCCGTACGTGTGAATAGGTCTGTTGTCAGACAGAGATGTAGAAACGAGAGTGTTCTTTTTAAAGGGTGACCCGTTAGATGTTAACAGATTACTGGCCCTAACCAAATGCTTGGCGGAAGAGCTCCATCTTGCAAGCCCTATGGAACGGCACCAGGGCTCGAAGCTCTTCGTCAAAGGGAAGATGCTGGGACCTTTTTATTATGAGAAGCTCTCCTTAGTACTGTTATTGGCCTTCGTTGTCACCTTCTTACCAAAGGTGGGCTAACCAAAACACCACATTGCAGCCGGATCTGTGCTTTTCTTGGTTGGCAGCCTGGAAAAAGATGACATTGGCCATGCAGTGCCAGGAACAACTTTTGCCCACTCAAGAAGCTACACCCGGGTGAGGAGCAGAACTTACTGCCCCAGAAGGGAGTCAGTCTCTGTGGTGTTATCCTCAGTGGACGTCACCTCCCCCGGGGATGTGTTCACGCCGGCTTCCATTAGACTTGGGGGTGTCTTCCACGTGGCTGCAGTTGCCATAGAGACGGGGGTGATGGCCGTGCCCTTGTCTCGGAACAAGACAGGCAGACTCTGATGAAGAGTTTCCAGCACAGGGGAATCTGGCACGCTCTTCTCCAGCCACGCCAGCGAAGTCATCCAGGAGTTGGCACAAGGCGACATGGTCCCAGCAAACCCAGAAAAGATGACCGGGGTCTGTGGCCAAGCATGTGGAGAGAAATGTGCCCATGAAATGTACAGTAATGCAGCAAAACAAGCAAAATATTTCAATGTACAGGTCAGCCAGCATGGTGGAGTGGCCTCTGATCCAGAGAACCAGGTTTGATTCCCCACTTCTCCACATGCAGCCAGCTGGGTGACCTAGTCACAGTTCCCTTAAAGCTGTTCTTGGAGATCAGTTCTCTCAGAGCTCTCTCAGCCCAACCTACCTCACAGGGTGTCTGTTGTGGGGAGAGGAAGGGAAAGGGGTTCGTAAGCCACTTTGGGAGTCCTTCGGGTAGTGAAAAGCGGGATACAGAAAACCAGCTCCTCTTCTCTAAAAAGCCCATTCAGTGCATGCAACACAGAAAACAAACTGGAACATAAAATTTACACAGCCCCAAAGGAAAGCTGAAGTCAGGGGTAGTAAGAAATTTATCAATCCACAAATAGCAAACCAAATCAAAACAAACCACTTGAATTGCTATGTCACTGACTATGTTAGCGCACTTTCAAAGGTACAAGAATCTTTGAATTAGGTTCTTCACAATTTATTTGTGAATATTATAGGTATACAAGAGTTATATTTCAATCAGGAGCAGTTTTTTAATAACTTGAATGTTTTTAACTTTTAACTTTGTATGCTGATTTTACTGTTGTTACTTGTTACAAATATGTATACTATATTATTATAAAATTGTGCAATTTGGCACTTTTATGAAAAAGTATAAACACTCTTGTTTTCTACTAGCAGTACTTCTAAAAGAAAAAACAGAGGCATGCTGCAAATTGGTATAACCCACGCAGCCTTAGCACAAATATATTAATTTTTGCTATGTGACAAGTAGTTAAAAAATTAAAAACAAAATATACACATGGTGTAGTAAACCATGCACCATCGGATCCATTGGGAACATGATGTCCCCTGAGCCTCCGGGGAGGGCGGTATATAAATATAATAAGTAAATAAATAAATGCATAGTCCAGAGCTGCAAGGCTGGACCAATAAGGCTGCACACCTCAAAACACTGCAAACAAAAATGATTTTTTTTAGCCAAACGTCTTAAATTATACATATGCTTTTAACCTACACTTGCAAGGGAAGCTTTTTTATTCTTCCAACCACCCAGCCAAGCAGGCATGGCTGCAAACCAGTCACAGCTAAACAGAGCTTTGAACCCAGGCTTCTTCAATCCTAGCCTTTACGAATACACAATACTGTTTCTCAAAACACATATCCTATGACCAAGAGTTCCAGAAACCCTATCTACCGAGATACAAGGAAAAGCCACATGCACAACTGAGGGGGAGGAGTGCAAACTGGCTTAGAGAATACCCTAAATAGGGTTGCCAACCTCCAGACAGGACCTGGAGACCACACAGAATCATAGCTCATCACCAGTCTACACAAATCACTTGAAACAATGGCATTTTGAAAGGGGAACCCTCAGGGTTGCCAGCTCAGCCTTGGGAAATCCCTGGAGTCGTTGGAAGGGGCAGCGGCTGGGGAGGGCGAATTTTAGGGTTACGAAAGAACTCATTAAATATGGGATGTTACTAGGACTTCCTTTTCTCCTAGACTTTACAGTACACCATACAGTCGGTTCTTCCAAGGTGTGGAAACATCTCGGTAATTCGGAAGACACTTGCAAATCCAGGAGCCCTCCAGGCCCCACCTGCAGGTTGGCATCCTTCTGGTCTCCACCACATAAGGCTCCCATCCCAAGCTCCACCCACAAATCCTCGAGGATTTTTGCACCCCAAATGCGGCAATGCCAGCATCATAAAGCCCCCCCCCCCAAAAAAAGCCCCCCCAGCCAATCTACCTCCTCCAGCCTCGCCGGAGACTCCTCCATGGCAGCACCCAAAAAAACCCCTTCTGCAAAGAAGCACCGCCCGCCGAACAATTTTAAACGAAACCCCGCTGGACGCTCATTGGTCGGGTGACGTCACAGTGGGTGCCGCCCATTTGACGACAGCCTCCGAACGCGCGCCCTACTGGAAGAGGAGACGGGAAGAGGGCGGGGCCTCCTGCTGGAGACACGCCCCTTTCCGGAACTGGCCGCCCCGCGCCTGCCATGCGTTTCTCAACGGCGAAAGTCCACCCGCTTCATTGCGCTGGGCCCGTGCATTGAGGCCGCAGCCCCACCCAATTCAGCACCTTGTGGGTGTTGGCTTGCAACAACGTGACATTGTCCCGGGTGGCCAAGTAGGACTGCTGTAAATAAGTCCATTCCTTGCTCACTGTAGACTCACCCACCCCACTGGGCCATCAGTAACGCTTATTGGCCTCCCCAGTGTTCTATTGCTCCATAATGTTGCTATTATTGTACGATTATAAACTGAGTTATTTGTATTGGTCGTTTGATGTCAACCACCCTGAGCCTTCGGGGAGGGCAGTATATAAATATAATACACAAAAGGAGATAAGTGGTGCTTTGGAAGATAGAATCTACTGTGGGGGTCCCCAAAGCGTGCAGTATGGCTCCCCACAAAGGGGCAGTGAGGAATTTGGGGGCAGTAGAGGGGTATCAGCCTGACTCTTCTTTTTCCTGGCAAGAGATGCTCCACGGTGGCTGACGCTTGCCTCTGGCAGCAGCGACCCTGGACTTCCTTGGTGGTCTCTCATTCCAGCGCTGACCAGGGCCAACCCTGTTTACCTTCCCCAATAAAAATGACAGCTTCAGAAGGCTGACTGGCTGGGATCTCCTTCCCTTCCTCAGGCTCTACCCCAGAACTTCAGGAATTTCTTAACCCAGGGCTGGCAGCCCTTTCCTCATAAGCCTCCATCTTTGGGCGGATGGAAAAGCCTTTTGCTTGCTCCTGGCCAGGGGATGTCCAACTGCTTGTTTTTCTCTTTCCCCATCTTTCCCCCCCACAATGACCCAACGAGCCTTTTACAAAGACTTTTACAAAGATTCTTCCCCCCGATTGAAATACAGCTGCTGCACAAAATAAATGTAGGCAATATACTGTGTTTTGAATTGGCAGCAGATCTAACTCCAGGAAAGATGTGTTTGGTGTGTGTGGGGGACACTAGGGATGTGGCCTAGGATCCAAGGGGCAGGCAGCTCCCAAAAAGTTTGGGAACGTGGCCTTTTACCCCACTGAGATCCCTTCTCCCCCCCCCCCCCAAGCCTCATCCTCCCAGATCTCTTGAAATTGTCAGCCCTTGCCCTCATCTGACCTAGCAAAGCAGTTCTTCTGGCTTAAGCAGATTCTTGTCAAGAGGAAAATCTTTGGTCTTCTGGATCTGATGTGTCTCCCCCCCCACACACACACACACACTGCAGCCTTGGGGACTGCGGGACACTCCATGGAAACACTCTGTGGCTGCATACAGAAGGGATGGCTTTATTGTGGCTTGCATGAAGCACAAAACAAATAGACAGGCTGCTGAGGCAGCTCCACCATCCTGGTTAATGGGGAGAAAAATGGGACCTGGCTCCCACACACTGGAGAGCGCGTGGGTGGGTGGGTGGGTGGGTGGGTGGGAGTGTTGGCACAGATTGCAATGCAAAGAGGATAAAGAAGGAGCCTGTCCTAGCAGGCATACAACTTTGTCTCATACAAAAAGGAGGATGAAAAACATTTACTAACAATTAGGCAAACTGTGTGAAAACGCACGCTTCTGGGTTTCACAAGCTTCTTCAGGATCAGACCTAACTGGGAAGTGGCAAAATATACTTGCTCTGTCCTCTTCCATTCCACTTGTGGAGGGATTCTGTGAAACTCAGAGGCCGGCCGACTCAGCAACCTATGCTCACCCTACAGCAAAACTCAGTGCTGCTTCCTTGGCATCAGACTGCCAAGATGACCCCCCGTGTCCTAAACTTCCAAAAGGAGAAGGGGCCAGTGGCACAGCGTTATCAGAAAGGGGCTGGTGGGGAGCCTAATTCAGTGCCCCTGCTGATGCAGAGAGGGCACCTGGCAGGCAGATCCGAGAGCCTTGTGATGGGCTGCCCGGCAGAGCAATATGAAAGAAGCACTTCCAGCCAACCTCCAGGTCAGGGCTGGTGAGCTCCCACCCACTATTGCAACTGTTCTCCAGGTGATAATAAAATCATAGAACCACAGAGATGGAAGGAGCCAGACAGGCCATTCATCCCAACCCTCTGCTCAATGCAGAATTTGCAGCCTAAAACATCCATAGAATCATAGAGCTGGAAGGTCCAAGCCCCTCCTCAACGCAGGATCAGCGCAAAGCATCCAAGATAAGTCGCTGTCCAGCTGCTGCTTGAAGACTGCCAGTGAGGGGGAGCTCACCACTTCCTTCGGCAGCCCATTCCACTGCTCAACTGACTGGGCAAATGTTTTTCCTGATATCTAGCTGGCACCGTTCCCCGCATAGTTTAAAGCCATTCCTGCCAGTCCTCTCCTCTGCTGCCAGCAGGAACCGCTCCCTGCCCTCCTCCCTGTGACCACCTTTCCTGATAGATATTAGCTGACCTAGAGGGAACAGCTGCATTGGAAAATAGACTGTTATAATTTATTATATATGGCATTTGTCATGTAGCCGGGAGATCAGAGCCTGGCAACCAGGCAAGGAACATTCGGAGGCGGTGTGCCATTGCCTGCCTCCACGCGTCCTGACCCAAGATCCTTGCGGTTGACTGCCCCACTAAGTAACATGGTAGAAGCACTTCCGCCAGAGATGCTGCTGCTACAGGGCAAGAAGAGGCTATCTGCCATCACCATTCTCTGCCTCCGGTTCCTCTCCACCACGCTGCATTGGGACAATTGTCTCTTTGCTGCCCCTCCTCACCATTCTGGACCACTTTTTGCAGAGATTCTTCATGTTCGAACCTGGCTGGGAATGCCTGCTGGGCCTTCCTGCACTGTCTTTAAAGACCGAAGGAGAGCAAGGGAGGAACAAGGCCCTAGCTTAGGTGCCCTGGGCAAAGGAAGGGGGGGGAGACACACAGCCAAATGGCCCTCCCCGGCTAGATCTGCACCGGATTCCTGAGAACTGGGTGCCGCTTGAGAAGACAGCCACGGCCTCCCGCAGCCTCCAGCACCCCTTTCCCCTCCCCAGCAGCCTCAGCCAGGCCAAGGCTGGCTTCCGGGGCTCAAGAGGTCACAGTCGAAATCCGAAAAGGCGACGGTGGTGTCCAGGAGGGTGTCCTTGCTGGCTTGCCGCAGCCGCAGCACGAAATCCACCGGCTGCTTCTGCAGGAGCTCGGCGTCGAAGGGCATGCCGTGGAAGAAGAGGTGGCTCCGGAAGTGGTGGGGGTATCGCAGGCGGCGCTGTGGGTCCCGGCACAGGAGCTGCAAGCAGAGGATGACCCCCATTACCCAGGAACTGCGTGCCAGGAGGCAGCTGCTTGCCTTGCCGCTCAAAGGCGTTACCGCCTTGAGTGACCGGCTTGCCAGCAGCACGCAATCAGCTTAAGCAGAGGAGGTCAGAGGACGGTCATTCTCCGAAGAGGAACTGAATGTATGCGGCGCTCTTTCCTCCAGCTGCTTTTGGCTCGCTGGAGGTGCCCGTAGGCTTGCCAATCTCTAGGTTGTGGCTGGAGATCTCCTGCTATTACAACTGTTCTCCCGGTGACAGATATCAGTTCACCTGGAGGAAACGGCTGCTTGAGAAGGTGGCCTCTATGGTTATTATTTATCACATGGCATCTGCAGTGTAGCCAGGAGAGACAAGGATTGTCTGGCAGCCAGGTAAGGGGCAATCGGGGGTGGTTTGCCATTGCCTGCCTTTGTGTCATGGCCCCTGGTGCTCCTTGGAGGAACCACCGCCCAAATTCTTGGAGGTCTCCCCTCTAAATATTAATTGGGGCAGCCCTACTTATTTATTTTTATGTATTTATTATTCAATGTGTAGCCTGGCACTCCCACACAGTGGCACATGGTGGGTGATGTACGTACCCCACAACAAAATCCCCATAAGCATTCATAAAAGCAGATAAAAACCCTCTTCTGACGGCGATAAAATAGACTCCCCCCCACCAGCTCTACAGGCTAAGGCCTCAGGGGGCAACAACAAGGGCAGCCCCATGACCTGGCTGGCACAGGGAGGGGCCCAGATCTTAACTGCCCTGGCGTCACCCAAAGACCTGGTGGAAGAGCTCCGTTTTACAGGCCCTGCAGAACTGAGAAAGGCCCGTCGGGGCCCTCTCAGCTCCCCTGGGAACTTAGTCCACCAGGTTGATCCACCAGGCATGCAGATGTGGAAAGTGCCTTGTCACCCCTTGGCAACCAAACTTTTCAGAGCTCTCTGTGGAGAGGAAGAGGGCAAGGGGCCTGCAGGAATACGTACCTCACTGAGGAGAAAACGCAGGCCCAGGCTGAGGGTGACTGGCGCCGTGTAGCTACAGCTCTGCACGCTCCGGAGCATGGCCTTGTGGTCTCTCTCTGGAGCAACCGGAAACTGGAAGGGGAGGAAAGCGGAGAGCTGGAAGTACTTTCTACTCAGACGTGGCTCTCCGATCACCCACTGCTTGGTCCTTTTAATGGGAAGGGCCAGGGACTGAACTGAGCCAAGCAGGAGCTCTGCCACTGAGCCGCAGTCCTTCCCAACATGGCTCAAGAAATTTCTGTTCCTGCAGGGAAACACCCACAGGCTCACCTTTCCAGTGGCCAGGGCAAAAAGCAGCACTCCCATCGACCACCAATCCGCAGCGTGCGAATAGGGACCCCCACTCAGTACTTCGGGGGCTGCCAGAAAGAAAGGAGAGGCAGGTCATAACCCCAGCGGAAGCCACCAAGCCCACTGCTCTTCCGTCAAGGCTGTTGCCTTTGTGGTCGTACCCATGTACTGGAGGGTCCCGCAGATCGTGTAGGCCCTCTTGCCCCAAGGCAGATGGCGGGAAAGGCCAAAATCAGTCAGCTTCAAGTGCCCTGGATGGGGGGGGGGGTGAAGAATGGCGTTAGAATGAGACCCTCCAAGAGAGGGGCATAATTCACATATCCCATAAGTCCCAGAAAAGCACATACAAAGTCTGCAACAGAAAATTTGGGACAGTAGAAAAGAGCAAGAGTCCAGGAACATCTTACAGATTAACAAAATTGGTGGAAGATACTCACTTCTTCAGATATCTGAGAAAGTGAGAATCTTCCACCAATTTTGTAAATTGTTAAGATGCTCCAGATATCTGAAGAAGTGAGCAGCGATGCACAAAAGCTCCTCCTTGGCCACAAATCTTGTTAATCTTTAAGATGTGACTCTTGTGCTTTTCTACTGCTACAGACAAACATGGCTCCCCAGCTCTCTTGATAAAATTGCGGGAGGAGGGAAGTTCCCTGCCTAGGTCGTTTTTTCCCCATTAGAAGGGGGCTCAAAAAACTCCTAGAAAACATTTTCTTTTCAAATGAACAGAACGCATGCTTTTTAAAACATGGATATACTCAAAGTACACAGCTGGAACATGCATAAGGCCGTTGGTACTAACAACCAGCATTTCTAAAGCTGCATTCACTGTTTAAATACGATCAGTGTTGTCCACAAGATGCCAGTATGTGTTACATGCTGTTGATGAGTTTGGTGTTTGCCTGGCTCAGCTGCAGAACATCTGGCCCAAAATTTGGGCTCTTCGGTTATAGTGTTACAGGAAGGTTTTCCCCTCTTGCATCACACCCCACTGACTGTGAAACGCATACCTCGTTCATCCAGGAGTATATTTTCCATCTGCAAAGAAAACAAATAGCTAAAATAAGGCAGGGCCACCCAGCCTAACCCACTCTGCCTCCCTCCTTCGCTACATTCTGTTCGGATCTGGCCCTGTAATCATACCTGCTCTAGGCAAAAAAAACTGCTTCCTCACAGAAGGGGGGGGGGCAAGGAGAGGTGCTATTTGAGCAAATGCGTCCCAGTGGAGAGACCAAATTTGGAAGAAATGGCTCTATTCAACCAGCCCCTGGGAGGGGAAAGAAACAGGCTTTGTACCTTGACATCACGATGCACGATGCCTAGATTGTGAAGGTACCCTGGGGGAAGAAAGACAGAATTTTGATAGAATCATAAGAGTTCGAAGGGGCCCTATAGGCCATCTAGTCCAACCCCCTGCTCAACGCAGGATCAACCCAAAGCATCCTAAAGCAATGCTACCCACGAGAGGGAGAAACCTATTTCTGGCAGCCCACACTTCCCCTCCTCTTCCTCTCCTCTTTTGGCCCATCCTTCTCCACTCCGTGCCTGGAGAAACGTTTGCTGTCAAGGTCAGAGCTCTCTACCCCTTGCTCCGCCCTGTAAGCCTAAAGGGAGCTGCCTCCTGGAAGACAGAAAGAAGACTGTTGCTAGCGGAGTCCAAGCCACCTGCTCCATTTCTTTTCCCTCCCCTCTGTAATAGTTTGTTGTGGCCAGGTAGGTTTGTTGTATCTTTGTGTATGTTGATGGCTTTCTTACATTGCAAGCTGCTTTGAGGCGCCACCCTCGGTGAAGAAAACCGGGGGCGAAAATGTCCAAATAAATCATCCAGCAAATACATCTCAGCTTGCTTTCTCTCCCATGCTCTCCCTCCACATATCCCGTTCTCTACTTACTTCTCATTTTCTCTTGTTCCCTTGCCCAGTTGCCTGCCCGCCTTCCTCTCCGCAGTCCGCCCCATACATTCGCCCTCCAGTCCCTCCGGCTCAACCAGCCAGCCACTCATCCCCATCAGCTCTCCTCCTTCTCCCTTCCCATCCTGCGATTTTCTCTTCTCTCCTGCTCCACCTCCCTCCCCTTCTGTTATTAGGCTCCATTTTGAGTTGTTACAGAAGAAGGCCACGCAAAGTTTCAATCCCACCCTAGTATCTTTAATTGCCTTTTTTCATTTGGGGGGATTTTTAACACCCCCTTAAAAAAGCAAAAAACAGATCGCAATCATCTACCGTAGCACTGGCTGGCCTCCTTTAGCACACTGGCTTTGAACGGCAAGGTGGGATCCTGCTTGGGAAGGAGATCCCATGAATCCAAGACAAATCCTGATCCACCCGTTTCCTCGGCTGACCTAGCCTATTTGGAGCCCGGAGACTTCGCAGCAGTTCCCGGGACGTCAGAACGGCTCCACTTGGCAAGAGCTCCGAAGCTCCGAATCAATGGGAGGCCGGAGATTATCCACACTCAGGAGAAAATTTAACACCAGCCTTAAGTCACACCTGAGGGACGAGGAGAGAATCGCTACCCAGATCCCTCCTTGATTTGATGGCTCAGGTGCTCCCCTGCTCTTCGATTGAGGCCAAGATGCCAATCGGATTACAGTGCGCTGCTAAAAGGGCTGCGCCGTCAGCAGACATCCGAGCAAAACTGGGGCACGCCAACAAAGACCGTGGCTCAATGAGCATCCTATAATATTCAGACGCCAATCCCACCCCACCCCCTCTGCGTATTCTATCAAAACAAGCGGCGGAAGTTGCAAACACTCCCAGCTCTTCTTCCTCGCCGCACCGAGGTGGGCCGAACCATGAGGGGACACCCACCTAGCACCAGGACCAGCTCTGTGGCAAACAAACGGATGATGCTCTCAGCAAAAGGGCCCACGGATTTCCAGAAGGTGTAAAGATCTCCGGTGCTGCAATATGTGCACACTGGTTTGGAGAAGAGAAGAGACGGGTGTTATTTTTGGAGCTCGCACCAACCTTGCTTGTTCTCGTCTCCCCAGCATTGCTCTGTTGCTAGGGTTGGCGAAAATGCAGGAAAAGCAGGCACCTGCTAGGATCTGAGGCCCGTATGCCTAAAGAAGGGAAATCCCTTGATCCCTACTGACTCACTCATTGGCGAGAGGGAACAAACTACCCTTAATCCGCAGAGCGTGTGGGTGGGGTGGGTGGGCGGCGTGGGGAGGGGGCGTTTGGGGGAGAAGTCAACACCAGTCACACGGGTGGGTGGGCACAGAAAGCACAAGCACGCCACGCAGGGGGAGGGAGGGTCTCTAATCTAGGCGATGCCCGCAGGGCAGACGAGAGATCACTCACTAATGAAGAGAT